>NC_077232.1:298713752-300029007 GCF_027887165.1 Monodelphis domestica | reverse complement strand
ACATCTTGGCTATCAGGTATTTATTAGAGATATTTACTGAAAAGGTGTTTTCTTCAATTAAGTAATAATCTTTTAATTTCAGTTTATCAATTTTGTTTACGCAAAAGCCCTTTAGTTTTATGTAATGAAATAACCCTTTTAATTTTCACTCTAATTTATCCTTAATTAAGAATTATCCTGGTCTTTATAGTTATGAAAAGTAAGCCTTTTCTTCTCTAATTTTATGATCTTTTCTATTTAAACTCTGTATTCATTTGTAACATCCTATTATTTAAGTGTGAGATGTTAGCCTAAACCCAACTACAGTCTAACTACTTTCCAATTTTCCCAACAGTTTGTCAAATATTTCATTGTTATTAAATACTAAATGGTTTGTTCCTAGGTATTATTTACCTAATCTGTTCCATTGCTTGACTTTTCTATATTCAAATAGAAAATTACCAAAAGAGTTTTGATAGTGTTTATTTTGTAGTACTGACAAAGCTCCTTCCTACTTTTTTCATTGATTTTCCTTGAGATTCTTGACCCTTTGTTCCATTTGTTGGATTTTGTCAAAAGTGTTTCTAGCATCTCAGTAGAATCATGTGGCTTGTGATATTTTTGTTATTGGTATGGCCATATGATATATGCCTTAGCCAAATCTGAATTTCTAGTGTATATCCACACTAGTCATAGTAAACAATCTTCCAAATATGTTGCTAAAGAACTTTTTGACAATGTTTTTTAAGAATATTTATAAGAAATATCAGTTTTAAGCTTCTTTCTCTGTTTTCTCTCCCTGGTCTCTTTATTAGAATGTTATTTGTATCATGGGAGAGAAAAGGGGAAAGAGTATGAGCACTCTCATATAGCACCTACTATGTGCCAGACATTGAACGAAGCATTCATGATATAAATATTGTCTCATAGAAATTTTTTGGTAATAAAATAAATCCCTTTTTGGTAATTATTTTCTGAGTACTTTTCTTGAATACTTATACTTCTCAGAATATGTGATAGAATTCACTTTGAAATCCATTTGGGAATGGGGCTTTTTCTTTGGCAGACAGGTAGCTCAGTGAATTGAGAGCCAGGCCCAGTGATAGGAGGTCCTGGGCTCAAAGCTGGCCTCAGACAGGTGTGTGACGCTGGGCAAGTAATCCCCATCTGTCTAGCCCTTACCACTCTTCTGCCTTGGAACCAATATACAGTATGGATTCCAAGACAGAAGGTTAGGGTTTGAAAAAAAAAAGGAAGAAAGTTCATTTATGGTTTGTTCAATTTCTTCTTTTTTAGGGTAGGCAGATACATTTTCTCTGTTAATCTGAGTATTTAAATTTTTTCTCAGTTATTCATGCATTCCCTTCAAGTTATCAGTTTTATTGGCATTTAGTTAAGTAGAAGAGTTTTTAAAATATTTCTTCATGTATTATAAATACCCATTTTCATTATTTTTATAACTTAGTTTTCTTCTCTCTTTTTAAAAACAAACTAATGATTGCCTTTTAAAAAAGCTCCCAGTTTATTTAACACAATAGTTTTTATTTATGTCTGCTTTTCATCATTTTAATTTTCGCGATGGGGGGGGGCAATGGTCCCAATTTGATGCTTTTCTAGGCTTGTTTTTCCAGTTCCACACCCAAACCATTGACCTCTACTCTCTCTCTTTTATGGGTGAAACTATTGAGTCCTCTTAAGGATTGGTTTGGTTCTATCATAAGAGTTTTGTTACATTATCTCAATGTAATTTTCTTTGAAACAATTCTTTAACCTACTCAACCCTTTGAGATTATGTTATTTAGTCTCCATTTATGTCTTATTTCTTTCTTAAAATTTCCCCTTATTGATTACATGGTATTTTGTTGTGGTCATTAAAGAGTGGGTTAAATGTATTTCTTTATCAGTTTTGCTTGTTTTGCCTTTGATGGATGGTTAGTTTTTGTAGAAATACTATGTAAAGTCGAGCGTTATTGTGGGGTTTTTGATTCCCATTCAGTAATTAGCAGAGTCTCTTATATATAACTTTTCTAAAATTCTTTCTAGGATCCCATTTCTTTCTTGTTTAGCTTTTGTTAGATTGGCTGAGGTCTAGAGCATATTGAATTTCCCAATGGTTGTTGTTTTACTGTCTACTTCTCCTAGTTCAGTTAGCCTTTCCCAAATCCTGAGGTTCAATGCCGTTCTCTGTATAGAGTTGATAGTGTTTCCTTACTGATGTTGCCTGTCTTTTTGTTGTTATTATTGTTCATACATTTTTTTCAAAAATAACCAATAATATCCCACAGTCATATCTTGACCCACATGTAGTTTGGATTTAAGTAAGGCAGAGTTGCCCAAAGTCATCAGTCTTACTTTGTCTTCTGGTCATCAAAGTCCAGTGGCAAGTTAAAAGCCAGGGCAAATGGTAATGGCCCAGGCTAAAATAGATGGCCTTGGCATCTTTAATGGCTGACCAAGCTCTAAGCACTCTAAGCACTCTTCAGCTGCTGTCATGGCGAGTGGAACAAATTGTTCTCATCTGCCCATTCTGCCAGGGGAAGTCATCACATGCTTTGTTACCAGTGGATTTGTGGCCTGTTGGTTGCCCTCGACCTGGCTGAGCCTATCTGCCAAAGTTTTACCAGGGTTTGGCCACTGAGAATGCTATGGTTTTTGGGAACCACAGATGAGAATTGGGTGAAAGGTAGACACCAAAGGTGGATGAGCAGACCTGAAAAGGGTTCTGCAAGCCCTCCCACCAGAGGTGCTAGTCTTCCTGAACATCCCATGGTGCTTTGAAACTGAATGTAGTTCCCTTCCTGATCTCATTTAACCATAGGTATTTTTGTTGTTATTTTGTCTGAGACCATGATTACTTCTTTATGAACCACCCAAGTTATAAGAGATTCTTCTCTAGCCAACTGTCATTTTAATTCTAAATGAATCTTTATGTTTCAACTGTGTTTCTTGTAAATAGCAAGTTGTTGCTTCCTGCTTTCTAATCCATACTGCTGCTTTCTTCCCTTTTACACAGGCCTCTTCCAATTAAATTCATGGTTATGATTATTAGATGGCTTTGCCTCCATTACATCTAGGTATAAACTTGATAAAGACTGAGTAAATTGGAAACATTGTCAGGGAAAAGGCAGTAAAGTTACAGAGAACAGGGGAAAACTTTCTGTAGAAGAAGGAACTACAGCTGAGGCTTGAAGAAAGCCAAGAAAGCTAGGAGGCAGAGACGAGAAGGGAGAGAATGCTAGCCCTGAGAGCAGCCAGTGAAAGGCGGCCCAGAGCTGGAGGATGTAGGAACCTTAAGGAATCCAGTGTCACTGGATCCCAGACTACTTGGATGGGGGAAAGGGTGTAAGATATAAGAGACTGGAAAAGTAGAGGAAGGAAGCAGGTTATGAATGGCTTTGAAAAGCAAACAGAAGATTGTACACTTGATCTTGGAAACAATAGGGAACCACTAGAAGTTATTGACATACTTTAGAAGATCAATTTGACGGGAAGTGAAAGATGGAGTGGAGTGGGGAGAAAGAAAAGGAATGAGGGAATAACAGTTTATATAGCACCTACTATATGCCATGTCCTGAGCTAAGAACTTTCCCCCCCACAAATATTACTTCATTTGATCCTCATGACAACTGTGCTTAGTAGGTATTGTTATTATCCATAGTTTACATATGAGGGGCAGATAGAGATGAAGTGACCTGCTCAGGGTCACAGAGCTAATTAGTGTCACAGACCATTTAAGCCCAGAACTACCTGACTCTAGGCTCAGGGCTCTGTGTATCCCAGCAGATACTAAGAGAGACTTGAGATAGACCAGTTTCAATAGTCCAGTCATGAAGTGATGAGAACCAACTTGCACTTTGTGATTATTCTCTTCCCAATCAACCCTCCCTCTTTTCCTTCTCTTTTCCTAATCCCCCTTTCCCAACTGACTAATATATCCCACAATGTGTGTGTGTGTGTGTGTGTGTGTGTGTGTGTGTGTGTGTGTGTGTGTGTGGTGGTGGCGGCGGCGGCGGTGGCGGCGGCGGCGGCGGTGGCGGCGGAAGTGAAATGGTAGATGTGTGTGTTCAATGTCATTTGTCCATTCATTATGAATGAAGTTTATGGGATTCCTGAACTCCCCGCCCCAATTTTCATGTGTATACTCTTCTTGGATGATAATGAGAAATAGTCTTCCTCATTTTGTCTCTACTATATTCCTTTTTCCCCTTTCTTTTTTTACTCATCTAAAAGAGAAGAGGACAAAATGAGACCCAGGGTATTTGTCTTGCCATCCTCCCTCCATGACCCTTGAAGACAGTAGAATTTTGAAGAAATAGCCTTCTTCTTCTCCTTCTTATAGGCTGTAAACCCTTGCTCATTATTAAATCCTTCAAGTTGCCCAGATATTTTTATCTAAGTTTTTTTTAGTTTCATGTGATTGTGTTTCAGAGACTCTACTTCATCTGTTTTCTGTAACAGATATTCTTGAAATTCATTTATTCTATAGAGGTTCATTCCCATCTCCCACCTCAGTATTGTACTCAGCCTTTCAGGTTGTTATGCTTGATTATAAGCCTTTTTCTTGCCATTGTCATATATGATTTCTGTATAGTATTTGCTATATATCTTTGTGTGTGTGTGTTCTAACTGAGGTTTCTTCATATTTTATCTCTTTTTTTCCTTAGATGCTTATAATGTGTTTTCTCTGATTTGGAATATTTAGATTTGGGTTATGGCATTTCTGAGTATATTCAATTTGGGGTTTCTTTCAGGAAGTGATCAGTAGATTCTTTCTTTTTGCTTTGCCTTCTTTTTGTAATAGCTCTGAGTAGTTTTCTCTTATGATTTATGAAATATAATATGTGAGGGTTTTCTATTGTCATAATTTTCAAGGAGCTTAGTGATTCTTTTTATTTTAAACCTTTACCTTCTGTCTTAGAATCACACTAAGACAAAAGAGTGGTAAGGGCTAGGCAATTGGAGTTAAGTGATTTGCCCAGGGTCACACAATTAAGAAGTGTCTGAAGCCAGATTTGAATCCAGGTCCTCTTAACTCTAGACTTGGCATTCTATCCATCCACTGAGCCACCTGCCCCAAGTCCAGTGATTTTTGAACTTTCTCTCTTTATCAAATTTTCCAATTCAAATTTAATTGCTTTATGTAGCATATTTCACATGAGTTTATCATTTATTCTTTTGGTTTTGTTTAGATACTTCTTGTTGTTCATTGAATTATTGAGTCATTTCTTCTATTCTTGCTTGTAAGTGTATAGCTACTATTTGCCTAAGGTTTTCCACCTTCTAAAAGATTCTAAAAATTCTTTTCCCAAATACTCAAATTTGATTTATCTCTTGTTCCAGACCTTTCTTCCAACCATTCCTGGAATCCTTGTGTCCAATTCATTCTTTTTTCCTAGATTCTACTCATAATTATTGTGATGTTAATTTCTTCCTGTGGAATATTATCTTAGAATTCTTTTAACCCATGATATTCCTTCATTGTATTTTCCCCCCTTTATTCATCTCTTCAACCTCAGTTCCCAGATTAAAACTTGAACTAGGACAAGACCATGTCCACTCTTGCTTTTTTGGAAGAGATGGTTAGGCCCAAGCCCTATCTTCCATTTCAGACTTGGGGTGGAATGAAGCTATTCTAGGGCTTGGCCTCATCCCCACCCTAATCTGGACACCATGATCCTCCTTCAGATCTAAATGGGGTAGCAGTTATCTGGTGCCCCACTCCGACTGGGAAATTATTTGAGACCAGTCTCTGCCTCCTTCCACAGACCTGGCCTGGGACTGAGCTCCACTGCTCTTTCTGCCACACTTCCTTTAGTTTCTGACTGGCTGCATTGGCATCTTCCATGGCTTCTCAGAAATAATGGACTTGGTAAAACCAAGGAGCTGAAAGCAAATGGGAAAAATGAGGGTTGGATGGAACCTGGGAAGGTAGGTGAGAATAAGATTGTGGAGGGCCTTAAGTACAAGGCTAAGGCATTGTACTTTAATCTGCATGTATGATAGAATGAGAGCTAGTTTGGGGGCTGAGAAGTTGGGTTGAAATCCTAACTGTCACTTACTATCTGTGTGATTATAGGTAAATTAGTTAACCTCTCTGGGCCTCGTTTTCTTCATTTGTAAAAAGGAAGGGATCAGAATAGATGATTTCTTTTTTTTTTAATTTTTATTTAGAATATTTTCCCATGGTTACATGATGCCTCCCCTCCCCCTCCCCCGCTTTCTCCTCCCCCCTCCCAAAGCCAACAAGCAGTTCCACTGGGTTATACATGTATCATTGTTCAAAACCCATTTTCATGTTATTCATATCTGCAGTAGAGTGATCTTTTAACATCAAAACCCTAATCACATCCCTATCTCACTATGTGATCAATCATGTATTTTTCGAATGCATTTCTTGTTCCGCAGTTCCTCCTCTGAATGTGGATAGTGTTCTTTCTCATAAATTCCTCTTGATTGTCCTGGATCACTGCATTGCCACTAATGAAGCAGTCCATTACATTCGATTGTGCCACAGTGTATCAGTCTCTGTGTACAATGTTCTCCTGGTTCTGCTCCTCTCACTCTGTATAAGTTCATGGACGTCTTTCCAATCTCCATGGAATTCCTCCAGTTCCTTGTTCCTTTGAGCACAATAGTATTCCATCACCAACAGATACCACAATTTGTTCAGCCATTCCCCAATCAAAAGGCATCTCCTTATTTTTCCATTTTTTGCCACTACAAAGAATGCAGCTATGAATATTTTTATACAAACATTTTTTCATTATTATCTCCTTGGGGTTCAAACTGAGCAATAGTATGGCTGGGTCAAAAGGTATGCATTCATTTAAAACCCTTTGTGCATAGTTCCAAATTGCCCTCCAGAATGGTTTGACCAATTTACAACTCCACCAGCAATGTATTAGTGTCCCAATTTTGCCACATCCTCTCCAACATTTATCACTTTCCTTTGCTGCTGTATTAGCCAGTCTGCTAGGTGTAAGGTGGTACCTCAGAGTTGTTTTAATTTGCATTTCTCTGATCAGGAGGGATTTAGAATGCTTTTTCTCGAGCTTATTGATAGTTTTGATTTCATCCTGTGAAAACTGCCAGAATAGATGATTTCTAAAGTCTCTTCTAACTCTCTATATATCTATGATCTATGATCGATATAAATCCCCTGAAATTTTAGGGTTTGGGGTATTTTTGTTTGTTTTAAGCAAAGAAGTGCCAGGTCAAGACACATCTTAAGTAAGAAAGTTATTTAGGTAGCTATGTTAAAGACAGGAGAAGCTAAGGTGAGGATTGTTTCCATAGGAAATAGGAAGCTATTCCAATAAATTATGGGAAAGATGGCTCAGAGCAGTTGGAACATGAATAGAGGAGGCCAGATGTGAGAGAAGGAACAAAAGCAGTATCCTCTGAATGTGGTTTAAGGTGGGATTTGGGGAGGCAAGGAGGGAAAGAGGTGATTTTGGAATGACTCTTTCAGGTCAAACAGGGTGGTATTATCAACAGAAAAAAAGGAAGAGAAGAGAAAAAGGTTCCAGAGAAAGTGGATGAGGTCCTTTTTTGGATGTGTTGAATTTGGGGTCATCGTATCAAAGAGTTTGAACTAGAAGAGTCACATGACAAAACTGAGACCCAGAGAAATAAAGGCGCTGCAGGTCATAAATATTAGAGCTGGGCTTCCCTCCATGGTCTTCTGGCTCCAACGGCAGAACTCTTTTTAAGAGGTTGTCAATGGAATCTGGACTTCAAGGGTCCAGCCCATCCTTCCAGGTGGTGTTTGTGAAATCTTTTCTTATTGTCTAACCCCAGTTCTTTTCTCTTTTCAGGTTTCCAGGCCCTCCATCTGCCAGCGATGCTGCCCCTCCCTACCCACCATACTCTCATATGCCATCAGCAACCTATCCCAGTCCTGTGTCCTCATCTGCCACCACCCAGTTAACCAATCAACTCGGCAGCATGCAAATCCACAATTATGGTAATGGAGAATCCTTCCTTTTCATGCTCACTCATAGGCTTCATTATTTTTCATGAGAAAGGAGAAACAGCTGCTGGACCCCAGTATGTCATAGGACTATAGAGTTAGAGGCAGAAGGGGCCTTACAGGCCCCTGAATCCAAATGTTCATTTTACAGATGGGGAAACTGAGACTCAGAGAAGTTAAGGACCTTTCTCAGATTCACACAGCTGAGTAGTATCAGAGGCAGGATTTGAATGGAGGTCTTCCTTTCTCCAAGTAAAGCATTCTATCCAGGATGCCACACTGCCTATTATGGATTCTTGAAATAACAAAAGTAATTGTGGCAGCTATTTTTCTCACAGTGAATTTTAATTCCATTTGGCTAAGGTTATTACCTCCTGAAGGCCAAGGTCTAGTTGGTTTTGTCTTTGGATGGTCCCAGTGACTGGCTGGGTGTTTAATAAATGTCTAAGTATATATACAAAGGAATGGCTAAGAGGGAGAGGGGTGTTGTTGTTGAATCATGTTCAACTCTCTGTGACCCCACAGGCCATAGTGCCTCTGGGGGTTTCTTGGTAAAGATAATAGAATGATTTGTCATTCCCTTCTCTAATGGATGAAAGCAAAACCATCTTAAGTGACTTGACTAGGGTCATGCAACTAGTAAGTATCTGAGGCCAGATTTGAACTCATGTCTTCCTGACTCCAAGCCCAGCGCTCTATACACTGAGCCACCTGGGGTATGCGGGCTATTCAGGGACAACTAGCACCTCTGATGTGAGGATTTTCCAAGCCTTTTTCAGGGGACGTTTGGTATCCACCTCTTACCCAGCTCTCACCTGTGGCTCCAAGAAAGCTATAGCATGCCCAGTGGCCACACTCTGGTAAAAGAGTCTTAGCCAATAGGCCAAACCAGGTTGATGATAATCAACAGACCTCAAATTCATTGGTGAATTAAGCATGAGAAGACTTCCCCTGGCAGAATGGGCACATGAGAAAAATTTGTTCCGGTGGCCAGGAAGGAGGCTGCAGCAGGCACTGTGGAGCCTTCGAGCTTGGTCAGAAGTTCCCAGGACATCAGCAGCTGCCATGACTTTTGTCTTACACTGGACTTGGATGACTCTGGAGGAGAGAGTGGCATGGATGGCTTTGTGCTGCTCTGCCTCACTTAAATCCAACTCACATGCTGGACATCACCCTGTGATGGCATAGGTCCCCTTTGAAAAGGAAGGATGGGCAACAACAACAGCAATAAATCCTTGGTGATTGATTGGCAGG
Source organism: Monodelphis domestica (assembly GCF_027887165.1). Lineage (NCBI taxonomy): Eukaryota > Metazoa > Chordata > Mammalia > Didelphimorphia > Didelphidae > Monodelphis > Monodelphis domestica. The sequence continues at coordinate 300,019,802 of NC_077232.1, read as the reverse complement.
CAAATCAGAGAAGAGGGGGAGATATCATTTACTATGTAATAACAGGTACCAAAGGACCCATCTCATTTTCAAAATGGAAGGGACCTTAGCCGGACACAGTGACCATAATAGAGGAAATGAGGCCCAGAGAGGTAAGATGTCTTGCTTGTGGATGGCCATCCCAGTTCCCACAATCCCAAGCTAAACAATTACCACTTCACTCTGAACTGTTTCAGTTAAAAATTCTATCATCTCCTTTCCCTTCTTGCCTCTCAGACTAATGGGGAATATTATTAGTCAAGGCTGAGGTGCTATTTGGAGAAGGATGGAAGACCCAATTCATAGTCTGGGATTTTCACCAAAGTCTTTGAGAGATCATGAGGGAGGTATTATGGTTTAGGAGTACGGATACTGATATGGGTTCAAGCCTGATTTTGCTACTTACATATGACCCTGCGCAAGATACTCACCTTCCTCTGGGTCTCAGTTTACTTGTCTATAAAATGAGAGAGTTCAACTTGATGATCTCTTATGGTTTATTCTATCTCTAGAATTTATGATTAGCTCATCTTAAAACTACATCTAAAATGTCTGGAAAAAATGGTCCTTTCTGATCATTTCAGTATAGTCCTAAGGAATATCAGCTTTGATAGGCCCCTGGTTCTCCAAGTATGGTATATTGTATACTTTGTTCCTAAAATGAATGAATGATTTATTTAAAGTACTTTCATCTAAAAAGATCATCCCCTGTTATCTTATTCATATGAACTGAATTGCCAACATTGAAAACAACAGGCTTTTTGAGTCAAGAATTGATTCTGGGGCAGATAGGTTGCTCAATGGATAGAGAGCCAGGCTGGGAGATCAGAGATCCTGGGTTCAAATCTAGACTTGGACACTACCTGGCTAGGTGACCCTAGACAAGTTGCTTAACTCCAATTGTATAACTCTTACTGCTCTTCTGCCTTGAAACCAATGCTTGCTATCTATTCTAAGACAGAGGGTAAGGGTTTAAAAAAATAATTGATTCTGTCCCTGATCTCATCTCCTCCTTCTGTATAGGAACAAACCTAAAAATTAGTCCTATGTATATTTGTTTATAGAATTTAGTATCGAGTAACATCATCAGTGTTCATCACATATTCCATACTGCAACCTCCCTCGGTCTTGGACCCTCTTCTCTGATTTTTCCAGATCTTGGTGATCTTGTCACTTCTCATGAGTTCAGTTACCATTCTCTGCAATTGACTCACATCATATATAGCTGTCCTACAGTCCTGCTTCATTAGCTACTTAATGGACCTCTCTATTTGGTTTTTTCATTGGCATCTTGACCTGAACAAATCTGAAACAAAACTAATCTTTGCTGGGCCCCATCCAAACATATCCTTCCTCCAAATGTTTTATTTTGATTGAGGGAACCATCATTCTTTTTTAAAACCTTTCCCTTCCATTGATTCCAAGACAGAAGAGTGGTAAGGGCTAGGTAAATGGGTCTTAAGTGACTTGCCCAGGGTCACCAACTAGGACATATTTGAGCCTGGGACCCCTCATCTTTAGGCCTGGCTCTCAATACACTGAATCACTGAGCTGACCCAGCACCTTTATTCTTCTGAGTTAATGGCGTCAAAGTCTTGTGACTCTTCCTTCTTCCCAATCTCACATAAGCAATCATTTGCTATCTTGTCAAGTCCATCTGTACAACATCTTTCAATTATATCTCCTCTACTCAAACAGCCATCACCCTAGTTTAGATCTTGATCACCTCCAACCTGGACTCTTCTGATACCCTCATGACTAGCCCTTTTAACCAACTTCCAGTCTCTTCTTCCATTCATCCTCTATACAATGAAGAAATCAATATTCCTAAATCCCAGATCTGAGGATATCACTCTCCTGCTGAGGAATCTGCAATGGCTCCCTCTTGCCTTCAGGATAAAATATAAACTCCTCTGCTTAATACTTCAATCCCATCACAGTCTGTCTCCAGTCTACTTTTCCATATTTTTTTTCTCTTATGCTGCCTCCATCTACCCTAGGTTTCAGAGAACCTGAACTAGTAAGTGGTTCTCTGAGTTTAGAGTTTCATATGTTTCCAGGTCTTTGCATATTTATTCTGTCCTAGTAATGACTTTTTAAGTAATGACTTCTATGTCCTCCCTCATTTATAATAATAATAATAACTAGCATTTATATAATTCCAAAATGAGCAACAACCCTGGGAGGATGATACTATTATTATCTCCATTTTGTTTGGAAACTAAGGCAGACTGTAGTTAAATAACTTGCCTGGGGTCACATAATTACTAAGTACCTAGGGCAAGATTTGAACTTGAAGCTTCCTAACTCCCAATCCTGTGTTCTATTCACTATTTAGCTGCCTTCCTAACTATACCCAAGATTCATTTCAAGGTGCCATCCATGGGTAATCTTTTCTTATTGCCTGATTGTTAGTGTTCTTTCTCCAAATTAAATTGCATTTACTTTTCTGTAGATGTGTTATATCTTACCTCACCCTCACCCCCACCCAATGTCACCTTCTGGAGGGCAGTGACTGTTCACCATTTTGCTTTGTTTTCATTTTGGTCTTTTTTGTCTCCAGCACCTAGGACAGCACCCAGCACATTAATAAGCACTGAAATACTCACTGAATTGAACCATGTGGGTCCCTTCTGCTTTTTGATGTCTTCTACTTTGGTAGGGAAACTGTTGAAATATATTTGCTCCTGAGAAAATCTATAGACTGTAATTTGTTAGCAGTCTCTGCCTCAAGACATTCAGGGACAAGCATTCCAACGTTGCCTTGCTCTTACTAAAGGGGGTCAGGTTGTCCCTAGAATGGTCCAAAGGTCCTTTACAAATGTTCTTCTAGCCTCAAGGGCACATAGAATCATTAATATACCCTAGACCTGTGAGGATGTCAGGGGTCACATAATCCACCTCCCTCATTTTACAGATGAGGAAAATGAGGCCCAAGAAGACTTAGAGACTAAGTTAAGCACACACGTGGAGTGTCAGAGATGGGTTATGGAGCCAGGTCCACTGGCTCCAGGACTAGGGATATTTTACCTTCCTGAATTTAAGTGATTTTACATAAGCTGAAAATCATTCATGGGGACCTTGAAAGGCAAGAAAAAATACAAGCTATAGAGAGGACGGTTGGGACAAATAGCTGTAAAGTGCTTTGCAGACTAAAAAGCACTCTAAATGCTAGCTCTTAGGAGCTCCCCCTGCCTCCCCCTCTGCCCTTTGGAAGAGTAGCACAATGAAAATGACATTTTTACTTATAAGCAACTAGATATAGAGCACTGGGCCTGCAGTCACAAACACTTGAGCTCAGATTTGGCCTTGGACACTCACTAGCTATGTGACTGTGGTCAAGTCACTTAATCCTAGTTGCCTCAATTTATTCATCAGTAAAATGGGCTGGTGAAGAACATAACTAACCACTGCAGTATATTTGCTAAGAAAAACCCAAAGGGAGTCACAAGAAGATGCTAGGTGGCATAGTGGATAGAAAGTTGGGCCTGGAATCAGGAAGACCTGAGTTCAATCTAATCTCAGCCACTTACTAACTTTGTGACCCTGGGCCAGTCATGTAACCCTATTTGCTTAAGTTTACTCATCTGTAAAATGAGCTTCAGAAGGAAATAGAAAACCCCTACAGTGTCCTTGCCAAGAAAATCCCAAATGGGGTCATAAAGAGTCAGACACAACTGAACAACAGCAATAAAAGGGATGGAAATGTGGGGTTGAAATCATTGCTCTCAAGGCTTGTCTTATGTTACATCAGGTTTGTTGGGTCCCAGATGCTTTTGTTCTAAACTGAATGACTGATTTCCAGACATTCAATCAATCTAAAAATATTAGTCCACCACTGCCACATCAAAAACAACACCAGGGTTCTAATTGACTCTAGTCCTGTTTTCTTTGGTAAAAAGAAGTCAGAGGGGTCACTTATCCTGTATAAATATCTGAAAAACATTCAGAACCAATTTCTTTGTTAAACAGATTTTTTTAAACCCTCACCTTCCATCTTGGAATCAATACTGTGTATTGGTTCCAAGGCAGAAGAGTGGTAAGGGGTAGGCAATGGGGGTCAAGTGACTTGCCCAAGGTCACACAGCTGGGAAGTGTCTGAGGCCAGATTTGAACCTAGGACCTCCCATCTTTGGGCCTGACTCTCAGTCCACAGAGCCACCCAGTTGCCCCCTTGTTAAACAGATTTTTTAAAAAGATCCTGAACCTTTTAGAGAAAAAGTGTTTGTGTCATACATATACATGTAAATGTGCAATATACATGTGTATTATTAAACATGTGTATATATGTATATATGTTTATGAACTTGGTTTTAAAATTGTTTTCAATTTGTTCATGGCCTTCATCTTTGGTGGGGTAACTTTTGAGACCTCTAATTTTCATTTAATTCCAAAGTGTGTGTGTGTGTGTGTGTGTGTGTGTGTGTGTGTGTGTGTGTGTATTTAAACAAGTTTGAAAAAAAGATTGGGCTTCATTCAATGAGTAAATGCCATGGATGGAAAGTTCCAGAGGAAATGCAGAATAACTTCCTGTCCTGGTTGACCTTCATTATCTTCCTAACCTTTGGTGCCTCAGAATGTGTGCTTTTCCCACCTGATGTCCCAGCAAGTCATTTCCCTTTAAAGGGGAAGAATTAGGAGCTGACAGTAGAAGCAGTCCTAAACTGAACACAGGACCCCGGGTTAAAAGTTAGAAGGGAACTTCAGAAATGTGCAGATTGTAGGGATTGCCCTGGAGAAGGCAATGGCAAAGTCCTCCAGTGTCTTTGCCGAGAAACCCCAATGGGGTCACAAAGAGTTGGACATGTCTGAGAATGACTGAACAACAACCACATCGACTGCAGTCTCTCTAGTATAAACTCTGAGGGGAGGGAAGGCCAAATTAATTGATTGGTTGCTGTTCAATCAGTAATACCTACTGGCTGAACATAGCTAGATTTTTTATTACAGTATAAGATTTGTAGTTTCATAGGTTTAGAACTAGAAGGGACCTCAGGGATCACCTACTTTATTTTACAACGGAGAAAACTGAGTCTCAGAGAAGCTGGGGGATGTAGGTAAGGTCACACAGTCAGTTATATGGCCAGCTCATGAACCCACTTTTTCTGGCTCCACAGTCAGTTCTTGTTCTCACTCAGCTTTTCCATTCCTGCTAGGTGGTTTTCCTCTCTTAGGGTATCAAGGTGCTGAAGTAGGCTTTGGGGTGAAAGGCGCCAATCCTTGGCTCTGTCATATACTACCCTGGATGACTTTGGGCAAATCTTTTTCCATTTCTCTAAATCTCAGGGTCCTCAATTGTTAAATACAGGTAGTACCCTCATTGTTCATCATCTAGTATGTTCAGAGCTTGAGGGGTTCCAATATTCAATCCTTTAAATAAACCTGTGTATGTAAATATAGATGTATATTTACACACACACACACACACACACAGAGAGAGAGAGAGAGAGAGACACCTGAGATAAAAGTTATGCCTGAGGAAATTAAAAAGTAGTACATGGGGAAAAAAAGAGTTAAGTCTGTGGGCAAAGACATTAAAAGCAATCTACAAGGAGGTTTCTGGGGTCTTAGGAGCTCCACAACAAAGTTCTAAAAAGTGCTTTTATGCTTTTTGCCCAAAGGGTCCACAGATAAGGCAGTCTCACCCAGATCTAGTCCATTACAGCACTGTCCCTTCAGTCCTGGCTGGGTCAAGGGAGTGTGGCGGCTAAATTCATCCTCCCAATGTCCCCCAGGGAATTCTGACCTCCAGCAGATAGATGATCAAGCTGGCCTCCAAGAGATCTCCCAGCACCAACATTTTATGATCATATGAACAGTTTGGTTGTATCCAGTTTACCCAGATTGATATTTAAGACATGCCTTATCCTTCCATCTTCCTCTTGAAGACTGTCAGAATCACGTTTCTTGCCTTGAAAATGTCAGAGAGGGAGGGCCACTTTCAGCAGTAAATGTTCCATTCACTATGACTACATGAAGCTCACAGGGTCTTGGGACTTTTTGTTGTGTGACTGATGAACTCATGCATTTTATGAAAACTTCACTTCTCTGCTAGAGGCTGGTTTCTGGTTCTCTCTCACATTATCCCTGATGCCTTTACACAGGTCCTGGCATGGCTTCAGGGTCCCAGGGCATCCCAGCCCCACCCTCAGCAGCCTCTTTCCAAGGGCACCCACAGCTTCCCCAGCCTGCCATTCTCCAGCCAGGGCCCCGGATGCCCCCACCTCCACCAAGCATGCACAACGGCCTTGGAACTACCCCCTCGTTGCCACCAGCAAGCAGGCAGGATGCACTCCCTGGGTCTGGCCCTCCCACTGCCAATTTTTCATCTCTGCCCCTGTCAGGACAACCTCCAGGCCCTGGATATCCTCCACAACCAGGTAGGAATGGCATTATTTCCTTTTTTTTAACTTTCTGTCTTAGAATCAATAGTGTATACTGGTACCCAGGAAGAAGAGTGGCAAGGGCTATGCAATGGGGATAATAACTGCCCAGGGTCACGCATATAGGAACTATATAAGGCCAAATTCAAACCCAGTACTTCCCATCTCTAGTCCCAGTTCTAAATACACTGAGCATCTAGCTGCCCACCATTGTATCCTTTGAAGGAAATACTGAAAAGAAAACTCAGTGCTCTCGTGCTCTCTTAGTATGTCTGATATATTTATATATGCAGCCTGGTCTTGGTCAGTGTCTACCCATGGAGGCAGTGTAGTACATGAGTAAAACTCTGACATTCCCTTCAGTCTTCCACATTCATTCATCCTCCTCCCCAATTCTGGAGGAATCAGAGGCATGGGAAGAGGTAGGATGGAGCCATCTTCTCAGGCTTCTGGCTCTTCTTTGGGGCCAAATTTGTTTTATGACATCATTAACTCTTAAAAACAAATCATTTACTAAATAATAAAACAAATATAATAAATGGTCATAATATTGATTCATCAGAGAGTAAAAGCAGGAATAATCACAAGATTTTCTTTATGAGCCACAGTGGTGCATAGTGGGTAAGAGAGCCGCCCTTGAAACTAAGGAGACCTAAGTTCAACACCTATCTCAGGTACATTCCGGCTGTGTGACGGTGGGTAAGTCACCTAACTTCACAGTGCTCTAGGCAACTCTCTAAGACCCTATGTTTCAGAGAAGATGTCTCAAAGAGTTGTTTGATTTACTCCTTCCCCCAAGTAAAGCCTTCAGTACTCTGAAAACAGTGACATGCAAATAAGCTGATGGACCACAAAGCACTGAGGCTGCCGTTACCTTCTTCAGTGCTCTTCCTTCCCAAAGGACATTTCCCTGGGGGCCAGCCTTCAGCATTTAACTAACAGTCTGGATTTCTTCTCAAGCTGATTTTATCAGTTTTCCTTACACGTCAGCTCTTTTTCTGTCCATCTCAGCTGCCATATGTGAAAGGGGCAGTTGTTTCCACATAGAAGAAAGCTTTGGGTTTGCTCCAGCTGATAACTCCAGAACTTTGAAGTTGAGGTTTCTTACATAAGAAATGACGTCACATTCTATCATTTCTCCGTGGCCTTTGCAGTGAGACTGTAGCTCTGGACCAACATTTGGAAACAGGATCAAATCAGCAAATGGCTAAGCATATTTATCCCGCATAGCGCTGAAAGAAAGAGGTGATAAATGCCCGTCCTCCGCCTCTCTCAGAGAATCCAAAGGCCATTCAAAGAGAACGCTTGCATGAGAATTCTGCAAAGCCAATTTGAGAAAGCATTGCTGATTTTGTGGAGCCATGGATGGAGGGCTGGAAGGGATATGGAATCAGAGCTTTAGAGCTGCAAAGGGCCTAGAGGCCATTTGGTCCACTCTGGCCTGGAAAAGTAAAGTTACTTACCCATAGTCACACAGTCAGAGATGGGATTCAAACCCAAGTCCATCGACTTCAGAACCATCACTCTTTCCATTGTAATTGCTAGAATTTTTTGTAAGGTTTTAAGGTTTTCCAAATATCGCATTTGATCCTTACTACAACCCTGGGAGGTAGCTGTTATAATTATCTCCATTTTACAAATCAGGAAACTGAGGCATACAGCAGTTAAGTAATTTGGCCAGTATTACACCACTAGGGTCTCAGTCAGGATTTGAATTCAGGTCTCTATAACTCCAGGCCTACAGCCCTATCCACCTAGCTACATTGATACTAACTAGCAAAGAAAAAAGGTCTTTGATCTTCCATTTGACAAAAGAAGAATCAGAAATCTCACACTCATGTTTGACTTTCTTCCTTCTGCAAGGTAAACCTTGACACAATTTTCAGCTTCCTGTCAAACTGAAACTTTTTCTCCTCTGCTGGAAATAAATGTAAATATTGAAAGTTCCTCATCAAGAAATGAAGGAGTTGGTGCGTGGTGGCCACTGAAGTCCTTCGCAACTCTAGCAATCTGATTCCACAATCTTATAATACCTACGTGGCCGTACCAAGAAAGAGAGGCAATTTCAGATCTTCAACAAATGCCGTTCATTTTCAAGAGGGACAATGTGTGGCCACAGTGGCTTTCTCCCAAGGACAGATGTTTGCATTTCTGATAGGGCAAACACTACCCTAACTCCCTTGAGGGAGCCACACGTTACCTCCACAATAAATAGTTTCACATTCATCTTGTTAGACTTCCCCAGTTGAGTTAACAGTGTAGATGCTAAGAACCCCATTGACTTTGAGCATGGTTTTATTATGTTCCCCTTTTCTCATTTTTCATTGATTCGGTGATTACTCTGTGCACTTCCTATGTGCTAGACGTTGTGCATTGTCCCATTTCTGCTTAGGGGCATATTTTTCTTTTCTGTACTAATCCTCTGGAAGATAACTCCATTTTCCCCATGACATGGGAGGCTCCTTGCCCCATTTAAAAGCCAGCTCCAGAATAGCTGAAAGAGCAATGAATGGCCATGGCACCTTGGCCTTTTCATGCATTGCTTGTCCTATCTTACTTATAAAGGAAAACAGGCAATTTGCTTGGGTGTCCTGCCAAGTGCAGTCTTCTTTGAACACTGTTGGAATAAATGTATGGTGGACCATTGTTTTTATTTGGCTCACTCTTTTGTACATGTGTTAAATGCCCATTCTATGCCCAGCATTGTACTAAGTGCTTTACAACATACATTTGATTCTCATGACAACTCTTGTTTGTGGGTACTATTATAATCCCCATTTTATAGGTGAAGAAACTGAGGCAAATGGAGGCTAAGGGAATTTCCCAGGGTCCTATAGCTAGTAAGTGTCTGAGAAGATTTGAACTCAGGTCTTCCTGCAATCTATCCACCATGCCACCTGACTGCCCCATTAAAGAAGGCATGCTTATTACCAGGGTATATATTAGAATTAAGGGAGAGAAGATGGACACTTGTTGGTAAGAGATTATTTTGTTGTTGCCTTCTTTTTGTTCCTGGTTTCTTGGTTGGGAGCAGGGTGGAATGGATGGAATGATGGCCTGGGGAGCTATAACTGCAACTCCCTGCCAAGGAGATCTGGCAGCCTCAAATGACACCTCAGGCCCTACTGATTTTTGTGACCCTGAGCAAGTCCCCCAACTTCTTGGTGCTCTACATAACTCTCAAAACTATTCATTAGAGAGTTTGGTAGAAGGACTTTCCTTGCAAGGGAGTAAAGTCACAGGTGTGGAGATACTTGAAGATTCCAAACTTAAGGGATAGCCAGAAGACCAAAAGCAGTTTTGTTCATACCTATTGTAAATGACAAAGGTCTGCAATGGTCAAAGCTGACTTTTATCTCATTGTTTTTTAAGGGGCCAACTATGGCCCTCCCCAGATGCCTGGAGCTCAGCTCTCCTCCCCAGCTGGATTTCCTGGTGGTCCTGCACAGATGGCGGGGCCAATGCAGCCTCCAAAGAAGCTTGATCCCGACTCTATCCCAAGCCCAGTAAGTGATTGGTTGTTTGAAGGTTTGCCTGAGCAAAGGCTTCTGAAGTCCTTTGTGGTGCATGCATTTGTGATCTCTTCTGGGTGGCACATCCTCCCACCCATGTCTGCTTAAATCCCCCTTGGAGGATCTACCTAACGTGCTGGGCATCTTCACTGAAGTCTCTGAATACAAGCTCTTCGGGCACTTTGAACCAAATTTATCCTCTTATTCTGATCTTGGTGGCTGTTTTCTTTTTCCTTCCTTGGTGAGCTCAGTGGCTGGTTCCCAGTCTTTCTGTCTTCCCATTTTCTTACCCTTTTGTTAGGAGACATCCTTCTTTGAATGCCTTAACTTCCCAGTTTCTTCATCTACTCAGTTCCCATGACCTATTTTCTCTTCTCACTCCACCTCCACCATACGGAGATGGCCATATCCTTGACCACCCATAAGGGTTCTCTTGATGTCTGTAGAATCTGAAATTCTGGAATCTGATCATTATCTTTTATCGTTCCATTTATTCTTATGTTATGCGCCTCTCTTTTTTCTTCTTTTCCACAGTTACCTACATTTCTTCAGTTCTTTCCCAGGCCATTTCTTCTCTCCTTTCAGACCAAACTTTTTGGGAAAGCTATCCACATTAAGTACCTCCACTTCTTGTCCTCACAATCCTCTCTAATCTCTCTGCTATCTGACTTGGAACTCTGCTTTTTCTTTTTCAAACCCTTCTTTTTTGTCTTAGAATCCATACTAGGTATCAGGCCCAAAGCAGAAGAGCAGTAAAGGCTAGGCAATGGCGGTTAAGTGAGCCTCCAAGCTTCAGACCTGACTCTATCCACTGCCCCTGAACTCTATCTTTTAACTGAGACTTCTTCTTCTGAATTTACCAATGATCTCTTATTACCAGAACAATTCTCTTTTTCCATTCTTCATTCTCCTTGGCTCCTCGATAGCCTTTAACAATGTTGATCATCCTCCCCCAGGTTATTCTCTTCTCACTCTTTATAACACTATTTTTTCCACAGCCTCCACCAATCCATCTAACAGCCCAGTCTCCTCTATGAGTTCTTCATGTAGGTCTTGCCCACCAACCATAGATGTTCCTTCAAGACTTTGTCCTGAGAATCTTCTCCTCTTCTCCTCTTCTCTCCAGCTTGGTAATCTCAGCTCTCACGGGTTCGGTCATCATTTCTATACAGATGACTCCTGGATCTACCCATCCAGCCCTACTCTGGCTCCTGAGCCAGTCCTCTATCACTAAAATCTTTTGAACTGAGGTACGATTTGAACCCAGATCCTCTTCAGTTCAAGCCTAGTTCACTACTCCATGCTGTCTCCAATCACTTCATTTTATAGATGAGAAAATAGAAACCCAAAAAAGCTTAGTAACTCGTCTAAGATCCCACAGCCGATTTCCAGACAAGTGTTCTTTTCATGAAATTCAGTGAAAATTAGTTCAGTTGTGTCTGACTCTTTGTAACTCCATGGACCGTAGCACACCATAGCACACCAGTGCTGTCTATGAGTTTTCTTGGCAAAGATATGGAGTGGTTGTCATTTCCTTCTCCAGCTCCTTTTACAGATGAGGAAATTAAAGCCAATAGAGTGAAGGGGCTTGGCCAGGGTCACATAGTAAGTGACTAAGGCCAACTTTGAACTCAGGAAGAGAAGTCTTTCTGACTCCAGACCTGGTGCCCTGTCCACTGCACCACCTGACTTCCTTTAAAACTCAGCACAAATCCACTTTCTTCCGGAGTCCTTTTTTCATCCATCTACCAGTGCCTTCCCTCTGAGATTACCTTCCTTTTACTTCGTATATGCCTTGCCTGTACATAGACATGTACACATTTGCATATTGTTTTCTACATTAAAAGACAGATTTCCTGAGGGCGAGGACTGTTTTTACCTTTCTTCATGGCCCCTGAGTTTAGCACAGGGCCTGGGTTTCCTATTTAGTGCCCACATAGTAAGTGTTTAATAAATTGACTAACTTACTAAAGTTTAGGGAATATATGCTAAATAGGTCTTGATTTGCCCTCTAAGCTCTTCTGAGATCAACCCCCACTTAGAGTTCTAATTGTCTTTTTGGTTGGTTTTATTGTTTAATGATAAATGCATAAGTTTGGGCAAGAAATCTATGATTTTATAGGTATAAGGAATTCTGCATGAAGAAATGGACCTTCTTTGCCACTTACAGTATTAAAAAAAACCCTACCTTTACCTTCTGTCTTAGAATCAATAGTAAGTATTGGTTCCAAAGCAGAAGAGTGGTAAGGGCTAGGCAATGGGAGTTAAGTGACTTGCCCAGGGTCACACAACTAGGAAGTGACTGAGGCCAGATTTGAATCCAGGACCTCCCATCTCTAGGTCTAACTGCCCACAACTTATAGTCTTAAAGAATTGGTGAGGCACTAAGGGGTTAAAAGGCTTCCCCAGATAGACTCTAAATGAACACTCTAATGCAAATACTATCAACAAAGCAATGGGTTCAAATCAAGAAAACATCTAATGCCCAGTGGACTTACGCGTCGGCTATGGGGGGTGGGGGGGAGGAAAAGAAAATGATCTATGTCTTTAACGAATAATGCTTGGAAATGATCAAATAAAATATATTTTAAAAAACAAAACAAAAAAAAATAAAAGGCTTCCCCAGGATATACAATCTGCATGAGGCAGAGGCATAACTGAAACCCAGGATTTCCTGGCTTCAAGACCAGTGGCTTTCTAGCCATCAGACCATGCTACCCCTTTGTATGTACGAGTTAAATTACTGAGTCTTAAAAAATGGATTAAGGGAATAATGTCTTACTTTCTGTGGTTTCTCATTTGTCAGATTCAGGTGATTGAGAATGACAGATCCACCAGAAGTGGTCAAGTCTATACTACCAACCTGAGGGGTCAGGTTCCTCCTCTAGTAACCACGGACTGTGTGATTCAAGATCAAGGTATTTCTCTATGTGTGTCTTTCTTCTTCCTTCCTTCCTTCCTTCCTTCCTTCCTTCCTTCCTTCCTTCCTTCCTTCCTTCCTTCCTTCCTTCCTTCCTTTCGTTCTTCCTTTCATTCTTCCTTCCTTCCTTTCATTCTTTTTCTTTCTTTCTTCCTTCCTTCCTTCCTTCCTTCCTTCCTTCCTTCCTTCCTTCCTTTCTTTATTCTTTCTTTGTGGATGTGGATCCTCATCTCAACCCTGATACAGGCTCACAGTAGGACCTCAAGCAATTCCTCAGGCTCTTCTGGTCTTCTATTTTTTGGCCTGGAGAATGAGCATATGAATGAATCCCCAAGGCTGGTTCTAGCTTTAAACTGCTGATTCACTACTTGAAATTCTTGCTATCTTGGGCTACATTAAGAGAATGTAAATTGAAGGGATCAAGAATATGGGAGGTAGGGGACAGCTAGGGGGTTCAGCGAATTAAGAGCCAGATCTAAAGATGGGTTCTGTGTTCAAATCAGACCCCTGATAATTCCTAGCATGGTGACCCTGGGCAAGTCACTTAGCCCCCATTGCCTAGCCCTTATCACTCTTCTGCCTTGGAACCAACACACAGTATTGATTCTTAGACAGAAGGTAAGGGTATTTTTAAAAAAGGAAGAAGAATGTAGAAGAGATCATCCATCCATTCTGCCCTGACCAGACCACATCTAGATTTTAGCTTAGTCTAGACAGCACATTTTGTAAAACACATGGCCACACTGAAGTGCACCCGAAGGACTGTGCCCAGGATGGTGAGGGGGCTAAGAAGACTTGGAGGGCACATGAGAGCTACAGTCAAGGCTGGGATAGCCTGTCCTGTGTGACGCTTTCTTCTGCTTGGCTCTGCAAGGCAAAACTAGGCACAATATGCTAGCTCTGATTACCTTGTAGGAATATATTATTTTAAAAAAATACAATTTGATGCTGTTATTTTAAAACTATTTTGATATTTTTATTACATAAAAACATGTGTAGTTTTCTAAAGCGTGACCTTTCAGGTTATTCTAATACTTCAGTGGGTCTCTGCTATGCCCGGCACCATCACTGATCACTTTTTCACTTTATGTGAATTTTCTGTGTCTCTTTCCATTAGCCAGTGGTCTTCCTTCGGGGTTTAAATGTTATGAGAGTGTCTTCTCATCTGTTCATCATACTGAATCCGTGTTGGTTATGCCCTTCCTTTGTCCACTCCCCGAAACCTAATGTTTGTCTTTCTTTAAACAAATAATCAATTGCCCCAGTATCCCTCTCCCAACCTTTTCCAGGGAACCATTCTATATAATAAATAATATTTTTAAAAACAAAAAAGAGAAAAAAACTAGCACAACTGAGTAACAATAGCTGGCATTTATAGCTGTATGCCATCTATCGCATATATAAATAGTATGACATTATGAACTGGTTATTATACATTATAAGTAAAAATGCTACATAGCACATAGTGCTTTTAAGGCTTATAAAATGCTTTATAAATATTGTCTCACATTATCTTCATACTACCGTGGGGAAGTAAGTTATATTATTAGCTATACTTTGCAGTTAAGGAAAATGAGGCAGAGAATAAATGACTTGTCCAGGGTCACTCAGCCAGTAAGTGCCTCAGGCAGCATTTGAACTCAGGTCTTCCTGAATCCTGTGTCCAACACATTATGCCACCTAGCTTCTAATTCAAATGAAGTCTGGAAATGTATGCAGCATACTACAGTTGTGCAAAGGGATAAAGTGAGTTACCATTTGCCTTTCTTTTGCGTGTTAGAGCATTGGAGTTGGAGTCCCAAAGTCCCAGGTTCAAATCTTGTCTTCAACATTTACTAGCTTTGTGACAAAGACAAGTAACTTGAGCTCTCTGGGTCTGTTTCCTCATCTGTCAAGTAGGAGGCTCTCTTCAGTGCCTCTGGGGTTCTTTCTAGCCCTAGGATTCTATGACCTGTTGTCTTGAAACCATTGTGTGACCAGGATGTTTCTTCATAATGTACTGCCATAGAGCATCCCAAAGAGAATGTGAGCCTTCAAATAATATGTGTTGATTGCAAGAACCATCTTGGGCTCATTAAAAGTGCTTCAGAATTTCTAAAATATGGTCCAGCCTCCTTTTCTTGCTAAATCTAGTGCATAGAATTGTAGATTTGGAGCTGGAAGGAACCTGAGAGACTTCTCCTTTTACAGATTGGGAACTAAGGTCAAGGGAGGTTAAATACCCTGTCCAAAAAAATCCAGGTAGTACTGGAATCAGAATTTGAACTCAGGCCCCTTGATTCCAAATCTGGCACCTTCCCAGTTCTTGGTGCTCTCCCATTTATTTTTAGGGTACAGCTTCCTCCTCCCCTGCCAGTAGAATATAAACTCCTTGAAGGCAGGTATTTCATTTTAGGGTTGGATTCCTCGGCACCTAACAGGGCACTGGCACATGGTACATACTTGATAAATACTTACTGAAATTGAATTAAATCACATTCATGGAATCTCCGCGGGTTCATCATTGACCAAATGTTAAATCTGTTTCCGGCCAGTCCTTTAAAAATTCTCTCTGTATTTTGCTTTGGCACAACAGATACTTCCCAGCCAATACTCAAATAAACCCACCTACAAAGCATATTCTCCACAAGACAGCTTATTGATTCTTAATAGAAAGAAGGGGAGGGTTCATTGACTCTGAGAATGAATGTCAGCATTGTTGTACTTGACCAGAGTTTGGTTTCCTTTCCACAATGATCTCATATGTGCTGTTGAAGTTATTATGTATGACGAGTTCCCTCTTTGGAGCAGCTAGGTGGCACAGTGGATAGAGCACTGGACTTGGAATCAGGAAGACTCATCTTCTTGAGTTCAAATCTGGCCTCAAACATTTACTAGCTATGTGAACCTAGGCAAGTCACCCCATTGGCTTCAGTTTCCTCATCTGTAAAATGAGCTGGAAAAAAATGGCAAACCACTCCAACTTGCCAACAGAACCCCAAATGGAGTCATGAAGGGTCAGGCATGACTGAAATAACAGAATAACAACATGCCCTCGTTATCCATTTGGCTTTTCCCACATGTATGGCTGGGCTCATTTTATTACCGTTAAAGTGAATATTTTATCTTATTTTTTAAATCAAAGATAGTTTATTTCCCCAATTACCTATAATAATAATTTTCAACATACATTTTCCAAAATTATAAAATCCAAACTGTCTTCCTCCCATCCTTCCCTCCATCTGATCGGGGCCATAGATGTATTATCATGCAAATCCCACTGCCATATTGGTCATTGTTGTAAGGGCACACTCGTATAGAACCAGAACCCCAAAATAAAACCACAAATACCTGGATGTGTAAGATAGTCTGCTTTGATCTGCATCCAAAGGTGAATATTGTAGAAAAGCTTTTTTCCACTTGTTGTTTAAATGAATCTTTTTGAATGTTGCAGGGAATGCTAGTCCTCGTTATATCCGATGTACAACATACTGCTTCCCAGCCACTTCAGACATGGCCAAGCAATCTCAGCTACCATTAGCTGCCATCATCAAGCCATTTGCCACTGTTCCTCCGAATGAGGTAAGAGATTTGAACACAATCATAAAGCTAAACAATGCCTCCGATATTCCTCTTGGGCTTAGTTTTGGCATCCTATCTTGCTTTGCAAATGGGACACCAATGTCTATATTGTAAGATTTAAATTTAGGTTTTATGATAAATATGAGAGTTCTAAAGTAATATTGTGGTTGCTGATTTAAAATATTATCCTGTAAGTCAAAATGACTGTAGCAGCTTTATTTTACAAGGAGGTAGGAAAGAGTAAAAGTGGGAAATGTAAGAAAGAGACAGAAAGTTCTGCCTAGCTACAAATACCCTAAGTGTAATCCTAATGTCTCCAGACCACAAATGCAAATCCAAAAGCGAATCTCACCAGAATCCAAAGTCCTAATTAGGAAGCCAAAATCCGAAGAGCCAGGAGATGCTGAAGAAGCCACCAAGAACCTTCAGTGCACACAAAGCTAAGACCACCAAGAATCTCACCAGAACTCACACTGAAGGGAGTGTCCCACCAAAGTGCCAATGAGCAAAGAAGGTCTCCTTGCCAAAGAACCAAGGAAGTAATTACTCCACTCACCACCACAGATCCAAGGGAAGTGTCTCTTCAAGCATCAAGGCAAGAGTGACTACAAGTCAGAAGATCCAAAGAGAGAAGTCCAAAATCCAGGAAGCCATGGCCTTTTTATAGTCCCCTTTTCCATGTCACTTCTTTTCTTTTCCCCTCTTCACAGGAACCAATCACAACTTCTGAACTGCTTAGCCCTACCCATGGCTGGGCAGTCCCCTTTGGAGGTGAGAGTTTTTGACTTCTTAACTCTTCCACCTAGTGGATGGTCAAGTGTTAAGTAAGGGTGTTTTTAGTTTTTGATTGATTAAATTAAAGGTTTCTGATTGATTACATTAGAAATAACAAAGAAAGATAATTCTACTTCACAATATGATAGCTAACCATCTATTAAAATAACTCTATTGATTAGGGGAAAAGTCCCCTAAAAGCAAGTTTTAGGGACTCATGTAGACAGACCTTTAATTGACCAAATGTTTTTCATTTCAGCTTTTTTTTTTTTGTAGCCATGTATTTCAAGTAATTCAGTGATTTGATGTAAAAGCTATTCGTTGCAGAATATCTTAGTTTTGGTGACTTTAATGGACCCATCCTGCCCAATGCAATCCCAGAAATTTCCATGTGCTAGTTGCAATACTGCAGTAATGACTCTAGGGTCTAAAATCTGCTTACCTGCCTCTCTTCCTACTGGGTCAAAGTAGTATTTCCTTTGGGTTTTAAACTCACCCTTGAGTTCAATCCAATAGACATTTTTTTAAGAAGAACCTGCCAGGTAAAGAACATTGTGATGATCATTCAAAACCATTAAAAGTTTTGATCCAACATGGTCCCTGACCTCCTGGAGCTCACATTCTCTTAAGTGAATGTGATACATCCAGGTCATCATAATACCAGATAGGTGTGCCCAGTGCCATCATATGTTTCAGAGGGGACTGAAGGCTAGGAGTTTTGATGAGATGCAGTTGAAGATACAAGGGGGAATCTCAAAAAGAAATCCTCAATTTATTTCTTCTTGAGTCCAAAGGACACAATGTCAAAGTAACGGAATTCTTCATCCACATGTCAGTAAACAAATGGTTCCATATTAAAGCTCAGTCACTGTCTTAGAACTATTCTTAAGTCTGACCCCAGTGCCTTATGGGAGCATTCAGGACAGCCTGAGATCTTGAAGGATATGGTAATGTACTACATGCACACTTAATTCCCATCATGCTAGCTAGAAAGATTTGGAATAGGAATACAGTTGTGCAGTGTATTTTTCTGGTCTACTGACTGTATGTATGTCTATTGAAGTAGCCTGGTGGGATAATGGATTTAGTATTGAACTTGGAGACAGGGAGATCTGGATTTGAATTCTGCCTCAGACCTTTGTTAGTTATGTGAACCTGGACAGCTCACTTAACCTTTATCAGTTACAGTCCTTCAAGTGTAAAACGGGGCTAATTATAGTCACTACTTCAAATGGGTTGTCTCAAATGAAGCTGGAGTGAGATTATGTGTGTGTGTATATATATATATACACACAATAGCAATAATGATGGCTAGCACACAGCTTTAAGTGCTGGCCATTATTATTACTATCGTCTTAAGGATAAACCAAAGACAATTGAGAGAAGTTCATCACCAGCTGGACCAGAAGCTGAGAAGACTGTCAGCCATAGCAGTGACTATCTGTTAAAACTATAGGGGGAATTCACTGATGGCAAGAGAGATGTGCTTGGAATCAGGAGAGCCCACCTCTGAAGCTTAACTAGCAGTGCCATTATGGGCAGGTCCTCTGATCACTTTGCCTCACAACTTCCTCATCTGTAAAATGGGGATAATGATTCTTGGGGACAAAGTATTTTTTAATTTGAAAAAATTTATTTAATTGATTTAGAATATTTTTCCATGGTTACATGAATCGTGTTCTTTTCCCTCCCCTCCTCCCACCCACTCCCATAGCCAATGAGCAGTTCCACTGGGTTTTACATGTGTCATTGATCAGGACCTATTTCCATATTATTAACATTTGCACTAGGTTGATCATTTAGAACCTACGTCCCCAATCATATTCCCACCAACTCATGATCAAGCAGTTGTTTTTCTTCTGTGTTTCTGCTCCCACAGTTCTTCCTCTGAATGTGGATAGTGTTCTTTCTCAGAAATCCCTCCAAGTTGTTCAGAATCACTGCATTGCCACTAATGGAGAAGTTCATTACATTTGATTGTGCCACAGTGTATCCAGGAGACAGAGAATTTTATTTTATTTCATTTTTCAGGGAATAGTGCAATAATATCTTTATTGGCTACTAATCAGGAAGACTCATTGGACCTTTATTTTTTTAATATTTAATTTTATTTAATTAATTAATTTAGAATATTTTTCTATGGTTACAAGATTCATGTTCTTTCCCTCCTCTCCCCTCATTCCCCTCCCATAGCTGATATGCAATTCCACTGGGTTTTACATGTAAGACAAAGTATTTGAAAGCACAGTATAAATGACTGTGTTTTGGATCAGTGTAAAGCCTTCCAACCCTAATGGTTGTTTTTTCTCCTTGAAATCGGGCTTATAGTCACGAAGACTTGAAGAGGCAGCTAGATGGCTCAGTAGGTAGAGAGCCAGGACTAGAAATAGAAGGTCCAGAGTTTGAATCTAGCCTTACTCATTTCCTAGCTGGGTGACCCTGGGCAGCTCATTTAACCCCCATTGCCTAACCCTTACTCTTACCTCTTCTGCTTTGGTACCAATATTTAGTATTAATTCTAAGATGGAAGGTAAGAGTTTTTGTTTGTTTGTTTTTAAAGATTTGAGTTTGAATGCTGCCTCAGACCCTTACTAGCCATGTGACTCTAGACAAGTCACTTCATTTCTCTCAGCTTCAGTTGCCTCTTCTGCAGAAGGAGACATTAACAGTTCCTACCTCTCACAATTGCTAAGAGGCTCAACAGTAATAATATGCAGGCATACCTCATTTTATTGAACTTCACGTAACTGCACTTTGTAGATATTGTGATTTTTACAAATTTAAGGTCAGTAGCAAGTCTGGGTCTGGCCACTCTATGGGCGCCATTTTCCCAACAGCATGTGCTCACATCATGTCTCTGTGTCACATGTGTGTAATTCTAGCAATCTTTTGTACCTCTTCATTATTATTATATCTGCTATGGTGATCTGGGGTCAGTGATCTTTGACATTACTATTATAATTGTTTTGGGGCCTCTCAAGCCATAGCCATATAAAATGGTGACCTTAACCGACAAATGTTGTGTGTTCTCCTCCACCAACAGCTATTCTTTGTCTGTCTCCCTCTCCTCGAGCCTCCCTATTCTAAGACACAATGATACTGAAATTAGGCCAATTAATAACCCTTTAGCCTCAGTGTCCAAGTGAAAGGCAGAGTCAATCGATGTGGCAAACTTCACAATTGTTGCCCTTTAAGAAACTGCCACAGCCACCCACCCTTGGGCACCCACCACCCTCATCAGTCAGCAGCCATCACATAGATACAACTCTCCACCAGCCAAATAAGATTACAACTTGCTCAAGGCTCAGGTGAGAGTTAGCAATTTTTTTTAGCAATCACATATTTTTAATTAGGGTATGTACTTCATTTTTTAAGATAGAATACTAAAACACACTGAATAGATTATAGCAGAGTGTAAACAGAACTTTTATAGGCACTGGGAAGCCATAAACTTTGTGTGTCTCTCTTTACTGTGATATTTGCTTTATTGTGATGGTCTAGAACTGAACCTGTAATATATTCAAGGTATGTCTATATATAAAGCTCTTGGCAAGCTTTAAAGAGCTACAAAAATGTTATCTCTTGTCAATATTCACTTATTTAACCCAAAATAGTTGTCCATGGAGATAAGCCTTTTCCTCATGAAAAGTAATTTTGGAAAAAAAAGGGAAGCTCAGGAGGAAGGTGACGGTGTTTTGTCATTCTTCCTAGGGACCATTTTCATACATATTTTCCCCCTTGGGGCATGAGAACAACTGATCGTCCCTCCCCTCACCATTTTTCTCTTCCTTGAATACTTCCCTTTTTGATTTATGGACATTCCATTGCCTCTGTAATGTTGCAGACTGGGCACCCTCACTCACCATCCTTCTAGGACCTCCAGATTTGGTCTCTGCTGGGGAAGTTTGTTTAGAGCAGTTTCTATAACGCCGGTGGCTGTTGGACAGCACTGCCTTCTAACTCAGCCTTGTCTTAGCAACAGATGGAACAACAAAGGCAACTCAGCTGCCTCACTGCCCTGCTCCTGCCCAGACCTAGCTTGGGATAAATGATCCAGGGGCTAGTGATGTTATCCTTTTCTTATATACCACTTTGTTCTCCTAATGTTTAATTTTCAAGTTGCTTTTGGAGTTTGGAAACAGCCCATGTTGCCATGTTTCTAATAATTAGAAATCAAATCTCTGTGGTTTTCATGTTAGGGACTCAGTGTTTCTGCTTTGATGCTGTATCTGGAGAGGCGATATAGAAATTATGGAGAATCCTAGCAAACCTGGCAAAACGTACCAACTAAGATTTTACCTACTGGAGAAGCAGTGTGGTGCCTCAGAGGCCTGGGACTCATTCTGACTCAGCCACTAACTAGCCATGTGACCTTGGACGAGTCACCTCATCTTCTGGAGAAGGGTTGTTCTTGACTAACAATTCCCCAAGTATGGTCCTTGGACTTCTGGGTGTGCCTGAGAACCTTTCTGTGGATCTATATGGTCAAAACTGTTTTCATAATAATACTAAGATGTTTTCATTTCCAAATGGGTAAATATTGACAGGTATAACAATAGTTCTTAGTGAGGGTGAGGGGGCTTGATAATTTTTAAGACTAAAAGAATCCTGAGACCAAAAAATTTCAGCACTACTACACTACAGAATCTTTTAGGGCCCCTTCTGGGTCTGTTTTGAGTGACATTTGTAGTTTGTTTTCTCACCTAACAAAGAGAAATCCTTACATGGTATGAGTATAAAGCATAATGCCTCAGAATTTGAATAGGTGTAGAAATTGGAGCTGTGATTTTGGTGGTGTAGAGAACTTTAGGAGAGGAAATACCATCAATCAAGGCAAATTGAAACCTTTTCTGAAACTTGTAGTCATTGAGAGTTGCCCACAATTCTGAGGAGTTGTAGGCTTGAAAGTCATACACTGATTATGTGTCTCAGAGAGGACTTGAGCCCAAGCAAGCATTCTCTCCACTATAGCATAGGGGATTCTTGATACATTTTTATTCAACTTAAATGGAGTGAGGGGTCATAAAGGAACAGTCTGTATCCTACTTTGCTACTGTCTCAATGTTAAAGGCAAACAAACATACCCCATGAAGTCTCTGATGTATTGGTTGGATGCATATAAGGATTTACAGGAGAAGATGAATGAATTAGTTCCAAAAGTTGGAAGACAAAAATAGCACTAACTTCTTAGGGCTTGCTTCATTTCTTTCTTTCTAAAACAAAGTCTTGGACTCAGTGACCCCTAAGATTACTTCCTGCTTTAAATAGATGCTCCTGTGACTGTGACGGTACTAAGTAGGTTGTAGAAGTAGGAGGTCTTCTATTAGCTAATGTAATTATTTAGCCTTGTCTAACTCTTTGTGACTCCATTTCCAGTTTTCTTGGCAGAGATACTGGATTGATTTGCCATTTTTTTCCTCTAGCTCCTTTTATAGATGAGAAAACTGAGGCAGAGTTCAATGATTTACTCAGGGTCACACAGCTAGCAAGTGTCTGAGGCTATATTTGAACTTATGAAGACAAGTTTTCCTGATTCCACGCCCAGTGCTCTATCCACTGTGTGACCTAGTCCGCCTAATAATTATTCTGTAACCACAAAAAGCTTTAATTTTTTTCCATATAAATAGCCCTGGTGAGAAGATATTAGGAGATCTTAAATCCAACTCATTTCCTCCCAAAATAGAATGTAAGCTTCTTGAGGGCAGGAACAATTTCATTTTTATCTTTTTCTCCACAGTAGCTAATGCTTATTTAAATGTTTATCAGTCAGAAACCCTTTCCACTCTTCTGTCCCAGGGATGGCCTTCGCTTGGGACATTCATGGGAGAAAATTATGTGGCACCAATAGAAAGGATTTTCTTTACAATTATACTTTTATTGTGATATAGCAGAATTTTCAGGTCAACCACACTCACTTGGTGGTCATCCCTCAACCTGACACTGTATCGTTACCCTATTCACTCTCATCCTGAGTTCAGGGGAAATCTAGGGGCATATTTGTGTATTTCTTCTTTAATTATAAACATGGCAATCTCTCCCTCATTAATCACAGTCTTATCTCCATTTATCAAATATATGAAATTCGTTAAATGTAATTAACCACTTCTCAAAAGCAATTATTTAGCTCTTTGTGTGTAAATATGTCCACAAGCACACAAGAACACAAAGTAGGTTCCCCTTAGCAGAGGTTACCATAGCTGAGGGTCCACTAGAGGTCCACTAAGGCAGTGGTCTACTCCTGTGGAATTCTCTTCTGTTTTCTCTTTTACTTTTTTTTAGTGTTTTTTTTAGTGTATTTTTGGGGGGTGGGGGCTGGGGGGAGACTACAGAGCTCTGAGAGGAGAAAACACACACACATATGGTCAGCAAGTATTTGTTTATATCCCCAGTTTGAGCACCAGATCTGGAGTCAGGAAGATTCATCTTCCTAAGTTCAAATCTGGCCTCAAGACACTTTATAGCTGTGTGAACCTGGGCAAATCACTTAACTCTGTATGCCTCAATTTCCTCATTTGTAAAATGAGCTGGAGAAGGCAATGGCAAAGCACTCCAGTATCTTTGCCAAGAAAACCCCAAATGAGGTCAGGAAGGGTAGAACACTACTGAAACAACTGCATAACAATAGCAACAATCTTCTATATAAAAATAAGTTACTAGCTATACAAATTATTAACAAGGTAGCACAGACATATAGTAACAAAGACATGCAACATTTATGAGACTGAGAGAAAAGAAACTGTGAGGGAAATCAGAGCACCGATCACCTCCAACCATTGCTATAATTGTAGATGACTTGCAGTTAAGGAATTTGCCCACATTCAAATCCCACCAAAAGGTGGGATTTGAATCCAAGTCTTTGTGAATTCAAGTCTAGCACTACCATCTGAGCTACAGCTACAGATAAAAATTATCCTCATGCTGTCTGATTTTAAGGATTCTACTTTTAGTAAAAAACAAAACAAAACTTGGAGAGGAAATAAAATGGGTATACAAAGAACACCCCTGATACTGGTAGAGCTCTTTGAGAATCAGCTCTAACCACCCATTGCATCTATCTCCTCCTTCTGAGCTAATGTCCCTAATGTCAGGCCATGTCCCTGAGGGCCAGGTCTCCTGGTCTGGGTCCTACCATGAAGGCTCATTCATTGCTATGTTATGCTTAAGGATGGCCACAGTGACAAAGACAGAATCTTATCTCCTTTTAGATCCAAGTGCTAGTGGCACTGGGAAATCTCCATCTGTCAGGGAAGGAGTTAGTGGATTTCTCTTTGGGTCATACATCTACAGCTACATTTCTGAAGTTGCTCTTCTCGTCCCACAAGAGGAGTCTTATTCAAACAGCAATTCTAAAATCCATTTGGGAAACTCATTTTTGGCAATAAATTCATTTTTTCAGTTTCACAAAGGTCTTCGATGGTCCCTGCAGAGGCAAGGCCACTCTGCAGGAGACATTGAATTCTTCAAGATCCAAGAAACAGCCAGAGCTGGGTTTGGATATTATAGGAGCAAAAGCTACTGTTTGGATCACTCCTGCCATTCGTTTTTTGCCTTATAGCTCCCACTATAAATGCTCGGTTAGACTCTTAACTGTCAGAGCAAGGGCTTTACTCTCCTCATTAGAGAGTTATGCAATGATTCTCAAGTCAGAGAACCTGGGTTCAGATTCAGATGCTCACTAATTGTGTGACCTTGGACAAATCACTTTACCTCTGTGCATCTCAGTTTTCTGCTCTTTAAAATGAGAGTTACATGGAGAGCTTCTGAGTGCTCTTCCAGCTCTACAGCTGAGTTCCTGTGAACCTAGGAAGCTCCCTTTTTTCGGTATTAATTTCCTTCTCTGTAAAATGAGGGGTCTGACCTAGATGAATTCTAAGGTACCTTACAACTCTCCAATCCTATGAATGCTGGGTGTTTTGGATATTCTGTGATTCTAAGCCAATGCTGTCCAAATTAATTTGTTTTATCACACATATCAGTAAAAAATGTTTGCACATGCACCACCACAGTGTATGCATTTATATTTACATTTATATTTATAAACTAAATATTTATCTATAATTTTATATATACTATAAATATATAAATAAATATATTATATATGATATATAGTACATATTTATGGTCCCGTGGACTCCAAAGTCCCTTTGGGTTCTAGTAATCTACAAATGAAAACCCTGATGAATACACAAATGCTCTGTGTAGAAAGGACATTACCAGGGTTATACCATGATGCTTGACTTGATCAGTTGTAGAATATGAAGGAAATACATCAAGAAGAAGGACGGCAACCACTGGAATCTGGTGAGAATGTTTCCCCCCTGGGATAGCTAGGTCCCAGCATGAGTAATTCCCAACCTTCATTCTTCTAGTGGCTCAAAATCTGGCCCAGCCTGCCATTTTCTTTCATTCTTTCCTTTCCCTTTAGAAGGACAAAATGCTTACATATGATTGGGGGTGGGGGGTGGGGAGGATAAAATGTTGTTTTGTTTTTTAAGATGACATTCAGGAGACAAGTCAAGAATGGAATAGGAGCTCTCCTTTGGGCATAATGAGCACTCCAGCAGGAATTCTTCTAGCTTCCTCCCCTCCATGTATTCTCCATGTGGTCCAGGGGCACAGGCCTTCTCTGCTAAAGCTCACAGTAGACCTTTCATTTCCTAACTCTGTATTTTCACCAATGGGCTGTCCCCACCCTTGCCTGGAATGCTTTCCTTCCTCGGTTCTGCCTCCTGGCTCCCCTGGCTTCTGTCAAACCCCAGCTAAAATCTGACCTTTGGCAAGCCGCCTTTCTTCATCTCCCTTAATGCCATAGTGCCTTCCCTTGATTCTCTCCAGTTTCTCCTGTGTGTAGGTCATTTGTCTCCCCCGTTAGACTGTGCACTAATTGTGATGGGACTGTCTTTTGCCTTTCTTTTTATCTCTAGAACTTAGCACAGGGCTAGCACATAGAAGGTACTTAATAAAATGTTTATTGACAGACATTCCAGATAATCAAAGACTCTACTGTCAATATCCTGCCTTATGACATACATATTCCTGGCACTTTTCTTTGGGGACTATTTCTATGCAGATGGTCAGCAGCAGATACCCACAACCCATCACTTTTTTCCCTGCTTCTTGCAGTAAATGTATTATTTTCTTTAACTTCAAATAGCATTTCCCCCAACATTGTTTATATATAAAGTAAACAAGGTCAGATCTTCTATTTCCACTTCCTCTGTACAAAGTGAGCAAAATAATGTGCATTTTTTTACCTTTGTTTTTTACTTTTATACATACTCACCCATTTTTCCTCTCTCTGGTTCAGGATTTCCTCCAATGAGTAGAACGAATGAGTTTACAGTGCCACTCTACCCTTTGTTCTATCTCCACCCTTTTCTTTGGAGCTTTTTCTATTAACTATTCAAGTTCTTTGGTTTTTTTTTTTAAACCTTATCTTCCATCTTACAATCAATCTTATGTACTGGTGCCAAGGCAGAAGAGCAGTAAATGCCAGGAAGTAGGGATTAAATGACTTGCTTCAGGCCACACAACTAGGAAGTGTCTCTGGCTAGATTTGAACCCAGAACCTCCTTCTCTAGGCCTGGCTCTCAATCCACTGAGCAACCTAGCTGCCCCATTTAGATTCTTTTAAAGCATATCCTTCCAGAATCACATTGCAATCATAGGTCCTATCTCAGCACTTTCAAGTTGGAGTATTCCCCCTTTCCTTTAGCATCTCTTGTTATTTGTTCTTTGTCTGTGTAGAGAAACCTGTGGCCCAGGCTTTTATTGCCATCTCCTTTCTTTCTTGGATTTTGCACAAGAACACTAAGCTTGATTAAGCTATGGGACAGTGGTTTGGGTTTGCCAGTCATCTTTATGAGCCATCTTTACATTTCTGAATGGGGGGCAGCAATTCTTTGAAAGCAAGACTTCTTTGTCCTTCAGAGGATTGGGTTTTAGCTGGAAAGCTGCAATTCCTTGAAAAAATGTCTTACAAATTCAGGTTGAAAGACCTTAGAATTTGTGTCTGTCTGATATGCGTATGCCTAGTGAATTGCCATCAAACTTTAACTCAAAAATGACTGTTACACTTTTGAAATTCAAATTACCAACTCACTGGGGATATGGAAATGAATTTCACAGTGGCCGATAAATTTGACTGATTTTTGAAATGTATTTTTATATCTTCTTTTTTTAACCACACCTGGATTTCCCCCTATGTCCTCCCCCTTCCGGGGAGGGGGGGACATCTCTTGCAACAAAGCATTTTTTTAAGAAAGAGGAAAACATGCTGTAAAAGTAATCAACACATCCAAAGATCTGACATTATATGCACTATTGCACACCTGTGCACCATGACCCTGTCAAAGGATCGGGGGAGATCTTATATGACTGGCTTTTTAATAGACCAGAAGAATGTCTGTATCCAAATGCATGTTGACTTTCCATGCGGAATATCTTGTTCTGACAGTGTTACCATTGCTCAAATATTTTTGGAACGTCTTCTTTGAAATTGCCTTCAGGGCCAGGTTTTAAGCCACATGAGAATGCCAGTCTTGTTACTTTATAATTCATCTTTTGACTAACATCTTTATTCCCACAATGTGACCGTGCCTTATATTTGGCAAATTTGCCTCAGAATAATTTTATTTGTTCATTTGTTTTCCTCCCCAAACCAAATCCAACTTCCAGGGATGAAGCTTTGCTAGTATTGGGGATGTTCAAATGAAGAATTAGGAAGAAGGAATTGCTAGCTTCGATCTCAGTAGAGTTCAAAAGTAGGATCAAATGGTTGGGAAATCTTAAAGACTCAGAAGTTGATTGAACACAGAATTCTTCATTAAAAAATTTTACAGCAGTAGTCCTGGCCAAAAAAAAAAAAGAGTGTAAAAGGACTCATGTGAAATAGACTCGTGTTAAAAGGACTCGTAGTAGGGTAGAAGGGAAGTTTCCATGTGGGAGAAGTAGGAAATCAGATGACAATGTCAAGAAGATAGAAACATGACAGATGGCAAGATCTGGAGGCACTTGGGACAAGACAAATGGTTAGGCCTATTAGCATGGAACTGACTACCATCTCAGCCAGGCTTTGTGAACAACAGTCAAACAGCTGGGACAAAGGAAAAGGAAGGTGCCACCACCTTGCCCCAGCCCATTAAGTGGTTTTATCCATTCAGGATGAATGCTGGAAGACAATATAGGTAGGGTGTCCCCAATAGTGATAGTTCTCTGCCTGTTGGCCAGCCATCACTAGTGTTTAAAAAAGTGCCACAAAAGACATCATTGTCATTCACTCATTTCCATTGTGTCTGACTCTTTGTGACCCCATTTGAGGTTTTCTTGGCAAAGATACTGGAGCAGTTTACCATTTCCTTCTCCAGCTCATTTTACAGATAAGGAAACGGAGGTAAACAGAGTTAAATGTCTTGTCCAAAGTCATACAAGTATTATCAGAGGTGAGATTTAAACTCTGGTCTTCCTGACTCAAAGCACAGCACTCTATACACTGCAGTGCAGTGCAGTGCCACCTAGCTACCCCAAAAGACATCATCCAGGGTGTTTATGACTAGACAAAAAATCTGGATTAACCCATGTATCAAAATGGAGGGATAAAACAGAACTACACTGGGACTCAAAAAGTAATAGAAAGGATGAGGGTATGACCCTTAGGGCTCTGTGGAAATATCCAGACAAGAATCACAGAGTTAAGAAACAGGGGAATGATGTGCCTTCATGGAAATGATGCCCACCCCAGTGTGGTCACTGATCTACCAAACCATCACAGAAAGTCCTTCTTTCAAAGCATTCATTTTGAAAGGGGATTTTTGTGGAAAACATCTGTGAACAGTGAAATACATAGATGTCAATAGATTCTTAATCCTGAATCATCAAAAGTGTTTAGTTCGTAGCTTCTTTCTTTCCTCCATCTCTTCTTTAGGGTCAAAAGATGGTCCACCATTTTCTTAGAAAGCCAAGTCTACTAACTATTGAATTCCAGTGAAAATTCCCCCAATAACATTTCCAAAAGTTATTTTGGTCTCAAGATCTATTTTTGTTCAATTGCATTTTACATGTATAGATCTAGGATCTCAGTGACATACTTAGAAGTTCCTGCCAAATACCAGCAGTAATATGGTATCACTGAATGAATGTTAGTTTTCTTTTTTACCTTCTATCTTAGAATCAATACTATGTCCTGGCTCTAAGGCAGAAGAGTGAAATAAGGGCCAGGCAATTGGGGGTAAATGACTTGGCCAAGGTCTCCCAGCTAGGAAGTATCTGAGGCCAGATTTTAACCTCATCTCTAGAACTAACTCTCTATCACTGAGCCACCTAACTGCCCCTCATTGAATGAATGTGAGTAAGACAGAATAAAAGTAAGAAGAATAAAAAAAGAAGAATGTTGTTTTAGCACAAGATTTGGAGTCAATAAAAATACTGCACAGTCTCCCAGATGCAGTCCACTCTGGTCCCTCTCTTAAGTCATTGGCCAAGCCCTGGGTCACTTTCTGTGTCTGTTGGAGACAGGGAGCAAGTCCCTATCTACTGTGACTTCAGTGGCATAAGCCCCTCTTACAAAAGCCACTGAATGTAATCCCCATGGAAACCAACACGAGCTGAAGAAGAAAAACCCTTCCAGGTTTACGATGCAATGCAGGGAAATGCTGGCCCATAGCCTCCCTCCCTTGAGTAGTTTCAGGTTTTCCAACAGCTGCTCCAAGAATAAAAGTATGCTTCTGACCTTTAGAATACACCTGTCACCTGGAAGGCCTTGTCAGCAAAAAATCCAAAATGGAATCCAACCAGTCAATTATTGTTTAAGAGCCATTACCAGTCATTGATGAGAGAGTTACAAGCCTGGCCTCCTGGGCCTGAGGGCTGGTAGATCAGGTGGCTTTGGGGCCCACCTTGAGCTGGGGATTCCTTTTTAGCACTCAGCCCCAAACCCCTTTGGTTCCAAGTGCTGTCTCAGCTAGGGTGGCAGCAGTAGTCACTCATGGCGAGCACCAAAAGGGAACAGCTGTATTTGTTTTGAAGAATTTGGCCTGGTTTCACATAGTAGTAGTTGTTCAGTCATTTTAGTTGTGACTCCATTTGGAGTTTTCTTGGCAAAGACACTGGAGAGGTTGGACATTTCCTTCTCCAGATCATTTTATGATTTATGATTTTATGAGGCAAATGGGGTTAAGTGACTTGCCCAGAGTCATACAACTAGAAAATGTCTAAGGCTAGATTTGAACTTAGAAAGGTGAGTCTTCCTGACTCCAATCCTGGAGCTCTATCCAGCATGCCATCTAACTGCCTTGATCATCCAGTAAGGTCTTAATAAATGCTTATTTGAGTGAATTGAGTTATCTAGATTTATGCCTCTCTCTGAAGAGATGTGACAAAGACACTAGAATTCATAGAAATTGAAGAGACCTCAGTTTTACTGGTAAGGAGCCAGACCAGTGGGAAAAGCTGTGTTTTATTTTGTTTTGATGCTGCTTTTTTTTCCCCTTTGCTTTATGCATTCGCTTTCTTTATTTTGTTTGCTTCCTAGTTTGTAGATTTGCTTGCTTCATAATTAAACTGGGAAGGGGTGTGACCACAGGAAAATCAATTCAGCTCTTTGATCCTCAGTTTGTTCATCTGTACAGTGGGGATAAAAATATCATTACCACCTACCTCCTCACAGCATTATGTTGAAGAAAATGCTTTACAGCTCTTGAGTCTTAAGGAAGAAATGAATTATGAAAAGATTTCACTTTCTTCACAGAAACATGGGGAAATGCATAGAGTGAGAAGCCAATTTCTGTAGACCACACTGGATTTGCAGATAACAAAAATGACTCATTTTTGACACTAGTTATAAAATCCTGTCCCAGGGAGACTTCCTCTCAAGGAATGACAGGCAGTGTTTTGTGTTTCTCTTGCCTTATGCGAATAAACAGAGAAAATGTCGATGCTTTCATACTCCAGAAAAAGTAGCAGTCTTGGCGTCAGGGATGAATCAGTGGAGATTACAGCCTGCGTCACCTTGCTAGACAGTCCCTGGAAGTGGCTGGTTTCTAGGTCACTCTCAGCTCAAATAAGGTGGAAGATTCAGGAGCAAAATGAAACATTCATGAAACATCCAATTCAATAGAAATTCAGTGCTTTGCAGTACAAGTTTTAAAGGCATTCAGGTGCCAATTTGAATTGGCACCATTTCTCTATAACTGCATGCTCACACAAATGGCAGCACAGACAGATTCTGATGGATCAAAAAAAGATCACAAGATTTGGCAATGAAAAGGTCACAGGTGGCTTTGGAGAGAACAGACTCAGGTGGACCATGGAGTCTGGAAAGCAGATTATGGAAGCCTGAGGAATACCTGAGAGAAGAGGAACTATTTTCTACAAATTTTGGCTATGAAAGGGAGAGAATATATGGGGTGAGCTCTCAGGGGGATAGCAGGGTCTAGCAGAGGTTTTATAAGGATAGAGGGACTGGCATAAGGCAGTTGGGAAGGAACAAGTAGCTAGGGAGAAATGGAAGATTAGAGAGAACAAGCAGAAATAATGTGGGTTTCCATCTTCCAGAGATGTGATGGGAGGTAAGCAAGTACACAGGTAAAGGTGTTGTTATTTGAAAGAAGGGCTCCCTTATTACCGGAGACTGGTAGAAAGGAGGAAAGAATCAGGGATGAAGTCAAGAGATTTTGACTTAAAGAGAGGAAGGATGAGAGAAGCTAGGTGATTCAGTGGATAGAGAGCCAGGTCTAGAGATGGGAGAACTGGTTTCAAATTTGGCCTCAGACACCTCCTAGCTGCAGGACTCTGGGCAAGTGTTAAAATTAATTGTTGGACGATGATTATATGAAACTATGTGGTCACCAGTATTTATTATATCTTGAGTCAGAAACTTATTTACAAATATTTGCAAATAGAGAGAAAACAATAAAGAAGAGAAATGTGAGGGAGATAGAGAAGTTATCTATCCTATCAACCTAAATGTTTCACTTCAGGTCTGCTTAATCCAGACAGAGATTAATTAGCTCTCAACCAGGAAGGCTGGTAGTGACTTCCACCAAGATGGAAGCTGGTCCCTTCAGAAACTAGGAAAGGGATCAACCTTTTACTCACCCAACAAAGTAATCCAAGAGTCACAGTCCAAATAGAAGTCGAGCTCTGAGCCCACAATTTAAGCCATAGTCTACAGTGAATCTCCCTCAAAGACTATCTAAGACTATCTCCAGAAGACAATCTTTTCAGACTATCTTCTCAAAGACAATCAGCTCTGAAGGAGTTTGGGGCTTGCTTTTTATGGTGACTTCTTGTCCCCTTCCCTCTTCACAGGGACCAATCACAATTTCTAAATCATCTATCACTGCCCAGGGGGGAAGTGTCTGTAGGATTGACTTTTCACCTTCTGAAGGTTAAGTTCTCATCAAAAAGATTCACATATTCCTGGCTGGCTGATTGAATTTCTTAGGGTGTGAATTCTCTAAGTACCTTGCTAGCTTGCCACCTAGTACTAAGTAGAGTGTTTAATCTTTTGCTGATTCAATTTAAAAGTAGACCAAGGAGAGTTAATCCTGTCTTCAGTCTAGGGAGTTACTAAATAGGGGTACATAAGTTAGTGTTAACTCAGGATAGACAATGGAATAAAGAATTCTCTTTCACACAAGTCATTTAACCCTCTGTTGCCCAGTCTTACCACTCTTCTCCTTCGGAACTGATACACAGTGTTGATTCTGAAATGGAAGGGTTTAAAAAAAATAAAGAGAAGAGGGAGTTCATGGTAAATGTCTTCTTCAGTGTTCTCAATAAAGTTAGAAGCAAGGTCCTCCATGGAGAGGATGCTGTGTGAGAGGCTTTAGAACAGCTTGCATTCAAAGTAGGACATGGAATCATTCAGGAGGAATGAAAGGTACTCAGTTAGGGCCCACCGGAGATTATATAATAGGAATTCATAGTGGTTTCCAGTGAGCTTGGTTTCATGATTGCTTCCAGCTCTGTTCTGTAGCAGCTGAGGAAGAGTAGAAGAGCCAATGGTGGGGTTTGGCAAGGGATAAACAATGATAAGATATGAGGGTGAGGAATTGGATAGCAGAGGGAGGCTAGAGCAGAGAGCACTGTGATGGGTGGCTTGGGATGTACAAAGACACAGTAGTAAGACATAGTCACTGACTTCATGGAATTCCCAGTCAAGAAGAAGTATAAGATACCAGGTATAATGAATAACTATGATGAACAGTATTTTAAATCACGAGAATTGGGGGGGGGGGGTGAAGAACAAAATGTGTATAATCCATGTAGTGAGAGAACTGAGGATTTGTTAGTGCTGAATTCACCAAAAAAAAAATGCCACTTCCTGATCCAAGGAGTTGGGGGTGTTGTGATTGAGTTGCTTTCTGTTGTGTTAATTCTTCATGACCCCTTTTTAAGATTTTCTTGGCCACAATATTGGAGTGGTTTGCCATTTCCTTTTCCAGCTCATTTTACAGATGAGGAAACTAAGGCAAATAGAGTGAAATGTCTTACCCAGGAACACACAGCTAATCTGAGGCTACATTTGAACTTCAGTGTTCTATCCATTATACCACCTAGCTGCCCATGGAGTTAGGAGACCTATGCTCAAATTTTGCTTTTGCTGTTTACTACCTTGGAAAATTCTCTTCCTTTTTCATGGGCCTCAGTTTCCTCATCATTTATCTGTAAGGCATCTGACTAAATGATCTCAAAAATCCTTCCAGCTTTAACTCCTATAGCTAAACTGATTTTTCTAGAATACCATTGTTATAATGAAGGAGGGCTTGGCAAAAGGGCCAAAGCAAAAAGAAAAAATTTCCAAGAAACTCTCCAATCTTGAGAGAGTTCAGACTTATAAGGAATGAGCTAGTGGAACAGGAAATTTTAATATGTAAATATCTAGGGTATATAAGGATAGCCTAAGTAACTGACAATATTATTCCTAGAAGCAGCAGGTCAAAAAACAAAGGAGAAACATATTTGATCATTTGTAAAATTTGGTGCCATATTTCCATACAGCTCTCATCAAAGTCTTTGTTCTTTAAGAATTGGCAAGTTCCAGTTGGTGGAACAATCTAAATCTGACTAAATTTTCCCTGTTTCTGTTCCTGCCAGTAATCCTAGGGTGAAAACTTGGAGTTATCCTCACACCCCTTTCCCTCATTCCTCATTTCCACATCTTGTCAGTTCTATCCCAACACTGTTTTTCTCCCATTCCCTTTCCTCTATTCTGCCAAACCCATTCAATTTTCCATTGCCTCTGATCCAGACTACTGTGATAGTTTCCTAATTGGTCTCCCTTTCGCTAGACTCTTCCACATGACTGCCACATTGGCATTCCTAAAACACAGGTCCCAAGTACCCTGATCAAGAATCTATAGTGAGGAGGGGCAGCTGGGTGGCTCAGTGGATTGAGAGTTGGGCCTAGAGATGGGACATCTTGGGTTTAAATCTGCCCTCAGATAGTTTTTACCTGTGTGACCCTGGGCAAGTCACTTAACCCCCATTGCCTAGTCCTTGCCCCTCTTCCTAACCAGTATTAATTCTAAGATGGAAGGGTTTAAAAAAAAATCTACAGTGAGGGCAGCTAGGTGGCTCAGTGGATTGACAGCCAGGCCTAGAGACAGGAGGTCCTAGGTTCAAATGTAGGTTCAAATACTTCCTAGCTAAGTGTCCCTGGGAAAGTCATTTATTAATCCCCTTGCCTAGCCCTTACCACTCTTCTGCCCTGAAACACAGTATTGATTCCAAGATGAAGAAGAAGGAGGAAGAAGAAGGAGGAGGAAGGAAGGAAGGAAGGAAGGAAGGAAGGAAGGAAGGAAGGAAGGAAGGAAGGAAGGAAGGAAGGAAGGAAGGAAGGAAGGAAGGAAGGAAGGAAGGAAGGAAGGAAGGAAGGAAGGAAGGAAGGAAGGAAGGAAGGAAGGAAGGAAGGAAGGAAGGAAGGAAGGAAGGAAGGAAGGAAGGAAGGGAGGGAGGGAGGGAAGGAGGGAGGGAGGGAGAAAGAAAGAAAGGGAGAGAGGAAGGGAGGAAGAAGAGATTCCTCCTTGCCTCTGGAATTAAATATAAACTTCTATTTGGTTTTTTGAAGTCTTTCACACTCTGGCCCAGCCCTACCTTCCTGGCTTATTCTCATACACTCTTTCACACACTCTACCTTCTTTCTAAATTGGCTAGCTTACCTCTTCCTCATACATGACATTCTGCCTCCCACTTTCCATAGTAATCTGTCCTTATCTCCTGTTCTTAGAATTCCTGGCTTCCTCCAAAACTCAGCTCAAGTGGTTAAAGTGCCAGGCTGGGAAGAGGGAGATTTGAGTTCAAGTCCAGCCTCAGACACTTAGCAGCTGTGTGACCCTAGGCAAGCCATTTGGCCCTACAGGAAATGGCAAACTACTCCAGTATCTTTGCTAAGAAAACTCCAAACAGGATCATGAAGAGTTGGATACAACTGAAATGACTGAAAAACCATCAACTAGAAAGCTAAACTGATGCTCCTAGTTAAGAGGTGCTCTGCCCCCAGAAATAACTTTGTGTGTATATGTATGCATGTGTGTCTATACATTTGTGCACATAAGTGTGTATATATAAATACATATATATATATATATATATACACACCCAGGGGTTGCATAGTATGCACATACAATATATTTTTCTGTGTCTATATTGTTTCCACCCAATAGAATGCAAGACATCTTTTCTTTTTATCCCAAGTGCCTAACACTATGTTGGACACACAGTAGGTGATTAAGAAATAATTGAATGAATTGAACAGGTTTATTTTTTAAATTGCCTTGTCCAACTTTATGCCTATTACTTTTAAAGTATATTTTCAAAACATTCAGAAAAATATTCCAAGGTGAAATGTGTTGTCATTTTTGATGTAGCAACAACAATAAGAATTAGCATTTGTATACTACTTAAAGATTTTCAAAGCATCTCAATTTTCATTTTTTAAAAACTCCTGGGAAATAAGTGCTAATATTATCCTCATCTTAAAGATGAGGAAACTGAGACTGAGTGTTTAAGTGACTTGCCTAGGGTCACACAACTAATGAGCATCTGAGACTGAATTTGAACTCGGGTCTTCCTGACTCCAAATCTAGTACTCTACCGTCTAGCTACCTAATGCCACCTCTTTTATTGATTCTTCTCCAAGTGCCCTTTGGATCCTGACAGTCTGGAGGACCCATCTTTGCTCAATAAATGCTTCATGTGCCAGTGCAAGACAGACCCAATCACAAGAGGTTTGGTCTTTCTCTCTTGTGCAAGGGACTTGCTCCAGGGAATAAACCCAAGTGACACTTCTCTCAATCATTATCTAATCAGATTCCCCCTTCCTGGTGCTCAGTTGTTTGAATACTCAGCATTTTTAGGCATGGCCGTCCAGCACACGTCCTGGCTCATCTCTGCATGTTCCAAGTTCGTATTTCTTTGTAGACCCCCTGCTGACAGTCCCTTAGAATCGAATGCACTGGATGATCCAAGAAACAATCAGTACCTACACAACAAAGATGGGGGGCTTCCTCTGTTCCTAATTCAAATTAAAGTAGAAAGAACCATGAGCCCAGAGATGTGGCTCAGAGCCCAGCTCCAACATATACTAGCTTTAAGACTATGGGTGAGTCATTTAAGTCTGTGGGCTTCAGTTCCTGATTGGTCTGATGGGGATAATATGACTCACAGGACCAAACCTGCAGGGTTGTTATGAGACAAGTGCTTTATAAGCATGAAAGAGCTATCAGAATGGGAATGATTGTGAATAATCTGTAAAAGCTTGTGGGAAATTAAATAGATCTGCCCTCATGTCATTGTAAAACTTTGATTCTTTCTTTGTAAGTCTATGTTAAAGGCAGTCAGATGGCTCAGTGGATAAAGCACTAAGCGTGGAGTCAGGAAGACACGAGTTTGAATCCAGCCTCAGACACTGATAGCTGTGTGAGCCTGGGCAAGTTCCTTAACCTCTGCCTCAATTTCCAACAACTTTAAAATTTAGTTTGCAATAGCGCCTACTTCCCACAGAGTTGTGGTGAGGACCAAGTGAGATAATATTGGGAAAGCGCTTAGCACAGTGCCTATTCCTTCCATTCCTTTCCTCTCACTACTTTAGTGTGCTTCTTAACTTGGACTCCATTACAATCCCTCCTAATAGCACTTATTAAGCACCACTCTGTGCAAGACACCAAGAATGCAGAGATGAAAATCTCCATGACCCCTGCCCATGAGGAGGATACAGCTTTGTCTTTAGCCACTGTCACTGTCTGTGGATATTTCTTTTTGCTCTGTAATGGGTGCTATAGTAGTTATGAAATGGATCTGTTGGTACCACCAGTGTACTCAAAGGATGCTTAAAGGATATGTTCTCCTACACAACTAAAGTGTCTTCCTCAGGAGCAGAATGAAGGGGACAAGAGGCAGAAAGGGAAAGGAAAGAGTCAGAGAGGGAGAGAAAAGGAGAATTTTTTTCAGAAATAACTGGAGGAATTAGAAAGGAGGGTGGACAAAATGTATGCTTCACTCTGAAGAGGTATGGGAAAGGATAATGATATAAAGAAAAGGCATCAACAAAATGGGTTGGGTTTTTTTATTTAAGTAAGGAGATGGGAAGATAGAATGGGAAGACAGATTTTATGTGTTTAAGTGAGAAAGAGATTGCCTCAGATAGAATTGCCTGAGCTATGAACCACAAAGTCAGGAGAAAAGTAATGGAAATGGTATGTGGTTGAGGAGAAAAAATGCAGTGGCAGGGAAGAGCCACCAGGTTATGTGATCAGTGACTTCGTTGTGGTTCCTATCCAGAGAAGTAGCCCAGAGGTGGAAGAAGAAAGGAACCATACACATAATATATTTAAACATTTACAACTCAGATGTTTATAAGTCAAGGATTATCTATACCCTGAGACAGGCTCGCTATGTACATTTCCATAAGCTTTCAAAGCCATTGTTTATATGTGATGTTCTAGTCCCAAATAGGGTGAAATGTGCTGCTATTTTATAAAAGGATCTTCAGCATCACATGATACTTTTTTGACCCCAACATTGCCTCCCAGCTTGGGATTTTTAACCTCCTGGAGAGGAATGTTTACTCCTTCCTCACAGACCTCATCATAAACTCTATAAGAGATCATGATCAAAGGAAGTGGGGGGGGGGTAATCCTTTTTCTGTGAATGATTTGAATGTAACTCATATTCTTCACTAACATTAATATCCTAATAATCATATTCTTCGAGGAGGCACCAATAGAAATTGGGAAACATGGGTTCTAGGTCTGGTGTGGTCACTAAGTTGGACTGACTTTGGCCAAAACACTTTACTTTTGGGGTCTAAGTTTCCTAAAATGAGGAAGTGGATTAATGATGACTCTGATCCCTTCCATCCTAAAACCTCTGATTCTGTCATTGGGTATAACTTTGGAAAATGTCAAATATTTGGACTTCCTTGAGACCCTCTTGCTATAGTTACCACCGTGATCTTCCTGAAGCATAGGTCTGTTCATGTCCCACTACTCAAGAAGCATTAGGGGTGCCATGTTTCTCTAGGAGAAAATGAAACTCTTCTAGTTAGAATTTAAAGTTCTTTATGGGCTGACCTTTTCCTCTAGGATGACTAGCCAATATTGTTGTTGTGAATCATATCCAACTCTACGTGACTCCTTGGACATTACCCATGGGTTTTCTTAGCAGAGATACTGGAAAGGTTTGCCACTTCCCTCTCCAGTGTGTCTCCATTTTACATATCGTTATTAATGGATGTTTAAGGGGAAGAAACAAGAGGTCAGCATCTAAATAGTTTGAGTTTATTAATGGGGAAATGGGACAGGAATGATGGTAACAAGGAGAAGGAAATTTCTAAATCTTATCTCCAAAACTAATAACTATCTTATTGGCTAACTTCCTAAGCTAAATAAATTAAGTCCCACATAAATAATATCTCACAAAGTTGAGTCCAAGATGGGCCAAAGTCCAAAAGGAAAGATAACAGCTCCCAGCCAAGTAGATGAATCTTACTTATGCTCTCCAGTCCAGCTCACCTGCAGCCTGGATGAAGTAGTCCCTCTCCATAGCTGATGTCTTCCAAGGACCAGTGGTATCTTTTATAGTTGAAATTGTAGCTACCAGCCACACTTACTTCTGCTGCCGCAGGAAAAACTGTTGTCAGTTGGGAGAAACCTCCCCCAATCTCCTTGCTTGGAATCTTGACCCAGGGTCCCATGTGATTCTGTGTCACATGTCTCTGACAATCAAAATGCAGTCTTTTCTCTTCCTTAATACAATATGAGGAGCTGAAGCAAACAAGGGTTAAATGACTTGGCCAAGGCTACATAGTTAGTAAGTGCCTGAGGTCAGATTTGAATTCAGATCTTCCTGGTGCTCTATCCAGCTGCCCCCAACTAGCCATTCCTCCTCCTAATGTACTATTAATTCCTATCCTTCTTGCTATTTATGGTACAGTGGAAAGAGTACTGGCTTTAAAGTCAGAGGACAAGGGTTCAATTCCCACTTCTTACATTTACTATTTGTATAACTTGGGCAAGTTGTTTAACCACCCTGAAAAAACTCTGTTCCGGAAATGAGAGTGATGAACTAGCTGGGCTCTGAAATTTATTGCAATGCTAGATCTATGAGTCTTTGATAGTCCATTTCCTGTCTGCACACTTCAGCCCATGCTTGGTAAGCTCTTTCTCCATACCTCTGCTTGACATAAAGTAAGTGTCTGTTGCTTGTTGACTGAATACAGTAGGAAGAGGCTTCTAGATGACAAGTCCCTGGTCAAATTGACAAACCAATTGTCAAATGTAAGAAGAGTCAGAAAACCTTTTCTTGGTCTTTAATCTGTCGTATTATATATATTATCCCAATTAAGTTCATACCATCTGCAAATTTTTGTGAGCATACCTACTATCCCTTCATCTGAATCATTGATTAAAATGTTATATGGCCCTGGACCAAGTGCAGATTCCCAGAGCACTCCTGCAGAGACTGCCATCCTATTTGGCCAATAGTTTCAACATGCCATGCACAGGCTACTTTAGGCTATTCTTCTCTCGGGCCCATTTCTGTCTTCTAACTACTCTGATTCTGGTTCTTCCTCTAATTTCTGGTAATGTTCATGGTTACTTTTGTAGGAATATTAGGTGAGGAAGAAGCATCTACTCCCACCCCACTCTCTGTGATGTCTTTGGTAATACTTTGTGTGATTACAGTGATCCAAACTCAGATATCACAAAAGGAGAGCCACTAGCTATGGGTCACAAGGTTTTTAGAGCAGTGCTCAAGGCTTCACCCTTTTATTTTAGAATTGTTTGACTTGTAGTCTTTGAAAATTGTTCCAGTCCACATGGTGCTTTCCAATTGCACTGGGGGGAGGGGGTCTTTTATGTAGCAAAGTACATATTTCTTCTGACCTTATTTTAGAATCAGAATAAAAGCAAATATTTCTTCTCCCTCATTTCCAAGAATATTGAAATTCTGAGTGCCTAGCTTTCTGAGTTTTCTGCCAGCTAACTCCTGAGTCCATATTTTCAACTTGTCAGAATTGGTTCATTCTGTTTAGAGGCATAGAAGGAATCTTAGAGATTTGTGTATTTATTTTAAAGATGAGGAAACTGAGGTCTAGAGAGAGGAACAGGAACTCAGAGCTGGAAGGGGCTCAGAGGTCACCTTGACCAAGATGCCCAATCAATGGTTATCTGCACTTTGGTAAAAAGATATCCAGTGGGGAAGAAAGCATCGTCTTTCCAGGCAGTTTGTTCTAACTTTGGATAGTTCTAGTTGTTGGAACTCTTTCTTATATGATATTAAAATGCCCTTTGTAAATTCCATCGATTTGTCTTTGTTCTACTCTCTGGCCAAGAAGGTCATATCTTTTCCCTCTTTCTCCCTTAAAACACTTGGAGACAAGCTGGGTTCCCTTTTCCAGGCTATACACATCACCAGTTTCTTTACCCAATTGATTCCTGTGTCACCATCTTGAATCCCCTCCCATCCTTATCCTGACATCCCATTTTGTCCATGTCCAGCTTGCCAATGTCCATTCTGAGAATGAAGCACTGAACTGAATGCTCCCTTCCTGGCCTGTCTGGGGCAGGGGGCAGAGGACAGAGGGCCTGCAGCCTTCCACCCCCACATTGTGGACTCCCTATGTCCCTTAATACACTCTATAATCACAATGCCCTTTTTGATTGTTGCATAAACCCATGAATTATGAAGGGGTATTGAGTCATGCACGATCTCATGGATATTAAGAAGAGGGATTCCAACCCAAAGCCTTCCTCCAAAGCCAGTTCTCTTTCCAGTGCCCTCTGCAGCCCAGTTGAACCAGATACCTGCTTGGTATTCAAGTAGCTCTCTCTCCTCCTCTTTAGTGGGCGGGTGAGCCCAACTGGGCTTAGATGGATCAGGGTAAGAACAATTATCCTTAGACTTGGAAGAGGTGCATGGAATATTCCTGAACATCCTATACCTATCCCCTGGGTGACAGCCCTGCCAAGCAGGGGCATCTAGGTGCTAAGCTGGATAGAACACTGGGCCTGGGGGAGGGGGGGGGCATCCAGTCTCACACACTTACCAGCTCTGGGAATCTGGGGCAAGCCACTGACCGGCAAGGGCCAAGATGGCACCTCATGAAGAGCAGATACAGAGGCTGTGCCAGTCTGTACTGGGAGAAAGCGTTTCCTCGTCTGGGAGTTCCCTATATCAATGAAATTCAAATTCATCCCCTATTTCTGTCCATCCCCCTTCCCCCAATTAAATAGTCCTTAGATTGTGAGCTTTTTCCTTTCTCTGATTTTGCTTCCATTAAAATGCACGTTATTAAAAAAAAGATTCTCACGGATGTGGGTGGATAAAAGCTTGATAAAACGGGAGCAGAACAGGCCCGGAGCAGTCCCACAGCGACTCCTCCGTCTCACTAGTTGGCCAATGGCATCCCCAGGCGAGCTGCTTTGAGATCCCTGGTCGCACAGTGCCCCCTAGAGGAACGCTGCTCTAAGTGCTGTCCTCCTGGCTCAGCTCTGTGCCTCAGTTAATCCACGCCTTTCTCTGGCTTCACCAGACTTCCCAGAAACACGGAAGTACCTGCTACCTGTGGAGCCTGGTGCGGAGCAGTGGAGAGACACTCGCACCCCCTCGTCGCTCCCAACTCGGGGTCTACAGTCCTGGAGGGGGGATGAGGCACCAGCCCAGCTCCTGTCAGACACAACAGTCTTTGAAAGGGCTTTGGGGGTGGGGGAGGCAGGATGTGGGACGAACGGTGCCCTCCGGGGACCAAAGGGAAGGGCATTACCGACCGAGGGTCGGACTAGGCTTCCACTGGGCGTTGGCTTGTGACCTGAGAGTCTGGGGCTGTAGGGAACCGTTGCCATCCCACCTCCAAACCTTCTGCTAGTCACAGGCATCTGAGGCCACTCAGAGCTGCTTGAGATCTTGAGATCGGCATGCCTTCCGTCACGCCTGCGAAGCCACTAACACCCACGTTAGACAGCACAAGGGAAGCACAGCTTCCTGGGACGCTCCACTAGAGACCCCGTTGCCTTGGAACTGCCGAGATGAAGTGATTTTTGCGGAATGTGTCTTTCTGCCTCAGAGGCTGGCTCAATCAGCCAATCAGCAAGGATTTCTGAAGTGCTCAGCATGTTTCAGCACTGCGCTATAGTGGTGTTCAGTCATTTCAGCGACCTTTCAAGACCCCATCTGGGGTTTTCTTGGCAGAGATACTGGAGTGGTTGGCCATTTCCTTCTCCAGATCACTTTACAGATGAGGAAACTGAGGCAAACGGGGATTAAGTGACTTAGCCAAGGTCACCAAGCTAGTAAGTGTCTAAGGCCAGATTTGAACTCAAGAAAATGAGTCTTCCTGACTCCAGGTCTAACGCTATCCACTGTACCATATAGTGACCCTGTGCTAAGAACTTGGGATACAATAAACAATCATTATGATTATTATATCATTACAAGTATATAATATATTGTAACATCATTATAATTAATAAGAACCATTGTACAGTCCTTTAAAGTTTACCAAGTTTTATGCATATTACCTCATTTGCTCCTCATGAGGTCAGCACTATGATTCCCATTTTACAGATGAGGAAACTGAGGCAAACGGGGATTAAGTGACTTAGCCAAGGTCACCAAGCTAGTAAGTGTCTAAGGCCAGATTTGAACTCAAGAAAATG
The DNA here is from genome assembly GCF_027887165.1 of Monodelphis domestica. Taxonomy (NCBI): domain Eukaryota; kingdom Metazoa; phylum Chordata; class Mammalia; order Didelphimorphia; family Didelphidae; genus Monodelphis; species Monodelphis domestica. The sequence goes on along the minus strand of NC_077232.1, from coordinate 299,976,475 downwards.
AGTCTTCCTGACTCCAGGTCTAACGCTATCCACTGTACCATATAGTGACCCTGTGCTAAGAACTTGGGATACAATAAACAATCATTATGATTATTATATCATTACAAGTATATAATATATTGTAACATCATTATAATTAATAAGAACCATTGTACAGTCCTTTAAAGTTTACCAAGTTTTATGCATATTACCTCATTTGCTCCTCATGAGGTCAGCACTATGATTCCCATTTTACAGATGAGGAAACTGAGGCAGTGGGCAGTTAAGTGATTTGCTGCTAAGTGTGATGCAGGACGTATTCTCCCCTAGTCCAGTGCCGCCTAAAATGGTCCTTGGCCATCAGAAGCTCCCTGTTACCGGGAGAGAGGACATGCTAACCACAATGTGCACACAAGATATGGTCAAATGGGAGGTAATCTCTGAGGGAGAGATGAATTGTAAAGGAAGCCAGGGAAGCCAGGGAAGCCGGGAGGCAGACAGGAGGAGGGAGATTCTTCCAGGCATGGGGAACCATATCACCTTAGCTTGGCTTTACATAGGGGGAGCAGATAGAGAACTGGACTGAGAGTAAGGAAGACAAGTAAGTTCAAATGAAGCTTCAGACACTTCCCAACTGTGTGACTTTAGGCAGGTCACTTCCTTTCCTTCTGTCTCAGTTTCCTTATCTGGAAAATGAGGATAACAATAGCACCCACTTTCCAGGGTTATTGTGGAGATCAAATGAGATAATATTTCTAAACCACAGTGTCTGGCACATAGTAAGTGCTTAAGAAATTCTTGTTCCCTCTCCTTCCTCATCCTCCTTTAATGAATAGGAATTCAACAGATCAAGTGTTAGAGAAAAACATGCATTTAAGCAAAGAAGCAGGAGAATAAGAAGTGTCTTTTTCTTTGGGAAAGAGAATTGTCGGGCTTGACTATAGCATAAAGCAGGTGATGCAGAGGAGTAGATGAGCCTGCAAAGACTGGTCCTGACAGCTCAGGTGCAGCTTTGCTCAGAAGACAATAGGGAACCACAGAAGGTTCTTGAGTAGAGGAATAATGTGCCTGGATTACTCTGGCAGCAATTGAAAAGATGAATTGGCAAAGGAAGAGACTATACTGTCAGGCCCCCTTCTCTGCTGTTTTGTTTTCCAGGGCTTCAGTTATCCAAGGGGAACCCAAAGTGTTGGCAGCTCTTGTGAAATGCCAGAAATCTGTGATCTATCCCAGTCGTGGTCTCTTCTGCTTCCACTTTCATTTTTTCCCATTTTTTTTGTAGGGGGGGTGGTAAAATGTGAGAACTGAGTGGAGGGGCAGGAGCAGGGGGAGAGAGAGAGAGAGAGAGAGAGAGAGAGAGAGAGAGAGAGAGAGAGAGAGAGAGAGAGAGAGAGAGATCTATGGTTTGCTGAGATCTGTGGTTTCAGTCATCCGTGGTAGGTCTTATCCCCCACCGATATAGGGCCCTATTGGATTACAACCTTCCACAATATGGTTCATGGAAATTGTTTTGTATTTTGTATCTCTCTCTGGAATGGGGGGGGGGGGGGGTGTGAGAAAGAAAATATTTCATCTCTTGTGACTTAATTTCCATAAATTGCTTTGAAATTCCAAAAGCTTTTGTTGGTAGCCATGTAAATCAAATCTGGGCCATCTTGGAGAAGTCTCGTCACTTTCCCAGGCCTCAGTTTCCTTGTCTGTAAAATGAGGGATCTGGACTAGGCTTCTGAGGCCCCGGGTACTATGATGCTGTGAATTATTTTCGGCATTGCTTCATCACAGGCTCAGCTAAGAACAGCTGGTTAAGGATGGGGCTCAAGGGCCCCATTCTAGCACTTTCCCCAATTAGAAAAGCCTGCCCTTGACTGAGGCCAAAAGAAAAAAGGCTAACAAAGAATGAGGAGGAGGGGAGAACAGCAAGGTAGCCTAGTGGATTGAGAGCTGGTCTAGGGACCAGAGGTCCTGGCTTCAAATCTGTATTCATACACTTCCTAGATGGGTGACTCTGGACAAGTCATTTCACTCCCATTGCCTAGCCCATTCTGCCCTTCTTTAGAGTCAATACACAGCATTGGTTTTAAAACAGATGGAAGGATTTTTTAAAAAATGATCAGGAGGCCTGGAACCAGGAAAAGCATCAGCTAAAGGGAGTGATCTGGGTCCTTGGTAAGAACACAAATCCTTAGCAGGGGTGGGACTGTGGATAAGAGATGCTAAAGGCCCCTTCAGAAGGAAAACGGGAGGCCCACTGTACTGCTGCCATCTAGAGAGGGCTGGAAAGCATCTCGGCCACTTGGGGATGGGGGAAAGATGACACTTGGCAGCTCCTGGTGGCTGAAAACAGAAATCTAAACAGCTGAGCTTGGGAAGTGGCCTCCTCTAATGGCTAAAGACCCTACTAAGCTCTCTGCCATTGGCAGAACCATGATGCTGGCACTCTGTTAGCTGTCTTTCCTTTTTGTTGCGAAAGGGATGCAATCAGGGGAATGAGGGGGGAGAGAAGGGGGCAGTCCTGTCAGAGCTCCTTCATTGAAGAGGCAATCGAGGTTCTTGAGCAGAGGAATACCACCACTAAGTCTATGGATCAGTCCAGGACAGAGCATGTGCTCTGGTGAAAAGGTTACGACCAAACCCATCTAATAGGGTGATATGTCTCTCAAGGAATACTATCAAACTTGTTTGGTTTTTTGGTTGCTTTTGTTTTAAACCTTCACCTTCCATCTTAGAATCATGACTAAATATCAGTCCCAAGGTAGAAGAGTGGGAAGGGCCAGGTATTCTGGGTTGTGACTTGCCCAGTCATAAACTAGGAAGTATCTGAGGCCAGATTTGAACCCAAGACCTCCCAACTCTAGTCCTGACTCTCTAACCATGGAGCCACCTAAATGTCCCTCTGAATTGGTCATTTTTGTTTTTGTTTCTGTTTTTTCTTTTTAAACCCTTGCCTTCTGTTTTAGAGTCAATATCACACATTGGTTCCAAAGTGTAAGAGTGGTAAGGGCTAGGCAATGGGGGTTGAGTGACTTAGCCAGGGTCACACAAACCCAATATGATTTTTAAAGATTTCTGGAGAATTAATTACCAGCTAAACTTTTCCTTCAATTGATCCTCCTATAACCCAGCCTTCAAACTTCTTCCCATCATCGTTGCTTTCCTCTCCACCCTCCCAAACTCTGGTGTCCAAAACAGTAGCCTAAATATAGCCTGACTAGGGGAAGAGAGCAAGTACTTATTGAGCTCCTGCTACGTGCCAAGCACTGTGCTTGATACTTTACCAAGATGATCTGATTTGATTCTCACAATAACCCTGTAAGGAAGGTGCCATCATTAGCCCCATTTAACCAACGGAGAAACAAAGACAGGCAGAGGTTACGTGCCACAAGGACCACCTACAGCCAGTAAGTGTCTGGTAAGAATCCAGGTCTCAATACTCTCTCCACTGCACCACAAGCTGCCTTTAAATTGCATACAAGCAGATTGTAGCAGCCTTTGAAGGTAGTGGGTTTGCCGCTCCCTGAAATGATCCAAAGCTGGATAACCACTTTTCAAGCAGGGATTCTTGCTCAGGTGAGGGTCAACCTGGATGGCCCCTGAGGTCATCATTTAATTCTGTTCTGAGAATGGTGGCATTTGTTTTGCTTGACTACACATACTGGTTGTGAGGGTTTTGTTCTTCTTTTCTTGTACTGCTGGAAAAGGGCAAAGGAAAGGGAAGATAAATAATAAATGAAAAACAAACTAACCTGAAAAAAATTCCATCCTCTCCTATGCAGATGCCTCTTTATCTGGTAAATCATGGTGAGACAGGACCAGTTAGATGCAACAGGTGCAAGGCCTACATGTGCCCATTTATGCAGTTTATTGAAGGAGGAAGGAAGTTTCAATGCGGATTTTGCAACTGTGTGAATGATGGTAAGTGGAGGCCTCACATTGCTATTTAGAAAAATGATCCATTCTAAAACATTCCACTCTACTACCAAGCATCACCTCATTTCTCTTGGCAGTGTCTCAAGCATTGCATGAATAAAACTGGGGTTTCACCAAATTATGGCCCACAGTCCAAAGTCTAAGATTAGTGTACCAATAGGCCTTGTACCTCTAATCCCATCCCTTTGTCTCCTCTGGCAGCTGGTCCCTTCAGTCATCTCTCTGTAGAGCTTTCCATTTACCTTCACGGTAGATCTTTTCCACCCTTAAAAAACCGGTTCTTCATGTAACCCCACCAACCTTCACTCTGCTACATATCTCTACTTCCTTTCACACCCAGACACCAAGAACAGACCATGTAGGCTTGTTCTGTCCACTTTCTAACGTCCTACCCAATTCTCCTGCAATCTGGCTTCCAACTTCATCACTTAAATGAAACTTCTCTCTCCAAAGTAACCTTGGATAACCAAGTGGTAAGCAGGGACCTCACAAACACAAAGTCCTCCGGTCTACCTCCTTCTTGACCTCCTCAACATTTGACAGTGTTTCCCACTGGCTAGATTCCCTAGATGCTCTCTCTTCCCTGGGTTTTGGTGGTGCTGCTTTCTCCTCACTCTCCTCATACATACCTGTCCACTCCTCTATCTCCTTTGCTAGGTTATCCCTGAATCCTACACTCTACATGTGGATATGCCCAAAGGTTCTATTTTAGCCTCCCATTTCTGTTGTTCCATTCTCTTATAATGATCTCATTATTTCCCATAGGTTCAAACTAAGACCTCTTATATCTACACATCCTAACCCTAGAATCTCTCTTGAATTCTAGTCTTGCAACACTGACTACTTATTAAATAGTTCCAGTAGGATGTCCTGTAAACATCTCAAATTCATAACCTTCCCCTCTTCCTCACTTCCTGATTTCTGTTGGATGGAACCTTCTTGTCACTCAGGTTCACAACTGTGAAACAGTGGAGGCACTTTGAGTTTGAAGTCAGAAGACTTGGGTTCAAATCCCACCTTGTACACTTACAAGTATGACTTTGGACAAGTCACTTACGGACATTTGTTCTCAAATTCTTCACCTAAAATGAAATGGTCAGACGAGATGGTCTCTAAAGTTCCTTCCAGATCTAAGTATACGATCCCTTGATCCTTGGAGTTCTTTTTCTCTAAATTTTGGACTGATTGACCATCTCTCTATAAATCCTAAGGCCAAAAGGCAAAATAATTTTCACTCAGAGTGAAAAGTAATTGTTGGAAGTGTTTAGGGGGAGCAGAAAACCAACTAATTATCAATATAGGCACCCTGGGATGTGAGAAAGAGGGACAGTCTGATTCTTGCTATCATAAGGGGGAAACAGAGCTCCAAAAGGAGAAGTTTTGAATGAGTAAGATGGGAGCAGTTGAGAAGTCAAGTCAACAAGCATTTATTAAGCACTTACTGTGTGCTTAAGTACTGGGGATACAGAGAAAGGCCAAAGACAGGTGGTCACAGCAAAGAGCAATGGCAGCATCCTAAGCCAAAGTCCCATTTGCTGTGCTAATTACAGCTCATTGAGGACCCTGCCAACTAGTCAAGCTTTTAATAATCTGGTCACCAAGAAACAGTAAACCAGAACAAGTCAAGTGCTTTAAAAATATATCGAGACAAAAGAGTTTCTTCAGGAGTCAGATCCAAGAGTCTGTGTCTTAAAAGAAAGGAGGCCTTCTTGGCTTCTTCCAAATGGAAACTCTCTTCCTGATAGTATTCCATGCTGTCACATCAGGCCAGTGGTGAACAAAGGGCACAGTGGTGTAAAGATTAAAATTTAGGGGAGACTGAGGCAGGTAGAAATTAGTTTCTCTCTGCAAGGAGTATTACATTTTTTTGAGATTTATTAAGGATTAAGGATTAAAGAAAATTCAGGATAAGGAAAACATGCCTAGGCCAGAGGCCTAGACAAGACCTCACCTACATTATGGAAAGAGCCACGTCTGTTCTAAAACGGAAGTCCAAAAAGAGACACAAAAACCTTTTCAATCAGGTTAAATCCTTTCCCGATCTCGGCCCACCTCAGAATTCCTGTGAGATTACAAAGCATTTTGGGGAAGTGGAGCAAGGGCTTGTGGGGATTGAAGTCCAGAGTTCAAATCTCAATTTTATAGTGGCCATTCCTCTTTGCCTTTGTGGGGCCAGAGTCTCTCTTCCATAAGAAACATCACACCGTATTTATGCAAGTGTTCAGCCCGTGACTCACAGTACAATGTGTTTGTGCTCTTGGACTCCATCCAAGGGTTTGCCAGAACTAATCCTCCTCGTCCTTGACAACGTTAGAATCACTTTGGATTTGGATTTCCCCAGTGAGCCTCATCTAGGGGGTCTTTTTCCTTATACAGTAATCTTCTCTACCATGAAATGCAAACATTTACCCAAGCTGAAGGCTTCAAAGGGAGCACTACAGCTAATCAGTTCCCTCTGGCTCCCAAGGAGGCCCTTTGGGGAAGCATTTCAGCATATCGACAGCTTAGAAAGGAAGGTTGGGTGGGCAGCTAGGTGGCTCAGTGGATTGAAATCCAGGCTGAGAAATGGGAAGTTCTGGGTTTAAATCTAGTCTCAGACACTTCCTAGCTGTTTGATCTGGGGCAAGTCCCTTAAGAAGGAAGGAAGGAAGGAAGGAAGGAAGGAAGGAAGGAAGGAAGGAAGGAAGGAAGGAAGGAAGGAAGGAAGGAAGGAAGGAAGGAAGGAAGGAAGGAAGGAAGGAAGGAAGGAAGGAAGGAAGGAAGGAAGGAAGGAAGGAAGGAAGGAAAAAAGCAGTTGGATTTATAAAAATATTCCATGAAATAATACGACTTGCTCACTGTGGCTGGATGAAAGCCTAAAATCATGAAGCATAACCTTGGATAGAAGTTCCTTGGGGACATGCCAGTGAATCCAGATGGAATACATTCAGATCCTTCAGGGTAAAATGAGATTAGGTCAGATGCACAAAAAAACATCATCTTAAAGGAAAAATCCTTCCCAGAACCTACTGGAAGCTCTAGAAATTGCAGGTGTGCTCTCCAGCCAGCAGCCATGGCTTTCTCTAGTCTTTTAAAAAATAAAATTTTAAATCATGCTTACCTTCTGTCTTCAAAACAATATTGTATATTAGTTCCAAGGCAGAAGATCAGTCAGAGGCTAGGCTAATGTGGGGGGTTGGGGAGTGTTAAGTGGTTTTCCCAGGATCACATAGTCAGAAAGTATCTGAGGTCAAATTTGAACCCAGAACCTCCCATTTCTAGGCCTGGCTCTCAAAATCCACTGAGCTTCCTAACTGCCCCCATCCCTTTCTCTCTTAATGGTTGTGGAAAATGGATTTCTGTGTGTTTATGGAAATGTACAAGTAATTCTCCTGTTTTGGTTCCCTCAGTTCCACCATTCTATTTCCAACATCTGGACCACATCGGCAGAAGACTAGACCACTATGAGAAGCCAGAGCTCTCACTGGGATCTTACGAATATGTTGCTACTTTGGATTACTGCAGAGTAAGTGCTCCCAGCTTTGCAGAATGAGTGTTCATGGTAATCAGCCAGGGCTGGCCCCCAGAGCCGGTGTCAGAGTCAGGAAAATGTGGGGATCTGACTCTGGGCAAAGCTCTAACCTCTCTGCGCCTTAAGAGACTCATAAGACTTGACAGAGGAGGCGCCAGCCTGCCCTAGCGGACGGAGGCAGCATCCTCATCCAGGAGTTCCCATGCCATTAAAATCTCAGGGCCAGCTCTTTCTGGGTGATGATGCCAGGTTGTGACTGCATGTGACCAGAAAAAGCAAAAGTGGTTTGTAGGGTGTGGTGGGCCCCTGCTCTAGTCTCCCTGCCTCTTTGGCCTCTTCTCTACAGGGAAGGGCTTGAACCCTCCATAAAAGAAGGTTCTTCTGTCTAGTAATTGACTAAAACAATAAAATAATACACAGTATTGTGTAAGGAAGGGTTGGGGCTTTTAATTTAAATTTTTTTTATTTTAAAAATCAAAATAGGGGTTGTGCACTTTTTAAACTTGTTACAATTTCATGTTGATAGCTATGTCAATAGAACTAAGTTCTGCTCAATGTGGAATGAAAAGAAGGCTATAACTTGGGCTTGGGCCTCAGTTTCCACATCTGTAAAAGGAGGGTTGGACTATGTGGACTCTAAAGCTCTTTGATCCTCTGGTTCATCTTCCCCCACCCAGCTAAACAAGAATAATTTGTTTAAGGGGGCAGCTTGGTAGATTGAGAGCCAGGCCTAGAGATAGGAGGTCCTGGGTTCAAATTGCCCTCAGACACTTCATAACTGTGTCACTCTAGGTAAGTCAGTTGACCCCCATTGCCTAGCCATTACTGCTCTGCCTTGGAACCATTTTACAGTATTGATTCTAAGAGGGAAGATAAGGGTTAAAAAGAAGAAGAATTTGTCAAACTAGAAATCAGAGGTACCAGATGATGGTCAATACCATCCATCTTTTAGGCACTCTAATAACCAATTTCCCATCCTTACTGCTGAGGTCTCATTTCCTTCTTATATTATTTGCAGATGGGAATTAGACAGCTGAGTAGAGGATGCTTGTATGGCTGCTGGCCCCAGGCATACCAAAAATGATGGCAGAGGGGTAGAGATGGGAAGAGCTTATTGGGAAAAAATGATTAATGAATTAATGAATTGTACCTCAGTCAAGATTTTTTTCCCAAGATAATTGACTAAGCCAAATGAGGTCTTTGTTTTGCCTTACCTGCCTGGCATTTCCTTTTGGTCTGGGCCCCCTTGCTACTCCCCACTCACTCTCTGTTGGTCTCTTGGTTCCACAGAACTTTCTAAAGGGCTTAACGGATTCTGGCTACATCTATTTTAGCACTGAAAACTGTCAAGATTTAGCTGACCCTCCTCAATGAGCCATAAACTTAGAGATAGAAGGAACCTCAGTGGCCACCTTGACCCATGGCAGCCAACAGAATGCCCCTGATGGCATAATTTTTAGCAGATTTCAATGCAAATTGTTACATGAATAGAAGTTAAAGAGACGATGTCTTACCAAAATAAGTATATCTCGTATATAAGTAGATATCCGCATATTGTTGGTCTCATTAAAACATGAGCTCCATGAGGGCATGGATCATCTTTTCCTCTTTCTAAGTGTCCTTCAAGCTAATTCCAAATTCCCAGATGCCTTGGGGGTTCTCCTTGATCATGAACTTCAGCTCCATTATAATTTAGCATAGACTGAGCAAAGGAAGGCTGGGAGACCAGTACCTTTGTCAAGAAAACCCCAGTTTGGTGTCATGAAGAGTCAGAAATGACTGAACAATGGCAAAAATCTCAGATGAAAGGCATTCACCGATAGGGGGACTAGAAAAGTCCTCCTGGAGAAGATGAGATTTGAGCTGAATTTTGAAACCAGGAAGAAGAGATGAGGAGGGAGGTGGGGCAGCAACTACTGAGGTCCAGAGGCAGAAGATGGTGGGTTATAGGTAAGAAAGAGGAAGTAGGCTGATGTAGCTGGGTTATATAGAGTGCATGGAGGGGAGATAAATGTAGGAAGTCTGGAAAGGCAGAAGGTGTCAGGCTGTGAGGATTATAAATGTCAAACAGAAGATTTTATATTTAATCTTTGCAGTAATAGGGAGCCTCTGGAGATTATAGATTAGAAGTGAGTAGCATATTCAGATAGGTACTTCAGGAAAATCACTTTGGCAGCTGAGGGACATGGACTGGCATGGGGAGAGACAGACAGGGAGACCAATTAGAAGGCTGCTGCAATAATCCAGGTAAAAGGTAATGAGGCTCTGTACTGGGATGGTGGGTGAGTGCATTGAGAGAAGGGGACATATACAAAAGATTTAGTGAAGATAAAAATGACTTAGCAATAAATCAAATGTAGAGGATGAGTGCAAGCAAGGATCTGAGGGTAAACTCTGATTGTGAGCTTTGAGAGAAAAGATATCTATTCTTCCTCTCTCTTTTTACCATCAACTAATTCCTCTATTATAGAAGGTCCTATCTAAACAGTAATAGGAAAGATGGGGGGAAAGGCAATGACTTCAGTTTGGGACAGGTCAAGTATGAGATGCTTACCTCTGCATCCAGTATGAGATGTCCCAAAGGTAGACAAGACTAGAATTTAGAAGTGAGACATCTACATGGAGATAATAATGAATAAATCCGTAGTTGCTCATGAGATCACCAAGGTAGATAGTATAGAGCCATGTTGGTGAACCTATAGCACACATGCTGAAGGGGGCTGCTCCCTCCCCCCTCTCCATGCACACCTGAGGACATTTTTCACTGCACCCTCTCCTCTGTCCAGCAGCCCGATGAGAGTGCTTCTTCCCTCTCCTGTATGGGGTGAGGGGGTGGGGATGCAAATGCAGCATGAAGGTTGCAATTTGGGCACTTTGTCTCTAAAAGGTTTGCCATCACTGGCATAGAGAAAAGAAACAAGCCCCAGGATTTGAGCAGACAAGACTATGTCAGGGAATGGTGGGGAAAAAACTGAATATTTAGGGTAAAGCTAGATGATGGAAGACCTTGGAAATCAAGCAAAATAATTTGTATTCTGGCCTTTAGGAAAGGAGATTTTTGCCTGAGGAAGTTACATGATCCAATCCATATGAGGATGGATTTAAAGAAGATTTATGTAGTGGCAGTAAGTAAAGGAGGGTAATATGGAGTGGAGAGGATGTGCAATAAAGAAAACCATGTCAGCAATAACTCCAGAAATCTGTATGTGGGTCACAGAGTCAGAGAATATCAGATCTGGCAGGGGCTCAGAGGCCAGCTAATCCAGGCCAGTTGAATAGATGGGAGAAGTAATGGTCTGGTAATTACCTGAAGACTTACATCTGAAGCACTCTGGGAGAGCATTGATCAATGGGGCCAAGGAAACCTGGCTCCCTGCAATTTCGACCCAAAGTTCTGCCACTACCCTCTAGGATCCAGAACAACAAATCTAATTTCCCTTCCCCATAAAAGTCTTCCAAATATCTTTGTAAAGTTTCCATTTCCTCCCTTCTCCTTTCCTCCAACTCTGTGTCTGTTGGCTCCTTCCTGCTGCCAACAAACAGCAAATCTTCCCATCACTTAAAAAAAACAAAACACCCTTCCCTAGAGCCCACCATCTCCTCCAGCTACTCTGTCCCTTCTTTCTCTAAAAGAAGCTGTCTAACCTTAGTGTCTTCATTTTTCCTCATGTCTCTGTCATCTGACTTCTCACTTTCCCACTGAACCAAAACTGCCCTCTCCAAAGGTATCCTTAAAAAAAAAAAAAAAAACCTTGTCTTCCATCTTAGAATCAATACCACGTATTAGTCCCAAGGCAGAAGAGTAATAAGGACAAGGCAATGGGAGTCAAGTGACTTGGCCAGGATCATATAGTGAGGAAGTGTCTGAAGTCAGATTTGAACCTACAACCTCCTGTCTCTAGGCCTTGCATCTTTATCCACTGAGCCAACTAGTTGCCTCCAAAAGCTATCTCTTAATTGCACACTGAATGCTCTTGCTTGGGCCTTGTTGTTCTCAATCACTTTTTAACACACTGTTGATCACCATCTCCTCAGATACTCTATTCTGCCTGGTCTTCTGTGACTGTGATCTCCCCTGGCATTCTTTCTTCCTGACCAAGGCTCAGTGTCACATTGTGCCCCCAATTGTGTGTGTTCCCATGTTTCTTCCATCTTCTTTTTCTACAGTTTTTCTTTCTGTGACCTCATCAGCTTCCAACATCCAATAGCTCATAAATCAAAATATTTAGCTCCAGAACTTGAGTTCTCAATCACTGGATACTCAACAGACATCTCAAACTGGATGTCCTGGAGATAGCTCACACTCAACATATCTCCAATCTCCTACCTCCCCCTTCTACTAAATTTCCTTCTTCCTGTCCAAAGCACCATTGTCCTCTTCACCCTAGTGTGTCATGTCCTTATTATTCTATAACTGTGGCTCTTTACTCTCACCCTACAGATCCAGATCTTTATTAAACTGTGCCATGCCCACCTCCACAAAATCTTGCGTCCATACTCTTCCCTATTCACCCAGCCACCATATTAAGTCAGGCCGCCCATCACCTCTTGCCTTCTAACTGATCTTCCTGCCTCAAGGATCCCTCCCTCTAGTCTGTCTTCTCTATATAGCTGCCAAAGTGATTTTCCTAATATAAGATTAAAAATTAATATCCAGTACTCCAAGAATTATATTTTATATTTATTCATAATCACTTGAAGTAGAGGAGAGTGATAGCCTGAGTAAAGAGGAGTTTTACCTGGACTGTGATAGAGGGAGAAGAGAGAGAGAAAGAGGGTGGAGTTACACAAAATTTTATCTATACAATATAAGGATGTAACATGGAGACAAAAGGAAAGGGATTCTGGGAGATGAAGTCCAGGGGTACAAAATTCTAATTACACATTAGCTTGTAGGAATGACCATGTCACTCCCCTACTCAGGCAACTTCTGTGGCTCCCTATTCCCTCTAAGATGTAATATGTACTTCTCCATTTGTCTCTTAAAACCCTTCATAGGCTCCAACCTACCTATAAAGGTTCATATAGGCATAACCTACTTTCCACATCTTCCTACACTCTGTGGTCAAGCCAAACTGTCCTTCCCTCTTGTCCTCACGTGGGCACACCATCCTTTATCTCTATGCTTTCTCATTGGCTGGTCTCCTTGACTGGAGTGCTCTCCTTCCATCTCATAAAATGCCTTCAAGATGCAGCTCAATGCCCACCTTTAACATGAAGCCTTTCCTGGCCTCCCTGACTTCCTGTGCCCTCCCTCCCTAAACCATATGTTGTCATCATTTCAGTCACATCCAATTCTTTGTGATCCCATCTGGGATTACTTAGCAAAGATACTGGAGTGGTTTGCCCTTTCCTTCTCCAGCTCATTTTGCAGATGAGGAAACTGAGGCCACCGGGGTTAATGACTTGACTAGAGTCACACAGCTAGTATCTGAGGCCAGATTTAAACCCAGAAAAGATGAGTCTTTCTGGCTCCAGGCCGGCTGCTCTGTTCTCTGAGCCACCTAACTGCAAACCATATATAATGCATATGTTGTATTTATTCTTCCTATATTTGTGTGTGTGTGTGTGTGTGTGTGTGTGTGAATTGTGTTCTCCAATAGAAATTAAGCTTCTTGAGGGAAGGAGACCTAGTACAGTGTCTAGCAAATAGAAGATAATAAATGTTTGTTGATTTCTTTTTAGGGCAGAGGATGTGTTCATTTGGGGATGTGATTAATCCAAGCTTATGTTATGAAATAGATTCTATGGAAGTCAGGAAAAAGTTATAAGCAACATTTTCACCAACATTATCGTTGAAATCGATGACTCCCCTGCCCAGAGGTTCCTCTCTTTCTCCAGACCACCACCGATGTGGTGCTGGAAGGGAAAGCCTGATTTACGATGTTTATACTAATAGAGATTACTTTGGGGGCCCCTTTTTAAATGGTCCTATTTCTTATTGGGAATTATGATTACTAATAGAGCAGCCAGAACAACTATGCCTGTGAAGAAGGCAGTGCCAGTAGTATCCTTCCCATTTTACTGATGAGGAAACTGAGACTCACAAAGATAAAGTGATTTATCTAACTGATGAATGCCTGAGCCTAAACCTGGATCTGCCTACCCCAAGACTAGAGTTGGGTTTTTCTTGTTTCTTTTGGGGGGTTTCCCACCTTATACTTCACTGTTTCTCCTAGTGACATGTTAGAGCTAAACTTACCATAGAATCTGGCTTCTAAGAGGTCATTTATCCCAGCCTATAGCAGCAGAGAAGTGCCCTCCCTCTACAATATCCCTTAGGTGTGGAATTAATTGAGAAGTTATTCAAGGATTTTTTATTATTCATAATTATAATAACATGCAGAATTTCCTCCACAACAGCCAGGTCCATCTGCTGTCATAATATCAGAAGTGAATTTGTTCTCTGGCCTCAGGCCATAAAGCTGCTCTGAGGCTTGTTTCTCCCCTAAATCTTTTTAGAAGAGCAGAGCTGAAGCCTCTTTTCCTTTGTGGCCTCTCAAACAGCAGTGAGGACTCACAGCTAGAGTTCCAAGTGGTGGCAGCTGGCCCATGTTACGGGTTTCTGCTTAAACCCATAGGGGGAAGGCCCAGCAGCATTGCACTTTTACCACAGACACGTCCAAAATCAGCCAGTCCTCACTGATATACTAGAGACTCGGGCACAAGGGAGGAATAAGTTTCATCATGAAGTGTGTGGATATCACATCCTAAAGAATAGTAATAACAGCAATAATAACTCTCACAGCCCTTTAATATTTGCAGAGTGCTTTACAAAGATGATTTCTTCTGATCTTTATAACAACCCTGAGAAGTGGAAGTTTCCACTATTCCTGTTTTACAGATATGGAAACTGAGACTAATAAAAATTACAGTGACTTGCTTACTCACCACAGCTAGTATATGTCAGATGGAATTTGAACTCACATCCTCCTGATTCCAAGACTAGCACTCTATCTACCAGTGGAAGGGTCTAGAAAATAAGTTGGGGTGAAGAAAAAGAAAATGTAGTGTGATTCCAGTATTTACCTTTCCATTTAATCCAATGCAACAAAAATAAGTCCTTGCTCTCGAGTTGCTGACGTACAACACAGATGTATGTAGATCAGTAAATAACAAAATATTTACAAGTAAATTCAAAATGATCATTGGAACTAGGGAGAGGGGCATGGAAGGGTCAGGAAAGACCTCAAGCAGGAGGTCTCACCCGAGCTAATCTTTGAAGGACTTAGGTTTCAGAGAGGTAAAGGTGAGTGTATTCCAAGCAAAGACTTGGAGGTGGGAGATGGAATGCAGTATATGGTAAATAGCAAATATGGCAGTTGGGCTAGAAAGATGAATTAGTGTAAGGGGGAGTTAAGAAGAGGCAAACATGGAAATAGACTGTGATTTCACAAAATAAGACAACTGGATATTCTGGAATGGACTCTTGAGGGCATACTAGGGCAACCAACCACCTGTGTTGGCTCAGGGCTTAAGCACTTTGGGGATGAGGAAACTCCTGGCTGCTTGTAGCTGACAACAGGGAAGGCAGCTTCTGCCCCTACCTTGATACAGAATAATCCTCCAGGCTTCCCAACCAATCTCTCCTCTGTCAGTCAGCACCTGAGCCACTGTTTGTCAGGAGGAATCATCTTTGAGAGGCTATGAACATGGAACCATTGGGAGGTGGGGGGTGGCATGGGAAGGATGGATCGGCCTCCTCAGACCTCTAGAGGGGCCCATGCCTCTAGAGCTAGACGGGATTCCAAGATCATCTGGTCCATGCCTCGTCCAAAAATGGAAGAGTATGAACAACTGAAGAATCCTGGACTATAACTAATAAGAGCTGGTCCTTTTCCAGCGTTTTAGGGGTTACCAAGCATTTACGTGTGTTATCCCATTCAGAGGGGTGATCGAGAAGTCATCTTTATTGTATTTATTCTATGCATGAAGAGGAATTAACTCAAATGTAAGTGGTTATGGAGTCAATTTAATTAGTGGTGCTGATGTGCAGTCTCCAGTTCATGTGAAATCATTTTTTGACATTAGGGTTGATGTTTTGAATTCCAAGAACTCCCCAGCGAGCCAGCCTCAGGCTCACCCCTGGGCTCAGAAAATCGTAGTCTTTTTGTTTTGACAGAAGCAGCTCCATCATGGGGTCATTTCTGTGCCGTCGTCCTTCTGTCTAAGTTATTAGGCGCAACCCCAGACGAGCACCTAAAGCCTTCTGGATGCTGTGAGGGTTGCGTGGACAGGTCTGACCTCTATTGATACGCTCAATGTGCTTGTGTCCTGCAGAACAACAAGCCTCCCCACCCACCGGCCTACATCTTCATGATCGATGTTTCTTACAGTAATGTGAAGAATGGCCTGGTCAGGCTCATCTGTGAAGAACTGAAGATGGTCCTGGAAAATCTTCCAAAGTAAGAGGCGCACCGCCCTGGATACCACTGGCAATGTTGCAATAGGCAGTGGTGGACTAGAAATGAATTCCCATAGCGAGAACGCCCTCCACTCGTGCAGATTACAAGCCCTCAGTGATTTAGTAGAATAGTGTCTTGCCCATGATCAAATGGCTAGAAGTGCCAGGAGCACGATTCAGACCTAGGTTTTCCTGCCTTCAAATCCAGAACTCTCCATTATGCTATACTACCTCTCATCTATATGAAAAGCAAACTATTTTTTGGCAAGTATAGCAAAAAGATGGCCAGGAATTCAGCAATCAGTGAATCATGAAGCATCTACTGAGTGCTTCCTCTGGGCCAGGGCACTGTGCTAAACAGTGGGGATTTAAGACCAAGGTGAGAGAGCCCCTGACCTAAGAGATTTAAGACATTTCCAACTGGAGAGACAACAAGGACGAATAGAAGTATGGACCGAATAAATGTAACGAGAGCAGACACGGTCAATTCAGGGCAGTCAAATCCAAGATAATTAGAGAGAGACACTAACCATTGGCAGGCTGGATGGGCCCCGATCACTGGAGAAATGAGGAAAGACCTTCTGTGGGAGGTAGTGTTTAAAATGAACCTTAAAAAGAGATGAAAGCGAGGCGAGACTAGGTTCTAGGCATGAGGGACAATACATAAACACAAAGAGGTTAGAAATGAGTGTCTTCAACAAGAAACAGCAAAAATGGCTGAAATGTGGAAAATTGTAGTGATGTAGTCAATCCAGAATGGTGGGCAGGGGCCAGATCATGAAGGATTTGAAATGCTGCTGGGCCAGTCTTCAGATAAAACATCTAAGCTATTGTTAATTCAAGGCTAGCTTATACATTTGCATTTTTAAAATAAATTTGTGTTTTGAAAAGCAGAAGAAAACTTGCTCTTTAGGATACGTTTTCCTAGTTCAGATGGGAATGGAGTATTTGGATCCTCATCTGCTGCTCAGTCATCTCTGCCCCTCTGATCACCTTGCCCACCCTCCCTTGCTTGGGTGGGGCGAGCAAGTTGCTGTTCCAGAGACTCAAGGAAAGGCCTAGGCTTGGCTTCCTTGACCCGTGTGACTTGGACTCACTTTCCTGAGGTGTAAAATGGTAATAATACCATCTCCGTAGGCCTTGCCCCGTTTGTGGCATGATACAGTTCAGAGTTGGGGGGTGACTTAGAGATGACTGATCCAGGTTCTGGTCCAGGTTCTTTTGGAACTATACAATGTTCCTTAAAGCTTTTCTTATTTTTAGACTCTTGGAACTAAAAAGTGGGGGCCACTGTGTCCTGGTGGATGAATGGCCCATGAGGCAGCCAAAGAATGAGATTCACATACCACCCACCCCCACCTCCCTTTGCCATAACCCCTGGAGCTGCATCAGAAAAGATGAGAGTAGGAAGTATGAAACTTGTTCTTTAAGATGTGTTCAACCTGGAGAAGATTAAATCATTTTAGGACTATGTTTCTTTGTTTATCGAGTTTCCTCAAATATGTTCCCATGGAGAAAAGTCCTGGTATGTTGTAATAATCTGAGGCATTGAAATGAGAAACTTTGAAATACATTAATTCGAGCTCTTAAATGGATCCAGAGAACTCCAGATACTTCCTTTACTGTGTCATTTAAAAATAGCTGGGCCCAGTGGGAAATCATGGTCTGCATTCTTCAGTGGGGTCATTCTTTATTTCTCTTCTCCTTCCTTTTATCCTCCCCTAATCAGCTCTTGCAAACAAATAAGGCCCTTTGTCTGCTTCTGTCCTGAGGAGACTGGGCAGACAGGAATTACTGTAGGGCTAGACTGTGTCCTTGGAGCCCTGAGTCGAGAGGCATCACCAAGGCTCTGTCTACAGGTGACAGTCCAGTAGGGCAGAGGCGCACTTTCTCTCTGCTGGGACCAGGACACACTTCTTCTCTGCAGTTATCAGAAGTTTGCTGTAGTGGAGTTTCCTATTCTTCTACCAGCCCAGGCTACACATTGCAACCAGGTTCCCTCTCACCCTTTCCCCTTGCTTACCACTTTGATGGTATAGAAGGTCTCCCTAAGGAGCAAGCTGCTCCATTTCCTAGTTGTTATCATGATTAAACTCTCCTTTGGTTCAGTGCCTCTGATTCACTCCTCTACACCCCGTACCTCCGGTGAAGTGTTTCTAATTATGGAGCTACAAAGTGTATTCTAATTTTGGATCAATAATATAACACCTGAATGTAACTAGAAAATGGGTCAAAGAATTATGAAATAGGAAAGGTCCTTTGAGATCAACCTCACTGTACATGTGAGGAAACTGAGGCACGGAAAGGAGAAAGGATGATTTACTCAGTGTCCCAAGAAGGTGTGTGGGGCAAATCTACTTCCTCAGATGCACTTTCAAATAAGACAATCAGGCATAATCTGTCTTTCTGTTTGTCTGTCTCTTCCCTTCCTTTCCTCTTTTTCCCCTATTAATATAAATTTTGGTGTGTGTCTGTGTTCTAGACCAGGATTATCCCTGGCCACTATCATGATTCCTGCTTGATAGTAGGACACTGAGAAACATTTGTGAACCATATAAAATTCAATAAAGAGAAATTTACCTAACAGTGAAAGATTTCAGAAGGATGGACTCACCATCTGGTTCCTGTTGACACTCTTCTCCACTGCCTTCATATTTGCTCTACCAACAAAGCCTGGTCAGAAAGGGATGTAAAGGGATTAGGGTGTTCTCTTCAGAGTCTGAGGAGCACTGACACCAAATAGAAAGGCCTCTAGTGGCAAATGCCTCAAACCCTAAACTCTTGGATGAATCAGATCCCAGAGACAACTCTTAATCCCTTCTGGAACTATCCCAATATTTATAATCCAGATACCGCTCCTATCACAATATGTCATCATAGCCATTGGGAATAAATCTTTATTGAGTGGCCAAGCCTACTGTGTGCAAGGAAGGTCCAGTGCTTAGTATTAGGGAGATACAGAGAAGTATATGCCTCAGGACTCTCCCCTTTCCATTTCATCCTATGTACATTCTCCAACAACAACTATGTCTCCACTGCTCAAGAAGCTCAAGGACTCCCTATTTTCCATAGAATAAAATCCAGATTCCTCTGTTTTGCATTTAAAATCCTCTGCCATCTTCCTTCAGCCTACTTTTCCTTACTTATTTTGCTTTATTCCCTTTTCTGCACTCTGCATTCCAATCAAATGACCCTACTTACTTTTCCTCACCCACAATATCCTAATAATACCCCATTACATGTATTCTGTTTTACAATCTACCTTACAATCCCTGCCTGCTTTCAATATTCCCAGAAGGGGTCTTTCCTGATCTCCCAGCTGCCAGAATTCCCCCAAATGACCTTGTATTTTTCAGGTCTATATCTTGTGCTCACATACCTGTGTACGTGTTGTTTCCTGTGATAGAACGTCAGTTCTTTCAGAAGGATTGGTTTAGGTGTCCTTTTTTCTTTGTATCCACTACTCCTTGTCACAAGTTAGGCACCTAGTCAAAGCTGAAAAAATGCTCTTAGGTTGATTGATGATATCACTTCTTTCCTCCAAAAGTCGACAGTTTAATTGGAAAGATAAGACATGGACACAAACAGGATTAATACTATAAGACAGCAAGCAGATGACAAGTACCAACTGAGAGGATCATAGAGAGTAGAAAGAAGTAGGGGAAATTACTTCTGGTGTAAGGAATACAGGGGCATTCCGATAGACTTGGGTGGCCTTGAAGGATTTTGACATTTAGAAGCATCGGGGTTGGAGGGAGAGGAAAAGATTGGCATGCATAGAGGTGAGGAGGCATAAAAGTGTTTTCAGGGTACAGTGGCAAAACCCTAGGCTTGAACTAAAGGGCTCATATTGGGGAGGAAGAGATGAAAAAACAGATTGTAATTGAATTCAACCAAACTCTCAGTGTTCTGTTGATATGAAGACATAAACGTCTTTGGAAAGAACTCCCTATTTAGAAGGACTGCTCTGAAAACTAAAACCACTTGGCAGAAATAGACTGCCTTTACAAAGAATATGTTTCTGCTCTTTGAAAGTCTTCAGACAAAGGCTAGATGACCATTTTAATTGAACAAGAACCCGCGTTAAGCATCTATCCTGTGATATTTACAGTGCTAGGCACTAGGGTTACAAAACCAACAATGAAATATTCCTGCCCTCAAGGAGTTTTTATTCTGTTGAGGAGGCAATATAATATATAAGTAAGTACAAAACAGGTACATAATAAACTTGGGTAGAGGAAACTAGAGGTTTTTAGGGGAGGAAGAGGCATCAGAAAAGGTTTTATGTAGGAGGTGGAACATAGAGGAGATCATACTTAAAGCACAGGATGGACCTTTATATCTCTATTCTGAATTCTAGTCCTACACTGCCAACTGCTTATTGAACATTTTCATCTGGGTGTTTCATAAAACCTTCAAACATGTCCAAACCAGAACTAGTATTGTTCCTTTCCAAACTCACCCCTCTTCTGAGATTTCCAATTTTGTTCAGAGCCACCACAATCCTTCTAGTCACAGAATTTTCCAATCTGGGAATCATCCTCAACTCTTTCTTCTCTCTCACCTCACATATCTTACTAGTTGCCAAATCTTTCTGAATTTACCTTCACATCTCTTAGACTCATTTCTTTCTCTCCACTCACAAAGCCACTAACCTATATCACCTCTTACCTAGACTATAGCCTCCTAATTGGTCTTGCGACCTCAAGTTTCTTTTCTTTCCAATCCATCTCAGTCACCAAATTAAGATTTCTCAAACCAAATGTGACAATCAACTTCAGTAACTCCCTATTACCTCGAAGATCGATTATGTTTTCTCCTTTTGCCATTTATGCCCTTCACAATCTGGCTTCATCCTATCTTTCCAGACCCACACATTTATCCCTTTCATTTATTCTCTGTCCTTCTTGCTACTCCTAATATACAGCACATTCCATTTCCTGTTTCGTTCATTTTTACTCAGATTGTACCCCAAGTAGTTCCTCCTCATTCCTACCTCTTAAACTCCCTAGTGTTCTCTAAAGGCAAAGCTCAAGTGTTCCCTTCTATATGTGGCCTTTATTAACTCTCCCTTCAGCTGACAGGGTCTCTTTCACCAAAAAAAAAAAAATCTTATATATATATATATATATTCTGCATATATGAATTTTCCCTGCTACAGATCTACTCCAGAAAAATGCCGAAGTTCACAGCAAACCAAATAATAATTTTTAAGACTTTATTGAGGAACTAGAGTAAATGACTTCTTCAAGCTTGGAAAGAAAGGCATGAGAGCTCATCCAGAAGCCTAAGGACAATGGGGCAGATTCTACTCTTCTCCCAGTCAAGGCAGTACTACCCTGGCTTCAAAGACTGTCAGGAATACATGTAAAAAGTCTGTTTCCTGAGGTAGAACGAGCTAAGGAAACTCCAGTGGGAAAGAAGCACCATTTTGGTCATAAAGCCCCAGGGTGGGACAAAGGAAGTGTGAAAGAGCAGGGACAACATAGCACAGGCCCAGACAACCCAGGCCCTGAGGCTTTGAGATTGCCAACCCTCTATTGAGAAACCATAGAAATTCCTGATGATCCTGAGCTCTGAACCTCCAAGATCTGGGCATGGGAGGGACAGGGGAAGACAGCCAACCCTCAAGAGAAAGAGGTTAGCAAAAGAACCCATGAGCCCAGGGTGAAACCAAGCACGGCCTACTACTTACCCCAAAAGCTCAGCAGGGAATAGAGCCTGGCCCTGGCACAAAGTCCAAATTCAGGAACTAAAGTTAGAGAGTGAGTCAAAGAAAACACTTAACTGATATCAAAAATGACTGCACATCTAGAGATCCCCCCAAAAGAGAGTAACTTGGTGACAAGTGCAGTGACCCAAAGACAAAATGGATTTTCCACAAGACCTTCATCAGTGCCTAGAAGAAATGAAGTGAAAGATAAAAATGAAATAAACACTCTTAAAGAAAAAAATAGGAGAAAAATAGCTTAGAAGAAAAAGTGGTAAACCTTGTTGGAGAAATGGACTCTGCCCTGTTCTCTTCTACAGTCTTAAGTCATAGGATCATAGAAACACAACTTCAGAACTCTCATCAGAGCAAGGACTAACCATGTCTCCAAAGCATCTATGAAGAGCGTGGCACCCACCTCCAGACCGAGAGGGAATAGCCACAAGGTGCAGAAAGAGACAAACACTTCTAGTCATGGTCCCTGGGTGAATCAGTTTTGCTTGACTAGGCTTATTTGTTGCAAGAGTTTGTTTTCTTCCTCTCAGTTTTCAATGGGGAAGAGGGAGAAATGGAGGAAACAGTAGTTTCACCAAAAAGAAGGGGGCGATTGAAATATTTTTAAATGCCTAGAAGAAAATAAAAGGAAGCCCAGACAAGAACCGTTTTCAAAGTAATATGTATAATGTAGTGTGTATAATGTATATATACACATATATCTATCTATAATATAAATGTATGCAATATATGATATAAATATGTATATGCATGTGCATATATATTACATATATATATATAAAACAAAATATAGGATAAAATACAAAAAGATCTGTTTGGGCATTCAAAACCCTTAATAACCTAGCCTCCTCTTACCCTTCCAGCCTTCTTAAAGCTTACTCCTCACCATATACTCTTTGATTCAGTGATGCTGGTCTCCTGGCTGTTCCAGGAACAAGACACTCCATCTCTCAGCTCTGGACATTTCCTCTGACTGTCCCTCATTCCTCACTCTTCCTCCTCCATTTTGACTACCAACACCTCTGGCTTCCTTTAAATTCCAACTAAAATCCCACCTTCAACAGGAAGCCTTTCCCAACTCCTCTTCATTCTAGTGCCCTCTCTCTAATAATTATTTTGTATTTTTCTTGTGGAGCACTGGCTCGGTATACATTTGTTTCACATGGTCTCTCTCATTAGACTATGAGTTCTTGGAGGACAGGAAGTATATTTTGCCTCTTTTTTGTATACTTGGGGCTTAGCACCGTGCCTGCCTGGCACGTAGTAGGTGCTTAATCAATATTAATTCATCGATATATGTGCACATAAATTGTGTATAATATTATGCTAGGGGCAGGAAATGAAGATTCCCAGTTTCATCACAAATCCTCTTTGTGTTCTGCTATATGTGAAAATATTCTCTTTTGATGTTTTGGTCCAAAATCAAAATTTTAGTTAAAAAAGAAGGAAATTCAGGTGATCATCATCAGATTCTTCAGAAGAATCTCTTTCCCGTTGTGGCCCTGATCCCATGGTCCTTTTTCTACAAGGAAGTAGTCAGCCCCAGCTGTAAGAGCAATGTAGAATATCTTGGAGAGGGGAGAACAAGGACTCTGAGCAGCCATAGTCAGATGGAAGGTCAGTACCCTTAAAAAGAGATCAGGGACCACTTCCAAGAGAAGGTAACATTTGATGTGGGCTTCAATGGATGGGTAGGAATTGAATCGAGGAAGTGGAGCCTGGGGAAGGTAGGAAACTGCATTTTACAAAGCCAAGTGTTTTGTGAGGTCTAAAGAGGG
Organism: Monodelphis domestica; assembly: GCF_027887165.1. NCBI lineage: Eukaryota > Metazoa > Chordata > Mammalia > Didelphimorphia > Didelphidae > Monodelphis > Monodelphis domestica. Next base: position 299,953,151 of record NC_077232.1, on the reverse strand, counting down.
AGGAGTAAAGAGGAGCCATACTCTATTTTGTAGGCAGCTCCAGTACATAATCACAGACACTTCCTTCTCATGCCATGACTAAACTTGCAGAATAACCTCTGGCTCTTAATTGTTTTGTTTCCAGGGAAGAGCAAGAAGAGGCTTCAGCCATTCGAGTGGGATTCGTCACCTATAACAAAGTCCTTCACTTCTTTAATGTCAAGAGTAACTTGGCCCAGCCTCAGATGATGGTGGTGACGGATGTGGCCGAGGTCTTTGTTCCACTCTTGGATGGCTTCCTGGTCAACTATCAGGAATCCAAGGCCGTCATTCACAAGTAAAGAATGGTTCTTGATTTTCACTGCAGATCTCATAGCACAGCTATGTCTCTGGTTGAGTCAATTCTGCTTGGCAGAAAGGGCCCAAAACTCATCATCAACAGACCTGACTTGGTCACTTAGACTTTGAACAAGTTGTTTTTGACTCTCTGGACCTCAATTTCCCCATCTGAAAAAGGAAAGGAAGAGACTAAATGATTTTCCATCTACTAGGGACTTCTGAGGTCATTTAGTCCAACAATGGAGTATGCTAGTTAAATGTTTAACAACTGACCCCCCCCAAAAAAATGTGCACACAACTCACTCTTCTATTTAAATTACAATATTAGCATTTCTCCATCATTTTCTTAAGTCTAAATATTCAATAAAATAATAAATCAAGCTCCATTTTGTTTCACTTGGCAGTCAATATTTGGACTGTAAATGTTCACACTGAAAATTTAATAATCATCTTAGGTTGGTTCTGGCAAATACTTGATTTGAACTCCTGCCTGAACAAGATCCTTTTCTATAATAGTAAGTCACAAGAACAGAGGTTAAAGCTTGAAGAGAACTTAGAGATCCTTGAGTTTAACTTCCCCCCAGCATCCCAGATTGCAGATGAGGAAACTAATCTCCAAAGAGGTTAAGTGACTTGTCCAGGGTCACAGAGCTAGTGAGGATCTGGCATGAAGGGGTCAAGATTTGAACTCAAGTTCTCTTGACTCTATGTCCAGTGCCCTATTGGTCTACTCTGCTATGGTGCCGCTCAATAAGAGTCAGAGCATGGGCCTGAGTTCAATCACAGATCCACTATGAGGTGGTGTGACTTCGGGAAGATCACCCATGCCTCAGTTTCCTCATCTGTAAAATCAGAGAGCTGAACTAGATGGAGCAAGACCTTCGTCAGCTCTAAATATCATATTCTACAAACTCACCATGTGTCTGATGGCCTAGGGTTCATTTTTGTGTCATTTCTACCAAAATCCTCAAACCTACCCTGTGAGATCATGGTTGGGGGAATGTAGACATTCCTCAAAGGATGTGCCAGTGAGAAGGCTTACTTACCTGTACTGGGTGTCAAAATGTGGCTGTTGTTGGGGACTGAAAAGTGAAAGTTTTCTCTTTGAAATGACCTTTGTTCTTTCCTCAGTTTGTTGGACCAGATTCCAGAGATTTTTGCTGATTCTAATGAAAATGAGACAGTCTTCGCTCCTGTTATCCAGGCTGGCATGGAAGCCCTAAAGGTCAGATCACACCTCTGTTTGGAACAGAAAGTCTTTGCTGGAAATGCACTGATAGGGCCAGTCACTGTGCTCTGGGGGGACCCTATCCTCAGCGAGGAGGAGCAATCACTTCCCACTCCCAAATTCTTCCAGGCTCCCTATTCCAGTCTTGTACATGTTTCCTTCCTGGGTTTTGATGGGAGCCTTCTTTTTCCAATGTAAAAATTATTTCCAGATCATCATACATATATATATATATATATATATATATATCTTTTGATATATACTGGATAAGTGGGACCAAATGCCTTGATTATTCTGCCTTTGGTTGCACAAACCTGTCCTTTTGGTTTTGGGTTCCCTGGACTATAAGAGGGGAAATTCTCTACCTGGAAGGAGAGCAGCTTAGTGTGATAGGGAAAGCCTTGAATTTGCAGTCAAGAGAGTTGGGTTCTAATTCCAGTCACTCAATAAACAGCCATTTATTTTTAAGCCCTCACCTTCCATCTTAGAATTAATACTGTGTATTGGTTCCAAAGCAGAAGAGTGGTAAGGGCTAGGCAACGGGGGTCAAGTGACTTGCCCAGGGTCACCCAGCTAGGAAGTGGCTGAGGCCAGATCTGAACTCAAGAAGATGATGCTTCACAATTCCCAGCCCTTATTAGGGGTTTGTCTGAACACCAAGACAAAATTCATCTCTCCGCGCCTTCACCATGTTCTGCTATCTGGGCTCAGGAAGAACAAATAAAAACCTGTATTCACATGACACAAGAAGAGTCTGCATTCTGGTCATGGGGCGAGGCAGAGGTTGTTCCACGATCACTAGAAACTTCTCAGCTGTCCACTGTTTCTTCCCTCCATCCTTGGATCATTTCATAAGAAAAACAGGGTTGGCAGGACTGACTCCGACATTCAGAAGCAATACCAACTGTATTGGCTTTGGGTCCCTTTCATATACTAAGGCCCCTTGGTATAGAGGACAGTGGCCTATACTTGGAGTCTGGAGACCTGGGTTCAAATTCTACCTCCTGAGACCCTGGCTCTGTAACCCTGGGCAAGTCTTTCTTCACTTCTCTGAGCCTCAGACCCATAACTTGGAAGGAACTTATTTCCTTCCCTCCTTTATTCCCTACTTTATTTTACATTTTGATTACTACAATTTGATTAGTCTGGCTACCCCCCCCATCCATATGGGCTGGAGCCCCTCTCCACCCCAAGCAGCAGCCTTCAAGAGTTGTGGCTGAACAATCCACCTGCCCTGTGCTCATTTGCTGACGTACCCCTCTCCATGCCCAGCCAGACCCCCAGAGACCTTCCTGGGATTGCTCTCAAAGGGCTTCCTGCCAGAGCTGTGACTTTTTCCCATCGCTTTCAAGAACACAGGGTCACATCCACACCACAAGAGAGCCTCAGAAAAGGGGCTTTGGCCTTGGGGTTTGTGAGAGTACATCCCCCAAATCAACTGCAACTGCCCCAAGACATGAAGGGGCACAAGCAGAATTGGGAAGGAAAGCAGCAAAGCATGGGCAAGCCGCCCGTTTGTTTCATACGTTTAAAAAGAATGAGCCAAGCCATGTCCTTCAAATGGCGGGTCTGGGGCTGGAACTGGAGCCGTTAATGAACCCAGGCTGGAGGCCAGCGATCCCAAGTGGAAGAATAGAAAAGTAAAGCTTTTCTCCCAGAGGAGCCAGCAGCAGTTTTTGGAAACTTTCCTCCCCCTCGGGTAGATAGCTTTGCTTGCTCTTTGAGGGCTGCCAAGGAAAATCTCCCAGTAATCATCAGAAGTAATAAACTTCCCAGGAGCAGCAGACGGGGTGGAAACCAACAGAAAGAATCCCCATCCAAGGAGGCGCTTGTCAGAAAGATAAAGAGGGGCTCTTTGGAAACCTCTTGGGCCTGCTTTCTGAGAGAGGCTTCTTGACACTCGTTTCCTGCTGGAAATGCTTTCCTGCTCACAGGATCCGGTACTTTGCCCCGGCATCTTATTTCTTCCCATCTTATCCAGTCCTTCTTTCAAAGCCTGGCCCTGCTAGCCCTGCTGTGAGTCCAGAAATGGCACTGCTGCCTAATTTGTGCACAAATAGATCTTCTGATTATCCATAATTGATTTCCTCCATGACAATAGGCGAAGATCAAATTCTAGGCCAGAACCGGCCAAATGTTTAGCAATAAATTACCGTAGGACTTCTGCCAAAAACATACCCTATTTTTTTTTTAAACCCTCACCTTCTCTCTTGGAGTCAATACTGTATATTGGCTCCAATCTCTCTTGGAGTCAATACTGTATATTGGCTCCAAGGCAGAAGAGTGGTAAGGGTTAGGCAATGGGGGTTAAGTGACTTACCCAGGGTCACACAGCGAGGAAGTGTCTGAGGCCAAATTTGAACCCAGGACCTCCCCTCTCTAGGCCTGGCTCTCAATCCACTGAGCCACCCAGCTGCCCCCAACATATCCTAGTTTTTGCAAGCTAAAGGAACTTCTTTTTGAGTTATCCACAGTACAGATTTGGCTTTCAGTGTTGGGGGAAGGAGGATAGTGAGAAACCAATAAGTAATTTCCTCAACATAGGAAACACCCAAATTGGAAAAACTCCACCTTCTCTGCAAATCATTGTCTTCGAGAAATGCCTGGGATATTGAGAGGTGGCATGACACGCAACCACTTGGTGGCACAGGTAGGATTTGAACTTGGGTCAGACTGGCTCAGGGTCCCACTATATATCCATCCATTCAAATGAATGAAAAGCAATTTCATAGAAGCTTGAAGTTGGAAGGGACCTCAGAGTTCATTGAGTCAAACAATCCCCCATTAGAATCCCCTTTTCAATATACCCAGAAAGTGGCTACCAAGCACCTGTGCAAAGATTTGGAACCATGTTAAGAGTGTCACTTGAGACATGAGTTCAGATCTAGACCTTGACACTTACTAGGTGTATGATCATTTAACCTCTCAACTTCAATTCCTTCCTGTATAAAAAATGGGCCTGATAATACCTGTATTACCTGGTTCATAGGTCTATTGTGAGGCTCAAATGAGATTTTAAATGCAATTCTTAAGGCACAACAGAAGTGTCAGCCATCACTCTCATGGTTAATGGAGACATTCGAGTTACTTCCTATAGGAGTCCGTGGCATAGTGGAGCCAATCTAATTGGTAGGTTAATTTAGGTAGGATGACAAGAGAAGGGTTTTCACAGGCCAGAACAGAGCACCAAAGCTAGGAGAGTTTTCCTCTGACATAGAATATCATATCATATCATGCCATATATGCAATGCAATACAATACAATATACAGTAAATGACACGAAATATATGATCTAATACGATATTATGTGATATAACATAATAATATAACATAATGCCTGGCCAGGTGAATGAAGAGCCTGGCCCAAATTCATTCTCATGGTAAGCCAGAGAGGAAATCGAGCATTTCTAACCCCAAATCAGCTAGTTATCTGCAGCAAAGGATTGTGAGTCTCAGCCTCAAGACTAAGTCCTAACCCCGGGGCACTCTGCCTATATTTTATTAACTGAGTGGGGTATAGATTTGAATAGAGAATTCTAGCCACCTCTATCAAGGACCCCCAAAGGAGTGAAGCCCAGAGAGTGATCCTGGATTGGGGCCCAGCAAAAACAGTGGGAGTGACGCATTCAGTGAAGAACTGACACACCTAAGGGGGAAATGAGTCATAGGAAGCAGCAGAGATTTGAGAAGCAGCAGCCTTGTGGTGTCTCAGTGCAGGCCTACTGAGTAGCAGGTGTGGACAGGGCAGCGTAATACCATCGCCCGGTGGATATCAGCCACCATGCCTCTGAGGCTGACTGCCCATGTCACCTTGGACATTCACTGGGTCTCAGTTTCCTCATCTGTAAAATGAAGGTGTTCAATTTGATCACTTCTGAGGTCCCCTTCAGCACTTGTTAGAAAAATCTAAATTGCTGTCACCTAGAGATTTCTTGGCTCCCCTGCTCAGAAAAGACTTGATCTTTGTGTTTCATCTCTACTTCCTGATTTGGGGTGGGGTGGGAGTTTGGAAATGAATATCAGAGCACAGATGAATCTACTATCTCAGTTAAACTGTTATGAAATTGGCCTCAAACCAAGGCCATGTCACAAGCTGCTGCTTCTCTCCAATCGAGTCACCTCTACATTTTCCCTGATGGTCTCCTCCTTGACTTCAATCTCTAATGAAGAGACGGCCCTTCTCCTCACTAAGACCATCCTTCTAATTCATATCTCTTCCTATCTCATCTGGCAGATTACCACCATCTTTAATCTCTCTTTGCTGGTTTCTACAAACCCAGCCAAGCCTCCCTCATCCTCGACTCCATTTGGTCCAACCTCTATCTCTCCTCCTTTTCACAGTCCCTCTTAGAAAAAGCTATCTGCTTGCATTGCCTCGACTTCCTTTTCTGTTACTCACTTCTCATGCACTGTAGTAGTCCCTTATTACTCAAGTGAAAGTTCTCTCTGCAAATGAGCTCTTAATTCCAAAACCCAGTGATCTTTCCTCAGACCTTCTCCTTCTTGGTCTCTATAGCATTTGATCCTGTTTATCACCATCCCCTCCTAGATACCTTCTTCCTAGTTTTCATGACACTGATCTCTTTCTCTCTTCTCTCTCTCTCTCTCTCTCTCTCTCTCTCTCTCTCTCTCTCTCTCTCTCTCTCTCTCTCTCTCTCTCTCTCTCTCTCTCTCTCTCTCTCTCTCTCTCTTCCTTCTCCCTCCCTACCCCCTCTATCTCTCTCTCTGTCTCTCAATCTCTCTCTGTCTGACTCTCTCCTGCTCTCTGTCTTTCTCTCTCTCACACACACACACACACTCATTAGTTCTAATAAATTTAAATGTCATCTCTATCCAGACTATTCGCAAATAAATATCTCCTATCCTGGTCTTCCTCCTAATCTGCCTGCTCTGTCTCCAGTTGCCTATTGGATGTCTCCAACAATAGTCTTTCTAACTTCCCTATTTCTGGTGAGGGTACCATCTTCCTTCCAGTTAGCCAGTTCACCATCTTAGAGTCATTCCGACCCTTCCTTCTTTAATTTGCCCTCCACGTACCTGCCCAATTGGTATTCCTAATACACATGCCACTTAGCTTCAGCTCCCTTCTTGCCTCTGGGATAAAATGCAAATTCCTAAGGGGCAGCCAGGTGGCTCAGTGGATTAAGAGCCAGGCACCGAGATGGGAGATCCTGGTTTCAAATTTGGGCTCAGATGCTTCCTATCTGTGTGACCCTGGGCAAGTCACTTCACCCCTATTGCCTAGCCCTTTCCCTTGGTAATTTAATTTAATTTAATTAATTAATTAAAAATAAATTTAATTACATTTATTTAAAATAAATTTAAAATGGAAGGTAAGGGTTTTAAATAATAATGATCAAATACCCATCCATCTGGTGGGCTTTATAGTCCTATCTCCAGCTTTCTTTTCCAGGTGTTGTTTCCCACGTTCTAGTCAGAGATGCTTGGGATTCCTGGCTTCCTTCAAAGCTCAATTCAGGGGCCATCTCCTCCAGAAAGCTGATCCTGATCTCCTCAGATTCTCTGAAATGACTTGGCTTGTCTTTGGATTACTTTGTAATACATGTGTTACTTTTCTATGTGGCATCCCCACTCCCCCAAGAGAATGCAACTTCTTTGAAGTAAAGATTGATTCATTGTAGGCTCTCTAGCCCAGTGCCTGACACAAAGTAGACACTTAACAAATGCTCATTGACCTCAATTATTTCTGTGGAACCAAGTAGGAAAGAAAGGAAGGCAGTTGCAGCAGATTTCCAAGGTCAGCCAAAAGTGGCATGAGGGCTGCCAGGGAGTGTCTGCTCAGAAAAGGCAAGGGCTAGTGGGCAGGCAGTCCAGGTGCTGCCCTGGTACCCCTGGAAGGTGAAAAGCCTTAGAACAAGGCCTCCATCAGGTTAGATGTGGACGTTTAGATGTGGTTAGTTAGTTAGATGTAGTTTTTCTATTAATTAGTTGTAGTTATGTATGAGGTGTTCAGGGAGGGGTAGCACCTTGGTATAGAGGGCTTGTTGTGCCCTCCTGGGGCAGCTCTCCAGCCTCTGACCCCCCACCTGACACCCAGCTCTCACTTGTGGCTCCTAGTAGCTGCTAGCATGCGGCAGCGGCCACACCCCGGGCAATGGCTTCGACAGGCCGGCTAAACCTTGTGAGGGTAGCCATCGGGTCGTCGACCCCTGGTGAACCAGGGCTTTGCTCACCCAACATGTGAAGACTGCTTCGGCTGAACAGACGGAAGAAACCAATAAGAAGTTTCAACGGCTGAGAGGGCGACGCAGCAAAGCACTGTGGAGTGCTTAGGGCGTGTTGGAGCACAAAAGACAACACTCCATCCAGTGCAGCTGAGGAAGTCTCCAGGTGTAATGACTTTTCATGCCACTGGACCCAGGCTTCCAATGCCAAGAGAGTGGGACTGTCTCTGTGCATCAACTTTTCCACTTAAATCTTCATGCACAAGTGTCTTTGTGCACAAAAAAACACAAAGATAATCGTCATTCTTGGCTTCTGAGAGACTACTACCAGTTGTAGTTAAATGTAGATACTCTGAGGAAGATTTAGGAAGACATGGGCACGTGTTATATGCGGGAAAGTCTGAAGGGCTGGGGTTCTGCCCTACTGGAGAAAGTGCCCACACCAAGAAATCCTACCACCCCCCCCCACCAAAGGGTCTAAGTCTGTTTGGATATTGTTGTTATTCAGTCATGTCCAACTCTGGGACCTCCATTTGGGGTTTTCTTGGCAAAGAGACTAGATGCCATGTCCTTCTTCAGCTCATTTGACAAGAGGAAAAAACAGGCCAAAGGAGTTAAGTGACTTGCCCAAGGTCACACAGCTAGTAAGTGTCTGAGGCCAGATTTAAACTCTGGTCTTCCTGACTCCAGGTCTAGCACTCTATCCACTGAATCACCTAGCTGGATATAAATGTGAATTGAGTTCTAAGCGATGTGAGATTGAATTCTACCTCTGCTTTGTATTACTTGAGATACCTGCTGGTCTTTACAATGAAGAGTTTGGACTACATGAACTCCAGCATGAAGCCCCAACAATCCTAAGGCAACACTACTCTGATGCCTCCTTTTGGTGTAAAAGCCATTTGGGAATTTTGAAGATCATGCCAACAAAATAATTCCTGCCAAAATAAAGAGGCATTGAATGAAGGCCCAACAAAGCACTTCTGCATCTGGTGTTCGAGAACTAGCCTAGCAAAATGCAAAAAAGCTCCTAGGCAGAACATTAGCCCAATTGTGTTGGTTGGGTTTCTTTTTCTAATCATCTAATAATAAATACTGCCTACTAGAGTCAAATGATCATAGACATAGAGCTAAAAGAGTAGTTAGAGGTCATCTAGTCCAATGGCCTCCCACCCCATTTTATAGATGAAGACACTGAGGACCCAAGAGATTAAGTGTTTTATTTGCACAAGGTCACACAGATGAGTTGAAAGGGTCTTGTTCCAAGTTGTGAAGAGGCCGTGAGTGGTCTTTGTCCAGGGAGAGGCCCCCCACACAGATGAATATACAGATCTTTGAAGCTTTGCATCAAGGAGATGATGTCTATCTGACTTGTCCCTTCCCCATCCTAGAGCTCCGATTCTGCGTTCCCATAGACCTCTTTTTGGGGAAATGTTTTGAGCCCCAAACAGATTCTCTTTCCCATAGAGAGCAATCTCCCTGTGGGGAGGGGCTGTCCCATTGCTAATCTCCTTTCCCTGGTTCCTAGTGTTGTGCTCTCCTCATTGCACAGGATCAATATGTTTGCTGAATAGAATTGAACTGAAGAATGAATAGTGGTTAAACTCCTGGGAGCTCCTCAGATTTGGAGAACTGCAGGGCATGAGAATGAACACTCAATAATGGAGGTACGCTCTTTGTTCTCTCGCTAGGCAGCAGACTGTCCAGGGAAGTTGTACATCTTCCACTCATCGCTGCCCACGGCTGAGGCCCCGGGCAAACTGAAAAACCGAGATGACAGGAAACTGATCAACACAGACAAAGAAAAGGTATTTTCCCTGCAGCGACTTTTGGAGTTCCACATTCCTTCATTCTTCAAAGAGTTGGGAACATTTTTAAACCTCATAAATTGGAGAGATAGAGAGGGAAGGGGGGGGGGGGAGGAATCATCTTCCCAGCCTCAGACTCTCAAAGGTGTCCTTGTTCCCCAGTAGGTAGCTAACTGGAACATGGCATATGAACTCTGGTATAAACTGTGTTAATTCTGTTGCCTCCACAGCAGAGCCTTTGTCCAAATAATCCTCATGATCTGGGTGCCACAAGGTTATAGCACTTGGAAAGATCTTCCAGTGCCTTTCCTGAAAGCTGAGTCTAATTCATATTTCTCACTACATCCAGGCTGGGTGATAAGGGGCCACCACCATGCTACCCTGAACTCCCCCCCGCCCCGGGTTAGCTGATGCTCGGGAATCTCAATACTTTCAGTCCCCAAGGAATTCCCTGCCCTTGGTTGGACCTAGAATCATTTATCTCTGCAGAGTGTCCAGTTATCATTTCATTTTGTCATATTTCTAGAACTTCTTGTTTTGTTTTGTTGGAATGGTGATACTTTTAAATGGATGGTTGCTCCCTTTAGGGAATATTTTTCAAGGCAAGGAAGTTTGAAAATAAAAACATTCGCATGCAGACAACAGGCCTAAGTATCACAAAACTTTCTATAGGGATTACATTGTAGAAAGGAGGAAAGAGATTGCAAAATGAGAGTAGTATAGATGTGAACTAATCAAGATGGTGTAGATTTACACTAATGGGGATGGTGTAGACCTGAACTAATGGAGATGTGGACCTGAACTAATGAGGAGGATGTGGACCTGAAGTAATTGGGGTGGTTTGGACCTAAATTAATTTAATTTAAATTTCTTTATTTATTTAGAATATTTTTTCCATGCTTACAAGATTTGTGATTTTTCCCACCCCTCTTCCCTCCCCCTCCCAGAACTGACAAGCAATTCCACTGGGTTATACATGTGTCATTACTCAAGACCTATTTCCATATTATTAATATTTGCACCAGGGTGATCATTGAGAGTCTACATCCCCAATCACATCCCCATCAAACCATGTGATCAAGCAGTTGTTTTTCTTCTGCTTTTCTACTCCCACAGTTCTTCCTCTGGATGTGGATAGGATTCTTTCTCATAAATCCCTCAGAATTGTCCTGGATCACTGCATTGCTGCTAGTAGAGAAGTCCATTACATTCGATTGTGCCGCAGTATATCAGTCTCTGTATACAATGTTCTCCTGGTTCTGCTCCTCTCACTCTGTATCAGTTCCTGGAGGTCGTCATTCCTCCAGTTCATTATTCCTTTCTAGCACAATAGTATTCCATCACCAACATATACCAGAATGTGTTCAGCCATTCCCCAATCGAAGGGCATCCCTTCATTTTCCAATTTTTTACAGCAGTGTATTAGTTGGACTGAAATTAATGGAGAAGGTATAGACCTGATATAATGGAGGAGGTGTGGACCCAAACCAATGGGGATGATGTGGACCTAAAGAGAATGGGACAGAAATGAGAAAAAAATGGCCATTAAGTTACATTTCCCTTGGAGGCCAGGACTAGAAAGACAGGCAGAGCCAGAGGATCACTGTGACCTCTTAGATGGCTCCCCAAATCCTGGAATTCTGGATTCTCCTGTTAGAGAACTGATCAGGCCATAGCATATCGAGCTAGAAAGGTCCTTGAGATGAAGAAGGTAAGGTCCAGGGATCTGTGTCTAACATTGCTCTCTCAGTTCTTTTTGACCGTTCCTTTTAGTCTGATCTCTCTGCTTATTAAGATGGGAACCAGCCAAGTTCTTCTCCCTAGAAAGGGCATGAGTCTTTACCATACCTGTAAGCCTCATTGTCTTACTCTGTCAAATAGAAGAGTTGGTCCAAAATGGCCTCATAGGCCCTTTCCAGCTCTCGAACTATGAACCCATGATCTAGTTTCTTTTTCAGCTATTTCCAATTCCAATCAACCAACACTTACAACGTGCCCTTTATCTGCCAGGTCCAGTGCTGAGGCCTGGGGATGCAAAGAAAGATAGAAAGCAGTCCCTGCTCTCCTGGACCTCCAAGTCTAATGTGGGAGGCAACCTCAAACATCTGTGAACAAATGGGTTATGTGCAGGGTCAACTGAAGGCAATGATGGGGGAAGGTGACAGAATTAAGGGGGGATTGGAAGAGGCTTCCTATAGAAAACGGGATTTGAGCTGGGACTTGAAGGAAGCCAGGAGGCAGAGATGAAGAGGGAGTGTGTTCTAGGCATGGAAAACCTCTTGGGTCTGGGGAGATGGAATGTCTTGTGCAGGGATCCCAAAGGAGGAATTAACTGTTGATGCGTGAATTTTCTTTTTCATCTCTGTCTTTAGACCCTCTTCCAGCCCCAGACAAACATCTATGAAACCCTGGCTAAGGACTGTGTGGCCGCTGGCTGCTGTGTGAACCTCTTCCTCTTCCCCAATCAGTACGTGGATGTGGCCTCAATGGGCCTGGTGACCCAGCAGACAGGAGGCACGCTGTATAAATACAACAATTTCCAGGTAGTCAATCCAATAGCAACCAGATGTTTCCTCCGCCAGATACTCTTTGCTTCTTCTCTCACTTTACCTGGGTTTCCAGCTCCTTGGAGCTTTGCAGGCTCTGCCCTCTTGTGGACAGAATATGAACCCAAGAAACCAGAAACACATTCCCAGAGTCCTCTGCTCCAAAGCCCTTACTTGGCAAATGGAAGAATGGGTCTAGGGTTGAATAAGAAGCAACACAACTGGTTTTCCCACCAGGGTCCTCTGGCTCTAGGTCCAGTGCCCAGGCCCTAAAATATCTGACACATGTTACCTTCGTTTAGCCACAGAATAAAGGGAACGATGTTCACTAACAAGATGGATAGTGAATTTAGTATACTATACAGTTAAGTAGATTTTGCTTACTTTAACTGAAGAAAATCAGGATCATGGAAGGTTAGTAGACAGAGTCACCTTAGAGGCAGGAAGGCATGGCCTGGGTTCAAATCCTACCTCTGACTGCTACTCGCTTCACACCCTAGAAAAGTCACTTCACTCAGCACCCCAGTTAACTCTCCTAAGACTTTAACTTGCATTGACCTACACTGGTAGAGAGTATCCTTAACCAGACCTCCTTCTACCAGGTCTGGGGGGAATGGGGAGAAGCAAAGCTAGGACCATGAGTCATAAACTTAGGACCAGAAGGACGTCTGGAGTTTGTCATTTGTCAAGACCAGCTTTCTGCCTCTGCAGATAAGGAGGGGGAGAGAGAGAGAGAGGGAGAGAGAGAGACAGACAGACAGACAGAGACAGAGACAGAGAGAGATACAGAGACAGAGACAGAGAGAGACAGAGAGAGACAGAAGGAGAGAGAGAAAGAAGGAGAGAGAGACAGAGACAGAGAGAGAGATTGCGATTAAGCAGCTATCCTGAATTTGAATTCTGTGTCAGCACTCTCTGTGGCCCCAGGAAAGCCACTTTGTCTTTTTAGGGCCCAGTTTCCTCATCTATAAAATTAGGGCATTGGCCTAGTTTTCTCATGGTCCCTCCCATCTCTCAATCTAGAATCCTAAAGCATATGACATCCAAAGTCTCACAGGTAGTAACGGGTAGAGGCTGGATTGAACACAGCTCTTCTGACTAGAAGTAAAATTTACTAGCTAAAAGTTGGCTTTAGTAGGACAACCATTGGCTATCCCATTTTTATTTCATTGATTAGATTAGAGATCTCTTTGGGAAGTAGAAAACTCAATGGACCTGCAACATCATTGATTTGGATATTTGCTCCGAAGATATAGATCGCCATTCATAATTGGGCACTCTTCTGGCCAATCTATCTCTAACCCTGGGAGGTCAAAGAACACTTGGAAAAGGTGCTGCATCACAGCACATCTTGATGTATAGATGGCCTCCTTTCATTTCTACTGATACTGGGAGAGTACCAGCAGAACATTCCACATGTCCAAGTGGCCTCCCTTGCCCTCACCAGTTCCCATCTTCATTTCCTACCCATCTCCCTGATGACATTTTAGACTTGGATTTTTTTTAACTTCCTCAGAGGTCCTGTTCACACCTGGTATAGACCTCTCCATTGTCTTCTTCACATTACTCATTTTCTTCGATGACAGCCCTCTATGGTGTCTCATGACATGGGGGTGATCTTGGATCCTCAGAGGCAATGCCAAGGGAATATAAGCCCAGGTAGGATCTACCATGCTGGAAAGGCCTTGAGGATGATCCTAGGAACATATTAGTCTAGAAAAGTGAAAAGACTTAGCCCCAAGATTGGGCCATTGGGTCGTGAATTCTCTGTATATGGAAATACCTGAGACAAAGAAAATTACAAAATGGGCAGTAGAATAAAAAATTAAGAGACTTAATACATCCAGCAATTGTCAGTAGAGTGAATAGCAAAGAATGCTTAGAGTTGGGAAGAAAAGGCAAAAATCAGTATACACCTACAGTCTATAAATTTTTAGTGTGAGCATTTACACCTTAGAAATTGGTAAAGGCTATGAATCAGGGCTGAATTTATTTTTTGTTAGTTGTCTAGGCTTAAGAAAGTGATGGAGGAAATGTTAATAGTGCTGATTAAGCTGAAAAGTGAAGCCTGAACATTTAGGGGCCCAGTTGTTAGACATATCAGCCCACCCCTGAGGAAAGGCCTTGGTTTTGACACCTATAAAAAATGAAGTTGTTGGACTAGATGGTTTCTTGAGTCCTATCTACTTCTAATGTTCTATGAAAGGTAAAAAAAAATAATAATCCTAGGAAGAGTGCCTAAAAGGACATCTTTCCTTGGCCATCTTGGGCAATGCAATGTCTATGTCCTGTCCCCAGGCAAGGTTCCCCTGCTTGTCTGATGAGGCTCAGCAACCTCCTCTCTGCAAAGATAAGTACTCCTGGGATCTTACCCAGGTAGCAACGGAGTTTTTCCCACTTTCCCCAAGAGGTTTCTTTCCTTTCTTTGTGTGAAATGCTAAATGGAAGAGTCTGGGACTGCTTGAATACTCTCTAGCTAGTCCAGGACTGTTTCAGGGACATGTGAGCATGGAGCAAACACAGTTCACGTGTGATTTCAGAAACTGTTTCACAGGTGTGTGGATGGTATCTTAGCTCAGATGCCCAGAGTTAAAATCTGAATGAAACATGAAGCAAGGTGGGGCAGTGGATAGAGTGGGTCTGGAGTCAGGAAAGCCCCAGGTGGAACCTTGCCTCAGACATTTGTCAGCTGTAAGGTCACCTTACCTTTTGGGGATTCAGTTTCTTTATCAATAGAATGAGGGGGTTTGACGTAGATGGCTCCCGAGGGCCCTTTCACCTCTGACTCTCTGACCCTATTCAATACCTCCCATATACAAGGCACTGTGCCAGACACAAGAGAGAAAAAGATAAAACAAGCAATAGCCACTGCCTTTAAGGAGCTTGGATTCTCAGCAGTAATAGTTTCTTTCTCTGTAAAATAAGGCAATTGGGCCAGATGACCTTGAAGGTTCTTTCCAATCCCAGCATTCTATGATCTATGGAAGCTAGTTGCTTTGTCTCTTGGTTTCCCCACCTGTAAAATGGGAATAATGATGTCCATTGTGACCCCTCCCTCCCTGGAGTATGGTAAACATCTGTATGTTTCTGGTGGGGTCTCTTTTCTTATGCTTCTTCCACTCTACTGGTAATGTCATTTTCAGAGGCACTTGGACAGCCAGACATTTTTGAACGACCTCAGGAACGACGTCCAGAAAATGACTGGATTCGATGCTATCATGAGGGTCCGCACCAGCACAGGTAAATGTGGGAATCCCAAGTGAGCGGGCTGCACTGGTGTGATCGCTGAGCCTCCCTAATGGGGAGGGGGTGTCCCAGATCCTCTGAGGGCATAGGGACCCAGCAGAGACCATGTGGATATGGAGGGAGACTTGACTGGACTTCCAGTCTCTCCCTCTGTAAATGCATCTCCAAGTGAGTGATGCTAAGATGGGGTCTCTGTGATTTGTGTTTGGCCAAATTGATTCCATGCAATTTAAGTTTACTCAGCCCTCTGGTGTGACAGGAGTGTCTCTCCTACACCAAAATGAAGGAAGGCATTTTCTTTTCTCTCCTTTCTGAAGTTAACAAAGATGTTTGCATCATAGGATTTAATACTCCAAAGGATCTCACCAACATGGAATGATAGTGTTGGGAAGATCGGCGTCAAATTCCTACTCAGACCCTCACCCAGCTATGTTTTCTGATTTCAGGTTTCAGGGCCACCGACTTCTTTGGTGCTATTTACATGAACAATACCACAGATGTAGAGATGGCAGCCATGGACTGTGACAAAGCCGTGACAGTGGAGTTTAAGCATGATGACAAACTCAGTGAAGACAGTGGTGCCCTCATTCAGGTGAGAGGCTGGCTGGGAGTTCCACACCTCTGCAGCTCACTCCCTCTTAGAGCTTGGACAAATCACTTCCATTCCCTGGGCCTGAGTTTCCTTGCCTGTAAAATGGGGGGCGGGGGGGGGGGCGCAAGGGGGTTGATTAGATAGCCTCTGAGGTCCTTTCCATCTCTAAAGGATATCTTGGGCAGTGGCCATGAACAGCGAGGATATCTTTGAACTGAGATCCCACTTCTTCAAAGAAGAATTTGAATCTGTTTCTCTTTACATAAGCACACTTCACCTTGGTCCTACTGGATGCTTTCAGTCAACCTGCAGCAGTGCGGGCAAATTGAATCCCCTTTCTATGGAACAGCTCGTCTAATATTTAGAACCAGCTTTCATGACCCCTGGCTTCCTTTGGACCCCTAAAGTATCTGTAGCTTCCAGAGGTTTCTGCCATCAGGATTCTGGGTAAAATTTTGTCATTGGGGGAAGGCTTTTTGTTTTGGTCATCCTCCTTTCCTTTCCTTTCACTTCTTAGTTTACTTTGTGTTCCAATCCCAAGACACCCTCAGTCCTCATGGGGGCCTCCTACATCCCTCTCTCTGGGCAAGTTCATTGGACTAGCCCTTGATACCCTGAATGACTATGGGAAATAGTTAAGCCTTAAGGGTCAGAGTGCCACGCAGTGAGACTACAAAGGCAGCTGGGAAAAACCCTGTCTTTCCCTCCCTCTCCTGGGGAATTTGTCTTCTTCTGAAGCATGAGGAGGAGGAGGAGAAGGAGATGGATGGAAAGGGCAGTGGCGGGTGGTGGTACCTAGAAGTGACCATAATGGAAATAACAAACTAGACAAGACAAGAAAGCATTCACTTCTCATGGTGACGGACAGTTCTTCCTGTTTGTCAGTGCTATTATTAATCAACAATAACCTTTTGGATTCACTTCTATGATTTATCGTCAAGTAACTCGTCTTTGGGAATGATTGATGAAGTTCTTAACAGTCGTGGTAAAGTCCATGTTGTGTTTAAGAGAAGTGGCTTCATGCTTCTGTCTAAGATCCCTGAGGACAGGCTGCTTGTCAGGCTCCCAGGCTTGGAAGGCTTCTCATTTTACTGATGAGCAAGCTGAGGCCCAGGAGACTGTTCTCACATACCCAGCGGGGCTTAATGCATTTTTGTGGAATTGGGGTTTGGTCTGAAATGCAGCCTGTAATATTCTCCATTCGGCTCCTTCAGAAGAACCGATTGACCAAACTTGGAGATCCATTTGGGAGGGTTTCATTCTGCAGAAAGATGGAGGGCAGCTACTGACGTCATTTAAGTGTCCTGCCGTGTCTGGTGTAAAACATGCCAAATCAAAGGCACCACTACTTGAACTACTTGAATTCATCATTTTGGTTCTGTTGTCTGTGTAGCCTCACAAGCTTCTGGGGTGAAATCCAGGCTGAAAGTGAGCTTTATTCTGTCAAAAACAGAACCCAGAAAGATTCAACTGCTGAGAGACTGACTGCTAACAGTTTCCAGACTCCAACTGGTCCAAGTCAGGAAAGCGTGGAAATCAGCTGCTGCAGACACTTGTGAATAGGAATATTTGAAGAGATTGGCCAGTGTGGAGTCATTCGTTCAGGCCCATCCCTGAATTCATTCTCTCATTCACTGAGCACTTATTAAGCATCTGCCATGTGGCAGGTTTTGTGCCAGGCACTCGGGGATACAAAGATGAGGCTGAACCGATCTCTGCCCTTTAAAGCTTTGATTCTACCCATAACTTGCTGTCTTTAAAAGGGGGGGGGGGTAGAAAACCATCGACTGATTGATACCTTTTGGTTTTTCATCACCTCTATTCCCATTCTCTGTCTCCCCCTCTCCAGGAGCATACATCTTTTTAAGGCCAAACTCTGGCTTCTCCCCCTTCACTGGAAATTTTCTTCCCAGAAGCTCCCCTCTGCTTCCTATGGGGGAACTCTGAGAACATGGAATATGATAGGTGCTTAATTAAATTGCTTCTCTGATGGAAGTCTTTTTCCTAAATCTGGTTCTCTCACATTCACTCCAAGCTTTCATAGGCAGACTGCCTTCTTCAAAGTAGGGGAACAAGGGGAAGTGAAGGGAATAAACACTTATATTGGCCCTACTATGCACAGCAGGCACTGTGCTAAGCATAGAAGTATGATCTTTTTAGGAGAAGCCTAAGGAGTTCTATCAGCTGCGTTAATTCAACTAAATTCCATTCAATAACTATTTATGAAATGCTTTCTGTGACTGAGGTTACAGACTAAAAAGAAAGCAGCCCCTAAACTCAAGAATTTACATTCTCTACAACTAGGGATATGCTGGTCAATGTTTTAACAACCTGCTTTTGGGAGGGGAGGATGTGTGCACAATATACTTTGAAGTTTAATTTTGCATTATTGACAGTTTCTCTGTGACTTTCTTAAGTCTCCAAAGTCAACAAAATGATGATATTCTGATTTATAGTGCTCGCTGATTTTGATGGGGTAAATGCTCACACATTTAACGATCAGCTTTTGTGAGCCCAAATATATTGGCTTCTACACATTTCCATTATCCTCAGAAATATAACGAGTATTCATTTGAGGTGAGAGACACCATCAAGGGAATTAGAAAAAGCTTCTTGTAGAAGGGGGCCCCTGATCTTAGTCTTAGAGGAAAATAGAAATTCTAAGAGATCTAGTGAGGAAGGAGTACCTCCCCAGAGATGTTAAATCCACAAAGCTTAACTGCAAGTAAACAATTTGCTAATTGTTCTTCCCTTATTTCAGGAAGTTGATTCTTTCTAATAGAAGAACTTTCTCACAGAAAGTAAATAATTTGCTAATTGCTTTTCCTCTAGGAGGAGTTAATCCCTTCTAACACTATGTCTATATACAAAATAAATATAAATTGTTAGGTAAAGTCCTTTGGCTGGAGTAATAAAACTGAGTTGGGAATAAAGGATGCCAAGCAAACCTAGGTACTCTGTGAGCCCAGCCGTGCAAAGACATACTTTTGATGGGACTGGAATAGAATTGAATAGCATTTAGTAGCACTTGCTATGTTGGATCTGAGCTCTGAGGGGACAAAGAAAATGGAGGCTCCCAGCCCTCTCAAGGAGCTTATATCTAATTAGGAAAGGCAATATAGTCTTTCACTGTGCACAGTAAATAAAGGTGAATGAATGAATGGATGGATGAATGAATGAATGAATGAATGAATGAATGAACTAACAAATAAATGAAGGACCTGTGGACTACCAAGCTAAGACTGTGGCTTTTCCCTTAACTCAGTGTGCAGTACTTTACACAACCATCAGTGGCCAGAGGAGACTAAGGATTCACAACATTGGCCTGAACTGCAGCAGCCAGTTAGCTGACCTTTATAAGAGCTGCGAGACAGATGCCCTCATCAACTTCTTTGCCAAATCAGGTAAAACCTGTCTCCCCCAAGGGGGATATCGGGGCTCAGGAGGTATTTGAGTGGTTGAAAGGTACCTTTTTCTGAGAATATTACACTTGGGTGCAAATACTCTAAAGTTAAAAGGGACCAGCCTATCTCAGTGGAGGCAGATGGATCTGGGCCTTCCATGACACTGGGTGGCCAGTGGGCCTGTGGAGCATGGGACTCCCCTTTCTTTTTCATTGCCTGGTTGGGGATTTTCTTTCTCCAGTCTCCTTTTTGAGATGGTCCATCTACAAATTTCTTCATATGAAAAAAAAATTAATAATAATGAAGTCGTTGGAAAGGTAGCCCGAGTGAAAGGGCATTAGAGGCCATTTGGCTTGAAGTCAAATCCCATTTCATTCACTTAGCAGCTGTGAACATGGGCAAATCACTGGTCCTCTCTGTGCCTCGTTCTTTAACTGTAAAATGGGGGAGGGGGGGCTTAGGGAGAACTAAGTAGTCTGGTGGATAGAGTGCCAGGCCTGGAATCAGGAGGACTTGGGTTCAAATCTGGCATCACACACTTCCTATGACCCTGGACAAGTCACTTAACTGCAGCTGCCTAGCCCCTTGCTGTTCTTCTGCCCTAGAACTGACACCAAGGTGTAAAAGATAAAGGTCTAAAAAATAATGAGGAGGTTGGATTGCCTCTAGGGGTCCTAGCTCTAAAATCTATGATCCTTTGAACTGATAGGAGGCTCTGCTTTGACAGCTGCCTAGGCTACAGCATGGGGCTTGAGTCAGGAAGACATGCCTCTTAGTCTTCTCTCAGGTGCTTAAAAGCCATAAAACCCTGAGCAAGTGACCTAATCTTTTGGGGCCTCGGGTTCCCCCATCGTCCAATAAAGGGCATTGAGCCACCTCCGAGTTCGGGAGTCCAGACCTGAGACAGAATATGTAGTGATCAGGCACCTGTGTAGCTCAAGAGAACCCATCGGAAGCAATGTTTCCGAGCACTAGCTTCCAAAGCCCAACGTCACCAGATACCACCAGGAGGCACTGGATGAGGAGTTGGGTGGAGCTGGAGCTCAGGTGTCCATCCTGTCATCCCCATCATCGTAGTTAAACATTGCCATTTCATCTTCTACCAATGTGCTAAAACCATCCCTGGTTTGTTGTTGTTAACGATTTGGGACCATCCAGGGATCCAGTTACCAGGGCCAGGGCTCCCTTATCATCTCTCCTCTTAAGGAAATGAGGATGAGGAAGAGGGAGTTCAGGGATTACAGGATGCTGGTCCTTTTACCTCAAGCTGGGCAAGCTACGTCTAAAAGCTCTAGGGTGTTTTCTCTGCCGTTGAGAGCTCTTCTCTCAAGCTCTTCTCTCTTTGCTTTATTCGTAGCCTTCTCAGCGGTTCTCACACAGCCCCTGAAGACAGTCCGGGACATCCTGGTGCATCAGACTGCTCACATGTTGGCGTGTTACCGCAAGAACTGTGCCAATCCCTCAGCTGTGAGCCAGGTGAGGAGGCCCCTGGCCCACTCTGGGTCCAGAGGCTGAACGTTTGTCTGTTCAATCACCCATAAAGCACTTAGCCTTACACAACCCAAAACAGAGGTGTAGGAGGAGAGGTTTCATTGTGAGACGTGTCTTTAAGGTTTACATCATAGACCTGATGCAGTTTCACAAAACATATAACCCACCAAATGATGCTGGTGAGCATGATAGACTCAGTGGGCAGTCAGCCCCATAGCCCATGAAAATATCTGAGGGTGGCCCCAGGACTTGCCCCATCCATGGGCAAGGCTTCCAATCAAATCACTTTCCCTCTCCCCCCACCCTCCAACTCCTTTTTGCAGAGACTTGGTTATCCCGTTTATATCTTTATTTTTCAGTTACACGTAGAAACAATTTTTGACAATTGTTTTCTGACATTTTAGGATTCAGATTTTCTCTCCCTCCTTTCCACTCCAGTTCCCTGAGACAGTCAACAGTCTGGTACAGGTTATACCAGTGCTTTCATGCAAAACATATTTCCACGTTGCTCATATCTTGATAGAAGACACACACCACATGCACAATAGAAACCTCACGAAGGAAATAAAGTGGAAGATGGCATGCTTTGATCCACACTCGGACTCCAACTTTGGTTAGAGATGGCATTTTCATTATGAGTCCCTTGTGGTTCACCTTGGAGACTAGCTTTGCTGCGAATGGCTTATTTAGTCCTTCACAATTGATGGTTCTATCCTATTTCTGTTACTGGGTACAATGTTCTCCTGGTTCTGCTCAGTTCACTTTGCATCAGTTCATATAAATCTCTCCAGGTTTTTCTGAATTAAACCCATTCATTATTTCTTATGATACAATACTATTCCATTACAACCATATACTATGACTTCTTTGTCCATTCCCCAAGGGATTGTTTTCGGATTCTTTTCCACTAAAAAGAGAGCTGCTAAAAATATTTTGGTGATGGCAGGTTCTTTTCCTTTATCTCTGATCTTGTGACCCAGCAGTGTTGTTATTGGTTTACTGCTTCTCTTTTCAAACCCAGAGAATACTGTTTTCCCAGAAAGAAATGACACCCTTTTGACCTTACTCATTCACCACTGTCTAAGAGTGTTAGGTAAACTCAATATTTTGTCAAAAACTCCATACTTTGGGGGGCAGCTGGCTGGCTCAGTGGATTGAGAGCCAGGCCTAGAGATGGGAGGTCCTGGGTTCAAATCTGGCCTCAGACACTTCCTAGCTGTGTGACCCTGGGCAAGTCACTTTACCCCCATTGCCTACCCTTAACATTCTTCTGCCTTGGAACCAATACACAGTATTGACTCCAAGATGGAAGGTGAGGGTTTAATAAAAAAAAAAAATTTAAAAACCTCCTTACTTTGTTCTAACAGCTTCATTCTCCAGTTCCCAGATCTGAATCCCTTGTCTCCAGAAAAGGGAATCCATGCCCCCTAAGCAGCCCGGTGGGACAGCAAATAAAGCAGTGTCTGGCATCAAAAACATGAGTTCAAATCTGACTTCAGATACTAGCTGTGTGACTTTGAGCAAGTCACTTAACCCTGTTTGCCTCAGTTTTCTCAATGACAAAATGCGGGCAATAATAGCATCTACATCCAGAGAAGTTATAAGGATTAAATGAGAAAAAATTGTAAAGCTCTTAGTACAGGGCCTGGTACCCAATAGGTGCTTCATAAGTGTTTTCCTTCCTTCTGTCTCATCTTATCTTTAGATCTGCCTATGAGGCAAAATACAAGTTTGGGTTTCTGTTGGCCAAAATTTCTATCACAGGTTAAGACCTGGACAATAGTTAATGCTTCCCAAACCCAGAGCAAGGGCAGGAGCCTAGAATGAATAGCAGATACTCCACAATGCATTTGCCTTGACAGAATAAGGCATTAGGGGTTACAAGGTTCAGCTCTGGATAGGGCCTTAAGAAGCCATCAGGTCCAGCCCCATCCCAAGGTCTGGTTATTATTGCTCAGTTGTTCTCAGTCATGTCCCACGCTTCATGGCCCCATTTGGGGTCTTCTTGGCAAGAATACTAGAGTGGTTTGCCATGTCCTTCTCCAGCTCATTTTACAGAAGAGAAAACTTGCCTCTGAGGACAGATTTGACCTCAGACGAAATCAGGGCATTCAGGTATGGGCAGCCCGGATCTGAACTCGAGAGGATGAGTCTTCCCTGCTTCCTGTCCAGCACTCTAGCTGCCTTTTCCAAGGTCAGGAAAGGCCATCAAACAATCCCCTTCTCTTTTCAGCTCATCCTGCCCGATGCCATGAAGGTGTTCCCAGTGTATATGAACAGTCTGCTAAAAAACTGTGTGCTACTGAGCAGACCAGAGATCTCGATGGATGAACGAGCATACCAGCGGCAGCTGGTCATGGCGATGTCTGTGGCAGACACTCAGCTCTTTTTCTACCCACAGCTTATACCAATAGTGAGTACGCCGCACTGGCAGAAAGGAATGGTGTTGGCTGCCCTTTCCAGACCACTTCTGAGTTGCATGCATCTACAGAAGCAAGTCAGGGTCACAGGCCCTGCCAAGCACATTTTGGCATTTGGAGAGAGGCTCGGGCATGATGACGTGCTCACAAAGTTGAGGGATGGGAGATAAGGAAGCCGGGTGATGCCGGATATTTCGGATTTCATTTTCTTGAATAATAATTCCAAATTTCCTTCACTGAGTTAGAACTCCTCAACCAAAGTACGCAGCTTAGCTGAACAAACATTCACCAAGGATCTATCTACTCTGTGCTAGGCACTGGGGGTTCAGAGACAAAGCCCCAGCTCACATTTTCTTAGGGCAGCAAAGGGGGACACAACCTGCACACACAAAAGTAAATACAACGTTATTCAAAGGCATTTCAAGGATGAGGCAGTTCTAATACTAGGAGGGGGATATCAGGAAACGTCCGCTGTAGGAGGTGGCTCCTGGATGATCAGGCTTCGAAGGAAGCTTTACATTAGGTTTAAAGTTCCACAGACAGGTTGAAGAAGTCCAGTCGTTGTTCAGTAACCTCACACATGTGCAAAAGTGTGTAATGGGCATTTGCCACCATGTGGGTGCGAAGACCACAGAGCAGGTAGGAAATCAGCCTGTATAAGACAAGCATCCTGAAGGGCCATTCATGGCCCAATGAGAGTGATACCCTTGAAACGAGGTCTCCCCGTGGCACAGATTGTACTTGATCTTGGGATAAGTAGAACAACAAAAACCATAGTAAGGCACTCGAGTACTGTTCAGACTTGGAGGATTAGCCTAGGTGGGCTCAATCGAGAATGACTGAAGGAGAGATTCATTCACAATCCTAGAATTTTGTATTTGGAGGGTTGGATCATGGGTTCAAGCCAGTGACCTAGCCCGAATACTTCCAAGAACAGATGAGCTCACTATTTCATGAGGATATAAAGCTGGTTATGCTCACGTATCTTTTGGATCATTGGTTCTCAAAGTGTGGTCCAGGCTTCCCCTGGGGGTCCCTGAGATGCTTTCTGAGGATTTCCAAGGTCAAACTACTTTCACAATAATACTAAGAAGACATTTGGATGCAGCATATAGACTGATAAATAAAAATAAATCTTTTTGAGGGAGGGGCTTCAATCGTTTTTTAATTGTATAAAGGGGGCTGGAGTCCCACAATTTGCAGAGCCGTTGTTCCAAGACTGCTTTATCTCCACAGCACACCATGGATATCAAGAGTGAAATTCTCCCAGCTGCTATTCGCTGCTCTGAGGAACGTCTTTCTGAAGGAGGAGTCTTCTTACTGGCTAATGGGCTCAGGATGTTCCTCTGGCTGGGAGGAAGCTCGCCACCAGAGCTGATTCAAGGAATATTTAACGTGCCCTCCTTTACACATATCAACACAGATGTAGTGAGTTTCTTTTTCCTTTGGGGTATGGTATGGAATGAGGGGAAAGGGTCAGGTGAATTCAAAATAAAAACCCTTTCAGTGTTCTATGGATTATAGAAAGGAAAAAACCAGTATCACCCATAGTGTAAGAAATAGATTGCAATATTTAGGCTAAGGCCTTTATCAAGTCTGATGTTGTTGAAGTGGGAGCTTCACAGTATGGAATGGCTAAAGATTTGGCCTCAGAGTGAGGAGGGTGTAGACTCAAGTTCTGAACCCAGACCAGACTCCTCTTAATGACCCTGGAAATTCTTAGACTACAAACTGAAGAAGTGTGCCCATCTACATTGGTAAAGAGAGCAATACCCCCCCCCCCACACACACACACACCTACCTTCCACCCCATCTAGGCTACCATTGACTCTCTGGCTAGCATCCCCTCCTTTAAATGCCTTACTGCAATGATGTCAACTTGGCACACCAACCTCTCAAAGCATTTCCCAGCAGTCTTGAAGGAAGCTAGAGATGATTATATTTAGGTTTTTCGCCCAACAGATAATTCTCACTTTCCATGGAGAGTAAGAGCGGCAGATTGTGAAAATATATAGGAGTTTTAAATAAAATGAACAATGTATTTATCCATTTCAGAAGTCTGATCCATCCAGTTTCATGACCAACTAGGTAGAAACACAATCCTTTCAAGTGAGCTCTCTCGAACCTTAAATTTGAATTCTCTCCATGCAGACATCACTGCCTGAGGTGGGAAGTCCATACTCTCAGAAACTCAGACTGATCATGAGTAACATCCAACAGAAGAAGCCGTATTCAATGAAAGTAAGTGATCAGACTTCTTCATTATTGAAATATAACTTTTGAGCAAAAGTTTACTAATCAGCAAACCAATCAAAACATCAAAAACCCTGACAATATTTGTAGTGTTCTACATCGGGGGACTGCAATCTTTCCCTCTGCAAAAACATCTTCTCCTAACTCTTTACCAGGCCAAGTTTGTTCTTTGTAATTCTGCAATATTTGTTTTTTATTGGTTTCTGGTTTTTCTTTCCACTGTGAGAAAATGGGAGAGGAATTATGGGCATTTAACATAGCTTCTGCACTTTTAGAATGTGGTCTTTGGAAGAAATCATTATTTATAATTAAAAAAAATTTTTTTCCAAGTCTCTCCAACTACCTACCTGTCATCATCTAAGTGCAAACAGAAGAGAGACTGTGGTACAATCAAGTACATGTTTTTCATGGTCTTGGAACAAACTAAGTTAACACACCTGAAAAAGAAAGACTTTTCCATAATCAAGCCACCAAGGCTCAGGCCTACTCTCTCACTTCCTGCAGTGCCCACTCTGACTTCTTTATTCAGTGGATCCACACTTTTAAGTGTCCCAGTATCCTGGAGACTCCCATTTGTCAGTTTCCTCAAATGTAGTACAAACAGCAGAGCTGAACTGTCCCGTCCATTGCTCTAGATACCAAATTTATTTTTTAAACTAATTTTTCTTGATATTCCACCCCACCCCTCCATGTTCCTCCCCCTTCCCTTCTCAGAGAGACATTTCTTATAAGGAATATTTTTTTAAAAATAAGAGGGGGATTATTAAAAATTCAGCAAAACCAACAAATAGTGGAAAATATATACTGTATACAATATTCCATACTCAAAGGTCCTTCATCTGCAAAGGTCCTGTTCTGTCTCTTCCTTAGGGCCAGACTTGTTTGTAACGTTACATTCATTTTTCAGTTATTTGTGGTGTTTACCCTCTTATTAAGGGGGGCTAATGGTCCATGAGCTCCATTGCTCTCCATATCACATTTGGTTTCTATCAACCCCCCAGTTAATTAGTCTTGAGGTTTTGGAAGGGGTTGTAGAGGAAATGCCATCAAGCCCTTTCTGCTCCCTCTTGTCCTTGGGTAGTTGATTAAACCTAATTCAGAGGCAGCTTGGTGGGGGAATGACTAGTGTTAGGTCTGCAGTCAAGAAGACCTAAATTTGAGTTTGATCATAGGCATTTACTACTTGTGACCCGGGGCCAATCTCTTAACCTCAGTTTCCTCATCTGTAAGATAAGGGCAATAACAGCACCTACCTCACAAATCAAATAATAAAGCACTTAACAGAATACTTGGCACATGGTAGATGTTCCATAAATGCTTATTTCCCAAAGATCAAAGCCTTTAGAATCACTAGAAATCACTGACAAAATCACTCTGACCAAAACTGCTGGGAAAACAGGAAAGGGGTCTAGCAGAAACTAAGCATAGCCCGACATCATATGTCACAATAAGATCAAACTGGGTACACAATTTAGACAGAAGAATGATATTATAAGCAAATTAGGGAAGTATGGAAAGATTTTCCTTTCAGATCTATGAATAAGGGAAGAATTTATGACCAGAGAATCATGGGAGGTAAAATGGATAATTTTGATTACATGAAATTTTAAGTTTTGCACATGCAAAACCACTGCAGCAAAAAATTTGAATTAAAGCAAGAAACAAGGGGGAAATTTTTTACGTGATAAAGGCTCAATTTCATATATATATGAGACTGAGCCCAACTGATAAAAAAAACAAAAGCCATTCCCAATTGATGAATGGCCAAAGCAAATGAACTGGTGGTTTTTAGAACTCAAAGCTATCAGGTCATACGGGGAAATGTGCCAAATCACTACTATAGAAATGCAAATTAAAACAACTCTGAGGTAACATCTCATGTACCAGAATGGCTATCTGACAGAAAGAGAAACTGACAAATGCCAGCAGAAAGGTGGAAACAGAGGAATGCACTGTTGTGCTGAAGTGGTCCAACCAAAACATTCTCTAGTTAGATCAGTCCCCCACTCCACCACCAGTGGAGTGTCCCTCCCTTTTTTATGGTAGGAGCAGGATAAGAAGGGATAGAGGAAGCAGATCCTGAGCAATATTCTAATGATGAACAAACTGTAAAAGACTTGGCTATTCTGATGAATAGCGAACCAACATAAATCTACACTCATTATGAAAAATACCATCCAACTCCAGAGAAAGGACTGATGAACTCTCTTGAGTGCAATCTGCACATTTTTTCACTTTATTGTAATTGCTTTTTCCCCCTTTTTTTGGCAACATGGCAAATGTAGAAATAAGTTTTTCATGACTTCAGATGTGTGATAGATATCAAGCTGATTGCTTTCTTGGTAGGTGAGTTAGGGGCTCAAGGGATGGAGAGAATCTGGAACTCTCAGAATGTTAAAAAAAAAGTAATAAATGACAAAAAAAGGAATTAAAAAATTGATATAAAATAGAAAAAATAAAGACTTGTTTCCTTCCTATTTGATTTCATCTTGTTAGAATAGCAAGACCTTTTTTTGATACCAGTTCTCATAATGATTGCCCTTCCATGTTTGGGAAAAAAACGCACAGGTTAGAACAGGAAAGAAAAAAAGTTATAAGCCACGAAAATGGGGGTAGTAAGAACAGGTCTAGAAGTTGAAATTCTAGTGTAATGACTTCCACCTCTGTAGGCTCATCTGTTTTCTAGGCTTCACAGGCAATTAGGCCTTTCTGTCTCTCCTGCATGTGTGGCAATAAAATTAAGCCAGCATGTCCCCCAGTTCAGGCTTACCATTTTTGAAACTCTAGTCACCCTTTCCAGGAGGAGGGATTATTTTTGAGCTTACAAACACTGTGCCCAAGCCCTCTGACAGGACATTTCTTTTTTCAGCTCACGATCGTGAAGCAGCGCGAGCAACCAGAGATAGCTTTCCGACAGTTCCTTGTGGAAGACAAAGGTCTTTATGGAGGAGCATCTTATGTGGATTTCCTTTGCTGCGTCCACAAAGAGATCTGCCAGCTGCTGAGCTAAAAGAAACTGGCCTCTTCATCCTTTGGCATTTTCCTTTCTCCAAGGGGATGATTTCCCTTGATCACTGTCCTGAAGGATGCTTTGCATTGGGCTTTCCTCAAGGCTTCCTTTCTGTACAGTTTCTGATGTCTGAACCTACATTGCTCATCTTCTCTATCTAGCAGTCTACAGAACCGTAATCAGGTATCCAGCCGAAGATGGACGAGCTGGTCAGTCCTGAAATATAAGGAAAGACCCTATTTCTGATGGCAAATTTTAAAAAACTGTCCAAGTCTATGCATTTCATGAGGCAGAGTTTACAGGACTCATTCTCAATTCTTTCTTTTCTTCTCTATTCCTATAAATTATAAAGATGTATAGATGTATGGAGGGAGAGGAGTCTCTGGTGCCTTTCCCACTGATGATATAGGAAGAAACCACCTTCATTTTTATATGGTACTTAATTTTGTAAAAAGACTTATTTTTCCATTTCAAACTCATTTTATCCATTCAGTGGCAAACATTTACATAGCTTAGACTCTTGTAAAGAATCTTGCATCCATTCAGCAACTTTTCAGAATTTCATATTGCAAGTCGAACTTTTCTCCCCATTCCTTATTTTGTCCAGAATTTGTCAATGTTCTTACTGGTTCTTTGTACAATTTTGAAAGTTTCTACCTGTATGTAAAGAGATCTTAACTGATAGAGATGAATCACTTCATGAGTCTTATCCATCAAATATAGGCAAGATTAAGCATTTTCTCAAAGTTAAATACACCTTGGGATTTAGAAAACAAGCAAGAGAGCAGCAGCCTGGCAAAGTGAATAGAGCTGGCTCTGGACTAGCTGTGTGTGACCAAGACTTAGGTAATTAAGAAGGTGCAGACCAGCACTAGTAGAGGAACTTTCTCCCTGGAACTGCCTCAACCGATGAAATCACAGAGCAAAAGAAAAGGCAAAGAAAGGAACAAAAAGTTATTTGGATGGGCAGACTTATCATGAAAGAATGTGCTAGTCATTTCTTTCAGAGCAGTAAGGGTCTATAATGAAAACAAACTCTTCTTTAAAACGTTGTTTTTCTTAAATTCTATCAACAATTTTTTAAAAATCCATCACAAAGCCAAAAAAACCCTCATTATTAACAATAAGGTTTGTTACTCCACCCATTCCCCCCCAGGCCTACCATTTTTAATCCAGCATTTACTCTCTTGGAACCTAACTGCCCCCTCTGCCCCAGTTGGAGCCAGAATTCTACATTAACTGGCTCTCTTCACCCCACTCATGTTTATTGGATACATGTGGATGAGAGACCTCTACCAACCTGCCTCCCAGATAATGTGGATGGAGCTCTGCTAGCCCTGAGGGAGCAGTCACAAATTGAGCCTATCCTACATTCCATGGAGAACCATTTAAACTTCCATTGCACATCTTGTGCTGAAGGGACTTGATTTTAATCATTAAGATCTTCTGAAAACATTTTCTCCAAACTCCAGAAGGAGAATCAAGTTGCCTTCAGTTACTCCTTTGATGATAACATCTCCTACTTTTTCCTGGACTGCAGCCCTTGTAACACCTCAGGCATCTGCACTGCCTTCCTGTTTTGGGGTGCTGTGGCTGATGTTAACAGGAACACGGGCTGCCTCTCTACCACCCTAACACAAGGCAGCTTCCTCCTTGTGGTAACCCATCCCAACTCAAGCCAGCCACAGAGAATAAGCCTTAACAGGTACTTGATTAACTAAGGAGAGAAAAACATTTGTTGTGTTAAGTGCAATTCATTATGTACTAAAACCTAAGGATTTTTACCAGCAGTTTAAAACATAACCAAAATGAAATGAAATGAATTTTATTAAAACATTTTCATCATGTTTGTGCCCTTTTTTTGGTGAAAAAACTTTTCTGTATTTATTTTCCTGTTCTTTGATCTTCTAGGTCCCTGGATTAACATCTCTGCTTACTTAACTGAAAATTACAACTGTCCTTTTGACATACTTTCACGTTATCATCTCATTTGGTTCTCATAACAACTCCTTGAAATAAGAAATAGGATTATTCCCATTTTATGGATACACAAATGAAGGATCATAAAGACTGAATAAGGCATTGATGCCCAAAGACTATGGCTATTATGGAGAAGTGGGACTTGAATACAGATCTTTTTGATTCCAAATGTAATATTCTTTTATCTGTACCACACTTACTGCTCCCCTAAACCAAGCCACCATATTTTGACTGGTGTTTAACTTGACCAAGATGAAAAATGAGAATTCTTAGAGGGGAGAAAGATCAAAGAACTCCAGCTTATTGTCAAAATACAAACTATTTTACTATTTCCATGCCCCTCTGATAACGACTAATATGCATTTCAAATTCTGGGGTGTCGTTATGGAAGAAGTAAATAAGCAACACAGTTTCCTGAGTCATGTTTCCTGAATGTTCCCTATTCTGTACCTGAGTCTTCATTTCCTTCAAGTTTAAAATTACTACCTTCTACATTGGAAATATGCAGATATAGTCTAGTTTCCAAGAGTCAGTGTGGTATAAAAGTTAAAGAACAGGTCGCCAATGCAGAGGGACGTGCATTCAACAGAGGCCTCGGCATTGTAGATTTGGGGGTAGAAGGTACCTCAAGACTAGCTTATCTAATCACTTTAACTAAGCAAGTATTTATTAAGTACTGCCAACATGTCAGGAACTGGGCTGTACCATACACAGAGCAAAACCAATAGTTGACCTCAAGAAAGTTATATTCAGATAAGGAGTCATGTAGAGATACCATACAAGCTACAAACCAAGTAGAGGGAAGACATCCTCCCTCAGAGGGAAAAGCGGTGGTGCTGGATGGATTGGGCAACGCCTGCTGTGCAAGACATCCCTCTAGCCAAGCTGGGATTGTCTGAGGCAGAGAGAAGGGCTGGCACCTGGCATGGGGCAAGTGGGAGATGGAGCGTCATGTATTTGGATCAGCAAGCACACCTAAATGGCTGCACCAGAGTGCATGGAGGGGAGGAACATGGAAGACTGGGCTTTAGAATGCCATGTTTATATCTGACCCTAAAGGTGATGAGAGGTCACAGGGGTTTATTACAGACTTGAAGGAGGCAGGGGCAAGTCCTGGTCAGGCTCATGCTTTAGAAAGAATACTTTGCTGTTGTGAAGAGGATGGATTGGAGTGGGGAAAGAATTGAAACAAGATTTGTTTCTACTTTTTTTTTCTTAATCCTTACTTCCTGTCTTAGTAACAACTCTAAGAAAGACAAGGGCTAGGCAAACAGTTAAGTGACTTGCCCAAGATCTGAGACTGGATTTGAACTCAGGTCCTTCAGACTTCAGGCCACCAAGGTACCACTTATTTCTGCTATTTTGCCGTAGCTCAGGTAAACAGTGCGAGTAATCCAGAGTTATGGCATGGCAAGGCACAATACATTAGAAGACAAGGGGTTCAAGAAAAAAGGGCAATGGTGAATAGTGTAGAGTTGAACACTGGGTCCCCATGAGCTTAAGACTGGGGACAAAGATCGTAACCCAGAGGTTCTTTACTTTTGTGAACTAGAACTCCCTGATACTATAGACCCCATCTATGTTTTATATACATATAAAAATGTACATAAATGCACACATATTTTGTTTTATGTACTTTTTTATGTACACACATGTACATCTATGTTTTAAAGTACATAAAACAAACAAAAAGAAAACAGAATTTAAAAAACAGGCCATGGCCCACAATTATATTGGAATCATTATCACACCGATTTCAAAACAAGTTGACAGACCCAGGGTTAAGAACCTTTGGTATAGCCAGAGCACAAATAATGGCCTGGGAAAGTGCTGGGGCTAGGGGAGGGAAGGTAATATAAGGCTGAAGAATAATAAGTCTAAGAATAATGCACAGGGAGAGAGAAAATTCTAAAAGCTAAGGGAACTGAGACCAGAAAGGGAAACTGGTTGGCCCAAGGTCAACAGACAACAGGATTTGAACCAATATCCTCTTGCTCCAAATGTAACTGAACTCAGGTTGACCTGATGACTGGCCCTGTCTACTTACTGTACAGCTGCTTCTCAACTCACCTCTACATTAGGGTAATAAGAGAAGAGAGCAAAAGTTGTTGAAGACTGGAATCGTTTTACCTTTCCCTGATAACTGCAAGTGCTACTGTTTTGCTAAATCCTAGGATTTTTAGGATATCAAATCTGAATTGCAAATCTATGGTAGTAAAGTGAGGGAGTCTTCTCAATTAAGATGAGTCACATTTCTATTATCATAGAAGAGGCATCCCAAAGGCAAACTTCTTCATAAAAATTATATCCTGAGAAGAATTCCAAAAATCTCCAACTCATCCTCTACTTCACTCTAGAGTACCCTCTTCCCCACTCCAGAATTTCTAGAGATGGAACATTTTGCAAGACACAAATACTAGAGTTGAAGGAAGAAAAGGATGGAAGTTGAAAAGAAAAAGGGATCTTTTCTCCACTAAAAAAGTGCCAGGAGGTGCTCAGCACTAGGGACAGCTACGAAGAATATGAAGAATGGTCCCTCTTCTCAGGGGTCTATTCTACCTTTTACTGGGGAAAAGGCAACATATAAAGGGGAGTGGTTTCTGCAGTCCTAGAACTAAGTAGATCCATAGGGCCATCAGAAGCAGTCATACTATTATTTCTTTATAATGCCCAGAATAAGAGATAGAAAGGGGGCTACAGCTTCTTTCCTTTTTCTCCCTTCTCTCTCTCCCCCTTCTTTTCTTTCTCCCTCTTTAGAACAGCAGCAGCACTAGACTTAAGATGGCAGTCCTTACAGGAGAGTGAAGGATCTAGAAGAAATCTATAAATGTGGAATGAAAAACTTCCAAAACACTGAAAATGGTGAATCAAATTTATTGACTGGCAAGGGCTTATTGCTTCTGACAGCGCACCCTGCCCCGATATAAAGGAGTCCTCGGCATCTAAGTAGAGTTCCCCGGTAGAAGCCCTATTCAAACCACTTAAGATACCACACTAACAGTTATGAAGAAGGGCAGGTGTGTCTAATTTATTCTGAAAATTAGAAGCCAGCAACCAAAATGGACCAAGTCAATCCAGGTCCTAACAGAACTGAACAAGACCTATTCTGGGTAACCCACTTCATGCAGACCTAGTCAAAAAACACTAATAAGGACCACAAATAATTCTCCAAGTTTGATAAGTTGAACAGTGTTAAAAGGAAAGTAACATATAACTGGAAAGATAAGTTGGGGCCTAGTTAAAAGCCAAACAGAAGGGGGTGGGAGGTGGATGCTGCTTTTGATCCTAAAGGCAATAAGGAACTACTGGAGTTTACTGAGTAGGGGAATGCCTCAATCACACCTATGACTAAGTCATTTCATTGGTTGCATGGAATATGGATTGGAATAAGGAAAAACTTGGGGCAGAAAACCAATTAGGAGGCTATTGCAATGGTCCAGGTGGGAGGTGATGAGAACCTGAACTGAGGATTGCCCAGTGAGCAATGACAAAAAGCCGGATTCCAGAGACTCATAGGAGTAGAAATGGCAAGATTTGAAACCCAGGATTATAAGTTAATGGAGTGAATGAATGCAGCTAGGCTGTGAACCTAAGGGTTGGGGAAGGATGGTGCCCTCACAAAAGCAGGCTAGGAGGTTCTTCCTGAATTGGAGAGGGCTTAATAACCCCTTAGGCAGATCAATAGGAAAAGTGACCAGACTTGTCTGCTTAGCCCTGGAAGGTGGAACCAGATTCAAAAGGCAGAAATTGCTGAGAAGCAGATTTGAACTTGAATGCATGTTCAAAAGTGAACAGGCTAGGGGCAGCAAGATGGCTCAGTTGATAAGAAAGCCAGGCCTAGAGATGGGAGGTCCTAGATTTAAATTTAGCCTCAGATACTTCTAAACTGTGTGACCCTGGGGGCAAGTCACTTAATCCCAATTGCCTAGCCCTTCCTGCTATTCTGCCTTGGAACCAATATAATTCTAAGGAAGGCAAGGTTTAAAAAAAAGGGAATGGTCTGCCTTGCAAAGTAGGAATCTAAAAGGTATTTTTCAGGTATGCTGTAGAGGGTTCCTTGTTCAGGGACAGATTGGCATGGAGAACCACTGCAATCCTTTCATTTAGATAGTCAATGAGGTGTGACTGGGAGGCCATACGCCTCCTCTTGCCTATTTTGGAGTTTGAGGCTGTCATCTTTTGACATGTAAGTTAGCTCAAAAAAGAACCCAGGAGAGGTAACCCAATTTCCCCTTAGTTATATACCATACATCTATTTGTGAATGATTGTTAAGAATTAGATCTTTAAGGACATAAGTTAGGGGACTGGTTTGTCCTGAGCTAGGAAGTTTCTCAAATTCTAGGTATCTGCTAATTTCTCATTCAAAACACACTCTTGGAGACTTCATCAGACTGGCAGAAACCCCCATTAATATAGTCACCCTAAATGTTAGGCAAATTTCTTTCATTAAAGAAATGAATGGAGCCTGTGACCCAATCCTCCATCAGCAGCCTGAGCTCCAAGGAGCTACTGGCTAAGGGTAGGGCAGTAAGCACTTGAGTCCCTTCCCAAAGCAGTGTCCATCAGAGATGAATACCAGAGAGACTGGAAGAGTAGTGTTCATGAGAGGTGGGTGGATCCCCATCCAGTGACTAGACCACACAGCTGTGGGCCTCAATGCCTCCCTCACCTGCTTCACTTGTTGAGTCAAGACTCCACCTCAAATAGGAATACCTTTTCTGAACACCAGGTTTGATTCTCCATTCAACCATGGCCAGAATGGTCTCCAAGAGACACTTATATACCCTCTCAGGATAGATACCACGTCTCAGCTTCCACTGCCACCAACATAGCCAGGAGCTAAGGAGACCAGAGTTTTTCCCAACCCCCTGTACTCAGGCTATGACTTTATTCAAAGGAAGTTTCTTCCTAGAAGTTTTGTTCACCGAGGTACCACTTCTGTTTAAAAAAAAAAAATCAGAAATAACCAAGATAAAAAGAATTCAGCATAGTGTGACATTAACAACCATGTCTCCACGAAATTTCTTGATCTGTTCTCCTGGGTTAGTAACATCTAAATTAATGGCAGGCTTCCAGGAGTTTCATTTGGAAACGAGGCCGATTCAGCTCTTTGAAAGCAGACTCGTCAAATGGGTCCTCAAAGGTGCCTATAATGATCGCCTTTCATTTAAAAGAGAAAGCCTACTCCAAATATTATAAAATGGTATTTATCAAAATTAACAATGAAATCATTCTCACTGTTCCCAAAGTCAACAATTCTTGTAAAATGGGAGTTACAGAAGAGAACCAGGTTGTATAAAGTCTTATATAAATGATTTACCAAATCAGTCTCTCATAAAAAATAGAAATACAACAGTTGCATTAAGCTTAAACAAATTTCATTCCACAAGCTGTGTTCAAGAGTTTTTAGAATGAATCCCAGTCGATCCTTAAATGCTTCATAACCAATTCAAGAACAAATGCCATTTTTCTTTTCACTGACCATGACATATTTAAGAGAAGGTTGAGAAGAACATTAACCTTTGGGCCAGGGTCTGCAGCTTTCCTCATCTCTTTCACTTACCAAAACCTAAAACAGGGACCGGGAGGCTGAAAGGGCTAAATTCAAGGCTACACCAATTTCAGGAATTGGATCTGGATTTTTGATCATCGTACTTCTAAGGAAGACAAGGACTCATTGATACACATGGAAGGGTTATATTCATGCTTCTGACAAGCTTTTGCCTTCAATACCTGTGGAAAAGCCAAACTGCCTACTCCCTGAAATGTGAAACAAGAAGTCTTAACTATCATTCTTGCCATTTGAAGCCACTGAGGAAACATGAATTAGAAGCAGGTTTCCAATTCTATTTCATCACTGCCTGTTAGGAAAGTGACTGAGTAAACTGAGAACAAGCAAGCTTAGCTCCTCGTCTGAGCACTAGTTACAGAATTTAGCTTTAAAGATTTACTTCAGCTATTAAAACAGAGCCAAGGGCTTCCTCTGATCTAGAATACATTAGACTAATTTCATCTGGGCTACATACTTCTGGTTTTTCTCTCTGCTCAGTTACATGCATATGACCATGGCACAGTCTCACATTCAATACAAACCAGACCAAGCCTGCCAAAGGTGACAAGCACACACAGGAGGTAGCCTATGGTTTTCAAATGCCTGGAGAAAAAAATGCAAGGACTTAACTGGAATTGGTTCCTAAAGTGAATCTCCCAGTAGAAACTGAGAAAGAAGGAAGAGAGGAACCAAAGGGGTCAATGTCTCCAATGTAGTTAGCGAGGTGGGAAGCCTCCTCTATGTGCTCCTCCACGGCCCCCTCGAAAACCACCTCTTTCTCCTCGGAAAGTGGACCGATTTCTTTCTCGGCCTCTCTCTCCACGGCCGGCAGAAGTCCCGCCTCTCCCACCTCCCCTCGGAGCACCGCCTCCCCGATCAGACTTTGATTTTGGAGGTGGTGACTTTGGCCGAAGTCTCTCTATTTCTTCTGTACAGCCCGTCAGAGGGGAATTAGGAATACTGAAATAGGAAGCATAAGTTTCTGCATTGAAGTTGCTATTTGTAAGATTGGGTCCCACAGTAAGCCAGCCTAAAAGAGACAAAAAGAAAGAATTATCAACTTCTGCTCAACTTTCTCCTCTCTTCCACTCATCCAAATCTTACCCAGATTTCAAGGTCAAATTGCAGTTACCTCTCCTGCCCATCTCATCCATATTACTGAAGAAGAAAAGTCTTTGAGCTCTAAGGGCACCTAATGCCTGTGTGACTTTGGGGGTACATTCTCTCACACAGTCTTCTGGTCTTGGGATTTAAACATTCTGCTTCCTATCTCATCTTCCTCCCTAGGCTGTAATTCCTGGATGTCAGGGGTTAAGTATCAGACCCTTCTTGGTACCAATCCCTCTCATACACACATAAAAACTCCCACTTGCCAAGCACCATGCTATGATAGATACTATGTACACAACGGTGTCTACTGATAAATAGGTTACCTTCTACAAGAACAAATCAAGAAGTCCAAGGCCCCACACCTCCCACACCCCCGTTAATCTGAAACCACTGTGCAGGGGCTAGGGCATACAGGAGCCAGAGAGGACTTACACTACAAGATAGTATTCAAGACAACCTCTGTGAAAAACTGGAGCCCACAGTGGGGGCAGGCAAGTGATCAAGAATGAACTGCATTTTGTGACTCACCATGATGTAGTCAAGGGCCCAAAAAGAGAACAAAGACATGGCCACATCTGCATCTACTACCTACCTCACCTTTGTGTCCTGAATCCTTTGAGTGGTTTAGAGAAGTCTATGACTCTCTTCTCAGAATAGATTTTTAAATGCACTAATCATATCACATAGAATTCCAAAGGAAACCAATTATGCCAAAATGATTATCAAAATGTTTTTTAAAAACAAGTTCATGCCCCGAAGTTTAATAACCTATCTTAAAAGAATAAGCAAGAGGGGTGGGCCTCAATCAGAAGAGGGAATCTATGTGAGAAGAGATGGACAGGAGTATTTTCAGGCTGGTATCACCTGGCTGGCATTTAGAACACTGCCCACAAGGTTGTAGCCAAGCAAGCCCCACCTAGGGAAGGACCACCTGACTTGATCTAAGGGAGAGGGGGACACTGAAGGGAGGAGCCCCCACCCCCCCCACCCCCGACACTCTGAATATGAGATATGATTGCCTACCCTCAGGAGATCTCACCACTGAGCACCTGGCAGGCCAACCACCCAGGCTGAAGCACCTAGACCCCACCCCCCCACCCCCATTGCATCTGAAAGCAATACCAGGTTAGAAAGAGATCATTCAGTGGGAGATTCTGAAACAAGAGTGAGTGATAAACTCCAGGGCTTCCCTATAGAGCACCCGGTCTCTAACTCTTGGAGGGACTGGAGAGCCTTGCCTAAAATGCTCTGGCCTCTCACCTCCATTTCTTCTCTTCCTAGGCTTTCTCCAACACTTACTTCAGATTCCACTCTGTGCAGGAAGCCTTTCTCAGGCTCCCTGAGGGGCCACTGGACCTTCCCTCCTCAGAATGCCTTTCATATACTCTGAATATACCTTCCACATGCCTAGTTATTCACACACTGTCTCCCTCAAGAGACAATAAGTGCCTTTCTTTGCATTCCCAGCATCTATGGCAGCCTGACACATACCAAGCATTTAAATGCTGGCTGACTGGCCATAACACAAAAGGAGTGAGCTAGCATATGAATCAAAGGCCTGGGGCAAGAGGTGAATATCAAGGCTACCTGGAAGGACAGGGGACCATAAAGCACACTATGGTCTTGCTTCTGGAGTAGCACATCGAGTCTACCAGCATCCTTGGATAGCCACGCACCAAAATGCCAAGAAACTGGAAATGGCCACTAGAGGTCAGAAACAGAGCTCACATTCTCTGAGTGAGGTAGCCCTACAAATGCCAAGGCCACAGGCCCATGGGTTTGGCCCACCCTGAGTAGGCACAAAAAGAGCCCAGTTTTGTGATTCCAACATCACCAGCAGCAAGAGGCAGCGAATTCCTAAAATTCGGTTTCTGGAGTCAGAAAGGAGGTTGAGCAGGACTGTGAAAGGTTGGAATTCTTAGCAGTAATTCTACCTACTCCCCTATACCACACCCCTCATCTTGGCACCACTGGGAGGATGGGAGGAATAAATCTGATACTTCTATAGGACAGAGTAAAGAACAAAGACCCCAGAAGAATACAAGGCCAACTAAGTCAGTCAACAAACATTTATTAAGGAAGGGCTAGGAAATCAAAGAGGAATAGAAACCATGGAGGAAAAGCAAGAAGAGAGCTCTCTGACCAAGGTAATGTGCATAATCCAAAATGTCTATGACTATTTTTCCCTCCACACATTTGATTTCCAAATCTGAAGTGCTGGCACTTCTGTAAGAGCTCACTGATTATGGAACAGTAGAAAGAACACTGGCCTGGATGTGCAGAAATCCAAGTTCTACTACTGCTTCTGCACTAATCAATTTTATGGTATTGAACAAGTCATTCTGCTCTAGAGCTATCCTCAGTGACATCCATCCTCAGTGACATCCAAGGTCCCTTTGCAGGAATCATGACTGATCTGCATTTCCTGAAGACACATCTTAATACCTCCCCAAATCCCTCCTTTCTATCTGGTGCACTCAAATACGTTAACACCTTTCAAAAGAGACACAAAATATTACCCAAAGTAGCATGGTACATACACAGCTGATAATCATCTGAATTTCAAATCCTGAGTGGTAAAACCAGAGGAAGTGAGGGAAACACTTCAAAAATTCTCAACCTCAAGTAGATCATGTTTCTTTCTTTGCCAGAAAGTCTCAGTTTCACTTTAATTCCTTGGGCAACTCACAGCCATCTGGTTCCTTATAGAGCAGCTGTTGCTAGAGAGGTTCCAGATTCAGTTGCTGAACTAAGGACATGAGAGCTTTTGCTATCCTTTAACCTACCTCGACCATACTGGTAAGCCTCTCAAACCTACTTACTTTCTCAGCCAACCACTCAGCCACCACCTGCTGGCTCAGCAAACATGGTGGAAGTTTCTATCAGCAATATGGTGATCAACTCTTGCCCAAACCACTGTGGAAAATGTTCATTTTTTTCTTTAAGGAAGTCTGATGAAAGAGCAAAACAACTCATAGAACTTCAAAACGACATGTTTTGGAATCCTCAGAAAAAATCTGAACCTCCCAGAAATCTCAACGTGCTATAATTGTATTAACACAAAATAAACACTGTCCAGTCTACAGGATAGGGTATCAATTTTTTTAAGTCTGAAGTTTAACTTTTTGACTTTGTTGAATTTAATTTTAAAGAGCTAAAGCCTTTAAAATTTCTTTTCAAAAACCTTCCACCAAATGTGAAAGAGTGCTCCAGTCTCTAACTGATAGAGATTAAACAGTGTTTATAAAAATACCTTTGTAAAAAGGTTTCATTTCTGCTGGTCAGTTGCTTTTTGTCCCTATGCTTTTATATTTATTAACCTTGCCTTTTGTCCTAAAATCAATACTAAGTATCAGTTCCAAGGCAGAAGAGTGGTAAGGCCTAGATAATGGAGGTTAAGTGATGTGCCCAGGGTCACACAGCTAGGAAGTGTCTTGAGGCCAAATTTGAACCAAGGGCCTTCCTGTCTCTAGACCTGGCTCTCAATCCACTGAGCCACCAGGCTGCCCCTTGCTCCTATACTTTTCCCAAATGCAAAAACTGGAGCCTCAACCACATTGCAGCAATGCTATTTGCTGGATTATTTACCACAGCCCGACCATAGCCTGCTCCCTGAAACTTCTAAGAAATGTCTCCTCAATACATTGCTGAATGCACATCACAGCTCATTCATAATCCTCAGCTCTCAGGGACAACTCTCAACCATTTTATCATTTCTTCCCCTAGCTATGAAATATGAATGCTTCTCCCCATCCCCACAGATTTCTGAGAACACAGAGCCAATCTGTTCCTTCTGTCCTCTTGCCTAGTTAATGTAAGACTCCCAATCCTGTTGTTGTCCTAGTGCAAAAAAAAAACACCTAAGGAGTGTAATGGCTTTAAATGACAACTCCAGATTACAATTTGGCCAATTGTCACCATAATAATAATCTCAAGCTGACATGATTCGAGGTCTTTTGATTGTACATCAATTCAAATCTTAAAATGCCTTTTGTGAATGTGAAGATATAGCAATTTAGCTCCACTGTACATATCCACATGGAAAACAATTTGGGCTTTGATGTTTCTAATCAGAATTACAATGACAAATTATATGTTCAAGTTTTCCATAAAATTGTATCGTGTTCATGCATCATGGAAATTTTATTCTGCACATTATTTTATTCTGGGATGTAAAAGATTTATCATTCATTTAAATATATCAATGAAGTTCTTTTTTAACCGAAGTCTTACCTGGTCGAATTGTACTGTCCCTTCCAAAAAGGTGAAGGCGTCTTCTACCAAGGCAAAAATGCTCAATGATATGAAAAATTTCTACAGGTTTTTCTATATTTCCAATTTCAGGTTCTTCTGTGATAATTAAGTCAATGTCAACATTGGCATGAATGAAGTCACCATCTGTGCTACGCCGAACAGTTCCTTTGATGCCCATCAGACAGTGCTCCTGCACAAGACAAGTAGTAAACAGCTTTTCATTCACAGAGAGCTTCCCTTATTTTTCTGAGCTCTGGGGTGGATATTTGAGAACCTTCTCACTGCCCAAGGCCTCTGGTTTGATGAAAGCCAGGAGAACTGTCAAAGTAGGAAAATGAGCCAGGGCTTCTCAGGTTAGGAACTAAGCATAACAGAACTTTCATTGGACAAAACAAAGCCTATGACAAGTATGCTAGGAAAATGTGAGGAGAGGAGGCCATCAGAGAAGGTTTCATGGGAAAGGTGACAGTTGAGATGAGTCCTAAAGTTAGATGATTCTGAAAGGCAATGCTAAAGAAAGAGTGAGTCCAGGACCTGGGGATGGCCTGCATAAACAACTGGAACAACTAATATCACGGTTTGACAAAAATATGAAATGTTAAATAAGCCTGGAAAGGTAGGCTATAGCTAGACTGAGGGGGAAGGCCTTAAATGAAAGGCCTAAGAGTTTCTATTTTATCGAAGCAATTTCATTTTTCTGAATTCCTTCATCTTTTACCAAGTGCCCTCTAATAAAATTAAAAAGATGGAAAAAACCAAATGCTTTGTGAGCTTAGCTCTTACAGACCCTATCTGACTGGGGATGACAAGTACTTCTAACCTTATGGTTTAGAAAGACTTCTGGCAACTGTACTGGAGGGCTGAGATTGGAAGCATCAAGGGGCTCTACCAAGAGGTGAGGAGGAACTTAATCTTCTAAATAGAGAAGAGACAGATAAGACTGAAGGGAGATAGCATTACTAAATCTTGGCAAACAACTGGACATCAGAGATGTGTAAAAATGGAGATTTTGAACCCCAGACTTTAATCCCCAGAAGTCCTTAGTGTTTCCCAGAATTCCCTATAATCTCACCTGAGTCTCCACCTGTACAAGATCACAATTAGTATTTAACTGACAGTAACTCCTCCCACTCTCACTCTTCTCTTCCTGCCTTTGCAAAGATGTAGTAAGTAAGCTAAAATCGGGGATTCTGAATTGGCTAATCAGCCATGGGCACGTGGTTCATATTTTGTCTCTTCTTTATTCCTTGATTTCTAATATTCATTAATAAACCTCAAAAAAATAATATATTTTTATTACTAGATATAATTTAAATTTTACAGATGGGGGAAAGGAGGTAAAAATCTCCAACAGGCAAATAAACGTAGGATCTGAATGCAGTGAAGATTTGGGAGTAGTCATATAGAGTGTGGAAGAGGGCCAAGGAAACTGTTTTACATGTCAACAACATTTAGGGATTTGAAAGCAGATAAAAGAACCAGTAAGGGCTGGAAAGGAAGAATAGGTGGTCAGAGAGGAGTCGGTTCAAGGGATGGTAAAAACATAGAAGACGGGGCAGCTGGGTAGCTCAGTGGATTAAGAGCCAGTCCTAGAGACAGGAGGTCCTAGGTTCAAATCTGGCCTCAGCCACTTCCCAGCTGTGTGACCCTGGGCAAGTCACTTGACCCCCATTGCCTAGCCCTTACCACTCTTCTGCCTTGGAGCCAATACACAGTATTGACTCCAAGATGGAAGGTAAGGGGTTAAAAAAAAAACATAGAAGACAATGAAAGAAAAAGACCAACAATCCAAGGAAGAGGTTGGACTTAAGGTCAAACTTAGCACAAAGGTCAAGGTCAAGAAAACTGAAGCAATGCCTTACGATTTATCAATGAAAAGCTCACAAATAAACTTCTGAGGTATCGATTTCAGTGTATATATATATATATATATATATATATATATATATATATATATACACAGGGCAGCTAGGTGGCACAATAGATAGTGACAGGTTTAGAGTCTGGAAGATTCATCTTCCTAAATTTAAATCTGGCCTCAGATACTCACTAGCTGGGTGACCCAGAGCAAGTCCTTGATCTCCTCATCTATAAAATGAGTCAGAGAAGGAAATGGGAAGCCACTCTAGTACCTCAGCCAACAAAACCCTCAAATGGGGTCATGAAGTCAGAACCACACACCTGAACCACAACATAGTCATCCATATGCATATCCACACACACAGATGTGCATGTATGTGAGAAAAGGAGGGAGAAAGAGATTGCTAGCTTAAAGGGTTAACAAGGTCGAGAACTAACCACATTGGTAAGGAGCGGAAAGATTAAGAGAAAATGAAAAGGAGTGAAAAGGAAATGATTAGTGGGTCAAGTCCCAAGGAGATAAGAGACTATGATCAAAGGCACAAGTTGAGAAATTGGCTTGGCAAAAAGGCCATCTGTGTGCATGTTCAAAAAAGTTATCAACTACAGCTAATTTGGTGAAAGGATACCTTAAGAAACTTTCTTCCTAAATACCGGGAGTTGTCTGAACCACTGCTCCATCATGATCCCAGGCTTGCCCAGCCAAGTGGTCTGTATCCCTGGTTTAAATGGTTTAAATTACAAAAGGTTTATCCTGGGGGTTAATAAGGTAGTTAGGAATGTTCCCAAGGCATGTCACTTCCTTCAGTTTATAATGCACTGATTGCAGAAGAAAATAGTGTCTTATATATTTTTTATTACTCTTGTTTTTCAATTTTCCATTATATGAGTATTTTTAACTGGGTTCTATAGTTACTGAATTTTTGTAAAGGAAAAAGAAACAAACCCTTGAACCAAGTCCAATTTAGGCTTAACCCCGGAAAGCTTGCTACCTCTAAGAGTCAACAAATACTAGTAATACTTCTTCAAGTGAGGCTTTGGAGATGGAAGGGATATTAGGAATCATCTAAGTCAAAGCCCTCATTTTTACAAAAGAAGCTGAGCATCAAAGCATATGCAACCTTTCAGTCAGGCTCACAAACAACTTGTGAGTATTTAAAGAACAGTAAAAGAGCCAGATGAACAAAGCCTAACAGTGTTTTGGAGTTTTATCAAACTAATTTGGGGGAAAATGGCTATTTAATTTATAGAGTTTTTACCTGCTGAAATTAAAATATGCCTATTTTTTATAATTCAATTTCTGTGTCAAGAATCAAAAAGAATGAATTTCTCCCTCGTCTCAATATCCCTATCAGTCTGAAGGACTACAAAGAATAATAAGACAGGAATAATCAAAAGGAAAAAGAGAAAGAAAGCCAGGAAGAGGCT
This sequence comes from Monodelphis domestica, assembly GCF_027887165.1. Taxonomy (NCBI): domain Eukaryota; kingdom Metazoa; phylum Chordata; class Mammalia; order Didelphimorphia; family Didelphidae; genus Monodelphis; species Monodelphis domestica. The sequence goes on along the minus strand of NC_077232.1, from coordinate 299,908,466 downwards.
GTACCTTTGTCCTTTGGAAGACCGCCTTTGGGTCTAAAGTCTTAGTCTTCCCAGGGTTGTTTTTGTTGGTTTTAATCCAGCAAATATCTTCACATCTTCTGTAACCCCACTTGCGTAAACACTAAAGGAAAACAGAAAATTGACAATCATTAGGATTTCTGAAAATTAAGCACAAAAAAAGAATTGACTTTTTTTAAGTGAGGGATACAATTTCAAAGTCCAGCCTCAGGGAAGAAAACAGAAATGGAACATATGTATGGATACAGCCTTGGACTAGTCAAGTGCCCTTTGTGCATACATCCTCAAACTGAGCTCATCACCCAGTGACATGTAGTTACTCCAGGTTACATATGGGAGAATGTAAATAATCACAGTGAACTACAGAATACAGCTTCATCTTATGTCATGCCCTGCAATAAAGCTAAATTATGTATAAAAATACAGACATCCCTTCCACCTTGCAGGACTTAGTGGCATAGGACTCCCAGGATCTAGAAAATTGACAAAATTTTTTGGCCTTCCCTTCATACAAGAAAAATCTGAACTTTTACTTTTTTCTCTTATATGGTGTTTATAGTACTTTATTGTAAAATCTGAGTTAGGTATCTGGTCATAGGCTTTACAGTTTTTTAACTTTTTCTTTGTCAGCCTTTGCATGTCATCTATGGTTTCCACAAAATTCCCCTAAAATTCCTATTTAAGTTCTTATGCCAACCCACAGTGTATCAAAATCACAATGGGGAAAATCACCATGTAGAAGGAATACCTGCACTACAATATTTGCAATGTAAGAATTTATTTTTTATTGCAGCATTTTAATGCTGCATTAATCCTTTGTCAGGGTCCTGAATTAGAGGGGCTCCAACCAGTCTGCTGACTTTTGCATTTTCTTTACTCTTAGGAATGTTTCCCCCTCCATCAAACCTGGTTAACTGATAATTGCTCTTCCTGTCTACATGACATTGCCTACAGGGGTGTGAGGAGGAGCTGAGAGTCTTAATGGACAACCTCCTTACCAATTCATTTACCAGAGATGTTTGGGAATGAACTAGACAGAGACTGAATAATGAACTCCAAAACTATATTTATGGATCTGCCTGAAAGACATTCAGGGTCTCAGATCATCAAGAAGGTCACTGACATTTATTTATTGGTTATATTCTAACCTAACCAATAAATTTTTATTCTTACCCAAAAACAGTCTCAAATATTTTAATCATCACAGTCCATATAATAGTGTAGAAATAATGGCAGGTGCCAATGGTCCGAATCAGCTAAAACTAGTAGAGAGAACTAAGAATCACAATTTTTTTAAAACGCTATTGAGGACAAGTTGAGAATAAAACCAATGTATGAGGTGGACAGTGATCAATGACTAACAACAAATGGAAAATAAAACTTCTCATCCCTTATTTTGCCTCTTTCCTAAGGAGAATGTTCTTCAAACTAGAAAGGCAGAACAAACTTGGACAATAGTGAATTAATACCCAAGATCATTTGGGAGATAATAAAAAGTACTTAGTAGTTGACCTTGATTCATCAGGATCAAATTACATTCCAGGACACAAAAGAACCAGTGAATAATTGAACCTCTATCAGTAATAAGGTATCCCAAGATGAGAGAGGGGCAAATATCCTGGTTTTCAAAAAAGAGAACTGAGACAATGATCAAGAGACCACTGAACCTGTCTTCAAATTCCTAGGGGAAAAAAAATTAGAATTGACTAACACAACCAAAAAGGAAAATGATATATGTTGGAGGGTATATGGGAAAACTGGGACACTAAAACACTGTTGGTGGAACTCTGAACTGATATAGTCATTTTGAACTGCAATATGGGACCAGGCTCAAAGAGCCATAAAACTATGGATATCCTTTAATGCAGCAATATCACTACTGGCTCTGTATTACAAAGAGATCAGAGATAAGAGAAAAGGACTTCCCTGTCCCAAAATATTTTAGCAGCTCTTTGTGGTGGCAAAGAAATTAGAAATTAAATTCATCACTTCAGGAATGGATGAACAAGTTGTGGTATATGATTGTAATGGAATATTATTGTGCCATAAGAAATGACAGGATGAGTTCAGGTTTATATGAACTGATGCAAAGTGAAGTGAGAAGAACAAGAAGAACAGCATATACAGTAAAATAAATATTATATGATCAACTATGAAGGATTAAACTATTATGAGCGAGACAAGGTTTCAAGATAACCCAAGGGATTCATGATGAATATGCTATCCACAGATAAAGAAGGAACTGTTGGAGTTGAAATTCAGATCCAAGCAATCCATCCTTCACTTTATTCCCTTCATAAGATTTTTATTTTATGTGTGATATGTGTCTATCATAGCATGAGCAATATAAAAATATGTATTGCATGTAAGTACTGATATAATCTATCTTGGACTATTACTGTCCTGGGGGTGGGAGTGAGGAGATCTGAATCCTAAAATATAAAAAAGGTATCTATTCCAGGATGAGGGAGGGAAAAATGTCTTGGTTTTCAAAAAAGGGAAGAGTATCATGCCAATGATATAGAGACCACTGAACTTGTCTTCAATTCCTGGGGGGGGGGAGGGGGGGAACATTAGAATTGGCTAACACGATCAAAAAGGAAAATGATAAATGTTGGAGGGAATGTGGGAAAAGTAGGATACTAATACACTGTTGTCAGAACTGTGAGCTGACACAACTACCTTGGAGAACAATATGGAACAAAGGACGATAAAACTAAATTATTTCTATGTGAAACTAAAAAAAAGAAATTTAAAAAAAAATGCTAGAATTTAGCATGAGACAGTTAGTGAACATCTAGAAAGAGAAGTCGTAATTACAAAAAACGAACTTGCCTATTTTTTAATAAAAACAGGGGATGCCAGGTTAACCTTCTTTCCAATACATTTATCAAACCAGAAGACAACAAAAATACTGTAAATAGAATTGGCCTAGATTTCACCCAAGTACTAACTACATCAAGCCTTTGCTACCATTTTGGCAAAAAAAAAAGCTGAGGATGTAGAAGAGAGACAAAGATCAATTAGATCATTCCCCTGAATGGTTAGCAGGGTGCTAGTAAATATTTATATAGAGAGAGATGAATATAAATATTTAAGGTAGCTCTATAAAGGGAAAAAGATGTAGGCCTGACACACTTAAGTTTGATCAGCATTACTAACAGGTTCACTAAGTCTAGATTATGAGCAAAAAATAAAATAAATCAAGTCTTGATCTGAATGAATATTTGCCAATTTCTGAGGTAAAAATGCTCAGTGAAAATTCAAAAACTGGCTTGCAGCACATCACTGGTCAAACTCTAAGAATTGCTAAAAAATGTAAAGGAGCATTACAAGAATCTATGCTTAGCTAATGGGTGACTTGTCAAGAAGAAAAAACGACAAGATACCAAAAGCTTCATGAAATACAACAGCCAGAAAAACCAATGTGAACATGGCTTACACCAAGAAGGCCAAATGCCCTCTGCCTCCCATTGGTCCCATGGTCTCCTCCCTCACCCCTTCTTGATCAATAGCAAGACCCAGCTTCTCCAAAGCAGATTATTCCACAACTTCTTATACAACCATGTTTATTTGATTTTTTTCTTAAGGATTAGAAAAAACCATCTTACCACTCTGCCAAGGTCCAGGCCCTCCCCAGAGCCACACCACAAAAAGACAAATGACCGCAGTCCAGAAAGCTCCTCAATTTCTAGCTTCATAATCTAAGGAACAGAAAACAATTTTGCACAAAACTAGAGTTTACTACACATTCTGAAACTTTGGGATCTCAATTAACATGCTCTTATTTTCTTAAGTAAAAGCTCTGTAAACAGAAATTCTTATCTCCTCAATCAAATGCTGGCACTACCAAAACAGAAAGATTCTATAATGGAGGTTTAAGAATGCACTTTGGGGGGTTGACTGAATTGAGAGTCAGGCCTAGAGACAGGAGGACCTAGGTGCAAATCTGGCCTCAGACACTTCCCAGCTGTGTGACTCTGGGAAAGTCACTTGACCCCCATTGCCTAGCCCTTATCACTCTTCTGCCTTGGAGCCAATACACAGTATTGATTCCAAGATGGAAGGTAAGGGTTTAAAAAAAAAGAATGCACTCTGGTAAAATGAGGACTAGAAGAGATCTTAGTGATCTTTCTGCTCGCCATCTTTAGAGTCTGAAACACACAAAACACTACCCTCCCATGTTTTTCCCTGAAACATGGAAATGTTTCATTTCAATATCACAGAAAAATCAACTTGGGAATCAGAAGGATTCTGAGCAAGCTGAGATGCCATTATCTTATACTAACAGCCATTATCTTATACTAACAGAAGTCAAATTATTTTTTTAATTATTCGTTACACTTTTCCCCTACTTTCTTTATAGTTCAAGAGTTCCTAAGACTAGAAACTAAAGTACCTTGTATTTTAGCTGCCTTGTGTTTTTTTCACTATATATTTATTCTGCAATGCTTGTAGCTATCCTTGTTTCCCCATTAGAATGTAAAGTTCTAAAGAACAGGGATTATCTTGGTCTTTGCAGTTAGGTTCTCAGCAGAGAGTCTGGTATGGAGTGGGTAGTTACTAGGTGCTTACGGATTAATCCAGGAGATCACAGATAGATCTAAGTACACCTATATGGTAATGACTAGATACTGTCATTTAGGTCTCTAAGTAATCAGCTCTCTCTCATCTCTCTTCTTTGAGAGAGTAATGGTTCGAGCACCATGGCTGAGATGGCATGTGATTAACATTTACATCATGGTTCTGAAGTTGAATAGCTACCAGCTCTTCTCTCCCCTTTTAGTAGGGTGTTTTTAACCATCACTATCCTGCTCCTCCGCCAAGTAGAGATTTCACAAGCATGCTACCTGGCTGTTTACCCAGACAGAGAGCAGAGAAGAGCCTGCAGCAAATTCTATGGCGTGATGACCCACTTCAATAAGGATCTATGATTTCATCACTGGGGGGACATTGTGGCTACCACAAAAACAATTCACAACTCTTCTATGCTTGGAATGCTATGAACAAAATAATTCATTCCCCTGCTACCAATTTAGGGGTTGGCCTCAGCAAACTTAACTGATTGGTCCTTAAGAAACAAATCAATAACCCATTCATGAATCTTTTCTAGCTTGGTTGGAGCTGCTAAAGCTTGGGCTCTTCTGGCCCAGTTTTTGGGAGCCTTCTGAGCCTTCGGGTCCCCCCACCCCCACCCCCAATGAAGCACATGAATTAGCCTTCCAGAGAATCACTTTTGTGAGCCACTATTCAGTTTTTCCCTGTAACCAGGCCCAAGACAATATAGTTAGCTAAGATTTTAACCTCAAATACAGCATAAGCACACAAATTCATTTATGTTTAGGGAGTATATATATATTCACAAATACTTCCTTGTTCAAGCTCAAGTTTTTAAAAATCATATCTTAAAAATAACCAGTTCATCATAAAAAGCAAAGCCCCATCATTTCTGTCTTTCAAGAAATACTTACATCATCCCAAGTCCAGCACTTTTCATTAGCAGTGATTCCAGTTTCTCTGTAATATTCTTCCAAAGGAGGTTCCAGAAGAATTACATCAAATTTGGATTTTAGTTCTCTGATGTCAAAAGTATCTAAATCTGCTTGTAAATACCTAATGAGTAAAAAGGTTTTTTTAAGTGTACCACTTATAGCAACTAAACAAGATTTTAAAACCAGGCAGATTTCAATACTATTCCTAGAGTTTGCACAAGTTAGAAACTAAAATGTTTGCTTGCTTTTTTTTTCATTTGTTTGTTACATTAAAGTTCATTCCCTCCCCACATCACACTACAGAAGGCATCCTTTGACAAAATAAAAACAAAAAACAAAAAAGCATGTATATATAAAACTTATGTCATGTATGTTTCTCTTTATTGGTTCTTTGTTCAGAGAAGGATATTCATAATTATTCTTCAAACAGTATCTGTTGCTGTATATAATGCTCTTTTTTTTTTTTTTAAATAAACCCTTACCTTCCATCTTGGAGTCAATACTGTGTATTGGCTCCAAGGCAGAAGAGTGGTCAGGGCTAGGCAATGGGGGTCAAGTGATTTGCCCAGGGTCACACAGATGGGAAGTGTCTGAGGCCAGATTTGAACCTAGGACCTCCCATCTCTGGGCCTGGCTCTCAATCCACTGAGCTACCCAGCTGCCCCTATAATGCTCTTTTTAAGCTAATATTTTGGGGGCAGCTGGGTGTCTCAGTGGATTGAAAGTCAGGCCCAGAGACAGGAGGTCCTGGCTTCAAATCTGGCCTCAGACACTTCCCAGCTGTGTGACCCTGGGCAAGTCACTTGACCCCCATTGCCTAGCCCTGACCACTCTTCTGCCTTGGAACCAATACACAGGATTGATTCTAAGATGGAAGGTAAGGGTTAAAAAAAATTTTTTTTAAATAAAACTAAACTAATTTTTTTAACAAATAGTGAATTCTTATACCAAAAGCTTGATCTTTACTTTTGTCAAACACAAAACATTTATAATCATCTTTTTATCACTGCCTACTGTACATGTTCTGTTCCACTGATCTGCTTTTCCATTTCTTAGCCAGTATCAGATAGTTTTGATAATTACTGCTTTTTAATACAGTTTAAAATCTAGTACTGTTAGACCTCCTTCTTTAACATTTTTTGGGTCATTCATTTCTTTGATATGCTTTACCTTTTTTTCTTCCAAATAAACTTTATTATTTTTTCTAATTTAATAAAATAATAAAAAGTTTTCCTTTAATTAAACCATACCATGTATTCCTGGTATAAATCCCATTTGGTCACAATGAATAATCTTTGTGATATATGGTTGCAGCCTCCTAGCTAGCATTTTGTCTAGGATTTTTGCATCCATATTCACTAATGAGATTGGTCTAGCTTTTATCCCCTCTATTTCAGCTCTTCACTAAATGCTTTCTTAAAGTTCTTTCTTCATAGCTCAAAACATACCACCCTGCTATGGTCACTCCTGAGGGCATGGACTGTGTTCTTTGTAGGTCATTAGCATTTCTGTCATGTCTACCTGTGGCCTTTCAAATAATGAAAACAGTGTAGACAGCGGCAGTAAAAGTACTTACATAGGAGGAGTGTTGGATTTTGAGATCAGCTCATCCTTCAGTCTGATAAGCTCCCTCAGTTTAGGATATTCTTCAAATCTATCTGCTAAACCTGAATGGCAAAAAATTTATGTCAACAACATAAGTTTAATTGAGTGAAACCAAATTATGAGAATTCTCTAAATCAATCAATCAATCATACAACACCTACTACATGCCAGCAATGTGTGAGGGGCTGACAGGGAGGGGGAAGGAAGAAGGACCAGCTTCCTCTCCACTAAAACCCTCATTGCTATTTTAGCATTAGGGTTTTTTTTAATAGGTTTTATTTATTTATTATTTAATTTATTTTCTTTTTTATTTAATTATTTTACTGTTCATTATTTTTATTTTATTTATTTAATGAGTTTTAATAAACAAAGGTCTACAAACCCAAACTGTAATGGTTTACTGGACAGCTCCCATCATTCTAGAGTGTCTGACAACAACTCATCACATCTAGTCCCCCAGGCCCTATTTGTTCTCTACTCCAAAGTTTTTAGGGTTATGTTGGGCATTGGGATGTGTCAATGTGGGTTCTGTGATATCAGTTTAAACAGAGACAACAAGGCTCTTCACATTCTCTGCAAGTAAAAATTGCTATTCATTGCAGTCAAGTTCATTTGCAACATGCATTCAAATAGCACACACAATTATAGGTGGGGCTATTTTAAAACATGTTTAATATTTAAAAGCATGATTTTTACTGTTTTCTATCATATATACAAAAATATTTCTAGTATTTCTTAAGTTTGTGGGAATGCAAACCGCATATAATTTAAGGCTAAACAGGCGAGATCCCAATGTTTTTATGTATTTTTTAAAAAAGATCCTTTTAGTCAAAAATGGACCCATTAAATTCAACTCTCAATTATACACAAAATTGGCAGTATAACAGCATTCATTATTTTAAAAAAAATTTTTTGAGGGTTAGGTAAGTGGCAGAGTGGATAGAAAGTCAGGCCCAGAGATGGGAGGTCCTGGGTTTGAATTTGGCCTCAGACACTTCCTAGCTATATGACTCTGGACAAGTCACTTGATCCCAGTTGCCTAGTCCTTATACCTCTTCTGCCTTGGAATCAATACATGGTATTGATGCTAAGATGGAAGGTAAGGGGTCTTCTTTTGTTTTTTGTTTTTATTTAAGGCCTGTTTATGATATATTTATATATTCTGCCTAAACTATTATTAAAATTAGTTTCTACTTCTTGACCATTCATGAATAATAAGATTGGGGAGGAAAACATTACTTTGCCTAAGATCATTCAAAAAGTGGATAAGTCACATATAAAGAGTCAAGAGCTAGCCATAACCTATTGAGCAAGTTTCACGTACCCACATCTCTGATGAAATTCTGGGGCCTGTGTCCTGTATCAACAAAGTGTTGGCAATAATCATTGTGAGGATTTAAGCTCTGGGTCCCCTAAAAATGTGAAAATAAAAAGAACATCTATAATTATGGTAAATACTATATATTATGCAATATGAAAATATCATTATACTCATATATAGATACCTCTATAAATATACAACATATATCCGTGCATGTGTAAAACTTAATAAATTTCATACTTTTTAGGTCAGTCAGTAACCTAAGCATAGAATGATCAAAAGTGAAGCACTGTACTGGATACTAAGAGATCTTCAAGCTGACCAACCAAAACATGGTCCCCACTATGGAACTGGCCATCGAATAAAGAAGATATGACACATGCAATGTTCTACATCAGGAATATCAAACTCAAACAAAAACAGATATCTATGGGCGCATACTGACTTAGAAAGCCACATATTAATATTATCTATTTTGTATTTTTATTTATTTTGTTAAACAATTCCCAATTACATTTTCATCTGGACAACAGATACATAACATTCTTAACTTGATATATTTATTTTTTTCATATGTATACAACTACAAAATAACTATCATGGAGAACAAAATCCATAGTAGCCACTTAATATTGTTAAATTGAACTGAATTATAGAAGAGAAGCATAAAGAGTACAAAGCATTATCTATGGTCTAAGGAAGGGAAAATTCATTTCTGACTGCAATATCAAGGAAGGCTTCATGGTAGAGGTGGCACTTGAGATGTTTAGAACAGAGAAGATTCTAAAAGTAGATATGAGGTTGGCTACCAGGCCTCAGGGAAAAGAAAAGGTTTTGGCATTAGGAAGTACTCTATCAAAGGAACGGAAGTGGGAGAGCACTAGCTATGTTGTTCAAGGAAAAGTGAGCACCATTTTGTTAGAAAGTTGCACGTGTAGAAGACCATGTTGTGAGATGAGGTCAAAAAGGCAGGAAAAATATTGTGGAATACCTTGGATGCCACACTAAGGGATCTGGACCTTACTTGAAAGGAAACTACTAAATGGTTTAGAACAGAAAAGTGACATGATCAGATCTGTGAACAGAAACTTTTTTTCTTATATTTTGATAATTTTAGTTCTATTTTCTTGGTTTCCATTGTAACCCACTTTATTTTATTTAATGCATTATTTATGGTTCCACCAGACTGCCAAAAGGGTCCAAGACACAAAGGTTAAGAACCCCTGGATTAAAGACAGAAGAGACTGAAGTAAGGAGAGGTAGGTGGTAATCAAGGCCAACAGATGGTGTAATATAGCAAAGAAGACAGAAAAAAATTAGGAGATAAGAGGTATAAACCCCAAGTATTAGGATATGGAAGGGGAAAAGGGGAGAGAGTCCAGGAGCCAAGTCAGAAGTTCTCTCTTTACTTGACAAGGAAGGCTGCTTTTCAGACGTGATTCAAACCTCATCAAGCCCAGAGCCAGTGTGAAGGGGTCCCACCACCTGGGATCATTTGCACTCTCACCTTAAGGAAAGTACTAGAGTCTTTGTAAATCTCTTCCTCGTACGGCAGGTTCTCTTCATCTTGCTGCATTTCTACTTCATCCTTTGAGAAATAAACCCAGGAGAGTGAAAGGAGCTTGCATGTGCATGGACCCCACTCCATTTAATGAACGATCCTCTCCATAACCCTTTCCCAGCTCCTTCCACGACACATGATACATCATTCCATTGCCCACTTCCCAAGGAAAGTCAGTCAATTTATTATCTGCTTTTCTCATCACCATCTAATGGTTAGTAATAAACAAATGACCTAGCAAACAATAAGGATATTAGTAATTCAAGTCAGAGACCATAACTGATGAGACAAAAATTAACTCTTTATAAACAATAGAGAATGAATTCTATATCACTATGAATCTGTTGACTACAGAGCTAACTGTCATGTCTTGTCTTCTTTATTGATAAATATTCTAATTCTCTAAAGGCAACAAATTGAAAAATTCAATGTCAGATTCATAAGCAGCAAAAGAGCAGTTTGCTTCATGCAACCTGAGTCACACACATACAATGACATTAAAAAATATGCCCACTGCAAAAACTAGCAGTCTCCATGAGACTCAATAATTATCTCATTTCCTTTGCACTGAAGAATAGCTAGCATTCACTTCAAGGTTTACAAAGAACTTTACAGATATTATCTCATTTGAGCCTCACAACAACTTTGGGAGAGAAGTACTATTTATAATCTCCAACTGAGGAAACTGGGGCAGGCATTAGTTAAGTGATTTGCCCAGGGTAACACAGTAAGTTTCTAAGGCTAGAACTAAACTCAGATCTTCCTGACTCCAGGCCCAGCACTCTCTTCACAAGGACCCCTACACGCTAATAAGACTGAACAGAATCACAAAATTCTGTTGCATGATTTTTGCACACAGACCTGACCAGCCTTTCAATCCATATTCTTCATAATTTGCAAGAGTTTTTCATGTAAATTACATGATTTTCTCTACTTTAAAAAGCAAATTCCCTCAGAAGGAGACATGTCTCAATAACATATATTTAAAGCATTTAAACTCTTAAAGCATTAGCTGTCAGTATTCTTATCATCAACAAACTAGGTCCTCGGGAGAAAATGACAGAAAATGATATAATTCCAGCTTTTAAGGTGTTCAAATTCTATTATGTAACTATGAGTGTATGCAGCAGACACAGTACTCTACTTTGAATAAATAATAACAATTATTTGTTTTGTCTTGATGCAGTCTGGAGTCCACACTAAATACCTTCCTAAAGAGAGACTTGACTCAGGAGGGCAGCTAAAGATTAAATCTAAAGATTACTTTAGACGGTGTTACACATGCTACTACATGATAATGTGATAGATTTTTCCTTGGCTATTATGTTGGATAAAATGTTAATACTTCCTACATATAGGTAACCATTGGTTTTATTTCTGCAATAAGATCCAGAATAACGCTATTATCACCTCCAGTATCAACTGTATTGACCAAAGTAGCCAAGATTTCTAGGCTCCTCACTCTGTAGATGATAGAAACGGGTAGCCAAGTTTCTGCATTTGAGTTTGGAAATTGTGGGCATCTCTATTTGTCATTTGCTTTCAAAAAAAGAGCAGGAGAAAAATTTTCTGTTCAGATTCTCTCTAACTAAAATGGGCTTCACAGCTATATCTGAAATTCATAACTCACAAACTTAAGGCAAGGAAACTGCTGGGGCTTTTGCATTTTTTTAAACAAGAGTACAAATAAAAATACATCAATAAAAATTTATTTTTAAAAAAAGGAAGAAAGCTGAGAATACTTGCCTAATACTTCAAGAAAGCTTGCCTAATGCTTCATGGAAAAACTTGAGACCAGTCCCCAAGAAGCTCTTTATCTCCCCTCCCCCTCATCTCATATCACTCTGCTGTCTCTGTGCATACTCTTTGTTTTCATCATCATCTCACAAGAAGATCTTCCCATTCTATCCTAGCTTCTTTACCAGACTGGTCCCTCCCTCCCTCCCTCCCTCCTACCCCTACTGCCTCATCAAGGTTCAATCTGCTGGCTGTTTCCCTGATACCTACAAATCCATTCATGTTTCTCCAATCCTTAAAAAATCTCTCCCTTGACCTGGTCATCTTGACTAACCACATCTTCTAGTTCTCCTTCCTTGAGAAGGCCATCTACAATAGATGCCTCTACTGTCAAATCCTCTGCAGGCTGGCTTCTATTCTCATTATTCAACCAACATGTCCCTCTTCCAAGTTATCAACAACCTCTGCTTGCCAAATCGAATGGCCTTTTCTCCAGCCTTCCTGACCTCTTTGCAGCAGCACCTGCCACTGATAATTCCTCTCTTCTCTTGGACCTCCATCCTCTCTCCTAGTTTTGGTGACTCTGCTCTCTCCTGACTGTGCTTCTCTTATCTGACCACTCTTCCTCAATTTCCTTGGCTAGATCTTATCCAGGTCATATCTGACTCCTCACTGTGAGCATACCCCAAAGCTCTGTCCCAGGCCCTCTTTTCTCTTCTATACTATCTCACAATGATTTTGTCAGCTCCCACAGATTCAATGAACATGTCTATACAGATGATTCTCAGACCTATTTATCCAGCCCTAACTTTTCTTCTAATGTTCAGTCTCCCATCTCTAATTACGTAGACTATTTGATATCTTGAATTAGATGTATTTTGGATATCTCTTTATCTTAAATTCAAAATGTCCAAAAATGAACTCATTTTCTTTCCTCCAGGACTTCTCCTCTTCCAACTTCCTGTTGTGGAGGGCAACGCCATTCTCCCAGGATCTCAGCCCAGGTGTCAACCTTGTCTCACTCACACGTCCATTCACTGCCTAATATAAGCCCTCATCACTTCATGCCTGGATTATCACAACAGCCCCATGGTGAGTTTGTCTGTCAGTCTGTCTGCCTGCCTATCTCAAGTCTCTCCCCGTTCCAGTCCATCTTCTGCTGAGCTGTCAAAGTGATCTTCCTAAAGTACGAGATCTGATCATGTCCTCAATAAACTCCATTGGCTCTCTATTACTTCCAGGGTCAAATTAAGATCTTCTCTATGGCTTTTAAAGCCCTTCATAACCTAGACCCTTCCCTCCTTTTTAGTCATCTTCTACTTTTCTTGTTGTTCAGTTGTTTTTCAGTTGTGTCCAATTCTCCATGAGGCATTTTGAGGTTTTCTTGGCAAAGATAATGGAGCAATTTGCTATTCCTTCTCCTCCTCATTTTACAGATGAGGAAACTAAGGCAAGTTAAGTGACTTACCTAAGATTACCCAGCTAGCAAATGCCTGAGGATGGATTTGAACTCAAGAAGATGAGTCTCCAGAAGACTCCAGGGCTCTATCCATTGTACCGCCTGTCTCCTCTTACCTTACTCCTCTGCTGGCCTTCTCCCTCTTCCTTGCATATAATACTCAATTTACTGACTGTATGTTTTTGCATTGGTTGTTCTCCTTGCCTGGAATGCTCTCCTTCCTTGTCTTTCCTCTGAGATTACCTCCAATTTAGCACATAAATCCCCAGTATGTACATAGATGTCTATTCGTTATTTCTCTCATCAGAACATGAGCTCCTTGAGGAGGAGGCTGTTTTTTCTTTCTTTGCATCCCCTGGGCTCACTCAGCACAGTGCCTTGCCCATCATAAGCACCTGGTATTTGTTGGTTGACTGAAATAACTTGTTACTCCACTTGATAAGTTAATATTTATGATTTTTTTTAACTGTTGGCCCTTAAGATACATACACATTTAATATTATCCAGGATCATGGTGACATTTCAGATGTTCGTTCTCTCAAAGAACTCAATTTTCTCGTCAGGAGGATTTTTTATTTCAAGCATTTTCTCTCCAAGAATAAGACTTTGCTGGTATCTACTTACCTTGTATTCTTCTATGTCTTCTTCATCGGCCTCTCCTTCATCCAAATATTTGCGTTTTGCATTTGGAGCCGAAGTATCATAAGAAGCCCTAAAAATTCAGAAAAAAGCCCAGACATAATGAAATTTTAAATTCTTTTTCAGCAACAACAAAAAATATTGAGTTTAAAATACATGCAAGGTACTGTGCCAGGTTCTACAAGGCAAGATGCAGGTGCTTCATTTAATAAATAAAACCACTGAAGTGTTTTCTATAGGTAAGGTACTAAGTCAGGCTCTGTTAAGGCCCTCAAGGGTCTTCCACTCTACTGAGGGGCTACTGAGGGGCAACGACAAGTAGAGGTAGGATGTGGAGGCTGTGACGGAAGTATATTCAGCCAGCATTTAGGGATGTTTACTCTGTGCTAAGCAATGTGCCAAGCACCAGAGAGTCTTTGTTCCAACTCAAAGGAGGCAGTGAGTGCCCTCTGAAAGTGAACTCCAGCCTGCACCAGCACAGAGATGTGGGAAAGGCCAGGATGATATCAAAGAGCAGTGGGAGATCTCATATGGCTGGGATACAGAGCAGGTAAAAGCCAGTAATGTGTAACAAAACTGCAACAAAGAATCTCAGAGACAGCGTGACCTTGGGAGGCTGTTGAGAGGGTCCATTTCTGACAAGCTTGGCCTTCACTTGGCATAATTAATCAATCTACAAGCATGTATTAAGAACTTGGCTAAGTGCCAGAGACTATGGAGGCTCCAGGGCCCAAAGACAAACAGGACAGGGACAGGCTGCCCTCCAAGAGCTCCCATTTCATCTATTGGAGGGAACCACATGGGAGTATATTTAAAAAAAAATACAAAATAAATACAAAGTCATTTGGAGAGGAAGCAACAGCAACTGGGAGGGATCATGACAGGCCTCATGAAGGCAAGGGCACCTGAATGGAACCTTCTGAAGGACTAGGAGGAATTTGAAGTGACTGACAGAGGTGAAAACGCATGGGAGGGGTGGTTTGTGTAAAAGAAATCACGTAAAATATATCTTTAAGAGACCACTGCTATCTTTGAGGAGAATAGTTTCATCTGAGTGATGAAGCTGGGAAGCAAGTTTGCAAAGGGGTGAGAAATGAGTACATGGCCACAGATTATGAAATATCATTAGAACAGAACTGTAATCTCAATTCCCTGGTTTAGTTTGAAGAAGAACCCCTGTCAGCCTTCCTTTAACTACCAATTCTGAAATTGTGTCCTGTACTGACATTTTTTTTTACATCATTCTTGGAAAAAGTCTTACCAGTCTGTAAACAAAGAGACTGGGTCAGCCCAGGAAGGGCCCCCTCAACTGCAATAAATGGAATGATCAGAACAAGAGAAGGAAGAAAAGTCTTATGAACTCTCTTAACAGAATTACTTCTCAAGTGTGCCTGTAGATGGCTTTCTCAAAGGGGGATACAGTGGGGAATATAAGTGATGTAAAGACAAAAGACATCCACATAAGTTTTGGGGGTTTTATTATCCTTTTCTTAAATGAAGCGTCTAACCAGCAGCAGCACTGAGACAGCTGCTCGGCACTAACTCCCAACAAATATCCGGGTTCCAGTGAAGTCAAACAAATGCTCTCCAGCTGAGTATCCCTGCAGAACAGGAGATATGTCCTAGAAAGGGGATGGTCTGGTCGGCCTGAGCTGAGCCTCCATCTACCCAAATTCACTCCAAAGGTCACTGACTTACCAACACAGAAAGCTTTTCCCACATGCTCTTTACTAAAGCAAACCATGAAAATCAATTTTTGGACTGACCTGCAAGTTTCTCTGGTCTCAGCAATCTCCCTTTGCTCGTCTTTGCTATTTAACACTGCACCGATACTGTCAGCACTCTCAGCTCCCAACTGAGAACAGGCAAAAACAAAAGGTGGGTTATGGCAGGTGAGTGGGCAGCAGCTGAAAGCCTCATCCTCAAGGACAATGGGAAGTACTGGGATCCTTCAACAAATAGAAAATCTATAACTTTAACATTAAAAATGGCTATGAACTATCACAGAAATGGGTTGCTATAATTCACTGCAAAGTGATTCAAGAGAGAATATATTTCTTCAATTTACAACAGTTTTAGACTCAACTCTATTAATGTTAGAGAATTTCAAATTTTTCACTTAAATAAAACTGTGACTAAAACTAGGATTTTAACTATTGCATACTAAGTGAAAAAGTAAGTAACTGTGTCTTGTCTTTTCCTTTCCCCATCACCAACAAAGTAAAATAGCTGTTTTACTCAATAAGCCTGACCTTATTCAAACTGCAGTACCAGCCAAGCCCCAGCTGTCACAAAGTGTAATGAGTGTCCCAGAAGATAGCCTGGCTGTCCTCTGGGGGCACAAGCCTGGGCTTGAGTTCCAGATGTACAACAGTCTCACTCACCGCCTGCCTAACGCTGGCCAGGTCATTTAACCTGTCTCTGTGCAGGTATTCAATGTCCTCATCTGTAAAATGGGACTTGGATGAGATGACCTCCACCATCCCTTCCAGCTCTAAATCTTAGGAACCCATGAATGTATCTTTCTGATATTTTCCTACCTGGAAATAGATTTCTTTTCATCTGCATTTATTTTAAGTTATTATAAAGAATGATTTGGTAACTGTTCAGAAATTTGGCATACTTTGGCAAATTTGCTAATACAACAACTTTGGACTAGTGCCAGGTAGAGAAGTTTGCAGATCTGAGATGTCAGAAAGAGGGACCACTTTCCCAGGAAAGGCCATGAGACTAACTGAAAGGACTCTATAGACCCTGGGCTGGGCATGACCGCTTTTTAAAGCTGAGCTTTACCATCTCTGTCTAACCACTCCACTCTCTTCCTTTTCTCTGAGCTTTGACCAAGGCTCATCTCTTTTAACAGTCTAACTACTCCTGAAAGGGGCACTCATCTATGAAGACTTACAAGACTTACAAGAGAATCAGCCACTCCCCCTGTCCCTGTCCTACATGTATGTGGGCACTAACAATCACAATGGTTCAAAGTAAGCTATGAGACAGATGTGTTCCTCCCACTACTTAGTGGCAATCCCAGAAGTGACATGTATCTAAAAGAGATGACAAAGAGGGCAGGTGCTTCTCTGGGCCCATTCCACCAGAATGGCTGAGAGAAAGGACACTTCTGGAACAGGCAACATTAGTAGAGTGGTAAAAGAGAGGCAACTTGCCTATATTCATGATAACAGTAAATATAAATTCTTAATTTCACATACATTATTTAAAAATCTATACACATATGGAATGAAGTCTTGGGTTATAAATCTTCAGAAAAACATAGCCCAACATAGCAGAGAGGGCTGAATATGGCATCAAGAGATCTGGGTTCAAATGTGGACTCTTGCTGCTTGATCTTGGACAAGCCACCCCATCTCGAGCCTGCTGCTTCCCTCCTAGGGAAGGCAGAAGTTGAACTAGATGGCCTCTTAAGTCCTTCCAGCCCTCAGCCTCCAGAGCATCCTCATCCTGGGCTTCTCACAGAAGGCAGTTTGCTAATGATGATATAAAAATGGTTCTTTTGCAAAGTATCTGTGGATGCCAAGAAGGTGCTTCTGAGAGCTGACAGAACATGAGCAAGCTGTGAAATGGGGCAGAGACAGCACATTCCTCTAGAAGGAATAATTAACAGGATTTCATGACTCTACATAAAGAAGCCATCTCGAATGGCAAGCAATGCAATTGATCCTATTGAGAAACTGTCCCAATGTAAAATCTGGTTTGTTCAGAGGAGCTATAAGGATGCTGTAATGCTGACACTACCCTTAATTCATCACAACCTTGGCCCTCTAGCTAATGGATCTCTGAGGCTGAACTGCAAATCCCAGCAGCATAGAATTTTAAAGCAGGAACTTGGATATCATCACTCTCAACTCATTCACTTAGCAAATGAGAAAACTGAAGCCCAGAAAAAGGGAGAGAGCTGGCTGAGGTCATTCACATCAAGGAGTGAAAGGAGAACTCTGTCTCATACTGCTCCTCAAATCATCATGATGTTCTAACAATGTGTGTTTCAGAGCTCCTGGAGGCAGGGTCTCCAGACCATATACAGTAACTGATTAAAATTGTCTTTAACCCAGTGACAGAGAATGAGCAGAGAAATCAATAATAGCCATCAGTTCATAAGTCAGCAATCATTTATTAAGAGTTCACTATGTGGTCATTTCTGAAGGACTTAAAGAACACTATCCACATTCAGAGGAAAATTTGTAGGAGTAGAAAGAAACACAGAAGAAAAACAACTGCTTGATCACATGTGTCAATGGGGATATGATTGGGGTTATAAACCCTAAATGATCACCCTAGTTCAAATATCAATGATATTAAAATAGGTCTTGACCAAAGACACATGTAAAAACCCGGTGGAACTGTGCGTTAGATATGGCAGGGGATTGGGGGAAGGGGAGGGGAGGGAAAGAACATGATTTTTGTAATCCTGGGGAAATGTTCTGAATTAATCAATTAAATAAAATTTTTAAAAATGTAATTTAATTTAAAAAGAATTCACCATGTGCCTGAGACTGTGCTAAGGGCTGAGAAAACAAAGGAAAACAAAAAAGAGGAAGTAACATGTAAATATCTAGCTAAGTGTGAAATGCGAGCAGATGAAGGTAATCTAAATAGGGAAGGCATTGGTGGCAGAAAAAGTTTCCTAAAGAAGGTGAGATTGGAGCCAGGGAAATGAGATGGCAGAGGGAAGAGGTCCGAGCATTCCAGGAATGGCAGAGAGCTAGCAACAAGCTATAGAGATAGGTGTTTGAGAAACTGTAAGAAGGCCACTTCAACAGGACCAGAGCTTGTGGAGGTGAGTAAGGTGTAAGAAAAACTGGAAAGGAAAGAAATGGCCAGGCTAGATGCTAGAGGTCCTCTGGCATCACTCATGGGAGCTCACAGAGTGGCACCCAGAGAAAGCAAGGACAGCCAGGGAGAAGGCTCCTGCAGGAGTCCTGGTGAGAGGTGATGAAGCCTTGAACTGAGGCTACAGCCATCTGAATCAAAAGGAGTACACACTTACGAGGGATGTTCTGAAGGCAGACAAGACTGTGCTATAGAATGGCTATGTGAGGTGAGAGTGGGCAATGAGGATGGCACCAAGGCTGTGAGCCTGACTGCTGGAAGGATGTTGGTCCTCAACAAGAGCAAGAAATTTTAGAAGAGGGAAGGTCAGTGGGGAAGAGGAGGTAAAGGGGTTCTCTTTTGGACATGTCAATCAACAAACATTTAGAAAGCACCTACTATGTGCCAGGAATGGTGCTTAAGTACTAGGGATATGTACAAGAAAGGAAAAGTTAGTCACTGTCCTCAAGGAGCTTGCAATCTTAGGGGGAAAGAAGACAACACATTCTAATGAAGGAGCTAAAAAATTTTTGAACAGCTAGGTGGTACAATGGATAGAGCTTGAGTCTGGAGTCAGGAAGACTCCTCTTCCCAAGTTCAAATCTGGTTTCAGACACTTACTAGCAGGGTAACCCAGGGCAAGTCACTTCACCTTTTTGCCTCAGTTTCCTCATCTGTAAAATGAGCTAAAGAAGGAAAACAATCCAGTATCTCTACCAAAAAAATTCCAAATGAGGTCATGAAGAATGTGACATAACTGAAAAAAAAGAATGAATATCAACAAAGAAGCTGAAGGGGAGGTAGAAGAAACTGAGAGGAAGGACTAAACACTGAGTTTGAGACACCTACTAGACATCCTTTTGAGATGTCCAAGAGGCAGCTGAATATGGGTACCTGTAGCAGACATTAAATATGCAGATCTCTAAATCACCCACAGAGATAATTGCTCATAAGCACTGATGAGCTCACCAAATGAGATAGCAGAGGAAGCCCAAGATAGTCTTAGGGGATACCTATGGTAAAAGGGTATGATACAGATGAAGAATCTGCATGGAAAATGAGGAGTGATCAGATAGGAAAACCAGCAATATAACTGTGTAGTCAGAAGGGGAAGGTGGTGGACAGTACTGAATACTGAGAAAGGGCCATCAGATTTTGCAGTTAAAAGATTAGGAACGTTGGAAACAGTAGTTTCAGCAGCCCAAGATCAGAAGCCAGGCTGTAGGAGAATTTAGTGAGTAAAAGAGGAAGTGGAGGTATGGATTATAGCAGGGTTTCTCAAGGACTTTAGCCAAAAAGGGATAAAGATTTCCAGATGAGAGCGAGTGGACATAGCCAGATTAAGTGAGGCTTTTTAAGGCTAAAGGATACCTAATTAAGCTGAAAAGACAAGAGCCAGAAAACAGGAAGAGATGAAAGAGAAAACTGGCACTAATAGTGGGGACAATTTACTACAGAAGTCAGGAAGGGATAGATCATGAGGACATGGAGAGGTGTGTACTGCCAAGGACAAGGGCCATCTCTCCATCAAAGACTAGAATGAAAGAGAGATGCAGGAAGATGCCCGAGTTGTGTGAGAGGAAGAGATGAGGGGAAAGGGTTTTCACCGAATGGTCTCAATTTTCCTTTCCATTTGGCATGTATAATATGGGTAAGATCCTCAACACAGAGCCTGATGGAGCAGTGAGGTAGGTGGCTTAAGGAGAGGCAAAGCTTTAGAACAGCAACTGTGAATAGTGGGATGGCAAACCAATGAGGGAAGAATAGTGTTTGCTTTGCTGCAGTGAGAACCCAGTTGATATTAGAAAACAAATTTAAGAAACTAGTCAGCATAGTGTTGGGGTTTAGGAAACTGAGCAGTGTTGAGACAAGGGTGAAGAGAAATGAAGGTGGAAAGTCATGTAGATCTGAGGGATCAAGTTAGAGAAGGGAGGAGAGTAGAGCCATTGCAGAGGTGACAAACAAGATTGGGGTCAAAACACGTAGAGAAAGGGAATTGATAACAAATGATCAGATGCAAGAATTTTTGAGTTCATGAATCTGGAAGTCGAACATTTTGTGTGGGATGGCAATGTGAGTCCGAGAGAAACAAATAGAAGAAAGGAACTGGGACATAAGCACACTTGAAAAGGGAACATGAGACATGGATGTTTCAGATTCTTGATTTCTCTTTATTAATTTTTAGGGGGGGAGGTATAATTTCTCCCAGATAGGTTATTGAGCTGGCTAGAACCTGATCCAAGGGATGCAAAAATTTACTTATGGCCTTAAAAATTCCTCAGATAAGAAGGCTAGCCTGTTCCCACTTCTGGTTATTTTGACAACACGTAAAATCCTTCTCCCTTAATCAACCCTTGGTAAATACTTCAACGTAGTTTAATCTGTAACCAGACTTATCCTATTGAGTTTATTTAACTAGGTTTCCTTAATGCATATGTGAGATTATGATTCTATTTAACTCAAGTCTGTCCAATTTTTCCAAAACTGAAGGAGGGGATGATGAATCTGTCTTTTCTTTAACTTTTAGGGTCTTAGCAGAATATAAAAGATTGAAACATGTAAAAGAAATATTTGTCACTGATGTAATCTTGTGTCTAAGAGGCCTCAGGGAGAAGTGAAAGACTGTGGGCCAGGAACAGAACTTATGGAGGAAGTTAAGAAAATGTTCTGAGTATCTACTGGTAACTACCATCAGGACCAAACAAAAAAGCAAAGGCTCCTTCCAAGGAAGCACCAGAAAGTCAGTCAGACAATAAACATTAGGCACAGTACTAAGTGCCGGGGATACAAAAGAAAAGGCAAAATTCAAAGAGTTTACAATCTAATAGAGACGATAAGCAACAAATATACACAAATTCTGTAGTTACTTACAGAATAAACAGGAAATGGAGGGAAGACCCTGGAATTAGAAGGGGTTAGAGAAGGTGTCCTGTAGAAGGTGGGATTTTAATTGGGACTTAAAGGAAGCCAGGGAGGTCAGTAGTCAGAGCAAAGGAGGGAGGGTATTCTAGGCTTGAGGACAGCTAGGGTGGAAGCGAAACTGCCAGGAAGCCTGGGTCCCAGGAACGATGAATGAGATAAATAAGAAGGGAAAGTAGGAGGGGCTGAATGATGAAAGGCTTTGCTAAACAAAGCATTTTGTATTTGAACCTGGCAGCAAGAGGAGCCTTGAGAGTTTGCAGAGGAGGGGGAGGTGATCTGGAGGGACATGCACATTAGTAAAATCACTTAGTAGACTTTGATGACTGAATTAAATGAAGAATGGAATGGGGAGACTTGAGAGAGGCAGACACCTTCCACACTCCCCCACCCCCCTGCCCCACCCCAGTCCTGAGAAGGGTGGCAAAAGCAGCAGTGCTTTCAGGTGGGAACCATAGCTCAGTGAAGGCTAAATGAAGAAGCTGCTGGCTTCTTCTGCCACTGTGTATTTACAGCATCTAAATGGAAGTATGTTCCAATATGCATTCATTCAGGAGTCTGGCTTAGTACAAAGAGCACTGGAACTGATGTCAAAAGGCCTGAGTTTGAACCATAGTAGCAGTAACTAGACTTTGGGCCTCAGTTTCTTTATCTGTAACATGGGGGGGGGGGGTGAAAATCCTTTCATGACCTACCAATCTCCCAAAGCTGTGATGCTTTGTAAAGTATTAAATGCCACAACAGGCACAGCCACAGGGCAAGCATATTCTGCCTTCTAAGGCAGGCTTTCCTTCTTTCTGATATTTACTCCCATTCTCAATTAAGCTTCTTCACTGTGAAGAACTGGGCTCCTGGGTAGCTAAGTGACTTAATGGATAGAGTACCATCCTGGAGTCAGGAAGATCTAGGTTCAAATCTGGCTTCAGACACCCTGAGCAAGTCATTTAAGTCCAACTGCCTAGCCCTCTGCCTTGGAACCCCTGATTCTAAGGGTTTGTAAAGGGGGATAGGGAGAACTGGGATCCTGAAGCAAGCAGATGTCTGTGCTCAGTGCTAAAAACTGAGGGGAGGCAAAACTCAGCTAAGATCCAGCAGCCATCCTCTTGGAACTTGGGATCACGACCCCCTAAGGTCAGAATTGGAAAGGGCTTTAGAAAGCATCTAGTCCAAACCACCTTTATATTCGTCATCCTAACAAAAACCATACAGCTTGTTAGGGGTTAAAAGGTCCTTTACAGAACCAGAGACAGTCAGGTAGGTGTCTGTCTGTTGGATCTGGCGCTTGTCCAGCAATCAGGAAGCCTTGAGTCCAAATCCATCCGCAGCCACTTCCCAGTCTTGAGATCCTGGGCAAGTTTCTTCGCCCATACGACTCTTCTCAGACTCACAACTAAGAGGAAGGCTCTCCAGCTTCCATCGTCCCTCTCTCTCCTGGGGATGCGATCCTCCAGGCACCAAGTCCCCCATCCTGGCATCTTCCCCCATCCCGGCATCTCCGTCCTAGCCGCAGGACCAGCTAGAATCCCTGCACAGCTGTTGGGGTCTCCCTCTCCTAATGCCCGTCCCAGGGGTTGGCACGTCCTAGGGGCCTGAGACAGGCTTGGGACACAGCTGGTCCCACGTTTACAAAGGAGGAAACTGAGCCTCAGAAAGGCCGAGTTGGAGGGACTACTGAAGGCCGGTGGTGGTATGAAGGGACCCATGCCCTCTTAGATCTAGCACAGTCTAAAGTGGGACAAGCCCAGGGTCCCACGTCTAGGTTGGTCTTCTTCGATTCCAAGTCCGCTTCCCTGCCCTCAGGCCAACTTGTCCCCCGTTTACAGATGCAGAAACTGAGGCCCAAAGGCAAAACTTGGTCAGCCCCGGTCACACAGGAAGTCAGGACTCTCCATCCTTAGGATTGGGAGGGCGAGGGACTCTCCCTAGAGGAGAGGGCAGAAGAAAAGAGGAGCCAGAGGTGGAACGCAGGAGAGAGGGGGAGGAAGGGGCAGGGGCTGAGGAGGGGGTGGAAGTAGGAGGAAGAAGCCCTGGAGAACCCCGCCCCAGCCCAGGCTAAATCCCGCACCCGCAGGCGGAGGAGGAGGCGGGGCCCGAAGGGAGGGGCGGGAGGTGCGCGCAAGCGCGGGACGGCCGCGTGTTCGGGCTGAATCGCCTCGCGCCCCTGCCTGAGACTGACCTGCTGAGCTAGGAGCTGCCGGCGCAGCTTCTGCCGTTCGCGGATCTCTTGGAGGCGGCTGTCCATGTCCTGGCCGCCGCTTTCCCTACCAGGCCAGGAGAGCGGAAGAGACCCGACAACCTCCTTCTCCGAAAGGCTCTCTCCCAGAGATTTCGCCTCCCCTGGCCCGCGTCCCTAGCGAGGACCTGCCTCAACGACCCGTTCCGCTCCACGCTCTCGAGTTCGTCCCTTCCGGCTCAGGAAGTCCCGCCTCTCCCCACAGAACCTCCTAGCGCCGGTGCCGGTCTTGCGTGAGGACGTCGTAGCGTCACTCGTCGGGAGGCGTGGCCTTAGCCTCGGGCTCTTCGTTCTTCTCCCGCCCCTTCCCTCCTGATGTACTGAGGCTCTTGCTTCCGAGTTCTCTCCTGGGCAGCTCCGGCCCTCCCCTGGGGGCTCTCGAGCACCCCAGCACACACTTCACACCTAGACATACCCGCTAATGTCCTGGCTAGAGGAGCTTCTCCCCCGAGGCCTCAGCACGGTCCTGTGCTCGGAAATCTACCCCGCCTCCTGTACGCCCTAGCTGAGACCCTCTGGCCTCGATTTCCCCAGCTGTACAGTGAGGAGGCTGGCCCTAAAGTCCCCTTTCCGATACTTCTCTGATCCTTCCCAGCTCTCTACCTTGTGTAGTTCTATGGAGACCCGACATTGATAATTTCTGGCTCATTCTGGACCGCCCCCCCATCCCCAGCATCTAGTCTGGCAGCACAGCTGGTTTCTAACTCCTTCCAAGCCTTCAGGGACCAAGTCAGGAATCATCTAGAAAGACCCCGGCCTCCTTCCTGGTCCCGCTCCATCTTATGCTTAGTAGGATCATAAGCATGAATTACGTACCTACTATGTGCCAAAAACTGCGTTAAAGGAAAAGGATGCAGAAAAAAAAAATATTTGCTGTCAAAGGGAGAGACATGTAAACAAATAGCATATGTACAAACAAGATATGTTTGCAATTTTTATAGATTTAACATTAATTTCATGTTCAATAGGAGGTTAACTCACAGAGAAGGCACCAAGATTGTGAAGAACTTGTAAAGACTTAAGACTTTAGCTGAGACTTCTAGGCCTGAGAAACTAGGATAGAGAAAAATAGGGAGAGTTAGGATGGGGGTCAGCCAATGAAAATACTTAGTCAGGACAGGTTACTGAGGTATAATATTCAATAGACTTTCAGTTTACTTAGTATCAAAGATCATCCATTTAGAGCTGGAAGGGATTTTGGAGCCAGTGGAATCCAACTTCTTTATTTTACCAAGGAGGATTTTAACTTTCCCTTGTTATCTATGTTACATAATCAGAGGTATGATTTGAAACCAGTTCCTCTAGACTTCAGAACCTTTGTCTTTGTACCTCAGGTGCCACTGCTTAATAATGCTGATTTAATTTGTTAAAGACAGAAAAATCTATATATCCAGCTCTAATTTCCCCTGAAATCTAGTCTTGCATCAAGTGCCAACTGAATAATTCTGCTTGGATGCTCATCAGCATCTCAAACTCCAAAATCTCTAATATGCAAATTCCCTCCTTGCCTCCTCCCCAAACTTTTTCTTTGCTCTAAACTTCTCTTTCTGTTGAGGATGTCATCATCTTTTCGTAGCCATGGTTTGAAACTGAGAGTCATTCTTAATTTCCAAAGGACACAAATTCTTCAATGCAACTCTCATTTCTTGCTGAACATTTCATACTGCTCTCCTTCAGGCACTATGTCCCAGGCAAACTAACCCATTAGCAGTCCTCCAAATAAAACATTCCATCTTCCATCCTTTTCCCTTTGCACACATTGTCCTCTATTTGGAAAGATGTTCCTTCTCATATCTTTGAATCCATACAGCTTTTCTACATAGCAATAACAAAATTTGAGAGGAAATGGCATGGGATCCAGGGTTTCCTCTGGACACCTCAAACTCCAGAAGTGTTCCAGGTCAAAAGGGACACAGGAAATTCCTTTCCTTCCTTTCATTCTTTTATTGCTAAGGAAAAGGTGACCCTGAGGATCAGAGACCTACAATAAGGAAAGACCCCTGAGAGAAACATTCCCCCTGGATTCTCCCCTAGATTTTGTGATAAACACAGATATACATCTCCCAGTTCCACTTGGATAAGCATCTGGTTGTATCTAAGACATCTAATCATCCCCTGAACTATTCCAGTCACCCCTCATGTCTTCAAGACACAAAAATTACTCCATCCCTGGTAAGGTGGCAAACATCACCCTGTTTCTGCTTACATAGTAACATCATTCCCATCGCCTCATCTCTGGTCATGAAACCCCTGTTGTCTAAAGGGTATTGTAAGAATTAAAATTGGTTTTGGTCAAATTAAGAATTATAAAAAGCTGTCGTGGTCACCGTTTATAAAAATTAACTCAAGTCACAGAGCTGTTAGTAGCTTTAGTAACTTATTACAGCAAGGTAGAGATAGTAAAGGAGAAAATGTAGAAAAGAGGTAGAAAATATTGCCTAGCTTAATACTCTATAATTGCTGATTGGGGGTAATCCAGCTCAACTCTGAGAAAGGCTCCCTCAGGTCCCAATCTCCATCCAGGAGTCAAGGTAGTCTCTTCAGCAAGAACCACCAATGAAGAATCCCTCTTTCAACAAGAGACACCAACATAGCAGAACCATTCCAATGCAGAAATCTCCAAAGCAGAATGAATCCAAAGCAGAAGTCTCTGTTCAGCTCTCTGGTCTTGCCTTTTATAGCCATTTTCCCATGTCACTTCCTATCTTTCTGGTTTCTACTTCCTTTCACTGTAGGCTAGTCTAACACATCTCAGGAACCAATCATAGTTTCTTAATTTGCCTGGCACTGCCCAAGGGGTCCAGTGCTTATGGGATCCACTTCCGGTCTTTGAAGATGTGAACTTCTTTTTCTAGTAAAAGGTTCTTCAAGTGTTTGACTAACAGTGTGGAAGGAGGGACACCCCAAGTTCTTGATTGATTAAGTTAAAATAAACAAAGGAAGATAATTCCATTTATTCAGTATAAGAAGCCAAGAACTCATCTCCTTAGGGAGGCAGTGTCTACTATAAAAATAATAATGGCCAATTATAAGAATAGATGGGAAAACTATGCCAATACAGATTCAAAACTGTTCAGATACTTTGGATATATGTAATCAAAAGTATCTTCAGTAATAAAGTGAAGTGAACCTCAAATGTTAACTTCCCTTCAGGGCCAGGCACAAGGATGCTAAAGAAACTCCTATTATAAAAAAAAATATTTATTTGCTGGAGGCCATCATACCCCAGCCAGCTGACAAGGTCATAGTCTGAGGAAAGGAGGCCCCAGAATGAAGACCCCCTACTGATCCCACTCTGTGACTTCTCTCCCCAAATTTTCCCCACTAATGGACTTGTTATGATTATTATTCTCTCCCCAATACAGGAGAAATAATATGAGAGCAAATACTTATAGGATCAACAAATATATATATATATATATACCCTACTTTAAGCCCCCTAGGTTATTTCCCCAAAAAGATTACAATTACAGAATTAAAGCCCAAAGATTACTGCCCATGACCCCTTCTTTCTCAAGCACAAGCAGGTCAAGGGGTACTAACCTACAAATAGCTTTATTCATATTAATCATATCTATCACAGAGTGTTGTAGAAACCTAGTAAATGATCACAGAATTCTTTGTTGTAGTAACATCACAAGAGTGTTGCTTAGGTGATTTGATAATATCCAATCAAATTGTAGAATTTTACCTACATAGAAGATTGGTTGGCTGCATAACATTCACCATCCATAGCTAGGTTCTACCCTACATCAAGCTCAAGATGAATTGAAGTCACTCCAGTTAAAAAAGGGGGGGGGGAATGCCAGGAGCCATCAAAGACCACACTTTTTGACATGGTCATACATGGAAACTGGGGACTGCAAAGCAGCCCCCAGGAAGGATGGAAACATCCACTGAAACACCCCTAAGTGACTTACTTTATTAACTTTATTAACTTTATTACTTTATTAACATCCCCTTATTATTGGAATTGCTATAATTATTATTCTTACTTAGCCCTAGGAAAAAATAGATGAGAACAACATGCCTGCAGGGTTAATACAAATGTCCCACTCTGTCCCCCCAGAATATTACCAGGAGAGTCCACTTATAAAATTAAATCTAAGGATTCTTATATACTCACTTAGATAGGACCCTCTCTTCTAGGCACAAAATCTGGCAAATCTGTGCTTTGAATTCCCTATCCTATATCTAGGTCCTGTTGATTCTACCCACTGATCCTGCCCTTAGCAACAGTGTTTCTTTGACTATATCCCCTTTGACTATATCAATCAGGCTTCCTGTCTGTTGTTAGGTTCTATGGAAACATGTATGTTGAGAATGAAACTGTGTGCCAAGTAGGTGTGTGAA
The DNA here is from genome assembly GCF_027887165.1 of Monodelphis domestica. Taxonomy (NCBI): domain Eukaryota; kingdom Metazoa; phylum Chordata; class Mammalia; order Didelphimorphia; family Didelphidae; genus Monodelphis; species Monodelphis domestica. The sequence continues at coordinate 299,880,299 of NC_077232.1, read as the reverse complement.
CATGAGGGTATAAAATAAATCCAGGCCTCAGCCAAAGTGGAACAGTTTATCCTGTGAAACCTGTGCTGTGGGTTGAATGCAGAAAGCTGTGTCCCATCCATCATTTTGCCAACACTGTCCCACCTCCAAGACCCCATTCCCTGCGGGAGGCTGGCCCACTCCACAGCATTTATTGAAATATATAAGGACAAAAAGGATTTCTGATTCTAAATCCACCTAAATAAACTCCCTGGTTTTGCAAGGAATCGCTTCTCCTGTGTTTCACAGGCTACACTAATCCTCCCTCATCTGACTAACCCAAATTTATTACTATTCTAAATAAAACTACCACTATTATCCTTGTAATTCTTAACTTTGCCTTCAAATTATAAAATAACAAAGGCTAGCTGGTAGAGTCTCAACAATAATCAAGTTAGGATTCTGAGCCTTAATAGACCCAGAGTCTAAACCAAAGACCAGGTTTTTCTTTGGTCTTCTCAGAGTTAAATCAATCTATAAAAACCACAATAGAGAACACTAAGCTCCTTCAGATCTTTCTCTTAGACAAAGAGGCAAAGATGTTACCTCCTCTAGCCCCAAGAGTCCCTTTGTGAGTGTGACTCTGCCAACTGCCAGAGACCAACTGCCCCAGCCATTCCCAGAGAGAGTAACTGACATAAAATAATGGTCATAACTGTCAACATTTGAAATTGACATGCTCTCAGCTCTACTTCAAACTCCAATTCTTTTTCAAGCCAGCTTCTCTACTTCTTATCTCTAAACTAATAAAACAATACTTATTTTCTAATATCATCCTTATACTATTTTTGTACCAATCTCCTGGCCATTCAGCTTACATTCTATTTAATAAATCTCTCTTTTATTTTTAAGCTGATTATTGGAGTCTGTCATTCCTGACAAGTGTACCTGTCCCAAACAAGGGTTTTACTTCTCACATCAGAAATAGTAGAAAAGGAAGTCCAATTTGAGATAATTATAAAGTTCATTAAACATCTGGAAATTAATTAACTAAGGTAGTCTCAGTATTTATATAACTACAATAATAAACAGTTTAAAAAGACAAGTAATAGGACAGGTATTTATTGCCCATAGTTGGATAGCACTGCTATAATAAAAATGATAATACTTTAAAAGAGTGCTAATGGACTATCAAGGAATACTTTATAGAGCTAGACAAAATCATATTTATTTAGAAGAACAAAAGTGCCAGGAGCCATGAAAGACCACACTGTTTGACATGTTCACATGTAGAAACTGGGGACTGCAAAGCAGCCCCCAGGAAGGATAGAAACACCCACTGAAACACCCCTAAGTGATTTACTTTATTAACATCTCTTTATTATTGGAATTGCTATAATTATTATTCTTACTTAGCCCTAGGAAAAATAGATGAGAACAACATGCCTTCAGGGTTAATACAGATGTCCCACTTTGTCCCACCAGAATATTACCAGGAGATCCCACTTACAAAATTAAACCTAAGGATTCTTATATATCCACTTATATAGGACCCTCTTTTCTAGGCATAAAAACTTCTGGCAAATCTGTGCTCTGAATTCCCCAACCTATATCTGGGTCATGTTGATTCTACCCTCTGACCCTCCACTTAGCAACAATGTTTTCTTGACTATCTCCTTAGGCTTTGCGTCTGTTGTTAGGGTCTATGGAAACATATATGTTGAGAATGAAATTGTGTGCCAGAAAGGCATGTACTCACTGAAGCCATAAAATAAATGCAAACCCCGTTAAATGGCAGAACAACTGAATGACACCTAAGCACAGGTCTGAGCACTCAGCTGTCTCTCACCTCTTCATTATTCACCTGACCACTCCACCTAGTCAGAAGGACCCTCAACTTTGAGAGAATGAGGTCTCTGCTCACAAAATACTGACACCCTGAGCAGCATCTGGACTGAGGAATTTCTGACTAGGTAAGCCCAAAACATAAAAATCCTCCCCGGAACAAGAGAGCACTCCCAAAATTCGAGCAATTCAGGCTCCTGTCTGAGGGTACTGCAGACCTGTGGTGAGGAGCCACATTTTAGGAGGGACAGGGAATTCAGAACTTTCTTTGAGAAGCTGAAAAAGGATCATGGGCCATAGTGATTCAAAAGAAAGTTATTTACAGGAATAATTAAGCACACCCTTTTAAAAAGGGGGCAGAAAAGCAAGCAAGTCACAGCTGGCTAAGTTCTTGGATCTTATTAGAATCTGTAGACCATGGTTCCCTGATGAGGAGATGATTAAAGGGGTCAGTGGAATAACACCACACTTTAGTGCCAGTAGGAAGTCATCAGTAGCAGTTCTGTTGAACATCCACTCCCCAGCAGTAGCAGCAGGGATAGGCAGAATCTCAGGAAAGGCACAGGAGAGGGAATCACTAGCTCTCTGGGTCTACCCCAGAATAACCAAACAGAAAAACCTCTTGGCTCTTTTGACTATTAGGGAAAGCAATAGCCTCTCACTCCTCCAGAGAAGACAACCAACTGCTCCCAGAAACTGTCTGTGTGTTCAGTTTCTTATCTCCTAAGAGCTCCAGAATGTTGGCCCTGTCTTTGCCCTGTGGGATCTCCTGCTTTTATCAGAGCTAATTCTGAGCTTAATCCTTAATAAACTCAACATGGATAAATGACCAGAATTTCAAGGTTACTTGATTAAAAAAAAAATCAAAGGAGAGTAAAATTAAGAAGCTTTGGTAGACATAGCCAGCACAGGAATTCTTAACTAATAAGGAGATCACAAAAAAAAATTTTTTTTTAAATAGATTATTTTAATGGCATTAGGTTAAAAAGTTTTGTACCATTATATTACACTAACCAAATATGTGCAACAAGGAAAAGAGGATAATGGCAAGCTTTTGCATCAAATAACTCTGATAAGGATTTGATTTTCAAGCTCTCAATGAGCTTGAAAATAATGCTCTGCTGGGCAGCTAGGTGACTCAATGGATAGAAAACTAGCCCTGGAGACAGGAAGTCCTTCAAATTTGACCTCACTGGCTGTGGGCAAGTCACTTAACACCAACTGCCTAACCTTATCAGCCTTCTGCCTTGGAAACATACTACATATTGATTCTAAGAGAGAAGTTAAGGGCTTAAAAAGAAAAGAATGCTCTGGGAGAAGTCATGAGTTAGGACAGAAAAGCACCAGATTAGTGTAAGAAAGATATTCAGGCAACAGTATAAAAGATGAACTGGAAGGGGTTGGTGGAAGGACTCCCAGATTTCACTGAATACAATGATAACAAAGGAAAGAGGGGTGTCTGGGCATGGACAGATGAAAATGAGAAGAGAGCATGAAGAAGGGACCACTTTAGGATACCTACAAATCAAAGTGGAATGGAGAATGGTAGATAATAGAAGTCTGACTAATTCCCTTTTTGTGTCTATATTTCCATTTTCGCATTCACTTTTAATGACTGTTTCAATAGACCCATGATCTCAACAATGTAGTAAGAATCAAAGCTACTTATTTTTTGCAATCAGAGCAATTGCTGGTTGGGACCAAACAACACCTACTAGGGAAAAACCCATCTTTCCTGACTTCTAATATGTTTTTCTCCTTGAATATGTATAGTCCAGCTCTGTTGGTTAACTTGTTGTTCCTTACCCACAACTCTATTTCTGTTTCCATGCTTTTGCACTAAATATCCTTGAATGCAGCCCTTCTTCACCTCGCCCTCATCTTGCTTTCGAATTTCAGCTTAAGCTCTGCTTCTCCATAAATCCTTTTTGCACTCTCCATCTCCTAGCGTCCTTCCTCTCTAAACTAACTTGTATGTACAGTGTTTATAGTTATAGGTGTCAGTTATATCTGACCCACCTAGAATAGAAGATCCTTATATTTCTAGGCTCTTCATTAAGGGGCTAGAAAAATGGGGCTAAGCTCTCCCTTTCCCCAGATGCCACATCTACCCACTCCCACATGAAGGATAGACTTAGCTAGCTTGTGGAGAGTGCCCTGTGCTTTCTATTTGGTGTCTCCTTTCGTAAGTGGATGCTTAGGGATCATTCTGAAGGTGCACATGTCCAGATGTGGAGGTAACTTTTTGAATCTGAGAGGTCCAGAGATCCTGAGTCCAATAAATAGAATGACTAGTGGCAAGCAAAGTTTCTGCATTAGAAAGGACAGCCCTCAAGAAGAGAGCACATGGGCCTCATCTGACTAACCAAAATACTTTGAGGGAGTCCATGTAAGCTAGAGTATGAAATGTACAACTCTTAGTCAGCAGTTCTGCAAATCACTTCATCTTCTGATAAGGAGTATTATTGTTCACTTGTATTCGGCCTTTTGTGACCCCATTTGAGATTTTCTTGGCAAAGATAATGAAGTAGGGTTCCATTTCTTTCTTTGGATCATTATACAGATGAAGAAACTGAGGCAAATAGGGTTAAGTGATTTGCCCAGGATCACACAGCTAATAAGTATCTGGGATTGGATTTGAACTCTGGTTTTCCTGATTATAGATCTGACACTCTTGTCTACTGCTCTACCTAGCTGCCTCAAGGCTTTCTAGCCCTCTTAAAGATTATAACAGTAATTAAAAATTAATTATCAATTAAGATACCGAAGTTAAGTTAAGACACTATTTTGAACAATATATGAGTTACTATGTCTTTTAGGTTGTTTTTTTGTGTGTGTGTGGAATAAATATTGATTCTAGACTAATAAATATTTTACATTGACTATTTTTCTATTCTCCCTTTGAAGAGACCTAGACATGAACCCCAGCAAAACTTTAAATAATTGATACCCAAAGTACTTAGGTTGAGGTTTAGTTGAGTCAAAGAGTAAGAGAAAAAAATGCTATCCCACCATGTACCCCATACAAGCCAGGCTTTCCTAGGAAATGGACTTGGTCTGGATCAATGGACATGAATAGGTCCAAAGAAGAAGGGCACAGTAGTAAGGGAAAAAAGGGTATTAGGCCCCAGCTTCTTGGGTAACGATGGGGGTTCTTCTTGTTGGGTTCTTACTGTTAGACTATAAGACTACTTCCTTTTCCAGTCACACACATCCTAATGAAGTTTTTAATGCCTACTGAAATCTACCAGGCACATTTCCATTACCCTTTGGATCATACAAAGTTGTCATTCTTCTGAGATCATGTTTGTCTATTATTCAGTCATATACCATCACTCTGGCTTTTAAAAGATGGCCTTATGTGACAGGGTGCAACTTGAGATCATTGAAAGCACCCATTTCCCCAAATGTACTACATCAATCCTATTCAAATCTGAAACAATCCAGCTCTTTGTGACCATATAAAATATCAGTGACATTCAGTGGAAAGAGTGTGAGATTCAAAGAGAGGACCAGCTGGGCTATTAACTAGCCAGTTCATCTTGGGCAAGTCACTTGACCTCTTTTGGCCTCCTCTTATTTAACCCTAATGATTTCATCTGGAAAATGAAGAGATTGGGCAGAATGACCTCTGAGATCCCTTCTAATAAAATGAAGACATCGGAGGAGATGAAACCAAGAGATATAACCCCCAGCAACCAGAGATCTATCGAAGGTTCTCCATGTTATCTCATCAAGGGACTAGTGCACATGTCTACCCACTTTCTCTAATACTTCTAGTACTAAGTGGATATTCTCCACACTGAAGGTCATCATTGAGTTGCCCACCCAGCTACTCCGTGTTATTCCACAACTTGGATAATAAGCATGGTGCTGCTTAAGGTTACCATTGAAAAATTATCTTGACATTAACTACAGTAAGATATGCTGCAAAAGTCCTTGTAAATCTCTTCTCCATCTTCATCAATGACTAGATTACTGACACTAAGCTGGTTTTCTTTGCAACTTTGTTTTCCTTGTCAAAAGAGAATATCCATTTATCTTGCAAGGGAGTTTTCTTCAATAATTCAAGATGCCTATTGGTTCATCCTGATGTGTACATGCTCTGTGCACAACACAGATCATAAACTACATGTTTTAAAGTTGGTTATTGGTCTTCTTTGGTTATTATAGCAAAAAAATCAATACCTAGTGGCTAATTTTCAACTGAATGACCATTTATTAAGCACTTACTATGTGTCTGGTATATGAGTTATTCAGGAAAGATTAGTACCTCTGGTGTAAGGGCTTGGTGAGCCCTTTTCAGGGCTACTCATCATTCTTTGATGTCTATCTGCCATCCAGCTCTCAACTGTACATGTGCTCTGGTAAACTATCTTGGCAGGTTCATGGTATCTACCCCAGGTAAGTGAAGACTTCCCCCAGCATAAGGGACAGATGGGAACAATTTGTTCCAACAGCCATGAAGGTGATGGAAGCAAGAGCTTTTAGATCATGGTTAGACACTGAAGAAGTCAAGGTGCATCCCAAGCCATCACCAATCATCCCACTTTTGTTTTGCTACTGGACTTCATTGACTCTGAAAGAGAGAATGAGGCTGACAATGTCGTGCAACTCTGCCTCACTTAAATCCAAATTATGCACATCATATCACCAATGATGTCCTTTTGGTCCTCTTCAACTATGAAGGACAACAACCAACCAACCAATCGTGTGTCTGATGCTCTGCTAGATGTTGGAGAGGCAAAGACAAAAAAAAATTTTTTTAACTCAAAACTAAAACATTTACTGCCTTCAGAGGGCTTGTAGTCTAGCTAAAGAAACTTACATGCATGATTTGTTCCCCTGTTCCCTTTCCATTTGATGAAACATAGACCTTTATAAGAAAGGGAACACCTCCCATGAAGCTAGACATGTACTCTAGTCCTTTGCTAGAATGACACAGGAGTTTTTGATAAGTCCTCAGTGACTGGGATCTGTATTTTTTGGTTTCATCATCTCTACTGTCTTCAGTGAGGTTCCAGTTGGTCTCACACTTCCAAGTAAAATCTTTTGTTTCAGATAAGATAGCTAGCATTTATAAAGCTAGGTCTTAAAGTTTACAAAGCACTTTATACATGTTATCTCTTTTTATCCTCATTTTACAAAGCAAATAAGTATCTGAGGCAGAATTTGAATGCAGGTCTTCCTCACTCCAAATACAATACTCAATCCTGTATCCCACCTAAATTTGATCTAAATTAGATGCCTATTTAATTTAGGATTAGATACACTTAATAGATACTCCCTTGGGAGATCCTAATTGGATACTTTCTAACTCCTAGAGATATCTAAGATCTTCTCTAGTCTGGTATACACATGAATTTGAAACAAAGGAAAAAGCTAAGGAGGTTTACCTTTCCTTTCCATCCCTTTAGCCCAAATCTCAGTCTTTATTACCCATATCTATCAACAGTGAAGTCTGATCTCTTTGGTGCTGTATTTAGACTGGCAATCAAACACCTCCCTCCACTGAGAAAGGAGCTCCTCTAAGACTAAGTAAGAAGTCCAGAGTATCTATCTGCAACCAGAATGAGATGGTCAAGCTTTTACTTCAGATCACCCTGGTTTTACTGCATTCTGCCTGTGTCTGCTGTCTCATAGGCAGAGGAACCTGATGTGGCCCTGACTTGGCTTACCTCAAGCTGAACTTCCACTGGCCCAGCATGCCACAGGGCCAGGTTCTTTTCATCTCTTCCTTCTCAGATCATTAACCCTCTCCCAAGGCCTTTATTAAATCTCCATTTTCTGGGTGGGAACAAAACAAAACTCCTTCCCTGACTCCTTAATGGAGAAGAAGGACAAGAACGACCCTCTTCAGTCAGGAGGAAAGAAATTCCTGTCCCTCTTCCCTCCACTCCCCATGAACAGAGTAATTCTGGCTGGGGGCTAAGGATGGAGTGGGGGTAGGCAAAAAACATTACACAGAGCAGTCCCAAACTATTGGCTTCAAGCACTCTGCCCTGATTGTAGCTGGAGCACCAGATCCATGGCATGATGGCAATGTCAGCATCTGGCTTCTCCAGATGATAGAGATTTGAGAAAACAGAGAAATGGCATCACTTTACAAGCATCAACTGATGCTGTCATATGTTGGCTGAGTCACAAAGGAATGTTATCTATAGATAGCCTACCAATTTGTCTCCAGAAAAGACTTTAAATGGTGTTCCTGGAACAAGCATTTTAAACACGAGAGGGCAAGGCCACCACATAAATAGAAAATGAGTCCTTAATAGAGCTTAATGGAATCTACTGCAGGAAGGCAAGCAGACCAAACATTCATCTTTTAAAATAGGGAAACGACATAAGGAGTGCTGTCCTTTGTTGACTACACATTATCAAAGCAGTCAAAAAACCCCCTAGGAATGAAGAAACAGACGTGGTCCCTTAGCTGTTAAAAAGAAAACAATACTAACAATGTATTCTGCACATTCGACATCATTCAGAAACCGTTTTATCAAATCTAACATGAATCTATAGTGGGGCTATTTCTAGCTTAGATAGAGAGAGAGAATGAATGATGTACAGATTGGTCCCCTTTGGCTTCCAACAGGATTCTCGACCCCAAGAAGATTTCAAGTTACATTTATAGAAATCCTGAACAAGGTAAAAATCATAACATTTTAAATGACTTTCCTCTTTAGACCACTTTGTTCCTTTCTGTGATCATATTTTAACCATGAATTTCAAAAGCAGACTGTTACAATTAAGATGATCTCGAGAGACGTGATTTGGGGGTAAGAATATCAGTTTATTGATTATTTCAGATCACTGGTTAGGCCAGCATCATAACCAATAAAGTGACATAGGTCAATGACCCTCTGTCAATGACCAGAGACCCTGAAGCTTGGTCAAACAGCTCACTAAATAAAGTTTTAGGAGTTTATTATTCAGGTCCTTCCTTGAATATCCCAGGATATCTCTAATCGGTCAATAGCTAATTAAGATGTTAGTTAATTAAGATCAAACTATCCACCTTGAAGTAACGGGGAACATGCACATAGGAGAAGAATCCTTATCCCTTTCATTTTTTTTTAGACCCTTACCTTCCATCTTGGAGTCAATACTGTGTATTGACTCCAAGGCAGAGGAGTGGTAAGGGCTAGGCAATGGGGGTCAAGTGACTTGCCCAGGGTCCCACAGCTGGGAACTGTCTGAGGTCAAATTTGAACCTAGGACCTTCCATCTCTAGGCCCGGTTCTCAATCCACTGAGCTACCCAGCTGCCCCCTCCCCTTCATTTTTTAACCAAAAATCCTGATTTAAAAAAAGGAAGATATTCTTTGGGATTCCTAAGGACAAAGAAAAAGATTCCATCAGAGATGGAATCTCTGAACCAGATCCCAGAGATAAGAATACCCCAAAATTCTCCCTAATATACAGGAATTGTGGCCTTTCTATTCCAAATCCTTGATATAAGAATTAGTATAGTATATAAAAAATAAATTCTCATAAGACAGTCCTCAGATGAGTCACAGCACCAGTCACTTTAGGGAGCAAGAAAGCAAACTTTTTTTTTTTAACCCTTACCTTCCATCTTGGAGTCAATACTGTGTATTGGCTCCAAGGCAGAAGAGTGGTAAGGGTAGGCAATGGGGGTCAAGTGACTTGCCCAGGGTCACACAGCTGGGAAGTGTCTGAGGCCAGATTTGAACCCAGGACCTTCCGTCTCTAGGTCTGGCTCTCAATCCACTGAGCTACCCAGCTGCCCCCAAAAGCAAACTTTTAAGCAAGAGTTTAGTTTGGTTCTCATACTTTCTTCCTTCAAAAAAAGATCATAACTTTTGTTCATCCTTTTCTATAGGGAAAAGTCTAAAAAGAGTTTTAGGTTGGAAGAATATTATTTAATATTTCTGGAGAAACTAAAAAGTTTAAAAAAAAAACTGTTTCTACAGCTGTCACAAATCTGCTCTGAGAAAAAATTCAGACTCACTTTCCACCAATAATCATGTATTTTGCCCAGTTTCCTTAACATCAACTATAGGAGCCAAATTCATGTAGGAAACCAATAAGAGGGAGAGAAATATGATCATTTCTTTCATCTAGACCAGCAGTTCTCAACCTTGTTGGTTTCAAGAGGTTCTCTTTATTGAGGATCTCAAAGAACTGTTTTTGTTTAGGTGAGCAATAGCCTCTGATATTTATTGTTTGGGAAATTAAATTATCTTCAAATCATTTGTAGTTTCTGACCTAGGCTCCCAGAAAGGATCTCAAAGACCCCCCAGGGCTCCTGAACCATACTTTTAAAAGCACTGATATAGATAATATTGACATAATCAGTAAAGATATGGTAAATGAAAGGGGAAGGATTTGCTAAATGAGAAATTACCTTTTGATTTGCAAAACAAATATGCTGATTTTTTAAAAAGTGAATCGAGTTTTTGTTACCTCAGAATCTAAAAGCAGTGCATGCCCAGATAAGAATAAGTTCACTGATTTGAGACTACTCATTTTACCTCTTTATTCCTCTTTCTTCATCTAAGAGGGAAGAAAGTAACACTCTATTACAGAAAGAGTGTTGTCAGACACAGCTTCTCAGTACCTGTGTGACCCTGGCTAAGTCATTTCATTTCTTCTGAGTCCTAGTCACCTTAGTTAAATGTGACTATTGGACTACGTCTCTGAAGTTCCCTCCCATTCTATGACCTGGGGAAATACCAGGTGTTTGAACCTCCTCAAATAATTAAATAGCATAAAAAGATGAGGGCTGGGTTAGGGGATAGAGATTTCATTAAAATAGAAAACATTAGAAAGAGGAAACTCCCTCTTCCAGTTTGGTTGCCAAATCCAATGGCCTTGTCTCAATCCTCATTTTCCTTGACCTCGCTGCAGCCTTTGATGCTGTGGGTCACTTTCTCCTTCTTGAGATTCCTCTCCCCCCTGGTTCTCTGCCTCCCTTGTCTGACCATCCCTTCTCTGCCTCCCTTGTTGGGTCCTCCTCCAGATCATGGCCCCTAAACACAAATGTCCCTCAGGGCTCTGTCCTGGGCCCCTTTCTCTTTTCCCTCTGTACTTCTTCACTCAGCGCTCCCATGGATTTAATGACAATCTCTAAGCTGATGGTTCTCACATCTACCTGTCCTGCCAGAACCTCTCTGCTGATCTCCAATCTTTCATCTCCAGAGGCCGTTCTGCCATGCCAAACTAGCCATCCAGTAGACTTCTTAAACCCAGAATGTCCAAAACAACTCTTGCTCTTTCCTTCTAAACCCTCCCTGCCCTGTTAATATGAAGGGCACCACCATTCTCCCAGTCCCCAGGCTTGCAACCAGCAGTCATCCTGGATTTGCCACCGTCTCTCGCCCTGCATATCCAAGCTATTGCCAAGGCGATTCTACTCCTCTGGCATCTCTCCATTATTTGCCCTTCTTTCCTCCTCTCCTGCCCCAACTCTGGTGCCTGGATTATTGCAATAGCCTGCAGGTCATCAGAGTGCCCTGAATCTCTGTGAGCTCCAAATCATCCTCCACTTGGCTACAAAAGTGATTTTCCTCCATCAAATGCGACAGACTTTGCTACTAGCCGCAATGCAATGATCCAGGACAACGCTGAGGGACTCCTGACAAAGAAGGCTCTCTACTCAAGAGGAAGAACCGTGGGAGCAGAAATACAGATGAAAGTATAGGATTTATCATGTGTTTATTTCAGTATAGGATTTGGGGCTTGGCCTTATAAGATTATTAACTTACAAAAATGAATAATATGGAAAGAGGATTTGTGTGATAATAAATGTGTATAGACACACACACACACACACACACACACACACACACACACACACACACACACGGCATCTTTTAGTAGAACAAGCCAGAGAACATATGAAGTCAAAACAAAAGGCAAAGGCAAAGCACTCCTCTATCCCCCAGCCAGGCCACAAACAAACTCCTCTGTTTAGCATTCAAAGCCCTTCATAACTCTCCTACCTAACCCAAGCGGTAGACCTTCCTCCCTGCCATGCATTCTTCAGTCTGGTGGCACTGGCTTCCTTGCTCATGGCTGCAGCCATGCCCTCTGACTGTCCCTCCCATCTGGAATGCTCTCCCTCCTTAGCTCTGACTCCCAATTTCTCTGGCTTCCTTCATGTGCTGCCTGAAATCCCATCTTCTCTAGGGGGCCTTCCCCAATCTCTATAAATCCTAAAGCCTTCTTTCCTCTCTTAATTTGTTTGCATGGTGCCCCTGTGAATTTTTAAATCTCCATCTTGGTCTAGCACCCAGGATTGTGCACACCCACTACACAGGCATGTGCTAGTCAATGACAAATCAGAAATAACTAACTGCCCAGCTGGGCTGTCCCAAGCCAAGCTTGAGCCACCATTGGCACGTGTGAGGTGCAGGAAGTGAGGTAGAGAGCAGCCTCTGGAATTCGCTCACTTCCTGTGGACAGGGCTAGAGGAGTTCGTGCTAGAAGCTTGAGCAAGGTGGAGGCCCGCAGACAGCTTCCCTTCAGATCGGTCACGTGAGTCAAGGACTGTTTGGCCCTTTGGGCCTAAACTCCCTCTGGCTCCCTGCCAGAGGTTGAGTAACCCCTTTCCCTTTTCTCCTCTCTCCTTCTCTCCCTCTCCCTTCTCTTACTCCCATTGTGATTAAACCACCATAAATTCCATTCTGACTTGAGTGTTTCATTTTAGGAATTTCATAAGTAAATTCCTTGGCAGCCATTGTTCAATATTATAACACTCTTCAAAGGTGACATTTTCACCACAACACCCCCCACCCCAAATAGACTGTTAGCTCCTTGGGGTCAGTTTGCCTCTTTTTGTATCTCTAGTGCTTAGCCCAATGCCTGGCACAAAAAAAGGCATTTAATCAGTGTTTACTGACTGACCAACCAGTGCACTTCCTTTGCAGCTCATACTATGAGAGAGTTAGTTAAGTGACTTATCCAAGATCACACAACTGGATGTGGTTAAAAACAAGAGTTGGACCTAGGTTTTCTTGGCTCTGAGGAAATCTAGTAAAGCTTATGTCCCCCTTCTCAGAATAATACCTTCCATATACAAAGCAAACTACATAGGATTACAAAGGAAATCAATTCTATTGAAATCAATCAATAAACATTTAAGTGCCTAGTTTGTGCTACATACAATTTATCAATCTTTTTTTTTTTTAAGTTCACAGGCCACAGGTTAAGAATCTCTCTTCTGGGAGAAAAATGGATGAGGTCTCTTAGCAATGGAAGTAGAGTGGGGGGAATGTAAGCAGTATTGTGGTCAGAGAATCAAAAGAAGTAGGAATCCAGAGGATGAGAGAGAAGAAAAAAAGCAAAAATACATTGAAATGAACTCTCCAGTGTTTGAGCCAGAGGTTAGTGGGGAAGTAACCAGAAGGTGTCGCTGGAGAGCAAAGAGGGCTGGCCAGGTGCTGACCTCCATTGCCCATGGCCAGCCAAGAGAGGCAGGAACAAACTCCGCCTCCGGACCACCGCGCTCTCTCTCTGCCCTTCTCCGAATAGTTGCAGGTTTGGAAAAGAATTCAGTGTAGCGGTCAAGGCCAAGCAGCGCACTCTTCTAGGGAGCTCTCTGTGCTTGTCAGGACCCCGAAGGCAGATTCACTTGGCAAAGTATCAGAAAGGAAAGGTCCGCGGCGCGAAGGCTCTTCCTTCTTGTAGGAGAACATTCAGAGCTGCTCTTTTCGGTGGCAAAGAATTGGAAGATGAGGGGCTGTCCCTCCACTTGTGGTACATGTTGGTGAGGGAATACTGCTGTGCTCTAAGAAACGAGAAGCGCGGTGATTTCAGAAAGGGCTGGAAGGTCTGCGGGAACTGATGACACAAAGCAGCACTGGGAGAGCATTGTACCTGGTAAAAGCAACATCGGGCGCGCAACGATCAGCTGTCAAAACTTGGCTCTTCTTGCCAACGCAATGATCTGCGACAATCCGGAAAGGGGGCATGATGGGCAAAGCTATCCACCTCCACAGAAAGAACTGTTGGAGTCAGATGGATGAGGATCAAAGCATACGATTTTGCACAACAGTGTATTTGTGGTTTTATTTTGGAGTTTCGGTTCTGTGCCAGTGTCTTCCTACAACAATGGCCAATATGGAAGTGGGCTTTGCATGACAATCCCTGTATGACCCCCAAAATAGCTTTTTCCACTAAAAAATTAAAAAGTTTCTGCCTTGTTGGAGAATTATGGAGTTAACAATAGAGATGAAAAAGTCAGCATCAGTTTGGAAACGCCTAGGTGACATCTAAACCATCAAGCTGAGGAGAAATGCCTAACTAATTGCATTTTGTGTTCTAAACCCCCTCAGAGATTGTACTGCCCACACACTTAATGTGTGATCCAAGACATAAACAGGAAACAGTTGGAATTAACCTCATCATTTAGCTAGAGAAAGCACACTTAAAATGTTGTTGTTAACTGTTAAAAAAAAAAACAGCTTAAAGGGAGACACTGTGTTGAAATAGCCATTTGACTTGACAATAAGGTAGAGAGATTCAGAGGAAAGACTTTTAGCTTCCTAGATTTGTGGCTTCCAGCAAAGCCCTTATTGGATTATGTTATTGGATTAAAATTATTGGGTTTATATTTCCCTGCTGTTGTGGGGGATGAAGATGTCCTTGAGGAGCCCTCCTGTTTGGACCCCTAGAGATGCCTTCATTCCCATTTAAGCTGCCCCATCAACAGTGAGCCTGTCTCAGCACTGGGTTCACATTACTGTTCTTGCCTACTAGGGAAGTTAAACAGTCACCTCCACAGCTACTATTGAACCATTTTTTTCCTCAGCTTCAGGGGTAGGAAAATTAGCCACTCATGTTGGCTACTCATGATCTTCTTTCCAAATTCTTTTATTTTCCTTCCTTCCTTCCTTCCTTCCTTCCTTCCTTCCTTCCTTCCTTCCTTCCTTCCTTCCTTCCTTCCTTCCTTCCTTTCTCTCATTCTCTGTCTCTCTCTCCTTAATCCCACAGTTTTTAATTCTAAAATTTATAATGGGGGGCACCTGGATAGCTCAGTGGATTGAGAGCCAGGCCTAGAGATGGGAGGGCCTGGTTTCAAATCTGAACTCAGACTCTTCCCATCCGTGTGACCCTAGGCAAGTCACTTGACCCCCATTGCCAAGCCCTTTCCACTCTTCTACCTTGGAACCAATACTTAGTATTGATTCCAAGACGGAAGGTAAGGGTTTAAAAAAAATAAAATGTATATGATTTCTTTTTTTTCCCCTCCCCCAGGGGAGTTGAGAATGGGACATTTCCCAGGATATTTAACTAGCATTCAAATATCTTGGCTTGTCTGCAGAGAATTCATCTGGGCCTATTCAAACATCTGTTATAGTAACATTAATCAAAATTAATTGGAGAGATATATCTTTATTTTTTGGGAAGAAATTAAAGACATCGTAGAAATATTGTACTGCATCTGAGATGCCAGCCAGACATCTAGGAGGGGATAAAGGGCTAGAATTTGGGTGAGTGGTTATAACTGGATCTATAAATTTGGGGCTTATATTCACTGAATTTTCATGAGAGTAGATATGGTTGCCAAGGAAGATGGAGAAAAAGGAAGGAACAAGAGAGGATAGAGTCTTAGGGGGTGCGCATCTTAGCAAGTTAGAGAAAGATAAAGAATCAGTGAAGAAGACAAAGAAGAAATAGTTAAAGATGTAGGAGTCTTAGGCAAAAATCATGCCATGGAAGTCAAAGAAAGAAAATGAAGAAAGGCTTCTACAATGTCAAACATCCCAGAAAGTTTAGAGATGGAAAGCTGCACCTCATCTCATAGTTTGTGCAGGCAGCTATTTGTACCTCCTCCTGGAAGATCCACGTTGTGGAACTTGTTTCAAAGAGAATTCATCTTTACTGGATTAGCTATACATAACTATCCATCTTATTGTTGTGGTTGTTGTTCAGTTGTTTCAGTAGTGTCCGACTCTTTATAGCCTCATTTGGAGTTTTCTTGGCAGAAGTGCTGGAATGCCTGACCATTTCCTTCTCCATCTTATTTTACAGATGGGGAACTGAGGAAAACAGAGAAGTGACTTGACCAAAGTAGCACAGCTTAGTAAGTCTTTGAAGTTGGATTACTGACTGTGGGACTAAGCAACTCTCCATTTTAGCCATGTAAAAAATGGTCCTTATTCGACTGTTCTTACCAATCTCCACTTGCTTTTCAAAAGTAAGTCTTCTCCAAGATCCCTAAGTCACAATCTCCTTACCAGCCACTGTTCTTATGACTCATCTGGTTGTTATTTAAATTTATTCTTTAACCTCCCAAAGTTCTTGATGGTAAAACCCCCCCTCTCTGTCCCCCTGTGCAGAAACTCAACCTGCTTCCAAGAAGTAGTAAGAGGGTAAGAATAGGACTCTTCTCTAACTAAGGGCGAGAGATAGAAAAAGAAAGGGAAATGCAATTAGAAAGAACTCGAGACAACAGAAACTACCTGGAGGTACACCTACTACAAGCCCAGCAACCGTATGAACACAATTACAAAGCATTCTTCCCACAACAAAAGTCAGACCTAAACAACTGAAAAAATATTGATTGTTCATGAATAGGCCAAACCAATATAATAAAAATGATCATTCTACCTAAATTAATTTACTTATTCAGAGCCATGACAATCAAACTACCCAAAAATTATTTCATAGAACTAGAAAAAATGACAACAAAATTCATCTGGAAGAGCAAAAGGGAATGAGAGAAAGAAGGAAGGAAGGAGTAGGGCAAGTTCCTAGCTCTCATCATTTTCTTCATGGTGGCAATTCAGTTTTCTGTTGCTTTCATCAACAGTCAGGGGATACTAGCCCTGGTGGTTTCTCTATTCTCCTGGGTCAACTTCCTTAAGCTCCCAGCAGGCTAATTCCATCAGATCAGTGGGGGCTCCCTTCAAGTCTCCTAGTGAGGACTTGCCAAATACAGAAAGGAGCCAAAAGTGTGATGGCCAGCAGGGTCTAGATCAGGTGCCCCCTTTCATATGCGGGTCCCTTCCTTCTATTTGATAACCCTTTTCCCATTTACCCATGTGGTCAGCCACAAAAGTCATTCTTTATTAACCTTGTGGTCACATCAAATGTTTCTGGGAAACTGCCTGGTCTGGTGAGTCAGGCTTGGGATTGAAACAAAATGAGACAATTTTAGGCCACATCACATTGGCAAGGGTAAATTTCCTCAACTATAATGTTAAATGTATTTAGCAATAATAACAGCATTAGCTCATTTAGGGGCAGCTTACAAAGAAGGGCATGTTGATTGCATGGCAATAGAAGTCCCTCAAGCTTGACAGGTACTGACTATTATTTGTGCCCTGGACACCTCAGGCAACCAGGAACCTTTACCAGTTTACTGTGTTAGTTGTCTAAGCCAGAAAATCTCAGGAAGGGCTCCCAATTACCTTTTGGGGGCAAACAAGTCTATGTAGAAGGGTTTCAGTCTTGCCACCATGAGTTTCAACCAACCTAAGCAAAGATGTTGCTCCTACTACAAAATGTAGGGTGATTTCATATATCTTTGCAATGGTTTGGGTTATTCTCTGTTCCTGGACTGACCTTGCCATTTTGAGTTATCTAAAACATCCTACGTACCTTTTCAAGTCCAATTGGGAACCCATCCTCCAGGAAGTCTCCTTTGATTTTCACTCTCACCCAAGTCAATAACAACCTTTCCCTCATCAAAGCATTTTGTTTGTACCTCTTTTCTCATGAATTTCCCATGTTATAGTGTGCACTTCAGCTATCTGTTTGCTCTTCCTCTTTACCAATCATGAGCTCCAAGAGAGCAGATGTGGGCTTTAACTAAACACTCTAAGTGCTCCAACCTTTTCATCAGGGTTTTACATATAGTAGATGCTAAATAAATGTCTGGGGCTTTTTGATCATGTTTGGAAGAGAACAAATTCTTGGCATATGAACTTGAGGGTCTTATAGGAGTATACTGTTTCATACTGTTTTGCAGAGAGAGAGAGCTGAGGAATTTGCAAAAGATAAAATAGTAGTTTATGATGAATACATGGGTTTGGCATTTCTTAAAATGAGGAATCAATGAGACCAGAAGAAATTTGGACAGGATCTCTATTTAGACTGTTACAGCACACAAGCAGTAACTTGAGAGCAAGTGGGGATTTTTTGTTGTTGTTAATGGTTCACTGGGTATGAGATCATCTCAAACCTAATTATGGCTTTCCAATACCAATGGAGGGTCTATATGTCTTAGAATAAATGAATGCAAGGGTGTATGGGAGGGATCTAAATATAGCATTCTCATCAGCACACATATCAGAAAACAGCCTAGGAAGATTTGAATGGCCTTATGTAGAAGACAGATGGGGTCTTTATTGAATTTTTTTTTTTTTGCTTAAAATATATTCCTTTTAAGAGGATTATAAACACAATTATTGTGGGACTTGCCTCCTCTTGTAACCCCATATAGGGAGTAACAAAAATCTGTTTCTTGAAAGAAGTGAGTCTCTAAAACCAATTGTGATAGAAATGTGGGGCACACACAGATAATCCTAAATCAGGGGCTAACTTGGCAGGTTTTCTAACACCATAAGTTGGGCATATTTTAATTGTATGTTGTAATATAAAAACATTGGTTTGCTACACTTATATAATAAAATTATCATCTCAGTAAAGTGCCTTGAAGGTTGAATATTAGATATAGTAGAATAAGAACACATTTAATACACAATTTCCCCTCCATTTCTAATCCTAATCCTAACAATATATTACTAAATGATGCTCTATCAGGCCTAATATAATAAATGCAATTCCTGTGTTTATTAAGGATCAAAAATAGCAGTGTCAGTAGAGTGACAGGGACAGAAGCCAGATTGCAGGGAGTTGAAGAGAATGGATAATGAATAGAACTCTAACTAGGATAGGGGAACTGAGGTTTGTTTGTTTGTTTGTTTAGTTGAACATATTTATTCTTCCATGAGCCTCAAAAACTGGCCAAGTTTGGGGAGGTTTTTAAACTTAATGAAAGAAAGGAATATTTTTAATTTTAAAATTAATTTAATTTTTTTTCTTTGGGGAACTGAGGTTTTATACTAGGCTCCAAAATCTGGGGGGAGGAGGTAATTTCTTGAGTGAAGAGAGTATGTACTTCCTCCCCACTGGCGCTAAATAACACTATTTGGCACCTCTGAATATTTTATTGGCCCATGGACCAGCAAGTCTTTCAAGGAAAAGCATCCCATGAGAGCATCAAAGTCTGAGAAGTTAGGGGGGCTGATGAGGATGTGATAAGGGCATTTAGGGGTCAAGGAATAGAGGCTGATTTTTTTGAGGAGGCAGAAGGTAGACTTCTTTGATATACGTTGAAGAAAGGGGCAACAAGTTTTTAGGAAATTCAATAACCAGCTTGCTTTTGGGAAAAGTGCAGCCCAGTGATTGGTAGAAGCCTGCAGAAGGGATGAATTTCCTCATTCACAATGGGCACTCGGGGGCATTTCACTAGTTGCCTCCTGGCACTTGCCAGGAAGATCAGATGAAGTAAAACTTCAAGTGAAAGGTTGGGCCATGCCTTTCTGTGGACACCTTCAGAAGTCTAAATTGGGAGAATCTAGCAGGGCATTGCCTAAATATACTATCAGCAATTGCAATAATTCAGCAACACAGAAACAGCTGACTTTAGCATCTTAAACAGTGCTTTGCACTTATTAGGCACTTGTGAAAAGAAATTCTTATTCTTTTTGTCTATTTTGAATTAATCAACCAAAAACTTAACACCAAGTAAGGGAGTTCACCACTTGCTTGGAGTGCTCCACCCAATCAGTCAGAAACTTGTGAATCCTTTGATAAGAGTTTACACCGTCAGAGGTGACAACCCCAGACTTGACTGCCCTGCCCCTGGGCAGTGCTAAGCAAATCTGAAGACTGCAATTGGTTCACGTAAGGTGAAGGAAGGGACAGGAAGTGACATGGAAAAAGGTCCATAAAAAGTCCTGAACTTCCTGACCAAGGGGTCTTCAGCTTGAATCTTCAGCTTGGAGTTTGGGCTACTGACTTGCCTCTTGGAGGTGACGTTGGCTTTTGGGACTGTTCTTTGATCTTTGGCTTGGATCTTCTCCTGGTGAGTTGACTTGGACTGAGACTTTAGTTCTTGGACTGCTTCTGGGAGGACTGTTCCTGGATCTTTTCCTTTGGAGTCTGTCTTGGGTGAGTGAGTAGCTGGCCTTTCTTTCCTGGCTTCCAGAGGCTGTGATTATAGAAGGTGGTTTCAAAGTTCCATATTTGAATATTGTAAAATCCCAAAGGATAGAGTGCTCTGACTTTGTTCTCTGCCAGTGGTAGCTAAAGGGAGTGAAGAAGGAAGTCATTAGCATTGAGGAGGTTGTCAGAAGGGTTGTCAAAATGAATAGTTTAAATTCTTAAGGACAATGACAGAGCTTGGAAGAGCATAACAAAAAGGAGAAACTAGTATTAAGAAAGTAGAAAGACCTAGAGCAGGCATTAGGTTCTTTACATTTGTGTGAGTGTGTGTGTAATAAACCCTTTGGCAATCTGGTGAAGCCTATGGACCCTTTCCTATAATAATGTTTTCAAATGCATAAAATCAAACAAAAAGGTTACCAAGGAAATGAATTATATTGAAATTCAATTATCCAGTATATTGAGAAAATAAGTTCATAGATTCTAGGCTAGTAATGGCAAACCTTTTAGAGACTGAGTGCCCAAACTGCAACCCTCATGCCACATGTGAGCCCCCTTACCCTAGACTGGGGAGGGAGGAAGCACTCTCACTGGGCTTCTGGGCAGAGAAATGTCCTCGGGCACAGTGGAGGGGGGGGAGTAGAGCAGCCCCCTCTGACACAAAGGCTAAGAGGTTCAGACATAGAGGTGTTGGCTAACAGTAATAAGAATAGGTAGAATACAATGGAGTTCTCCAAAAAGAAGTCACTGAAGGATGGCTTGGTCCACAAGTGTTGATGTAAGGAGCTTGCCAGAACTACCTCCTAACTTTTCCAAATTAAATAATACTGCCCAAGTGGAGTGTTGCCCAAAGGGAGGAAGGCTGTAAGGGACATGGTATCCTCAGGGAGGAGCCGGATTCTGTTCAAGTAAGAGAGAAAAGAATGTTGGCTGAGAACATCAAGGATGTATTATAGGGGAGTGTGTAGGAACTGAGTAGGGATTTTAAAGGCAGGTATGATGAGCCTGGCAATAGAGAAAGGGAATTGTGCTGACTAGAATATGGATGAGGGTTCTAGAGGAGAGACTGTGGCATGAAGCTCTCACCTAAGGTGGGAAGATTAGAAGACAAGGATTGGGCGATAATACCATAAAAGGAGGCTCTGTCTCAGGTTCTAGTACTATGCTCATAACCTTTCACAAGTACTTCAGAAGGTTAAGCAGCTAGCTAAATGGAGCCCAGACTAGACCCAGATCCCTAAAAATAGAGACTCATGGGGGCTCGGCTGACAGCAGGACAATACCCCCAGGGTACTCTGGAAATCAGAGGGCAGGTTTGGCTGGCCTAGCCTTGAGAGAATGCTACCAGAGCACAAAAACAGTCACATTTCTATGGTGCCTACTATGTGCCAGGTATAGTGCTAAGTGCCTTACAAATATTACCTCATTGTCTCATACCAACCTTAAGAAGTTGTTGTTTGGTTGCGTCTGACTTTTTATGACATCCTTTAGGGTTTTCTTGGCAGAGATCCGGGAGTGTGATTGGCCTCTGCAAAGGCAAGAGAGGGTCTACCTGTTAATTAAATTAAAAAACAACCACAATAACAAAGGTTAAAGTCAGATCTCAGGCAACAGTAAAAATAGACCTGGTTAAAAGAGAGGGGCAGCAAAATTACATTATGCTTAAAGGGACCATAGAAAAATGAAATAATACCAGCACCTTATATATGCATCACACAGCATAGAAATAAAGTACTCAAAAGATAAAGTAATTTAATTAGATGGAGAGTCAGGAAAATTATAATAGTTGGAGACCTCATTTTGCCCCTTTCCGACTAAAGCAAAGAAAGAAGTTAAAAATATGAATAGAATTTTAGAAAAGTTAATTATGATAAGTCTCTGGAAATTAATGAAGATGAATAGAAAGTAATATGCCTATTTCTCTGGCATCCAAGCACTTTTACAAAACTGACCACAAGTTAGTCCATAAAATGTGGTGAACAAATATAAGTCAAGCTAAAGGATTAAAGGCATTCTTTGTGGCCAAAAAAGAAAACTATAATCACTAGAGGACATCTGGGAAAAGAACTTAAATATAAATAGAGGCTAAATAATTGAATGCTTAAAAAATTAATGTCAACAAATAAATCATAGAAAGACAGATAATTATAGTAAAGAAAATTACAACAATGAGATAACATACTTCAAAACTCTTGGGACATATCCAAATAGTCCTTAGGGTAGAATTTATATCTCTAAATATTTTTGTCAGGAATAAATAGAAAGAAGAGATAAGTCAATTGGTCATACAATCAAATAACCTAAATGAGCAACAAATATAAAACTCTAAACAATCACAAAAATAGAAAGTCTAAAAATCAAAGAAGAGATAAGTAAAATTGAAACTAAATAACAGTAACATTGACTTGATTAATAAAACTAGGATCTGCGTTTTAAAAAAACTAATGAAATAGATAAGTAATTAATTAGTCAACCTCATACAAAGAGGGAAGAAAACAAAAATGCCAAAATTAAAAAAAATGAAAGCAAAAAATTAACGAGGAAAATAAAAAATTGATAGAAACGATTTTGTCCAATTACATATCAACAAATTGATAACAAAATTAATGATCACACATTTTAAAAAATGTAAGATAACCAGTGTAATAGAATAAGAAATTGGCAATTCAAAACAGCTCAATTTCAGAAGAAAGAAATTTTAAAGAGCCTCTACCTCCTGAGTTTTGTTAAAAAGTCAAGGAGAGGAGAGGAGGCAGCTGGGTAGCTCAGTGGATTGAGAGTCAGGCCTAGAGACAGAAGGTCCTAGGTTCAAATCTGGCCTCAGACAGTTCTCAGCTGTGTGATCCTGGGCAAGTCACTTGACACCCATTGCCTAGCCCTTATCACTCTTCTGCCTTGGAACCAATATACAGTGTTGATTCCAAGACAGAAGGTAAGGATTTTAAACAAAAAAACAAAAAAAATAAATAAAATAATAAAATAAAATAAAAGTCAAGGAGGGGGCAGCATGGTGGTTCAGTGGATTGAGAGCCAGGCCTAGAGATGGGAGGTTCTAGGTCCAAATCTGGCCTCAGATACTTCCTAGCTGTGTGACCCTGGGCAAGTCACTTCATCCCATTTGCCTAGCCCTTGCCCTTCTGTCCTAGAGTTGCTACTAAAACAGAAAGTAAGGATTGTTATTTTTTTTTTTAAGTCATGCAAATGGATGCTACTTGTTGGTATTTCTGCTTCAAAATTTCTGAGGGGTAGCAGACCCCTATGAATAGTAATGATAACAAGAAGTAAGAAGAAGATTTATAAATTCAGTCTCACACCCTTGAAACTCCCAGAGTTATTCTACAGAACCGGAAAAAAATCATTAAAAAAAATTATCTGGGGGGCAACTGGGTAGCTCAGTGGATTGAGAACCAGGCCTAGAGATGGGCGGTCCTGGGTTCAAATCTGGCCTCAGACACTTCCCAGCTGGGTGACCCTGGGCAAGTCCCTTGACTCCCATTGCCTAGCCCTTACCACTCTTCTGCCTTGGAGCCAATACACAGTATTGACTCCAAGATAGAAGGTAAGGGTTTAAAAAAAAATTATCTGGAGGATCTCAAGGAAAATGATGGGGGAAAAAGTAGGTAGTAGTCCCAGAACTCAAACAAAAACAAAACAGTAATCATCAAAAGTACGTGTGTGTGTGAGTGAGTGAGGTTTAAACAAATAAAGTTGATTAGTGGGATAGACCAGATAAAGAAAAGATTCAGGAAGAAATGAAACATTAACAACTATATGAGGGGAGAGGGGAACAATTCAGCACTGATAAGGCAAGTGTGAACTAAAACAATCCTGAGGGATTGCCAATGCATGAGATTGGCAAAGATGCCAAAAAAGGAAAATGGAAAACAACGTTGAACTATACTCAAATCACTATTCAGTCAGCCAATAGATATTTATTGAGTGCCTACTATGGGCCAGTCAGTGGGGATACAAAGAGAGACAAAAATCAATCCCCACCTACAAGGAGTTCACAATATGATGGGGAAGATAACAAGCACACAACACATAAAAAGCTATATACAAGATAAATAGGGAATTCAAATCTGGTCTCAGCCACTTCCTAGCTGTGTGACCCTGGGCAAGTCACTTGGCCCCCATTGCCTAGCCCTTACCTCTCCTCTGCCTTAGAACCAATACACGGTATTGATTCCAAGATGGAAGGTAAGGGGTTAAAAAAAAAGATAAACAGGAAATATTTAAAGTGAGAAGGCCCTAGAATTAAAAGGGATTGAGAAAGACCTCCTCTAGAAGGTGGGATTTTAGTTAGAACTTAAAGTCACTAAGCAATGGATAACTCCTTACTCCAGAGATAACACATATCCCCAAAAGATAAAAGACAGTGAGAAAGGGTCATTATGTACAAAAATATTCTTATTAGCATGTTGCTATTATTGTAACAGCAAATAAAAAACAAGACACACCCAGCAATTGGCTGAACAAATCATGCTATATAACTATAATGTAATGTTCTTGTGTCATAAGAAATTATGAAAGAGACGGATTCAGAGAAACCTAGGAAGAAATATATGAACTGACACAGAATGAAATGAGAATAATGGACTTCAGCAATGCAAAGGAAAACAACTCCAAAAGACTTCAGGGCTCTGATCAATACAGTGACCAACGTCAAATGCAGAGGACTGATGATGAAACACACCTTCCACCTCCTGACATAGAAGTGAGAGACTAGAGGGGAGAATAAGACATACATTTTCAGATGTCACCAATGTGTGGATTTGTCTTGCTTGCTAACGCTTACTTGTTATTCTTTGTGTGTGGACATGGTAGAGAGGAAGGCCAGAGACAGTGATGTCTCCAACAAGAAAAGTCAACCACAAAAAAAATCTTTTAAGACACAGGACAGAATAGAAAGGAATTCAAAGTAAGGTAGTTAAGCAGAAAGCTTTGAAACTAACACATTGAATTTGTTATATATCTTTTAAAAACCAAACTATATGTAATAGAGACTTCTGGATTCTTATAAAATCCATTTTTTCTGTTCTTTTTTAGAATATGGAAATTCTCATGTCTTTCAAGGTCATAATAAGTTGTCTTTTTTTTCCTAAATGAGACAGGCAGACTTTTACCTTTAGACAAATGGAATATTAGGTTCATAAACGTTAGAATGAGAAGGAAAGGAGATCATCTCATCCAGTCCCCTCCTACTACAGAGGAACAAACTGAAGTTCAGATTCAGTGGCTTGCCCAAGTTTACAGAGGTCCTAAGGAGCAGAGCTGAGAGTAGCCAAGCCTACCACATTTGATTGTTCCGCAATATTGCTGTTACTGTGTACGTTGGTCTCCGGGATCTGCTTACTTCACTCTGTATCAGCCTTTACCATTCTTCTGCCTTGGAATCAAAATGCAGTATTGGTTCTAAAACAGAAGATAAAGATTTTTTAAAAGAAAATTATGTGACCTGTAACTAAAAATTTAGGAACTTGTAATCTGTAGATCTCACAGATTTTATCCTCTTTTTGTCTTGTGAAGCTCCTACCGTGAACATCTAAAGCACTTGGGTTTATGTCTCAGTAGGCTCCTTACTCTCTGTGTAACCTTGGGCAAGTCATTTAACTCCTCTGTGCCTCAGTCTCTTCCTCTGTAAAATATTAATATTGGGATGATGGCCTTGAAGGTCCCTTTCAACTCTAAGTCTATGACCCTGGAATATGGGAGCCTGTGACACTTGCCACCTTAGCTGCTAATCTCAGATCGCACTGTCCACCTTGCCTTGTTAGTAGACAAAGGCCAGCCTTGTTCTGGGCTAGCCCGACAGTGCAAGTCACTTTGCAGCCTCCTCTCCCACTGCCTCCTCCGCCGCCCTGCTGGAGATGCTCAGGAGGAGTCTTCAGGGAGGTCTCGGGTCTCTGCCAGATGGAAAAGAATCTTTGGTGCTTCCCCAGACACATCTCCGCAGATCTGGGAGAAAGATGAGAGGAAAGGACCAGACGTGTTTGTGCTGGCCACAGCTCTGCGGTTCACCTGGTTTTCATTGGCCCCGCCCGGGTTAGAGTCATCGGAGTAGAAGGAAGTGGAAGTTGCCAAGGGGAGACCATCCTGCGCCCCTTGTGTGACGTCTACATTTTGAACGAAACAGGAGACTGAGTCACTATCATGGAAAAAGGTCTTGCTGTCCATTAAGGTTCATTTAAAGAGATACAAAAATACAAGGGCTTGGTGGAAGGACTGTTGCACAGGTCGAGCTTGCATTTATAAAGTGTACCTGCCCAGGGAGGGCCAGCGTGCTGTGCGCCATGTCGCCACCCAGTGGCCCTAGGAAGACTAGCATCTCTGGTGGGAGGGTTTGCTAAGCCCTCTCCAGGGTGGTCCGCCCGCCTTTGATGTCCCCCTGACACCCAACTCTCACCTGTGGCTTCCAGAGCTGTTGCATGCACAGCAGTCACATGCCAATAAAAGCATCTCATTATATGGACTCACCAGGTGGAGGGTATCTGGAAAGCCTCAGACTGTCCATGAGTTGAGTTATGGGGAAGGTTACCTCAAGCTGGTGAAAAGTTCCCCCAGTGGAATGGCCAGATGACAACAATTTGTCCCAACAGCCACGAAGGAGCTGAAGCAGGCATTTAGAGCTCAAGTCAGACAATGGAGATGTCTGCATCCCAAGTATCACCAGTTGGCCTGACTTTGCTCCTGTCATTGAACTTCAAGGACTCGGGGAGAGTGAGGCATACGACTTTGAGCTACTCTACTCCATTGAAATCCAGTTCTTGCACAAGTCAAGACCTCACCCATCATCACCTTCTAACACAGGTACCCTGACCTCAACATCATGATATCATCAGCCCTTTTTGAGGGAAAAAAAAAAGATGAACAATAATTATTGCCAAGTGTTGTGCTAAGCACTGGGGACAAAAAGAAATAGATGTAATAGCCCCTGCCCTCAGGGAGCTTACATTCTGTAAGGAGACACAAGTACACATAGGAATCTATACAAAATCTATATAAAGTCAATACAGAAAATACAAGGTAACTAACTGAAGGGAGGGAAGGAGGGAGGGACGGATGGATACCAGCAGCTGGGGGGATGTTAGGAAAGGTTTCAGGTGGTACTTGAACTAAACCTTGAGAGAAAGCAAGGATTCTAACAAGCAAGCAAAGGTGAAGAGAAAATGAATTGTGGCCATGGAGGATGCCAAAGTGTAGAGACTGGAGATGTAATATTCTTTGTAGGAAAAAAGCAGCAGACTAGTTTGAGATTTGAGAGACCTGAGATGAGAAGAGGGAGAGGAGGACTTTGCTTCAGATTGTAAAAAGGGATTTTGTATTCTTTTTTTAATGTAACAGGGGGCCTGAAGGTCCTCTTGCCATAGAGATGTGTAGGGATTAACCAGCCCACAGTGACAGGAAGTAGAAACCATAGAGACAGGAAGTGAAGTAGAAAAAGGGTATAAAAGTGGTCAGTGTCAGTTGGGGGGGGGGATTAATTGCTGATAGTTAGGTGCTGGCAGTTGCAGGGAAGCTGGCTGCTGGGAATGTGTTGGGTTGGGGGTTGGCATTTAGTTGCTGGAATAAAAGGCAGGCCTGAGCTTACTGAGAGAGCTTTCTGTCTTTTGGGTTTTTGGCTTTTGGTTTGGACTGTTAGGGTTTTTTTTTTCTTGAACTTTTTTGGGAGGTGGTTGGTCTTCATTGACAGACCTAATTGGAGTTGGATTAAACAATGATTGGGTTGGAACTTTGTGGGGTGGTTTTATTAGCGGTAGTTATAGGCAGTTTTAGGTAGTAATTATATGTAGTTATAAGATAACTAGTTAGGTATTAGGCAATTTCTTTTTCTACCTCTTTCCTATATTTCTCTCCTTTACTATATTCACTTTACTATATTCTATTACTATTTTAATTAAACTAAATTGTTCATTGTTTAAAGCTGCTAGAAGTTTTGTATCTCTGGCTTAAAGAGATAATATTAATTTACAATTTTACTATATTCTCATTAAAACTAAAGTTGTTAAAAGCTGCTCTTTTATTTTTATCAAACCTTTGTTTTAACCCTTACAAGATGTTCTCCATTTCCTTGGTAAAGAAAAAAACAAAGTTTTTATACTAGTTAGTGGTAGCAAGATGGACTTTTAAAAAGTTTTATTTAATGTCTTTTGTTTTTTTCAGTTCTGGTCATTTCTAGATCTACACTGCTCCCTACCTTGTAATAAAAAATTAACAAAAGCAATGGACAATGCCTGAACTTGTATGTAACATTCCCTACCCATAGACTTCCACCTCACTAAGGAAAGGAAGGAGGTACATTTTTTTCATTTCAGCAAATATGTATTTAGGGAAAACTAAAGTGCATCTGACAATTTCATGCAAATATTCAATAAGCACCTAAAAGGTGCCGTTATTATCCCCATTTTACAGATGAGGAAACTGAAGCAGAGATTAAGTCACTTCAACAAAGTCACATAAATAGCAAGAGTCTGATCCTAAATTCAAACTCAATGCTAAACTAAAAAAAATAACAAAAACTATCTACTTGCTGCCTCGTCCTTCGAAATGATAAGAGATCCTCTTATTGGACACAAACCTAGAAAACCCAACGTTACTTAGCAGATATTTAAAAGGGATCATCCTCCTGCCTTAGCGTCCCCTTCCTTTCCAGCAATATTTTGTGTCAGAACTCTTTCAAATGGTTCCCAAAGATGGGGTGAGGGAATCTGAGTCTTCCTGGTTCCAAGTCTAGTGTTCTCTCCTCTGCACCCCACAGCAGCTCAGATAGGAAGTCTTTTAGAACATAAAAGGATTTCTATACAACGCTGAGCTAATACACTGTCCTAATTGACTTCTAGTAGTAACTCAACTTAGTAATTCATGGTTAGGAGCAGAGGCAGGTGGTAACCTAGGGATGGAGTTTGGCAAGGCATGAGTAGTGATAGGTGAGGCAGGGCATAGCATTCAAAGCAGAAGACAATGTATGGCTGAACTGTGGACCAGAGCTGTGTAGGGAAGATAATGCAATGTAAGAAGGATGATGGACTGGGGAATAGAGAGGGACAGACGAATTAGATACCATGGGAATAGAGGGGATGGAGGAACTGGATGTCAAGGTAAGGACGGAGAATATATCCAGAAGAATGGGACAGTAAGAAACAAGGCAGATGGAGAATTGAGGCCAAAGATAGGAAGTGACCTTCCCCTCCTTGCCCTCGGGCCCTCAGGAAATCAGTAGCTGAGTTGACACTAAAAGCCAGTTCTTCTGTGTTCTTTTCTTTCTGCCAGAACTGAGACTTTGGGTTCTGATTGATGAATATATCCTACCTAGACCCAGGTTAGGAGTGCTCTAAAGCCAGCCCCCTACAGACTCAGGAGAGCCAATTGTTAAATTTTTATTGTGAGCATTTATACCTCAGAAATTGAAGAGTGACAAATCATGGCTTAATTTATTTGTCTTAATCATGTAGACTTAAGAAAACAATGGAGAAAATGTTACCAGTGCAGATTAAGTTTAAAAGTATGGCAAACTTTCCATTTTTTTTTTCAGAGAGCTGGTTGTTAAATATTTACCAGTATCTCCCTGCCCCAGGCCACCATACCATTTTGATACTATCTCCAAGTTAGGCCAGGATACAGGAACCCTTCCTCTTGCCTCCCCTTAATGGCCCCCCTCCAAGCATTGTCTTCTCTTCAGAGTGTAAGCACCTTGAGGGCAGGGCAATCTTGTTTGCTTGTTTTGTCATCCTCGCCCCCTAGCAGAGTGCCCAGAGTATAAATGCTTCCTAGCTGTGTTTTTCTTTCATCCATCCATCCCAGGCCTGTTTCCATGACCACCAGCTGTAATTGTGTGACTTCAGAGGTCCTGGTTATGAATCTGGCAGCTTCCTCAGGGACATCTGCCAGAGGACAACTGAACTGGTGACAGGAATGAATGTGACTCTCTATTTCTTGCTGGAGGGAGGAATTTGCCATTTTAAATGGACTCCATGATGTATTTTGAAAAGACTGTGTATATCATGGCTAATGTCAGACCTCCCACTTTGGGAGAGCCAGGCTGTATTTTGTGAGGTCTCTTTTTATCCTCTCCCTGAATCTCTACCCTCACATAGTTCTCTTTCTTTGGTTTACAAGTTTAATTATACTTTATCAACAAGCCAGGAAGCCAGACATGCCTAAAGAGACAGAAATCTTGTCTGTCCAGCACGAAAGAATAACAGACATTTCTTGGCTTGTCTTTGTTCTAAAAAGTCAAACCAATGGGGGCAGCTGGGTAGCTCAGTGGATTAAGAGCCAGTCCTAGAGATGGGAGGTCCTAGGTTCAAATCCGGCCTCAGCCACTTCCTAGCTGTGTGACCTGGGCAAGTCACTTAACCCCCATTGCCTAGCCCTTACCACTCTTCTGCCTTGGAGCCAATACACAGTATTGACTCCAAGACGGAAGGTAAGGGTTTAAAAAAAAAAAGTCAAACCAAAAGAATAGGATCAGCCAATCAATAGGATCACTTAGTTTAGAATTCTGGCTCACTGTCCTTTTCAAATAATAATATTACTATTACTAATAAGATCATAGCTAGCATTTATTAACACTTTAAGGATTATGAAACATTTTACAAATACTTTTTCATCTGATCTTCACAATAACCCTTGGTGCTATTATTATCCTCATTTTATAGATGAAGAAATTGAGGCAGATTGCATTTAAGTGACTTGCCCAAGGTCACACAGCTAGTAAATGCCTGTCCTGACTCCAGGCCCACTGTGGCACCACCTAGCTGTGAAGGCCATGGCTCCTGTCTCTCAGAGCTGGATCCCTACAACTTTCCCCCGCCCCTGTGGAAAGGAAATAAGACTTCTCCATACCCCATACAAGCCTCCCATTACCCCCCATTTTTCCAATCCTATTTCCTTTCCCAATAAATATTACACCCCCAAACAAAGAGGGGAATTAGGTGGGTTAGATTGGTGAACTCAGCTTCCTGGACATACTTTCCCCGGTGCCTCAACTGCCATCCCCAACTGGATTTTTCCCTAACTACAATTATTCCCAGTTACATCTCTGCTATTCAGTTTTATTCAGAAAACAAAACAAAACATTGATTTAGGGCTTCCTCTGTGCCAGGCATTCTGAACAGCTCTGGGAATACAAAGACAAAAGGGAAATATGTCTGTCTTCAAGGAGCTTCCATTCTATTGGTCTTAAAGCTCATGTACACAGTAAGAAAGAACCCTCTATTTGAAGTCAAAAGAACCCAAATGCACCTCTAGCTTTCTGTGTGATGTTGGGCAAGTTACTTCTTCTCTCTGGGGCCCCAGTTTCCTCAACTTTAAAATGCGAGGGATGGAACATGTTTTGGGTAGGGACCATTCCTTGACCCCGACATTTCGAAATGTCCCTCAGCTGCTCCAGGGCCCCAGAAGAGTTTGGAGATGACCTTAGACTCAACTGCTAGCAGATCACAAGCTCTGGGCAGTTTTCTCAGACTAGAAAGGCTTCGAGCAGAGGCTGGAGATGGAACATGCTTGTCATCAGAGGCCTGGTCTAACCATGAGTGATTGTTTCATGGTCCGCTTGGACTCAGACTGTTGAGTCTTGTGGCCACATCAACTCCAAAAGGCCATTTGCTACTCGGTAGAGCCTTGGCATCAGAATACTCGCATGATGATGACAACTCCAGTTAGGGAAGTGTTTAAGAAGACTAGAAGAAGGGCTATCATTGAAATATGGCACAGAGATATGTACGTCCATATATGTGAGTGGGTAAAGAGAGATGGATAAAGAGAGACAGACAGAGAGAAAGAGAGCTCCTTGAGGACAGGGATTGTTTCTTTTGTATTTATGTTCGCAGAGTTTAGCACTGTACTTGTGTTAAGTAGACAGCCAGTAAATGTTTAACTATTAAATATATTAAATAAATATATAACTATAATCCTATAAACAACTAAACAATATAAATGTACTTGTATTCCATAAATATACAAAGTGCTTTTACAAAGCACTTTATGTCTGTAATCTCATTTGATGCCCACTAGAACCCAGAGGTAGTCATTCTTATTATCCATTTTTTTACAAAGGGGAAAATTGAACCTGAAAGTATCTGAGTTACTTGCCCATGCTTAGTGTGTGAGGCAGAATTCAAACTCAGGTCTTCCCAACTGGCACATTTCCTAAAGATCTGAGGCAAGTTTTCTTATACTTTTATCCCTCTCTAGCTGAGGAATCTTATCCCACTGAGGCCTCTGAATAAGAATCATAGACCTGGAGCCAGAAAGGACTTCAAAGGCCAACTCGTTGTTTTTGTTCAAATCATTTCAGACTCTCTGTGACCCCATTTTGGGTTCTCTTGCAAAGATATTGAAGTGGTTTACTGTTTCCTCCTCCAGCTCATTTTACAGATGAGGAAACTAAGGCAAAGAGGGTTAAGTGACTTGCCCAGGGCCACACAGCTAGAAAGTGTCTGAGTCCAGATTTGAACTCAGAAAGACTGGGGCTCTATCCATGGCACCACCTGACTGCCTGAGAAGGCATCTCCATTATCATTTTAGATCAGGAAACTGAGATCCAGAGGTTGGATGATTTGTCCAAGTTCAAATAGGGAGTCATGATCAGAGATGAGTTTTGAACCTGTGTCCTCTGATTCCAAGGTCAGTGTTCTTCCCATCATCCCTGCTAAATGTTTTGTGTCTCTAAAAAAACCCACCTCATTGCTCTTTGTTTTTATTTTCTTTGTGCCTTCCGTTTCACACTCTGCAGACTTCAAGGGTCACCCATTTGCCTTCCTAATGCCTGGATCCGGAGGCAGCCCTGGCTCCCTTTTCCTGCTTTTCCTCAGACATCCCTCAGCCACTTCTGATGTACAACCCATACTCGGAAGCCTGCTGCAGCCAGCTTCCCAAACCTTTCCTCTCAGAAACAAAGGCAGTCTTATTTTCCTAACCCACAGCAAGGGCTGCCAAACCCATCTGCAAGGGCTTGTTTTCTAGAGAAGCAAGATGTCATGGTCTAATAGTATTGCTGACCCATAGGTTTATAGAGTAAAGATTTTGTGGGATAGATTCTTTCATCATTGCTGTTGTTTAGTCATGTCTGACTATTCATGACCCCATTTGGGGTTTTCTTGGCAGAAAAATTGGAGTGGTTTGCCATTTCCTTCTCCAGTTCATTTTACAGATGAGGAACTGAAGCAAACAAAGTTAAGTGACTTTCCCAGGGTCATACAGCTATTAAGTACCTGAAGCCTTCCTTTGATAAAATTAATTACTTGTTGATTCCCAGTTAACAAGGTCAACTCAGTTGAGGCAAGGGAATCTTAGAAGAGATTGCACTTGGAAGCTGGGGGACCAGGAAAGACCTCCTGGAGGGTATAGCAGAGTCTTACAAGAAGATGAAATTCTGGGAATTGGAGGTTGGAGGGAGAGGCTAACAGTCATGTGGAGCAGCTAATGCAAAAGCAAAGCAATGGGAAATGTGTGAAATGAAAAGCTAATAGACCAGTCTGACTGGATCACAGAGTGGAAAGAGCAAGGTAGAATGTAAGAAGATTGAAAAGGAGGAAGGAGTCAGGGTATGAAGAGAGCTAAATGCCAAAAAAAGAATCGATATCTGATCTTGGAGGTAAGAGGGAGTCATTGTACTTTACTGGATGGGAGAGTGACATAGCCAGATCAGTGCTTTAGAAAATTCACTTTGGCAACTGTGTAAAGGGAAATTAGAATGAAAATGCAAGTAGACTAATGAGAAGACTATGGTAATAGTTCAGGTGAAGAAATGAGGGCCTAACCTGGTGTGCTGTCTGTATAAACAGAAAAGAGGAGTCATGTGGGAAAGATGTTGTCAAGAAAGAAATTCCAGTATTTGATAGGGTGTATGGAAGAAAGAAGTTGAAGTTGACGCCAAGGCTTTGAACTTGAATAACTGGAAGGATGGCGATGTCCTCAACAGCAATAGGGAAGTTAAGATGAGGGGAAGATTGTGTCCTCCTGATTCTGCTTATTTCACTCTGCATCAGTTCATGTAGGTCTTTCCAGCTCTTCCTGAAATCATCCTGCTCATCATTCCTTAGAGCACAATTGTATTCCATCACCATCAGAGACCACAATTTGTTCAGCCATTCTCAAATTAAGGGACATCCCTTTAGTTTCCTTTTTTTTTTGCCACCATGAGGGGAAGATTGTGGGAGGGGGAGACAATGAATTCTCTTTTGTCCATGTTAAATTTAGGATGCTTGAGGGACAATCACTTTGAAATGTCCAGTAGGCATTTGGGTGCAGGTGGTGGTGTCTGGAATTCTGGAGAGAAAATAGGCCCTGATGAATGGAACTGGAAATCATCTATGAACCAACAATTCTATGGGAACTGATGGGATCACCAAGTGAGATAGTCTAGAGAGAACCTAGAAAAGAGTCTTGGGAGGTCCCCTACCATCAGAGGGCATAATATATATGAAAATGTAGCAGAGGAGACTGAGGGGGCAAGTATGATGAGAAAGCATAGTCAGAAAAAAACAAAAGAGGAGAGAGTACCCAGCAAGAGAAAGAGATCACATGTGGCCTAGAGGAATAAGGATTAAGAAGAAATCATTATATTGAACAATTAGGTCATTGATCACTTTGGAGAACAGTTTTCATTGAATGATCTTTGAACATCATATTAGAGGCTGAGAGGAGAGAAAGTGGAGGCTCTGATAACTTTTTTCAATTTCAATTTATGTTTGTTACATTAAAATACCTAGGTAAGCCCCTCTCTCCTCCATTAGAGAAGACACATTTAATAAAAAGATACATGGATGTATAGAACTCCATCTTACTTGAGTTTAGCTGAGAAGGTGAGGAGAAAAATAAGACAGTAGATAGTGGGCATTTTAGGATCCAGTAGGGTGGGAAGGGAAAATCTCTTTGCATCAGACTTTTTGGATAGGGGTTTGGTATCTAAGCTATACAGACAATTGACATATCATATATGCATTATGTGTACATACATGTATATATATAAACATATATATACATATATATACACACATGTGTGTATCTGAAACCAGAAGTCATTCCCCAGGAGATAAATGGTCCAATGAACAATTTCCTCAGAAGAAAACTGTTCCAAATCACTCATGGTAAGAGAAATGCAAATCAAAATCCCAAAGCTCCACTTCAGACCCATCTAATTGGTGAAGGTGACAAAAGCTAGGAATAGTCAATGCCAGAAGGGTTGTGGGACTCTGGGTGCATTGTTGGTGAAGCCATGAATCAATACAACTCTTTTGGAAAATAATTGAGAATTATACAGATGCAGTGATTAAATATACATATCCTTCGACCCAGAGATCTCATTAGAAGGGCTCTGCCCCAAGAAGACTGAGAAGAAAGTGCCTGTATTCCCGCAAATATTTATAGTACACTTTGGTAGGAGCATAGGACTGAAAGCAAAGTAGGTACCCATCTATCAGGGAATGGTTAAACAAATAGTTAAACATGAACTTAATGGAATATTACTGGGTCGACATATACGATAAATGCGGAGAAGCATGAAAAGACTAAAAGGAACAAATTCAGAGAGAAACTAAGCCAAGAAAACAATATATACAATGAACACAACAGTGTAAATGGAACAAACAACCACAAAATTATCAAAGTGGAATGTGGCAAAATCACAAAGAATGAGCATGGCCTCAAAGAAGAGATATGAGAAGGCATTCTCCCTCCTACTCCTCTGCAGAAGTGATAGAGCCACAGTTATGGGATATTCATTGCATATTATCTCAGACTCTTTTGATGTATTTATCAATTTTGTTAAATTTTTTCTCTTCCCTTTTCCTTAAAAATATTATTTGTTATATAGGACAATTCTAGGGGTAATATTGGAGGGTACCAGGGAAAATGTTGTCAATGTAACATTGAATATATCCCTACAAATGTATTTTTTAAAAGAATGGGGGAGGAGGTATGGGTAATTCTCGTATATAGCAGAGAAAGAAGAGGGCATGGTTTGATGGTGGAGAGAATCCTCTGGAGAAGACAGGAAGGGATGAGGTAATCTACTGGGACAGATGGGAAGGAATGAGATCAAGGCGTTGGCATTGGCAAATAGAAGGGCTACCTCCTCATTAGAAACTGGAATGAAGGAGTTTGTGGGGTGGGAGATGACATCAGAGGGATTTGAGGATAAAAAAGAGAAGTAAAGAGGGAACCCTTGGCAAATGGCCTCAGTATTTTTCAGTGAATTAAGAGGTAAGAGTTAGCAGAGAAGGTAGAGGAGAAAGAGTGACCAGAAAGGCTTGAAGACAGAAGACTCTGGAACAACTTCTATGGTGAATGGATTAGGGAATCAAATAGGTAATAATGGAATGATTGCCTTGATGTTAGGAAGGTCTAGTTGAAATTCTTTAAATAAATTTGTAGTGAACCCAGTCAGCATTGTTTTGGGATTTCCTCCAGTTATATTCAGTAGCACCTGAATAGAAGCAAAGGAGGCAGATGGTTTGGGTTTGAGCAAAGTGTGACTGGTCACAGGACAAAGGAACAGAGGATTGGAGAGTAGGAGAATATGGTGTTAAACTGGTTCCCCCAGCAATAGCAATTGGGAAGAGAGAAGAGTATAACCAGAATAGGGTAGATGACCTGGGACATTACCGAGGGGCAGAGGGAATGGAGAGAATGATAAGAACAAAGGGTAGTTTTTAGAGCAGTGAGGCATGGGGGGGTGGTGGTGTGGAAAAATAAAAGATTGGAAAGAGATTAATAGTCAGTGTTCTTGATTAGTGAAGTGGAACATTTATGGGGAGTAATGTAAGATCAAGATTGGACCTTTCCTATGTGTAGCAGAATTGGAATTGAGTACAGTAAGGAAAAGGAAACTAATGGTTATTTGAAGGAGCATTGCTGTGGTGGCGGTGGTAAGGTTGGTTTTTTTGTCCTGCTTTTTTGAAAAGGACCAATGACATCTCCTGAAGTGATGTCTTGACTTACCTATGAACTGGATAAAAGGGAAGCAGAGTTGCCCAATGTATCAGCCATCATATGTATTGCTGCAATAAGCTAGAATGGGGAGAGGGGGGAAGGAATTAGGGTATATTGAAAGACTAAACTCGAAAAAAGGAATGAGAATGTTCTTGATAGATAACAGCTACCAGAATCATGGTTGAGTGATAAATCTGGATTGAGTGAACTTTAAACTAAGAGAGTTGCTGAGTAGGAAGGCGGACACTCCCCCAAAATGGCCAGGTCTTGATTATTCCAGGCTAAGCACAGGGGAAACAAAAACAAGACAGCAGTACAGTACTGTCTCTCCTCCATGCGCTTAAGGCATTTGCAATCTAACAGGGAAAGACAAACAGAAAGGGGAACTGGCAAGGGATAGGACACAGTATTCATGTGGCCATTGAGTTTGTTGGAAGGAGAGCTGGAAAAAAATGAGCATAATGACTGGGCCTTTTAATGTTATGGAGGTTCTAGGAAGGGATTCATCAAACAATGAGTTGGCCTTAGGGTGAGGGAATACAGTAGTACAGCCATTCTGGTACACATAGAATAATAAAAGAACCAAAGGAAAGCCCCAAGCATGTTAGTTTGATCCCACATGGAGTGCTTCAAGGAGGACATTGAAGGAGCACATAGGATGAGAAGGCCTAGATGAATCGAAATCTGTACTGGTGGAGAATGCGCACATGCTGACTAAATGATAACTCCATAAAAGTTTCATTAGAGCATAAAAGTCACTGTGTTGCAAATATGTATAATGTAGCATCACAGGAGTTAGCCAGATACAGGAGAGAAAGGGGCTTTCATTTTCAGCTTAGTTTGGACATATAATTAATTAAGAAATAAACCACCAATTAGAGAAGAAAAAGAAATTGAAGGTATTAAAATAGGCAATGAGGAGACCAAGCTATCACTCTTTGCAGATGATATGATGGTCTACTTAAAGAGTCCTAGAGAATCAACTAAAAAGCTAGTGGAAATAATCAACAATTTTAGCAAAGTAGCAGGATACAAAATAAATCCACACAACTCATCAGCATTTCTATATATCTCCAACACATCTCAGTAGCAAGAATTAGAAAGAGAAATCCCATTTAAAGTCACCCGAGACAATATAAAATACTTAGGAATGTATCTGCTGAGACAAACACAGGAACTATACGAACACAACTACAAAACACTTTTAACACAATTAAAACTAGATCTAAACAATTGGAAAAACATCAACTGCTCATGGGTAGGATAAGCAAACATATTAAAAATGACCATCCTACCCAAACTTATTTACTTATTTAGTGCCATACCCATCAAACTTAAAAAACTTTTTTACTGAATTAGAAAAAAAAACCATAACAAAGTTCATTTGGAAGAACAAAAGATCAAGGATATCCAGGGAAATCATGAAAAACAATGCGAAGGAAGGAGGCCTTGCAGTATCAGATCTCAAACTAAAGCAGTGGTCATCAAAACAATATGGTACTGGCTTAGAGACAGAAAGGAGGATCAGTGGAATAGACTTGGGGTAAGTGACCTCAGCAAGACAGTCTATGACAAGCCCAAAGATCCCAGATTTGGGGACAAAAATCCACCATTTGATAAAAACTTCTGGGAAAATTGGAAGACAGTGTGGGGGAGATTAAGTTTGGATCAACATCTCACAACCTACACCAAGATAAACTCAGAATGGGTGAATGACTTGAACATAAAGAAGGAAACTATAAGTAAATTATGTGAACACAGAATAGTATAAATGTCAGATCTTTAGGAAAGGAAAGATTTTAAAACCAAGCAAGTCTTAGAAAAAGTCACAAAATGTAAAATAAATAATTTTGATTACATCAAATTAAAAAGTTTTTGTACAAACAAAAACAATGTAACCAAAATTAGAAGGGAAGTAACAAATTGGGAAACAATCTTCATAACAAAAACCTCTGACAAAGGTTTAATTACTCAAATTTACAAAGAGCTAAATCAATTGTAAAAAAAATCAAGCCATTCTCCAATTGACAAATATGAGCACGAGACATGAATAGACAATTTTCAGATAAAGAAATCAAAACTATTATTAAGCACATGAAAAAGTGTTCTAAATCTCTTATAATCAGAGAGATGCAAATCAAAACAACTTTGAGGTATCACCTCACACCTAGCAGATTGACTAACATGACAGCAAAGGAAAGTAATGGATGTTGGAGGGGACGTGGCAAAGTCGGGACATTAATGCATTGCTAGTGGAGTTGTGAATTGATCCAACTATTCTGGAGGGCAATTTGGAACTATGCCCAAAGGGTGCTAAAAGACTGTCTGCCCTTTGATCCAGCCATAGCACTGCTGGGTTTGTACCTCAAAGAGATAATAAGGAAAAAGACATGTACAAGAATATTCATAGCTGCACTCTTTGTGGTGGCCAAAAATTGGAAAATGAGGGGATGCCCTTCAATTGGGGAATGGCTGAACAAATTGTGGTATATGTTGGTGATGGAATACTATTGTGCTCAAAGGAATAATAAAGTGGAGGAATTCCATGGAGATTGGAACAATCTCCAAGAAGTGATGCAGAGTGAAAGGAACAGAACCAGGAGAACATTGTACACAGAGACTGATACACTGTGGTACAATCAAATGTAATAGACTTCTCCATTAGTGGCAATGCAGTGATCCTGAACAACCCAGAGGGATCTATGAGAAAGAACACTATCCACATTCAGAGGAAAAACTGTGGGAGTAAAAACACAGAAGAAAAACAACTGCTTGATTACATGGGTTGAGGGGGATATGATTAGGGATGTAGACCCTAAAGGAACATCCTAGTGCAAACATCAACAGCATGGAAATAGTTCTGATCAAGGACACATGTTCCAGTGGAATTGTGGGTTGGCTGAGGGAAGGGAAGGGAGGAATAGAATATGATTTTTGTAACCAAGAAATAATGTTTGAAATTGACCAAATAAAATTAAAAAAATTAAAAAAAGAAAAAAAGAAATAAACCACCAATGGAGATGAAGAAACACCAGAGGTTCAGGCTTTCTTAAAGAATCTGGTTTTTGTCTCCCTCCACACCCAGAAGCATGAGACAAGAAACAGACACCACACTGCCTTCATCTTTTCTTTCCCTCCCTCACAATTTCCCCTATTGAAAAGCGACTTTTTATAAATGTAATATACTTCACAGAAACCTCAGACTTTACAAGAAGGATCTTTTGTTATTAATGCGAGGACATCAGAGCAGTGAAGAAAGTTTAAATTGGAGAATGTTAGACCATTAGTATTTCAAGGGAAATTAGGGAAAATTTGTTGTTGCCTCAGACACCCTGGGCTTGAATGCTGATTCTATCACTTAACTGTCTGTGTAGACCTGGGCAAATCTCTTCCCCTGTCCTAGTCCCAAATTTGAACAGATTGAATATATATACCTTTATAGGTTGGGCTTACCTAGTGCCCAATATCATCCAAGCAATATCTTTCAACAAGGGTTCTTGCCTTTCTTTCTTACATGGATTTTCCACTATTAGAGTCATACCTTTTAGTTCAACAGTATGTGTGTATACAGTCTCCAAAAGGACTATTAAAATACATTATAGCTCAATAAATGTTTGGTGGTCGAATGATGGACAGGGAAGATAATGGAAAGTTTTCCAGGAAGGAGTTATAGCAAAATGTAGTTTCCTAAAATAGCTTTGGCTTGGTGGGGGCCTGGGGGGAGCACCAGGGAGAGAGACCGAGAGGAAGGGAGGGAGAAGGAAGACAAGACAAAAGAAATGGGGACAAATTTTCAGCACCATCCTCTTGCTACCGACCTCCTTTATGAGGGTGGACCAGCAAGAAAACTAGCACAGGATTCAATTTCAGTCCACATTTGTTTTTGCTTTAGTTTAAATATAATTACAAATGGTTCTTTGAGCTAGTTGGTCACAGAGAGTCCCACACCCAAATTGGGAAACTACTTGTTGAAGCGGAAAACACTTAGGACTCAGAATCAATGGTTTCTAGGTTCAAATTCTAGCACCAATTCATACTAGCAGTATGACCATTGGCAAGTGCCTTTGTCTAAGCCTGAGGCTTATAATTATTTATAATAATTATTTATAATAATTTATAATAATTATAAAATGATATGACGATACTCTCACATGGTTACTGCATCTTGTGGTTGTAAGGTTCAAGTGGATTAAAGCACTTTTAAAACCTGGAAGCAATATGTGAACATCAACTATGATGGTCACGATGAGTTTACTGTTTATTATGATGGCGATGCTAGTGAGAGAAGACAAATTCCATAAAAAAGAAAGAGGAACCAAACTGAAATTCTGCTTAAGATTCAAAATCATCAAAGAAAACTATTTTTAAAGGGTGAATGTTCTGTTATTATTTCTGTGCTATTAAAACTATTCAATCATTTTTTTTTCCAGTAAGGTCTGACTCTGCTACCCTCTTTAGGATTTTCTTGGCAAATATACTAGACTGATTTGTCATTTCCTTTTCCGGTTCATTTTACTGATGAGGAAACTGAGGCAAACAGAGTTAAGTGATTTCCTTAGTCACACAATTAATAAAATATCTGAGACCAGATCTGAAGTCAGGAAAATGAGGCTTTCTGACTCCCAGGCTCAGCACTCTATCCACTGTGCCACCTAGCTGCCTACTCCAAAGAAAGACCTGCTTAAAAGAAAGTGATTAACAAAAGGAAAAAATTCTCTTGCTACTCCAAACCACAAAGTATCCTTATCTTTTTTTTTTCTCAGAAGCTCATTTTGGTAATACTTTTCAGTGCTGATTTTTTAAATTTTGTTTTTCTCTAGCTTTCTAATTTTATTTTGCCATGTTGTCCCATGTATCTTCCTAGAATTACAAATGCAGACTGTTTCTGTGGGAATGATTCAGTAAACATTTGATAGACTGCTGCTCATTGGCATGCTGGTACTGAGCTAACAGTCTATTCCTATGCTAATCTTCTTTGTATTTATGCAGTGACGTCAGCCACATTTGCATGATTCTCTTCCTGTCCCTTTAGAGTGTCGCTGATTTGCATACTTCTCTGATAGCGCTGTTTGATACATTTTAACCCTAAGCCAGCCTTGCTTCACCCTGGTGCTCTACCTTCCTGCTGTGGTTTGGCATGATTGATTGGCTGAGTGATATTTTGATGAATACTGAGCAACAATGGAGATTGCTGTTGGAACATTGTTATCCTAAAGGACAGGAGGAGCACTGTCTAACTGGGCCCTCCTCTGAATTCACAAAGAGGCTGGTTTTCCTCTTAAAGATGCCAGAGCTGTTCTCTGGAGGTCAAGAAGCAGGCAATGTCTTGTTTGACTCGCACCTTCCCGGTGGCTATCTTGCTGTGACTTCCTAGCTACCTATGGGCAGCAACAGCCCACTGCCCGGAAATCAGCACCTCTGAGGCTTGCCAGGGGCCCAAGAATCACCAGGTCTTGCCCTGTTGTTGAACATCCTTCCACGCTAAGTAAATCGCCAGCTGTCAGCAGTTGAATGACCTACCAGCGTCTCGTTTCATTCTAACACCGCCCCCAAATTAACGGTGGAGCCACCTATTAAATCATGTAAAGGCGTATATTTAGTCCCTAGATCCTGAGTGTGACTTTCTTCCCCCCCCCATGCCCCTTCCCCTCCTTCATAGGCCCCTCAGATTCTCCTTTCCGCTCTTCCCAGTTTAGGGCTTTAATCACTGTACACTGAAAGGGCAAATCTTGTGTGAGAGGTTCAGCCAAGGCAAGAAATGGAAGAATGCATCCTGACTGATCTGCAGAAAGCAGGTTGGAGAATCAAAGGAGAAGACTTTGTCATTTCATTGTTAAATCTTTGGGGTTTTACTGAACCCGACCATTAAATATGAGCATTTCCACATTCCAGAAAGAAAGGACTGACTGTACAGTAAACTGTGATTCTCCATTCCACACATTTTTAAAAAGTAAATCATAAATTCTGCATGTTGCTTCCAAAGGTATCCTACTCCTCTGTATTTCCCTCTGAACTCCTCGGTGCTTAGCACAGTGCCTGGTATATAGTAGGTGCTTAATGAATGTTGACTGACCCAGCCTCTTTTCTGTGCATTTTTCAAATTCCATGGAGCCACATCCTGCCTTTCTGCCTTTCTCTCTCTCTCTCTCTCTCTCTGCATTACTATCACTAGTTCCCATCTTCCTCCCAAGTCTATCTCCCCAAATAAAATACTCTCCCTTGTAAACAGTAAGCACACTCATGGAAAACAAATTCACACGACCATATCCTCAAGTACACTTGTCTCATTCTAGGACTCCGGTTTCTATACCAAACCATA
Organism: Monodelphis domestica; assembly: GCF_027887165.1. Lineage (NCBI taxonomy): Eukaryota > Metazoa > Chordata > Mammalia > Didelphimorphia > Didelphidae > Monodelphis > Monodelphis domestica. Next base: position 299,837,102 of record NC_077232.1, on the reverse strand, counting down.
TTTTGGAGTGAATGTGTTCAACTCTCCTTTATTTCAGACAAGTGTGAAATTCACTTGATTAGCACACCCCTTGCCCCTTCCTCCATGTTTGTATACTCCTCTTCTCATGGACCCCAATTATGAAAAATAATAGGTTCCCAACTCCTTCCTTCATCTTCAGTGGTCTGCTGGTAACTGTTTAACAACTGGCTTTCCAGAGGAAAAAAAATTTACAAGATACACCTTCAAATTTAATATGCATTATTACCACTTTCCTAAGACTAGACAACCAGCAACACTATCCCTGATTTGTAACTTTGTAATTTCTGAGGTGTAAATGCTCCCTCTCCTTCCAATTTCTCATATACATTAACCTTCCTAGTGGAATGTGACACTGCTTCTCTGGACTCCTGTGTTGGCATTTCCATTTGGAAGACACTGGGAGTTACTTACTACAAGTGAAATCACACTGACATGTAAGGGAAGTGCCTAGGAGAAACTGGGCAATCTCTAAAAGGTTGACCAAGTGTGTGTTCAGGAAGAGCAGATTTGAGTCAGATTCATTGCTGGAACTGAAAGCACCTTTTTAAAAAACAAAACCTGTTAGAGATTTTCTTTTTTAAGTATATTGATTTTATATGTATTTTTGTTACACTTGAGTTCCAAGCTGTTTTCCTATCTTCCTCCCAACTCCAGCTGAAAGCATCCTTTAGCCTTAGCATCGGCCAGTTCTTTTTCTTCATTCTTGTCTGGGGGAGCTCAGTGAGACTTTTATTTACAATATGCTGGAGAAACTATGCTGCAAAGGGAATGGCCTCAGAGCCTTCGTCTCTTCTGATGTTATATGGTCCCCAAGAAATGGGTCTGGGTCCTTGTCCTTTTTTTAATTCTGTTTTTCTGTTTTCTGGAGAATAGAAACTCCAATCAATTTTCATTTGAAATGCTTGAAAGTCCTCTAGTCCATTAAAGATCTTTTATTCTTGGGGGCAGCTGGGTAGCTCAGTGGATTAAGAGCCAGTCCTAGAGACGGGAGGTCTTAGGTTCAAATCTGGCCTCGGCCACTTCCTAGCTGTGTGACCCTGGACAAGTCACTTGACCCTCATCGCCTAGCCCTTACCACTCTTCTGCCTTGGAGCCAATACACAGTATTGACTCCAAGATGGAAGGTAAGGGTTTTAATTAAAAAAAAAAAGATCTTTTATTCTTTTTTTTAAATCCTCAACTTAAGTCTTAGAATCAATACTGTGTATGGGTTACAAGACAGAAGAGTGGTAAGGGCTAGGCAATAAAAGTTAAAGGACTCACCCAGTCATAGAGCTAGGAAGTATCTGAGGTCAGATATAAACCCAGGACCTCTTGTCTCTAGGCCCAGCTCTCAATCCACTGAGCTGTTTTTAATAGTATTTAGCTTATAGTTTCCTTTTTTCCCCAATCTTTTGATTTATCCTATTATTTCTCATTGCTCCATTACATTGTTGAACTCTATTTGACCTATTCCATGTTTGAGGGATTCTATTACTTGGATAAAGTTTTCTATCTTCTTTTCTGAGCTATTGGTTCTCCTTTTGATTATTTCCTCCATAGTTAGTTATTATTTCTCTTATAATTCTAGTTTTTAATGATCTTGCCTAAATTCCTGTGGTCAATCCATTTCACCCTAATAAAGGAATGAAAACGGTGCTTAATAGAATGAATGCTTGCTATGTGCAAAGCACAGGGCTAAGCTCTGATGATAGAAATAGAAAAGATAGTCCCTGCTCTCCAGGAATTCACATTCTAAAAAGGTATATAAAACATAAGGGAAAGTTCAAGTCAAGTCCCACAGTGTTTGGGCTCACAGCAGCAAAACAGATGAAAATGACTCTTCTTTAATGTCCACCCATAAAATCATTTCAGTTTGTGATATAGAGCCTTCCCCCCTTCCCCCTCACTCCCCTTCGGAGCCTTTGTTTGTAGTTGTTTTGGACTTACTCTCTCTTCTGGGTTTATTTCCTGGGCATCTTTGGATGCAAAATGCCTCTTAAGAGTGGGTAGTGCCTGCTTCCATTTACCCATATCTCCAGCTTCACTACCTGATTTAGGACTTTGTGACAGGGTCAGACTTTACTCTCTCTCCCTCTGGAATGGTATGCTTTGGTCCTGACCTCCCTTTCCTGCTTTCCTGGAAGCCCTTCCCTTGCTGTGTCTCGGCCCAGAGCACTGGAAGGGTTCAGTGTCCTCGGTTACAGCAATGAAGTTGGTTGTCCCCTGTAGAGAGGGTGCTGTTGGATTCTGGCTTTCTAGGGCTTCTCTAGTCAGGGCACTGTGAGAGCTTTCCTGTTTGGGTTGCTGGCTTGTGCTTCCAGGCTGCTGAGCTATGCTGGTACTGCCTGGACGGCAGGATCTTTCTTTTAGCATCAGAAGCTTTTGGATGCCTTTATGTCCAGTCCTAGGATGGATCCCAGAGTTCTCCCGTGTTTCTTTGGGGCTTTTTTGGTTGCTCTTAAGTCTGTCCATCTTTTGACATCTCTCTTGGAGTAAAACAAGAGAAAGTCCGGCTCCTCTGGCATCTTTCACAGAGCTATCTTAATCAGATCTATGAATAGACTTTAAGAAGAACTGTTTATTGGGGATGGTGAAGAGACCACAGTCTGTCTTCTGGGCTGAGAGGTAATTTGTTACTGGTAAAGCCTCACTGAATCCCCCTAATAACCAAACAGTTGTTGTTTACCTAGACGCAGGGCGGAGAGTGGGAGGCCAGGAAGGAAGCAGCAAACTCCTCACCAGCTGCTCTTTCTCCAGGGGTGCCCATCCCCCAGGGCTAATTTGGGATTATCTTCAACCTGCCTCTTGTGACTGAGAACACGGAGTCCTGGGCTTTGAAGGGAGGATGGACTCACCTCTGGTTTCCCTTCAGCTGTAACTAGTGCAGAAAGAAAAGAAAGAAAACGAAGCAATAGAGAACCCCTAGGCCTTCCGGGAAATCCCATCCTAGGGTCCAGGGTATGACTGGGAGGAAAGGGGGCAATCTGGGTGGAGATCACTTAGTGCTGCAGACCCCCACCATAAAAGAAGGATGCCCCTACCTTCAGAGTTACTGTGGAATCGAGACAAGATGTAGATTATCATTTGAATACGTTTCCACCCACATTTTCCCAAGTTACATGATCCAACTTTTCTCCCTTCCTTCTTTCCTCTCCCCTCCCGGAGCTGGCAAGCAATTCCATTTGAGTTATACAGGTATAGCCCAGACAAGATATAGAGAAAGGAGTGAGGACCACCGAAGGATGTTTCCGTCTGGACAGTCTTAGGGATGGTCAGCACTACATTGCCAATGCATGGCAAGGCAGGGGAATCCTCGGACAAGCCCTTGCCAGGGACAATGGGGCTGTTTATTCAGATTTCAGAACTTTTACTTATGTGAGCCGCAGGAAGAGGCTGAGAGTGGCAAGTTCTCTCTCTCTCTCTCTCTCTCTCTCTCTCTCTCTCTCTCTCTCTCTCTCTCTCTCTCTCTCTCTCTCTCTCCTCCAGTTAAACAAAAACAAGTCATTCAGTCACGCCCCCTGCCAGTGTGTGTTTTGTGGTCCTCCGCCCCTGCCCCCTCTCGAAGGAAGGCCAGGGGTATTTGTTGGATCTGTTCTGTTACTGAGAATCCAGTTTACTTTCAGGAGTGATTAAGATAGAGACACCAGTCTTCCCTCATTTTACACAGGAGGAAACTGAGGCCCAGGGGGGTGAAGGTAGTTTAAAACGACTGCAAAGCCTCTGGGTGACTCCGAATGGGCAGCTTCCCCTTAGCAGTTCTGGAGCCCAGTGCCTGGTGCTGTGGGTGGGCTAGCGCCCCTTGTTTGAGTGTGGGGGGAAATACGGGGAGTCCCCAGCTGTGCGGTGGTTCTTGTCCCACCAGGTGGCAGCCCCTCCTAATACCTGTCTCCTCCGAATCTCCGCCCACCTCCAGGGTCCCGCCTGGAGGGGAGGAGGGGGCGGGGCGGGGCGCTCCCGGGTGGGGGTGGGCAGGAAGGGAAGGCCCCGCCCAGTCCCCGCCCCTCAGCTCTCCGCCTGGGAGCTCAGAATGGCCCAAAGGCGGAGGCTGCGGTGGGACCGGTCGGCACCATGACGCTCAGAGGCTTCGTGGTGGCCCTGATGCTGGGGACGCTCCGTGGGGTGAACGCTGTGGAGAGGAGCCCAAAGTCCTGGCTGCCTGCTGCTTTTCCGCGGCCCCCTAGCCACGTCCCGCCCGCTGCACTGGGAGCGCCCCGACGGCCTCCTGGCCAGCCCTTCCAGCGCCGCCAGTCCCCTGCCTCCGCGCCCCTGCCACTGTTTTTGGCTCCGGCCCCCGGCCTGGGACAGCAGCGATACTCGAGTAAGAGCCGGGACTTCGATGCAGGGGGCGGACAGTGTTGCTTCCCAGGAAACCCTAGGGACCGTTGTGACTGCAGACAAGGTGAGTGGCACCGAGTTCGGCTCCGGCTCTGGGGTCGGGGTATGAGTGTGGACAGGTGAGCACGTGTGCGAGGGAGCTGATGTGTTGGGCTTGAGTGGTTGGGATGCACTCAAGGCAGCTTCCTGGAGTCCTGGAAAGACCTCAGGCTCGGAAAAATGGACACTCCCCTCACTATGCCCTCCCCTTCAGCTTTTCAGATAAGGATACTGAGGTCCAGAGGGGGAAGGGACTTATCCAAAATCACGTAGCTGCCACGCAGTCGCCAAGTCAAGATTCAAACCTAGATCCTGAGATGCCATAGCTAGTGAGCTTCCCACGGTGCCCAAGCTGTCTGCCTTACTGGCTTTCCAACCTTTCTTTTCTCTTGGAGACCTTGCCTGAGCCTTCCCGCTCCAAGAGACAGTGACTCTGTGTGAATGAATGGGTTTCACCTGCCGGTAGTCTGCATTGTCAGGTACTTTGGCGGTGTGCAGTCTGTGGAACTGTGAGTGAGAGAGCTGTCCGACTGCTTGGGTATCAGAGGGCTAAGGGGGTATGCCATGTTGACCTGAGTTGGGTTGAACGGGAGAGTTTCCCCAAAGACTGCCTCGCAATGCCCTTCTTTCTTTGTTTTCCATCAACCCACGTCCCTGTCTACCTCCCTTCTTGGTCTTTGCTTTTAGAAAGAATACCCTTCTTCTTCCACTCAGATCCATTGCCCAGAATCCCAGTAGTTGGTCCTAGAGCAGTTTGAGAAAGAGATCCAGGCATTTCCTCCTTACTTAGGAGATCCTCGAAAGCTCCTTCACTGAGCCAACATCTTATTCCTGCCAACATGCCCTAGCAATGGAGCTGTTCTTATCTGGAGTGAGAACAAAGGGAGCCAAAAAAAAAAAAAGCTTGGGGGGACAAACTACAGGTCTTCATAGGGTTGGGAGAATCTTCCACACCTAGTTATTTTATTTTAATTGAATCTCTCACTGGGCAACATTGATTGGAAAGATCCCCTTAGGACTCACTAAGTCTAGTTTCTAGTTCCTTTTCATGTAAAAAAAAAATGATGCTTCCCAACTTGAACTCTACCTTTTAGATTTGGCATTTGGTGGCAGGTTCTTTTTAAATTCTAGAGTTCTTCCAGCCATTTTAGTGTTTTAGGGTACTAAACTGAAACTGTATGACCCTGGGTAAGTCATTTTTCTTTCTCCATGTGAGTTTCCTCCACTTTCAAATGAGAGGGTTGAACCAGATTGAACACTAGGAAGCAGAGACATGGTCTAGTGGATTACTGGGTCAGACATGAAGTCAGGAAAGCACTGAAAATCCTGCCTCAGATTCTCAGTAGCTGTGTGACTCTGGAGAAGTGCTTCCAATTTTCTCCTAATTAGAATCCCAGACTTGGAGTCTGGAAGACCTGAGCCCAGGTCTAGCCTCTGATACTTACTAGCTGAGTGTCCACTCTTCTGCAAAATGGGAGCTTCCGTTTCTGTATTTCCCTTTGAATTTCAGTCCAGCTCTGCATCTGATGTCAGCCGGAAGGCAGGCTGCACAAAGAAGCTCGAACCAGTACCCTGTTAACTGTGAAATGACACCTGTAGTAGCCATCTCCCAGGGTGCCTGGAGAGCCCCAATCACCACCCCTTCCCAATGGGAAGAGCTATGGTGAGGAGTGTTAGCTTTCAGTGTGTCATTCATTACTGCCCTCCTTGGGTGCCTGACTTTCCCCTTTACATTTGATTGCTCTCCCTGCCCATCCCAGGGGTGCACAAAGGGCTCCTTGATCCATTTGCATTCAGTTCTGATTTGTGGCTTACTTCATTTTGTCTCCCCCTCTGAGACTAGCTCAGCTTGGGCAATTTTGCTGTCCAAGTGCCATTCACCTCTCTCTGCCTTTGGTTGCTGAAGTTCTTTGGGCAGTTATTGGAGAGGCACAGTAGGGTTAAGACCCACGATTTCTTCTGCTCAGGAATGAAGTCATCGCGACCAACTACATTCTTATTCCACGGGAAGAATGCTGATGGGCTTGTAATGGCCTGGAGTTGGCCCCCAGCTGAGAGCTCTAGAATTTCCTTGCTATTTACTAGAGGGCTGTAAGACTTCAGGATTGAAATTCCACACAGAACAACATCAGTAAGAACAGCTGAATATTAATACCCCTGCATTTAATAATAACTCATGTTATGATGAAGGTGAGGAGGCAACGGCAAAAGAAGGGGATGACAGCCACGGGGGGATACGTTGGGAACTCTGTCCTAAACTGATGAGAGACCCATGGAGAAACCCTGAAGCCCTGATCCCTTTTGAGCTCTAGCGAATCCCACTGATTGACATGACACCCTAGCCCCACTCATTTTGCCTTCCTTGCCAAGCTTCTTAAAATGGGGTTCCAGAGGCAGCGAGGTGACTCAGTGGATAGAAAGCCAGGACTAGAGATAGCAGGTCCTGGGTTCATATCTAGCCTCAGACACCTCCTAGCTGAATGACCCTGGGGAAGTCACTTAACTCCTGTTGTCTAGCTCTTATTGCCCTTTTGCCTTGGAACCCATACTTAGTATTGATTTTAAGACAGAAAGTAAGGGTGTTAAAAAATCTGGCTCTTTGTTCTATTGCTTCTCTTTGCTCTAAGAGAAGATACTGGACCTAATCATCCATCATAAGATTTTACAGACAAGTTTCTATTGGTAATTGCTGTTGCCTTTATCAGTCTTCATAAGCTTCTTAAGGACAAATTTATGTTCTAAACAGGTGCTTCCTTTGGCCACCATTTCTCTTTACTTGGCAAATAAGTCAAGTATTTGCTGATTGAAGCACATTTATAGATTTCTGGGGCCTCTTTGTTGTGGCAACTGATGTGTATTTGTTAAATTTCTCATTGGTACTGATGTGATTTTTACTATTGATTATCCATCTTGCATTATGAATAACTTATTGACATATATATGGAATGAGTACAATTTCATTCTTTTTATATGAATTATTATTTCTTCAGAATTTGTATTAAATTTGATCTTTGCTGAAATAAATCATATTATTATTTGCACTTCTCCAGAGTCACACAGCTACTGAGAATCTGAGGCAGGCTTTTCAGTGCTTTCCTGACTTCATGTCTGACCCAGTAATCCACTAGACCATGTCTCTGCTTCCTAGTGTTCATAATATAATATAATTATTATTAAATAATGAAATAAAGAAATAAAATGTAGTCTGGATGTGTACAAATAGCTGCTTCAAGAAGCTGAAGCTACAAAACAAATAACCCTTGCCCTCAGAAGCTTATATTCTATAAGTGTAAAGGAATATAATTATGCTGTAGCAAAAATGAAGGAAATCGTTTCAGAGAAACGTGGGGAGACTAGAAAATGATGCAGCCAAGTGAGCAGAACCAGAAGAATCATTTATACAGTAACGACAAGATTGTGAAGACAAACAGCTTTGAAAGACTTAGGAACTCTGATCAACACAAAACCAACCATGATTCCAGAGGCTTTGTGATGAAACAGACTACAACCTGAAAATTAGACTCAGGGTTCTTATTTGAACATGCCATTATGGTAATTTGTGACAGGCAACTGACCAGCTAAATAATTCAGTGGATACCAAGGCACACCTAGAGTCAGGAAGACCCGAGTTCAAATGTGGCCCTGGACATTTAATAGTTGTGTGACTTTCAGCTAGCCACTTAACCCTATTTGCCTCAGTTTCCTCGTTTGCAATGTGAGCTGGAGAAGGAAATGGCAAACCATTCTAGCATCTTTGCCAAGAAAACCTCAAATGGGGACACAGAGAGTTGGACAGGACTGAACAACGACTGGAGATTGTGTTGGTTTTTTTTTTTTTTTTGCTATCTCAGTTTGTTGGGGGGTGGGAAAAGCGGGGAGAGAAAGAAAGCAGATCTTTGTTTAAAAATGTTAATTTAAAAAAAGAAGCTTACATTCTACTGGTGAGGGCAAGAATATAATACACGCACAAATAAGTAAGGTCATTTGAGGGTGGAGAGAGCCATGAAAGACCCTAGTTATGAGTTGGTACCTGAGCTAAGCCTAGAAGGAAGTTCAGCCCAGATTTTCAGGAGTAAAGGTGAGGAGAGAGTGTGTTCCTGGCATGGGAAACAGTTTTGCAAAAACTCAGAGGTGGGAGCTGGGATGCCAAGGTCAACTAGTTTCATTGGAATTTAGAGACTTTGAAAGAGATTAGTGTTAAGTCAGAAAACGTAGGTCAAAGTTCAAGTGTAAAGGGCTTTAAATGCCAAGCTGAGAAGTTAGTGTTTTATCCTAGAAGCAAGAGGAAGCCCCTGCTTTGTGGAAGATGGAGTGCAAAGGGAAGAGCCTGGAGACAACAAGGCCAGGAAGGAGTCTATGGTAATGGGGCAGAGGCCAGGTGATAGAGGACCTGAACAAGAATGGTGGCCCTCTGTAGGAGAAAGAGGTTGGGAATATAGGATCAATGAGGCCAGGGAAATGGATGGATGCAGAAGGCCAGGAAACACAAAGATTCAAGGGTTCCTCAGAGAGTTTGTCTTAAACTCTTACGTTTTGTCTTAGAATCAATACTATATATTGGTTCCAAGGCAGAAAGAAGAATGGTAAGGGCCAAGCAATGGGGGTTAAGTGACTTGCTCAGGGTCACACAGCTAGGAAGTATATGATGTCACATTTGAACCCGAGACCTCTCCATCTTTACACTTGGCTCTCAATCCATTGAGCTACCTAACTGCCCACAGACTAAGATTTTGGATGGACGGTGGTGCCCTTAACAAAAGAGGAACATTGGGAAGAAGAATGAGTTCTGTTGGAAACAGTGAATTCTTTCTTGAACTGTGTTTGAGATGCCCATAAAAAAAAGCCTAGGAGGAGGTGTCCAGTAGGCTGTTGGTAATAATAGAGTGATGCTTATGAGAGAGAGTGAGTAAGAGAGAGAGAAAAAAGGAGTCAGAGAGACAGAGACAGAGACAGAGACATAGAGAAAGATTTTGGAATTGGAAGACAGAGCTTGAAGGGATCTCAGATACCATCTAGTCCAGATTCCTCATTTTACAGATGAGGAAACTGAGACCCAGAAAGGTTAAGTAAATTCCCCAAGGTCACCCAGCTAGTAAGTGTCAGAGACAGGATATGATTCCAAATCTACCACTCTTTTTGCCACACCATAGAAATGACATTGAAAGAAACCTCTACTATGTTCTTAGCTATAATGGGATAAATGCTACATATGTAACATTTAAAATTTCTCCCAAAGAATTATTCTTCTGTATGACTTATTGGGTTAATCCATTACGCTGAGAATAGTTTATTGAATGGAAGAGTTAAGAGCACTTTGGGCTTGGAGTCAGGAGCCCCAGGTTTGAATCTTCATGTAATATTTAATAATGTTTTTGAGCCTCAGCTTTACTCATCTGTAAAATGGAGCAATGATACTGGGACTTCCAGCTGGGTTGTTATGGAGACAGTGCTTTGCAAACCATACAGGGCTATGGAAATGGAAGCTTGATATTGTCATAAGTAAAGTAAAGCAGTTGCAGTAACTGTCAGAAATATTTGCATTTTGGTATAAAAAGAAGACATGTGGAACAGGACCACCATTGACAAGCTGGGTTCTTGAGAGTCCATTTCTTGTCTGAAGTGGATTTTAATGACTTGGTTGACCCAGACAGCTGGCTGGCTCTTTGCTTTTTTACTTTTCCTTCTTATCTCTATGTTGTAGATGCTCATGAGATCACATAGGTTTATGACTAGAAGGGACTTATTTTTTTATTTGAAAATTTTTATTTAATTGATTTAGAATATTTTTCCATAGTTATATGAATCATGTTCTTTCCCTCCCCTCTTCCCACCCTCCTCCCGGAGCCAACATTCAGTTCCCCTGGGTTTAACATGTGTCATTGATCCAGACCTATTTCCATATTGTAGATATTTGCACTAGGGTGATCCTTTAGAGTCTACATCCCCAGTCACATCCCCATCGACCCATGTGATCAAGCGGTTGTTTTTCTTCTGTGTTTCTACTCCCACAGTTCTTTCTCTGGATGATTTATAAAACTTTTAATTCTTGCCTACTTTGAAGGCTATTGACAGATAAAAAAAACAAAAACAACACTTTGGATTTGGGCAGTGTCCAGCTGGAAGTAGAGGAAGCATCACTCAGAGCCATTGCCTAGAAGATAAAGGTTGTTTAATTACCTGGACATGGATACATTGCAGTTCAGAGACTCATTGGCTCATAGCATTGGGAGACTTTAGCTATATTGATCACAGACGTTCCTGCCCTTTCACTGGGTGTGAGGCTGCCCTCTTCCAGATGCTTTCACTTTTGTGGGTCCTATCCCAGGTCTGGATGGTGTGTTTTGATCTCATGTGACCAGCCAACCTCCTGTTTTTAGTCAAACTCTCAATCTTATCCATTTTTTCACTTTTAAAAATGGTTTTTTATTACAACATTTAAAATCATCAACAAATATGAATAATTATAAAAAAGAGCAAAAAGGGGATTTGCAAAATTGTTATACACTTTGTTTTTTTAAATGTAAATAAAATGTTATGCAGTAGTAAGTCTTGCACATGCCCTCTTACAAACTTTTTTCCTCTTGTGTATTTCCCTGTGTTTTATTGATGCTTATTTCTTTGTTGTTATTATTGTTGTTTCTGTCCCTACCTGCTAAGTCATACAGCCATGGAGAATATGCTAGACCTTCCTTACCTTTACAGGCAGGTAGGCAGTCAACAAGAATTTATTAAATACCTACTGTGTGTCACATTTTCAGTTGCTCGGCTGTTTTTTCAGTTCAGTATCAAAACTTGTGTTGCTAGAAGAGACAGGGTGGTCCAGTGGGAAGAACATTGGGTTTGGAGTCAAAAGATCTGGGGGAGCTAGGCTCCCAGGGCAGTGTAATTCCAGCAACTGGGGAGGTGGAAGCTGGTGGATCTCTTGAGCTCAGGAGTCTGAGCTTCAGTGGCCCAAGCCAGCTGGTGTCCATGCTACATCTGACACCAATATGGTGGGGGAAGAGGAGACGGGGCACCAGGATGCTTAAGTAGGGGCAAATTAGCTCAGGATGAAACTAGAGCAGGTCATCAATTCCATGGCCTTGATTTACCTATATGTACAATGACTGAATTTATTTTTTGTCATCGAATTTCAGAATAGAAATGGATAATGATTTCAGGGAACCCCCTTACTTAACTTTACTCAATCCCTTTGAGGCAGCATATAAATGAATGGAAAGCTTTGGAAGTACCCAGAGTGCTATTCGGGGCTTCTTACCTGGTAGAAGCTGTAACTTGATGTGGCCATGGCCACTCAGCAAATGTTTCTGGGAATCTGAAAATCCCTAATAACTGTACTAGCCCAAATCAATTTCGTTGTAACTGAAATCTCTCTGCTCCCCTCTTCACAGATGCCTCTTACAACAGGGAAGCAGAAGCCAGAATGAGTTTAAGAGTTGCTCCCTTTGGGGTGAGACAGATTCTGAGAGGGTGTTTCCATCTGCTCTGGGGGCACAGCCTTGCCAGTCAGAGAGATAAGCAATGAATGTTGACTTCCTCCTTGGCAATTGGGTTAGCTCTGCCTCTGTCCCTTTTCTCCCTCCTCCATCACGAACTTGACAAACATCAGCAAGCATGACCTTTTCCATATATGAAGAGGACCAGAAAAGATGGTTGTAAAAGAAACTGTGAATCGCGATTACTTAGAACTTTGTTTTTAGAAGGACATATTATTAAATTGGCCACCACTGCCTGTTTCTGTCTCCCTCCGAACTTCTGCTCTCTGGTGTATTTTTTAAATGTTTCATTGATGTTCCTTTGCTTTCTTCCCTCTTCTTTTTGTTTTCCACTAACCCTAGAACTCTGTCCCCAAGCCCCACCCAGACCCAAATTCCTCCCTTGAAATGCAGTGTAGTCAAAGAAAACCAATTCACCCATTGGCCCCATCCCGGAATATATGTCCCGACTGTAGCTCTAGGCTCTGTACCATGTGCTCTGTACCATCCTAGGCTCTCTGCTCTGATGCCTGGGAGGCGTGCTTCACTCCATGTCATTGTTACTTACGATTTTCAACAGAATGCTTGTCTTTAAATTCTTTTCTTTGCAATGATGTTGTCATGGCATGCGTTTCTCTCTTGGTTTTGCTCACATCACTCTGTTCATGCCTCCTCCCAGGCTTTTCTGAATCCATCCCTTACATCGTGTCTTAGGAAACAACAATATTCCATTATAGTTACTCTAACTTGTTCAGCCATTCCACAGTTGATGGGCACTTATTCTGTTTACTTGCCTACTACCACAAAAGCCTATTCAAAATATATTTTACTTGAGTTCTTTCCCTCTTTCTTTGATAGCTTTGGACTATAAACCATAGTAGTGGTTTCTGGGAGGCACCAGTGACTTTTGGGATACAAATCCAATTATTTGTTTACAAAACCCTTACCTTCTGGCTTCCAATCCATACTAAGCATCAGTTCTAGGGTAGACAAGTGGTAAGGGCTAGGCAATTGGGGTAAAGTGACTTGCCCAGGGTCACACAGCTAGGAAGTATCCATGTTCAGATTTGAACCCTGGAGTGGCTCTCTATCCACTGAGCCACCTAGCTGTCCCCAAATTGATTTTGAGAATGATGAACTACTTCATAGTTCCACCAATAGTATAGCCAGTTCTGCTCTAACACGTTTGAAAATGAGAATTTTCCCCTAGTCTGATTGATAGGAAACATTTTAAACAGAATGGTAATTTTGAGTTTGCTTCTGCACACTTTTTCCTTAAAAAACCATCAAGAATTCAGAGAATGACTCAACTTCACAATCCCTCAGAAGTTACTACCTTTTCAACGCCTTATTCCAAAAGCAAGCTTCAGGTCTTTTTCCAAGTGCCATATTTATTGGCTATCTTCTGACCCAGTAAGAGTTTGGAGAGAAGGGCCAGTCTGGATTAATCCTCTTCCCATCTCTACGCTCTTCTATCATGGCCTCTTGCCTCTGCTGGAGGTTCAGTTTGACCAACTTGCTCCAGCATTGGGAAGTCAGCTGAGCCTGAGACACAGATCCTATTTGCTGTAGTGTTTGTGTATTTCTTATCATTCAACATGTATAAGATTGTGCTACCATTTTTATTTAGGGCTTATCTTTTATTTTTAACGTCATCTGGTTTTTGAGTATTGTGCTTCTCACCCCCAAAAGCTTTATGTGTTTTTGTTGGTGTTTTTTAAACCTTTACCTTCTGTCTTAATATTGACATTAAGTATCAGTTTCAAGCAAGAAGAGAGGTAAGGGCTAGGCAATTGGCGTAAAGTGACTTATTTACCCAGTGTCACATAGCTAGGAAGTGTCTGAGCTCACATTTGAACCCACATCCTCTGCACTCCAGGCCTGGATCTCTAGCCATTGAGCCACCTAGCTGCCACCTCTATGTTTTTTTTGTGTGTGACTTGACATAGCTTGATGCATTTTTGGAACTCAGTCAATCAACCTACTTTTATAATATGCCTATCATGTGCCAGGCACTATGCTGAGGAATACAAAAAGAGGCAAAAGACAGGTCCTGCCCTTAGGGAATTTACAATCAAACGGGGAGGAAAAAATGCCAACAAAATACATATTTGGGTTTATATATATATGTGTGTGCATATATATATATATATATATATATATATCAGAGAATGAGGAAATAATTAACAGGGGAGGAACTAGTTTTATGAGGGGCTAGGGAAGGCTTCCTAGAAAAGGTGGGATTTTAGTTAGGACTTAAAGGAAGCCAGGAAGGTTAGTAGTCAGAGCAGAGAAGGTAGAGCCTTCAAGGCAAGCCAGAAAGAATGCCTGGAGCCAAGATGTAGTAGTGTCTCATTCATGTTACAACCAAGAGGCTGATATCACTGGATCATTAAGGTCTTTTGTTACAGACAGTTCCAATCATTTACTTTCCTAGTTTAAGTAGTTTCAAATGTTTTTTACCTTATAGTCTGGTTTGGGGTTTGGTAGCTCTGTTACTCCCCCCCCCCCCCCACACACACCTTTTTTCCTTTAGATTTTGACCATTTATTTAGATTAATTTTGTTATTATTTTTCTAATTTTATGATGCAAACTCAGATTAATTTATAGATTTACAAGTCAAATTACCAAAATGACATTGTCATTTTTTTATATTGGCAAAACCCAACCCTGAGCTATTAATATTTTTCCAGTCATTGAAATCTTTCTTCTTCACCTCATTTGCTTATAAGGTTTTTATGACTTTGCATATGTTCTTTTTTTGCAACACTATCTTGTTGAGCTGAGAAATATGTACATTCTTTCTTATTTACATTCAATTATCACCAGAGGTCTGTAATATTTAATTTTTCTAAAATTACATTCAGGTCCTCCACTTCTTTCTTATTTGCCTTTTTGTTAGATTTGTCTGGGTCTGAAGTGGGCACATTCCAAACTACTGTAATTTTATTCTCCCTATAAACATCAACCAGCTTTTCCTTTAAATGGGTGCTATGTTGTTTAGTGCCAATAGATAATTATTTCATTGTCTAATGTTCTTTTTTTTTTTTTTGGTAAACCCTTACCTTCTGTCTTGGAATCAATTCTGTGTATTGGTAGTGGAGTTTCTCTGATTATCACTTTTAAATTTTTACTGTTGTCATGTCTAAGAGAATGATTGCTACCTCTCCTTTTAAAAGTTCATCCAAGGCATAATAAATTCTGCTCCAGGCTCTCATTTTAACTCTGTATAAATATGTTTTAAGTATGTATCTTATAAATAACAAATTATTAAATTTTTCTTTCTACTTTTTTGCTACCCTCCTGTTTCATGATTAATCAATCCTATTCATGTTCACAGCTGTGATTGCTAATTATATATTTCCCTCCATCATATCTTCTTACATTTTCCCCCTGTTTTTGCAGCCATCCTCCTCTGTACAAAGAAGGAAGATGAAATGAAAGAGAAGGAATGTGCTCAGCATTGGTACTCTCGGCAGCCTTCTCCCATTTCCCTGCTCCTCTCTTCCCCTAGCCCAGGCCCTAATCATTCACTTACACCTCCTTTTCTTTTTCTTTTTTCCCCCTTTTTTTGGAATTTATTTAGTCAATTAAAAACATTATTCCTTGGTTACAATACTCACATTATTTCCTTCCCTCCCCTCCCCTCACCCTTCTCACAGCTGACTCGCAATTCCACTGGGTATTACATGTGTTCTTGATCAGAACCTATTTCCATGTTGTTGATGTTTGCACCAGGATGTTTAGAGTCTACATCCCCAACCATATCCCTTTGACCCATGTAATCAAGCAGTTGTTTTTCTTCAGTGTTTTTATTCTCACAGTTTTTCCTCTGAATGTGGACAGTGTTTTTTCTCATAGATCCCTCCAAGCTGTTCAGGATCACTGCATTGCCACTAATGGAGAAGTCCATTACGTTCGATTGTACCACAGTGTATCAGTCTCTGTGTACATTGTTCTCCTGGTTCTGCTCCTTTTGCTCTGCATAACTTCTTGGAGGTCATTCCAGTCTCCATGGAATTCCTCCACTTTATTATTCCTTTGAGCACAATAGTATTCCATCACCAACATATACCACAATTTGTTCAGCCATTCCCCAATTGAAGGGCATCCCCTCGTTTTCCAATTTTTGGCCACCACAAAAAGTGCAGCTATGAATATTCTTGTACAAGTCTTTTTCCTTATTATTTCTTTGGGGTACAAACCCAGCAGTGCTATGGCTGGATCAAAGGGCAGACAGTCTTTTATCGCCCTTTGGGAATACTTCCAAGTTCCCTCCAGAATGGTTGGATCAATTCACAACTCAACCAGCAATGCATTAATGTCCCTACTTTGCCACATCCCCTCCAGCATTGATTACTTTTCTTTGCTGTCATGTTAGCCAATCTGCTAGGTGTGAGGTGATACCTCAGAGTTGTTTTGATTTGCATCTCTCTGATTATAAGAGATTTAGAACACTTTTTCACATGCTTATTAATAGTTTTGATTTCTTTGACTGAAAATTGCCTATTCATGTCCCTTGCCCGTTTATCTACTGGAGAATGGTACACCTCCGTTTAATATGCAATTTGTTCTGCTTGTGACTACTTTCTTCGTCTCTTCCATTTCTTAAACTACCTTCTCCCCTCTCCAATTCCCTGCTGATTTTAATGTATTTCCTACCCCAAACTGTGTATGTCGTCAATCTGCCTTTGCCTAGTTCAGATAAGTGAGATTAATGAATAAGACACTTATTCTTCCCTTTCTCAATACTTTTATCATCTACCTCAAATTTGCCAAAGAATTTCCTTCCCTTCTCTTTCATTGCTTCCTTAATATTATTTTTACTCTCTTTTCATTCTTCTCTTAAAAACAACAAAAGAGAGCAAAACCATCCCTGGTTATTTTGGTCTTTCTTAACTTCTACCTTTGATAACTGTAGGATGCTGAAGAGATACTTGTTTCTTCTCCCTCTCCCATTAGAAGTACTTTTATCGTCATTCTGATTCCTCAAATGTGTTTGCCTTTCTAGGTTGTTCTTGCTTCCTGTATTTGCCTTTTGAAAATCTACCCATCTCTTATATTTGCCTTGGGAATGTTTGAAGGTCTTTTCTTCTAATATAGGTCCATTTCCCCCTACAGGATTGTGCTAAGGAAAGTTGTTATTGGTTGTAAGCCTTTATTGTTTGTCTTTCAGAATCTCATTATATTAAATGTTCTCTCCTTTATAATAGTGTTGGCATTGTCTTTTGTGACTCTAAATGGAGTTCCTTGGTAATTGGATTCTCATCCTGGCTGCTCACATTCCTTTTTCTTTGATCTGGAGGCGCTGGATTTTGGTTCTGACATTCTGGGGGGTTTTCAATTTGGGGTTTCTTTCAGAAGCTGACCAGCAGATTTTATATTCACTTTGTCCTCTAGTTCTAATAGATCCAGGTTGTTTTCTTTAATGATTCCTTGAAATGTGGTATTTTGGTTTGGTTATAGACTTCAGGGAGTTGATATTGTCTCTCTTTGGCCTCTTTTCCAGGTCAGTTGTTTTTGATAGTAGATTCCAATGTGATCTTCTATTTTTTTTCAGTCTTTTGACTTTGTTCAGGGGGATCAGGAAAGGCCTTTTAGGTCTTTGCTAGCAGGGTGAAGATGTGGGAAAGTTAGGCTTTTGACAGCCTTTCATGTTGTCTAAGCTTAACTCAAAGTGTCACTTTACTCCCCTCCTTCACCCCCCCCCCCGAAATTCATTTATTTAGTTGGTATTTATAAAACATCTAGTTCAGTTGGGTCTTACAAAGACCTTTGTTCAAATCTTTACTTCATACTACCTATATGACACCTTGGACAAGTCACTTCCAATTTGGGGGTTCTCAGTTTTTCTGTATATAAAATGAGGGATTGAGCAAGATAATCTTTAAGATGTCAACCATACCTACAGTGTGACAAAAGCACAGACCTTGAATACCTACTATGTGTGAGACTATTTCACATTCAGCATCACAGGGATGAGGTTGTGGAGAAAGACAATGAGTTCTGGTTTATATATAGTGAGTTTAAGATGCCTACAGGACTTGTAGTTTGAAATGGGCAATTGGTGATATGGGACTGGAACTCATGAAAGAAATTAAGGCTGGATATCTAGATACTGTAATTACAAAAAAAAAAAAGATTATAATGGAGCCTGTAGGATCTGATAAGATCACTGAGTGAGCATGGAGGGAGAGAGAGAGATAGAGAGAGAAGACAGAGAGAGAGAGATAGAGGGAGATAGAGGGAGAGAGAGGGAGAGAGAGGGAGAGAGAAAGGGGCAGAGGGAGGGAGTATAAGCATATAAGCATTAGGAAATCTTAGCCTGCTATTCTTTCTAAGAGAACTAAAAAAGAAAGGTGGGCTTTTATGTTCATTTTTCCATGTTTAATCATGTCAATAAACAGAGTGCAATTCACAAACACAGTTTAAATATCAAAGACGACTAGTGTGAGATAGCCTCTCCTCTAGTGAGTTCATTTCATTCTCTGAAGTAAAGACATTTCACAAATAATCAATGGTCAATTCAGTATGAATGGAGGCTTTGCAGTGAATGTGGCTATCATGTGTGATTAAAGGAGATCTGGCTTTCATTTTTTTACTTTGTATGATTTGAATAAAAAGAACCATTTTATGATGGCGAAATGGGGATAGTTACCTATTAAATATAGTTTGAAGTAGCATACCCCATCAGAGAAACTCTTTTTCTCTCTAATACAGACTAAAGTCTCAATCTTCCAAGCTTTTGCCCTCGTCTGTGGTATTGGAACAAATTTCAGCAGAAGATTCAAAATCCAATTATTTCTAGATTCTTTCAGCATGTGGCTTTGGACATTTCATAATTCAAGCAGAAACATAGCCTCCCATCCTTTGCAGCTGGTGTCGGGTTTTAAGGTCTGTGGTTATTGCTTAACAGATGTGTGGTAATGGGAACTTTTCTATTACTCTTGTAGAAATTTCACTTGGCCAGCTATTGGACATCTCTCAGAACTTTCCGAAGTCTCTGTTTTTCTCAGGATCAGAACAATGAGATAATCTCCTCCACATGGCATTCCCCCTTAGCCTTAGACAAGACAAATGACTGTGGTGCACATGCAATGGAATGGGAAGGCTTTGTTGCTCCTTCACCCTGCATTGAGAGAAGGAATTTGCACAGTTGAGATATTTTATCGGATAAAATAAAAATAATTATTGAATAATTCTGATGCATTAAATGTAAAAGGTTTTGCACAAACAAAATCAATGTAGCCAAGATTAGAAGGGAAGCAAACCGGGGGAATATTTTATAGCAGATTTATCTGATAAAGGTCTCATTTCTCAAATGTATAGAGACTAAGTTAAATTTATAAGAATCCAAGTCATTCCCCAGTTGACAAATGGTCAAAGGATATAGGCAGTTTTCAGATGAAGAAATCAAAGCTATCAATAATCACATGAAAAAGTGTTCTAAATCCCTCTTGATTAGAGAAATGCAAATTAAAAGAGCACTGAGGTACCACCCCACACCTAGCAGATTGGCCATAACAGTGATAAATGTTGGAGGGGATGTGGCAAAATTGGGACATGAATACATTGTGAATGAAATTGGAGCTGATGAGGAAGACACTAGAAAGGGGAATCCCAGGTTTAGAGCAGAGGTTTCAAACTCACTGCCTGCTGGCCACAAGCACAGCAAATTCCCCAGCAGGGGCCAATCAGATTAAAATGTAATTGGGAAATATTTAACAAATAAAAACATTCTACAACATTAAAAAAAACGTTAAACATCATCTGAGCCTTCAGTGAGTTGTACTTTTTTATTAACCCTTTCTTTCTCATTAACAGATCTAAGATAGAAGGGCAAGAGCTAGGCAAATTAAATGGCTTGCCCAGAGTCACAGAGGACGTGACGTGTCTGAGGTTAGGTTTGAAACCAGGATCTCCCATCTCTATCCACTGAGCCACCTAGCTGCCCACCAATGGCATTTTCATCTGGTTGTGGTACTTAGAAGTGGCGCAGGTGGCAATGTGACTGGGATGAGGGGGTGGGGTGGGGAGCATCATCTCCAGCAGAGTGCAAAGGACTGGGAGGCAGGAAGATTTGGGTTCCAATCATGCCACAAACTCTAGCTGGATGATCCTGGGTAAATCACTTTCCTTTCTCTGCCACAGATTCTTTATCCTTAGAATTAGGGAAGGGTATGATTTGATGACCCCTTCTAGATCTAACCCTATGTTCCTTTGATACAATACCTGTCCTTGGGAAGCTGACATTTCACCATGCACGGTGCTTTCCTTGAGGTTTCCAATTAATATCCACCTTCCTTACTGGAAACAAAGTCAATGCCCATTGATTGGAGAAGGCTTAGCAAAATAGAGTACATAAATATAATGGAATAGTATGCTATAAGAGATAATTAGCAGGATGGATACAGAGAAGCAGGGGAAGTATACTGGATAGGACACTGGATTTGGAGTCAGGAAGACCTGAGTTCAAATCCCACCTTGTACACTTTGAACCTATAATATAATTCTCTGGCTTTTCCAATCCTGACCAGGGATTAATCCATAATCTAACGATCCAATGACCTGAGGCCAAGTGAGCTAGGCAGAATGGAGGAAAGTATAACTCCAAACTACAAGCATGTAAAGCTCAGCAGCGATAAAAACAACCCAAATGGAAAGCTCTGGGATTCTAGTGGCCAGGCTTTGTCCCAGAGAGATAGAAGGGAGAAGACTCACCTCCCTCCCTGGCCCACTCCTGCATCTTTGCATGGATGTGGATCCTTGCAGATGACATCAGCCTTTGGGGGGGACGTTGGCTAGTTTGACTGACCTTCTACTTCTTTTTCTCTTTATGAGAAGGAATAACTTGAGGGAGTAGAGAAATCCAGCTGGAATTGGAAAATTCGGTAAGAACAAAAGATGTCAATACTATTTTATTTGAAAAACATGGACATTCTTTGGCTTTGGGCAAAGTGCTGGCATCTGACACGCATTAGATGAAGAAGCTAGCTTGAAGGAGGTTTCAAAACCCTTTTCAAACAGACCGGAGGAGATAATGAAGGTATTTCTGTTTTTACTAAATCTCCAACGTTGAACTGACCTAGCTCAATGCGAACTTGCCCCACCATCCCCCTTCGTCTCCAACTTCCAATTGCATTTGCTGGCCCAGGCAAAGACTTGCTGCCTAGTCCTAGGTAAGACTCTAGGGGTACCTCCTGGGACTTCTAGTAATGGAACTCTAAAGCTTCGCCTTCGTTGGGCTCTATTTTCAGTAAGGAATCAAGTCGACTAGGTTTGGGGAAAGGAAACAGTAGTTAAGAGCAATCCCTTTCCCTTTCTGAGGCACAGTCTCCCCTGGCACACACAAGGGCCCTGGGAAGAATGGGCTCAGATTTAAAGGACTGTCCAAGGGCAGTCAGGCCCAGATAGAGAAATGTACGGCCGCGGGTATCTCCCTAGCTCCGCCAGTCCTTTTCTCTCTTCATGAAGTCCTCCTGAATGTTCCTGCTTCTTCGCCCATGATGGTGGTCTCTGGGAATTGGTGCCTTACTTCGCAATCCCTGAAGCTGCTCCTGTCCTCAGGCTGCCTTTTCACCATTGTCTGAGGGGATGTCCTCTGTCATCAACCACTGCCTTTCTTTCATACTTTGCTACTGACTCTGGTGGCTGGAATACCTCTCATGGGCCGCCTGTTCACTTGGGTACTCAGGAAAGGATGAACATAAAAGAAATAGAGTCGACATGTGTTCTCAGACACCTGGTGACCAGGTGGGAGAATGGCAGCAGGCCTCCGCCTAACCCAGCAGCTCACAGGAGTTTAGCCTCTTTCTCCCAAAAAAGAGCTGATAGAAGAACACATCACTCCTTCTGTTGAAAGAAAATTCTTTGTCCCAACCTTCACCCTGATTAAGGAGGCAAAACTCAGGACAAAGAGAATTAAGAGTTTATTAAAGTAGGTTGAGGTAGCAACTTGTTGATGGATCAATGATGACTTCAAGACGGGGCCAGCTTCTCCTGATGCCTTTAGGTCCAAGTCTGTAAAAGCCGTCACGTCTCTCTTCCTCCCTCAAGTAGGAGCATGTGACAATTTCCAGGTACAAAGAGATAGGGGGATGGAAAACTATCCTCAGGTACATTCCTTATTGGCATGTTATCTCCCCCTAGGAGAATGGAAACTCCTTGAGGGCAGGGGCTGTTCTTGCCTTTCTTTATACCTCCTCACCCCCACAGTAAATGTTTAATAAAAGGTTATTGGGAGATATTTTGTGTCTCAAGAGAAAAGATCTTGTCTTTATTCAATAAGAATCTTTTCCGCTTTCTGCTAGGGAATACTTGAAAGACTGAGGATGTAAGAAACAGAAAACTTTTTAGTATAGTTTAACTCCTAACTTTTGGCTTCACACTTTGGTCCCATAGGGGTAAGGGACAGGATTCATGAGTTCTACACACAGTTTGGGTAGGTAGAATTCTGAGCTTCAGTTTCCTTTTCTGGGCCTGGAGATTGCTCCTTGACCCTTGGGACATTGATGCCAGCCTGGCTATGGGCCTCAATTGGAACTCCAAGAGGCCTTAGGACCTCTTCAAATTATAAAATCAGAGAGGTGCCACTCTCTCTCTATGTGACAGAAGTGGACAAATGACAAGGCCAAAGATTGAGGGCCCATTCTTGGTGGGAGTGGCAGAAGGGGCAAAGGGGGACGTGCCTTTAGCCTGGAAGAAGGCCCCAAGGTTACCACATGGCCTCTTGTTGGAGGCCACGAAGAAGAGTGGTTGTGCTCTCCTAGACACAAATGAGAAAAAGATTAAATAGATGGACCCAATTGGTCTTTTGGAAGATGCCAACAGTTCTTTCTACAGAGCTTTTCTCAATTAGTGCCCATTAGAGAAAGTCCACCCATGCCATGTAGGCTGTCTAAGGCATTTCTCTTCTGCATCCTTGTGATTCAACTGAAAGAAAGCTCCCTAGTGTCTTCCATGGGAGGAGATGGCATCAGATCAGCCAAGCAAGCTAATGGCGTCTTGAATGCACTTGCATTGCACTACATACCCATTCCTTAATATGTGAGAAAACTGAGGCCCAGGATGTGTAGATTAACCACCTTCAAAGCCCCACAAATAGCTGTAGACCTAGAAGGGACCTCCCTCTCAGGACGACCTACCACCTCCCTTGAAGGTAGACCAATGGGCCCTTCCAGAATGGGGGCCAGACACTGGAATCACTCATTTCTTCCCTCTCCTCTCCACCCCTCTGCTAAATTTGAATTCAACTGTTTGTCTAAAATTGCTAGCCGGTGCCATCAGCCCCACCATTAGCATACTAATTAGCAGCTGCTTTTTAAATCCTTATTTCAACCCATTGCCTTCTGCTTTGAAGCATGGGGAAGTCTCAGAATCGATGAGACTAGGGGTTGCCGCCATTGCACAGAAATCACAGTAGTATGGCCAGTCAAATAGTCAATCAATTAACACACATTTATGAAGTACCTGCAAATGCCAAGCAATAGGCCTGGTTCAGTCTATTCAAATGGGTTCTTGCTATTAAGGAATTTGGGCCTTTTCTCCCTCTTTAGGGTCAGTGCGTCTCCGAGGTGGAGAAAATGACTTTGAAGGTACCGTAGAAGTGTATTTCGGAAGAGTTTGGGGCATCATCTGTAGCAGTGACTGGGATGACAGGGCTGCTGCTGTCATCTGTCGCCAGCTGCAGCTTGGGTGAGTGTCCAGGTCAACTTAATTCAACAAACATTAATTGTCTCCTACTTTCCAGGCCCTGGAGGGGTTTACATTTGATTGGAGGGAAACAGATACACAGAGAGACAGAGACACTTGGGGTCTTCAGGGAAGACCTCGTAGAGGCCAGATGGCCTAGACCCATGTTGGCAAACATATGGCACATGTTCAGAGGGGACTGCTCCTCTCCCCCTCTCCACACACACCTGAGGACATTTCTCCCATCACCCTCCCCTCTGCCCAGCAGCCCAGTGGGAGCACTTCCTCCCTCCCCTGCCTGGGGTAAGGGGGAGGCTCTCCTGTGGTGTGAGGGTTGCAGTTGTGGTATGAGGGATGCAGTTTGGGCACGTGGTCTCTAAAAGGTTCACCATCACTGGTCTAGTGTGACTGGAGTGCTAGGACTGGAGTCAGGAAGACTTGTGTTCAAATCCTGCCTTTGAAATGTCTTAGTTCTGTGACTCCTTTACCCTCAATGGGTCTCAGTTTCCTTATTTGTAAAATAAAGAGCTTGGACTTAGCTTCTAAAGTCTCTTTTGGCTGTAAATTGATGACCCTAAGATACCTAGAGGAATTTTTTGGTGTGGAAAATTAAAATCTTATCTTCCCATTGCCCTTCCTAAAATGCCACTATAAAAAATCTCTAAATGGAAAAGACTCAAAGACCAGTAGACCTCAAGTGCTGCTAAGCTAGTCCACAGAGTGGGTGCTGGGATCCTAGTAATCCAAAGCCTTTTCTGGTTCTTAGAAGAAAAGTTCATTTTCTAGGCCTGAGAAGCTTGGCATTTCTTATGTAGCCCATTATCCCACACTGTCCTGGGATGCTGGCCTTTGCTTTTTCACTTACTTCTACTGATCTGTTTACTCAGAAATAGTGGAACAAGGAGGTCAATCCCTGGGTCCTTTCCACAAAGTAGGTAGGTTGAAGTTAAGGGCCTAGGTCTCCTGAGTGTGTCCCAAACCTTCATCAATATATCCCATGCCACCTCCAGCTCAGGAGGAAAAGCATGTGTGAACATGAACAAGCCACTTAAGCTCTGCGTGTTTCATTTTTCTCAGCTGTAAAATAATAAGTCTTCACTAGATAGCTTCCAGGGTCCTGTCCCAGCTCTGCATCTCTGACCTTAGCCATTTAACCTCTCTGGACCTTTGTTTCTTCATCTGTAAAATTAGGGTGATGGGATAACACAGCACCCCCTCCTGTTCATAACTTTCCTTCTCAGACTTGTATCCTACACATAGCGAGTAGGTACCTAATTATTTCCCTCCTTGGATGCCAAATCCTTGAGGGCCTGGGATGGTTTTCTATTTCTTTGTGTCCTTGTGGTAAGTTCATAACTTCTTGACTGACTAAATGTAAAATCCAACTAAGTTTTCCGAGTTGTGCTGACAACCACTTAAAAGACCAAGGATCGGAGAAATGGAGATCTTTTTTAGAGAAGATTATTCCTGGATGGTTAACTTTTGACTTCACGAATGGGTTTCTAATTATAATTTGTGACCATGGGGCTCCTGGGAGCAAGGGCCAGGCTTAATCAATCACCCACCAAATTAGCATAGACTGCTCTGTTCCCCCCTACAATTACTAAGTGCTCAGGAAAGGGGAGGCAGTGAGGGCAGAGCCTTGTAGTCAGGCCCTGCTGAGATGCTCCTTGCCAATTACCAGTTGTGTGTGGACAAGTGACAATTGGTGCTGACTTAGAATGAAGCCTTACTGCTTTACTTCCTGAGAATGGAGCAGGGCTAGATTTACCAAATCCCTCTGGCCTGGTCAATGCCAGGTGTGCCTTTATATAACACATAAAGAACCCTGGATTGGGAGGGAGTCTGGGGGAGTTGATTTGTATCCTGTATCTGCTGAATCCACTACACACTACCACATATTTGGCCCCATCTCCAGAACCACAGGATTTGAGACTTGGAAGAGACCCAAGAGGCTATCTAGTCCAACCCATGCACAAAAGAAATCTCCACCATAATGTGCCCAACAAATGGCCATCCAGCCTCTGCTTAAAGACTTCCAAGGAGGAGGAGGCCATATCGCCACTCTCTCATGGCCATCATTCTAGCTTGAACCTTCATCCCTCAAGTATTAATACTTGTTCAAATTGACACCATCTGTCCCATTCCCTGTTTGTGTGTATTGACCCACAGCCTTCATTGCTGAGATGTTTCTTCATCACCTCTGCTTTTCAGAATCCTGCTCTTCCTCTGAGGCTCAGCTCCTGCTGCTCTATTTGCAAAACATCCCCTGATTCTCTAGTCACTGGGGTTCTCACTTTAACTGATAATCAAAAGAGAAGATGGCCTGGTCAAGTGGCAAAAGGAAAAGATGACCAGTGGACTGCCCAAGCGCTCCACTAAAATCTTTGTGAAATCAACAGAAAGTGAGGAAGGGCTCTGCACATTGGGTCACTTCATCCCACCTGTCTCTCCCGCCCAACTGGAGAACATATAGGGGCATATGGAAAAGTGTCACCTAGGATGGGCAGACTTAGACAGAGTATGATCACAGGGTTATAGGAGTACAGAACTAGAGCTAAAATGTTGACCACCTGGGCTAACATTCTCATTTTACAGATGGGGAAACTGATGTCCTAGGAGGTTTAAGAGAAGATCCATACCAATGAGATTAGAAATCCCTTTGAGTGCTTCTCTGTGTACCTATTGTATACCCCAGGGAGTAAGTCCCTTGAGGTAGAGAGATAGGGATTAATAAATGTTTGTGCTTGTTGTTGCTATTTATTTCCTAGACCTTCTCTGAATTCTAGTTTCTTAAGGAGGTTGGCCTAAATGACCCTTGAAGCCTTTCCACCTATGAGTCTATGCCTAAATGAGATATGAATCAATTCTTTCATTCTTCTATTTTTCCTTTATGGTGTTGGATATCCTTTTTTTTTAAAAAATTAAGTTAACTTTTTAATTTTGACAATTCTTCCCCCCCCCCAAAATTAATTAATTTGGAATATTTTTCCATGGTTACATGATTCACATTCTTTCTCTTCCCTCCTCCCTCCCCCCCTCCCGGAGCCAATGAGCAATTCCATTGGGCTTTACATGTCTCATTGTTCAAAAACTGTTTCCATATTATTAATATTTGCAATCGAGGGATCATTTAAATTGACAATTCTTTTTGACAGTTTAAAATTCACATTTTCTTCCTCTCAGTCCTCTCTCCCTCTCCCCCAGGCTGTAGTCTGATATAGGTTATACTTGTACTTTCCTGGAACACATATTTCCATATTGCATTGCTCACATCGTGAGGGAAAACACATATCACACCTACAATAGAGATCTCATGAAGGAAAATAGTGGAATATGGAATGCTTCCATTTGCTTTCAGATTCCAACAGTTCTTTCTTTGGCTGTGGAAGGCATTTTCATCATGAGTCTCTTGTGGTTATCTTGGAGACTTGCTTTGCTGACAACGGTTTAATCTTTCATAGTTGATCATTGTATATATTCTTATTACTGTATACAATGTTCTTCTGTTTCTGCTCACTTCACTTTGCATCAGTTCATATGAGATATCCAGGTTTTTCTGAACTCATCCATTCCCAAGTGATGAATAGCCCCTCAATTTCCAATTCTTTGCCACGACAAAAAGAGCTGCTAAAAATATTTTGGTACAGGTCCTTACAGGTCCTTTCCCTTATCTCCAATCTCTTTGGGATACAGACCCAATAGTGGTATTGCAGGGTCAAATGCTAGGGTATGCATAGTTTTGTGGCTCTTTGAGCTTGGTTCCTTATTGCTCTCCAGCATGGTTGTATCAGTTCACAGTTCCACCAACAGTGTATTAATGTCTCCATTTCCCCCCATTCCTCCCAACATTTATCATTTTCCATTTCTGGTCATGTCAGTCTGGTAGGCATGAAGTGGTATCTCAGAGTTGTTTTAATTTATAGTTCTCTAATCAGTAGTGATTTGGTGCATTTTCCATATGACTATGAATAGTTTTAGTTTCTTCCTCTGAGAACTATTAATATCTTTTGGCCATTTTCTGATTGGGGAATGCTTTGTAACTATTTTTTTAAATCATTCTCTGGAGGAAAAAAATCATCCGAATTGAGGCATGAAGGAAAGAAGAGTAGAATCCATTGATTCCAAACTCTATGCCCTAAAACTCTCCAGTTCAGAGTCTGAGAGTTCCAGGTTCAAATCCTGTCTCAGATACTTATGAGTGGTGTGACCTGGGGTCAGTGGCTGAACCCCTCTGAGAACCTATGTCATGAAGTACATTGTAATGGCTGGGGGTGTGGGGTTTTCTCATTTGGGAAAGCCATGGACTTCCCCAAGGTCAGTCAGATTGCTCCAGTCATCCATCTTTCAGCATGCCATAGCTTCCTCATTTCACAACCTCAGACTAACCTGCTGGGGTTGCTGTAGAGCAGATAGTCACAGGACCTTAAATCTGCCACTAACTTTGTTGTGGGGAGCAGGGTAAAGGCATTCTGGCTGGATTTCCAGAGTGATGTTTCCAGAGACATCATGGCTGTTTGAATAAGTATTTAAGCCCCTCTAGGATAAAGAATTTCAGTCTGGATTCATTCAAAGCAACTTCTCATAAAATCTGTGGATTAGGTGAGATGAGTTGGGCCCATCTGGATCTCGTTCTTGGGTAATCCGCTTCACATTCTTCCTGGCCAGGCTTATTATTTTAATCAGGAACCGATCATCTCTCAGATCATTTATTTAACTTTTAGCTTGATAGTCATTGTAGAAAATTTCTTCAAAAATTTTAACTTTGGAAAAGGCATGTGAAATTTTGAGCTCCAGTGCTCCTGCGTTCGTATCGTTTCGTTGGCCGTTGCCCATTGTACTTGAAGAGGACCAGAATGACATCCTGGTGTTGAGGTCAATGTGCAGTGTGTCTGACTGGGATTGCACAATTCCATGCTCCTGTGTTCTAGGATGTTGGGGAATGGTGGAATGAAAAGTAGCTGAACTTAGATTAAAGAACACTAAGGTCAAATCTACATTTTGGACCAGTGGTGTGCCTTGGGTGACTTGTTTAACATATCTGAGTCTCCAGACTCAAAGACAGGAGATCTGGGGTTCAAATTTGTCCTCAGACATTTCCTAGTCGTGTGATCCTGGGCAAGTCATTTAAACCTCCATTGCCAGCCCTTACTGTTCTTCTGCCTTAGAACCAAACCAGTACTGATTATAAGACAGAAGGTAAGGGTTTTATATATGTATATATGTCCCTGAGCCTCAGTTTTTCTCATCTGTACATTGGGGATGCTTCTACTTATAGGATGTCAGGAAAGCTCTTTGAGCTCTAGCCAAATATGAATGATTCTAGATCTCTTTCACAATGCTGTAATGGCCCATGGGTCATAGGATTATGAATTTAGAACCGGAAGAGCCTTTAGATACCACTGAGTCCGATGCCCTCCATTTACAGAAGAAGAAGCTGAAGCCCAGGAGGGTTAAGGCATTTATCTCATGTCACACAGCTGGAAAAGACCCTAGAGATCCCCCGCTAGAAACCCACTTATCTTCCTGATGATGAAATGGAGGCCAAAAGAGATGGTCATTTGCCCAAGTGACAGAACGGAGACTAGAACTTGATCTGATTCCCAGTCCAGCGAGAGGTAGTGTGGTGTAGTGGGCACTGGTCTGGGAGTCAAGAAAATGTAGATCCAAACATGCCAACTGCATGATCCGGGGCCAGTCACCTAGCCGTTCTGAGCCTCTCTTCCTCAGCTGCAAAATGAGACTGTTGGGCCAGGTGGTCCTTAATGTCTGTCCCTTCTGGTCCTAAATCCACAAGTGTCCTACCAAGCCAATCCGCATCGGGTCTTTTCTCTCATACCCACAATTCTATTTTTGCTTTCCTTAAGCTGCTCCTGAAGAAATGCAGTTTGTACAGCATGCAAAGCCATGCATGCCTCTCGTCTTCCTCCTAGGGACAAGGCTTTGCCAGTGCTGTTGGCTGCCCCCACCAAGCCTGAGTGTCCTCCTCCTGGGTGGGACCAGTGTCTGCCAGTCCCTAGATACAGGAGAGAGAAAACTGTTTGGGAGCAGATAAGAAATGGCTACCTGCTGTCTGTGGGGGACGTCTGCTGGTCTGTCTGTCTGTCTGTCAGTCAATAAACAACTATTACGCACCTACTGCGTGCCAGGCACTGTACTGAATGCTGAGCATACAGAGGGAAGTTAAAAAACGTTCCTGCCTCCAGGGAGCTCACAGTCTGAGCAAGCAGAGACAGGGAGCAGCATACAGGAAGGGCTGGCTAGGAGTCAGGGAGTCCTGGGTTCCAAAGCAGCCCCTGACACACAGTGGCTGTGGGGCTTCCTTGCCATTCAGTTCCCTGGGTCAGAAAGCAGTTGTCACCACAGGCCCATTAAAAGGAAAATGGAGCTTGATTCGAATTCAAGCACGTAACAAGCCCCTTCCATGTGCCAGGAGTTGGGGAAACAGAGCCAAAAGGGAAACCGTTCCTGTCCTCCAGGAGCTTAGACCCCAAGAGGGGAAACAATGCGAGTGAATACAAACCATCCCAAAGCAGAAACCAGGGGATCTGGCGGGGGGCCGGGGGGGGGGGCACAGCTATCAGCTACCAATGGGTGCCAGAGCTGAGACTTGAAAGAAGCTAGAGACTGGGGGGGGGGGGTACACAAGGAAGGGGAATAGCCAAACAAAGACCTGAAGACCAAAGATGGATTGTTGTGTGGCCAACTGGGTGGGACCCTGGAAGGGACAGGACAGTTTGTATTGGATTGCAGAGGTAATAAAGAAGAGAAATCGTTGATGGTGTGTCTCCTACTCCATAAACTCCCATGGCTCCCTATTAGAGTCCATTGGCAGGGTCTCTTGCTGCCCCCAAATGAAAGAGCCAATAGGACTGGAAAAGTGAAGTTTGCCCAAGTTTTGATCAATTCCCTTGAAAGGTCTTTCCCGAGTCCTTCTCTTCCTCCTCATCCCTCTCATGTTCCCACACCTACAGGCGCAGAGACTAATTTTATAACGTCACTGTGGTTTTCTCCCCCCACCCCCCCATCTCCCCAGGGCCAAAGGAACAGCCAAGCGGACCCCAATGTCTGAACTGGGCCTTATTCCCGTTCACTGGAGCAACATCCGCTGCCGAGGAGATGAAGACAGCATAGTGCTTTGTGAAAGAGATGCTGGGCCCCATGGAACGTGTCCCCAGAAGATGGCAGCTGCAGTCTCGTGTAGCGCTTACCAGGGTACGGCGACGATAACCAAGGATTGTCTCATTTCACTTTTGCTGTGCTTTCAGCAGAACGAGCAGAAGACGTGGAACCAGGAGGGATCAGGTTTCTAATACTGCCTCCAATGCTTCCTAGCAGTGATATCGCCAGTGTTTCCTTTAACTTCTCTGAGACTCAATTTGCTCAGCTGTAAAATGGGAATGAGAAAACCTTTAGTGAGTAACTCACTGGGTTATAAGGATTAAATGAGATAATGTGTGTAGAGTGCTTCATAAACCTTAAAATGAGATGCATATGATGCATAATCTAGTATAATAGTTTACATGGTATGTTACTTATGTGATTTATAATATATTGCTAATATATGTAATGAAATAGAATATGTTCATTACAATAGCTGAAATATATATCATATAGGTATATATTGTCATTGAGTCATTTCAGTTATGTCTGACTTTTCGTGACCCATTTTAAGGTTTTCTTTGGTAAAGATACTGGAGTGGTTTGCCATTTCCTTCTCCAGCTCATTTTACAAATGAGGAAACTGAGGCAAATAAGATTAAGTGACTTGCTCAGGGTCATGCAGCTAGTATCTAAAGTTAAACTTAAACTCATATGACTCCTGACTCCAGGTCAAGGACTCTATCCCTTGTGGCACCTAGTTGTCTTATGTACTTATACACATATGGACATATATGTAAAATATACATTTCAGAAATTGCTATAACCATAAATAACCAGGTTTGTCTTGTTTCTTTTCTTAAAAGGAATTACTTAAAATGTGGTATAATTTTGAAATGTCAAATTCTATAGACTTCTGAAATCTTCCTTATAATGAGTTTGGCTAATAGCTGAATCACCATTTCCTTGGTTTTTATAAACTTGTTTTCATTTTTTTAAAAATTAGATATTTTCCTTTGGTAGTATGGGATTATGGGAAGAGCACTGGATTGAAGTCCAAAAAAACAACTCTACCCCTGACTTCTGGAGTGAATTTAAGCAGGCCACTTTCCCTCTCTCACCTTTAGCTTCTTGCGCTATAAAATGAGAGAATTGGACTCACCGGTCTCCAAGGTGCCTACCGTTCCTAAATCCTATAATCCTTGGCCTTTCATCCCCCACAACCCATCAGCTGCTGGTGTGGTGCCTTTCTGTATTTATAGCTTCTCTGACAACAATCTCCTTCCCTTCCCTCCTCTACAATTGGAGTTCAGGACCTCATCTCCTGCCTCATCAACAGAACATTCCTGATTGCTCTTCTTGCCTCTGCTCTCTTTCCTTTCCAAACTACCCTTCTGCCAAAGTGATCTTCTTAATGCTTAGTTCTGTTAACTTTAGCCTGCCCATCTCCACTCTTAAGGAGGCATCGGACCATTGGCCAGTAAGATAAAATGCACTCCTTAGCGTGACATTCAAGCCCATCTACATTGAGGCTCAAACCAAAATGTCCATATTTATTTCACAGTATTCCTTTTCACATGTTCTTCATTCCAGACAAAGATGCTAAGTAGCTAAGCCCATTCTGACTTCTGTGGACTTCTTGAATTGATGTACTCTGTCTCATCAACTTGGACCATACTCCTTTCCCATTTCAACCTGTTAAACTTTTTCTCTCCCTTCAAAGTTCAGGTCACGGTCCAACTCTCCATGTAATCTTTCCTGATCCATTCTCTTACTCAGAAGTAATCATCAGTTTTTTAGGCTCACCCCACCCCCGTATTATTTAACTATGTTAACTGTTTCACGTATATAAATGTTATATATAAAATAACTATGTTACTATTTAACTAATATTTGTAGAGCAGGCTAAGGTGTACTGAGCACTTTACATCCATATTATTGGATGCTTACCATCCTAGGGTGTGGGGCAGGTACTACAGGTGTTATTATCTACCTGTTTTACAGATGAAGAAACTGAGACTCAGAGAGATGAAATGGGCACCATCATTGTGGGCTTGATGACTCAGTAACTCTTGCCAAACCTGGGTTGGAAAAGGATTAGCCTTTTGGAGCTCAGCATCACCTTCATCCTAGGGTGAGGCATGGAAGGAGGGTGTTAGGGGAGGAAGGCAACTATCACCCAAAAGTTCAAGGCTTTCATTAAAATAACTGGTAGGAAGACTGACTTGAGACCTCAGTTGGCGAAGATTTGGGCAACCCAGCTGGTATCCAGTTTCTCCCAAAAGTTGTCTTTTTTTTTTTTTTTAAACCCTTACCTTCCGTCTTGGAGTCAATACTGTGTATTGGCTCCAAGGCAGAAGAGTGGTAAGGGCTAGGCAGTGGGGGTCAAGTGACTTGCCTAGGGTCACACCGCTGGGAAGTGTCTGAGGCCAGATTGGAACCCAGGACCTCCTGTCTCTAGGTCTGGCTCTCCATCCACTGAGCTACCCAGCTGCCCCATCGCTCAAAAGTCTTAATGCGATTTTACCTTTGGAAACATGGCACTATGACATTTGGGACACCGTATTTCTAAACCTTTTATTGCC
The DNA here is from genome assembly GCF_027887165.1 of Monodelphis domestica. Lineage (NCBI taxonomy): Eukaryota > Metazoa > Chordata > Mammalia > Didelphimorphia > Didelphidae > Monodelphis > Monodelphis domestica. The sequence continues at coordinate 299,803,872 of NC_077232.1, read as the reverse complement.
TTTTAAAATAATTACAATTGTAATTAACACTTTCCATTATTGCTTCAGTAAATAAATGAAACACTACTACAGTTAAGTCTAAACCACATTCATCATGAATAGATTTGTTATTCTCTTTTGTGCTTTTAAAAAGAATCGTATCAATGGCGTCTCCCAACCTGTTATGATTTAGTGGAATTACTAATTAGATTTGTGCTGGCAGTGTAGCCCGGGGATCAGGGATCATCAATCCGCGCTAATTTATAGCTTGTCTATTCAGAGTGAGGTAGTGTATTAATGGATTCTGTGGATCCAGATACAAAGAATTAAATCATCCCTGCTTTCAAGGAGTAGGATTCTCCAATACAGACTGCCTGGGCACGTAGAAATACATACAGAATAAATATAAAGGGACTAGCTACAAATAAATACAATGAAGTTAAGTCCCATGGAGTTGGGGGGCGCTGGCGTTTGGGAGAATGAGGAAGGATCTCGGGTCAAAGGCGGTGCTTGAATGACACCTAGACGGGAAAGAGGGGAAGGAAAAGAATCAAGGCAGCCAGATGGCTCAGTAGTTAGAGCACCAGGCCTGGAGACAGGAGGTCCTGGGTTCAATTCGGACCTCAGACACTTCCCAGCTGTGTGACCCTGGGCAAGTCACTTAACTAACCCCATTGCCTAACCCTGACCACTCTTCTGCCTTGGAACCAATACTTAGAATCAATTCTAAGACAGAAGGTAAGGATTAAAGAAAAAAAGGAGTGGAGTCCAGGCACTAGGGACAGCCAGTACAAATACAAAAGCAGGAGGGATGGAATATCGGGGGAGAGAATTGGGGCACAGAGTGAGGGAGGTAGTTATGATAATACAGTGAGGCTGGAAAGGAAGATTGTAGGTGGTAAAGGACTTTAAAATGAAAGCACAAGAGTGACTTGTTAATTTTAGAGGCATAGGGAGCTATTGGAGTTTCTTGAGCTGGGGAATCGCTGGGTCAGACTTGTGCTTATGGAAAAGTTCTATGGCAGTATATGAGTTGAGGCAAGGAGTCTGACGCCATAATCCAGGTGATAGCGATGTGAATGGTGAGAAGGGACTGGATGAGAGAGGTGGCAAGATTTCTGAGCATGGTCTCTGGCCCCGCTTCAGAGCCACCTGTGCTAGCAGACCTGGAAGTTGGGGCGTGTGTCCTGGCACAAGCTGCCCACCCTCAGGCACTTGGCCGTCCCTCGGTGCCACTGAGGGCCGCGCGGCTCGTGGGGGTAGAGTGGCCAGTGACTCAGCTCTCCTTTCTCTATCTTTGCACCCACAGCTCCCGCCTGGACCCCGTTGCGGCTCGTGGGTGGGCGCAGCCTCCACGAGGGCCGTGTGGAGCTTTACCACGCAGGGCAGTGGGGCACGGTGTGTGATGACCAGTGGGATGACGCGGACGCTGAAGTGGTCTGTCGCCAGCTCGGCCTGAGGTTCGACTGCCTGTTTTACTTGCTTGCTTATTTTTAGGGCACATGTATCAAAATCCAAGGGCCTGGGGCGGCTAGGTGGCTAGAGAGCCGGGTCTGGAGATGGGGTATCCTGAGTTCAAATCTGGCCTCAGACACTCCCTGGCTGGGTGACCCTGAGAAAATCACCTAACTCCCATTGCCTAACCCATAGCACTGCCTTAGAACCAATGCACAGTATTGAATCTAAGACTGAAGTTAAGGGTTAAAAAAAAAATCCCAGGGCTGCCCTTTTCCAATCAAGCTGCTGAAAGATAAGAAAGACTCTCAGATTCAAAGCTGGCCAAGGGAAGGGAAATGACTTGCCCAAGGTCATGCAATGAGCAAGTAGCAACATGCAAGGGATCTGACTCCATAGCCCCCTTGGAAGCCCTGGGTGCTGTACTCACGTGGCCCTTGGCTGTGTCTGCTTCTCTTCTGGAGGGTGTTTCCTTGATGTCACCCCCATGAACGGCTCAAAGCCTTTGGCTGCTCCCAGAGTGGCTCTGGCCCTTGGCCCTTCCCTGCGGGATGGGAGTGGTGCTGCCTGGGAGCTCCCCAGGTGCTCCCCCCTCCTGCCAGGCATCACAACTGACTCTGGGTGCAGCATGTCCGTAGGACGGAAAGCCGCATCCCCTTAGAGTCTAACCATCTGTGGCACAGGGAAGTGGCACTGAGCTGGAGGGGACGAACTGAGAGGCAAACCGATGCCCAAAGCTTGCATCCCAGGAGAGGGAGCAGTCGCAAACAGGTAAATATTCGGTGGCAAATTGTGGCTAAAAGGGTTTTCTTTTGCATCACACTTAGGAGCATATCATTAGCCAATGAGCCAATAAACACTTCATTAAGGACTTAACGGGGTGAAGCGAATGCTCTCATTTTACAGATGAGGAAATGGAGGCCCAGGGAGTTTAGGCGACTTGTCTGTGAGTATTCAGGTAGTAAGTCGCAGAGGCAGGATTTGAACCTAGGTCCTCTGACTCCTCATCCCTATATGTCACCCACACAATTTTGTCCATTTAGTGTCTTTCTTCCCTGGGACACACCCCAAGTCCAAGTATCTAAGAAAGGCCCCGTTGCCCTCCCTTTCTGTAGTGCTCAAACTTGCCAGGTCCAAACTGGAACTTCTCTTTCATCCCAAATCATTTCTGTTAAGAGTACCTCCACCCACCCCGACAGGCTCCCAGGCTCACCAACATCAGTGCTACCCTGGATTCTTCCTTCTCCCTCAGCTCCCACACCCATCGGGGACCAAATCTGGCTCTTATTCCCTCCCCAACATCTCAGGCCACTGACCCCTTCTCTCTACTCACACAGTCACCTCATTACTGCTCAGCTAGGGGACTGCAGCAGCCTCCTAATCGGTCTCCCTGCCTCCAATCACTTCCTATTCACTCCATTGTCCTCACTGGTCATTTTTAATAATTGATCTTACTAAATAAACCCTGAATGACTCATTACCTCTAGGATACAAATAAACTCCTCTGGTTAGCTTTTTATTTTTAAGCCCTCACCTTCTGTCTTAAAATTAATTCTGTGTATTGGCTCCAAGGCAGAAGGGTGGTAAGGGCTAGGCAATGGGGGTCAAGTGACTTGCCCAGGGTCACACAGCTGGGAAGTATCTGAGGCCAGATTTGAACCTAGGACCTCCTATCTCCAGGCCTGGATCTCAATCCACTGAGTCACATAGCTGCCCCCTTGAGTAGCTTTTCAAGCCCTTCACAACTTAACCCTTTGCAGCCTCTGAGAATGTTGTTCCCTCTCTTTGCTCTCTGTGCTTCCAGCACATGACATTCCATCTCCCTACCTGTGCCTCTGCCCTGCCTTCCACCTAGAATTTGCTCTCTCCTCATCTCCATCTCCTCTCGAGCCCTCTCTTCCATTAAGACGAGCCAAGCACCATTTTCTGCCACTCGATGCGCCAAATGCTAGTGCTTCCCCCTACCAACAAGCCAGCAGTTCAATGATCCCCTTGGATTTGTATCTATTCTCTTTAAGTGTATGCTGTACTTACTTGTTGGCTCTACCGTTAGGATGTAGACTCTCAGCAGAGATTATTTTCTTCTCCTTACATGGATGCCCAGCACTGAATTATAGGCTTTTTGATTGATCGCTTTCCTGACTGGCTGTTCCCAGCAGCCCCTCATTCTTCATGCCTCCTTTGTCATGAGTCACCCAGCTGCCTCTTCAGCTCTTTAGTTTCTCAGGTCCTTTGACCCTGTTTCTCTAAACTGGATTCCATAATTCTTTTACTTAGTTTCACCATAACGCTAAGCATTAACATATTTAACACACGAACGCCTGATTATTCCCACTCCTGCCAGATGGGATTACTCTGAATTCACAGGTGACTTGGGGGCAAATGGAGGCTTTTTTTACATCCCTTCTCCTCCTCCCCACCCCGCCCCAAGTTAAAATTCAAATCTCCATGTCTGCCTTTTTATCCAAAATACTATGTGAAAGTATTGTCTTGAGGAAGTCTCCTGTCCATTGGAAGGAAGCGGTGAAAAGAGCTTTAAAATATTCAGCTGTCTTAGCAGCCCAGCGATTGCAGAGAAGAGCAGACTGTGCGAATCCTTTGGCTTTTGTGAAGATTTGCCCAGGGGATAGGAACTACTTGTGATTTCACTAGGGGACGGAATCCCCTCTCTCCCAATTCTGGGCAGCAGCTCCATTGCAACTCAGAGTCTGCACGAGTTCTCTAGACTGCTAAGAGAATTAGGGACCCACCCAGGGTCTCAGCACCAGTGGGTGTCACAGGTGGGTCTTGCGAGGTTACCTCTTCTTGATTATCCATCCTTTATCAGCCATATTAATAGCAGCCATCTTTCTGGAGCTGGGGGCAACCTTTGAGATCTGTAATCCAAAGTTTCCCCTTCCTTAGGCCTCAGTTTCCTCATTTATAAAATGACAGCATTGGATAAATCAGCCTCTGAGGTCCTTTCCAGCTCTTGGTCTATGGCCCTAATGGTTCTACTCCAACAGGTAGTTATTGAATTAAAGAACAATCTGAAAAAGAGGGAAATCCAATGCTTGGTGGAGAGAATCTAGGCAGCAACCTATTAAGTTCCTCCAATCTTACTGGACAAAGATGAAGAAGACACACATCAAATGGATGGATGGATGCCATCATTGGCATTAAAATGGATGCAGGCCAGCAGATTCTGGAATGGGGGCTATTTCAAAGCTGGAGCAAGGTCAGGGAGTTTGAGATATGGTTTGCAGGAGGGTTAGGAAGAGGGTATGGTTGGAGTTCGAAACCCTTGGAAACAGGCAAATACTTGAAATCAGGACTTGATTTGTAATTTTGTTGATTGTTTCCATTTAAGAAAGTGATGGAGGGGGCAGCTGGGTAGCTCAGTGGATTGAGAGCTAGTCCTAGAGACGGGAGGTCCTAGGTTCAAATCTGGCCTCAGACACTTCCCAGCTGTGTGACCCTGGGCAAGTCACTTGACCCCCATTGCCTAGCCCTTACCACTCTTTTGCCTTGGAGCCAATACACAGTATTGATTCCAAGATGGAAGGTAAGGGTTTAAAAAAAAAGTGATGGAGAAAATGTTAGTAATGAAGATTGAACTAAAAGTATGGTGTATGTACATTTTTTTTTTAGAAAGGTAGTTGTTAAACACTTGTCATCATACCCCTGAATTTAATTAAATACTACTGAATACTATAAAGAGTAAAATTATTACTCCAAGAAATAGTGTAGTCTTAGGATACAAATAATAATATAAACTAGCATTTATATATCTCTTTAAAGTTGAGAATGTTATCTCATTTGGTCCTCACAAGAGCCTTCTAAGTAAGTGCTATATATTATTAACCCCATTTTACAGATATGGAAATTGAGGGCGAGAAAGGCTAAATGACTTCCCAGGGTCAGCTAGCTAGTTAGGTATCTGAGACAGGATTTGAACTCAGGTCTTCCAGGCTCCAAGTCCTATACTCTGTCTACTGTGCCACCTAGCCACCCAATAGATTCAGATGCCACACAGTTCTCTGATGGAATGCACTCCTGCGAGAACGAGGCTATTTTTGAATAAACACCATTAACCTTTACAAGGCCCTTCCTCAACATGTCTATCCATATCTCTCTCAAAGACGCTGTTCCTTGGGCAGGGGCCTGGGACCCACTTGTAATATTTGTTTGCTTTTTGTTTGTTGGTTGGTTCAGTGGGGTTGCCAAAGCATGGTCCCGGGCTTATTTTGGGCAAGGATCTGGCTCCGTGATATTGGATGAAGTTCGATGTACGGGAAATGAGCTTTCCCTGGAGCAGTGTCCCAAGAGTTCCTGGAGAGAACACAACTGCGACCACCAGGAGGATGCTGGGGTCTCATGCACCCCTCTGACAGGTACGCAGGCTAACCTCCTTCCCCAGCAATGTCTAGTCAAGTTTCACCCTGTTCTTCCCACTCTACTCTCCTGTGGGGGAAATCAAATCCTCCAAGAATCCATGCCTACAGAGCAGTTTTAATCGGTCAGAGTCGGCTGTGCCTGTCTTCCTGGCCATGTGAACGGCCGGTCTTTTGGTTTGAAGGAGTCTTTTCTCTAAGTCAGGGGTTGTTTTTTAGACCTTATCACAGTGCCTTGCACATAGTAGGCTCTTGGTATAACTTACTGAATGATTGAAGGGCAGATTCTCATTTTATTACATGCTGAACAGTCAATATCAATACCGAAGAACAGCATAAAAATTACAATGAATAATCTTTATTGATCTGCTCCCCTGTGTGGTCCAAGGCAGATTTTGGAACTTCCAGCAAGAATTTACATCCAGAGAAATGGCGATGCTGGGCTAATAGGAATCTAGTTTCCACATTCAGTGGAAACAGGGCTGACAGGTGACGTCTCACTTGGTGATCTCATCTGCTCCCTTGTGTTCAATTATTACCGTAGGAAGATAATTCCCAGACCTGCATATTCCTCGTCTCTCTCCTGAGCTCTAGTCCAACATCACTAACTGCCTATTGGACATTATAAAATAAAGGTCCCAGAGAAGTCTCAAACTCAGCAGATCAAAAGCAGAATTCATTTTCTTTCCTTGCAAATCCATCCCTCTTCCAAACTTTCCCTCTCGGTCAAGGGCACCACCATCATCCCATCCATTCAAGTTGGCAGCCATGGTGTTATCTTGCCTCTTCATCTCATTCTCTACATGTATCTAATTCATTGCCAAATCTTGCTCCTACCTCCATGCTTTTTCTCTTAGTAGAGGCAATGTAGTGGAGAGTGTTGGTTCTGTAATAATGAACCCTGATTTTAAATCTCATTTCAGACACCCAAGGGTGCCTGGTTTGTTTCGTATGATTTTGTAAATAGTATGTATGCATAATCATGTGATCTGTTTTGCCCCCATCCCTTATTAAAACATATAAGCTCCTTGAATGCAGAGATCAGTTTGCTTTTATCTTTGTATCCTCTATCCCTAACACAGAACTGTGTACTTAATAAATGTTTGTTGGTTGATAGCTCCATTTTGACTCTGGGACAGTTAGGATCATGGCACTCAAAACAGGAAGGGGACCTCAGAGGTCACTGGACCCAAGCCCCCACTTAAAAATGAGAAAACTGAGGCTGAGACAGGTAAAGTGGTTGGTCTACAGACATTCAGCTAGTAATGGACACTATCACAGACTAAAGGACAATGATGGAATAGACAAAGCCTGATTCTTGTACTTAGGAGATCTGTTTCAAGTGGGAAGGGAGACAAGAAAGCATTTATTCAGCACCTACTATGAGCCAGAAGCTGGGCTAAGTGCTTTATAATTATTATCTCACTTGTTCTCCATAACAACCTTAGGAAGGAGGAGCTATTATTACTCCTATTTTAAAGAAAAGGAAACTGAGGCAGACAAGTGACTTGTGCAAGGTCACACAGATAATAAATGTCTGAGGCCCGCTTTGAAATCTAATTTTTCTGATTCTAGGTCCAGTGCTCTATGCCTTGGGCCATCTAGCTGCCTATTCAATCAAGGCCTGACTCACTGTGAAAATAGGTTTTCTAGCTCACCTCTCTGACTATTGCCTTTCCCATTTGTAAAATAAAGATAATAATCACTGCTCTCCCTAACTCACAATTTCAGGGGGGTAAGCTTTCCATTAGCCTTAAAGAGATAGAAAAATGGGAGCTGCCATTAATCACATCAGCCAGAACCTGAGAACGGTCCCTTATATGTCCTAGAGCAGTGATGGCAAACCTTTTAGAGACTAAGTGCCCAAACTGCACCCTCACACTGCATGTGAGCTGCCCACCTTACCCCAGATGGGGGAGAGAGGAAGCACTCCCATTGGCTGGGCAGAGGGGTGGGTGAGGGGAAAAATATCCTCAGATGTACATGGAGAGGGGGAAGGAAGCAGCCCCTCCTCTAGCACACATGCCATAGATTCACCAACATGGACCAAGGGGGATCTGGAAGTAAATAGACCAAAGGACAGACAAACATTGGCACAAATCCATAATGCTAAAAAGATTGGTAAAAACAGTGTACAAGTTGGATGTTCCTAAAATTTAATAACTTTCAGGTCGTGAAGGAGACAGATACTCTGATTTGATATAGTTCAAGGGTATCTGTTGCTTTAATAAGTAGAGGATTTATCCATTTTCCATCCTACATTTAATATTAAGAATTATTTATCACCATCCTGAGAAAAGATTCCCTCACACAGTATTTATTTCTCTTTTCCTCTCTTTAAAGAAAAGGTGGCCCATCTCCTTGCTAGTTCCTCTCCTTGATCTCATTCCTTCCCATTTCCTCTGTGAGCTTCCCCAGGATTATTTCCCTTTTTGGCTTTCATCTTCAATCTCTTCCTATCAACTGATCTAACGCACTGCCTATATATATATATATATATATATATATTTAAGCCTTCCTAATCCCTAAAAAAGTCTTCATTTGACCTTGCTATCTCCTCACCCACATTTCTCCTTTGCATTGTCAAACTTGACAAATAGTCTGTATTTCCTTTCCCTACTTCAAGACTCTCTCATCTTTGTGCCTTGAAATCTAGCTTCCAACTACGTGACTAAAACCACTTTCTCCAGAATGACCAATGATCCCTTAACTGTTAAGTCACAGATTCTCACAGTTTTAGGGAGAATAATAGAATATTCTCCTCAAGGGAGAGGTAACACTTTAACTTTGAAGAGAGAAGTCAACGGCAATAATACAGGTGAATTTGGGGCCAGGATAGAGTTCTCTGTGTGGTTCTCATATTGAACTTTATAACATGGAAAGGAGAGAGGACCAGCCTGGAAAAGGAGATCTAAATTGGGCTTTTGTAAACCAGATTTGGATTTTGCTAATGAAAACTAGCAGCAGGTTTGGAGCTATACATTTAATAGAGATGAGAACTTTTAAATTAGTTTTTAATAATTACTCAGAAAGCGAGGAAGAAAAATCCCTGTGATGATTACCGTTAGTCGATTCAAGCTGTTATAGTTATTGAGGTTGGATGCGCTGAGGAAGACTGCTTTTTTAAAAAAAATTCTACTGAAAGGCAATGTGCAATGAATTTCCATGGAAAGCCACGTGCCAGAAGAGGAGTGAATTCCCAGGGCCTTTGGACCTGAACCCAGGACTTCCTCACTTGCCAGGGCCATCTAATGGTCTAATAATCTAATAATCACATGTATGCATGTACATGTTGTGTCCCACCCCTAGAATGTAAGCCCTTGAGGGCCCAGGATGAAAACTTCCGACTGTATGGTATTGCCCAATTTGTAACCACTGAGTATACAAAGAAATGAAGAGAACAAATTTAGGCTCATCCAAAGGTTGACAGAGAAACACATGATAGGCTTGTGGGAGATATATATGTTGCTAGCCAAGAATTACGCAGGAGAAGAGGTTTAAAGGATATCTTCAGAGAGATCTAAGATTGGAAGAAGAGATGGGTTTGTGATGTAGAGAAATAGAAGGATAACCAATGGATTGCTGGTAGTCTTCACTATTATCCACACCATAGCAAGAGAACTAGAGGAAGAACTTCCTCCACCTCCCTCCTCCATCCTACACCCCAGGACATGGAAGTGCTCAAGATAAGGAAGCATGGATGGCTTGCAACCTTCATTCCTGGAGGAATTCCCCACAGTGATGAGGTCATAGATAGACCAAAGTAGGAAGGAGAGCCGACTCCAAGAATAGCACAGTATTTTTTGTACCCTTGATTAATATTTGTTTGAGTGGAGTTTACTTTAGAAAGTTAGAGTTTATCCATTCCTTACCAAAGTTTTGTTTTGCCCAAGATCATTGAAAATTCCTTTGAGGTTTCTTTCTGTTTGTGCAGTCTATTTAAATATAAGATTGCAGATTTCTTGGGGGAAGAGACTATATCTTTTTTGTCCTTGTGCCTCCATGCCTGGCATGTAGCCTGATGAAAGGCTGGTCTTTTCAACTTAAATTCTTGTATCCATTAGGTAAGATCTTCTGGCTCTGCTCATTTTATTTTTCCTCAGTTCATATGGCTTTCTCTCTATTTCTCTGAATTGCTCATTAATCATTTTTATGGCATAATAATGTTTGATTACACCCATATATTATATATATATGTGTGTGTGTGTGTGTGTGTGTGTTTGTAATTTCCCTGCTGATGAACAACATGCTCCCCCACTTTTTTGCAACCACAGAGTGTTGTTAGGAATATTTTGCTGCATATTAGACCTCTGCTTCTGTCTCTGAACTACTTGGAGTATATTCTCAATAACGAGATCACTGGATCAAAGGGAATGGACAGTTCAGTCTCTCTTGACCCTGGATTTATTTATCAAAGAACAAAGACCTCACTTGTATGTCATTGGGGGATCTGTCTAAGACATAAATAGATGCCTGAGGCTCCTGAGGAATGTATTGCGAAGGCTCTGAAATCCTTCCTTATACAAGATAGCCCTTTGCCGTGTCTGCCCTTTTCCTTAGGATGATCAAAACTTCTTTTCTTGTCTTTTTTTTCCATTTGAAATCTTGAGTTGTTACTGAGCTCCTTTGACTTTCACCTTTGGAGTGGAAATGGCCCATGTCTGAGGGTCAGGATGGATGAGGCCAGAACAAAGAAGGGGTAGATTTTCTACCAGATACAGTTCATCCTAAGGAGAAGGGACATGAGTAGTTAGTTGTCTTAGGGTCATCTGTAATCTTTAATATACAGAAGGAGATTAATAAATGGGAAAGAATGTTTCATCTGGTGGAATGGGTGTAAAGAGGGAAATTGGGACCAACCTTCAGAAACAAATAAGAGAGAGAAAGCCTTCCTCCCTTCCTAATGCAGAATTGATGAGAATAGTGCACAGAGGCAGGTCTACACAAACATTTGTGCCTGTGAGGACAGAGCAATTTATAATCCAGCTCCTTCACTATAAGTGAGGGTAACATGTAGCTCAATGAAATTCCTTAAAACCTTTTCAGTGAAATGAAAAAGCCCATTTGGCCTGTCTGGGTGAGGACTGATTCTTGTTTCTTTCCACAGATGGGGCCCTGAGACTAGCAGGCGGGAAGGGCAGTCATGAGGGACGGTTGGAAGTGTATTACCGTGGCCGGTGGGGCACCATCTGTGATGATGGATGGACAGAGAGGAACACCCAGGTGGCTTGTCGGCAGCTGGGATTTAAGTAAGAGCCTTCTCTCTGTACATTGAAATCCTCAGTGACCTTCAGGTACTTGTGCTTGCTGCTGAGACTCCGAACCCTTCAGGCACGAATACCCATAATTAGAGCACTGGGTTTGGAGGAAGAGCACTAGGGTTCAAATACTGGCTCATTCTTCTCCTCACTATCTGTGTGACCCTGGGCAAGTCACTTCTGTCTCTAGGCTTGTTCCTCCTCTATATAAATAAAACTTTTGGACTAGATCTATAAGGAGGAGCCTTCCATCTTTAAGCCATGTGTTGGCGAACCTACGGCACATGTGCTGGAGCATGTGGGAAGGGGCTGCTCCCTTCCCCATCTCCATGTATGCCTGAGGACATTTCTCACATGACCCACCCCTTTGCCTAGCATCCCAGGGGGAGTGCTTACTCTCTCCCCTGTCTGAGGTAAGGTGGTGGAGGGGGTTCACATGCAATGTAAGGGTTACAGTTTGGGCACTCAGTCTCTAAAAGGTTTGCCACCACTGTCTAAGTCTAAGGCACTTAGGAGAAGTAAGGCAGGAGAGCAAGCATTTTCATAAGGGGGACATTTTCCTTTTGGTCTTATTCTCTCTCCCCCACCCCACCCCCCACCTTTGATCAAGAAGACTAACATAATCCCTGGGAGCTGTGGGCTACATTGCAGTCCTTTCCTGACTTTTCAAGTAACTTTTGGGGTTGCTGACATGACTTGGAGAGTCTTTTTCTAGAATAGCATCTCCCATGGCTGGTTCTTAATCACCAGGGGCAGTCCTGACGTCACAGGGTTCACAAGGTTCACCACTTGACTATTATGTTCCCCCCGATCTCACACCAGAGTGATGATGTCTACTTTTGGATCAGGAAAACAGTCATCTTTGTCATAAAAGTGACCTTCAGAATTCACCCTTCACGTCATAGTCTGGATGCCTGAAAGCCATCAGTCACACTTCTATGGGAATGTTTCATGGCTCACATACACCAAATTCCAAAAGGGTGGTTGTGGCCCAAGAATTCAATGCAAATTTTTGAATTGTTTTTGTCTTGATTTTCTACATCTCCCTGCCCCAGACATGGAAGAGAAATAAGATAAAGATAATATTTTTTCAAAGATAATAATTTCAAAGGTTATTTCAATGGTGCTCAAAGCAGTGGCTAATTCCAAGTTTCTAGTTAATCCTTTCAAATAAAAAAAATGAAAAGCCACACAAAGACAGGGACATTCAGGCTGAAAAATAAATCTAGTCACTACACGCGTTTCATTTTCTGAAGATACCTCCCAGGCACACTCTGGGGAATGGATATAGTTCCCTATGCCTAAATAGTTCTAGGATATAGAGATTTTTGATCTTCTCCATGAAGGTCTTTCCTGATCTCCACCATTTTCCTCATCCTCTCCTTCAAACTATCTGATATCTAATGACTTTGGAATATTTTTTTTTGTATTTATTCACCTTATATTTAATATGTATCTATTTAAAGATATGGTTATGGTCTCCTCTCTTATAATATAGGCTAGTGAGAGTAGAGATTGTTTTGTTCTTTATAGTTGTGTCTCCAGTTTCTACAGCAGGGCCTGGTTCACAGTAAGACCTTCTTGATGCTGTAACTATTTCCCTTCTTGCCCTATCAATTGAAAATACAGCTAGCTCTTTACAAATCTGATCATCTTAAAGAAACAGTGTGGCATGGTGATTAGAGGACTGGGCCTGGAATCAAGAAAACCTAGGCTTGAATCCCACCTCAAAGTCACTTAATATCTCTTATTCTGTTTCCTCATTTATAAAATGGGGATAATAATACCTTTGATCATTATCTCACAGGATCATTGTTGGAATCAGATAAAATAATACCTATAAATGCTTTGGAGGCCATAAAGCACCATGGGAACAATGGTTATTGTTTTCTTTGTTATTAGTACCACCAAACAACCAGATGGTTGATGGGATTCCATCACTTCCTATTTATCCCACATAAGGGTTAAATTAGTTTTGACAAAATAAGAGAGCAGCTTTTAATAACTTAAGTTTTAATGAGAATTTTATAGAGTTGTAAATTAATATTATCCCTTTAAGTCAGAGAAAAGAAAACTTCTAGCAGCTTTTAATAATTAACAATTAAGTTGAATTAAAATAGAAATAGTAAAAGAATATAGTAAAATAAATATAGTAAAGGCGAGAAATATAGGAAAGAGGTAGAGAAAGAAATTTCCTAATAGCTATACTAGTTATCCTATAACTGCCTATAACTGCTGTTAGAGAAAGTCCAGCTGATCAACCTTCAGCTCAGCTTATCAAGAATATATATATATATATACACACATACATGGTCTCCCCTCTTATATTATAGGCTAGTGAGAGTGAGGTTCATTGCTGGTGGTGTGGGTTGTGTCCCACCAATTAATCACCAACACACCACCAGCAACCAACCGCCTCCTAACCCCAAAAGGTCAAAAAGCCAAAAAGCCCCTCTCGGTCCTCATGATGGCTTTTTATAACCCCTCCTTACCTCACTTCCTGTCTCTCTGGTTCCTACTTCCTTTCACTGTGGGCTGGTATATCTTTATACATCTCTATGGTAAAAGGACCTCCAGGTCCCCAGTTAAATTAGAAGAAAGGAATTAAGAATTCTGTTTTTCACCCAGGACCAGAATTGTTTGGGAGGCGGGCTAACAAGAGTGGTGTTCACTTCCCTGGGTCACATGCTTTTTTCTCTTATTAGAGATTTCATGAGACATACGATTTTCTTGAGTTCAAACCAAAAGGCCCAAATCCTAAGGACTTTTGATTTTTCTCTTCAATATTGGGGGGAAAGTATGGACCAGTCAGGATCTGCATCATGTATTGTATGGAAAAAAGGTATCTAGTGTGATCATGAGAAAGAAGATGGTTCGGTCATTTCTAATTAGTGTAATTCAACTCACTCTTGGGAATTCAGGGATCCAAAACATGGATTTTTCTCTTTAAAAGATGGCAAATAATTAAAAACCCCAACAGAAATGCCTGTTTGTTCTTCCCATAAGAAACTATAATCATCTTGACGTAACATTATCCAGTTTGCTTGCCACAGTGATGATAGAAGATTGGGAGGTAGGAAGTAGTTGCTGTGTTCCATGTGGAACAATCTAGACACATGTGCAGAATAATCTCAACACACTGCAATGATAATATTAATAGTAATAGCTTGCATCTGAATAGCTCCTGTTGCAAGGTACTTTCCAGGTTATCTTATTTATAATTCTCTCATTTGATAATTATCATTTCTAGCTTTTATCTCATTCAATAACTAATTCAATAACTCAGATAACAAATCAGTAACCGCAGGATAGAAATATATGAGCATGATGACGCAGTATTTATAAGGAACAACCTAATTTAAGACTTCTCTCATTTCTTTGTAGTTCTCTGGCAAACAAAACAATTAGGGAAGCAGACTGAGTTCTAGATTTTGCCCAAACTTGAGAATGGCAAAGGAGTTTATGTATAATCCACGAAATACACAATTTATCCCAGAATAATCCGAAATCGTTAATATTATCAGACTATGTGATATTCTGGGGAGTTCTATCATTTTAGGTTTTTGTTATCCTGATTGTAAGAGGAATAGAATGAATACTGAACTCATCTGAATAACATGAAATTTAATTAATGCTCATTGATGTTTGGGGTTCACAAGAGGCAGCAGTTATTAAAAATAGTCATACTTCTTTCCCCCAGGTATGGCAAACAGGCCTCCAGTCGCCATTTTGGAGAAAGCATGGGGCCCATTTGGTTGGATGAAGTCAGCTGTTCAGGAAAGGAGACAGCTTTCCTTCAGTGCTCCAGAGGAAAGTGGGGAGAACACGACTGCAGTCACCAAGAAGATATTCACATCACTTGCCATCCGGACAATGATTTACACAAATTCTCTCTGAGTAAGCTAGCTCTCTTTCCTTCCGACCACCAGGGTTCCTTTTGTCTTGGACCTCAGCTAGTTGCTAGCTTCTTACTTTCAGCATCATGTCATTACTAGCTATGGTGACTCATGTGTCCATCAGAGGAGGGACTATCTATCCTGGCACCAGGCTTAACACCACTAAGAGAACTAGAGTGATTCACTTTTTAACAAAAATTAACTTTATTGTTTTCTAAATTATAAGCTTTTATTTTTTCTCTCCTCTCAATCAAAAGAAAAAGGAAAGAGAAAAAACCCTTGTAACAAATGTATATAGGCAATCAAAATATTTCCCCATACTGTCCATCTCCAAAAATGTGTCTCATTCTGCTTATTAGTCCATTACCTCCATCAGGAGGTGGCTAACATTCTTCATCATTGTCCCTCTGAAATCATGGCTGATCTCTGCATTGGTTAGATTCCTAAATCTTTCAAAATTGTTCATTTTGGGTGTTATAGTGGTATAAATTATTCTCCTGGTTCTGCTGACTTTTCTCTGCATCAGTTCATACAAACCTTCCCATCATTACTTCTTCTAGCACAATAATGTTCAATCACATTCATATGCCTGAATTTGTTCACCCTGCAATATTTTTAAAGACAAATTCTGTTGCAACAGATCAGAGGTCTTGGCCTTGGATAGAAGCCTTGGTGAGAATTGAGACACAACATTGAGATAAAGCCCTTGTAGTCTCAATCCATCAGTCAATCGACAAGCATTTAGTAAGGCCCACTTATAAGACACTAGGCACTCTCCTAAGAGCTGGGGGTACCAAGAAAACAGGGAGATCGCCTCTGACCTCAAAGGAGTTATTAAGGAAGAAAATAGGTACGTGTATAAGTCTAGACATTTTAACAAAAGAAATTGAAAATCATTTTAAGAAGGGAGGGGAAGGCATGACACCGAGATTGTGGATTTTCTCCAGAAATTTTGTGAAGTTGGCACAAAAGCAGGCAACTGAGTTACAAATGGTTATATCAAGAAGATATGATTCCTCGTGCATTTGTTTTCCTACTTAACAAGGGATCTATACCAGACAAAAGCCTGAAACTGCAAAATATGATCATCTAAAAATGAATTTCCAACATAATCATTTTGTCTGAGGATGAACTTCTTTTGTCTTACCTCCTGCAAGAAGTTATAAAATTTCAGAAAGTTTTAGTTTGAAATATTTATTTACTCAATACCTTTGTGACTGTAGTCACATATGAGGAAACAGAATAAAAAAGAATAGATGATTTTCCCAGGAGAGAGTGGCAATGGGAATAATAATTTAACAAATATTTAGCATCGTTCCTTCATATATGACCCTGTATGAGGTGCTGGGGATGAGACAAAAATAGGATTGCCCCTGCACACAAGGAATTTGACATTCCATGGGGAGATCCTCCGTGTCTACAGATTACAGAATGCGAGGGTTTGAGGAGAGAGTCAATGTTAATGACAGAGGATGGGGAAAGCTTCAGGGAGGAGCTGAGCTTTGGAGAAGGAGAAAGACTCTAAACTATGGGATAAGGAAGAATTGCATGTCAACCATGAGAAATCCAAAGGCCCAGAGAGTGGAGAAGATGTTTCAAGTCTGGGGAACAGTTAATATACACTGTAGCATACACAATGCTCTCTCTGATTACAGGAAGAGCTTATTAGACATTTATTGACTTGAATTGGTAATATGATGACCAAAGGAAAAAAAGAGTTGCCTGGGTAAGAAAAGAACAATTTCGTTTTGCAGGAGTGCTTGTTAGAGTGGAAGAACTCTTCTATTTTGCCTCCAGTTTTGACCCTCCTCCTTCTGGGGCTTATTTAAGGTTTCCCTATCCGGCTGATGGATGGAGAGAACAAGAAAGAAGGACGGGTGGAGATCTTTGTCAATGGGCAGTGGGGAACAATCTGTGACGATGGATGGACTGATAAAGATGCAGCTGTGGTGTGTCGGCAGCTCGGCTATAAGTAAGGGATTCTCTTGCTCACCTTCAGCTGTCTTCCCTTTTCTGTCTATGATGGAGGCCCGCTTCCTCACTTAAAATTCGGCTGTATCACCCAGGTGAAAAATATTGGTTGCTCACAAAGCTGCTAAATGTCTTTGGGTTTTTTTTCCACTGAATTAAATCCAGTTAGCGCCGAATATATTACCAGAGCCTGTGCTTCATGAACAAGACAGTGGCCACCTAGGCCATCCAGCCTCTGGACAACAATCCTGTCTTCAAAAACCTGAAGAGCTGTTCTCTAGTCGGTCTGCTCTACCCTCTCTCTCTTGCCCTCTTCTTAGCACAGCACTATGGAGACGGCTCTAGATAAGGCCTTTTTAACATGTTTTTGTGCCCTGGATGCCTTCAGCAGGTGGTCAAGCCTATGGATCTCTTCTTAGAATTGTGTTTTTAAATGCAGAAAATAAAAATGCATGCATTACAAAAGAAACTCATTATGTTGAAATAGCATAATCACAATATTCTTTTAAAAAAAGTCACAGGGGGCAGCTGGGTGGCTCAGTGGATTGAGAGCTAGAGATGGGAGGTCCTAGGTTCAAATCTGACCTCAGACACTTCCCAGCTGTGTGACCATGGGCAAGTCACTGAATCCCCATGACCTAGCCCTTACCACTCTTCTGCCTTGGAACAGAGTATTGATTCCAAGATGGAAGGTAAGGGTTAAAAAAAAAAGTCACAGACTCCAAGTTGAGAATTCTTGTTTAAGTGGTAGATGGAGGATCATGGAGCTGTAAGGCTTAGGGACACTGAAAGGAAACCTCCTTAGCCAGTGTCTAATGGCCTATTCTTTTAAGATGTGCTATTAAAGAATAATTTAAATTTTAATTAGAATTTAACTTAGTAATTGCTTACTGAACTTACATGACAGTGATTTTGGAATTCCCTCAAAAAGTTAAAGATCAAGAAAACAGAAGACCACGGCAACTTTGGAGGCAAGAGGCATAAATTAGAGGATACCTGAATAGTCTAGACTCCAATAGTGTTCACATCTACATATCTACCTATGTATTTGCCAAGCCAATCAATCAATAGGCACTATACCATGTGCTGGCACTAAAAAGACAAAAATCAAATAGCCCAACCTTAAAGAGATTATAGTCTATTGGGGAAAACTATATATATACATATTTTTTCTATATATATACTAAATAAATACTATATATATACTGTATAAAACTATATATATATATTTTTCTATATATATACTAAATAAATACTATATATATACTGTATAAAACTATATATATATACTAAATAAATACTATATATATACTGTATAAAACTATATATATATTTTCCTATATATACTAATACTATATATATATTGTATAAAACTATATATATATATTTCTATATATACTAAATAAATGCTATATATATACTGTATAAAACTACATATATATACTAAATAAATACTATATATATACTGTATAAAACTATATATATGTTTTCCTATATATACTAATACTATATATATATTGTATAAAACTATATATATATATTTCTATATATACTAAATAAATGCTATATATATACTGTATAAAACTACATATATATACTAAATAAATACTATATATATACTGTATAAAACTATATATATATTTTCCTATATATACTAATACTATATATATATTGTATAAAACTATATATATATATTTCTATATATACTAAATAAATGCTATATATATACTGTATAAAACTACATATATATACTAAATAAATACTATATATATACTGTATAAAACTATATATATGTTTTCCTATATATACTAATACTATATATATATTGTATAAAACTATATATATATTTTTCTATATATACTAAATAAATGCTATATATATACTGTATAAAACTATATATATATATATTTTTCTATATATATACTAAATAAATACTATATATATATACTGTATAAAACTATATATATATTTCTATATATATACTAATACTATATATATACTGTATAAAACTATATATATATTTTTCTATATATATACTAATACTATATATATACTGTATAAAACTATATATATATATTTTCTATATATATACTAATACTATATATATACTGTATAAAACTATATATATATTTTTTCTATATATATACTAATACTATATATATACTGTATAAAACTATATATATATTTTTTCCCCAATAGACTATAATCTCTTTAAGGTTGGGCTATTTGATTTTATATATATATGTACATATATATAAATACCTACAGAATAAGTAGAAAATATCAAGGTGGGGAGGGCGCTGTTTCGATGAAGAGTCATTTGTCAAGAGTTGGAGAGTCTCCGAGGACATGATGAAAGAGCTGGGAGGAGTGGGCCAGGGACCCAAGAGGGATGGAGATAAGGAAACAGGCAGTGGAGATCAGAGAAGAGACTTTTAGCCTAGGATTCAAGAAGCAGTGGGGATTGTAGAACCACAGGGGTGTAGACAGATCATACCTCTCCAGGAGCAAAGGTAATGATTTCAATTCCTGAGAAATAGGTGGACAGTGGAATCAGGAGGTAGGGTGTTTGCACCTGCAGTGAGTGTATTCTCAACCCACAACACAGTGCCTGACCCATAGTAAGAATGTAATAAATGCCTCTTGACCCATGACTGACCGACAGAGAAGACGCCCAGTTCTGGTGCTGTGGACCGTTAAGGCAGGGGTTGGCGAAGTTCTGGAACCAGGTGGGTTCTAGAGGGGTGAAACATTTTTGAGGTACTCACAATCAGCCTCCTCAGTTTTGCCCCAGGACTCTGCTCAAGTTGCAGAAAGTGGGTAAGGATTCTGAAATCAGAACCTGAACTTCTCCACTCAATCTTTGAATAAGAAGGGGATCCAGGGCCATCTGGTCCGCCTTGCCTGAACAAGAATCCCCTCTACCATGTCTTGGAAAAGTGGTCATCCAGTCTTTGCTAGATGGTCTTTTGTGACTTGTCACTACCTCCCAAGGCAGCCCAGGACACTCCTGAGCAGCTCTAATGTTGGAAAGAAAAACTTTCTGTCAAACTAAAATCTGCCTCTACAACTTGCATCTGTTGCTCCTAATTCTGGCTTCTAAGGCCAAGTAAAACAAAATTAATCCCCTTTCCACATAATAACCCTTCAAATACTTGAAGACAGCTGTCATGTCCAGACTAAAGCTCCTCAGTTCTTTCAACTGATCTTGATCCGGCATAGTCTCCACTCCTCTCATCATCCTAGTCATCCTTCTCTGGACGTGTTTTTAGCTCATCTATAGTGCCCACTTTCCTGCTCTGTCCTGCTTGGGCAAAGCTGAAGACAACTACCAAGGGAGAAAAAAATCCCAGAATTAGATATGTTTATATAATCAAATTCTATCCAACATTCAATGGATGATTAATTCCAATAGTCCATAAACTATTTGCAAAGCTAGGAAAAGATGAGATCTTACCAAATTTCTTCTACTGTACAAATATAGTCTTGATACTTAAACCAAGAAGCATCAGAGCAGAGAAAGAAAACTATAGGCCAATATCCCTACATCAATGCAAATATTTTAAGGTAACCATTTCCAGGGTGGAAGATAAAGAGAAAACAGACACTTGCCTTTATCTTAACTGACAGTTTAACTAACATATTTGCTCAACCTGGAAAAAGGTATCACCAAATACAGTATGTGAGAATTCACATTTGATCTCAAGGCCTGATGAAAAATATATTTATTTTATTTATTAATTTTTTTTAAACCCTTACCTTCCATTTTGGAGTCAATACTGTGTATTGGCTCCCAGGCAGAAGAGTGGTAAGGGCTAGGCGATGGGGGTCAAGTGACTTGCCCAGGGTCACACAGCTGGGAAGTGTCTGAGGCCAGATTTGAACCTGGGACCTCCCATCTCTAGGTCTGGCTCTCAATCCACTGAGCTACCCAGCTGCCCCCCCCCCAATGAAAAATAGATTTTGTTCTGATGTCAGGCTTTAAATCTAGCTTCTCTAACTCCAGGCCACATGTTCCTTCCATTGTACTGCTCCTGTCAAAGCTTGTGTTCCATCATCATAGCCTCTGACGTTGGGGAATCTCGTCATCCTACAAGATCTCATCAATCTTGGCCCCCACATTTCATCACCCCTCTCCCCCAATCAGATTGAAGAGTGGAGCCATGAACTGCATTTAGGAAGGGAGAGGAGAAAGCAAATCATCTCTATTTCTCACTTGACTGATTTCTGATTTCATGGAACTTTTCCATTATGCCCTTGTACCAGGGACCTCCCCCACACTACCTCTTTCTAGTTTTCTCTTTTCTCTTCTCCCATTAGATTGTTAACTCCTCAAGGGCAGGGTTTCCTTTTTTCTTCATATTCGTATCCCTAGCCCATAGTAGGTGCTCAATAAATGTTCATTAACTGACTGACTAAAGGAAAAGTTTAGAGGGTATATCATTTTTGATGGCCCAATGGACTTTCCTTTTCCCACACACCCCCTTTCATTCAATATTTTATGATTTAACATTGATATTAAATATATTTAAGTTTTGACTTCTTTGGCAAAAAAGGAAATTGTAGTCTCAAACAAGAAAAAGGGCTACTATCATGGTTGTGCCACTCTGGCTTCAGACTTATTAAAAAGGGTTGTTTGGCTTTAATCTAGATTTGTGATACCATTTTTGTAGGGAATTCCCTTTGTGGAAAGTTTCTACATGAATACAGATCAGTGACTCATTTGTATCTCATAGACAAGAGAGTTAGGAACTTTGTCTAGGGCCCTTTAGCCACTCTGTGTGATGGGTAAAAACTGACCTTTCCATCAGAGATCTTCCAGAAAAATCAATGATTTTAATTTCTCACTGACTGAAATCATGAAGAAGGTTAATTCAGAAGATGATGAATTAATGTTGAATAAAGAAAGGAAATTAGTTGTGATTCATGAATTAGGACTGGTTCTAGAGGCCTAATGGATTTCTCCAATAAGGCTGCATGATATTTTGAGATTCAAGAGAAGCTGACCATGCCACTGCTATTATTTGCAGGGGCTCTTCTAGAGCAAGAACCATGGCTTACTTTGGGGAAGGAAAAGGGCCAATCCATGCCGACAATGTGAAGTGCACCGGAGGGGAGAGGAACCTTGCAGATTGCATCAAACAAGACATTGGAAAGCACAACTGTCGCCATAGTGAAGATGCGGGCGTCATCTGTGACTATTTTGTCAAAAAAGCATCAAGGAACAGTCATAAAGGTGAGTGTCCTTCCTGAAATCATGGCATGGGTTTACAACCTGGACCAATGATTTCATGGCAACAGGAGCTTCCAGGTGGGCCCCAGTGCCCCTCGGGACCTTGACCACTCTTGGCCTTTTTGGGTTGGGTAGAGCACTCATGCAGCCAACGTGTCAAGGACAGGTCTGACTATCAGAAGGTCCCAAAGTAGAGTTGTAGTGTAGAGATCAAGAGGCAGCAGAAAGACCAATGGCGACCATTTGTGGCAAAGTGCTAATCTCCTGAGAGATGAAAGGAACCAAACCAGACTGAAATCTCACTGGGAAATGTTTAACAAAATTAATAAAAAACAATTCAACATAAAAAAATGTCCATTTGGGGTTTTCTAAGTCTGGCGTGTGGCTCATGGGAATCCTTTTCAACTTGAGTTTGCTCCCTAGCTGCCCTCTGAGGCTCTTTTGCACCAGTGGTGTCAAAGTAGGTAGAGCATCATGTCTGGAGTAGGAAGGACTTGGATTCAAATATGGCTTCAGTACCTTCCTAGCTGGGAGACATTGGGTAAGTCACAACTCCAATTGCTTAGATCCTCCCACTCTTCTGTCTTAGAATGGATACTAACCCTACTATCCATTCTAAGACAAAAGGTAAGGGTTTAAAAAATTGAAAAATAAAAGACAACCTCAGCAACGTATAACTGGTGTTGCAGTAGAGAGCACTGGGCCTAGAGTCAAGAAGACCCAAACTCAAATCTGGCTTTAGACACTTATGTGTGACCCTGAGCAAGTCATTTAACCTCTGCCTCCTCAGTTTACTCATCTGTAAATTGGGGATAATAATAACACCTTACTCCTGGGGTTTGTGTGAGGATCAAATGAAATCATATTTGTAGAGCACTTTCAAAACCTTAAAATGATATGTAAATAAATGCTAATTCGTGTTATTATTAATATTGTTGTTGGAAAAAGGTCTGCTCATTGAGTAAGTTTCATTTTCTCATTACTGATCTTCCCATTTATATTGTTGTGGCCATTATGAATGATGAATTCTGCTTTTGTTGTTATTGTTTAGTCAAAGATATTAGCATGGTTTGCTGTCTCCTTCTCTGGCTCATTTTAGAGATCAGGAAACTGAGGCAAATAGGGCTAAGTGACTTGTTCAGGATCACACAGCTAGCAAGTATCTGAGATTAGATTTGAGCTCAGGTCTTTTTTCCCCTTTAAAACCTTTACCTTCTAGATGCTATCCACATCCAGAGAAAGAACTGTGGGAGTAGAAACACAGAAGAGAAACAACTGCTTGATCACATGGTTCCATGGGGACATGATTGGGGATGTAGACTCTAAATGATCACCCTGGTGCAAATATTAATAATATGTAAATAGGCCCTGATCAAAGACACATGCAAAATCCAGTGGAATTGTGTATTGGCTATGGAAGGGGGATGGGAAGAGGGGAGGGAAAGAACATGAATCTTGTAACCATGGAAAAAATTTCTTAATTAATCAATTAAATAAAAAATTTAAATTTAAAAATTAAAAAAATAAACCCTTGCCTTTTGCCTTAGAATCAACAGTGTATATTGGTTCTAAGGCAGAAGAGCAGTAAGGGCTAAGCCATCAGGGTTAAGTGACGTACCCAGGGTCACACAGCTAGGAAGTGTCTGAGGCCAGATTTGAACCTAGGACCTCCTGCCTCCAGGCCTGGCTCTCCATCCACTGAGCCACCCAGCTGCCCCCTGAACTCAGGTCTTCTTGACTCCAGCCTGGTGTTCTATCCACTGTGCCACCTAGCTCCTCATCTGTATCAGCTCATACGAATCGTCTCATGTTCCTCTGCCTTCATCATCTTCATCACTTCTTATAGCACAATAATATTCTATTCCATTGCGGACCACATTTTTTCACTATTCCCCCTTTGGTGGGCATCTCCTTTGTTTGCAGGTCTTTGCTGTCCCCAGAAGGCTGCTCTGCTATTTGGGTGCAGTTAGAGCCTGCCTGCCTTGCATCCTTGGCTGCTTTGCGGGATCTGCCTCGCAGCAGGCTCTGTGGCCACCCCAGAGCCTCCTCCCTCTGCATCTGCTTCTGGTTTTCTAGATGCCGCTCTTGTTCTGCTGACCTCATTCGCATTACTTCATGCAAGTCTTCCTGCATTTCTCCGTGTCCTTCAGATTGCCCATTTTCCTGGCACAGACTCCTTCACAGAGCAAAGACCGGCTTCTCATGAGGATGAATGATGTCCGACTTGACTCTTAACGTATCTCTTAATGGCTCTCTGTTAGATAAATAAATGTCCAGGCCGACGCTGAAGGGCCTCCCCAGTCTGGCTCCAGCCTTAGTTCACATTCCTTTGCTTCGTGTTCTTTCTGGCTCAGCCACACTGACCTTGGCCTCCTATCTGTTGAGTGTCCATTCGCACGGACTGTGCCCCGTGCCTGGTGTGCCTTCCTTCCCTTAAAGCTGGCCTCTGGTCCTCCATCCCTCCTCGGATGCAGTGTGCTAGCTTCTCTGTGGCACCACAGGCTGGTTTTGGCACTGCGCTCCATGTCTCTGTTGGGGCCGACCACGTCTGGAGAAGAATGTGTTCCGAGGCCCTCCTTCAGCGCCCTTGGAGAGATAATGCCACATCTGGTGGATCCCCCAAGATGCCTTCCGTACCTTTGGATTTAGCTTCCTCTGCAGAAATCTTATTCCAGGTTCAAGTGAGGAACCTCCTAAGAAGGATGCCAGAGGCACCATCAGTGATAATGAATAGGAACATTATCATTATCTTCCTCTGTTTTGAGGTCAGAGCTGAAAACTTGAACACCATACTAAGAAGGTTTCTCTTAGACTTCCATAACTCGAGAGTCAGAGGTCCTGAGTTCAAGTCTTATTCCTAATGCCAACTGTCTATATGACCTTGAACAAGTAACTTGGTTATTTTATAGATGAGGAAATAGAGGCCCAGGAAGGCTATTTCCTGATGTAGAATTCCATCATGTGGGCACTTCCTCCACTGGTGTAGATCATCACTCATCCTTTTGTACCTTCTCATCCTGGGTGATCTTTGTTATCCTCCTACACACCTTCCTCTCTTAGCAGTGACGCTATGTCCAATCTGCCTGAAAACTTTGAGTTCCTCCCAGGGCCTCCATTTTGGGGAGAGGCCCAGGTTGGCCAACCTTCCTTCCTCTTCTAGCTCTGCTTCTGACTCTTCAGACTGTGTGGGGCATTGCTCCCTGGGCTCCACTCTTCAGCTCCATTTTCTATGTTGTTCTCCCTTATAGAATGTAAGCTCCCCAGACACACACACTTAGCCCAGCACTTAACAGAGTCAGTCCTTCCTAAATGCCTGTTGCCTCACTCCACTTCCTTTAGAACATTCTATCTCACCACAAGACTTGGTGCCTAGGTAAGAGGTGGACAGACTTGGCAAGGCCAGCCCTGGGGATCTCATCCCCACTCAGTGCCTCTATGAGCTAGTCCCAAATATCATTCGAAGCCTCTCTTCTCTTTAGCCTCTCCATGTCTCCTAGACCTTTCCTGCTGCCTACAGACAAGCTCAGCTATCTCCAGCTTTAAAAAAAGCCTTTACTTGCCTCTATCTTTCCCTCATTTTCCTCCCCTTTTACTGTCACATAGCCAGAAGAGTCCTTATCCCAGTCTTATGCCCTGCTCCCCTCTCAACTACTTGCAATTTAGCTTTGACTCAGTGACTTGACTGAAATGGCTCTTGCTGAGGTCACCAACAAGCCATGAACTTGTCCTCGTCCTTCTTGACCACTGAAGCTTCCCTTCTTCCTAGACATTCTCCCTTGTTTGTTTCTGATCCTTACTTTCCATCTTAGAATTGATACTGAATATTGGTTCTAAGGCTAACGAGAGGTAAGGGCTAGGCAATTGGGATTAAGTGACTTGCCCAGAGCCACACAGCCAAGAAGTGTGTGAGGCCAGATTTGAACCAGGAGCTCCCATCTGTATTCTCCCTTAGTTTTTGTAACACTATTCTTTCCTTCTCCTCGGCTCATTCATCCTTAATTTCCTTTACT
This sequence comes from Monodelphis domestica, assembly GCF_027887165.1. Classification (NCBI taxonomy): domain Eukaryota; kingdom Metazoa; phylum Chordata; class Mammalia; order Didelphimorphia; family Didelphidae; genus Monodelphis; species Monodelphis domestica. The sequence goes on along the minus strand of NC_077232.1, from coordinate 299,777,697 downwards.
GGGAATTCCTTCCCCTAAGCATGGCTTACCCCCAGGGCTCTGGTCATGCATCATAGGCGCAGAGATGGAGAGTGGGAGCGGACCGCTCCCCCCCACTCTTGGCTGTGGAAGCAAGCTTTGAGCCAGGCAGGAGAATTTACTCATGTGGTCTTATTTTTGTTAGATAATTAGGTAATAATTAGATAATTCGGTTTTATACTTCTATTTCTTTTTTATTCTTTCTAATTAAGTGATTATTAGTAAACTTTATAAATTAATACTTGGAGTTATTGATATTGATTTAAATCTTACATACATATAAGATACACATACATACCCACAGAACAAATTGGAGGTACTCTTGAAGGGGAGGCCCTAGCACCAAATGAGGAGAGGGAGCCTGGGAAAGGCCACTTCCAGAAGGAAGGATTTAAACCAAGTCATAAAGCTGTATTATAGGTTGAATTGGTTGGAACTTTGGAGGTTCCATAATCCAACTGTTTCATTTTGAAGTTGAGGAAACTGAGGTCTAGAAAAGTCCTACAGGCAGAAACCAAGGTCCCATAGGTAGGATGTGGCAGTGCTGAGCTTTGAAGTCAAGGCATAAGATCATAGGATTATTGATTTGGAGTCATAAAAGACCTTGGATGTCAATTTGCCCTAATATCTCATTTTCTAAATGGGAAACTGAGGCATGGTGAAGTGAAGAAACTTTCCTTAGGTCACACAAGTAATAACTGTCATTTCTATGGTGCTTTACATGTTACCCTATTTGATAACAAGTTAGTAAGTGACAGAGTCAGAGTTCAAACCTGACTTGGCTGATTCCAAACCAGGACTGTTTCTCCTCCAACACACTGACCTCACTCCTTTGCAGAGAGCTGCCAGGCCTATCCATCTAGTCCTGGTTTCTCTTGGGAACTCCAATCCCACATCCCATCTGCTTGCTGGATTTTTCCAGCTGTGCCTGGAACCCAACATGTCCAAAATTGAACTCATCATCTTGCCTAACTTAAAACTGCCCTTCCCCTGACCTTCACTTCTTCTTGAGGGCCACCCAGTCCTGGCTGTCACGAGCCATCCATGAGTCCCACACACATCCATCCGTGGTCAAATCCTGTGGATTCTCTCTGAGGTCGACTTTGGTTCTTTTCTTGACCTTCTTGAAGTTTGAATCCTATTGCAGGCCCACACCACTGCTCCCCCAATTGCTTTTCCTGACTCAATTGTGTCTCCCACTTCCTGAATCCCACTTCCCAACCACTGCCAAATAACTCCCCCTAAGGCACAAACCTGACCATACCAGTTTCCTGCCTTTAAACCTTCACTAGAACACTATTGTCTTAAAGATAAAATACCAATTTCTCACTCTGACATTTAAGGCCTTCTCCAGGTTAACTCTAACCTATCTTTCTAGACTGGTTTTCAGTTACCTCCCTACATAAATTATAGATTTCAGTCAAACAGGACAGCTTAACTATTCCCCACATTAATTGTTCCATCTATCCCTGAGGTCTGGAATAGTGGAAATTGTACAGGGTCCAGAGACTGACCACCCACGTTCCTATCTCACCTCGAGCACTGACTGCTGGTATGACCTTGGATAGCTTACCCATGGGCTTCATCTTCCTCATCTGTATATTGGGGATATTAGACTCAAGAGCCTCTACAGTCCCTTCCAGCTCAAAATTGGCAGATCCTGAAATCCTATTTAAGTGAATGTCCTCCCTCATGCCTGGAATGTAGACTTTCCTCATCTCTGACTCTCAGAGTCCTGAAAAGGTTCTGGTCAAGCAAGTGTTGAGTCACCTGAAGCCTTCACTGATCCTTCCCACTTGCTAGGGGTCCCTCTTTCCCCCAATAACTTTGCATTTATCTTTAAGGCAATAGTGTTCTAGTGAAGGTTTAAAGGCAGGAATTCTTGCTTTGGTGACTCATCATCAAGTCAATCTTCCTTGAGGCCATTTACACAACTCTGTAGCATTATATCACCCTTTCTCTCTTCCCTGATTTCTCTTTCCTCCTTCCACCAATCCAACTGACCACCTTGTTCCTTTCTTCCGCTATGCTTTCAACGAAAACAGAAAACTGTTGCTTCCTGCCAGTTTCTGTTTCCTCCTGCCCTCAGTCTTCCTTTGTAACAAATACATAGAGTCAAGCAACACAAGTCCAAACACTGGACACATCTGAAAATAGATCCATCACTCTGTCCTTCTAGTTCATCACTTCTTTGCCAGAAGGTATGAAATAATCAGTCTTCTAGAACCATCATTAGCCATCGCATTGGTCAGAGTTCTTGAGACTTTCCAAGTTATCTTCCTTTTAGATTTTGAGGGTTATGACATAAAAAATTCCTTTCATTGTGCTCATTTCATGGCCACATCAATTCATACAGCCTGAGAAGAGAGTCAGTGAACGTGGTTTGAGAAGAGAAAAAGAAGGAAGATAAGGAAAAAACTTTGTTGGGAGAACTGTTGATACTATTTCATCACAATATGAGTTAAAGAGAATTCTGTCTGGGTACAAACTATTAAGAAAGACAGTTTGAGAAAATCTGGAGAAAACAGAAAGAAGAAGAAATCTTCTTTCCTGAAGGAACCGTCTTAAAAATTCTTTTCATCCTCTTCACGAGATAAAAGTTAAGACAAAAGTTTGTTATTCAGAATGGATTCAATGTTAGGATCCTATTTCCAGAAGTAATGAGTAATCAGCAGTTAGCAGTAATAGTTTGAGATGACTGGCTTTACCCTTTCTGATAGTTAAAAACGAAATAAATTTTTCTTCTCTGTTATATTTGATTATATTATTAATATGTTATATGGCCAGCAACTTGAATATTTGGAGAGTTGTATAGAACTTATGGAAAATGAAATTTCTTCAGTTTCTTAAATGTAATTAATTATTCATTTAGTAAATTATAAATAATTGGTAATGCAATTCAGTTAGTAAATTGGGACTGAGGACTTCATTGATAAATGATAGAAGTGGAATCAAACAATAAATGAAGAAATATCTAAACATCATCCTCTTATTACTCTTGAATGATGAAAATTAAAATGAATATGTGTAACAAGCCAAGAAGCAGGTTGATGAGAGACCAAATATGGTCGACTCCGGTGTGTTACAGTGATGTTGATGGATCTGAGTTCATTGGTTATAGTTTAGTGACTTCTAGTGTTTGAATCCACTTTATTTTCTAGATTGTTTGGACCAATTTATAGCCAGTTGTGCATAAATTTCCGATTATTTTCTACCCTCCCTTTCACGCCTTTAAGGTCTCAAGAACAGTCCGTCTCAAGTTGTATCATTCCCGTGAAACCTTTCTTGGCTGTTCCTTCTCTCATTGGCCTTTTCCCCCTTGAGCCACTATAACCTTAGGGTTTCAAACCACACAGCTGAGCATTGAATTATCTACTATGTTTTCATATTCTTCAGTAGTTTCATGCTAGTTTTATTTGTGCCAACTAGATCATAAGCTCCTTGAAGTCAAGAAGCATGTCTCATGCCAAATCTCTATCTCAATGTCCATTACAGAAGAAGTGATTAATAAAAATACTTTAATGATGTGTTGATAATAAATAGGCTCATAGATATTAGAGCTAGGAGGACCTTGCAGATATTTTGGTCCAACCCTCTTATTTTACAGAGAAGGAAACTAAAACCCAAAAGAGGAAAAATCTTGTCTAATTTCTCATTTTGTGCAACATGGTGATGGTTTCAACCTGAGTTCTCAACCCTGGTGATCCATACTTGGGGGAGCAGTAAGGTATCGTGGACTGACTAACTGGATGACCTTGGGGAACTCACTTCCCTGTCCCAGGGCTCAGTTTCATCACCAGCTGAATGAATGGAAACTCTTTAAAGGCAAGAGAGGTCTTGCTTTTGTATTTTGGCATTATCACTTGTTTCCCTAGCACTAGAATAATCCTCATTCCACACCATCACAAAGGAGCCAAGCTCTAGTAGGCATCTGGAAGAGCCCTTCAATAAAAACAGTTATGTTTAACTTGTATTTCATATACGCCTGATAGAATGTAAGATCCTTTAAGGCAGGGATTTTTTTGTCCTTGTTCTTTGTATCCCTATTGCCTAAAATAGCACCTGGGACATAGTAGATGATTAATAAATATTTCTTGATTGGTTATCGTATCAACTGTTTACTCGCAAAATATTCTGAAGTGCTTTAGAGTCTCTTTCAATACTTTGTAATCTTGGTTTAAGCCTTCCTCTTCACTAAATTAATTTGCTAAGCAGATGTTTTCTTTACGCATAAGGAAAAAGAAATTTCCTTTTTGATCTGGTCTCTCCCAGGTTTGTGTTTTGTTTCTCTCGGCTGCCTTCCAAAAATACTTTATTTCTAAAAATACTAGTTCTAAACTAGTCCTCTTAAGATTGGTAGAATGGAAAGAGCCTCAGAGAGAGTGAGATGACCTGGGTTAGACACTTCTTCTGCCACTTACTAATTTACAGTGGCTTAGACAGATCCCCTAGCTTCACTGGGCCTCCTCTATCCAGTGAGGTAGTTGGATAAAATGGGCTTGCAGTCCTTTACAACTCTAACTTTCTGTGGTAAATTTTATACACACATATATACAAATGTACAAACATGTTTATATGTACACATGCACATGCACTGTGCTTTTGGCTCTCTACATGAGAATGATCAGTCTCCAAGAACCACAGGACCACGGATCTAGAGCTAAAGAGGATGTCAATGACCATCTTACTTAAACCCCCTCATTTTACAGATGAGGAAACTGAAGCTCAGGGAAGTTAAAGGAGTAGCCTAAATCACAGAGGCAGTAGGCATCAGAGGAGGTATTTGAACCCTGGACCTCTGACCACAAAGCCAGTGGTCAGATAGACCTCTGTCCATCATCCAGGAAAGGGAAAGTGTTGTTAGAGAAAGGATAGCCAATGCATATTGACTGGGGGTTTAGGGAGGTGGTGGAGAAGGCTAGGAGCCTCACAAAGCACCTTGGCTGACTTAGAAAAACATAGGTTCCTTAGTTGAGTTAAAGGAATCACTTTTTAAAAGGAAAGACACGTCTAGTTTGTGGTTTCAAATTGGTGGGAACATGCATGTCCCTGGTTTGTGAAGCACTCTAGCAGAAATATGAGAGTTTAATGAATGGCCTATTTCTACTCTAGATTCCCTTTCATCTGTTTGTGGTCTGAGGTTACTCCACCGAAGGCAGAAGAGGATCATTGGTGGGAAAAACTCTTTACGGTAAAATGATACTCTACAGAGGAATTGTCTTGAGGGACCAATTTATAAAAATTCCTCATAGAATTACCCTCATCTCTCCATTTAGAAAACACAATGGCTAAGGTAGAAATAAAATCTAAGTTAAACATAAAGAAAGCAGCCATGATAGCATTGATGGTTGATGAACTGTATAGATCTCCATTGGAGAGTGGCTCTCCAGGGCCAGCTAATTTTTCCCTCCTACTAGAAAGGTTTTGGGTGTGACTGGGCATTAGGCTTTGTCTGTCATCCCAGGATCAACCCCACTAACTTTGGCAAAACCAATATCTATCTTGATCTCAAGGTGAGCCTGTGTTTGACCATGGGTATTCTTGATGAACATCTAGGAAGTCATAGAATGATATATCAAGGACTTGGAGGAACCTCAAAGACCATTCCTCATTTTGCAGATGTGGAAATCAAGACTCAGGAAGGGGAATGATTTGCCCAAGGTTACAGAAGGAAGTTTTGAACCCAGATCCTCTGATGCCAATCAGTGTTCTTTCTTCCTCCCCCCCCCCCCCAATTGTGCTTTCCTTTAGGATAGGGAGAGAAGTTGTGATCTGAATCAGTGAAAAAAATAGCCACTCCTATTAAAGCATGGATTTCCTACTAGAGTGTCAAGGTATATACAGTAACCACTTATGTTTCTCTAGTTCATGAAAGTGTACAATGTGTTTTTCTCCCCATAGTCCTCCGAGGCATTTAGTGCAGACATTATTATCCCTGTTCTATAGATCAGAGAATAGCGACCCAGAGAGGGAAAGTGATTGAGTGGTGGGGATTGGCATTCAGCTTCCCGATTAGAGGTGCAGGAAGTTGGTTTTCCCCTCCAGCATTGTCCCACTTTCTGCAAATATCCTCCAATTTATGAAATGGGGATGTAGGACAGCAACAAGCTAACTTAGCTGAAGCGTTACCTCTGCATGGACTCAGTTACCATAGAACAGAGCTGTTTCCCCACTGTGTGGTCGGGGACAGGCTCCTTCATTTCTCATGTGCTCAGTCCACTCTCCTTTCCTCCAGACCTCAAAGGGCTGCCATGAGGAAAATCCTTTGTAAAGCAGAAACATCCACAGAAGTGGAAGCCATTCTACTGGGGGGTGGGGGTCTGGGTCTGGGTTCGGCTTCCTCACAACGGGAGATGCCCATCTTCTGCTTGGATTGCTTACTCAGGCTCTGGGGTGAGGGACTCAGAGTAGGGAAAGGGCAACTTTAGAGAATATTATGAAACCTGAGAGAGGATTAAGTGTGTTTTCAAGTGGGCTGGAGGAAGCCTGTAAGCAGATCTCAGGGGCTGCTGATGGGTGACATTCTCAGGTTGGCAGCATCAAGAGGATTAAGTAGTGTTCCAACCCCCATGCTCCAACCTATGGGGGCCAGACACCTCTGAGACGTGGCAGTCACTTGACTCTTGGCCCTGGTCCTGAGAGAATCTTCCCCGGCTCTCCTGCCCCCTCCCTACTCCCTGTATTATTTGGTAAGTTACCCCAACCCAGACACGCTTGGCATCTCTTCTCCTCAGGGGTGGCTGGCCCTGGCAGGTTGCCCTTCGGCTGAAGCTGTCCCATGGAGACCGCAGACTCCTTTGCGGGGCCACGCTCATCAGCAGCTGCTGGGTGCTTACTGCTGCTCATTGTTTCAAGAGGTGAGTGGCCTGTTATATGACTAATAAACTACTAATGCCGAGAGGAATGAGGGATGTTCTTAACAATGACTACAAAGACCTAACTGGACATATACCTCAAAGAAGCCAGACTCTGAGTAATTGGAGTAATCAGTTTTGGTCCCAGATAACAGATTAGGAAACCGTTGCTCTTGGCATGGTGGTGGGGACAGCAGGGCTGCCTGGTATCTCCACTTTTCTGTCTGACAAAGGATCATCTGTTTCTGGGGGAGGGGAAGGTTACTACTAACCGGAGGAATCAATAAAGCACATTTCAAACCATAATGCTGAAGAGTAATTTATGTTTTCATATTTACAAGGCACTTTTCAAGCGTCTGCCGAGCAATATAACAACCCTGACAAGCAGATTGTGCAGGCATTATCTCCATTTTACAAGAGGCAGCTGAGGTTTGCAGAGGATCAGTGACCTACCCATGGTCACAGCGATCAAGGGCTGGAGGCAGGATCTGAGGCTCTGCCTACATGGCTCCAGCTCCGGCTCTCTTCCCACAGTCTGGATTCCCCGTTTCTCCAGTCATTCCCCATTCTCCAGAGTGCCAGGCACTTGGTCAGGCTCTAGTTATAGGCCTTTGGATCTGTTGTCATGGTGACAGGTAGAGGGCAGCTGGATAAGGAGGTGAAGAGAGGGCAGAGGAGCCTGCAGAGGCTAATGTTTAACCTAGCCAGGGCTGAGGTCTACTGTGAAGTGAGAATGAATTGTCTGTGTAAGGAATGAGCAAGAGGGAGTACTCGGAGAAGTGTCCTCTCCAAACAGGGATGGAAAGCACCTAATGAGAGCCAGCCTGGTCCCCTGTGGATCTGATCAGGGCTCTAAGGAAAAAATGGAGGACAAAAATAAACTGCCCGCACGGATGCCAAGCTCTTACCATAGAGAGGAGCGGGTGCACCAATGGAGAAAGAATCCTGTAAGAGAAATGCAGAAATTCACATCCAAGATGAGATCCAATAAGATATGCCACCCCACATAGCTATCTATAGGGAAATAAACTATCTCTGGATAATAAAATTAATGAGAGATCCTAATTCAAGAAATCTTCTTAAAGGGTAGGTCTGGCCACATCACCTCCCCACCCCTCACCCAGTAAACTCCATTGGCTCCCTATCACTTCCAGGATAAAATACAAGATTCTGTTTGGCTTTGAAAGTTCTTCCTAACCTTCTGGCCCCTTCCAACTTTGCAGTCTTCCACTTTTCTCCCCTCATATATTCAGATCCAGTGACAGCATCCTCCTCTATCTCCCAACTCCATGAACCAGCAACTTCACAGGTCATCTCTCAAACTGGGATTTTCTCTCTCGGCATTTTTGCATCCCGGCATCCCTGGCTTTCTTCAAATCTTAGCTAAAATCCCACTTCTTTTGCACAAAGCTTTTCCCAATTGCCTTCCATTCAAGGGTCTTCTCTTTAAAAGAACTTCCAGGGCATTCTGTATCTCAGTAGTTTGGGTATGGTTGTTTATGTCACATTAGACGGTGAACTCAGTGAGAGCAGGGAGTTTTTGCCTTTGTTTCCCTAGCTCTCTGCATGGGACCTGGCACACAGAAGACACTTAACAATGCTTATTGATCTGACTTGAAGCAAAGTCAGCCTTATAGTTCCATTACTAAGCCTTGATAAAGAAGGACTTACGACTAGAATGTCTATAGAGTGAACATCACATTTTATAAAGGCATGGGTGGAGAAGATAGAGCAAGAGGTTTTCCTCGGGGCTTTGCATATCCAGAAGATAGATTCATATGAGGAATTCCAGGAATCTGGAGAGAACACAATGGAATACATTTGGGTGAGGATCAATGAAGGGAGATAGAGATGATTTTGCTCTGGGACTTTGCTACAGACCACTTGGATGGGAGGAGCAAATAAACAAGGGATTCTGGAGGCAGATCACAAACCTGGCGCAAGAGGGATGATATCTGAGTTATGGAGACCTCAGTTCTCCCAACAGCTGCAAGAACTCTCTCTCTGCTCAAAGCCAAGCAACAGATCAACTTTTAATTTGCCCTAATAACAAAATTCTTAAAGATGGAGGAAGCAACAAGGGAAACTACTTGTTTGAACTTGAGGATACAAAATGGAGCTGGTGACTGAAGTAGAAAGAATGGACGTGTTAGAGGGAAATGACCCACCCTCCCCTGATTCTCTTGGGATAAAGAAGGAGAGGAAAGCCAGAGTCCAAGATGTTGACCCTACAAGTGGGGAGAGTAGATTTCAAGAAGCTCAAGGTTAGAAGAGAAGACCCCATTGCAGAAAAATTTGACCAGAGGATTCAGTCTGAGAGGGTTGAGCCAGTCAAGAACAAAATGTGACATTGATAAACAATAAAACCAAGGGAATAAAATCAATTATGAATATACTATTTTTAAAATGTATAGTGTCAGAGATGTTGAAGCCTAGGTAAGATCAGGAAAGCTAAGCATAACAAAGACACATTATCATAAACTATACTGGAGGAGAATCTAAGATATTAGAATCACAGCTTGGAGTGGAGATGATAACCAGTGACCAAGAGTATACAACAGTATTCAATTCCTTTTTCCTTCATTTTCCTCTGCCAACAAAATAAATTGTAGACAGAAAAAATCCCAAAACAATGTAAGTTGAAACCCAACTGCCTTTAGTGAGTTTAAGTCTCAAAGGCCATTCAAACTATATTCCAGGTTACTAAGGGAACTGACAGATGTGATCTTCCTTCCTTCTTTTCTTTCTTAATTTTACCTTCTGCCTTAGAATCTATACTGTATTGGTCCCAAGGCAAAAGAGTGGTAAGGGGGTAGGCAATGGGGGTTAAATGACTTGCCCAGGGTCACACAGCTGGGAAGCGTCTGAGGACAGATCTGAACCTAGGACCTCCTGTCTCTAGGCCTAGCTCTCAATCCACTGAGCCACCCAGCTGCCTCTGTAGATGTGATTTCTGAGCAATCACTATCAGTGATCTCGAGATTGTGGAGAACAATGGGACTGAGAAAGGACAAATTTCTCAATTTTCAAAAAAAAAGGGAAGAGTCTGGAGTCTACCAAACTAGAGATCTGTGGACTTTGTTTTTCTTTCAGAAACTACAAACTAATCTTTCAGAAAAATGTTAGATTATTACATTATCAAAAACCAAGAACATGTTAAAGAATTGTTACCAGTGAACTATGTTGGATTATTAAAGGGCATAATTCATATACATTTAGAAAGGGAAATGGCATAGATACAAGCGTTGCTTCATCTAGAAAAGATCAAGCCAGACTAAGTTCCTTTTCATTTTTTGGTCAGTTATCAGGAGAATTCTATGGATAGAGTTTACTGAGATTTTAGCAAAGCATCTGAAAAAATTTTCTTCTGACGTGATTGTGGAAAGGATGGAGGTTTGACAACATGGCCAAGTGGATTCAGACACAGCACAATGACCAGACTCAAGGAACAGCTGGGTTGATGTTATCCTAGAAATAAGTCTCTCTAGTAGAGTGCTTCAGGCAGCTTTCCTTGGTGGGGTATTGTTTAAGATTTTTGTTGATTACTTCGATGAAGAAACACATGACTTGCCTGTGAAATTTGCAGGAGGCACAAGCTTGGGAAAGATTGTCAATATGATGCAAGAGAATGTTAGAATCCAAACTATCTTGCTAGGCTAGAATGATGTGCCGATTTAAAAATTATAAGCTTAATCATGGATTGATATTTGTTCATTAACCAATTCCTGGCATATCCTATAACACCAATAAAGCATTCGCCATTTCATTGACTGCCAAAGCAGATCATTGGATCCAGGATCTGAAGGGGCCTTGGAGCAGCTCACTCATTTAACAAGTGAGAAAAAGCTGAGACCCAGAAAAGGGAAGGGGATCCAAGTTGAGCTGCCCTTGCTCTGTACCATGTACCAAGGCAGACACCGGTGTGCGCATTTTTGTCATTGGATCTGTGAGCTTCTATGGCAAATGTTCTGGTCTCCAAAATTAGTGAGCTGGAACACATAGCTGGATGGGTACACCATACAGATGGGTAGCCTGCTGGCCAAGCCTTTGGTAACCAAGTGTCATCTAAATGCCGTCACTGAAGGGGAGCTCTAATCAAGTGCGGGAAACACTGTTCCTTCCTAACAATAGCCATGTTTAGCTTAGAATCTCTCTCTTATGCGTTGGATGAGATGATTAAAATACCGATAAGAAAGAAAATGAGCCGATAATTAAAGAGTTAACTGTTCCTTAAACATGATACAAGACTCTTTTAATAAACTCTGAGGAAAGGAAGATTGTTCCTGAGATATGTCCCACTGGGTTGGAAGTAAGTCTCAGGTTTCCTGTGACTTCCTGTTTTGTAATTTCCAAGGAGACCTATTATTTTTAGGAAATTTGTGAGGTAGGTTACTTGTGAAAAGTGAGTCTAGCATTGGGTTTCCTTGTGAAGTATCGGCTCTGGACTCACTCCCTCAACTCCTTGCTCACATTGACAGTCCAGGAAGCTAGAATCTACTGACAACTTCTCCCTCAGTGCTGCAGGAGAAACCTAGAGGAATTGATGGAGGTTTGCTCAAGAGTACACTCTAACGGGTGTACTCCCCACTGATTATTAGTCAGCCAGCCAAATGTAATTATCTTTTCGAAACAGGTATTTATTAAGGTCTTTAGTAAGAACAGTTGGCATAACATTCCTCTAAATGGGAACACATTTACCCATAAGGATGTTTGGAGTCCAGGGCAAAGTGGGCTCAAGCTTAGAGAGGACATGTGGCAAAGGGTTAATTTCTATGTCTTGATTGCTGGAAGACATCTTCTACTTTTGGGGAATCTTCATAAAGTTCCCCTTAGGCAGAGCATTACTTTTAAAAAACATTTAAAAGGCTTTAAACTGTTTTTTGTTTATGTGGACAAGATTAGCATATTAAATTGGCATCAATTTCACCAGGATATTTAATTCAACAGAGATTTATTTGTGTGATTAGTGTTTATTATAACATAATACAAAGGTATCTGTGTTTGATTTTAAGCTTTTTAGTTAATTGTACTAAAGACATGCTTACATAATACTAGCCAAATATATCATTGATTTTTTCACTCTTCATTCTACTTGAAAATAAAAGGCAAGAGGCAGCTGGGTGGCTCAGTGGATTGAGAGTCAGGCCCAGAGATGGGAGGTCCTGGGTTCAAATCAATTGACTCAGTTAGAGGGGTCCATCCCTCATTCATACCACTGACTGATCCAGTTGAGAACTCTTGGTCTTGTGTGTCTTTGGGGGTGAGATTAGGGAACACCTAAATCATGGCACAACTGCTTAGATCCAGCCTTCCTCTTGCCATGCCAGCCAGCACTTATTAAATACCTATTATTGGCCAAGCCAAGTGGTCTTGTTGATTTAGTAGTAATCACCAGCATTTATATAGCTTGAAGATTTAGGTAGTAGAGGTGGCTCAGTGGATAGAGTATGGGTCCTAGAGTCAGGAAAACTCATCTTCCCGAGGTCAAATCTAATCTCAGAAACTTTATATCTATAAAATGAGCTGGAGAAGGAAAGGCAGATCACTTCAGTATCTTTGTCAAGAAAATCCCAAATGGGGTCATGAAGAGTGGGACAAGATTGAAAAATGACTGAATGACAGCAACAAAGATTTGCAATGTGCTTTAAATAGATAATTTCATTTGATTCTCATAACAACCCTGGGAAATGTGTGATATTTTTATCCTAATTTTAAAGATGAGGAAACTGAGGCAGACCGAGGTTAAGTGACTTGCTTAGGGACATATAGCTAGCTATTCTCTGAGATAAGACTTGAACTCAGGTCTTCCTGATTCCCATAGCAGTGTTCTTCCCACAGTGCCTCCTCAATGCCCCACAAGCTTAAGATTTATGTGGAGGGGATGCTTACCAAACCTAGAGCAAATGGGCCATTAATGATGGCCACTTCTGAGAGGTCACCTTCATTTTATTGCCCTAGATTGAAGGCTCTAATGACCTGGGTTTGGAGCTAAGTTAAAGTACTTCTTCTCTGTGTGGTCTCAAGCAAATCATTATCCTCTGGACCTCAGTTATATTGTCTGGAAAATGGTGAAAAACCTTTGTGGTTCCTTTTAGTCTATAATCCTCTGATTCTTAAAAAGAGGCATTTTACGCTTTGAAGTAGGATCCTCAGTCATTAGGGCAGCCAACCCATTTTACAGATGAGAAAACATACCTTTTTCTATTATAACTTGCTCAACTCACGCTCTGTGTCAAGACTGGCTATAAGTAGGGGTGGCTGTTGTGTTTTTCTTTTGCATTTAGGCTCTGCATGATCAGTTGGTACAGATGGGTTGTCATAGGTTCTGGGATCTAGAGCCTGGAATGACCCAGAAAGTGTGGGTCATAAAACTCATTTTACAGAGTGAGAAACCGAGGCCTGGAGACATAATGTAACTTGCCAAAGGGTACAGATACTAATATGAGGCAAGATGTGAACCTCCAAGTCCAGGATTCTCTCTACCCCGCCTCATTTTGCATCTCAGTTCCCCAATGGCTTCTGCACCATTTTTATCAGAGAAACCAGTGGCACACTGATTTGATTAGGGAGAACGAGAACTTTGATTTTGATTTGCTTTATTCCTCCTAAATTCCTCACTCTGTCATGGCTGGGGTGGGGGGCAGTGGATCCATGAAGCCAGAATCCAGTGACAACTTTGCCAATGTCAGTCATGCTCATTATATACAGAAATGCCTTGGCGGGGGGATGGATTTCATTTTATTCCAAATATAAAGACTATCTTCACCTCGCCCCACCCTCCCCAAAAGGCCAGTATCCTAATGAACAACATTTTCAAGAGCGATTGCACACAAAACCATAAACCTTTCATGATCTGAGGCTTTTAAAATGTCTTCATGAACTGTAACAACAACAAAAAGTCCCGTTTGTGTCCGTGCCACCTTCTTTATTGTTGGGGTGGACTTTGTTATTTGTATCATTTTTAAATTTATTCTTTATTCTGAACTTAAATAGTCCAAACAGGGAACTTTTCTGTACATAGCAGAAACATGAAAAGAGGATTCGGTAGGAAGCCATGAATCACCTCTTTATATTACAGTCTTTTAAAGGAGGTAATAAAAGATGTGTCTTCCCTGCAGGAAGGGGTGAGAAGCAATCTGACTGGGAGCAAGTCAATTGAGGATTTAATTGATTCTTTCCAAATTCCATATTTAATTAATGGGTTGGGGAGGGGTGAAAGGGATGGAAAGAATTTGGAGCTGATAATAAAATAAAATATTTTTAAATTCCTTATTTAGAAAACCAACAACCTTGAAGAGAAAGCAGGGGATGGGAGGTGTGTGGTGCATATTGATTCTTAGAAACAGAGATCTAATGCTGGAAGAGACTTCAGAAGCCTGTATTTTACAGATGCGGAAACTGAGGCCTCACAGATAAGCAGAATGACTTTGGAAGAGAAAGACATGGTCTACATAACAGAGGCTTGCAATTTAATAGGCAGCAATCCCCTCCTGTCTGGCAGTATATATGGAATTGCTCATTTTGGGGAGTGTGCCCTAAGTTCAGAATAAATAATGTATAAAAGATATTATTAAATGTTAAGTTCAGAATTGTAAGTTTATTTTTCATATAAATTTGTATGTATAGACACACATAAATATTTTAAAGGGAAACTGAAGCCCAGGACAGTGAATGAATTTGACCAAGGATATAGAGGTAGCAAACATTCAAGGTGGGGGCTTTGGCCCTGGGTCAGCCACTATGTTTTCCACATCTGAAAAGGAGGAGCTGTCCTCTGGGAATTGTGGGTAGGCACCCACCAGCCCACATCCTTCTCTCCTCCCCCAGGCTATTGGCTCTGCCTTCTCTTCCCTTTATCCAAACTTTTGTCCCAGGGAGAGTGAAATGATCACCATGGTGATGGAGGTATCTTATTGGATTCCCTCCTGGTCACCCATCTACCTGGTGGGAAAACCCGAGTAGCCATAGATACAGGCTTTGAGCCTCAAAACTTTCCACCCATTTGCTCACTCATCCAACCACTAACAAATGTTTATCCATCACCGATTATGTATGAAATGGGCTGCTAGAGCCTCTCTGTGCCCCTCAGGATTTAAGTCAATAGAACTCTATATTTAATAGAATTTTGAAATTCCATTCTCTGCATAAACAGAAGAAATCCCTCATGGGCACCCCAAATAATCCTGGAGCCTGGCAGATGTCCATGGTCCTGGGTGCTGTCAATAGCTACCTGGAGAAAATTAACAAGTTCAGACAATTTAGCCCCACTATCTGTCTGCAGGAAAATGCTTGCACTGGAAATGCTAGTAATTTGCATCTATTTTCGTCCCAGGCCCAAGGAGTAACAGGGATACCAACTTTCACAAGGTTCCTGTGTCAGATGTTTCCCTGCCAAAATCGGTCTGGAAATGTCAGACAACTTTGGGTATCTCTAGGGCTTAAGCCGGCGCTTAGCCTCCCCTGAACTCTTCAGAAATGCTTTTTTCCTTCATTCATTGACTCACTCATTGGGATAAAGAACATACCAGAGTGAAAGAGACACCAGCCCCAACTTGCCCTATTTGTCTGAGGGGTATTTTTGACTCTGGCAAACAAAGATTATTAAAATAGCTGTCGGACAACAGACCAGCAAGTCTGTCTGAAATCACCCGGCAGGAAGGAATCCATTGCAAGTTTTCTTCATAACTCCCGGACGAACTAATGAAGACTTTAAATGACGAGTAGCACATTAGTAGCCTTGGCCAAATTGTTGTCCTTTGAGCATGTAAGCACATCTCCTGGGCTGGCTGAGACCAGATGAAAACTATTTGGCCAGCAACCTCACCTAATCCGCCTTCATGCCCTTCGAATTCCAAGCATGATATTTGTTCCATTTATAATCTCAGGAAAAGTAGGGATGGGTTTGGCAAGTTGTAGCACTGAACTGAGATACATAGAACATGCAAGGATGGAAAGAGAACTTCATTTCATTCCGATAGCCGAGGACACACCTTTTGGATTTCTCACCTGTCTGGGCCTACCATTTATTTTGAAGAAATATTGATAATTCCCTTCTGGCTGAGAAGGGGTCTAGTGAAACCTAGACTGAGAGTGGGGGAAATGGAGAAATTCATAAACTAGCTGGTGCAATGGATAGTCCTGGGCTGAGTCAGGAAGACCTGGGTCCAAGTCCAGTCTCAGATACTTTCTAGCTATGTGACCCTAGGCAAGTCACTTAACCTGTTTGCCTCAGTGTCTTTGTTGACAAAAATGGGGATAATAGCATCTAACTCAGAGTTTTTGTGAAGATCAAATGAGATAACATTTATAAAGTGCTCTATCAGTGCTATTATTTACTCATTGGTACTTCAGGAAATAATCTTTTTTTTCTTTTTGTCTTTCCTACTAACCTTTTCTTTTTTAATTTTTTAAATTTAGAATATTTTCCCATGGTTATATGATTCATGATCCCATCCCCTTCCCTCTCCCCTCCTGGAGCTGACAAACAATTCCACTGGGTTATACATGTATCATTTTTCAAAACCTATTTCCATATTATTCATATTTGCAGTAGAGCAATCTTTAAACATCAAAACCCTAATCACATCCACATTGCACTATGTGAAATATCATATATTTTTCTAAAGATTTCTGTTTCCAGGGTTCTTTCTCTGGATGTGGATAGCGTTCTTTCTCATAAATTCCTCTGGATTGTCCTGGGTCATTGCACTGCTGCTAGTAGAAAAGTCTGTTGCATTCAATTGTACCACAATGTATCCATCTCCTTGTACAATGTTTTCCTGGTTCTGCTTCTCTCACTCTGCATCAGTTCCTGGAGTTCTTTTCAGTTCCCATGGAATCCCTCCACTTTATTGTTCAACCATTCTCTGATCGAAGGGCATCCCCTCATTTTCCAATTTTTTGCCACCACAAAGAGTGCAGTTATGAATATTTTTGTATGTCTTTTTCCTTATTATCTCTTCCTCAGGAAACAATCTTGCAATTGATAAGATTAGCCCCTGGAGTCCACTCTTGGACATGGTAACCACTCTTTGACAAACTTTGGGAGTGAATAACTTGGGGCCAGAGGTCACCTCCCTTTAGGATGAATGTATTGTGGGGTCAATGCTATCCCCTTTCCTGCCTCCTACAAGAACTCAGCCTGTGCCATTAGAAAAATCATTTGTTCTCATTGTTAGGGAAGAAGACCAGTAGGGTGTGTAAGATGTAAATTTAAGTTTTTATGACTAAATATGAGAATTATAAAATAATATTGTGGTCTCTGATTTTAAAATTATAGCTTAAGTCAAAATGACTTTTAGCAACTTTTATTTACAAAGAAGTGGAAAGAGTGAAAGTCGAAAATGTAGATAAAGAGACAGATTCCGAACAAGCCTAACAGTCCTTCTTTGGTGAAGTCCAGCTCAGCCCTAGCAGGGGCTTCCCCAAGTCCAAACTCCACATGGATTTCCCAGAATTCTCAGCCAAAAGTCCCTGTGGTGTCTTCAGCCAAAGTTCCACCCATGTAGCCTCCTCCAAAGCCAAGGCAAGAATCTCAGCCACTTGCTCCAACTGCCAGGAAAGGAATGGTCCCTAGACCATGCTGGTCTCTTCTTTTATGCTCCTTTTTTCATGTCATTTCCTGTCACTCCTCCTCTTCACAGAAACCAATTGCAGTCTTTCAATTTGCCCAGCACTGGGATGGGGGTGGGCCAGTGGCCTTTGGAGGTGTGAGCTTACCCTAGTAAGTGACTGGCAAACTCGCATACTTAATGGTAAGTAGGGGTGCTTTGAGTTCTTGATTTGATTAGCTAAAACTAGGCAGGGAGTGTATATGCAGGTTCTTCTGTTTTCTGTGGGCATGCTACAGGAATTTGGTTTGGGGACTAGTCCTGTGAGGAGCTCTTTGTGAGAAAGCTCCTTCCGTCTACCATTGTAGGTCTGCCACTCTAGTGCAACTCACAGACTGAAAGTTAAGTGACTTGCCCAGGGCTGCACAGTGGTCAATAAGGACCTGAACTCAGGTCTTCTGGACTTCAGGGCCATTTCTCTTTCTAATACACCATGATTGCCTCTAAGGATACCTTTAGTTTTAAGAAGCAAATTGAACACAAAAATAAGCATACCTGTGGGTTTTAGGTGGGAGAATAAAACCCTTCCAGGAGATGTGATGTCCAAGACATGAGAAGGAAGGCTGGATTCAGAAGATAAAGTGTCTAGTCTGGTGATGGTATGCTCCCTGGATTGTCCACTGCCAGCACCCATGATATATTCCCCATAGTTGCTTCATGTAGCATCACTGGGTGATCTATGGGGAACATGGGGACTTCTGAGTCAAGGGACATGAGCACAAAGCCCACTCTCATATTTACTTCCCATGTAATCTAGGCCCACAGACTTAACCACTTAGTGGTTCTCATCTGAAAGACAGGGGTTTGCATTTCATTCTATGCATTCCTTTCTAGTCTTAAGTCTACAAGGTCCCTTCTAGCTCCAGATACTCCCATGACCTCAGGAGTGGGTGCGTATTTTTAAAATTGCTTCCAGGTAAGCCACCACCAGTTTTCTCATATAATATAGAATGTTTACATTTACAGATAGCTTCATATTTACATTCCAGCCCAAGAGACTTCCCTGAGGTTAAACTGAACTGGTAACTAGTGAGAAGGACCAAGCTCTGCAGGTCCATTGGTTTAAGGTGTGCCATTCCTGTTGATTCTCTCTCTGGCAGTCTTTCTGAACAAGATGAAACGGAATCTCAGAGTAGGAAGGGAACCTGGAACTCTGCTTATCTATCTTGAGAAAACGGTCAAACAAAAGGTCCTACATCTCCACTTAAAGACCTTCAGTGATGCTCTCTCAGAGCACAGTTTACTTTGGGACAATTCTAATTGTTAATAAGTGATATAATTGTTTAGCATGTGCCTGATACATCATAGTAGGTGCTTAATAAATGCTTGGTGACTTTACTACGGAGGAGAGTCCTGGATTTCTAGCAGAGGGCCCCTTACCACTTGCATGACATTAGGCAAATAATTTAACATAGTATGCATTTAATAAATAAATGCTTATTGGCTTAACTGCTCTGGCCTCAGTTTCTTCATCTGTAAAATAAAAGAATTGAACTAGACAATACTTAAGATTCAGGTCTGAATCTATGAAGATCTTAACTGGTGTCAGCACGAAATGAGGAATCTGTCTTTGCCGCTTTATAGTCATTGCTCCTAGTTTTTCTGCCTTTTATGGCCAAGAAGAGCAAGTCTAGTTTCTCCTGACAAAAGTCCTTCATTAAGTCTCTCCTCCTCCAACCTAAACATCTCCACTTCTTCCAGCTGTTTCTCATGTGGCATAGTCTTTAGTCTTTTTGCCATCTTGGTCCCCCTTGTTCGGGTTTGCTTCTGTTTATCAGCATTTCTACTAAGGTGTCTGGTGACATGTCCTCTGTGGAATTTCTTAGGAGCTGTAACTTCAAACAGTGTGAATTTGAATGTGTGACTTTGCAATATTGCTACCTAGCTGATCTGCACATGTATTTTAAATGTGCCTGTTTATAGACATGTTGTTTCCCCCACTAATAATGGAAGCTTCTCTTTTTCACAAACAAAACCAATGTATCCAAGATTAGAAGGGAAACAACAAATGGGGGGGGGGGAGAGGTTTTATAGCAAATTTCCCTGGTAAAGATCCAAGTTCTCTATTAATTTGAGAACTAAGTCAAAATTTTAATACAAATCATTTCCCAGTTCACAAATGATCAACGGATATGACCAAGCAATTTTCAGATGAAGAAATCAAAGCCATTGATAATTATATGAAAAAATGTTCTAAATCCATCGTTTCAAGAAATGCAAATCAAAACAACTCTGAGGTATCACCTCACACCTAGCAGATTGGCTAACATGACAGCAATGGAAAGTAGTGAATGCTGGAGGGGATGTGGCAAAGTAGGGACATTCATGCATTGCTGGTGGAGTTGTGAATTGATCCAACCATTCTGGAGGGCAACTTGGAACTATACCCAAAGGGTGCTAAAAGACTGTCTGCCCTTTGATCCAGCCATAGCACTGCTGGGTTTGTACCCCAAAGAGATCATAAAAAAAGGGGAAGAACCTACTTGTATGAATATATTCATAGCAACTCTTTTTGTGGTAGTAAGAAATTAGAAATTGAGGGGATGTCCATCAATTGGGAGATGCTGAACAAATTGTGGTACAAATTGGTGATGGATAAACAGGCTGATTTCAGAAAACCTGGAAAGGCCTACGTGCACTGATGCAGAGTGAAATGAGCAGAACCAGGAGAACATTGTACACAGTAACAGCAATATTGTATGATGATCAGCTGTGAAAGACTTAATTATTATTGGCCATACAACGATCCAGGATGATTCTGAAAGAATTATGACAAAGAATGCTCTCCACCTCCAGAGAAAGAAACGTTAGGGTCTGAATGTAGATCAAAGCATATTTTTTAACTTTATTTGTGTTTTTATTTGAGGGCTTGGTTCTATATGAATATTCTCCTGCAACAATGACCAATATGAAAGTGTGTCTTACATGATAATAAACATATAACCCAGATCAAACTGCTCAACATCTCTAAGAGTGGGGAGGGTGACCATTTAGATTTTATACTTTTGGAAAATATATGTTGAACATTGTTATTACATGTAATTGGGAAACTAAAATGTCTTTGGAGAAAGAAAAAAAAAGAATGGAAGGTTCTTATAGGCCAGGGACTGTTTTTGTCTTTCCCAGAATTAAGCCCATAGCTGGCACTTAATGGTTGCTAACTGGTTGCCTGTTGAACCTTTCAGCCTTTGAAACATGGTGTACTCTTGCCCTGCCTTTCAGGTATGGCAACAACACTCGGAACTACGTCGTTCGGGTCGGGGATTATCACACACTGGTGCCAGAGGAGTTTGAGGAAGAAATAGGGATCCAGGAGATTGTGATTCACCGGCAGTACCGGCCTGACAGCAGTGACTATGACATCGCCCTAGTGAGGCTGCAGGGATCTGAGGAGCAGTGCGCCACATTCAGCAGCCACGTCCTGCCCGCCTGCCTGCCTCTTCCACGAGAGAGGCCACAGAAAACTGCACCCAACTGTTACATCACTGGATGGGGAGATACCGGTAAGTGTGAATTCATATAATGAAAGGCTCAGACAAGATAATGCTGGAGAGCTCCTGCTTGGTCACTTCCCAGTGTCCACTTCCCAACCTTGTGGCACAAATTCTCTAGGTAATATCCAAGGATTCTGTGATGGGCTTCCTTTTTATGCATAGCCTAGCCCAGATCATCTTTTGGGCTCTCCTTTGGAGCTGCACTTAGTGGTTTACTCTCCTCATTGTGGTTCTTATTCTTCTGTTTCCTGAAGCCTTACTAGGTCCCTTGTGGGCAACGCTGGTTTTAATGCCTTGTTTTGGGGGACTTGGTTGATCTGCAGGGCTATTTCATGGCATGTATTCCACATTTGGGACTGGGGGCATATTTGATGATGGAGAAATCTTTGGGGAATTTGAAACCTTCAGGGAAGTCATAGACTCCCTGGCGTGTACCTCAACAACCTTGGGTGGCATGCCTGTCTCTCAGTCCATGACCTCCTGTTTTCCAGGGACACCAAGTTTCTAAAGCAGGACTCTCACCTCCTCAAAATATATGACTTCAAATTCCTTTATAAGTTGTCCTGGGCTGAAGTCAGGAAAGGCAGCCCCGTGACTATGGGTCTCTACATCCCCTCTGCTTCCCAGCACCTATGCCAAAGAGCACAACTTAATGGGAGGCTGAGATTCCTACCCAGACATTAATATGTACAGAAAGGGAGATAATGTTCAAAGTACCCTCAGAGGCTGTATCAACCCCCATCATTGTTTTACAGAGAAGGAAACTGAGGATGCCTAGGGAGGAAAAGGGACTTGGCCAGGGCCATCAGTGGTAGTAAGCAATAGAGGGCTTCTAGTCATCAAAAGCACATAGACTGATGACAAATACCCTCTAAAGACTCCATCAAGCATCCTTGTTGCCAAGGTGGGGTGGAAGTGCCTGTGTATTTCTAGACTCCTTCATTTGTGCCACGTGGAGCATGACTTGGGGCATTTGCTTTCAAAACCTGGATCCTGATCTGAGTGAATCCTGGCGAGCTGACCTTCACAGAACACTGGAAGGTTCCAAACACACTTCACATGCATGATCTCATTTGCGCCTCTCAATAGCCCTGTTCAGGAGGTACCTCCCATGGCTATTATGTTCCCCATTTGACAAGAACAGGCCCAGGTGCTGTGTGACTTGTTCATTTATCTATCTAGCTAAGGGTCAAGAGTCAGGATTAGAACTCTGGCCTTTTAGACTTCCATTATTCCATACTGTCTCACTGGGGAAATAGGAGGAGCCACACATGAGACTGGGTGCCATTTTATATATTTATTGGTTTGATGAGTCACCCTGGCCAAAACATTCCATCATCTAGTGGTCGTCCTTCTAGTGAAGAGCCTATACTCAGGCTTGAGCCTTCGGAGTGGAGACTTTCCCTAAAAATCTTCCCTGGATGGCTAGAGGCATTGTGGTGTGGAGCCCGGAGTGTGGGACATGGGGGTAGGACCCCAACTCTGATCCATACTGTGTGACGTTGAGCAAGGCCTTTAATCTCTGTGACCTCAGCCTCCTCATGTGGAATATGAAGGGATTGGGCAACTGCCCGTCCGCTGATGCTAATTAAACTGTTTCTCTTCTAAATCGAGGGGGTTGGCCTCTAAGGCAAGAAAAGAGTATTCCTTTCTGTTTCCAAGTTACTCCTGGTTCAGTACTCCAAGACTTGCCTCCCTCTCTGTGTAGTGTGAACATCCTGACATGAAGAGGTAGGGCCCACTGAGCCTCAGGCGCTGTGACCTCTCTAGGTGGCGGGAGCTCTCCAGTGAGCCACAGACCCAAAAGGATACACATGGAGGGATCTATGAGAAAGAAGGAGTAAAAAGCTTATTAAGTTCTTCCCCTTTATCAGATGAGGGCAGAGGGTCATCAATTTCCAGTGGAAAAGGGCCTTAGATAAAAGTTATTAGGTCCAATATTCTCGTTTTGTAGATAAAGAAACTGAGGCACAGAGCTGTTCCATGACTTGTTCAGGGTCATGTAGTTGGGCAGTATTTGAACCTAGGTCTCCTTTTACTCCAAGGCCAGTATTCCAAACTTGAGTGGATCTCAGAAGCCTTCGGACTTCCATCTAGAATCATATGATACAACTTTCCATTTATACCATGCTTTCAGCTCTGTGAAATTCCTTTATGAACAATTATCTTATTTGATGATGGGGAAATCTTTGGGGAATTTGAAACCTTCAGGGAACAGCAGCTCTGAAAAGCTAGAATTCTAACAAGCTTGAAGCATTTGAACTGAACATCTGCTGTGGGGGCATCATGCTACAATGGTTGGTTCTTGAACCAGACAGGGGAGCTGGATTCAAATTCTCCATCTCTTGCTTACTTCCGGGTCCCCCTGGGAACTTCTTCTCCTCACCTGTCAAATGAGGGGGTTGAATGAGCAGGCTGTCCTCCCAGCTCTGTGATTCAAAATCTAGTAGATTGTCCAGGCCTCCTGCTGGTAGGAGTTGGGCTGCCCCACTAAGCCCATCAGTTCTCAAGAGCGACTTAATTCTTTGTCCCCTGGCACTGAGAAGCATCCCAGTGCTGGGCAGGGCAGGAGTCTGCTGTTGTCCCCAAAGTCCAAAGGGCAGTTCAGCTTTTCCTGGGCACGTCATATGCTCCCCCTACCTTAGAAGCCTTGTTCTGTGTAGTGTAGGCACTGACTCAACCTGCTCTTTGGTCTGTCTGGGTAGGACAAGCCTATTCGAGGACCCTCCAGCAAGCAGCCATCCCCTTACTTCCCAAGAGATTTTGTGAAGAGCGTTACCAGAGTCGCTTCACAGGGAGGATGTTGTGTGCCGGAAGCCTACAGGAACAGAACCACGTGGACAGCTGCCAGGGAGACAGTGGCGGCCCCCTGATGTGCCAACGACCTGGACAAAGCTGGGCTGTGTTTGGAGTCACTTCCTGGGGTTACGGCTGTGGCATTAAAGATTCTCCAGGTGTTTATACCAAAGTCTCTGCCTTTGTACCCTGGATAAAAAGTGTCACTAAACTGTGAAGAGGGCAGCATGGCAGCTTCAAGAGAAAAGGACCTGGGGGTTCGGGAGAGCTGGAAATGAATGCTAGTCGACAGCTGAAAGCTGTGGCCAGCCCACGCTCGCTTTCCTTCTTGCTATCATGATTTTCATTTATAAATCCTGGATGTAGGCTGTATATCCGTTACTTTTGTTTCAGGCCTCCTGTGCACACAGAAATGACTTGGCATCAAGCTGAGGCTTGTCGGGGTGGCGGTTGGAATGCCTCCCTTTCAGTACTGACTGCAGAAAACAGCATTCGATTTGTCTCAACTTGTAGACCGAATTCCCTCTTGCCGTTTGCCACCGTGGACGTTCTTTATGATCTCATCTTATTCCACAGCATTTCCCCCAAAGGTATCAGGCTTCGAGCCTTCTGCAGAACCTCAAAAACGTGCTCAGATATTGGAATGGCCTTTTTAATTTCAGTCAGTCACCCAATTTTAATGTCCGTGTGGCTGATTCAAAATACATAGTTATTCTGATTCCGTGGGGAAATGAGCTACCCTTTGCTTATTACTCCCAAATGCAGCCTGGCAGGAAGACATGGATCCCTGAAGGCAGGAATAGCCCTATTCAAGCCTAGCTTCTGACACATCCTGGCTGTCAGACCCCAGGCCGGGCCAAGGCCCTTCCTCTCGCGGTGTTCTAGGCAATCTTCTCAGGCCAGAAGGGCAGACTGCCAACTTGCACTGGTGGAAGGCATTTCTTCACCTGGGAATCCTCTAAACCCATGAAATTGGATTGTCCTCCCTAATGTCCTGCAAGTTAATATGTGGCGAGGCAAAGCTAAAAAGACCTCAAGGCCGGTCTGCATTTTCCCAGTAACATGTGGAGAAGGGGAAGGAGATGCAAAGCAGATCTACGAGAGCTCACATTCACAAGCTGCAGACATTTCAGAATCGCAGCCTTGAGACTGCTGTTCAGTCCCATTCCACACTGCTGCCTGAAGGTCCTTGTAAACATGTGTCTTGGTCAGCACAGGGTCAAGATCAACGTTGACTCAGGCTGCCCATCTGGTGCCCCACCAGAATGCAAAAGGGACAGCTCCCCAAGAAGCTGTTCAAATCACAACAGGAGCCACAGTGCAATTCTTTGTTCTCGTGTTGGAAGTATTTATAACATGGTATCGCTATGATTTGGGCTCTTGGCTTATCTCCTCACTGGTAACAGAATGCTTCCTTGCTTCCTTTGAGCAAGATTCTCCCGACTGCCCCGCAATGCCTGATGATCAAGGGGTGGAAGGTATCGTTTGCTCTTAAAAAGGTTACAGATGAAAATCTGGGTCAGAAATACTCGTGGGCAGCACGTTCCCGTATATACCTGGGTAATTTATTCTGATTAAAAATTTCGCTGACCTTCATCTGCCATTAGGGCATCAATTAGGGATTCTCTTGACAGGTTTCAAACCTCGAAGGGTTTTGTGCCCAATGTACTATGGGAATATTGCCATAAATCAAACCCCAAATTCCTATGGCTTCTTGCAGGCCCTTTCCACCATAATATCATGTTCTAATATTTATCAAGGAATTTCTGAAACTGGGCCTTTCTTCCTGATGTCTTTGAAAACCCTCTTTGAACCTGCAACTAGAATAGCTAGTATTGGCTCTGGTTGTTGGTTTCTGTTTTAATATTTTATAACCATTGTCTTCCACCTAAAAAGGCAGGTGAGCTTTTTATATCCCAGAGGCACACTTGGGTGGTCCTTTTAAAAATATGATCACTTTACATCCGGAACCCCGACTCCCCTCCTCATTTTCTGGCTATGGGGATGAGTTCCAGCTCATCCCACCCCAATGAGTGCCACTCACATCCCAACTGTGCCAGGATACCTGTCCCAGCATTTTCTCGTGGTTTACTTGTAGTGGCTTCGGGGAACTTTCTCAACCTTCCCATTGTTACTCCTCATGGATCCGGTCTGTCGTTCTGCTCATGCCCCAGTGGTACAGAGTGGAAGGCTACTATATACATGGGGAAATATTGCCTGAAAAGTCCTGTTGCTAGAAAGTATTAAAGGGGAGTAGCAAAAAAGAAAATCAGTGCTCTCATTGCCCCAACAAAATGAAGTGTACAGAATCCAGGGAAGCGGTAGGACATACATATCGGATGCCAGCCCTTTTTCCTGTTAATAATAAATTACTTATCCTTTTTTGTATGAAAAATTCTTACATATGTAAGAAAGTGGTTTTTTTACACTCATTTTTGGGTATCTGTCAATTACATCTTGGGCATGCAAGTGATTTGTGGTAAGTCTGTAGAGCCTTTCATTAGTCAGTCATGTACAGGGTCTACCTAGAACATTTTGTACCCACAGCATTTGCCCTTTGTTGGGGGTTAGGTGTGGACTGCAGAGCTTACAAGATCTCATTTAGTTGAATTCTAACCAAGAACCGATGGCACCCTCAGGCAAAACTAACATCCCAGGTATGGATGTGAATACTCTTGTCTGTATTCAGATCCATCTAAGACAGTGGTTCTCCACCTTTCTAATGCCGTGACCCCGCAATACAGTTCCCCATGTTGCAGTGACCCCAAACGGTGGCTACTTCCAAACTGTCATTTTGCTACAGTTATGATTCGGAATGTAAATACCTGACATGCCTTACGTCTTCTGATTGCTACAAATCGAGAGGTGGAGAACCGCTGGTCTAATGGATCATTTAACGCAGAGGTAGCTGGGGAAGGGTTCCAGTTCTGCCTTTCCTATCCCATCTGCCACTTTGGGCAGATTGTCTAACCTCGGTTCAGTCCCTATCCCTACTGAGGCTACATGGAACCCATACAGTGGTTCTGGGTTAAATGACCACGCTAGCCACCTCTGGGATTTCTAAAGCCTTTAAGGCTCATGAGGCACTTAACTGGATCCTCCTAATGAAGCAGACATTCCTTCTGTTGATTCACAGGAGTGGCTATAAACAGTCTGAGATGTTTAATGCTAATCCATGGTCAGTTCCTGGGTCCAATGCAGGTTTTGGACAAAGATCGAGTGTTCACCAGGCCCTTGGAAAAATTTACTTTCTTTTTTACCCCTAAAGTGAGGGAGTTAAATGAAATCTTTAAACTGCTTTTCCTGGTCCTAGTTCTGCTGCTTTTTAAAGCTTTCAATAATGGCTTTCATAATACTTTCAGATTTCAGTATGGGACCCGTAAGGTAAACATGCCCACTTCACAAATGAGGAATCTAAGATCGACTGACTTGTGCAAGGTCATAGGGCTCGAAAAGAGCCACAGCCAGAGTTCAAAGCCTTTCTGTCTCTAGATTCCAAGTCCTCTGCTTTTTCAAAACTTATTTTATGCTGTTGTGGAATTAAAACAAGAGCATTCCATGGGGATCCTAGTCATGTGAGATTTCTAAAGGAGTCTAGAACTGAAGTAGCACTTTAAATACTGTCTTGAGATGCCAGAGGTGATAAGACTGCCCAAGAAAAACTGGATTCTGTCTGCATTTAGTATAAAGAATACCAAGGTTCTGAAAAACAAAAGAGAGCATGCATGACTGTGTATTTGCAGGAGGAACTAAGGTCTTCTATTTCCAGTGTCTCATTATTGAGGTCATCAGGCTCAGACAGCCACTGGAGGTACTGCGTGGGAAGCTCAGCATCTACTCCATGCCAAAGTAGGATGCAAAGTAGCTGAGAGAATAACTGGATTTGAAATCTGAGGACCAGTGGTGTTCAGGTTCTGTCAGGTTGTCTTTATGGGCAAATGATTTTAACAGTTTCTTCTCTATAAAACTGGAGGTACAGAATAAGGGAGGGAAGAGACTTAGATTGGATAATATCTAAGGTTCCTTCCAGTCCTAAATTTGATCTTTTAAGAGTAAAACTATCAGGAGCAGCTAGGTGTAGCACAGCAGATAGAGCACCAGACCTAGAGTAGGGAGAACCTAGGACCAAATTGGGCTTCAGACCCTTCCTAGCTGTGTGACACCAAGCAAGTAATTTAACCCCCATTGCCTAGCCTTTATCACTGTTCTGCCTAGGAACTGATACTCAGCATCAATTCTAAGACAGAAGGTAAGGGTTTAAAAAAAAAAAGAAAATCTCATTTTGGAAACTTTTTATTTTGAAAACTTACTTATAAAAAACAAACTTCACAAACATTTAAGTTAAAACGTACATCCTTTTACACTACTCACAATCATTAGAAAAACCAACAATTGGACAATACGGTACAGTACTTGTTAAGCAGACACTGTGTACAGAGTGTTCTGCTGGATGCTATAGAAGCTACAAAATGTATATGGCATCTACACTTTCATGGAGCTCACAGTCTAATAAGGGTAGTGTTTAAGCATTTCTCAACCCCAGGAAGAACCTCGCCCACCAGCTGGGTCCACAGACTGGGTCAGTAACTTCAGGGACTAGCTAAAAAAGGAAATCGTTTATTCAAAGCCAAGTTGAGAAGCCATTAGCCGGAAAATGACTTCTCAAACAAGGGTTAGGTCTTTTGTAGACCCTGTGCCATAAGGCTCAGCACCATTGCAGAGATTACACAGCCAATTGGCAGCATCCTGCAATATAGAGAAACCAATCAGTTTCTAATAAGGGTATCCATATTAAGGCACTCTATAGGGCTCTCCCTGGACCTATGGCATTTTGTATCCTTCACAATTTCCCCCAGCCCTTTTTGGGACTCCTTTGGCGTCTCACCAAATCTAGCCTATTCAGAGTCTGTGCTCATGAAATTTTTCAACTTGGTAACATTTTGACTTATCTGGTTCTTTTTATCAACATAGAAACAACACATGGTGTTGACATATGCACAAACTCCACCTTGTTGGGCTTGTTTCATATCTAATGCCATCCGACTCTGAACCACCACATGAGACAGGGGGTCCACCTCTAGCCGCAGGTTGGATATGGCATCGAGGGTGGCACTGAAGCCTTCTTCTACAGCTGCAGACATATTCACTATTGCCTTCTCAATTTCCAAAATCCCAAGCCATGGAAACAAGGCTCGAGCAAAGGCGTGGAAGCCTGAGGGTTTCTCAGCCAAAGGATTGGTAGTGGGTTTATGAACTCGATTAATTAAGCTCCTAAGGTTGGGGACAGGTGTAGAGGTCAAGGTCTTGTGTATCTGTAGATCAGGGACAAGATAGGCTATGGTGCACGTTCCTCCCCATGCTGGAGGTAGAGCTTTGTAAGCATAATCACCACAAATAAAATAAAGCCCAGGTGTGTGTGCAAGGGATAGAGTAAGTCTGTTACCAAAATAATGGGCCCAGGTGGAATTTGGTGACCACCGTTCTTTCCCTCGAATCATCAGAGTCCCTGTCTCAAAATACCAAGGGCATCGCTTGTTAAAATTTTTCCACGAATGAGTCAAATGGTGCCAAGGGGTGTCATTATAACCACAGAGTATAGACTCAAACATCTGGTATATAAGTGTGAAGTTAACAAAAGAGCTTTCATCAGGGCAATTTGACATATTAAAGTTTGTGTGGACAATCTCTCCCCCTTCAGCCAAAACATATAAAGTGTCATCATGATAGTTCTTTGTTTCACTTTTCCAGCTGGCGGAGGTATAATTGAGGGGAAGGATGGTGAAGTTGGAATATCTTTCTTTGTCCCAGAATGTCACTGGGGAGGTCTTCCCACATTTTAGGTTTCCTCCGCTATTCGATCCAGGGCTCACTTCCCATGTGCCATCATCAGTGTCAAACCACAAGGTCTGGGCACATCTGTCCTCTGGAACATCGCCCAAGTATACTGTTCCATTGTCATTTTGGATGCACAATGGATACTGACCTCGGTGTTGTATTCGATACTGTGGATGTCCTGCAACTTGGTATGTATAAAAGGTGCGGCTCACGTGTACCTTGTATTTCAGTCCTTTTCCATATTCAGGGGAGAGGGGCTGGCCTGTGTATTTCCACAGATATTGGTACTTAGAATAGGAGGAATAATAATATACTCCATATATGGATTCATTGATCCAATGGGATAGTGGTGCTGGTATGGGGATCAAGGAAACCTCAGTTTCCATATTACCCACTTTATGACAGACCCAAAAATCTGTTAAGTTTGCTGCAGTAACAGCCCGTTGTATAGGTGTGATGAAGGGATGCTGTGGAAGGGCATGACGTGCCAGGCCAAATCCTAGGAGCAGGGTTAGGGCAATAGGGAATATGCTCATCATCTCTCCCTTCATGATGGGCATAGATAAGGTTTACATTAGTCTAGAGTTTCACGGGACCAATAGCATGAATAGTTAAGAAAACAAAAGCAACCAATGTCATCCCAGTTTTGAAGGGAGGGATTTCATATAATGTACCTTTGAATTCTCTTCAATTTTCCAGTAGTCTAAAGTGGCCCATTCCCTACTGATAAGGTATCCAACAAAAAAGAGACTTGCACTTGGCTCATATGTATCCACACAACCTTTTCTTTGGTTATAACTGTAGTGTGACTTAGCACAACTTGATAGGGTCCTTTCCTACCAGAGCTACAGAGGATTTCCAGTAGTGAATTTTGATATGGACTTGGTCTCTGGGTCAGATACTGGGACAGGGTTGTATTTTAGGCTCAATCCAGGCATCTTGGGCTTTTCTGCATAAACAAGAAAGAATTCTGGTTAGAGGACAGGATTATAGTTATTGGCTTCATCAAATTGCTTCCTCATATTCATGCCCCAACTGGAGACCAGTTGCCATAAGCCATATAAAGACTAACTCATAATGTACCTTTTTTTTTTTTGCCATTCCAACAACTTCCAGAAAGCCAAGGGTAGGCTTTCTAGGCATTTTGGGATCACAGATTTTTCAGAATAGTCATTTAACTTCTACATGTTTATTTTACATTTTACATGTCTAGAGGATGGGGGAATGGAGTGTGAACTAAGAGAATCCAAAGGCTTTAACTATCTTGCAATTAAAATCTGAAATGAAGGTGTAAACACTCCCCCTTCCACCCCATCTTAAACTGGGAAATAAATGTGGAGATCCATTTATTTGCTAATGGTAAGGGAATTGTTGCCTCAAGACACTTCCCAGCTGTGACCCTGGGCAAGTCACTTGACCCCCATTGCCTAGCCCTTACCACTTTTCTGCCTTGGAACCAATACACAGTGTAGATTCCAAGATGGAAGGTAAGGGTTTAAAAAAAGGGGGTGGGGGTGGGAATTGGTTCTAGCAAGACAATATTCTCCCATCCACTTAACATGAAAACAACCACTAGGCAATACTTGAACATCAAGGACAGAATAAATTTTAATTGAAATTGGTCTGGAATGCTCTGAAGAATATACTTGATCAGGGAGGGATGCTTTCTTCAACCCTTTTTAAGTTGCCCTTTGTCTTTTAACAGAAGCAGACATTTTATAAACGCTGTAACAATTCATTTCTCTTCTATTGTAGTTATTAGCCTTCCTTTGCACAGGTGGCCCACTAGATGGGATATAAATGCAATTCATTTGAAAAGCAGTGCTGGGCAGGAAGCTTTTTTGGACTATGAAGCAAAATGGGAGGGCATATCTATGGGTTTTTCACTTTTCAAATATGGGGTGGGCTATTGGGCAGAAAGAGAAGTGAGGATGCTCATGTCCGTGACAGCCATATCAGTTTAAACATTCTTCAAGTCATTGTGCTGGTGTGAGTAGGGCAGTGGTCCTAGGTCAGAGGGGATGGATGAATGATCTTAAATGAGGGTACCAGTTGGCCACAGATCTAGGTGCTAGTACAAGGAGTCCAGTTCTTCCAGATCTTGATCAATGAGGAAGTAGTCTGTTAAAAATGCATACTGAGAATTTGTGTCAAGGTTAATAGAACATTGGACACAAGGTGGCAGGCATGGGTTAAGGAAAAGAGGTTCTGCCACCTTGACGGAGTCCTGGACAGAAACACATAAGCCTCAAAAACCAAAGCAAGTGGACCAAGACTAGGGCAGCAAAGGGACTGCACACTTGCAGAATGGATCACAGGATAGGACACGATCTCAGTTGGCAAAGGGAAGGGCAGAGCAGAGCTAGCTGTGGCTTTATAGGTAACAGAGATAAGTGTTAAAGTAGATAATGGTGACTCAAATGTCTGACTCCAAGTTGGATATTGAGTGTGAATGCACTGAACAGTATAAGAGAACACAGATTAGAAAGAACGTGAATAAAGACTTTCGCTTCTTTGTGGCATGAATGTGAAGTGTTTGTGGAAATCTTGCAGAAGTATCCTCATGTACCCAAAGTCTCACAGAACAAGTTGTGGGTTTGGGACAGTGAAAGAATAGCTTTTTAATTCCATTGTTGGGAGTCTGTGGTAACCAGATACACTAAGTGGCCAAGGAATGGGTGGGAGGGAGAGCATCAAGCAGGCCGATTTCAAACCACAGGAGCTACACAGATTAGGGCTTATATTTGAGGGCCTTTTGTTGCTATTGCACACAACAGATAAAGGTACTAAACAGGCAGTTTAAGGAACTGTGCATTGTGTTTGGCAAAGAGGATTCATAGTAACCTTGTGGGAGCCCCAGGATCCCTGGTTGTGGGAAGTGGGAGTGGAGATAGAGGCAGAGCCAAGGTCAGTGAATGTGGGTAGTGTCCAGTTTAAATTTTGCCCAACTTGTAGTGGTGGAGGGGCAGGGACATTTGCTCACCAGTTTCCTTAATATTTTACAAAAAAGAAACACATGCCAAATTGGGGGTGGAATAGGAAGGAACTCTTATTAAAAAAGAACTTGGGTCAAATTCCTTTTCCACCGCCAGGGAAGATCAAGTATTTTATGAGAAAATGGTATGGGCAAAAGAACACCTTGTTCAATAAGGGAAGCAGTGATTAAAGTTATTTCTATTTGCACATCTCAGGAAATAGACTGAAGGAACAGCAAGTAACTCAACACAAGTTCCTGCCCTTTAGTGGAGGACTGATGACTATTCCCCAAAGTTGTCATTTCTCAATGGGTTCAACTTCCAGAGATTTGGGTTTGTAACTTGGACCCAAACCCTGTTCAGGGGGCAGCTGGGTAGCTCAGTGGATTGAGAGCCAGCCCTAGAGATGGGAGATCCTAGGTTCAAATTTGACCCCAATCCCTTCCCAGCTGTGACCCTGGACAAGTCACTGAACCCCCACTGCCTAGCCCTTACCACTCTTCTGCCTTGGAGCCAATGGCTCCAAGGTGGAAGGTTAGGGTTAAAAAAAAAGTGTTATGTCCATTAGAGCCCGTAAAGCAAGGGCATCAAAGGGTTGCCAATTCTCACCTTCAGATCAGTACCTCTTTCCACTGGACTACCTTTTAAGTTCTCATTTTCTTAGCTTCTTGTTCAAAATCCTCAAAAAGGGTACTTTAGTCCTTCTTGCTACCTATTTTAAAGGGCTGGTTGCCCTCAGCACCACTGTTAGAGGGAAGGAGAAAGCAGCGGGCATTAATGTGCTCCCCTCCCAGTGAGTATACTTGATATAGGAGAAGTGTTTGTGGGGCTGCTGAAGGAATGACTCCCAGGAGTATGTGATGGAAATTCGATCAGTTTATTATCTGAATGATGTAAAAGGTTTCCCTTTTGCAAATGAGCCACTTCTTCCTCCATGACTAGGTATAGCTTTGATTCTTTACTGGAGAGAAAGTATCAATGCTTCCAGATCAGTACAGCTTATAAGATCTAAAATACCCGTCTTTTCAAAATATGCCAAGTGCATTTTGATGGAGAATTCCCCTCCTGTGGATTTTGAAGCTTGGTTTTATGGAACAAAAGTACACAAAACCAAAGGCTTGATTAAAGTAGAAGTGTCTCCACTTTCCCATAATTGTTGGAAGAAAGCCTGGCAACCCTGTTTCCCCACAGGCCATGGATCCAGACAAGGCATCATTAAAAAGGATGGTGGTGAGCAACCTTGGGGCTACTCACCAGACATCAAATGCCACTTCTTCCATTGGTTCATGACAGATCTGGGTTCACAGCGGCTGTGCCTGAAACAGAAGGGTCCTCTACCAGCCCAGAGGATTATCATCCCCAAACAGGCCAGCTTCTATAGTATTTCTGTGGAAAATGTTGGTTGGTCTACACAGCTACCCAGTGGGGCTGTGTAGATTCTGTTCATTGATGGATCCCAGTTGGTGGCTCAGGCTGGAATGTCCTCTTATCAGTTACACCTCACCAAATGGCCAGACTACTCAGTACAGGTAAAAAACATTACCAGAATACATCGAAGATAAATTACAGCATCTGTCTGATATCCTGCCAATGTTAGATAACCCCACTCTGCCACCCCCCCCCCACTTTTTAAACATTTATACGTTCGTACATGTTACTAATGTAAAATTGTTTACTTGGTGCTACAGAAATATACAAACTTCTAATTAAAAGTTCCTACAAAAGGATCTTGTTAGGAAAAAAAATAAATGCATTGTTTTAAGGAAAAAAAGGGTATTATTTGGTGTCATCTTGTGTAACCCTTTTACCCAATTACAGGTTTAATGGCAGTTTTGATGTTAGGGAACAAATTTTCAAGTAGGGTATGTATATAAGCATATATATTCCTCAATCTGACCTGCAACCCACTTCCCCACATAGGGAGGGAGAGGGGTCACCAGTCTGGTTATTTTCTATCAATCCCTTATAGACAGATTGCTTTTGCCTGAGCCACAGATTGTTATATTATCAGCCAGTGGGGTGGTGGTGGTATAGGATAGATAGTACTCCATAAAAATCAGCATAGTAGGTTGAATATGGTATCTGTTTATTGATCACCCCAATTTCTTGGAAACAAGGGTAAACCTAAACAGCCCTGTTTCTTCTTCATTTGGGATAGAGAAGACAATCTTGACAAATTTGTATGCACATTACCTTGAGTCCCTTTTATCTTTTAGATCAAGTGTTACTCAAATTTGAGTCTAGGCTTTTCTAGGGGAAGTGGAAGAAAAAAGGGTTGGAGTGGGGTTGGGCAGGGCAACAGTATGTGTTCTTGAAATCCCACTTAAGCTAGAATGGGGAAAAATTATAGGTCAAAAGGGGGAAGAGGAGGTAAGGGGTTTCCTAGAAAGGTTTTTAAAAGGTGGTAAGGATCAGCGTGGAATTCAAGTTTTGATTTTGCTATTACTAATTTTATTGTTAGGAAATCCTTCTGGTTATCAGTAATGTTTTCCTGTCTTTAAAATGCAGGTTCTCCACCCCCACACCTACTCCCATTTTACTTGTCTTGGGTAGTCTTCCAAGTCAAATGACCTCTCATGGAGCCATTGCCCATGGGCATCATCCTTGGCATACACATACATCCTATGAGCTCTGCAAGTTGTTCTGGCTAACTAAATTTTAAACATTTGTGCCAATAAAATCTCTATGGTGGGCTTCTAAGTCTTCTCAAGCCAAGGACCGCTACCTCAGGGGGCTATTTTTGGAGAAAAACAAAAACGATGTCCACAATCTAAATATTGCAACAAGTCTCATCAGGTACCTGGGGAACATTACCCCTCAACATTCATTGACTTCACCGACACATTAACAGACTCACACCCAGGTCAAAAGCGATATTTATAATTTTGCCAAGTGAAGTCAACAAGCACCAATGTACATTCAGTGCTGGAAAATACAAAGACTGCCCTTAATGAGCTCACATTCTAATGGTAAAGACAACACAAAAACATCTATGTACATAAGATGTATACATAGCAAATTGGAGTTGAAGAGGAAAAGAACTAGTCTCAGAAAGGCTTCTTGAAGATGGGATTTGAGGAAAGTCTTGAAGGAAAAGTAAAGACAGGAGGAAGGGAGAGAAAATCTAGGATGGGGAGTCTGTAGTAAGTGAAAGGTTTGAGAAACATTTAAGTAGGCCAATTTCCATAAAAGAATGAATGAGGACAAACGAAGGGTGGTAAAATATAAAGACTGGAAAGGCCTGGCTGTTAAAGCCAAACTTGATTTTAGATTTGCTTCTGGAGGAAATCATTAAGAGTTTGGGAGAAGGAAGAACCCACATTTGTTAGGGACATCCACCAGGGCATACAAAAACAGTAGATAAGTGATAAGGGCCTACAATCAGGGTGTCAGCTGTGAGCTAAGAAACAGATCACAGATTTGAGATCAAAAGTTAGGGCTCTATAATTAGATCTTGAGAATCAACTGTTCAACTGAATCCATGGAAGGTGATGAATTGAGATAATACAAAGAGAAGGGAGGGGGGCCCAGAATAGTCTCAGGTGGAGTTACTTGGAAGGCAACCAGCAAAAGACTAAGTGGTCAGACAAGTGAAAGAACCTAGAAAGCAGCCATAAAACCCCATCAGACCATAGGGAAGGAAAGGCTAATCAAGAGGGTTATGTTTTGCATAAGGTTTGAGAAAAAGGCCATTAGATCCAGCAATTAAAAAGATGACTGAGCAAAAGAGCAATTCATTGGAATGAAGTGAAAGGCAGACTGCAGAAGGTTTGGAAGAGAATAAAAGGAAAGGCAGAAAGAAGCATCATAAGTATAGATGGCTTTCTCTGGTTTACTTTAGAAGAGGCAGACAGGTTCTCAATTAGCTTAGCCATCAAAGGGAGAAGTCAGGTCTCTATAATTGCCATTAAATGTCAGGAAAATTTTGTCTAAAACACTTTTGGAATGATTTAAGGAGACTCGAAGCTTTTGGGAGGAAATGACTTACCACCTTAGCAAGTGAAAAGGGCCAGGGAAATAAGTTTGCCAGGTGTAAAAGTCTTACCTTAGCAATAAGATCTCAGTTCCCTGATCCTGTTGACCCAACGTAGCCTGAAGAGCAGTTAGTCATTCCATTTCTGACACCAAATTATCAGGGCATTTCTCAACTTGGAACCCCAAAGAGAATAGTACCCACCAACTGATCCAAAGACTGAAGGTTAATCATCTCAGAGATCAGCTGAAAAGCATATTCCTCTAGCTCAGTTTTCAACAGACCTTGTACTTTAAGGTTTAGACCCACTGAAAAAATTATACAGCCCATAAGCAGCAGAGAAAACAATTTAAGTTACACATAAAGGGATCCAGAGGGCTAATTTTCAGATCCAGGCACCTTATTTTCATCCTCTACAGTGGTACATATAACAAAAGCTAAGATACACAATGTTATAAAGTTCTTGATAGACACAAAACAAAGGGGTAAGGTCTTCTAGCCAGTGGCGCCATAGTAATCAAAGACAGGACCCTTCACTCTTACCACTTCCAAATCCCTTGAAGCCTGCAGGAAAAGATTAATATGAAACTTAATATGAATATACTTGTCAAATTTACGCTTTTCAAAACTTTAAATAACTTTGTGTTTTCTTAACCTGAGTACTACAATCAACTAATTAAAAAAGCTAACTGATCATAGGAGACTACAGCTTTTATCCCTCCTCCATCCCGCATACCAAAATCTATTAAAGAACCACTTACTTTGTCTTTCTTTCCATTTCCCTTTTTGTCCACGTACCTAGGGATTTTAGCATACAATTAGTTTGCTAAATACTGCTAGAATTGCATACCATAATAAAACTTTTTAAACAAGAATTTCAAAAGGCATGTTCCTTGCACAAGTCAGAATCTGATACCAATTAAATGGTGACAGCTTTGCCAATAAGCAAGATAATGCTCTTCCATGGCTAGGAAGGGAGACTGCCACAGCTGGCAGGGCCCAAGGATACATGGAGATTCGAAAAGGCCTGGGAGGGTTCCAACTTCCTTCTCACAAGGGCAGAGGGGCCCCGGGGATGAGGGCCACTGACAGGCCTCTCCCTAGGCAGGACTGCCCCACCCTGGACCCTGTAACGTATTCCTTCATCCTAAATGAGGGTCATTGCAAATATCAGGAAGCTCGCCGCAAGCCCCACAGCCACCTCTTGAGTCAATTTCCCTTCAGCAATCCCTGCACATTCCCGGGCTCCCAGCACCATCACGTGAAGCCACTCAGGACCAGCACATGGCGCATGCGCGCCCTTGGCCTCCACCATGCAGATCTGGAAATAAGGTCCCATGCCCATCCCACCACCATTCTCGCGCGCTAGCTGATCGCCCACACAACCCCGACCAGCCCTGAAGGACCCTAAATCCGGTCGCTCCCTCACCCAGGTAGGCCAGATGCGACCACTGCCGCAGCCCCAACGGCCACAAAAGAGCCTCCAGCTGCTCCCGCCATAGAAAGACCGAACACGCTTCCGCGCACGCTTTTATAACTACGGTGACGTACTTCCGGTACAGAGGGGGGTGGGGCCTGCTTTGGACCTATCTCCAGCCACCTATTCTGGAGGGGCTCCCTTAGGGCCTTGCTTTGATGGGTGGAGTTTGGGCCTCGAGGGTCACCGTAGGAGGAGAGGCCGCGAAGGGGGATGGAGGCGGGGCCTAGGAAGCGGGAACGAGGCTAAGGTGGGATTTAGGGGCAGCCCTTCTGCGGCTGCGTAGGAACAGGACGATCGCGTGGTTTGGAAAGTTACGTTACGTGGGGAACGAGGAGGCGTGGTTGGGTAAAAAGCAGAGTCTTAGGAGGGCGTGTCTTGAGTAGGAGGGGCGGGGCGCGGCTGGAGGAGCTTCCTCTGCGTGTGCGGGGGCTGGCGGAGCCCGAGATGAGGTTCTGGCTGCGTGGAGTCGGGAAGGGGCGTGGCTTGAGGGAATCCCTTCTCTGCTGCGGCGTCTCTGTGGCTCCACGGGGAGAAGAAAGAAAGCAGGGAGCAGCACGGAGACTGCACGATTTGGTGTCTCTGCGGTTGCGTAGAAGCAGGGCGGGCGGGGCTAGGGCCGCGGGGGGCGGGGCTTGGGGAGCGGTGGCTCTGCGGCTGCGCAGTGTGGGCTGCGGAGCTCCCCCGCCGCTACGCGGGAGACGTCGGTTGTTGACTCCTCGTTCCGCGGACTCCGGCTTGCGACGTGCTCCGGGTTGGGAGAGCTCTTAGGGGACTCCCTCGAGTGAGAGTCGGGGCCGGGCTTGGGGATCCCGGCTGATGTCTGCTTAAACCCGAGGTGGGTAGCACGGACATAGTTAATTACACTCTCTTTCTGGGGGCAGGGCGCTACACTGGGACCTTGAGAACCCCCGAGGGCTGGGAGGCTGTCCTCCCGGGCCTGGGGAGAGGTGGGGGGGCTGACCTAGCCCCTTCCTCGAGCCGGGGAGCACTCGCTGGCGGAATGAATGAACGTGCACTTGTTAGGCGCAGCCTCTGTGCCTCTTGTGCTGGAGCAGCGTTTCTGTCTTTGCTTTCTCTTGGCAACCCTTGTAGGGCAATCAGGTTTGGAAAGCGGGGTCGGGGCAGGGAAATGGCCAGCCAGTGGCGGGGAGCCGACCAAAGCCCGCATACCCACCCACCGGGGCCCAGGGTAAATAGTGTCGGGTGTATGTGATCACCATCAGGTAAGGGAGGGCTTAACTACCCGGTGAGGTGGAAGTCCCCGGGCTCAAGGAGGACCAAGAGCGTTTCCAGGAGTCACGTCCGCTCTCAATGTCAGAGGCAAGGCTGCAAAACCTAATTCGTAGGCTAGGGTGCTTGGTCCCAAAGTGTGGATATGGGGAGTGCTGACTCAACAGAACTAGACTGCAGGAATCAATGCAAAGATAAAAGTGAAGCGTCCACTCCCCCCTTCACCCCCCAGGATCTTGCTGCCTCTGCCAGGGAGAAACAATTTGCACTGCACCCCAATAATTAAGTGAGAAATAGAGAGGGGTTTCAGGGGGCACACTGATCACTGGAGGTAAAGGAGATAAGAAAGGGCCTTTGGAAGGAGAGGGATGAGCCAGCCACAATCTGTGCAAGGACACATAGCTAGCCCTGACTGATCAGCTGGAACAAAGTATCAAAGCTTTCTAGGATGTTTCCATATAGCTGTGAGTTTATATTTCATTTGCTAAACTCAAGGTTATAGAATTGATGACTGGGAAGAGAATGGTACACACTGAATAGAAATAAGAAATTGAAGGTATATCAGAGTCTGAAACTAAGAGAACTTGGTAATGGCCTTTTTATGGCATGATTAAAGGAAACCCCCAAAGCAAAAGCCATCTGATTTAGTTGGAATCATCCAAGGACACATTAGGCAGGATGTGCAAAGGAAGTGCATCAGGGTAGCCAAATGACCTCCCTCTTACACTGAGGGCAAGACTGATATCACCAAAATAGGGTAGCCTAGCAGGCCCCTAATGTTGGGACTAGATCTGGCACCTCCACATTAGGCTGGCACACCTGAGACTGACACCTCCCAGTGTGAGATAGGGAAGGGACAAGGAAATGTTGATGTCAAATTGTCAGGGATAATCTTGGGCACAGTGGACTTCAGGCTTTGTCAGCAAGATGGAGTCTAGAATGACCTAGCAAAAGAACTGGTGCATGGTTAGGATCCTTTTTCACTGCTGGCTCCAAGTCCATGCTTAAAAAGGGTTTGTGGATCATAACTATTACAGAATGAGGCCAGCTCAGGTTGGTTGGCTTTATAGAGAAGAGTGGGTTGATTAATTTCCTACTGAAGAGGTCACACAGGTAAGGGTGTCTCAATCATTCAGGGCCTTCTGTGTAGAAGTGCCAAGCCTGGAAGCTTACAGACAGACATTTGGGAGGTATAGACTTGGGAAGGGTCCAAAGGTAAGTAGGGTAGGAATAAGTAGGTTCCAAGCAGGAGAGTGGCACCTGGCTAGAGAATACACAACCTAGGAGATTGAGAGACCAGGAAAACAAAAAGGAAGGTGTTTTAGAAGAGCTGATAATTTCCCCTTGGGACTTGTTGCATTGGAGGTAGTAATTGATGTTTACATAACTCATGAAAGTCTGCAAAATACTTGACTGATGTTATTTCATTTGTACCTGTCAAGCACAAAAGGGAGAGGAGGGAGCACTGCCACCCCAATTTAGATTCAGAAGCTTTGGACCTAAATCCTCTTTCCTTCCTCCATTCTCTAGTTTCCCAGAACATTTTCATATAGTCAATAAATGCTTATTCATTGGCTGACCATCATCTTACTTTGTGGGCTTGAGGGTGCTTGGTCTCTGCTTGAGAATGAGCAGTTGGTTCAGCAGGGTGGCTTTTATACTGAGTGTGCCTTACTGACCAGTATTCTGTTTAGATTTGTCATTGAAACAAAATGAGACACTGGTAAGTCAGTGTTCAACATTTAACAAAAGGAAGTTTATTTTGTCATGGCATTGACAAGATATTTAAGTAGAATACTGCTGCACTTAACTTGAGCAGACCCAGCCCCTTCCTCCATACACAATCCTGTCTAGTTAGCAGGGCAGACAGAGTGATTACTCACCCAGCCTTGAAACATCCACATCTGCCAGATTGCTCAGGGTGAGGAACTCTGGCTTTTGGGTGACCCTTTTTATGCCCTCAGGAAGCCACATTAGTGTGGTCAGAGGACTCTAGGCTCAGCTTTAGCCTTCATTCTCTAGATCAATGTTTGTCACCTTTAGGGGGAAAACTATCCTAACCTGTGGGGGGCATCCTTGTAGACCTTTTAGGCCTATCAGTATATTCCTTTGAATAGGGCAGATCTAAATAGTCTCATTTTGGGTGATTCTGTTCTGTGACTTCTCCACAAGTATCTTCAGCACACCTTAGACCTTCTGTACCTTTTACTATCATATAGGTAGGAATGCAGTTTTCCGGCTGCTATCTCTTATCCATGAATTTTCCTTCATGATCGACTCCTAGTTAACTGATTCATGCTTACTCTTTTATGTGTTCTTCACTGTCTTATTTCTTGTATGTAAACTGCCTACACTGTCCACATGAC
Source organism: Monodelphis domestica (assembly GCF_027887165.1). Lineage (NCBI taxonomy): Eukaryota > Metazoa > Chordata > Mammalia > Didelphimorphia > Didelphidae > Monodelphis > Monodelphis domestica. The sequence continues at coordinate 299,736,066 of NC_077232.1, read as the reverse complement.
TTTGCACTGCCTTTTGGGTTATTTGCAGTTTGGATTCTTCTGAGAGAATATTTGTTTGTGATTCATAGCTCTCGAATCATTGGGAGAATATTAAAGTCAAAAAAGGGCTGAGCCATTAGAGAGAAGTTTTAGATTGCCAAAAGCACTGGCCAATTTCCCCCATGTGACCTAACCCAATCTCTTTCTTTTGTTCAATTCTGAGCCCAACTCAGTACACATTAAAAAGTATCATTTCCCCTTCCCCGAATTTAATAGGGATAAATGTAAAGATCTGCAGTTGGGTTTTTACAAATTAATGGCACAAGGCCAAGGTGAGGGAGCATGTTATTAGAAAGGATTGCAAACTCAGTATGATTCAACTGCCAAAAAACGATAATGTGATTAGAAATACTGAATCCCAATCAAGGGAGATGGTTGTCCCACATGAGCCAATGCTGCCTCAATGTCCATTCCTGGCTATCTTCCCTAACCTGCTTTTTCCAAACTTCTCTTTCTTGGGAGGGTACAACCATTCTTCTTATCACACCAGCTTTTAACATTGGAGTTGCCATTGGCTCTTCCTTTCCTTCCCTTTCCCCATATCCAAGCAGTGACCGCATCTTGTTGATTCTATCTGCATTATCTCTTGTGAAGAGTGAATCAAACTTTGTCTATCAATTAACAACTTTTAAATTAATCAAAAACTTAAGCACTTCTACTTGGCACTAAGTAAGAGAATTTGCAAGTCACTTCAGAGGCCACTGCCCTTTCCCTTGGGCAGTGCTAGGCAAATTGAAAGATTGCAATTGGTTCCCATAAAGTGGAGGAAGGGACAGGAAGGGATGTGGGAAAATGACTATAAAAAGTCCTGAACTTTCCAGGGGGTGGGAGTGGGGGCACAGCTTCTCCTTTGGACTTGTTCTTTGGAGGACTTCACCTTGGGAGGCTGTCGGTGAGCTGGACTGAAGGAGGAGACTTTCCCTGAATCCTGCATTGGCTTGTTGGGTGAGTAGCTGGCCTTCCTTTCCTGGCTTCTGGAGAGATTGGTTCCAGAGAGGCCTTCCTTTCCTGGAGGAGGCTGTGTTGATGGACATCAACATGTTGAAGACATCACCGAGTCCTCTGACTGAAGATGATCAAGCCCTGCTGGGGCTGAGCTGGACACCAGAGCAATACTTAGGGTGATAGGATATACAATTCTCTACCTTCTTACATTTCTCCACTTTCACTCTTTCCACCTCTTTGTAAATAAAGCTACTAAAAAAGTCATCTTGACTTAAGCTATAATATTTTTTTAAATCGGAGACCATAATATTACTTTAGAACTTTCATACTAGCATAAAAACCTAAATTTTTATTCTTACACTGTTTTATACATCCCCTTCTTTTACAACTGCCAAATTAATCTGGGCTTCAGAATTCATCTTTTACGTGGACTGGCAGTAATGTCCAGTTCGATTTCACATCTTCCAGTCTCCAATCCATGGCGATAGGTGCCAAGATATTCTTCAAAAGTTCAGTCTGACCTGGTCATGTTCCTACCCAAGATTCTCCACTGGCTACCAGTATTTTCTCTAGGATCAGCTACTAACTTCTCACTTGTTTTTAAAGTCTTCTCCTGTTTAAAGTGTCTCCTCAGGTTAATTTCATATTCTTTCCCTTAATGGACTTTGTACTCCAACCTCATTGACCTGGTCCCTGATCTTGCCATTCCACAGGGCGTGGGGTCATGATTTCAGAAGACAGATGCTCAGGAGCTGCTGAATAAAGCATGTTTTCAGAACTTCCAAATAAGTTTTTTATTCTTCTTCACTAGAGTACCAATAGGACATTTTTTAAAAAGAACAAAACATCATTGCATCTTCCACTTCCATGCCTGGAATGCCCTCCTTCACCTCATCCACTTAAGAATCAATCCCTAGCTTCCTTCAGAACCCAGCTCTAGGTATACTTACTGTCTATGGGGCTGATGAGCATAGCTCCCCTAACTGTTCATGCTCTCCTCCTCAAATTCTGTTCCCTTCACTTATCTGTGAACTTGTTTTATACTTCTGCAAAACACAGTTTCCTTGAGAGCAGGGACTATTTGCTGTTTTGTTCAAGATTGTATCTAGTGCCCAGTACGATAGTCCCTAACAATTAACCCCTTGTTGAATTAGACTAATTTGACTTCCAGTTCTGGCTCCTGCATTTTAGAGGGGACTTTGGCATGGTTCTTATCCTGATAGGCAGTACTGCATATCATTCAATTGATTCGAGAAACTCTGGGAATTTAACCTTGAAAAGAGGAGATACCCAGGGATTTTTAAAGAGATGTTCCAGCAAAGAGGGATGAGGTTTGAACCACTTTCTGGCTCTGTTTAAGGAAATATGAAAACTCTAAAATGATAGCTTCTGAAGGTGGGAAATACTCTGTCCAAGAGTAGAAAGGACCACTTGTTGAGGGGTCCAGCCGCATTTTTGTGTGTAGCTTCTATCCTTACCCAACCCTACCTCCTATCAGTATATAAGATCCCTGAAGAACAAGGAGGCTTTTCATTTTTGTATTCCTCCCTCCCCCCATAGTAAGCCCTTACAATTAATAGAAGCAGATAACATCTGAGTCTGAGGACCTGAACTAACTAACCAGTGTGACACTGATCATAATTCCTTAATATAAAAATAGCACATTAGGCTAGATGGCCTCTTTGAAGTCGTCCCCCCCCCCCCCCCCCAGCTTTTGAATGGAGTTTGTGATTTGGAGCTAGAAGGTCTTTGGGGCTCATATCAGTATAAAGAGAGCAGGTCTTTTGACTGAAGTCAAAATTAAGTGCTTCATGTGAGTGGTTGCCAAGCATTCCTTTCCTTGAAATGAGGAAGACCTGAATTCATGTCCTGCTCCTGAAACATACTTGCTGTCAATTAAGTTGCAAGAATTTGCTGACCTTCCTTGATAAAGGGAGTGTCTTCATCTGACGTTAACAATGTTACTATTGTAGGTCATCTCTTCATGAGGTTAATTCTGCAAATCTTGGGAAATTCATGCAGATAGCAGACCTGGCACTTTGACCTAACTTGATGAAAGTTGCTTCTTGGCCTCATTTGACTGAGCTCCCAGAGCCCTCTTAACTTGGACAGAGCTATGGGAAAGTGGAGTCGATTTACTCCTTAGCTACTGCATTTTAAGTTAAAACCTTAAGAGTACTGAGAGCAGACCTTTTTTGGGGAAGGGCTGCTCTCTTTCTTGGAGCCTATGTTTAAGCATCATGTTCTCTGCCTGGCAGCACCCCCAGAATGCATGGGAGAAACCTGGCCACTAAAGAAAGCTCCAAAGCAGGATTGCTGGCTTGGGAAGCCTTGTTGGCATTTCCAGTTCTATTGCTGGGCTTTTGAAATGGAAACATGAACTGAAAGTAAAGCTGGAATGAAGCTCAGGACAGGATGAGCATCAGCAGAGAAGGCATGAGAGCATCCTTTGCATTGAGTCAGAAGGCAAGATGGGAGTCCTGACCCAGGCTTTTTCCAGGAAAACCTCACTAGCACGGAGAGGAGAGGAGATGCAGAGAGCTCAGCAAAATCTAGCACCTTCTTGCTTGCCCTTGGAAACTAGAACCGTACTTGCCTAAGTTACCTTGAAATAGAAGTAGATGATTATGGGCTGAGAAAAGGAGTTTCTCCCTTTGAGGGCTACAGAAACTAGTTCTTTTTCCCAGCCAGTCTTTGGTTTCCTCCTTTGTTAAGGCTGTTGGTACTAGATGGCTTCTAAAGCTCTGTAGAGATCTTTATTAAGCAGTTTTTCCAAACTAGTGAAGGGGATTTGAGAAGGTAGAATGTGAGTGATTTTGGTTGGGGGAATTTGAATGGCCTAGAAGCTGCCTTGGCAGCCGGGCTCCGTGCTGCGATGGGAATGAAAGGAAAGGAGAGGGGTATGGTTTAATTTCCTGAAAGGAATGGGGGAGAGAGAAGCCTTGCATAGGGGATTGGGCTGGCATAGTGGAGGGCATCTGGCCACCTAAAAGCCACTATCTACTCCTGAGTGTTGTGACTCAGTTATTGATTTGTCTCCAGAATATATTTGTCTCTGAGACAGCATTCCCACTCTTTTTGCATGCAAACTGAGGTCAGCTAAACATTCTGTTAGAAATGATAGAACTTTTAAGCTGTGAAGAAAAATTGTCCCCTCCTATCCCTTTTATAAACAACTCTAAAGGTTCCTCTCAGCTCTAAACCCTTTGATCCCATAAAGTCCTCTTGTGTAAGAGGGGAAGGCTCGAGTTCCTCATGCTCCAGAATCACTGGGTGAGCTGTTCATGAAGCTGTGTCAGTGTCCGATGAGCTGCTTCTAACCAGCACTCCTTGTTTGTGTATAAGAAATTGCAACAATTGAGCCAAAGTTAATTTAATCACAGTGTATTAAGTCCTCAGCTGGTATTTGTGGAGGTTACTTGTCATCTTGGGTAGTGGCCATAGAATAATAGTGCTTGTTGGGCAGTGCCTGCCTCTGGAGTTGGATTTAGTGTGAGAAGTTGAGGCTACTCACGGTGATCATTTGTTAGTCCCATTATCCATAGTCTTGGAACAAGTTTTAAAGGCTAGCCTTAGGGAAAATGGGAAAGTTAGCAGTATTTCTGTTCTGAGACCCAGAACTCTCGTTTGCTCTCCTTGGCCCCGCTTATTTTCTCTATGCCCTGAATACCACTCACACACACATTTGAGGGGGAAATGGCACGGGGAACTAAAAAAGCAAATTTGAACCAAGCTCTCCTGATCCCAGAACCATTATACATTGTATAGAAAATAGCCCAAGGACACTTCCTAGATAAAAGGCTGTCCACTACCCCCCCCCCTTTCCTTTGCAATAAATGGAAATTATTCTGTGCTTACAGAAAATAATGGAAAGGGGAATGTATCAGTTTCTCCTCTCCAAATTATGCCCTGTGTTTTAAGGGCAATTGTCTTCTAAACAAGTGATTTTGTGCAGGGTGGAGAGGGGGGTGTCCCAGAGAGAGTTGCCTATCTAGGGCTTTTAGGAGTTAGGAAAATTCCCCAAGTGGGAGTTTCTGAAGTCTGCTGAGTGGGTGACTTTTCTGAGCTCATTGTTCATCCCTGCCTTGATGTGTCCTCTTGTTTGTGATGCCCCAGAATATATGCCAAGTCCTTCAGCACTGAGCGCAATGTCTGCAAGAGTGGGCAAGGGGCCTTAGTGCTTGTCCTTTAAGCCAGCCTTCCCTGTAGGGGAAACATTTGCCCCCTTTCCTATTTTTTGCTTTTAATAGTCTATAAATAATACATTTGCAATAACATTTATACAATCACTTTTTTGTTTCGGTTTGGTTCTTGTTTTTCTTATTTTCCTTCTGTCTCACTGAAATACTTTAATACCATGAAAGCATGTTCAGCCCTTGTGGACTGTGTGATGTGGTGGGACCAGACATTCACCTGGAACAATGCTGGGCTCCCCAGAGAGCACAGTTCTTCCTGGCTCCTTTAGGCCTGTCAGCACAGCCCTGGACAGATGAGACTCTTCTGTTTCTGGAGAGCTCCTAGGAGTGAGTCTACAAACTAGTGCAATGTTGAGCAATTCTCACACAAAGGCATATTTGTCTTCAATTCAACCTGGATCCGTGACCAAGTATGTGGGCAGTCATTTAATCTTCCCAAGCTTTGGACAACTCTTTCTCCTAGACTCATTTTCTTGGAGGGGAAGGGGGAAAGAACCACAAACCCCATTAAACTGCTCTTGCTAAGCACCCTCTACTCCCTTAACTTTCTGCTCCTGGCCCCTTTCCTTTCCAGGATCACCTGGTGCAAGTTGCTGCTGTGGAAACAGCTGGAGAAACAACCACCCAGGGCCCCTAGATGTGCAGCCAGCCCCACTCAGTGCACCAAAGCTTCATCCTTCATGGAGACCAGCTCCCTGCCAGAATGGCAGTGGAGGAGATCAGCTTCCAGATGGTCCCCTCCCAGCAGCCTGGGTCAGGACGTGGATTGCAGAGAGCCCACCTGGTAGGAAGTCTCAACCTCCATCTTCCCTCCCAGGCAGTGCAGTATGGTGAGAGTCCGGAGGAAGAAGCTCTGGGCATCCTGCCTGTGTATCACAGTAGCCTCCTTTCTCCTTGTTTCCTTCCAGGTACTGTAAATGAGATGGATTTTTATGGCTTGGATTTCTTAATGCTTTACTTGAGTCTTAGAATTAGCCACCTGGTACTTCCTTGTTCACATTCATTGCAATGTCCAATTATTTATGTCGTTGGGTTGGAGGGAAATCCCTCCGGAGACGTGATTTTGTCAGTATAGGGACCTCCTCTCCCCATGCAGATTGGCATCTTCTCTGTAACTTTAAACTTAGAAAGTTGCCTGGGGCACCATGGGGTTAAGTGATTTATCTAGTGTTATCACAGCAGTGTTTGTGATGATGTGTGTGGTGTCCTCCTGACACAGGCAAAGGGCAGAGAATGAATCTTGTTATCTTCATTTTATGGTGAGGAAAAGAAGGCTCTTTGGGCACATCTGCTAGAAAATAAAGCTGGTCAGACTAATGGCGTGAATTCAGGACTATGCTGAAAGGCTCACAACACAAAAAGCTCATTCCCCTTTCTGCTGGAGCTCTTCCCAGTCAAGATGCCTTCCTGCAGTACTAGCTTCCACTTTGGAAGATGTCAGGAATGTGCTTGGGAGGGGCCAGTGTAGTATTTGGAGAAGCAGTCAAAGAGCAGATGAACGAATTGTATTCTCTGGCACAGTTGATCCTCTGGGAGTAGCGAATAACTTAGAACTTGAGTTCCTTAAGTGCAGAACCAATACAACCACATGAACTCTCTTTAGAATTACTTAACATAAATTGCTAGAACTTAAGCATGCAATGAAAGCTGTTAGTTATCAGACTGGATGAAAGCTATATCCCATTGGAAAAAAATACTGGATTTGGAGGCATAAAATTTCATTTCGGGGCTCATTTGCTATTGGTGAGACTCTAGGCAAGGCTAGGTCTAAGTTTCCTGATCTCCAAAATGAGGGTAATAGACCTAATATCACTTTTCAGCTCTAAATCTATGATTTTATAATCTGGTAGTGATCCCTTCCACCCCTGTTTTTTTTTTTTAATATATTTTATTTGATCATTTCCAAGCATTATTCGTTAAAGACATAGATCATTTTCTTTTCCTCCCCCCCACCCCCCCATAGCCGACACGTAAATCCACTGGGCATTACATGTTTTCTTGATTTGAACCCATTGCTTTGTTGATAATATTTGCATTAGAGTGTTCATTTAGAGTCTCTCCTCTGTCATGTCCCCTCAACCGCTGTATTCAGGCAGTTGCTTTTTCTCGGTGTTTCCACTCCCATAGTTTATCCTTTGCTTATGAATAGTGTTTTTTTCTCCTGGATCCCTGCAAGTTGTTCAGGGACATTACACCACCACTAATGGAGAAGTCCATTACGTTCGATTATACCACAGTGTATCCGTCTCTGTGTACAATGTTCTCCTGGTTCTGCCCCTCTCGCTCTGCATCACTTCCTGGAGGTTGTTCCAGTCTCCATGGAACTTCTCCACTTTATTATTCCTTTTTGCACAATAGTACTCCATCACCAACATATACCACAGTTTGTTCAGCCATTCCCCAATTGATGGGCATCCCCTCGTTTTCCAGTTTTGGGCCACCACAAAGAGCGCAGCGATGAATATTCTTGTACAAGTCTTTGTGTCCATTATCTCTTTGGGTCCACCCCTGTTTCTTATCCCCAACTAAATACTCTAAGCTTCCCTTGGTGATTTGAGATTAAAAAACTAAATAGTCCCACCTATGTTCTCTTGCTCTGCTAAGCAGGCCTTCATCCTACATTCAGAATTCTCACCTGCTCTCACTCTTAGGCTCAGAAGTCCCTTATTACCTTCTGAGTTAGCTTCAAACTCCTTAACCTAGAAGACCCCCCATGATCTGGCAACATCCCACCCCCATTTCATACTCTTCCCCTCCTCACACCTTAATATGTGTAGGCCCTTCTGTCAGACTGAGAGAAAGAAAAATAAGTAAGGCACCTGCTTCAGCCCTCAAGTAGTTTGTAATCACATAGTAGAGATAATGTATCTGCAATAACTGTAATACAGTGCACATATATGGGAGAAGTCATTGTGTGATTTAGGGATGTTCCTTCTCTGGCCTCCACTATACTGCAGGTAAAATGCATATAAAAAGGTTCACTGGTGCCATCAGATTGTTACTAACTCCATTCTGAACAGATGAGGTGGGAGTAGTATCCCTTGTCCCCACCCAAGTTTGGCTAGGTCTTAAAAGGTACATTGACACCATCCTAGGTCAAGGCCAGGGCTGCTGAAGCCACTTGCTGATTTACAGAAGAGAAAGTAGACAGCAGTTGCCTGAAGCTCCAGCACATCCTTGATCAGCAAGAGGTCCATGAAGGGAAACTCCCACAGAAGGGGAGCTTTGCTTAGCTGCATCAGGTCAGGGTATCTTCACTGCCCACAGTTATTGAATAGCCTTTTCTAATGGCTAAGTAATAAACCTCCTCTTGGTGATGGTAGAATGGCCTGGGAGGGCCCCATTTAACCCAGAACATGGAACTCCTGATAGACCAGAAGGAAACTGACTTTGGATATGAAACCCCACTACATTCAACCCCAGGACTCCAGCCCTGCTCGTCTCTTACACTGATGTGCCTGAAGTGTGTGGGCCTCTGGCTAGAGGTTAGCAGTCTTTGGAGTTACCATTCCGCACCAAAGTCATCCACCAGTGCCTCAGAATGGTGTGGAGGCAACCCTGAGCTCTGGTCATCTGGGATCTCTTGTCTGTGGCCTGAGAACTAGCCTGACAAATTCCAGAGGCTCCTCACTGCCTCATCCCTGGGTGCTGGATATTTCAGGCGCAGTAGTCTTGAAGACCTAACAGGAAGGATGTTGGGATCTTCAAGGGGTTGGGGGGAACACGCACCACAGGAGGAAAGCATTTGGGAAGCAGAACTCTAGCAGTTGGGACTGGGGTGGGGAATCAGGAAAAGAACCAGGTAGCCCTTTTTTCTGCATTATACATTTTAATTTTTATTTTCAGTTCCAAATTCTCCTTCCACCCCACCCCTTTTCATGGAGGATATAAAAAATATGACTTCTGTTAGAAGTATGAAGTCATGTAAAACAGGGTTACATTTTGCAGCCTGAGTCCTTTGGAGCTGTGGTGGCTCATACTGATCACAGTGGCTAAGTCTTTCACAGGTGATTATCCTTACAGCTGTCAGCCCACTACCTTGCTGGGTGGCTGACCCCATGGGACCTGAGTCAGACAGAGTGAGAGGCAGAAGGACTGTGTACTTTATTCTTCTCGGCAGAACATCGTACACGAGGGAACTACTCTAAGGAAAAAAGCTCCTCAGATATAGGAATTAGATATCTTTTTGTTATGTCAAAATGAGGATAAAAAAAGAAAAACCACCAAATTCTTGAAGTAGTTTTGTCAGTAAAACCTTGGAGTGATTTTGGGGTTCAAGGGATAATAGGCTGATAAGTTACTTTATCTGGAAATCTCTGGAGCATGGCCTGGTTGAGAATGATTATTTCATCAGGAAAAGTTCTAAAGATTGTTCCTAGTCCAGGTTCAGTTGAAATAGTCTGGTCAGGATTTAGTTGATGGTATCTGTTTCTTATACCTAGCTTATAGTTGCAAAGAACTGTTATGTGTCAGAAAACCCTGGAAAAAAATGGAGTCTTGAGCAAATCCAACTAATCGTTATCGTCAGTATTCCTTTAATTTTCTCACACTATTGCTGTTACTGTATAGAATGTGCTCCTGGTTCTGCTCACTTCACTTTGTCTCACAGAGCTGCTCTCTTGCTTTAAGACTTAAACATCACAAAGTGAAGATGGGAGTGCATTCTAGACAGGAAGACTAGCCAGGGCAAACGCCTGGAGATGGAAAATGGCTTGTGTGTGAGGAACAGAGACTTTTTTTAAATTTCGTCAATTTCAAACATTATTCCTTGGTTACAGTAATCACATTATTTCCCTCCCTCCCCTCCCCCCATCCTTCCTGCAGCCGACACTCAATTCCACTGGGTATTACCTGTGACCTTGATCAGAACCTATTTCCATGTGGTTGGTGTTTGCACTAGGATTTTCACCCAGAGTCTACATCCCCAATCATACACCCTCAACCCATGTAATCAAGCAGTTGTTTTTCTTCGGTGTTTCCACTCCCACAGTTCTTCCTCTGAATGTGGATAGTGTTCTTTCTCATAGATCCCTTCAGGTTGTGCAGGATCACTGCATTGCCACTAATGGAGAAGTCCATTATATTGGATTGTACCACAGTGTATCAGTCTCTGTGTACATTGTTCTCCTAGTCTTGTTCTGCTCCTTTCACTCTGCATCACTTCCTGGAGGTTGTTCCAGTTTCCATGGAATTCCTCCACTTTATTATTCCTTTGAGCACAATAATATTCCATCACCAACATATACCACAATTGGTCCAGCCATTCCCCAATTGAAGGGCATCCCCTCATTTTTCAATTTTTTGCCACCACAAAGAGTTTTCATTCCTGGGTTGTGCATTTCCACTTCACATCTAACCAAAACTACTTCAATAATTGAAGTCTGATTTTTATGGTTCACAAATGCCTATTGCATTATTATTATTATTATTATTACTTTTAAGGAAATAACCATGAACTTGCTGGACATAACTGTAAAATGTCTCCAGAGAATATCTTAAGATTCCAAGAGAAGGGAAGGAAGTGAATTCAGCAGAATGCTCTCCAATTCTCTGTTCTTGAGAGGCATTGGGCCTCAAGTCTAGGCAGCTTCATCAGCTAGAAGAAACAACCCAATAAAATGCTAGATCTGGCTGGATTCAGTGAGGCAAAATAGTGTAGCTCAGCATTTCCTCAACTCCTCGGGCTCAGTAATTCTCTTGGACTTGAAATACTTTGAAATGCTAGTGTGAGGCATCCTCAGATGTGAATTGGCTCAGCAATAAAGGGATAATTATAAAAATTGGGACCACACTTTTAAAAATTGCTCCAGCATTGATTATACATCCATAATATACATACATAATACTTGATCCATAGTAAGAACAAAATAATGCTAGTTGACTGCTGGCACTGAACAGACCAAAAAAAAAAAAAGTGCTGCTCCTGCCCTTAAGGAGATTATATTCTAATGGAGCTACTTGAAGCTACCATATCCCCCACTTTTTTTCCCTTTCATTTAGAATATTTTTCCACGGTTACATGATTCATGATCTTTCCTCCCCTCTCCTGAAGCCCGACAAGCAATTCCACTGGGTTATACATGTATCATTGTTCAAAACCTATTTCCATGTTATTCATATCTGCAGTAGAGTGATCTTTTAACATCAAAACCTTAATTATATCCCCATCACACTACGAGATCATATGTTTTTCTTCTGAGTTTCCGCTCCCACAGTTCTTTCTCTGGATGTGGATAGTGTTATTTCTCATAAGTCCCTCAGAATTGTCCTGGATCGTTGCATTGCTGCTAGTAGAGAAGTCCATTACATTCAGTTGTACCACAGTGTATACCAGTCTCTGTGTACAATGTTCTCCTGGTTCTGCTCCTTTCACTTTGCATCACTTCCTGGAGGTCGTTCTAGTTCATATGGAATTGCTCCAGTTCATCATTCCTTTCAGCACAATAGAATTCCATCACATCAACAGATATCACAATTTATTCAACCATTCCCCATTTGGTGGACACTCCCACGTTTTCCACTTTTGGCCACCACAAAGAGCGCAGCTATGAATATTCTTGTACAAGTCTTTTCCCCTATTATCTCTTTGGGGTACAAACCCAACAGTTATCCCCCACCTTTTTTAAACTTTTTCTTGTATCCTCAGGGCTTATCACTGTGCCTGACACATGCTTGTTGACTTGGAATCATGGCCAGGGCTTACACTTCCCTGACCCATAACCCCAAACCAGTGCTTACAGAATGATAATCAGGAATATAGCTAACATTTACACAGGTGGATACAACCTGAATACAGTGTAGTTTGGGAAGGAACACTGGTATCTGGGACCTCTGGGAAGGAATCTGGTTGCTAGAAGGTGGTGCTCCTGTTCAGTCCTGGGTGGGGTGGGATAGAGGGAGGGAACCAGGGACTCCAGGAGACCTAGATGAAGAGGGGATGCATTCCCGGCATGAGGTTCAGCCAATGCAAGGACCAAGGGGCAGGAGAACAGTAAGTAGACCTATACAGGGTAGGATGAGAAGCAGTGCAAGAGTTTTCATTCCTCCATATTGCTGTATTTTAGGCACATCATTTCATAGTTATTATAAAGGGAAAAATTGCTAACTTCATTATTTTCTCCTAAAGCCATTTTTCGTAGCACCTCAGGACCTGGCTTGTGATGAACATAGTTTGGAAAATTTGCATACAGTGGGGAAAAAAGGAAGGAAGAGTAGATTTATTAAGTGCCTACTATGTATGCTTTTCAAATACTAATTTTATCCTTACAACAAGGTGGGTGCTATTATTCCTACTTTATACATGAAGAAACTAGCAGACAGGTGAAGTGACTTGCTCTGGGTCATAGAGCTAGTAAAGATCTGAGGCCGGATTTGAACTCTTCTTTACTCTAGGACCAGCAACTCTATACTGTGCTTATTCACTCAGTTTCCTTGCTTTGATGGGGATAATGCTTTTTGTAGCATCTGCCACACAGGACTTTTCAAAGTCAAAGACGTCAGTGCATTCAGAGTACATGGCAAACCTTAAACTGCCATGCAGATTTCAGCTGCCATTATTCTTCCCCAGGTGGTCAGTGAGCTTGGCAAATTTGAAAGGCTGAAGATAGAAAACTCCAATCTGAAAGATGGGAAACAGAAGCCTGAAGAGGCCACCAAACATCTCCATCCATTCCTTAAGAAGGGACTGTACCAGAGTAAGAGGAGGGGATCCAAAGCAGATAGCTATCCCATCATGCTCTGGTGGTCCCCACTGACTGGGGAAACTGGGAGGTTGGGTCACTGCGGAGCAGACACCTGTTTTTTTACCATCAATCGGAGCTACCAGCATCACCATCTGACCAAAGCATTCCTATTCTATGGTAAGTGTTGGTTGGGCTTACCTTCTTTGCTTACTTTTCCAAAGTCACTCTCCTTTTCAGTGACCAGCTCCAAAGTCAGAGACGCTCAGTCAGAACCTAGTGGGGCAGGCCAAGGTGCTTCTAGAGCAAGTCCCTGGCTTAGGAAACAACAGCTAGATGTTTCTTGCTCCACTGGTCACTGCCCTCTGGGCAGATCCTTGAGCTCCTTCAGCTTCAGTTCCTTATTTTACCTGAGCACTCATTGTTTATCTTCTGTTATCCTTTCCTCCTCACACTGGGAAACTGAAGATTTATATGGTAATTAAATAGAAAAAAAATTGAAAGGTTGTTAATTTTTAGTTGCCATATAAATCTTTAAAATAGAAAAAAATGGAAAAGTTGAAACATTTTAAAGATGGATGATAATTTTGCCCATTTAACTTATTCTGATGGTCAGAAAAAGAACTATAGCAAAGGGGCTTTGGGGCTCCAGGTATCCCAAATCACTGATGTTTTGTCTGGGCATGTTAGTTTGGGAGGGAGGCTGCTCAGGAGCTCTCCACGATCCTCTCCAGGGCTAGGATTCCAATATTTGCTTGTCTTTTTAGGAACTGACTTCAGCATAGACAGTTTGCCTCTGCCTCGGAAAGTCCATCACGACTGGGCCCTCTTCCATGAAGAGTCTCCTAAAAACAACTACAAGCTCTTCCACGAGCCAGTCATCACATTGTTCAACCACACAGCGACGTTCAGCCGCCACTCTCACCTGCCCTTAACCACTCAGTACCTGGAGGGCGTCGATGCCCTGAAGTCCCTCAGATACATGGTTCCCTTGCATACCAAAAACAGCCTGCGGCAGCGCCTGGCCCCACTGGTCTATGTGCAGTCCGACTGTGACCCGCCCTCAGACCGGGACAGCTACGTGCGGGAGCTCATGACCCACATCCAAGTGGACTCTTACGGCGAGTGTCTTCGAAACCGAGACCTCCCTCCGCAGCTGAAAAACCCAGCCTCCATGGACGATGATGGCTTCTACCGCATCCTCGCCCAGTACAAGTTCATCCTGGCGTTTGAGAACGCCGTCTGTGACGATTACATTACCGAGAAGTTCTGGAGGCCTCTGAAACTCGGTGTGGTCCCTGTGTACTTTGGCTCGCCCAGCATCACCGACTGGCTCCCCAGCAACAAGAGCGCCGTGCTGGTCACTGGCTTTTCCCACCCCAGAGAGCTGGCCAGCTTCATCAAGCAGCTGGACAATGATGACAGAGAGTACGAGGCCTACCTAGAATGGAAGCTAAAGGGCGAGGTCTCCAACCACCGGCTTCTCACAGCCCTGAAGGAGCGTAAGTGGGGGGTGCAGGACATCACCCAGGACAACTACATCGATGCCTTCGAGTGCATGGTGTGCAACAAGGTGTGGGAGAACATCCGGCTGCGGGAGAAGGTAAGCTCAGGGAGGAGCGGTGGCGAGATGGGCCTCTGGGCCTGGACAAAAGACCGGAGCGGGCAGGGGACTCCCAGCTCCCTAAGAACAGGTCTTGGCAATAGCACTCCGGCAGGTGGCCTCGACTCTAAGAATAGAGGGTGCCAGTGTAGGTTAAGGGAGTTCCCAGCCTTAATGACCCTTCTCCCCGCCCCTAAGCTCAGCGCATCAACAGTTCACATTTTTGGAGTGCTTTAAAGTAGATCCTGTGGGGTAGGCCTAGCAAGCATGGCCATCCTGCTTGCTAACATTTGAATCTAAGAGGGTCTAACTTCTCCTCGAATGGCCTAGGGCCTAGGCCTGGAGGAGCTTCTCTCCATCAGATGCCGGGAGAAGCAGTAGGATATAGTGAGAAGGACTTAGAGGCAGAGAATGGTTGGGATGCTGGCGTTGGCGCTTCCTGCCTTTTGGGCCTCGGGACAAGCCCCTTGTCTTCCCTGGACCATCGTGGTTTTTCTCATCTATCAAATGGGTACTTAGATAGGATAATCTAGCTGCGATCCCTGAACATGAGGAGTATGTTGTTGAGGCCTGAATGCTCCTTAGATAGACATGCACTAGAGTTCCAGCAGAGAGAAGGAAGCCAGGATGGGGGGTGGGGTGGGGAGGGGTTTTGGAGAATCACTCAAAGGAGGAGGCATGTTTAGTGGGGGAAAAGGGAAGATTTGTGGGGAACAACAGAAGTAGAATATTCTGTTTGAGCCTCAGAGGGAAGAAGTAGAAGCAAGGAGTGGACATGGAAGGTAAGAGTTAAAAAAGAATTTTTTTTTAAAGATTGCTTCTCTGTAGACTTGGAATTAATAGTATCAGTTCTAAAGCAGTTAACTTGGGATGAAGTGACTTGTCCAGGGTCACACAAGTAGGAAGTGTGTGATGCCAGATTTGAACCCAGGTCCTTCCTACTCCAGGCCTTGTGCTCTATCTGCTGAGTCACCTAGTGGCCCCCTAGAAGCCATCACCTTGATAGGACAAGCAAAGAAAGCATTCCTAAGAAGGAGAGCTGTCCTGTAAGGCTACGGGCCGTGTCATCCAGGATGCTTTGTGTAGGAATAGGTTGGATCAGATGTTCCCTCTGAGGTCCTTTCCAGTTCTGACACTCAGTAGCCCTGGGTCTCTCCTGTACAGCATGGGCCTCCCATAGGTGATATGCCATCTTTACACCGTTCACAGCCTCCTCAACATTCATTAGGGACAACCCCAAAGAAGCCTTGAAGGGGCACACAAAGAGAAGACTATCTCCTTCCCCTGTTTGGAGGGCAGAGAGCTGGGAGAACCCTGCCCTCCCTTGTCTCCCGGTGCCCCTGTTGGCTCTGAGGTAGACCCCTTGGTATGTGTATGCAGGTAAGCACATGTGTCCTTGTACATATGAGCAATGCTATGCATGTAGAATCTATGTTTTTATTCACTTTATATTTATGTCGTATGTATTTATAGGCTCTAGGTGGTATATAAAGAGAGGGTGCTGGACTTGGAGTCAGGAAGGTCCAAGTTCAAATGCAGCCTTAGATACTTACTAGCTGGGACCCTGGACAAGTCATTTGACCACTACCTGCCTCAGTTTCTTTATCTGTACAATGGGCATCACAATAGCACCTATAACAAGATGTTCTTTTTCAAGCACTTCGAGGGGGGAGAGGAGGCCAGTAATCACTAGTATGTCAGCAGCCCTTTAAGATTGGCAGAGGGCAAGCTCCCAGCGAGCAGGTTTGTTTCATTCTTTGTGGTTGGTGCTTGTATCCTCAACAGCTAGTAGGCTTTTAATAAACAATGATTGATTGATTGCTAAGACCCTGCACTCATCCAAAATCTATCAGGGATTCCAAAGAAAAGAAAAATGAAACAAGAATCATGTCTTCCCACTCTAAATCCTATAAATGATGCCATTTTTGCAAGACACATTTGTATAGGGCTTTTGTCTACAAAAGCCTTTTCTAGGGTTATTTCATTTGAAATGCATAAGGATTCTGTGCGGTAGGACCTGTTTTTAGCTCCATTTTACAGATGGGAAAACTGAATTTCAGGTAAATGATTTGCCTACAATCTTACCATTAAGAACTACTGAAACTAAAACCCAGGTCTTCTGACTCCTAGGTCATTGCTAGTTCTTTGACATGCTTCCTTGTCTTCATGATTTCTCATTATAGAGGAATTACATATATGTGTGTATGTATGTTTCTATACATATTTCTACACAATCATTCATTTCTGTGTTCAGAATTTCACTGCATTTTTTTGATGCTCTTACCCATTCTTACAAGGAACAATAGGAGTGTAGGGCTTAGAACGGGAAAGGACCAGAATATCAGAATTGGAAGAAGCCTTATAAGACTTCAAAGCTATGAGAGACTGTAGAAATAACTCATTGTGACCATTTCATTATGCAGAGAGGAAAGATGAGTCCCAGAGAGGGAACGTGACTTTGTCCCAGTCACCCAGACCTAGCCAGAGGCTTGCTTCTGCCTTTGGCCTTTCTGATTTGTTTTCCTAAAAATCATTCTAGTTACTAGGCATAGTTTTCCCATTTCTGTTCATTTCCCTCTTCATCAGTTCATACAGATCTTACCAGGTTTCTCCCAATTATTGGGCACTTTGCTAGAAACAAAGGAGCTGCGGTGTATACATTTATGCATTTTTTATCTCTTTAAGGTATGTACCTAGCCTTGGTGCCAGTGCACGGGGAAGTGCCTTTTGAGCTGTGGTTCCAAATTGCTTTCCAGAATGGCTGTACCATTTCACAGCTTCCACCCAAGTGCAAAATGCCTGTCCTCCAACATCTTGTTTAAAAATGGGCATTTTCCCTGTTTTGTCATCTTCACAAATCTTTTTGTAACATGTGATTTTAGGATCGTTCTGTAGGAATTTGGAGCTTTTTTCTTATTGATAGTTGGCCTTTTTTTTCCCCCCAAAACTATCACCTTTGACATTTACTGTGTGACACTGGGCAAGTCCTTTCACCCTTTTTGGCTACAGTCAGCTCGCTGGGTCTTATTTTTGTTGCTGGACCTTCACTAATGAATTCATGCATATCATACATCAAATATTGGTGCTGATTCGATTTTTTAAAACCTTCCCCCTTCTTAGTATCATTTCCAAGACAAAAGAGCAATAAAGTCTAGGCATTCGGGTTTAAATGACTTGCCCAGGGTCACATAGCTAGGAAAGGTCTGAGGTCACATTTGAACCCAGTTCCCAACTCCAAGCCCAGTGCTCTAACCATGGTGGCTACCCAGTTGTCCCCTGATTTGATTTTAAGAAGCAAAGTGGTAGAAGGCAGTTACACTGTTTCTGGATTCAAATCCCAGATCTGATACCTCTGGCCTAGATGACCATAATCAAGTCTCTTAACTCCTTGGGCCTCCATTTATTATCTGTAAAATGAAGAGGCTGGACTAGCCTTTTTTTTTTAATTTGAAAATTTTTATTTAATTAGTTTTGAATATTTTTCCATGGTTACAGGAGTCATGTTCTTTCCCTCCCCTCTTCCCACCCTCCTCCTGGAGCCAACATTCAGTTCCCCTGGGTTTAACATGTGTTAAACCCATTTCCATATTATTAATATTTGCTCTAGAGTGGTCACTTAGAGTCTACATCCCCAGTCATATCCCCATCAAACCATGTGATCAAGCAGTTGTTTTTCTTCTGTGTTTCTGCTCCCACAGTTCTTTCTTATAAGCCCCTCAGAATTTTCCTGGATCACTTCATTGCTACTAATGGAGAAGTCCATTACATTTGATTGTACCACAGTGTATCAGTCCCTGTGTACAATGTTCTCCTGGTTCTGCACCTTTCACTCTGCATCAGTTCCTAGAGGTCATTCCTGGACTAGGCCTTCTGACAAACTTTCTTTTCTGGCTTCTGAAAATCCTTCCAGCTTGAGATCTGTGGACCTATTTTGTAATTTGATTTATTTTAATTTTTCTGAGCTTATTTATTCCAACAACCAAAAATATTTAGGGGAAAAAGAATTAAAATACAGATATACAAACTCCCAAATGCTAAATGTATTCATAATTTATTAAAATATATAGATATTTCTATATAAACATATAAAATATTGAAGGTATATAACATTATATATAAAATATTATTATTTAAAAGTATATATGTATGTGTTTAAATAACAAAATAACACTGTTTGTTTCTGTCCCCCCCCCCCGCCCCTTTTAATATTTTTCTTACTGATATCTAAAAAAATTTTGACTTTTTACAAATGTCTGGGTAGTTTTTCAGATGTAGCTCAGAGTTAGTACCACCTGGTTATGGGGTAGAAATTAAGATATTTGCATTAAGGCCCAACTCTATGCTCCTTGTTCCAGGTCAGTTTCCTTCCTGTCCTCAAGACAGATCCCATCCTCTCCCTTCCTCATGTTTAACTTTATTGTGGTCATTTAGTTATTTCAGTCACGTCTGACTATTCATGACCACTTTGGGGTTTTCATGGCAAAGATACTGGAGTGGTTTGCCACTTTCTTCTCCAGCTCATTTAACAAGAGAAAATTGAGGCAAGTAGGGTTAAGCGACTTGTCCAAGATGAGTCTTTCTGACTAGGTCTGGTAGCACTCTATCCACTATGGCCCCAGGCTGCCCTTTGTAGAGGACGGGATGGCACCGGGTTGGGGGAAGAGGGCCTCCTTCTGTCAGTAGCTCACCTTACTCGAGTTGGACTTGTTCATCATGTGCCTTTCTCTTCCTTCTCATCCTGGCTTTTAGGGCTTCCTCCCTAAGAGGTGGAACGCAGAGGTGACCCACCTGAGTTGCCCCAAGCCCCAGGCTTTTGCCTTCCCAGTCCCAGCTCTGCAGTGGACTTCTCTTCGGGAGATGTGGATTCCGAGTTTTGAACAGTCCAAGAAGGAAGCCCGAGCCCTGCGGCAGCTGGTGGAAAAGAATCAGAATTTCACCGCACAAGAGTTTTGGGCCCTGGTGTTCAAAGACTGACTTCCTAGGGTTGTCAATTTGGAGCTACACCATAGCTTTAGGCCCTACCCAGACGTGAGCCCTAGAGGTGACGGTCTTTGCCTTGTGGGTGTGGGGTGCTGCTCTCTAGGTTGCCTTAATAACATTGTAAGTCAATAATAAGAAAGTTGTTTTGTTAACTTATACTCTAGCATAGAAATTAATTGGTGCAGTACCCCTTATATTTTTATACTAAAAAATGTATTTCTTGTTTTGTCCACTTTAAATGGGTAGATTAAGATTCCCGCTGCCTTTATGTTGATATCTCTGTCAGTGGACTGTTCCCTTTTCTGTGCCTGGGGCAGATGGCACACTCTGTGTCAGTTGTTTCTATCCTCAGAAAGACCAGGTCAAGGATACTGGGCAGCTGCCTTTCCGGAAGCCATGTTTGAATAAGAAAGACCTAAGAGCCTGCTCTTGGGAAGTCCTATCTCTGGTATCCAGGGAGCCCTGCAAAGTCTATTCACCATGTTTTTAAGAACCATTCAAAGCTCTGCATAAGTGTGTGATTTGTATTTCTAGCCATGTTGAGAACCCGAGTGTCACACAACTGGTGTGACAGAGAGAACGTTGGATCTGGAATCAGGAAATCTGAAACTTTTTAGTTCTGTAACCCTCAGTAACCCTTCTGGGCCTCTGGTCCCTCCCCTAGAAATGAGCGATAATAATACCTATTTCACAGGGTTCTTGTGAGGGGCAGGAACATAAGCTTATGTGTATGAACTTTAAGATGCTCCAAGAATTAGCATTAACCCCTCCTTGTCCCCCCCAAAAGCATCTGGGTAAAGCTGAAGATTGTGCCTTCTGGGTTTCCTGGCTCCAGAGGATCCTCGAAAGTTAGAGCTGAAAGAGGCATGGAGGCCATCATCTTGTAAAGAAGGAAACTAAGGAGAGGCAGGTGGCCTGGCAGGGGACAGGGTCGGAGATTGGGAGTTGGTGCGGATCCTGATCCTTTCCTCCTCTCAGGGGGCAGACTCTGGGCCGTGGTTGAGAGAGTCAAATAATCAAGATCTCAGCTTACAGAATATTGCACTCTCAAGGAAGAGGTCCATCAAGGCTGTGGCTTTCCCCTCTTGGCAGCTGGCTATCCAACTTTGACTGTCCCTGCTGAAACCCCAAGAAAAGGCTCCCCGTTAATCTCTCCTTGCGCAGGAGAAGGGAGCTCGAGTGATTAATTTCATAAGGAGGGAAAAAGGACATGGTAGTAGTGCCCGCTCTGCCATTCCCCAGCCAAACAAGGCCCTGCCTTTTCTTGAGCCAGTTTCCTAAATTCTAACAAAGCCATCGGATCAGGTCATTTTCAAAGTGGTTTCCAGGTCTACAATCTTTTATAATATTAATAGCTAGTGGTTGCGCAGCACTTGGAGGTTTGGGAAACTCCTCACCTCTGCAGAGTGAATTTTAGAAATCTGAGGTTCAGAAGTAGGATGCCTGGAGTTTTAGTCAAAGATGAGCAGCTTCAAGGGGGCATCCAGGGATGATGGGCAGAGTGCTGGGTCTGGCATCAGGAGACCTGAATCTTGCTCTTCTTTAGTTGTTGCCTTTAGGTCTGCCCACTGTTAAGCCTCAGTTTTTTCATTTGTAAGATGGGTTTAGCATATTTGTAGTTTCCTTTCCAGGCTTGTGAAGAAATGCCCTTTGTATATTGTAAAATGCTGTAGATACTACAGTTGTGGAGAGTGGAACAAATAGAGGGATGTCATTCTAAAGCTTTTGCAAAGGGATATATTTACTATTGGGGGGCAGCCAGGTGGATAGAGCACCAGGCTTGGAGTCAGGAAGACTTGAGTTCAAATCCAGCCTCTAACACTTATTGGTTGTGTGACCCTGAGCAAGTCACTTAACCCTATTTACCATAGTTTCCTCATCTCTGAAGTGATTCTAAAGAAAGAAATGGCAAACCACGTTGGTATCTGTGCCAAGAAAACCCCAAATGGGATCATGAAGAATAGGACATGACTGAAAAACAACTGAACATTTACAGATATGTCAAGAACAAGTGAAAACATTTCTCACCCAACATTTGGAGGCACACTCCTCTATGCACTTCATTCCCTGGGAAAAGAGGATCAAACTTAGAGCAAATGCAGCAAAGTATCCCTACTCTCCCTTCTCCATATTCACTTCTGAATGCAGAACGGCCTAAGGACAGAGTTGATCCCTTGCTTATCAGACCTGACACTTTCACTCTGGGGTCAAGCCTCAGCTGATGGGGGACCTGGTGGCTTATCCAGGCTGTGCTGGTGGATTGGTCTCAGATAGAACTAGAGTCCGTGCCAGGGCTGGGAGATAGCTAAGGCTTCTGGTGGCTCTCCCGACCTGTCAGAGTCCAGTCTTCCATCCAGCCCATTCTATCTTCAGTATTCCCCCATTCAGTATTTATTCAGCATAACCCAAGACAGAAAGGGGACAACAAGCAACACGGGCCATGGGCTCAGGCTCCATGGTGGCCTGGGTAGGAAAGGAGGCCACTAGTGTTTAGTAACAGCCTGCACTAGGAGAGAGAGAGCCCAAAGCCCTGGAGGCCCAAGAAACTCATCTCATAGCTGAACTTCAGGGAAGGAAAGAGTGTGCTGGCCTTTTTCGAAAAGCCCAGGAAGCAGAGTTTTCCTTGGAGGCAGTAAAAAGTTGTTAGTAGGGTATAAAGATCAAACGTGTGCCAAGTTCTCTTTATGCCCAACACTGGGGAGCGTACCCAGTGACACGGTGGGGGCAGGACCAGTCCAGGCTGTTCTATTGTGTGCCTGTCATTCATTTCACATTACTAAGGGGAAAGGAGGGAAGTTGCTCATCTGGCCACCCCCAACCCACTAGGGTGCCTGGAGGGCTCCAGCTGGTACCAAGCAGAAGCTTCCCCATCTCAGAGCCTATTATCCCCAACCTTCCTCCTTTCCCCTCTTCTGATGGAGGGAACCCAAGAATCTCTCTCCACTGCAGCTTTCAGTCTGAGGCTTCCTTTACCAGTGTGGATGGGGAGACTTCCTGATGTATCCTCAAGGATTCCTGGGCCTTGCCGTCTGCATTGTAGCTACACTGTTGTCTTCTGCACTTAGAATGTGAGCTCCTTGAGGACAGGGGTGGTCTTTTTTCTGTTTATAGCCTCAGCCCTTGGCACAGTTTATATTTCCTGAGTGCTTAATAAAGGCTTTTTCATTCATTCATCTTTAAACTGACTTGAGCCATCATTTAAAAACTTTGCATGCCAACTTTGTCCATATTCCTTTGGAAATAGGTTTCATAAATATATTGCCCATGCTGAAGAAGTTAACAATACCCAATCCTTCCCACTCGGCTTTGCTCTATCTTAGGGTTCTTTTCCATAAGTTCATAATAAGAAATTAGGGCAAACAGTCCTGAGATTGCTGACCCCGTAGTATTTCATTGAGAAAGTGCCTCTTCCTTTGCTAAAAATTCTGGCAATGAGGTTAACTTGAATCAATGGTGGAATGTAGTAAGCACACCAAGATGGTGACAGTGGAAAGAACATTAAATTCAGAAGACATGGGTTCAAATCCCAGCTCTACCATTGACCAGTGACTTTTGAGTTTATCTCTGGACCTCAAAACCTCTAAGGTTCCTTCAAATTATAAATGGGTTATTCCATTGATCCCTGCCCTTGAGCTGAAGGGAATTTTCTTAGGGAAAGAAATGGTTAAGGAGCTCTCTGATGCTCTTGACCTATATAGTCCTACTTGCTTCTACCTTCCTTCTCCATGCTTGAAGGAAAGACTAGTGGACATGACATTAAAAGACCTTGCTTTCTTTGAATCCTACCTTAACTCCTACCTACGTGACTGTGCTCAACTCATCTAAGCTCTCTTATACTGTAAAATGTCATTAGATGGCATTAGCATAGTAATCTAATGTTTGATAAATCTACTGATCTCAGGTATTGGGGGCAAGAATTCACTATTTGACAAACACTGCTGGGAAAACTGGAAAGCAGTTTGGAAAAAAACTAGGCATAGAAGAACATTGCGCTACACATACCAACATAAGCCCCAAATTGGTTCATAATTTAAAGTGACACCAGAAACAAATTTAGGGGAACATAGAAAAAAACTGTCAGATCAATGGGTGGTGTAAGAATTCATGACCAAATAAGAGAGAGGCTCACAGGAGGTAAAAGGAATAATTTTAATTACATAATACTTAGAACCTTAGATTACATAAATTACATAAAACTTAGAACAAACAAAACCAATGCAGCCAAAATTAGAAGAAAATCAGGAAACTAGGAGAAAAGTTTTATAGCAAGTTTCTCCAATAAAGGTCTGTTTCACAAATATATGGGGAACTAAGCCAAATTTATAAAAAATAAGAGTTATTCTTCAATTGATGGTCAAAGTATGTGAACAGGCAGTTTTCCAAGAAAGAAATTAGAACTATCAACAATCATATAAAAATGCTCTAAATCATTCAATATGTGTCTAAAAGACTATTTTACAAGCACTCACACAGAAGTCAGGAGAAGCAAAACAAGGACACTAAAGGTCTCTTTGAAGAACTATCCTATCATTAGATGTTGGCACAAGATGATGGTCCAACATGTCATTTTGGTACTTGTCAAGTACAAAGGACAACAACCAGCCCTTGTCTCTAGAGCCAAGTCTGGTCCTTTTCTATGGAATATAGTCTAATTTGGTTTTGAATCAAATCTCATCTGCAAACTTGATAAAGGATCCTTTCATCATTTAAAAAAAACAAAAGAAAGCCCATAGCAGGGAAATACACTTTCCCCTGATCGAGCTCATAGACTAGTTGTTGATGATAAAAATCGTCCAAGCATCTGCTTTACAATCCCCCTCCACCCTTCCTGGGGTCCAGGGACCGTCTGCCATTCACCAGAGGGTTAACGCCATTGGCTGCCTTCCACTGGAAGAGTCTTTATAAACAACCAGAAGACTAGCTGCAGGGGCACCCAGGTGTTTGCTGTGATTGTAGCCTTGTTGCCAGTCTTGCACTCTATTCAGCTATTCAGATAAGTGGCAGCAAGGTCTGGACTAGGATTGAACTGAATTCTGTTCCTCACCATATCACTAAGAGTAAGACAACCGGCCCAGGTCCATCGTGGCTGGTGCTCTCACCCCAGGAACCACCTATCCAAGATTCACCATCATAGCTGGCTTCAGTAAATTCATCTTCTTCCCCTATTCCACCAGAGAGGTTCCGTTGGCTTTTTGCGAAGGTCCCACCAACTCACCATTCCTTTCAATTACTCTCTCATCCATGGCCTTTTAATGCTGCAAACTTTTTGAAAAGATCGAGCTCCATCTTTGAAATCCTTCTGAGAAAACCACTTTTCCTGTGGCCTGAAGTAGTGTCACCTAGTGACCAGATTATGTATATCTCCTATCTGGTTAATGAAGGCATTCATGAATAAAGTGACAGCCTGCTTTCTGTGGGCTAGAGAAAGCAGGATAGTGAGCTAGGAACGGATGGCTTTCACTTCCCCAGCCCCACCAGTGCACGCCTCACTCACAACTCCGTTCACGGCAGGACCCGGCCCAAGTCCTACCACAGCAAGATTGAAATGGAAAAACAGAATATGATCATTTCTGTATGAAGAACAGGAAAAGAGGATTTTATGTAAGACCACCATACTGTAAAGATTAAAATTTAGGAATATTGGGGAGACACTGAGGCAGGTAGAAATTAGTTTCTCTCTGCAAGGAGTATTATATTTTTTAGAGGTTTATTAAAAGTTAAGGATTAAAGAAAATACAGGATAAGAAAACACGTGTCCAGGCCACAGAGAGGCCTAGACACAACCTCACCTACATTATGGAAAGAGCCACATCTGCTCCAAAACGGAAGTCCAAGAGACCTCTCAAAAGCCTTTTAATCAGCTTAAATACCTCCTCGATCTTGGCCCAGGTGAGATTACAAGGCATTCTGGGGAAGTGGAGCAAAGGCTTGTGGGGATTGTAGTCCTGTATTCGAGTCTATTTTTTACAATACTAGTCAATCAGCTTGGGTTTTTAAATAGCATATAATAAATTTGTCATGCAGTTATAATACTGCCCTACTTTTTGGTGTCTGCTCTGGACCACAATTTTCAAAATGAGTATCTTCTACCTGTGTGGATTTCCAACCCCCATCCAACCATTTCCTTCCTCCCTTTGGGCCATTTACCACCCGGTAAAAGCTCCCCTCTCTTCCCCATGTAAGGCCCAGTGGACAACCAGCGGGAGTGTATTACCACACACTGGCCAATACTTTTGCTATGACACAATTTATTGTCAGCATGATTAGATCCAGAATTTCTTTAGAGCCACATGGTCCATTGGTTGATACCAAACACAATGTTCTGGAGATTTTAACCCTTTCATCCCTTTAACTTCTTCCCTCTGGCCCCTACTGTCCTCAGTGACTCCTGCTGGCCACCATATTCTTGCCAGCTGCTTTGATGTCCTCATCGAGACCTTGACCCGAAGGTTTTAACCTGGGATACAGTGTGTCACAGTGGAAATAAGGTCAGCTCTAGAGTTAGAGGGGCTGGATTCAAATCCTGCCTCTGGCGTATTATTTGGGTTACCTGAGATGAATCACTTAACTTAAATGGGCCTTAGCTTTCTCTTCTGTAAAATGAATAGGTTGGACAAGATTGACTTTCAAATCTTCTTATTTTTTAGCCTCCCAATTAACCAACAAGCATTTATGAGGAGTCTACTATGTTCTGGGCACTGCGGTGGGGATGTGAGATACTAAAACCCCAAGTGAAAGTCTCTTCTCTTCAGGAGCTCACATTCTAACAGGAAAAACAACAAATGGCTGAGGGTATGTATAACATCATTAGCTTGCCTTCCACTGTCAGAAGGCCATGTTAGGTGCTACGCTTTATCCCTCCCTCCAAGGGTCTCCATTACCTTTAAGAGGATTGAGAAGTGTCTAGGGTCTTGGCCCTTGGCTCCCATTTGTAGGGATGATCCCCTGCCCCTCTGTTCTATTTACCTACTTTTACAAAGAAATATTTCCAAAGACATAATCGCAACAATATAAGCTTGCTCTGCCTCACGTGGGAGGCATCAGCTGCCCCATCCTCAGTAGCCCCTACTCCTCAGTAGCAACTATTTATCACTTTGAGCTTCAAGCATAGATGATGCATTTCTGGGATGTTCTTTCCCCTTTCTGGGACCAACCTCTGGACCCTTTCTGCAAATGACCCCATCTTGGCTTACAGTGAGTAATCATATAACTGGCCAATTTGGTTATTCTTTCACAGGATACTCTATCTCCCAAGCTCCTGGCCTTCATATCGGCTGTCCCCCATTGCCAGATTTCTCCCTCCTCTCCTCCTCCCTTTACTGATTTCCCTCAATTTTCAGCTAAAGTTACACTTTCTGCCAAAAACTTTTTCTTATTCTGCTCAATCTTAATGCTTTCCTTCTGAGACTCCCCCACACATATTCCTGCCTATATCTTGCTTGTACAGAGATGCTTACATGTGGTTCCCCCTCTAGACTGTGAGCTCCTTGAGGGTAAGACCTGGCTTTGATTTTTTTTTTTAATCTCTAGCACAGTGCTGGGTACATAATTGGTACTTAATGGTTTCTTGACCTAATTTGACTAGATCTGACTCTGCTCCTTATTTTATGGAGTAACTTCCCCTTCCTTCCTCCTACTTCTTTTCAGGCAGTGGAAAATCATCACCATTTACCAACAACACTCTATCCTTGCATTCCTAATGATTCCCTTAGTATAAGATAAAAATGATCCTCAAGAGTGAGGTACAGGCTATCTTGGCAAGTCTTCCTTTCTCTTTCAGAACTTACCTTTTTTTTTTAATTTATTGCAGAATACCCAAACATTAAAATCCAATGTCTGAGGAATATTGAGTATATTGATGTTTGGGAAACCTGTGATTACCATCGTAAAAATTAAAATATACAATAACTTCAACTATTATATTTTGTAAGATTTATTAATGATCACTAGAAGTAAAGGAATAAAAATGCAATTGTTTAACAAAATAAAACCACATGCCCAAGCTAAATCTACTTGCTCAAAAGTCCTGCTCTTCACTTCAGCTACTAAATGGACCCTTTACCTCCTGTTACAAAGAACTCAAAGGTAGACAAAATGATCAGTCAGAGTTACTGAAAAAACAAGATATCTAAAGATCATATCTGGAGACCCCTTAAAATCAATGAGATATTTAGCTCATTAAATTCTCCAAAGGTTGTATACAGTTGTAACCAGTTTTGATGGAGTCCATCCATCATGTATGTGACAATTAACAAAGGCAAAATGGAAGAAAAGGCTGTATAAGCAGCATATGACCTCAGTGGATCTGGTGACAACCTCAGTATCCCTAAGGACCTATGATTTTGCCACTGAAGAGGATTTGTGCAAGATGACTATGGGCTTGTACAATGATATTTTGTTCAGTACAGTTATAGGGGAAAGGTACAAATCAAAATAATGTAACAAAATATATCAATAGCCAAAACACAGTAAATGAAAATGATTTAGTATAACAGAATAGTATTGGTCAGATTAATATATGAACTTAAAAACAAAAATAAATCTTAAAGCAAACAATCAGCAAAATATAATAGGCACGACAAGATACAGGCACCGAATTCAAAAGTCCTTTTTTCCAATTCTGATAGAGAAACCTCCATAAAACAGTGGAGTCTGAAAAGGCTTAAAAATTTTACCTCTAGACTCTTTAAGATTCCTTCCCCTCCCCAAGATTATTATCCATTTAGGTTCCTTTTGTTACACACCCGGAATCTCCCATAGTGTGGGAGAATTCCACACTGAACATAGTATGGAGTAATCACATACTGGATATATTTTAGAGACTGGGCAGGCTAGAATGGCAAAGGGGTGTAGGGAGATGAATTTCTCCCCTGAATCTCAGGATTATTCAAGTTAATCTCAAAGACCAGTGCACCCAGGAATGGTAGGAAGAAGAGACATCCTAAAACTGGGAGCTGTTTGAGATAGGTAATGTACTGCTCTTTCAAAGAGCAAGCCATGCTTTCAGTTCTACTTCCTGTTAGGAAAAATAACCTTCCTTCCCCTTCCCCCTTGGGATAAAACACCAGGGGCAACTTGCTTCTCCTGCCATGTAGACAGGGAGTTAAGATGGTAGAAACTCTCCTCAGGTTATAAGGTGAATTATTGCCTAAGGGAAACACACTCAGGCTCCCAAGGGAAGCAGTGAGCAAGCACTCAGCTGTTGGCAATGTACTTTAGCAATGTTAGGGGTAAATTGATGGTTGGGTTGAATATATATATATATATATATATTTAGTTGGTTACCAGGGATTTAAATTCTAAATTCCAATGATATACTCAAGTCAGAATGGAATTTTATGGTGGTTTATTTACAGGAGAAGGAAGAAAAGCCTCCAGAAAGTCCAAGGAAAGGGGGTCCCAAGAGATGGGCCTTTCCAGAGACTTTTGCATCCAGAAAAGCCAAGGAAAGGGGAGTCAGCCTTATCAATCACCATGTGATCGTCTATGGGAAGCAGTCTGAGGTCTCACATTTGAGCTTCTCCATGGTTGAGTTCCATGGCAAAATCCCCCTCATAGGAAGTGACGCAAAATATAAAGGCAGTTCTTTACATCACTTCCTGTGTCTTACATGTACCAATGATGACTTAAACTTGGCTTTGGACAGCCCAGGGGGTCAGTCAGTTGTTTCTGACTTGTCACTTGCTAGCACACATGGGTCATAGACCTTCCTCCCCCACTTAATCCTCAAGTGGGGGTGTATAATTCCTGGTTGCTAAAATTCTAAAGACTAAGCAGGGTGGAGTAAATCTAAAATTCCCACCAGCTTCCTGGAGAGCTGCTCTAAGGACTCCCAGCTTGTGTGTTCTAAAGACGGTGTGGCAGTGGACAGCAGGATTGTGTAAACCTTAAAATTTCTTAGACTTGTGAATGTTGGAAATTTCACCATTGGAAGGTTTCATGCTTGTAGGGAATTTCCTACTGATAGTGGGTACTCTATTGGAATGTGAACTCCATTGGCATGGGAGGTTCCTCCTCCTCCCTTCTTAAGATTACTTTAGGACAGAAACCTTTTGCTTAACAATGGAAAGGGCTTTGACCTATGCTTAAGCATAGAACAGGAAGTTCTTTGAGTCATGATTGATTTTAGAACTGATACAATAGAGATACTTGGAATGACGGGATCAGGTCTTGGAACTTCCAATCTCCACCCTGCTCAGGGTAACAGGATTTAGGAAGGGCTGCAGCAAAGGATCAAGATTTAATTATTTGAGAATATGACCTTCAACAGACATGTGAAAAGCCACAGACCTCTGGGCGGTCCTGGGTTAAGCTAGAGCCACCATTGGCACAGGGAAGACATGGACAGTGATTGGTAGATGTGAGAACTGAGGGGAGGGAACTTGGATGGTTTCCTTAAAGATAGAAGGGTCTGAGGACTAGGGGGGTTGGAGAGGTTTTGCTCTGAGAGGTTGTGCTCTGAGAAGCTTGCTCTGAAGGAAGCTGGAGGTGGGGGCCCCTGAGACTGTTTCTCCATTTTGGTCACATGAGTGATAGGGACTGATCTCTTTTCTTTGCCTCAGCTATCTAAGGGCTTGGGCCTTTTGGCCCAGCCTAAACAGAGGGGGTATTTAAGCCCTATTCCCTTCTCTCCCCTTTCTCTCTCTCTAATACCTTTCTTCCTCCTGTTTGTAATTAAACTCCATAAAAGGTTGACTGCTGACTTGAGTTTTCATTAAGGAATTACATAGCTGAATTCCTTGGCGACCTTAAATTAATATATATCAGTCCTTTAAGTGATTTCCTTCCCACAATTGACAGCAACAGGTGGCAGCTCCAAAGAGAGTTGAGGGGAGGCAGAAAAGATGTGACAGTGATACACTATGGTACAATCGAATGTAATGGACTTCTCCATTAGTGTCAATGCAATGTCCCTGAACAATCTGCAGGGATCTAAAAAACACTATCCACAAGCAGAGGATAAACTGTAGGAGTAAAAACACCGATGAAAAGCAACTGCTTGACTACAGGGGTTGAGGGGATATGACTGAGGAGAGACTCTAAATGAATACTCTAATGCAAATACCAACAACATGGAAATGGATTCAAATCAAGGACACATGTGATACCCAGTGGAATCGCGCATCGGCTGTGGGAGAGGTGGTGGGAGGTGGGGGGGGGGGGGGGAAGGAAAAGAAAATGATCTTTGTTTCCAATGAATAATGTTTGGAAATGACCAAATAAAATAATGTTTAAAAAAATAAAATAACACTTAAAAAAAAGAAAAAGAAAAGATGTGACAGGAGAAACATGGTTTCTTTTCAAACTAATCTACTGTAATAGATGATATTTAGAGGGTATATTTTGATGGATACTAGATAACTAATGGATTAGGTAGGTATCTTCCTTTGCCTACCCTCCACCCTTTTATACTCCCTTCTTCCCCTCTTCTTCCCTTCAGTTTCCCCTTCCCCCTTCTTCAGCCTCCTTCTAAGTCACTCAGGGTGAGCTGTGATGTTTCAGAGGAAATACTCTTTTCTTTATCTCAAGTAAGGGTTTATTGGGGAAAACAGGAAATATGGAGGATAAGTTAAGATGGGTGGGATTTCCCTATTATCTACACTGAGTGTTAGGTTGGAGGATATTGAGAGAAATGGCAATTCAGTCACTAGCATGAAACGGAGCCAGTCAGAGAGAGATATATGGACTGTTGTCCTTCTTCTGCCTTCAAATCAGCCAGGTCACCTCCAACTTGATTATCCCAAGTCCCAGAGATAAACCCAGCTTCTTTCTTCACGGTCACCACCATCAGCCCCAAAGCCAAGTCCCAGAAAAACAGTCACCATTGGCGTGGCTCCAAACTGCTTTTCCCGGTAACATTCCAAATGAAATTTTCCTTTGATTGACAGCTGACCCATCTCCAGCTTCTGTCCTTTGCATACATTTTCTTATAATTTCTCTCTTCTCCACTCTATTCAGAGAGAATTGAGGGTTTCTGAACCACACTTCTGGTTGCCATAATTGTAAGAGTTAAATTAATGTCCAATACTTCAAGCATGATCTTTATAAAGTTTCTGACAAAATAGAACCATGTGACTAAGTTAATCTACCTGCTCAAAATGCCCACTCTACCAAAGCCACCACAGGAAGGAAGGAAAGAGAGCTAGAACCCTACCTAATTTATCTCCTGTTTACATCAGCATGAAATGACAGGAAGTGAGTGGGCTCCTATAGTTCAAAGGCACAAGATTTCCAAATACACACCATGAAAACTGAAGAGGAGTCAGAAGTAACCAATTGTCCTCAGAGACCTTGCCAGGCTGGTCATTGATGATGTAGGAATATGTGTGTGTGTGTGTGTGTGTGTGTGTGTGTGTGTGTGTGTGCGCGATGGCAGTGCAATGGCATCAAACAACTAATGTAGAGATGTCTTAGATGGGCAAGTGTTGCAGTAAGTCACTCATTTGTATTCCTTGGGCTGGCTATGGTATTATTTCTTAAAATTATACATCTTTCTGTAGAACCACAAATACTACAAGAGACTAAATGCTTGTCGAAACTCTCTTTTAATCTTTGTGTGGTAGAAAAATCCACATCGGCCTAATTAAAGAAAATACTCTTACCGCCCGAGCATCTGTGTAACTCAAAAGTAAAGATGTTGAGATCGTTCCAGTACCTAAAGATTTGTACAACTAGGTGAGGAGGCTTGTCTTTCAGAAAGAATTGCAAACAAATAGGACAACTTTGAAAAGTTATATATTGAATATATTGCATAGTATATCATAAAATTTTTAATAATTTTAATGCACCTAAAAGATATGCAAAATTGCAGTTTCATTATGTACAATTTGTTTATGATCCTCTTAAAGTTCATATTGGAAATGTCCATTTAATTTGCATTAAGTTCAGAACTTTAAAAGGTATAAGAAAAGTCATTTAGAAAGAATTTATTGGACAAGTTAACTTTTCAGTGTTCACTGAAAGGCAAATTGCTTCTATAGAGGCCTTAACTTCGATAGATTTTTCTGAATTAGTGCCTTTTTAATGAAGAGAGGACACTTCTTTGATAAAAACCAACATTCTACATTAGCCATTAAAACCCTATTTTCAAGACTCAGGTCTATTTCAAATAGACTTTTGTTTGCAGGTATATATATAGCTTCTATGCCAGCTCAGATATTTCTTCAAAGTTTATAAGATATAATCTCTTTCTTTCTCTCTCAAAATAGTCTCCCTTTAGTGACTGAATATTGGAGTGCTCGCCTACTTTGGTGCAGTAAGCACAGGAAGTGTCATCAAGCCAGCATTCATAGGATCCTAGATTTCAAGCTAGAAAGGACCTCAATGACTGTCCAGTGTATTCCCTTCATTTATAAATGATGAATTAGATGCCCAGAGATCAAGTGACTTATCCAAGGGATTCAAACTCAGATCTTCCAACTCGAAATGCAGCAACCTCTCCACTATCACATTGTATCTTATCTTTCTGCTCAGAAATAGAGGCAAAGAGAGAGGAACTTTCTTATTTAAAAAAAAAAAGAGGGGCTGCTAGGTGTCATGGTAAAGAGAAGGAAAAACAAAATCCTTTTAAACAAATATACATAATCAAGAAAAACAAATTACCAAAATGTCCATTAAAAAAAATAAAGATCTCATTTTTTATTTCCTGAGCCCATGGCCCTCTGTCAAAAGATAGTTAGCAAGCTTTGTTGTCTGTCCTCTGGACTCATGGTTTGTCATCGCATTGATGGAAGTTCCCAAGTCTTTCAAAGTGGGTTCCTTTACTGTATTATTGTTGTATAAATTTTCCTGATTCTGCTTACTTCTTTCTTCATTGGTTCTGTCCCTTTCATCATTTCTTACAGAACAATAGTATTCCATCATATTAATAAGCTGTAATTTGTTTAAGGTATGTTTTGTAAATTTATTTTTTTAATTAAAATGATTTTTTAAATTTAATTTTTAAATTTTTAAAAAATTATTATTAATTATATGATATAGAAATATAAATAATATAATTATATTAAAAATAAAAAAAATTTAAAAATAACAAATAAATTACTTGTGATTACCAAGAAAATCAATTTACTGGAACAAATATTAAAATATTTTTTTAAAAAAGAAAGCCACTAAAATGTGAATTGTATATCTAGATGGACTGGAACACTAGCTTAGTCTCTCTTCTCTTTCCCACTCATAAGATCATTGCTTTGGCACCGAGACCTCATTATGAACAGATTAAAAGACAGGGAGATTAAATTACTTGACCAGTGTCAGATAGCTTGTAAGTATCATTAGTGGGATTTGAACCCAGGTCTTCCCTCCTCAAACTCAGACCTCTATCTACCATAGCATGCTGCTTCTCAACTACTTTAGAATCTAAGTGCTAAGAGTCCTAAATGCAAGTACAGGTAACTCCAAACCTTATCATCTCCTCAAGGCATGCTTAACAAATGTGTTCATTTGTATGTTTTGTGATCTGCCACTAGGACATGGGTAGGTGTAATCTAGGGAAGTGCATCCCAAGATCCTTAATATGCAATGAGGTCACAGACTGGCTAGAGGGAACTGGTGAGCCAAGAACAGGTGGTAAGAAATCTGTCTCCTCTTTATGGACTGGAAAGGGCAATGGGCCAGCACGGAGGCACGCAGGCAGGCAAGAAGAGTGGGGAGGGAGCTCTCTTCTCTTTCATAACTTGGTCTGACGTTTCTGCTCATTCAAATACTCGTTTCACTAAGGCAGAAAAGCCATTAACGCATTTAAGTGAGAGCTGGAAAACCTATATGGAAAGGGGTTTTTCCCCCCCAGGTTCTTTCTTCTTTGCTTTCTGACTAATGGCGGTTACATGGGAGCAGTGTGAGGGCACAGACTGGGCAGGAAGGAAGCATTCATGTGGTGTTGGATGGCAATTATAACCAGATGGTCTGAGTTCCACAGGCATGTCCAACTCTGATTTGGTTTGTCCTTCCCTTTCCCTTTGGTAGGGGGCATAGACTTATTAAGAACAGCATCCTGTGACAGGGATGGAAATCTAGACCAACAATTAACATCTGAGACAGACTAATCTAGCAGAAAAGGCATTCTTGGGTTCAAAATTTGACCTGACGTTACCTGTGTGATGCTGGAGAAGTCATAACCTCTTTGTGCTTCCCCCAGTCTTCCCATTTCTAGAATATGGGTGGCTGAACGAAATGACCACTGAGGTCCTTTCCAGCTCAATCTGTGGCCCAATGAGCTCTGCCAACTGACTCTTTTCTGAAGTTCCAGAATGGGTGGAGTCTGATTCTTCTCAATTTGGAGAGCTGTGGAATTGCTGCAAGAGACCTTTAACCAACAGCTTCTTAACGGGTGCTAATTGTACAGTTATGTTGGAGGTCCCTGAAACTTTGAGGTTAAGCAGAGACTTTCATGCTCTAGGGCTAGGAAACCTAGGTAGGCCTACTCAGGGGATTGATAGAAAATAGGGGCACCAAGAGGAGGTGGATTGTTGGGAAAGCCTAGATGGATGGGAGATGAGAAACACCCACCTAGGGACCTCCCCAGGACCAGTAAAGCACAAAACCCCTTGGGCTATAGAGAAACAAGTTTATTTGATAGTTGGAGTAAGGGAAACTGGTAGCACTACTGAAATCTAGACTCCACCCAGCTTCTACATCTCCTGCAAAGGAGAGCTCTTCTTTTTCTTCTATAGGCCCTGCTTCCCCGCTCCCTGAGCTTATCTAGAACCCAAAAGCTATCCGATTATCCTACTTATACTAATCATCTCTAAAAGGGTTAAAGAGGAAGGAAGGACTCACAGATGTAGAGTCCTTACCTAAAGCCTGAGCTGGTTTCCTAGATAAACCCAGAGTCCCAGGTGACCAAACCCTCTTGTTTACCTTAACCAAATGGATGTCTGACCAGTGGATCTCAGACAGGTGGTCTCTGTACTTCATGGAAAGGCGTGTCTCCTCCAAGGCAGTTCTCCAACCCAGAAATATACTAATCTTTCCAGAAGATTAGGTTTTCCCAGGGGATGCCAGAGTAACGATCCACCTTACTAAGCTCAGTAGAAAGCTAGGTCAGGAGAGACAGTTAATGCCAGTAAGAACTCCCAAGATCCTTTTCTCCTTTCAGAATCTTTTCCCAGGGTTCATGTCTAAATTCTCCTGCTTTCCTTTTAAAGCCAATTCATACTTTTTCTCTATCCCTTATCCCTTACATGCCTACAGGATGTAGACAGGAATCCCATCTATAATGGGGAGCTCACATTTGACTGGGGAAAATTCACCACCTCTGAACCAGTTTTTTACATTTGTAAAATGCCTATTGTGTATTTCTTTGGTATCTAAAGAAGTTTCTTCTACTTTATATCATGATCCACCTGAAATTATGATGGCATATTGTGTCAATCTAATTTTCATCTAGTGCTTATCCAATTTCCAAGCAAAACAATGTTTTATTAAATGAATTTCTTTCCTATTTCTTAGTCTCTATCGTTTATATATACACACACATATACATTATATATACATACTAACTTTTTATAATTGTCTTGAGTAAATAATGAACAAAAAGCTCTTTAGACGATGATAAAGACTCAAATCTTGATTAACTTCTTAAAAAAAAAAGTCAGAATGGCTCGGGATGTGCCTTGCACACATTAAAAAATCAACAAACTAAATCTTAGTGGGGCTAATTTGTTTTGGATAACTGAAATTTTTTGTAACAGATTATCTCTTCTTGCTTTTTCAATGAATTGGGGAAGGGGAAAAGGGAGAAGATTTGGCAATGCAAACAAAATAAAATTGAATACATTAAAAAATATTAGTGGAAAGAGGGCTGAACTTGGAATCACAGGACACAAGTTCAAATTCCCACTCTAGCCTTGACTACTATGGACAAGTAACCTAGGGCAAGTCACTAACCCTCAATGACCCTTGATTGCCTCCTCCATAAAATGAAGAGGCTGGTTCTATGAGTTTTTCTACCAAAGTTAATTTACATTCTGAATATTTTTTTGTGCTCAGATTACAGAATTATTGATTAAAAGGTTTAAAAAAAATAGGATAAAGGTTTGTTAATGCTGCTGTTAAAAGCTGCAGTCTGATGTATATAGACAAGCTGCTTGTTAAGACAATGGGAAATGGGTAAGATGTCCCAATTACGACCATTCTATAGACA
Source organism: Monodelphis domestica (assembly GCF_027887165.1). Lineage (NCBI taxonomy): Eukaryota > Metazoa > Chordata > Mammalia > Didelphimorphia > Didelphidae > Monodelphis > Monodelphis domestica. The sequence continues at coordinate 299,699,481 of NC_077232.1, read as the reverse complement.
TTAAACTCATGTGACTTGCCAGAAAGTCCAAAAAAAAATCTGAGAAACCAATTCATCCAGCTAACCTTTTATTTCCTAGTCATTTGGAGAGATGACATGCAAGTAGGATGTCCATTTAGAATACTCATTTCTAAAACAGTAGAGAAGAAGGATGTTGCCACATAAAGCCAGAAGTAGTCCAAAAGGAGGAAATGAATCATCTGAAAGCTTGACGTGAAAGCTAACAAGGGAAGATCATCCCAGGTTTCTGATTGAAGAATTCCTCCCAGTTTCCACTTTGTTCCCAGGATAACTTCTTAACCCCCTACTCCCCACTGTTCTGCTTTCTAGCTCCCTACTATGTGTCACCTTCCTACAGTTGGATAGAAGGTCTTTGAGAGCAGGAACACTTTCTTTTTGCTCAGTTGGTAATCCCAGCACTGTGTCTTATCTTGGTGAATGCTAAACCAGCATTCTTGGAATCTCATATCCTGGCTGCTGCTGTTCTTCATAAGAAAATACAGCTATCAGGTAGGTAGATGAATTTGGGAAGAATGGCCATACCAACATCTTACAGGTGAAATCGATATTGGAAGCAAGCATGGAAAAACCAGACTGTGGTGAGATATCCATTGACTGTCAAGACAACAATGCCTAGATTTGCTTTTATCTGTGATTTCTGAGGATATCCCATTTGAATATTTAGGGGAAACCTTGAGGAAACCAGTGGACTTTCCTCAACTTTTCTCAAGCAAACCACTCACTCCTTGGGTCTCACAGATAAGGGAAAGATCACATACTGAGTATCTAAAAACAATGATGCTGAATTAAAAAAAAAGGAAATTATGCTTTAAGTCATTCCTCCAACAAGAGAAGCAGCTAAGCACTCTAGGCTCACATAGATTAGGTTCCATTCCTCCAGGATCAGTCTCTCTTCTTCTACTCTTTGAATTCAGCAGATTACCTGAAGGAAAGTTTGCAGGGGGCAAGGTGGTGGTGGTGTGGGGTAATATCTCTGCGTGTCATCCACAAAAATACTCAATTGTCCACTATGGTCAAGCACTTAACTAAGATCACATGGGACTAAATGGTGGCTAAATTGATCATGTCTCCAGTTAGGTAACAAAATGGTACCATTTGTACTAACCACTGACCACTGTCAGAAAACATCCAGCAGACCTCATCTGGGAAGGGATTTCCTCCCTATGTGTAGTAAGACCTTCTAGATCATTCTAATGTCCTCAGCTAGGAGCATAGGGAGTCCTGGCAGCAACTCACAAGTCTGGTCTAACTATCTATAATCAGGAAAAATGAATTAGATCAATAACGCTAGTCCAGATGGTGACCTATAGTTGGACTGATTAAGCTAGATGTATGGATGGCCCATCTGGGTTGACAGGTGCTGTGTGTATGGACTTTGAGCAAGGCTTAGAATTACCTATGTCTGAGGGATCTGGCCAGCATTCCCATTTCCATGTGGTGATTCCAAGTTGCTTCTTGACACAGTCCTATCTAATACAAATTTCCTTCTCACGATGCTGCACATGGCTGGTCTTTAGATGGGCATTTCCCAACATCAAAGCTTTATAGCTAGGAGGAGTTTTAGATGACATATAGTTGATTAGCTTTTATTTTACAGATAAGGAAATTGAGGCTCAGAGGGCTAAGTGACTTGCCCAAGTGTCACTTGTAGCAAGTTTTTGTGCCTGGTTGACTGGACTTGAACATTACTAGTACATTAGTGACTCTAGCAGAGTGCTACATAGATCGCTGCTTGTTCTGATGCTATGTAACCTTGTCAGTGACTTGAACAAGAACATAACTGGCATGTCTGTCAGATTTTTTTTAGTTAGTCTTAGGTCAAGTGAATACCAAACAGAAAGAACAGAGTGTCTATTAAACTGCCACATTTTCCAGTCCATCTGAATGAATTATAGCATATAAATTTAATGGTGTACTAATGTGCTGAAAAGAAATTATCAAAGGAATTATCTAGGAGAAATCAGGGAAGATTTGTGAGAAGTGAGCAGAACCAAGAGAACATTTTATACAAAGTTGTAAAGACAATCAACTTTGAAAGAATTAACTAACTGATGCAATAAACTGTTCCAGGGGATTTATTGATAAAAACATGGTACCTACATCCTGATAGAGAGGTGATGAACTCATGATGCACACTGAGACTTTTTTCCCATGGTTAATTAAACAATTTCTTTTGTTTGACAGTGAAAAATTGTTACACAAGTGTTTTTCCCCCTTTTCTTTGAAATGGGATTGACAGGAGAAAAAATGGATTTTTATTAATTGAAATTTTTTAAATAAAAGTCATTCCTCTCTCCTTGCATTGTGACTGAAATCTTTTCTAGGGTCTAAAGTTTGGTCAAATGGCTTTTGAGTTGTTTATAAAGTTAGATGCTTGCAGAAATAAAAGTACCTGGCACTTTGGGAAGAAAAAAGAGGGAGATCTTGGGGTACTTTTGAAAGTGGCATTAAAATAGCATTTAAACCATGTCACTTATAGGCCCATAAAGAAGATGAAATTCCTTTAAATCAACTGTGTTATCACCTCACACCTAGCAGATTGACTAACATGACAGCAAAGGAAAGTAATGAATGCTGGAGGGGATGTGGCAAAGTAGGGACACTAATTCATTGCTGGTGGAGTTGTGAACTGATCCAACCATTCTGGAGGGCAATTTGGAATTATGCCCAAAGGGTGATAAAAGACTTTCTGCCCTTTGACCCAGCCATAACACTGCTGGGTCTGTACCCCAAAGAGATAATGGAGAAAAAGACTTGTACAAGAATATTCATAGCTGCACTTTGTGGTGGCCCAAAATTGGAAAATGGGGGGGATGCCCTTCAATTGGAGAATGGCTGAACCAATTGTGGTATATGTTGGCGATGGAATACTATTGTGCAAAAAGGAATAATAAAGTGGAGGAATTCCATGGAGACTGGAACAACCTCCAGGAAGTGATGCAGAGCGAAAGGAGCAGAACCAGGAGAACATTGTACACAGAGACGGATACACTGTGGTACAATCAAACGTAATGGACTTCTCCATTAGGGTCATTGCAATGTCCCTGAACAATCTGCAGGGATCTAGGAGAAAAAACACTATCCATAAGCAGAAGACAAACTGTGGGAGTAAAAACACCGAGGAAAAGCAACTGCTTGACTACAGGGGTTGAGGGGACGTGTCTGAGGAGAGACTCTAAATGAACACTCTAATGCAAATACCAACAACATGGCAATGGGTTCGGATCAAGGACACATGTGATACCCAATGGAATCGCGTGTTGGCTAGGGGAGAGGTGGGGGGGCGGATGATCTTTGTCTCCAATGAATAATGTTTGGAAATGACCAAATAAAATAATGTTAAAAAAATAAATCAGCTGTGTTTCTCTGAAATAGCAGGCAGTAATCCCATATGTTTTCCAGATTCCTGTAGTTCTTCATCTGCTCTCCTCCATTCACTCAAAAAACTACAAGGATGCTTGCCCAGAGGAGATATTTCTCTTACCTTCTGGTATACAGGCAGTTGAGTGTTGGCTGAAACAATCTGGTAGCTTAAATTCTTCTAGATTTGGGATCTTAGCTGATATTTCTAAGGCCCCCAGGATCTTCCCTCCCACGTTTACTTAGGGGAGCAGCACAGAGGCATGGGTATCTGCCTAACAACTCCTCAAGCTTCTGTGACATCACAGTAGCTTATCTTTTGCACAGTACAAAGTAGCTTATATAGTGTTACACTTGGACAAAGGGTTGTCACCAGTTCTGAATCTGGCTGTGATCCCAAAGCAGCGTGTATGTGAAGGTCAGATCTAAAGATTTTACCTTTAGCGTGTTTAAAAAAATCTGGACCAAAGCAGCAAACTTTGTCTAAACAAGTAATCCTTATAGAGCTAAATCCATAGGGAATGGGATTTAAATTCAGAGCCAAACTGAGAATAAAGGTTCTTTCTTTCTTTCTCTTGAGAGCCAACCTTTGAGTGTGAAAGACTTGCCTCCTTACACTTAATGACAGTTTGACACCAGCAAACTCAACTAACCTTGAAATACTGGTGGGGAGGGTAGAGGAGAGGGGAAACTCTTGAAGACTGAATTGTAGAGAAGGCCAAGTTGTGCACCAAAGAGGTAATTTTCTCAACAGGAATTCCCCATGACAATGAAGTCACAGGTATTGGAAAGAAGAAAGATAGAAAGGAAGGAAGGAAAAGAAAGAGGGAGGGAAAGAAGAAATATAGCTAACTGTCAAAGCATTTGGCAATACCACTAAATTCACTGAATTAGAGAGTAGGAAGGAACCTCAGCAATCATCTGTTTTCACCTATAGCTGAAAGGATCCCACAGTATAACCCCAATCAGAGGAGAAACCTCTCAGTCAGCACATTGTACTTTGGAAGAACACTGGTGGTTAGAAGATTTTCCTGATATCAACTCCGACTTATCCTCATGGCAATTTTTCCCTATTGCTGCTGTTTTTGTCTTGTGGGACCAACCAAAACAATTATAATCATGTAAGCTATATAACAGCCCTTGAAATACATCTATAATTAGAATCCATTCATCCCTGAGTTCCCCCGAGTCTCTCTTCTCAGGGATAAACATGTGTACTTCCTTTAATGAAACATATGGCAGGATCTGAGTCCTTTCTCCATTCTGGTTACCCTCCTCTGCGCACTCTCTAGCTTTTCTTTCTTAAGTTGGGGCCATCAGAACTGAGTGTGATATTTTCAATGAGTTAGTGAAGGCAAAACCCAGTGGGATCATCTTCTCCATATTCCAGGAACCTGTGCTTACTGGAGCTTAAGATTACATTAGTTTATGTAGCTGTGTCAGAACCATAAGTCATATTGAGCTCTCAATCCATTAAAACCTCCAGATTTTTGTTCAGAACTATTGTCCAAGTCCCTTCCATCTTTCACTTGTATGTTCAATTTTTCTACCCTAGTGAAAGGCTTTTGGATTTTTCCCTATTGAGTTTCATCTTACTGGATTCAGCCCAGTGCTCCAGTTTTCCAAATCATTGTGGATTCTGGCTGTCATACACAAGCTAGCCCCTTAGTTTAGCATTGTCTGCAAATTTGGTGAGCATGCCACCTAGGCCTTCATTTAAGGCACAGGGAAAATGTTGAGCATCATGAGGCCAAGCTCAGATCACTTTATTGCTTTGTACTCCACTGGAGAACTTTGGTCATGTTCACATTGAACTGTTAACCAGTCTTAGTCTGACCATAAAAACAAGTCTGAATCCCTTTAATTCTTCCAGTCTTGTTCACATGTCTCTTCATGAGAATAGTCTCATCAAAAGCTTTTCTAAATTCTCGGTAAACTCTGTCCCCAGCAACACCACCCCTCATTTGTTAGTTTTGTTCAGTTGTTTTTCAGTTGTGTCTGTCTCTTTGTGACCCCATTTGTGGTTTTCTTGACAATGATCCTAGGGTGGTATGCCATTTTTTTCCAGCTCATTTTATAGATAAGGAAACTGATGTAAACAGGGTTATGTGACTTGCCCAGTGCCACACAGCTATAGTAAGTAGCTGAGGCCGGATTTGAATTCAGGAAGATGAATCTGATTCTGGGCCTGTCCCTCTATCCACTGTACCACTTAGCAATCCTGTTCCTAAAGCAGGTTAAGGAAACGGGGGATTTAGGACCAGGAGGAGAAAAGACTTTAAGGGATGAGGGATCTGATAGTTGTGGCTTAGACTGGGGATAAACTGAAGAAATCTCATTCTAACTCTGCATTTTTGCAATTTCCCATTACTTCTTGTTCTAACATTTGGAGCCAAACCAAGACAGGATGGGCTGCTTGGGAGACAGGCCTTTTTATTGTGAAATTTCAATCAAAAACTCTCAGCACATTTCGGATGATTATCAGTCTCCATTACTGGCTGGTGAGAGCCTTTCCAACTCGGCAACTCTTAGGTAGCTTTACAGTCTTATATCCTGCTGCCGCTTCTTCATCGTAAAACCACGAATGAAATTCAGAATCAGTCTTAAGGTTTACAAATGATCCCCAAATAACTTCCATTCTACCTATACCCAATGGTCTGTCTCCGCTGACATGAGGGCTGAGCAAAGCAAGTGCGGGAGCTGTGCTTCCTGAGGAAAAGCCAATGGACTGCAGCTCTGGTTGAGGCTCCTGAGGTGCTGATTGGAATGGTTACAGAGTTTAACCCAAAGCCTGCTTAACTCACTGCTCAACTTGTGGAACTTATTCAAAGCCCATTTGGTTTACTCTCCCTTTCTTGTCAGTTGATTCTAGTCTATACGGCACATGTTCATTGTTGTGGGTCAGGTTTTTTCTTTATTTCCTACCCCCAGATCAATTAGCCCAACTCTTAAGAGTTGAAAGGGAATTCAGCAAGCTAGGTCAGCTCTCTTATTCCACTGGACTGTGCGTGCTGCCTCATGGAAGTGAAGGCAAGTGAAGGCAAGAGCAAAAGTGGTCTCCCCAAGGTCATCCGGGCAAGAATTCAAACTTGGTTCCTTTGACTATAAATCCAATGAGCAAATGTATGCCTCACAGTTAAAACCAAAATGCCATCTACTGACTTCAGTGGGCATTTGCCATTTGTGACTACTAGCCTTCTATGTAAGATATTTGTCACTCTGCCTAGAGATTCTTTGTTTTTCTGTTTGTTTGTTCGTTTGTTTGAAACCCTTCCCTTCCCTCTTGGAATCAATACTGTGTATTGGCTCTAAGACAGAAGAGCAGTAAGGGCTAGGCAATGGGGGTCAAGTGACTTGCCCAGGGTCACACAGCTAGGAAGTGTCTGAAGCCAGATTTGAACCTAGAACCTCCCATCTCTAGATCTGGCTATCAATCCACTGAGCTACCCAGCTGCCCCCTAGAAAATCTTTGTAAGCTTGCATGACTTTCTGGAGGAGAAAACTTGCCCTTATTTTCCTTTCCCATCCTCCTCTTTTCTCTCCTTCCCAGTAAAAAACTGTTTGGTCTAGTTTTATTGTCTATGACCAAGTTTTGCTCAATCATCAGCCTTGGGCTCATGTTGTGACCCTTTCTTAGAAAGTCCTGTCTTCTGTCTACTTCACACTCATCCTTTAAGAGTTAGCCAAAACATATAATATCAAAAAGTGTTTTTATTTGACTATTGCAAGGGTTGGTGGTGGCAGGAGGGAAGGAATAAAGATTTTTGTGTATTGAAAAATAAAATTTAATTAAAAAAAACATTAGCGGGGGCAGCTGGGTAGCTCAGTGGATTGAGAACCAGGCCTAGAGACGGGAGGTCCTAAGTTCAAATCTGGCCTCAGCCACTTCCTAGCTGTGTGACCCTGGGCAAGTCACTTGACCCCCATTGCCTAGCCCTTACCACTCTTCTGCCTTGGAGCCAATATACAATATTGACTCCAAGACGGAAGGTAAGGGTTTAAAAAAAAAAAAAAACATTAGCTCATTTCCCATCTTTCCTGAGAAGTTTTCTTTGATGCTAACCCAAAGTGACCTCTGGCACCATGGACTCTTATCCCAACTTCCCATAGCACTTATTGTTTTACTATGTCTGTGTATAACACACAGGCTCTCCTATAACTTCATCTTTTGCCACTCCAAAGTGATTGTAAATTTCCCAAGTATGGCAGGTACCATCTCTTCCTCTGCCTCCACTACAGATCTTCAAAGACATGTCATAAGCATTCAAACATTGCATTATTGGCTCATGGCAGCTGTTTTCTCTCTTGTTGGTTTAGGTTGCTCACTTAGTGGAGACATGTCATCTGGCAACCTCTACTGCTTGTCCTGTGAGAGTACTGTCATTCACTTGGCTGTGATGACTCCTAGAGATATGGGTGATATCATTCCAAGGGAGTGATCCTGCATCATTTTTTTTGAACTGGTCAAAGAGGATGTTCTATTGGGTAGAGAGAGTGGCCTGTCCTTACAGAGCATGGACCCAACTGGCAAGAATATAGGAGAGAAAAATGATTCAAAGACAGTAAGGCTATCCTTATACACTGAATCAAGCAGCATCTTTTGGACTACCAGAGATTTTAATAAGACTGGAATGATGAGCCAGGCCCTTGGAATGAGATGGAAGTATTCTACAACCTAGGTAATTTATTGTTTTAGATCCAGATCTATGATTTCATTAGCACAGGGAATTCTTACACTGATGTGATCTGTCATAGAAGAGGTGAAAAGCATGTGTACTCATGCCGATCAATAACTCATTATCTTAGAGTTGCATGGGATCCTAACTCATGAAATAAGGCTCCTAGAATCTTAAAAGACAATAATCCCCTTACATCTAAATAATTGAGCAACTGAATCAAAACAGAGTTCCTTAAAAATAGTCTTAACTGAAACTAAACTTAACCATTTGACATTTTGGCCCACTCATGATTCCTAAAAAAAAAAAGGAAATGTGATTGAAATGCCCATTGCAACCATTTTGGAAGCCATTGTTAACTAGGTACTTGAACTACTCTACCCAAAAAGAAAGAAGCTCATTTGTTTCAGCAGCTTCTTCCTATTGACACAGCTTGCTTCAGTTGTTCCTGAAGTAATGCCTCCCTGCCTTGCATGCACAGTCATCCTAACTCACAAGTTGCCACATCTTTGTTGAGTGTTTTATGAACTGTAACTCCTCTGCCAGAAAATAACTAACAGGTTGTGAGGTCTTAGATTGGTCAAGCAAAGGATGCTTGGGAGTAAGAGTGTTGTCATTTCTTAGGAAGAAGCTATAAATCTCACCACTGGTATTGTGAATTGTCAGATGAAAGTAATTAACAGAAAAACTTAATCTTACCTACAGTCACTGGCCTCATTCCCCCTTCCAACTCCCAGGAAAGCTGAATGGGTAAATTTAGCTTGAGTAAAGAACAGCCGATTGGCCTACCTGCCTCCTTACGCACCATAACTATTCTGACCTCTGGCTCCTCTCCAATTACAAGTTCTGAGTCTTCAGAAAGACAGATCTCCTACTATTGCCATACTGGGTACCAGTGAACCAGAATGTTCTTCTGTGGTAGAACAGGAGGACCATGGTGCCCTTTTTTGGCTGGAGGAGAACATTACCTATTATTATATGGAGTTTTATTAAGTTCACTCTGTCTCATTAAGATCAGAAGTTCTATGTTAAAGGAAGTTTTATTAATATCACTCAGTTGCTTTAAGAAGCAGAAGATATAGCTCTCATCCTCCATCAATTTAAAAGACCAATTAGAGGCAGAGTCAAGATGGCAGCCTAGAAGGAGCAGAAGTTCAGATCTCTGAATACCCTTCCTAACCAATCACAAACTGAATGCTCCTAGGGGACTGAAAAACAAACTTAACAACAAGACAGAGCCAAGGAACTCTCCTGCTGGACTTAATTCAAAAGGTATGCCCCCCCCAAAAAGCCGGAATCCAAGAACACTCAGGTTTAAGGGGAAGACAGAAGGAAGGTCCCAGGACCCATCCCCTCTCCCACCCAGAGCACTGAGACTCCAGCAGCAGTGGGAACTTCTGGGTGGGCAAAGATGATGGTCTGGAGGGTGTACCTTGCAAGCAAAGCTGTGCCAAGTTCAGAGCATCCAACACAGATGGAGGGAAGGAGCTAGAGAGGGAGCATAGACCTGGCACCTGGCTAGAGCTGTGGAGATCCTCCATATTTGCTCCAGCCTTCCAGGAACTTTTGGACTCAGAACACACCCAACCCAACTAAGCTGAACTTAATCCCATCAAAAGTCTCCAGAACTCAGGGAAGCCCAGGCTCCACACCCATCCTCATTGACTACTGGACTTTAATCTAATCAAAAGCCTCCAGAGGACAGGGAAGCTCAAACCCCAACAAACCTCCACCAGAGACTACACCGAGAGATCTCCTGTTAAAACTCCCAAGAGGGGAGACTGACAGAAGCCCCCAAAACCAAAAAAATGAGAGGAGCAAGAGCACAGACAAATACAGGGAGTAAAGAAGGGGTGAATTTGAGCAAACAACAGAAAAAGAAGAAAGAAACAATAGACAGTTTCTACTCAGCAAATTGAACAGAGGGGGAGAGATCAGCAAACGATAAATCAGAAATCCCAGCGAGTTGGATACAGGCTGTGGAAGAACACAATTAAGAGAGGTTGAAGACAATTGGGAGAAGATCTTAAAAGTTAAGATAAGTCATCTGGAAACAGAGGCACTTGAACTAAAACGAGAAAATAGTGTCTTGAAAGCCAAAATCAACCAGATGGAAAATGAGGCAAAGGAGATGAAAGATGAGGTAAAGAGGATGAAAGATGACCTTCAAAGAAAATCAGACCAGAAGGAAAAGGATGACCAAAAAGCCAGGGATGAAATCCAGTCTTTAAGAACCAGAATACAACAACTGGAATTAAGTGACCTCACAAGGCAGCAGGACACTATAGAACAAAACAAAAAGAATGAAAAAATTGAGGAAAATATGAAGCATCTCATTCACAAAACAGAAGATTTAGAAAATCGTTCAAGGAGAGATAATTTAAGAATCATTGGTCTACCAGAAGACCATGACAAAAAAAAAAGCCTGGACATAATACTACAGGAAATTATTCAGGAAAACTGCCCCGATATCCTAGAACAAGAGGGGAAAGTGGAGATTGAAAGAATCCACAGATCACCTCCTGTATTTAACCCCCAACTGACAACACCCAGGAATGTTATAGCCAAATTCAAAAACTATCAGACCAAAAAAGATATTACAAGCTGCCAAGAAGAAGCCATTCAGATAACATGGAACTACAGTGAGGATAACGCAGGATCTGGCTGCATCCACACTGAAGGACCAAAAGGCATAGAATATGATATTCCAGAAAGCAAGGGAACTAGGTCTACAACTAAGAATCAAATACCCATCAAAACTGACTATATTCTTACAGGGGAAAGTATGGTCATTCAACACAATAGAAGAATTCCAAGCATGCATAAAGAAAAGACCAGACCTAAACAGAAAATTTGATGTCCAAGCACAGAACTCAAGAGAATCATCAAAAGGTAATTAAAAAAGAGGGGGAAAAGAAAAACAAAAGAAAACAAAACAACAAAAATTTTTTAAAAGACCAATTATAAAAGGGAAAAAAAATTCAATTAAGAGGATCCTTCTCTCTGGCTTCGGAGAGATCAGGGTGGCGTCAGTGACTCTATATCAAGAGGATCTGACAGTTACTTTTGACAGTTTGTTTCTAGATACTGGGTTGGAGAAGTTAAAGACTTTTAATTAAGTTCATCAATTAGTTAAGATAGAGAATTTAATATGTTAGACAGGGTAGGCCCAGATAGGCCTGCTTTACTGGGAAAGAAGATTCTGCCAAGAACAGCAGTTAGAAGTAGGGTTCTTAATGATCAAATAAAATATATTAAAAAAAAAGAAAGAAGTAGGGTTCTTTAGAGATTTTAGTGTAGGATTTGGGTTTTAAGATTTAGTATAGGATTAAGAGACATACTATCCTATTTCCTATCTCTACTTCTCTTCCAAATTAATAAGGATGCTGGTTTACCAAAACAGCTCTCCGCAACTTTCATCGACCTCCACCAATAATATTTACCCCATAACAGCTTTTTATTAGCCATCACACTACGGAATAGAATTGTCCTGATGACCAGTCACAAGGTAATAGGTGAATCTTACTTGACTTTCTCTTATGATTCAGGAGATCCTGCTTTCTAGGGCACTTGGACCAGCAGTGCTATGGTCTCCAAAGATACTCTCTCTCCAACAAGTAGGAAGCAAACAGAAGATCCCACGAGATTTTTTATAAAATAATCTTCTTAACCTCCTCCGAATCTGAATAACTCAAATGAAAATAGGTGCTTGCCTCTTTAAACTGTTCATACACCAAAGAAACTCAAATTACCGTCTGAAAGTTATGATACTTAGACACGAGGGTATAGTAGAGTCGGCTCAAACTAATGCTGAAGGGCTGATTGTTAAAGTTTTAGTGTGACCATTTGTACCATAAAAATGGACAAATGCTATAAATCAGGGGTTGATTTATTGTTATTGCTCAGACTTGAATGGAGAAGATGTTAATAATGAAGATTAAATGCAAAATCATGTCCTGAATGCATTTCCTCCATCCTTGGTCTTCTGCTAAACTTTTACCAGTTTATCAGAGCCTAGAATTTATCCCTAAGGTATCAAACACTATAGGTCCTTAATAAATTTTGTTGTTTGAATAAAAAAAAATATTCTGTACTCTTAAGTAATTTACATTTTTTAAAAAATCCTTTACCTTCTGTCTTAGAATTGATACTGTGCATTGGCTCTAAGGCAGAAGAACAGTAAGGACTAGTCAATTAAGGTCGAGTGATTTGCCCAGGATCGCCCATCTAAGAAGTATCTGAGGTTAGATTCAAACCCAGGACCTCCCTGTCTGCAGACCTGACTTTCTATCCACTGAGCCATCTACCTGCCCTAAGAGGTTTACATTCTAATAGATTCAGAATAAATAAAATCATGAGTAGAGTTTGTTTTTTTTAGCTTTTTTTCCCTAAAAGATCCTGGTATTAGTTATCCTATTACCCTTAATATTACAAAGAAGGCTGAATCAGCCCATTCTTTGATACTGTGCTAGCTTGGTAGGCAATGTCAGGCAGCTAGAGGGTGCCATAATGCCCCAGCCTTAGATCAGGTAGATTTATAAGCTCAAGACCCACCTCAGACACTTTGTAGCTGTGTGACTCAGGACAACTCTCTTTTGCTCTCTGCCTCAGTTCTCTCATCTGTAAAATGATGATATTAATAGCACCTACCTCCTGGGTTTGGTGTGAGGAACAGTGAGACAATATTTGTAAAACACTTAGCAAATCTTAAGGCACTCTTCACAAATGCTGCCTTTTGTTCCTTAAAGGAATGTTCATGAGTGCAGTGTATGTGGGGAAGAGGGGAGGAACAGGTGTATTTTCCCTGACTCTTCCCTATTTTCATTTTCTCAATTCAACAGCAAACATTCTTAGAGAGTGGTAACTGGCAATCTTAGCCTTGACGTAGATGCCAGTAAGAAATAATAGTTCTTTAAAAAAAATGGGACTTGAAAATGAATTACATTTCAATTTTTTTAAATCCAAAAGGGTTTGGACAAATACCCAAACACTTCCTGTATTAAGTCTATGACTCAAAAAATCCTGAGGTAAATCCTTAAGTAAATACACCTGGCATTCTTCAATGTGACTATTGCCAGCAGCCCTGTTGGGTGTGTTCAGCCCAGGTTGGAAAAAGGTCTAGAATTTTTTTTCCTTTTTAAGTAATTATTACAGTAGTCTTTGTTGTCATTAGGGAAGTAAGAAGTTATTTGTTCCATAGGCACTCGCTAAATGCACTATTTTACTGAATTTTGTTACTAGAGCTTAGCAGAAAACCTAGCACAAAGCATGTGCATATTCAATACTTTGGTAGATTGCACAAACCCTGACTTACTGATACACAACTTTGTATAGTCAACAGACCTAGAGAGCAGATAGAGCATGACACTGGTCCTCAGCCCCATCCCCACCCCTAACACCTTGGTTTCACCAATTGTCTTTTCTCCCTTGCCTTGATGAGAGGGAATATATTTCATGAGTTTACCTTGGTGATTGGGAGAAGGAAGGTGGGGATGGTTCAGATAAAGAAAACTGTTCCCAGTTCTCCAGTAATCTTATTATATATCTCTCATAAGTTGTGCCAGGCTCTTGGATTATGTCTAACAAATATCTGGCATGCCTTATCAAAATGACATTTTGGATTTCATAATCAACTCTTCTAATTGAGAAATCTAGTATCTCTCAGTAGATTATGAAATTCAGTGTTGTATTATTTTACAACAGACTATTTGTGTGCTTTTAGAGCAGATGCTTTAAATGTAAAAGTCTATGCTTGCTTCACCTGCTGCCAAGCATCCATTTCTTAGGATAAGTTTAGAAGCATTGGAAGGGGATTCCTAGAGGCTGTCTAGTGCAACGTACTCATTTTACAGATGAAGAACTGAGGACCAGAGATGTTAAGAGATGTTCCTAGAGTTACATAGTAAGTGTCAGAGTTGAGATTTGAACCAAGACTTCCTGACTTTAGGTCTATGCCATTTCTCTTGTAGTGATTTTTCCCTTGTATACATCTTGGTTTTACAATGGACCATAGCCAAAGGTTAAAACCAAGGCTGACAACTGATGCCTGTCTTAACGTGCTAGACGTAATCGTATTCAAGCCACGATACCAGCATTTAGCTTTTTGGATTGCCATGTTTACACTGGGAAATTGGAATGAGGACCTGCTAGTTCTACTGATAAAGAATCTACATTTTGAGAGTAACTTGCTTGTCATTTTCTCATTTGGGGAACATAAAAGCATAAGAACTTGAAAGGACAGTGACCTCTTCAAGAATGGAGCATTACAGCAACTTGATCAATTGCATGCTGCCCCTACATTATTCATTTCTATTTTAATTTTTGTTTTTTTTTTCCTGTTTCCATGATTTATTTTCTTCCCCTCTCCCCTCCCAGAACCAACAAACAATTCCACTGGGTTATAAAAATGTCATCATTTTTTCCTCTGGATGTGGATAGTATTCTTTCTCATAGATCCCCTCTGGTTGTTCAGGGTCACTGCATTGCCACTAATGGAGAAGTCCATTACATTCGATTGTACCACAGTGTATCAGTCTCTGTGTACAATGTTTTCCTGGTTCTGCTCCTTCCACTCCATATCAGTTCATGGAGGTTCTAATTTCTATTTTTGAATAAAATTTTATTATTATTAATTTTATTTAAATATTTTGGTTTTATGTTGCCAAAAATTCTCTTAGTATGCTTCCTCTTCTCTCCCATTGAATTATTCCATATAACAAAAAGTTTTTTTTTAAAGCATGAAGAGAATTTTTAAAATCAGCAAAACTGAGCAACACATTGGAAAGAGTGAAATGACATGCAAGTTCCATACTAGGGATCGCCCACTTCTACAGAGGAATGGGGTAGGGGTGTCTTCTCATATCCCTTCTTTGGGGGATACTATCTGTATTTTCAAAGGACTCATCTTGTTATGTGGTATCTCTCTAACTGAATGATATTTTCAGTAGGACTCCCCCAAGTTTTTGGTTTCTTTCTGTCCAGGGGGTCTTCTGGTATCTGAATAGTAATAATTGCTTTGGGGAGAGACCATTGTGATGGCATAACAACAGTGTCCAGATGAGTCTCCTGAGTACAGGTACTGGAAAGCAACTGGGGATCTATTGTATCCCCAAGAGCTGGTGGAGTTTTGGTCACTGAAAATTCTCTGATCAAGGAGATAATTAGGGATGTGGTAAGGCCATTCAGTGGGATAAAAGGGTGAGGGTTGACATTATTTAGAAGTTTCAAAGCCCTAGGAATTAGAAGTCATAAAATACTTGTGAAATCCATGTAAAATATCGGAGTTCAAGAATTTTGTTGTTGTTTGTTTCAGTTGTATGATTCCTTGTGACCCCATTTGGGATTTTCTTGGCAAAGCTACTGGACTGCTTTGCTATTTTCTTCTCTAGCTCATTTTACAAATGTGGAGCTGAGGCTATAATGTTAAGTGACTTGCCCAGGGTCACAGAGCTAAATGTCTGAGACCAGACTCAAACTCAGGAAGACTCATCTTCCTGACTCCAGGTTCTGCATTCTATCCACTATGCCAAAGTTTCTTCATTAAACTATTTCCAGTGTATGTCTACAAGTTGGGTAGAATGTGAGCCCTTTGAAGGCAGCTGGGTGGCTCAGTAGTTTGAGAGCCAGGTGCAGAAATGGGAGGTCCTGAGTTCAATTCTGACCTCAGACACTTCCTAGCTGTATGATCCTGGGCAAGTCACTTAACCCCCATTGCCTAGCCCTTACTGCTCTTCTGCCTTAGAACCAATACATTCTAAGACAGAAGGTAAGGGTTTAGGGGGAAAAATACTGTGAACCCTAAGGTATGCATGGGAACATAGCCTCCGGAATGAAAGAGGTCATAGAGATCCCATCCTGATGTGTCAGAGAAAGAAAGCCTGGAAATCAGAAGTAATTTGTTCAAAATTGTTAGAGTCAAGATTCACATCCCCATCCTCTGATGCCAGATGTGAAGGATTACATCCCACCCAAATTACTCACTGTATAATAGTATCACTGCCACTTACCATCTATGATAGTGGTAGATACTAAAGTCCCTTCAAACCAGAGATGTTCACTGTAGGGACTTTTCAATGAAGGTCACTGTAAGTTGAAATAACCCAAGTGTCTTTAAGGCAGAATAATTGGCTCTAGGCAAAATTTTGGACTTGAGTGTTCCTGAACCAGATCTGTAACAGAGAAGGGAACCCAACCTTCACCCCGATCCCTTCCTCTCCAGGAATAAAAAATACCCTCTATGCTCCCTCTTTGTAGAGTACTCAGCAGATGGCCATGCCACATAAATTGATAATAGTGACAGCAAATATTAACAGAGGAAATGTGTTATGATGAAAACAGCATTGGACTTGGAGATAAGAGGTCTGTACGAAAATTCCTGCCCTGCCTCCGATTGCCTGGTTAGCCATGGGAATGTTAGAAAGATTTCTGTTTCTCATCCTTTCTCAAAGCCCTGATTTCTCATCCATCAGACAGGTATAAGTAAAGCTCTTTATAATTCATAAATCATTGCTTTAATCAACAAGCACCCATCCAGTACCAGCTGGGGAAAGTAAAAATGAAACAGTGCTTGCCCTCAAAGGGCTTACATTTCTATTAGAGGAGATGATATATCCCTACACATGCAGAGGATAGAGTTCAAACATCAGAAGAAGGAAGTCAAGAAAGGTTTCCTGTCAAAGTCGGTGTTGATATTTCACAAGACTGAAGGGAGGAGGGGGTGTTTTCTAGGTTTAGGGAACAGCCAGAGTGAAGGCACAGAAATGGGACCCAGAGGATCATGTAGGAAGGTCAGTGTCTCTGGACCATGAAGTGCAGGAATGGGAGTAATGTGTAATTAAGCTGACGAGTCAGGTTTGGGCCAGGTAGTTAAGAGAGTTTAACAAATGGAAGCATTTATATTTGATCCTCCAGGTAACAGGGGAGTCACTGGAATCTGAATGGGTGAATGACATGGTTAGGCCTGTGGTTGGGGCCAGGAGAGAGGAAGAGGCTTGAGTGAGGGGGACAAGTTAGGAGGCAATTTCAATTCTCCATGTGAAAGGTACTAAGAGCATAACCTATAATGGGGGCTACATGAGGGAAAGGAGCAGACATGTATGAAAGAGCTTGAAAAGATAAGAGCAAGATTTGGGGAAAAACTGGATGTGTTTGTTAAGAGAGAGCCAGTTGAAAATAAAGATGGGTGGATGGAAGGATAGTGATTCCCTTGATGGAAACAGGGAAGTTTAAAAGAGAGGTGTGTGTGGGGGGTTAGATAATATGCTCCATTGTAGATAGATGTCAAATTTGAGGCACTTGAAGGACATTGAATTTTAAATGTTTTCTAGGAATCTAGAAATGTGGGACTGAAGCTCAGGAGGGAGCCTGGGGCTGTATAGTGAGATCCCAGGTGTATGAGGTATGTTCCAGGAGGACTAATAACTCTGATATGAGGGCTATCATGTGCCTTTGGTGGACACCAACTCTCATCTTTGGCACCAAGAAGCTGTAGTATGTGCAGTGGTCAGACCCCAGGAAAACCATCTTACAATCGTTTAGAACAACCTTCAAGAAGCTTCTCCTGCACCCTCAGGAAACCTATTAAGTCAGAAGCTTGTCTTCTGTGGGGAGTGAGAACAGAGAACTCTTGTTCAGTCAAATGACTGTTCCTAATTGGGAAATGATGGAGACACTTCATTGAAATGATCATGTGTCCATGTGCTCCAGCTCTGGCTGACTACATTCTGGAACCTGATGGGCATGATTGTGAAGCATCTGGTAAGGGCCTGAGGAAGAGGGCACGTGCTCAATGGATCTGATAGCTCTGATGCTATCTAGAAGACAGGTTCCCCAATAGGTACCCTTTCCTCCATTACCCTGGGCTGGACACACTCAGTGGAAAGCACTGGTTCTGAAGCCCATTGACCTGGGGTCAGATCCGACCTTAGATACTGCTTGTATGACTTTGGGCTAGGATATCTTCTCCATCTGTAAAAATGAGGGGAATGGTCTTGATGACTTTAAGGTCCCTTCTAGACACTAACTTTTCAGTCCATGGCTTTATGACTGCTACATATTCTTCTTCTCCACTCTAAATTCATAAACATTAAAGCTGAATTGCTCTAAGAGAATAAATCTTGCCCCAAACCTGTCCTCTGGCCAGCTTTCACTTAAAGATGGATCTTAGCCTGAAAATAATTTTCTCTACCTTTAATGTTTCTCTGGACCACAGAAACATCTACCCTCTCATTCTTGGAGATGGAATCAGTGCCATCTTACTTGAGCAGCATATTGGGGAAGATGCCATCAGTGGGGAAAGGGCCTGAAATAGAATCTTCAGACAAAGGCAGATTAAAACAAACTAGGAAGGAAGAAAAGAAGAAAGGAGGGAAGGGAACAAGCATTTATTAAATGCTTATGTATTTGAGTACTTTACAAACATCTCATTTGAAAGGGGAAGCAGAACTACACACTAGAAAATATGACTCTGATCTTCCCCTACTCTTATGAGGGTAGCAACTGAAATTTTGTTGTTGTTGTTTGAGAGGTTTTAGGAGAGGACTAATTCAGAGTTTCAAGGTGGCCAGCAGAAAGTATGGCTCTGAGGGCATGGGACTCCAGAGCCCAACACAATCCCTACATTCAATTATGGAATTTATCAGGAAGGCTACACAGAAGGCAAGTGGACTTTTAAATTTTACAAGTATTGAAACAGTACTAATGGTTACGATTTAGTTGAATTTGCTGTGTTATAGACTGAGGAATACAAAAGAAGAGATCCTGGCTACAACAGACAAAGAACTAGTCATCTTCTCAGTTGACTATGATTTGGTGGATAAGAAAATTTTGGACAGATCTCAGTGATGATAATGTGAATAAATAGGGATACAAAAAAGAAAGGAACTATGATAAAAAGGCTCACCTTGTAGAAAAACTCTAGGAGCTAGAGTCTTGTAATAGTGGGATTTAGTAGGGGAATGAACAAGAAGGAAACATAAAAATCAGGTTTATTTTTTTGGGAAAGGAAAAAGGAAAAGGGGTAAGGAGGATTATTACAATTAATCTTTAACTCTAATTTCTATAAACCTATCTTAATCTAATTTATCTAAGCTAAAACAATAAGTTTCCCCAACACCAAATCTCACAAGTGGAATCCAATCAAAATTGTCCAAAGCAGGTCCAGTGGAGAAGTGGGTCTTCTGTCCTCTATTCTAGCTGCTAGCAGCCAGTTCAAAAGATTCCTCTTTCTTCAGCTGGTATCACCAAAAGCCAGAAACCTGTTTTCAAACCTCCAACCCAAGGTCCTTCAGGAGAGAAATTCCAAGACTGTTGGGACCTTAGAATCTTTACCCAGATCTTGACCCTTAGGCTCCCACGTGACTCTCTGTCACATGCTCCTCTCAATCACTAACATTTGCATTACACAGTTCTTTTGAAAACATCCTCTTCCTATTATATTCCCCCCTTTTGCACAAAACAAAAATTGATTTTTGTATTTGTGCAGATCTAAAAGACTTACCAATTACCTAAACTAAGAAATCTACCCAAAATAAACAACCTACACTCAACTATATTACTCTAATACTAACCTATTCTAGGGAATTTAACAAGGAAAGAGGAAAAGGAATTAAATAACGAACAAGTACAAATGTCAAACAGAAGCAAAAGCAAAACAGCAAACAACAGCAAACAAAAGACGAACATAACTTCCATGCAAACATCAAACTCAAAATAGTCTTATCAGCTAATACAGAAAAGTGTACTACTACTGCAGTACATTAACATTAAGCTTAGAGAAAAAAATTTGAAAATTACAATAAACACAACATTGCATAAGTTTTACACTAAAAATCAAACAAAACATTAAACACACTTATGCAAATACATGCAACACTAGATATAAGTGAGCTATGCACATAATTTACATACACACATATAGTAATACATATAATATATACACACATGCTATACATGTGTGTATACACACACATGTATATACTCATGTACATTTCATACATGCACACATGTTACATGTATACAATACAATTCATTTACAATCTTATTAGAAATCCTATTTACATATATTTACATATTTATTTACAATTTTGTTTGATATGTAATGTCATGTTTGTGGTGCATAACGTATTATGTAGTACAAGTCAGCATCTAATTTTCTTATCTTATTTACTTAACCCTACCTAACTAATCCCTGTCTTTAAAATTCTTCTTTCTAACTAGATTTCTATACTTAAACTAAATCTAAGTATCTAACTATATTTTGTTAGTAACTAACTTATCTATAGCCAATTATAACACTGTTAGTACCCTAACTATACATTGCTTCACTCATTTAAGTAGTGAATCAATGTAACCTAACCATGTTCATATTTTGTGTTTATGTTTTGTTATGTTAGTTTTTCTATGTCATGTTTTGCTATTTTAACATCAGTGTTACTGTTATGTTAGAGTTATATTACTGTTGTATGCAACATACTTACTCCTACTTCTGATCTTTCCTTCTCTTCTCCCCTCCTTCTTGAATGATTATTCTGCAATTCCATAGTAGTAAATATATTTGTATATGAATAAATGGTATGTGTTATTTTGTACTATAATACATTACCCCAAAGTATCAATTCATTAGTCCATTTATCTTGTAATCCTCTCCATTGCAAATTTCTCAAAGTCTTTTAAATTTATAAATTTTCAGTCTTTTAACACCGTCCATTAATTCTTGAATTCTTCTCTTCTTCTGCATTATCCTCTTCTATCCTCTTCCACAGGAATGGTCCTCTCCTTACTGATCTTTTTTCACTGCAGACTCAATTTGACTGATGATTCTAACTTTTTGCAATCTCTTCTTCATTTCCTTCTTCTTCAATGATTTGTACATTTTCATTATTAATGCCATGTGCTAATTTTATATGTGAACAATGATACCATGAATCTCTACCCAAAACTTTTATTGAAGAAGATGGAGACACAATAGTATACTAACACAATAGTATAAGGATCTAACCAACTTTCTTTTGTTGCTGATGTTTTAGCAAATTTTTTTACATATATCATATCTCCTGGTTTGTAATAATGAAAATAATTCAAAGGGCCAGTTTGAATTAATACTCCCATATCCTGTAATTCTTTTAGTCTTTGTTGTAAAGCACTTAAGTAAGAAGCAAGTTGACAATCTCCTCCTAAGAGAGATGTATAGACTGTCTTACAAGTTTTTGCCTGTAGTGGAGCATGTCCAAAGAGCATTTAATAGGATTATATATGTAAATCTGCTCATCTGCTCTTTTTCTCGTATGTAGGTAAAACAAAGCTATGGGAAGAATCTTTGGCCATTTGAGATGAGTTTCAGCACAGTTTCCCAACCATAATCGTTAGTTCTGTAAAGATTAAAATTAGGGGAGACCGAGGCAGGTAGAAATTAGTTTCTCTCTGCAAGGAGTATTATATTTTTAGAGGTTTATTGAAGATTAAGGATTAAAGAAAATACAGGATAAGAAACATGTGCCTAGGCCAGAGAGGCCTAGACAAGACCTCACCTACATTATGGAAAGAGCCATGTCTGTCCAAAACGGAAGTCCAAAAAAGAGAGCCAAAAGCCTTTGCAATCAGCTTAAATCCCTTCTCGATCTTGGCCCACGTGAGAATTCAAAGCATTCTGGGGAAGTGGAACAAGGGCTTCTGGGGATTGAAGTCCAGAGTTTGAGTCTATTTTTACAGTTCCTTATTTGCATGCTCTACTTGCCCTGAACTTTGTGGATGATAAGGCACATGATATTTTGGTGTTATTCCCAGATTTTCATAGACTCTTTTCAGGATGTCTTGAGTAAAATGTGATCCTTTATTAGAGTCTATTGTTATTGGTACTCCAAATCTGGGTATAATTTCCTTAATCAACATGTTCACCACAAAGCTAACTGTATTTGTATTTGATGGTTAATCTATCAATAATTACCAAGCAAAACTTGTATCTTCCAGCTTTTGGCATGCTGATGTAATCAATCTGCAGACTCTCAAATGGACAATATGGTAAAGGTCTACTACCTAATCCTTTCTGTCTGAATGCCCCTTGATTGAATTTTTGGCAAACAGAAAAGCTTGAACAGATCTTATTTGCTACAGAACTTATTTCAGGAGCTACCCATTGTCTCTTTACAGTGTCAATTATAGCTTGAGTACCAAAATGACCTTTTGTGTGAATGACTTGACACAAATAAATATACTGGTCTTTTGGTAACATCAGTTTTCCAGTATCTACTAACCATATACCATGTTCTTTTCTTGCTCCAAACTTCTTCCATTTTGTATTTCTGAATCTATATAAGCTTTTTCTAGATCATCAGATTCTATAGTTGATAAGTTCATGACACACACTGGAGCATTTCTGGCTGCAAATTTCATAGTTATATCAGCTCTATCATTTCCTTTAGCAACTGAATCTCTGCCATAAGTATGACTTCTACAATGGATTACCACTAGCTGTTTCGGCTTCTGGATAGTACAGCCAGGTAGTAAAAGGTGTTCAGAACAAGGGTACAAGGGCCTTATGAAGGTTTCCCCTAAGACATATGAAAATGAATCAAGAAATGAGTGTGGTATAAATGGAAATGAGTTGAGAATAAATGAAATTGAGAGTAATAAAAATAAAATAGATGGTGATACAAATGAGTTAATTGAATCAAAGGAGGATATAATTAGTGTAAATAATTGTACGGAGAAAGAACATTGTAATATAAATTTAATAGAAAATATTAATGAATTTAGAATAAGAGAAATTAATGAAGAATATAAACTAAATAATAATAATGAAATTGTAAATGAAAACAATGATA
Organism: Monodelphis domestica; assembly: GCF_027887165.1. Lineage (NCBI taxonomy): Eukaryota > Metazoa > Chordata > Mammalia > Didelphimorphia > Didelphidae > Monodelphis > Monodelphis domestica. Next base: position 299,676,605 of record NC_077232.1, on the reverse strand, counting down.
CTAAGATGGAGAATTTAAGGACCAATGAGAGTAAAATAAAAGCTGATCATACAAAATCCTGGGAAAGTCATGTAATTCTAGCAGATGTAGACTTGGGTGAACAGGAAATGACTGAGCTGTGTATTGATGCTTGCACCAGTTCTTGAAACCTTCCAAACTCCAAATAGCACTGAACCTTATGTTTCTGTAACTATATGGGATCAGATATATGATCTTTTGGTGGATACTGGAGCCAGTAAATCAGTTTTGCAAAGTCTTCCTAAAGATTGTAAAGCTGTTGGTACTATGGAAGTGATTGGAACTACTGGAACACCAGAGAGTAGCTAAATTACAACCGAAAAATTATAACTTTAGGTCCTTTATCTGTGGAACATGCATTTCTTTGTATGCCAGAATATCCAATGAACCTTCTCAGGAGAGACAACCTGGCTGTACTTTGGTTTAGCTCTAGAATTTACCCATGATTGCATAGTATCTGGATTTGGAGCTTGTTGGCCCTGGAAACATGCATTTTGGCATTGATTAACATATCTGCTTTGATTATTATTATTGTTATTCCATCTGTTGTTGTTATTATAATTATTACTCCAATTATTGTATTGTCTATTAAAACCATAATTCCTATTTATTTGCCTTCTGACTTGATTTTTGAATCTGCAGTCTCTGTACAGATGACCAACCTGATCACAAAGGAAACAGCATCTAGGACCTGATCTCCTTTCACTAGACCTATAGTTATTATTATACTTGCACAGATCTCAAAGCAGCCACAGCCTATACTTCATTAGTTTCACTTTTCTTAGCTTTCATTTCAGCTTCCATCAATTTTCTTTTCAAATCTTCAACAATGGAATCCCTATCATCAGCTTTTTCTTCTGGATCATTTGTTAAATAAGTAGCCTTTCTCCTCAATTCCTTCAGATCAAGTTCTTCCCAATCTGGGTAATTTGACTTAAAGAATTATCTGACCCTTGGAACTGCATTCTTCACCAAGATACGTTTGATGTGGGCAATGGCGTCTTCAAGTACATCCATCCCCAATAGAGTTTCTGCTGCCTTGGTTATCCTTGCTAGGAAAACCACAGGTGCTTCACATACATTTTCCTTTATGGCCTCAAACTTTGACCAAGCATTGGGCCTTTTTGTATATCTCCCCATAACATCCAGGATTGTGTCTCACTTCAATTAGCATATCAAATCTAGCTAATTAGCATAGCATCATCTGCAGTATCCAGCTTCAAATTTTCTGGCCATGATTGTAACAGAGGGTCTGATCTCATCTCCTCTATAAACTTATTTCTCTCTCTTAGTTAGGACCTCTTTCATTAGGAAAGCAAAATCGTTAAAATCAGGGTCATATAATTCAATTGCCCTATGCATCTCCTTAATCACTTTATTTGACTCGTCACTAAAATTTGGGGTTCTCCTTTTAATGGATTCAAGGTCCTCCGGTGAAAATCTTTTGTGAGTTCTAACCTTATGCACCTCATTCTTTGTAACCACTGTCAAATCTTTAAGGGGACATAGATTCACTATTCCTGCTGCTTCTTCCTGCTCCAACCTATTTAACCTTTTCCCCCTTATTCCTTATGTTTCTGCTATCATTTCTACATCCCAGGTTCATAGTAATGTTATTCATAAAGTGTTCCAGTGTATCTATTTGTTGTTTCATGTGCATGACCATAATTTTCAAGTCAGAATCCCTTTTAAACCAAGCTACTAGATATTTTAGCCAATTTCCACAAATACACAAAGAGGCATGAGACTTATACATGACATATCCACAGATAACAGTAAGGGGAACTTGAGCCTTTATATCACATAACTTAATGTCCCTTATAGGCTTCATACAGTCCATTTGAAATATAGCATGACAATTTGGGAAAGTTACAAATATAACAAAGAATGTAAATCTTGAAATCTCTCAGACTTGTGAATGTTAAAAATTTCCCCATCGGGGAATTCTTAATTGGAACAAATTCCCTACTGAGAAACATTCCCCATTTTGATGTGAGAACTTGCCAGGATCAGAAATGGGAGGACCTCTACTCTAACCCTACTTAAGACTGCTTTAGGAGAGAAAACTCCTTGCTAAACAATGAAAGTACTTGGATCCATGCTTATGGTGGGGCAAGGAGTTCTTTGAGCCAGGCCTGTTTTTAGAATTGATACAATGGGATGCTAGGTACCTAAAAGGGTCAGGCAAGTTTTCTCTTGATGAGATTAGTTGACTCAGCTGTGTTTTCTCTCCTTCAGACTTACTGAGGAGATTGGTCAACTTAGCAGGAATTTAGATGGGCAGTCCTTTGGAAAGCGTCTACAGTGATTGGTAGATGTAGGGACTTAGGGGAGGTGACATGGGAGAAATACCCCTATATAAGAAAAAGCAGAATCTCTTGATGGATATATCCTTTTGGAGAAATCCTTTTGGAGGATCTCTGATGAGGATTGCTTGGGAAGAATCTCTTGAGAGAGGCTCTGGAGAAGGGAAGCTCTTGGAGGACAATCTCTAAGGAGGTCTTGCTGGAGCTCTCTCTGGTGAAGTCAGCTGAGATGGAGCTGGCCTGGTGTCACTAGAATCCTTGTTTAGGCAGACTTTGTGGTGAGTGATAAAAGACTGACTGACTGATTCTCTCTCTTAAGACTCAGGTCTAGGCCATATTGGCTTGAGGCCCTTCGTAATTATTCCTTTCCTACTCTTTCTCTAATTCCTCATTATATTATTAATTAAAAATCTCTATAAAACCCAATTGACTTGGGTATTTGAATAATTGGGAATATTTCCCTGGCGACCACCTTATATTTGATTTAAAAACCAAGACACTGTAGTGAAACATTTTCTGAGGTCAAATTTACTCACCCTCTCTTATATCTATCACAATTTATATCTTCCACTATTTTAATCACTACAGTTTAAGATCTCAACCATTTTAAATCTCACAAGAATACACATTACGTATTCATATAACAAAATATATTACTTAACATGCTTGATTACATGTTAGCATCCATAGGTACAGTAGAATTTAAACCAATATTGTTACAATGTTCTTTATACACAAAATAAGATGTTACAATTTTTCAAATTAAAAAAAAGTTTTTCTAAGATGGCCATTCCAAGATGGCTGCTGGGAGTCTGTAATACAGTAAAAATAACCCCCTTGGGCAAACCAAGCCCTCAGAATTCTATTTGGCTTTCCCCCTGAGCTCCTAGCAGCTCTGAGAGGTTTTAGAATGTTGACTCAAACTGAACTTCCTATGGCTATTTTATTATACTTAAGAAATTCTATAAATATACAATGAACATACAACAAACATAGCTGGCTCTGCCAAAACTGTAATAGTGGGATTTAGTAGGGGAATGAACAAGAATGAAACATAACAAAATCAGGTTTATTTTTTGGGGGGGGAAGGGAAAAAGGAAAAGGGGTAAGGAGGATTATTACAATTAATCTTTAAACCCTAATTTCTATAAACTTATCTTAACCTAATTTATCTAAGCTAAAACAATAAGTTTCCCCAACACCAGATCTCACAAGTGGAATTCAATCGAATGGGCCTGGATCTTCAGATGAAAATTGTCCAAAGCAGGTCCAGTGGAGAAGTGGGTCTTCAGTCCTCTGTTCTAGCTGCCAGCAGCCAGTCCAAACAGGATTCCTCTTTCTTCAACTAGTATCACCAAAAGCCAGAAACCTGTTGTCAAACCTCCAACCCGAGGTCCTTCAGGAGAGAAGTGCCAAGACTGTTGGGACCTTAGAATCTTTACCCAGATCTTGACCCTTAGGCTCCCATGTGACTGTCACATGCTCTTGTCATTTCTTTTTGTACGTTTCCCTTTCTTTGATCTCTTTGGGGTCATGGGTCTAATAGTGTTGCTGTTGGATTAAAGGATATGCACAATTTAGTAACATTTTGTGAACACATCGGGGCTACTTTTCGAAATGGCTATATATCTATTCAGTTCTACCAACAATGCATTAATGTGCCTATGCAAAATATATTATGTAGGATACATAAGAGCCTTTGTCGACTCAGATTTTTGCCTCTACATATTTACCAACTCTGGATGATCTTAGATGCATGACTTTCAAAGTTTGTCAGGGCTGGGGAGGCTACAAGGTGAAGTCAGTACTAACTGCCATTCAGAGAGAACGTGGGGTTGGGGAGAAGTACAAGAATCCTTTCCACAGCACAGTGGGGGTTGGGGTGTGGCAATCTAGAAAATCCCACATAAAATATTTTGTCCCCCCCCCCTTCATACCAGAGAAGTCTGAATATTTTCTTTTTCTTTTATGGGTTGTTACCTTCTTGTGAAATCTGGGTTAAGAATTTGGTCATAGGCAATATAATTTCTAAGCTTTTTCTGTCATCCACTGACCTTTGCGTGTCATCTGGGGCTTCTACCAAACTCCCTGCAAATTGCCATTTAGTTGATTATGCTGACATGGAACATATCAAAATCATGATGGGGTAGTAGTGATGTGGAAGGGATATCTGCACTTTGTGAAGCAACAGATAGGTGAACTAGGGGCTAGTGGTCTTATATTTGAGATTTTCTTGCCACAGATAGAGTGATTGCCTCAGTCTCCTCATATGTAAAATGAGCTGCAGAAGGAAATGGTCGAGGGCTAAGTGACTTGTCTGAGGTCACATTTGAACTCAAGAAAATGACTCTCCCTGATTTAAGACCCGGCACTTTATCTACTATATCACCTGGTCTACCCTGACCCCCCCTCCACCCCCTTCCCCCTTCCCATGGTCTCATTACATTTCTAATGTAAAATTCTGACCTCCTCCCAGTTCTGTAGAGTAGAAGGAAACTAGGTAGTCATCTAGACCAAAAACCTTGCTTAACACTTAAGGAAATGGAATCAATTTGCTTGAGTGAACACTGCCAGTTAGTGACAAGGTCAGAACTGGAACACAGGTCTTAACCTTAGGATACTACTTACATTCCGAATCTGCACATGACTCAGATGCTTAAGAATTCAACTCAGTTCCTCTTGTTCTTATCACTGTACTAAAGGAAGGATGGGGTTAGGGTGAACATGCCCGATTTGGAAATGGAAGACTCACTTTTGAACATTCACAGATGAGGACCGTTCAGGGAAATACAACCCACAAGGTTCTAAGCTTTTCCAAGCTCTAGGTCTCATTCCTTTGAGCAACATCAGCTCAGGGCTGGTACCAGGGGCAGAAGTACATTGACGGCAAAATCCCACCAAATTCCCCTAACCTTACCTATCTGGGAACCCCACCAAGTTATGCCAGCCAGTGACGGTCACGTTAGTCCCACGTCTCTTAGATCATCATCACAGAAAGCAATAGAATGGATTTATTACATTATATGGAGACATTCCATAAGTAGCTACGTCATACATAAATAACCTTAACCTCTGCCAGCTGAATGGGTTTTACTTCCTGTAGGAACCAGGTCTGATTGCATAACTGTGGACCAGCCAGGGAGGATTCTCTACTGGATGGACAGCATTGCTGGCCAGAAGTTGGCCATTCAGTTGAATGTTTTTTGGAGGGGAAAGGCAGAGCATGTCACTGTTGTGGAGAATACGAATCACACCTAGCTCCCGATTTTGGACCCACTTAATGGGTAAATTCTACCAACGCTTTTTCTCTACAGGATTCTAAATTAGAATCTGGAAACATTTGTTAGATTTCATTCTTCCTTAATCCAAATCTAGTTACTGGAGGGGATCCTAAGACTTAAATCTGATCCCTCCTCCCCTCTCCCCACCATAGTTGATTTGAGTCATACATTTTAGTGCCTTTTAGAGCTTCTAGAAAACTCTATTGCTGAAAGGGAAGCCACCTTGAAGTGGCTTCTGCGGATAGCAGCCAGGTGCTGTGTCTATTCACACTGGCCAAGAACAGCAGTATGGCTTGGCTTTGGTACAGAAAGAATTATGAATGTATTGACATAAACGCCCCATGATCCTTTAATGTGACACACTGGGATTCCCTGCAATTTGAATAATCTTTGCAGAAATGAATGGGGGTGGGGATACCTGAAGATAATCAGAAATAATGCAGGTTTAGTCTAATAACACAACTCTGCTTCACTTACATTCAGTAAGAAAGAGGTGTGTGTGTGTGTGTGTGTGGGAGATGAGGTTGGCAGTGGGAAGAGGAGGGAGACGACTAATTAAACCATTATTTCCATTTACTCAGTGTTTAGCACTTTTCATGGGACCTCTTGCAACAAGAAGCTGGAGAACAGCAAGACTACAGTAGTTGTGTCCATTCATAGAAGGAGAGGTGGAAAGGGCCTTAGAAGATGGCAAGTCTAACCTCTTTTGTTAATAAGGAAACTGAGGTTCTACATAACTTGCTCAGTTACCCAGAGGGATTTAAACCCACATCTAGCCAAGGGGAGTCCAAAGCCTTTCCTATTACTCTACCTGGGCATTCAACAATTCCCTCTTTTGGCCCTGCCAACAATTCATATCTTAGAACAAGAGTTCCTTGCGGAAGGGTGATCTTCCTGAAGTGATTCTTTGACAGTAGAGTGGGGAACTTAAAGCTTCTAGACAGACGTCTTTAAACCAAATCTCTAGCGTTGAAAGAATCCTTGGATCACTCAACGTCTCTACTCATGCAGTTTGGGGAAAAAATGCCTTCCACAGTCGGGAAGCTAAAAATCGCCATAAAATAGGAGGAAGACATTTACCTTGGTCACATTTTTTACAAATTAAATTTAAAAATTTTCCAAATTATTTCCTTCAGCTCTCTCTTACTAACCACGGAGAAAGCAAGAAAACCAAAATGTACTATCTACAGATTACACTATATAAATTATGCCACGCTATATCCAGCTATGTTTAGTAAAGCAAAACAAAAAATTCTCATATTAGCCACCTCCACGAAAATATACTTTAAACTGCATTAAGTCCATCTGCCATCTCTCTGATGGTGTATAGCATGTTTCGTCATGAGTTCTTTGAAAGACTTGGGCAGTTGGCCATTAAGTTTATTATCTTTACAATACTGTTGTGACTATACAAATTATTCTCCTGGCTCTGCTCATTTCACTTTGCATCAGTTCATATAAAGTCTTTATATATATAAATCATAACTGTACATATCACATATATTTTATTTTTATATATTATGTATGTATCATCTTTTAATATGTATGCTTACATATATATAAACCCTATCTTCCATCTTAGAATCAATAATGTGTATCAGTTCCAAGGCAGAAGAATGGTAAAGGTTAGTTAGGCAGTGGGAAATTAAGTGACTTGCGTAGTTTCCTAGCCACAGATAGGAAGGGTCTAAGGCTAGATTCAAACCCAGGACCACTTATCTCTAGTCTTCACTCTCAATCCACTGAGCCACCTAGCTGTCCCCCCCCCCCCTTCATATGAATACAAGAAACATTTTCTATGACTCTTAAAACACGTTATTTGGAAGGATCCTCAAAGGCTTTCTAGCCTACTGGATTTAGTAAAGGGCCCTCTGAAGCATCCAAGAGGTGATCTGGTCTTTGGTCCACTTGGTAGATCTTCCAGAAATCATCTGCCTTCCAAATTAGCCTGATTCTGTATAGCACCAGGTTCAAGTTGCAAAGATGTTTTAGTCTAAGACCTTAGATTGGCAGATGGAGCTTCTACCCAAGTTCCTAGTATTTCTTACACAGTAACTAGAACTTCCTTGTTGGTCACAACTTACAGGAACCAGACTGTAGAGGGTTTTATTGCGCCAGGCTCTGAGTTTGCTTTGTTATTGATAATTGTCTCTGAAGGCTGGCTTGTGCAGGTTAAAGAAAGGGTCAGACTTGTGTATTTTGGCAGCTGTAAAAGGAATGGGAGAGGGGTGAAACTGGAAGCAGAGAAACAGGTTAGGAAGTTGTTATAATAATCAAAGCCAGAAGTAATGAGAGCCAAATCTATGCCGTAGATTTTTTGCTGTACCTGGCCTAGCTTGTATGAAACTATAATATCCCATTAGTTGAGGGGTGGAGGAGAGTCCACTCAGTTGAGATATTTGAGGTAGGCAACAATGAGAGAAATTGAAATATAATAACTGATTTAATTACACTCTGTGTTCTGGTAGTTCCCAATTGTTGTCTGGGATCATTTGAAGTAGAATGATTTAAGTTGGACAAAAAGATTTAAAATTATGTGAATTTCAAACTGGTTACATGGTTGGCCTAGAACAGTTGATGTCTGTCTGATTTCAGTTTAGAAGGTTTCCAGTATACATTGGAGTGCACCTGAATTTTTTATTTGACCCATGCCATTTAACATCTTGAACAAAGTGTTGGATAAAGGGAAGATGGAATAATTCTCAAAAGTATAGGTAGTCTAGCGCCAAGTAGAAGAGATAAGAGATTAAAAGATCTAGGCTAGAACACTAACCAAATCCTTAAAGCCAGTGCCATATTGACTCATTTTTCCTCTATATGCTCAACCTATGTAGGAACATTGGTGTAGGACCTATGTCCGTTGAATAAAGGACATTTTACTAGTAATCTGTGCTCTACATTTGACTAACTACATCCTTTCTCATTGCATGCCTTCACAGATAATATATGCAATACCCTAGTCTAGTGGTGGTGAACCTAAGGCACACATGTCAGAGGGGGCACTCAGAACCCCCTCTGTGGGCATGCTCACCATCGACCCAACACAGAGTTCGGAGTTCGTCACTGGAAAACCAGAGGAACTGAGGTCAGGCTGCTCCCCCTCCCACTCTCCATGGCACACCTGAGGACATTTCTCATATCACCCACTCCTCTAAAAGGTTCACCACCACTGCCCTAGTCCAAGTCCTCCAACTCTTGCTTGGACCTGAGATGTTTCGCACTATGGCTGCTTACTCTGTGGTGAAAGGGAAGCTGCTAGTGCTCTGGAGAACTTGTATTAGAGGTTGATGGCATCAATTATATTCTCTTCAAGGAATCATCTTGTATTCCTGGCATCCCTGACAGGACTACCCAGCTATCTCCCCAGCTTTTAAATGGAATTCAATCCATGGGTCAAGGTCAGATTTCACATTTCATTTCAACTTTGAGGTTTCCAAGATCATGATTGTCTCTCCACCCTAACGTTCTGTAAGTGATTGCAGGCTTCTCTGGCTTTTGAGCAGGGTGCTAAAGGGAAGCTCAAGAAAATCTACAAAACAGCCATTTATCTAGTCTTTCTTGATTGCATAACCTCCTGATTCAAAAAGGCAGGAAAGAGGAGCTACGGCTAAGGAGATTGGTCTTGCTAGGAAAATAATTTTTTAATTCTTGGTTTTAAGACAGAAGGGAAGAAGAGTGGACTAGATAAAACATCACAAAGGAAGTTTTTATTTGATGTGACATAATAATGTGGACTCCTAGAGATAAATTGCCAACATTTTTACTGAACTATATTTCACTCTGGGCATGTAGGTGGTGGAGTGGATATAGCTGCAGGTCTAGAATCAGAAAAACTCCTTTTCCTGAGTTCATATCTGACCTCAGACACTTTCTAGCTGGGTGACTCTGGGCAAGTCACTTAACCTCACTTGCCTCAGTTTCCTCATCAATAAAATGAGCTGGAGAAGAAAGTGACAAACCACTCCAATATCTTTGCCACAAAACCCCCAAATGGGGTTACAAAGAGGTGGGCAGGACTGAAAAATGGATGAAAAAATTTCCCTGTCCAGTGTTTGAAGATTATTTCTGCCACTGTGGGAAGACAGCTGAGCACAAATTCCATTACTTTCCCATTAAAAAACAAAACTAATACCTTGCTGCTACTTGGCACTTGAATTCTGAAACTCCAAAGTTTGCAATCTATGTGCATTCACATAACCTAATTCAGAAATAAATCGATCTTTCTTCAGTTGGTTATGATATTCATTTCTGTTTATGTTAAATGTGTGTTGGAACCAGGAAGATCTCAGTCCAAGTCCTGCCTCTGAAAAATACTGGCTGTGGTGCACCAAAACACATGCCCCCAGGCAATGCTGTATGACCAAATTGCACAGAAGGTACCAATCTGGATTTTTACAGGGAGTTTCTTGATCTGGGAGTTCCCTACAACTAAGAAAGGAAGTTCCGATTCTGGCATGGGAGTAAGAGAATTAGAAAAATACCTAATTGATATACAAAACAATTTGGCCACAACAAGGAATAAATTTGTAGTGAAATCCAAGGTGATGAGCTCCACTTACCAAGAAGCCTAGGCTTTAGAGTTTATATTCCAAATTCTAGCTCTGCCATCGACTCCCTGTTGTGTGATCTTGGCCACGCTCTACTAACTGAGAACCTCAGTTTCCTTGTGGGTGGAATGATGGGGTCACACCAAGTAACCTCAAAGGCCTCTTCCAGACATAAATCTATGATGTCAGATGAGATGTGCTGATGAATAGACATTCTTAACAAAACATGGATTTAAGGAATTTAGAAGAATCCTGGCTTTTAGGGAAACAAATATTAAGACCCAAGACGGAAATCTCATCTCTGTCACTCACCAGCTATGTGACCTTGGATAAGTCACTAAACCTTTCTGGCCTCTGTCTATTCATCTATAAAAATGGAGAAATTAATACCAGTTACCTGTGAGTATCAAATGAAAAATTATGTAAAGCACTCTGCAATCTTAAAGCATTCGGCCAATAAATAGTTATTAAGTGTTAGATGTACAAAGGCAAAAGATGGGGCAGCTGGGTAGCTCAGTGGATTGAGAGTCAGGCCTAGAGATGGGAGGTCCTTGGTTCAAATCTGGCCTTAGACACTTCCTGGCTGTGTGACCCTGGGCAAGTCACTTGACCCCCATTGCCTAGCCCTTACCGCCACTCTTCTGCCTTGGAGCCAATACACAGTATTGACTCCAAGATGGAAGGTAAGGATTAAAAAAAAAAATCCTTACTTTCTCTTAGTTCCAATTTTAAAATAGAGGAGTGGCAACCACTAGGAGGAGTGAAATGACTTGCCCAGGGTCACACAACTATAAGTATCTGAGGCCAGATTTGAACCCAGATCCTTCTGCCTCCAGGCCTGGCTCTATCCACTGAGCCACTTACCTACTCTCAAACTTTGAAAGAAGTCCTCTTTTCCATGTTTCTCATGTGCCTGCCATCTTGTAGACTTAAGTAAAATAAGGGAGGGGGCAGAGAATAATATTACACCTACTTCCTAAGATTATGAGGATAAAATGAAGTCATTTGTGAAATGCTGGCTATTAGTCTCTGTTTAGTACAACCTAAGCAGTATCATTCTTATTAACATATGGAAATGTAAGATTAAAATTAATATCCAATAACTCCAAGTATTATATTTTATAATATTTATTAATAATCACTTGAAGTAGAGGAAAGAGTAAAGCCTGAGTAAAGAGCAGCTTTCCCAGCCAGATTCTCAGGAAAAGAGAGAGTGAGGGTGGAGCTACCCAAAACTTATCTCCTCAAAAGGACATAACGTGAGGACACAAGTGGGACTCTGGGAAACATAGTCCTGGGGTACAAAATTCTAATTACACAATCCCCCCTGTGATTCCCACAGAAAATGAGCAGGTAGAAATCTCCCAGATTTACATGCCTAGTTTCCCAATGGAATCAGTACACATAACCAACTTATATCTCTAAAAAACTATAACTAGAGGTACATACAATATTGCATTTCTAAGGGGAAATTACAATAATTTGGGGATAAGAGGGACATAAGAGAAAAAGAACAAAACCAATGATTGCTACATTGACCAAAAAAAAAAAAGACAATTTGGGGGCAGTCCTTTTTGGCATAGGAATATACATTCAAAACAAATTCATTCAACCCCACACAGTTCAAATCACATCCCAAAGTTTCCTCTGGATCTGCTGGTGCAGCGTGTGGTCTCTGCAGGCATCTTCATGGCACCTTCTCCAAACAGTTCACTTTCTGGACTCAAGGAGGTAGCAAGTTTATCCTAAAATTACTCATTACTTTTGCATTAAAAGATAATAATACAGTAATATGGTACAGTTGGATTGTATTCAGATGAGTTCCAGCTGGATGTTTTTATTGCCATACTAAAAAAAAACCAAAGTATATTACAGCAAAACCTATCTTCCATGAAACAATTGGTTCCAGGTAGACCAACAGATCACGGATCTAAAGATTTACAACAATTCATCACTGTAGTTCATGGTCTCAGTCATAGACATCTCTGTCAATTAGGGGCAAACACCCTAATTTGACCCTCAAGTCCATCACTGAGCAAATTGTAAGAGTGAATGAAGTATCACAGATCGAGCAAACCCCCTAGGAGAAGAAGGAGCTGTGTACTAAGTCCAGGGATCTAGGTTCTAGTCTCAGCTTCACTTTAAACCCATTGCATTGTGTTACTGTGGAAAGATGTCTAAATCCTGCTTTCCCATTCCAACTAGGTCCTAATCTGTAAACCTTGAGATGCATATGTTGGGCTGGAACTGGAGTTACTTTGTAGCTTTCAGATTCAGGATGATAGTCAAGGCTCCCTGACCTAGACTTGTTTCAGTTGTTGCATTTAAAAAACAATCCTTCACATCCTACCCCTGGCCTTGAAAGTCAAATTTTCTGCCAGTTTCAGTATCAAAATGCTTTAAAAAAAAAGAAAGTCCAACTTACTTTATCTTCTGTGCAATCAATTATCTTCTGAGTACACGGCAGAAGGGGCAGATGGGAACAATTTGCTCCAAGCCTATGAAGGCAGCTGAAGCAAGCACTGTGGTATGCTTAGAGCTTGGTCAGAAATCAAAGACAGCAAGGTCATCTACTGCATCGTGAGTCATCACAAGTCATCCTACCTTTTGTCTTGCCATTGGACCCATTGGACCCAATGAGAGAAATCTGTCAAACATTGTGAAAAGGAATTCTTTGTTCTCTTTGTCTATTCTGAGTTTATACTTGTAAAAGGGAATTCTTTATTCCTTTTGTCTATTTTGATAACACTTGGTTAACAATAACTTAAGTACATAATACCTCACCATATTGTGAAGACAGGATTAATTCTCCTTTGTCTACTTTTGAATTGAATCAACAAAAGCTTGAACATCTAAAGCACTAGGTGGAGGAGCTCCAAGCCACTTAAGAGAGCTCTACCCTTCAGAGGGTGGGAAGTGGATCTCACAGACACTGCCCCATGGGCAGTGCTAGACAATTTAGAAACTGTGATTGGCCCCCGTGAAGAGGGGATGGGACAAGAGGTCACCATAAAAGCCATGGAATCCTATGGCTTGAGGGAGTCTGGTGGAGGGGACACTCTTTGAGGGAGCTTCACTGGAGACTTTGGCTTGGATCTCGGCTTCAAACTTAGTTCAGAGACTCCTGGACGGCTTCGTGGGTGAGTGAAAAGGCTGACTCCTTTCCTAGTTTCCAGAGAGACTAGTTTCCATCTTGGAGGAGGCCAGGTGGTTATTAATCACTAGCCCTTCTGGTTGAGGACTAATATAGGTATTTTCTCTAACCTCTTTTGCATTTCTCTACTTTGTTTCTCCTCTATTTTGGTAAATAAACTTCTTACTTGAGATAAAATTAAATGAAATAACATGGTCACTGAAATTATAAGTCCAACCATTAAATGTAACCCTTACAATGCCATTAAGAAAGAAAAAAATAATAATGTTCTCTTGGCTTTAAACTTATTCCTTGGAAAAGCATGACATAACAGATGGTTCCAGGATTCAAGAAGGGTCTACATAAAATATATTTTAAAGTGTTTGAATTGTCAGGTGGTCTTCAATGTGACAAAACTGGCTGAATATCATGCCCAGATGTGTAGCTTTTCAAAGGAAATCCAGAAGGAAGAATAATGCCTCATGAGAATGAAGTGAGAGGCACCCAACATCAGCAAATATCCCTGCTAGGGTTCTAGAGGACTTGGGGAACTCTTCCCACCTCAACACTAAGCTCTTTACTAACCATTCTCTCTTATATATCCTCCCTATAACTCCCTCTGAACTTGTAAAATTGGAAGGATTTCATTATATACTCAGAGAAAAGACATTGTAACCATCCCTGCATAGTTTTAGGCTTCTGTTAACACCAAGTTGTACAGGATTCTTCTTTTTCTTAAGCAGATGTCAGAATTAACTTCAGAGGATAGAAAGTAGTATCTGGGAATACTCATCGAGTCCCTTGGGTTTGACCTCTGACTGACTCTGAAAACTGTAATACTAGTATATCTATTTCAAGTGATTATTGGAAAAAATCACTTATTGTCCACTTCTGCTAAACATTCAAGGCCCACAATACAATAACATCCTAATGTTTTGAAGGCAATAAATTAGCGCAGAAAGAGGGCTAGTCCTGGAGTCTGGGAAGAGTGATCCTGGGTTCTGATCTTACCTTTGACATTGACTAGCTGTGTGACCATTGGCAAGCCAGTTCACCTTTGGAAGCTGCTGAAGCCCCCTCATCCAGAAAGTAGAGGCAATTCCTATCTATAGTACCTATCTCCTAGTTGTCATTAATCTAAGATAAAGTATATAAACACACACAGTATTGCAAAAGGTAAATTTATGAAACTGTCACAGAAGTAAGAATGTATATTATTTCCTTTCTGTTCTATCCACCATCTCCCCTTCTTATCCTCTTTCCCCTCTCAGATCTGAGATGCTGATCTGGACTCTGTACAAAATTAAAAAATGTTGCCTAATCTTCCCTGTGATGAGCCATGCTGTCTATGGTCTCAAAGTTAATAGGGTCTGCCTACTTAAAATTGATTGACTGAAGGTACATAGCCACGTGGTTAATGTTATTGACTTTTTATGCCTTTCTGGTACCAACATTTTTCAGTCTCAATATTGAACTAAGAGTATTTGACACATTCGTTTAACAGGCTCTCCTGTTGTGTAGACCTCTTGACCAACCATTAGCTATCTAAGAGTTTCAGTAATGATTGCCTATTCAGGTTTTTAAGTAGTAGCCCTCACCTTGTACCAAATGCAAAGAGCACTAAAGACCTTCTGAGGTTTGCTCAACTCCCAGAAAATGAAATTGTCCCTCTTTTCTGGGGAAGAGAAGGCTCAAGTTAAACCACACACCAGAAAATCTTTGAGGCTTGAACTCAAGACACAGTGTACCTACCCTCACTATAACCAAGCCTTTCCCTTTCTATTCCTCTCTTATGGAAATTGGCACATCTAAGCTACCTTTTCATAAAGTAAAATAATTTGACTTTGCCTGAAAGGAAAGTGACAAGTGGGGTCTTGTACCACCCCAGGGGAGTCTTCTTGATATCTGTGTCCAGCTATGGAAGTTTCCAGAAATAACTTGGAAGTTTCTGGAATACCTTCTTAGGCTATGAGGAAGTGGTTGCTGTTCATCTTGTAGGAACTTCTAGTGGCTTTTCCAAGCATCCTTAGGTACTCTGTGGATGCTCTGTGTATACCTCCTCTTGTAGGTGAGGCTTAGAGATGAACTGACTTGCCCAGAAACACAGCTGGCAAATGGAAGAGCCAGACTTCACCCCTTATTCTCCAAAGCACAGTCCTAGGATCTTTTCACTCCACCAGGGCAGCCCTTTACAAAGTATGTCTGGAAATGCTTCAAACAATCTAAGGCTTAATCATCATGGGGATAAGGTAGGGAGCCATGTCTATACTGGATCTGGTAATGATTCAGTTCCTAAGATTTCTTCTTGTGTATTTCATTAGAAAGTGTGCTGTGTACAGGGTCCAAGGACCTGGTGTCATATCTAGCCTTGGTGATTAATACTTGTATGATCTGGGGTAAGTCCTTTAACCTCCCTAAGCCTCAGTTTCCTCATCTGTAAAATTAGAGTGGGGTACTAGATGGCATCAGAGTTCACCTCTAGCTCTAGATTTATTCTCCTATGAGTAAGGGAGAAGGAGCTTTGTTCATTTTCTACCCATCAGCTAGGTGGTGCAGTGGATATAGTGCTAGATCTGCAGGGGGGAAGACTCATCTTCCTGAGTTCAAATCTGGTCTGAGACACTCACTAGCTGTATAACCCTGAGCAAGTCAGTTAACCCCATTTGCCTCAGTTTTCTCATCTGTAAAACAAACAGGAAAAGGAAATGTCAAACCTTTCTATTATCTCTGCTAGGAAAAGTCCAAATAGGGGTCACAAAAAGTTGGACATGATGGAACACAACACATAAGAGTGACTAACCTTCTCTGTTCCTCAAGGAGCAATGGAAGGCTTGGTCTGTCTCAGCAAGCAAAATTATTTTCCAAATCAAGTAACAGTCCTGTGGGACATCTTGTTCTCCTTTCATGAAGTAGCAGAGTGCTATCAACAGTGGCAGAAAGATAAGCCCCATTTTCCATTATCATGGGGCAGCCTTAGCATTGGAGCCAGAAAGACCTAGAAAATCCTTCAGAAATGCAACTATCCCTTAGATAAGGAAAACTTAGGGATGAGTCTGGCCTGCTGAGGGATCATCAGTGTATTCATAGCAGTTTTGTGGCTTTGTAGCCAGAACTATCACTGGGTGGTACCCAAGGCAAATTAGACCAGAGGGATGGGGTTGGGGGAAGCACTTTGAATCTCTTGAAAACCAGAGTTTTTCCATGTATGTAAAATTAAAGTAGATGTCAATGGAAAGAAGGTTTAAGGGGAGTCATGGCTAAGGTTTATTTCTCCCCTCCTTTAGAGCCAGGGGATGGGATTGATGGATGAACTACATGGTCTCTTATTGAAGCCCAAGGTCATTTGGTTCTCCATGGGATTGTACATTTAGAGATGGAAAGTGACCTTAGAGCTCAGGGAATCCATTCCCCTCTTCTTACAGAGAAGGAAACTGAGGCTGGTAAGTGTTAGTGGCTTGCCTAGGGACTTAGAACAAAATTTGACCATGACTAGAGGTTCCCTGCCTAGCCTCAACACTACTAATATTGGCAGACCAGAAAGAAACCATAAAGAGGTAAGAAAGTATTTTGGATAGAGCCCGAGACTTGAGTCAGGAAGACAACTTAAAATCTTGCCTCTGACATTTCACAGCCCTGTGCCATAGGGCAAAGCATTAACCTTTGTTAGTCCGTGTTTCCTCATCTGTAAAATGAAAGGGTTGGAGTCACTAGCTTTTACAGATCCTTCTAGTTCTAATTCCACTCTTCTACGGCCAAATCCCTTTTTCTAAAAGTACCAGTACCTTTCTACTCCAGATGCTTCTGGGTCAAGTTTCTTAGCAGAGCCTG
Organism: Monodelphis domestica; assembly: GCF_027887165.1. NCBI lineage: Eukaryota > Metazoa > Chordata > Mammalia > Didelphimorphia > Didelphidae > Monodelphis > Monodelphis domestica. The sequence goes on along the minus strand of NC_077232.1, from coordinate 299,659,492 downwards.
GAATGATTTACATCTTGTCTTTTCTTCTAGATTGACCTTTTCCAAATACATAACCAGGAAAATGGCCATTCATATATAGGAAATTCCCTGGTATACAGATTCTTTTGAGTCTCTTTCCCTACAACTATCTTAAAATCTGTGTTTTGTGATGTTTATGTGCTCAATTACAGAGACAAATTAGACCCCTTACATGTATCAAATAACCTACTGACATGAAGTTGTCCATAGACCCTTGAAACTCCCAGACAACTTTCTAGTTGTATGACCTTGGGCAAGTCACTTAAATTCATTTATTTAGTCCCTGCCCTTCTGTCTTAGAGTTGTTACTAGTTCAGAAAAAAAATATTTAAGAGGAATTCTATGGTCTTGATTCTTAAATTTTAGCACAAAAATTCCCCAGGGGAGATAATACCCCGATTTATAATAATCTGTCATTTCATCCATAAACCTTAAGTCCATAAATTGTAGTAGGATATCACTGCTGCTATAAGCTATCAGCTGGTTCACAAACCACCGTCAATTCCTTCCAACCCCACAAAATATTCTTAGAGTAGGCTAGAGCCTATTGAGAAAGCAATTGCTGCCTCTTGATCCCAGAGCATCACGCAATGCAGGCCTTGGGCTAGAAACCAGATGAGTTAGAAATCAGTGACTGACCAAGAAGAAAAAAACCACACATTTAAATTAAACTACCCAGATTTTGGGGGACACCATGCTTGTGTCACACACACACACACACACACACACACACACGCAAAACTAGGCATCTGGACCAACACAGGGATTTTAGGCTCTCTCTTCTGTATGATGTGGTCTCTCCTCTTTCTTGGTGGAGATCCATTGTTATCCTGATTCATTCTCAGCCCCAGTTCTAATCCACTGAAAGGGCAGGATGATATTTCTTTGGAAATGACTAAAATCGCACTCTCTGGTGACAGCTAATTAATGAAAGAAATGCTTTTTTTGCTTTCCCTCCATGCCGGGTTCTCTTTTGGTGTTTGGAGGTGTAAGTTCCTATCTGGGGCTGGCCACCTTACACCTTGGGGGCTTATTCCCCTGCAGACTTCTGGTTCTCTCACATCTTTGCCATGCAGATGAATGCTACAGATCCATGAATGGGAATACAGTAAAGAGTCAGAGGCTTGAAAAAGCTGTCGAATACCTTGCTTTACGGAGGAGAAGTTGACCAAACACCGCAGTAAAGCAATTAATTCGTTAAGCATTTACTAAACTTGTACAAAAATGGGTCAGATCCTGAAGTAGGGGTGAGGTGGGGCCAAGTGTGAAGAGGAAAATAAAAGCAATCTCTGACCTTAGGGAGCTCTGATGGAGGTGGTGGGGATGGGTAGGAGAGGCAGGAGGAGAGAGCTGGATATATACAAAACCCAAACCAAGCTTGAGAAGCCCTTCACAATGGCTCAACATGACCTGGAAACTACCCACTCTGGTGTTTGAAGCCTGTTGCAATCTGCTAGCCTGGAGCTTGCCCTCTTTTAGGGCAGAAGATCTTTCCTGGCTTTTGCCCAGTTTTTCCTTCATACTTGGACTACATATTCCCATCTCACTTCTGCCTCTTCCCATTCCTGTTGTCGTTCAGTCAATTTTCAGTTATGTCTGACTCTCCTTGACCCCATTTGGGGTTTTCTTGCCAAAGACATTGGAATGGTTTGCCATTTCCATTTCCGGTTTGTTTTACAGATGAGGAACTGAGGCAAACAGGTTAAGGTGACTTGTCTAGGGTCACAGAGACAATATCTGAGGCCCGATTTGAACTTAAGAGGAATCTCCCTGACTCTAGGCCCAGTACCCTACCCACCTGGCTATCCCTAGAATCCCTAGCTTCCTTCAAAGTTCAGGTGGAGGGCCTCTACCTACAGAAAACTTATCCAGATTCTCTCTAGTAGCTAGTGCCACACTGCCCCCACCTCGCCACTGAATTACCTTGTATATAATTATCTAAACAGGTTTACTCCTACTAGAATATAAGGTCTTTAAAAGCACCATCAGTTTCGGTTCCCCAGTCCCTAGTACAGGGCCTAGAAAATGAGATGCTCAAGCTAGACAAGGTGGCACAGGTCTATTTATAATCCCTGCCACAGGGAAGGATAAATCTAGGGGACCTTTTGTGGCTTTGGAGTTCTGAGACAAGGTAAATTAAACCAGTCAGATGTCCACACTAATTTCTCATCAAGAGATGAGGCCCCTCCCTCCTAGAGATGGTAAATGGGCACCAGGTGGCCAAGGGAGGGGCAAACTCATCCAGATACGTCACAGAACAGGTCAAAGCTCCATACCCAACAATAGCCCAGTTGGACCATGAGCAGCAACTATACTTCCATCCTGTGTGAGATTTGGAGACCCAAGCTAGGCAATTGGGGTTAAGTGATTTGCCCTGTATAACACAACTAGGAAGTGTCTCAGGTCAAATTTGAACCCAGAACCTCTCATCTCTGGGCCTGGCTCTCTATTTGGTGAGCCACCTAGCTGCCCCCCCCCCCCACCCAGCTTGTATTTTAATGGAGAAGAAATAATAGGTCCAAGTTATCTAATGACAATTCAACTTAAAACACCCCTAAAAATCTTAATTGGATGGGAAGGTCTAGAATTTTGTTAGAAAGGAGCATCCTCAGCAGAGCCCTTTGCTAAAATGAGAGAATTACTCTAGTCCCCCAGCTCTCCCTCCCTCTCCATCTCTCTCCCTCTCCCCCCACCCCTCTCCCTTTCTTGTGGCAGCAGTAACTTTCAGCAGTGACTTAGACAATCCTGGGATGAGAATTCCTAGATCACCCAATTTCTGGCTCTTGCCTTTCCATTTCCTTTTCTGGGCATAGATGTGATCAGTAATCACTGATAATGAAAAAATGAATGTTTCATGCTTTGAGGGTTTTGCCACTGATAATCCCGAGTTTGAGATCTCCTTGGGTCCAAAGAGATGATTTCTACAATGGAATGCTTCTTAGAAAAGATCCCTTCTTCATATCTTCTTTGCAAAAGTGATGGAATTTGGCTTTCCAAAAAGAAACCAGGATATCTGGCCTCTACCAACACTTCATAATAATTGCTGGGTCTATTTAATAAATGTGCAAGGAGGGAAATGTACCTCCACCTTTTTTTTTTCCTTTTTCAACCTTTTGGCAGAAGCATATTCCTGTAATAGGCTATTTGAATGTTTTATGGTTCTCCAAATGTTCATGAATGCCACCGAATAGTACTCTTATTTGTTTATTGGAATATAGGCAATAAGCTGTCTCATACTTGATGTCCACACTTTACATGGAACATCTTTGTGGGAGGGGACCTTGTTACATAGGAGAGCTCCTTTTTACATGAGTCATATCTAAACTTTGTTTTATACCATTCTTAGTGGGAACAGAGACAGAGAGATTTGATTCCTCTGTGGGTCAGGACACTCAAGATCAAGTCCTGGTGAAAACGAATTCAGAATCTCTTGGGCAGGGGTGAGAAGCATAATGGGAGCAGGAGTGGTGGTGCCTTAATCTTAGGCTACATAAGTAAATGTGAAGTACATACCAAGTAGCTAAAAGGTAATTTCAGAGCATTACTAGATGCTGGGAGGATCAGGAAAGGCCTCATGTAGAAAGTGGAACTGGAGATAAGCTTTGAAGGAAGCTAGATTATTTGTAAGGCAGAGGTGAAGCCACAGTAAATATCAGGTATGAAGGACAGCCTGGGCAAAGGTAGCAAGATAAGAGATGGAATGACATTAATGAAGAATGGTAAGTAAGAGGCAGCTAGGTGACTTAGTGGATTGAGAGTCAGGCCCAGAGATGGGAGGTCCTGAGTTCTAATATGACCTCAGACACTTCCCAGCTGTGTGACCCTGGGCAAGTCATTTAACCCCCATTTGCCTAGCCCTTACCATTCTGTCTTGGAACCAATATTGTATTGGTTCCAAGACAGAAGGTAAGGGTTTAAAAAAAAAAATAATTGTAAGTAAGATGGTTTAGCTGATCTGTTCAGCATGTAAAGGTGTATAAAGAGTCTGGAAAGGTAGTCTGGACTCTGATAATAAAGCATGAATGATGTCGAACAATAGAATTTACATTTTATCGAAAGGATGTCACTGGAGACTTGATCAGAGGATCAACATGTACAGATTTGTAGTATTGGAACATTATTCTATTAGCTGTGTGGAGGACAGATTGATGAAGAGGAGAAATTTGAGGCAGAGTTCACTTAGAAGTTTGTTGCAATGAAATTGGAGAACTTTTGCCTGAACAAAATCAATGCATCTTGGATTAAGGAAAATGTGAATTGGAAGGAAAATTTTTTGCATCTGATAGCACTGATAAGGTTCAGTTGTCCAAGATATCTAGGGAACAAACAAATATGTATATGACCAAGAGTCATTCCCCTATGGATAAGTGGTTATAGAAGATGCACAGATTGCAAAAGATGACATATGACCAACATATGGAAGATTTCTACGAATCACTGATGAGAGAAATGCAACTCAATTCTGAGATTTCACTTTAGGTCCAGGAATGATATTAATAGTCAATATTAGAGACACTTCAAGAAGACACTTGATGGAGCTTTAAATTGGTCCAAACATTTTTTGGTAGCAAATTGGAATTATGCTTTTAAAAATACTTTAAAAAAAAAATACTTGTACTCAGAACTCACTGTTAGACATGTAACTGAAAGAGGTCAAAGAAAAAGAATGCTGCTATAAATACCAAAATATTCATTGTAGCATTTGGGTGGTGGTATGGGGTAGCGAGAAATTGGGAGACAAAATAACTGTCCATTGATTGGAGAATGGCTAAAACAAAGTACAATATACATTTTTAATAGACTATTACTCTATGCCATAAGAAAAAAAATAAATATCAGGAATTCAGGAAAATGTAGCAAGAATTATAGGAATTGATACATAATGAAGAAAGCATAATCAGAAAGGAAACAGACAATAACTAGCATTGTGCATACAATAAAAAATGTAATGTGTAATTTTTATGACCCAGATTCACCCTGGGAATGAATGAGGTGAGAACATGTACCTCCTTTTTTTATAGCAGTATGAAACTTGGGCAAAGAAACATTATATATAACATCAAACTTGGGTGAGATTCCAGTTATTTTTGCTTACCTGCTTCTCTTTTTTAGTGTTTGTATAAGGATCTCTCTTCTTGGGTCAGGAAAGAGGAGGGATTTATTCAGGTAGAAATATGCAAAAGTTATCAGGCGAGAGGTGATGAACTCTTGAACTAGAGTGGTAGATGGATAAGTAGAAGGAAGGGGGTCATGGGACTGAATAAAGTTATGGAAGTAGAATAGAGGCTTGACAAATTCTTGGCCAGGAACAAAGTGGGGCCAGGTGCAGGGATGAGGGGAAAAAATGAAAATGGTACAAAGGTTGTCATCCTGGGTAGCTGAAAGGATGGTGGTGCCCTCGAGAGGAACAGAAGTTAGATTTAGGGGAAAGGATAAGTTGTATTGAGTTTGAGATACCTCTGAAACATTCATTTGGAAATGTCAAATAGGTGATTAATAATGTAGGACTGGAGATCAAAGAGAGAAAGAGATAGATTTAGAATGTCAAAAGTCAACGTATTCTGGAGAATGATAGAGCAGGAAAACTAGACATCCTACATGAGAGTATAGGGCCCCTAAGACTAGAAGGATACTCTCTAGTAAGGATAGGATGGAGAAGCACTTCCCCAGGGGAACAATACTGATTAATTAAAAGTAGGCCTATTAGGGAGCAGCTAGGTGGCTCAGTGGATTGAGAACCAGGCCTAGAGACAGGAGGTCTGGCCTCAGACACTTCCCAGCTATGTGTCCCCGGGCAAGTCACTTGATCCCCATGGCCTAGCCCTTACCACTCTTCTGCCTCGAAACCAATATACAGTATTGGTTCTAAAATGGAAAGTAAAGGTTTTAAAAAAATAGGCCTATAAAGAGGTCACTGACCCTAATTACAAGAGAGAAAATAACTTGTTTTTTCCTCCCTTCAAATCTTCAAGCAAAGGCTGGTTGATAACTATTTTTCCCATGTGATATAAAGGGGACTTTTGATTTGGTCTAAATGGCATCTGAGTCTTCTAATTCTACAGATTCTATGCTACTAGATGGGTTCCATTAGTGAATATGAACAAAGGTGGTTGTTATGGAAGTACTGGTTGAGAGAGTGTAGACACCCAGCCTAGTTTGGAGAATGTGCTTTGTCCTAAACCCCTCTGTTAAACCATTCCACCCAGCAGACCCTTCCTTAGACTAACTCCACTGATGTGTTTGTCATGACATGTTTAGGACAGGAGGAGAAAACCACAAGGATTCTGTCCTTTTGGTACAGTCGAGTCTGTAATCTGACCAAGACCCAGGGCAATAGGGTAACAAAGGACGGGAGAAAAGCCAAGAGAAAAATCTTTTTAGGAGAGGCTGGCTTCTTGACCCCCCCAATGGCTTTATCTTCAACTTGGCTTAACCCTTCTGGTTCTGCTTTCTCATTTTCAGGGGAACAACTAGATAACCTGATAAGTAAGGCCAACCTCTTTCATTTTTAAGAAGCATTTGATTATAAGAGACAGTGATTTAGTCTCTGTTGTTAGACTATCCCAGGGAGTGAGACTTATCTGTGTTTAGGATGGAGAGGCTTTGGGCTCAATATCCTTCATTTGCTGGATGGACTCTCTTCCTGAACATCCTGGTAGCTCCTCCACCATCGTGGAGATGATGACTGCCTACCTAGGATTCAAGGCAACATGGGAGACTCTCGGGCAGAATTCTTTTTGTACCTTACTCCCAATTTAGAAACATGCTTGTACCATCCTCCCCCTCCCCCCCCCAAATGGTTGGCTTTGTTTTGAACAAAAATTCACATAAAACCTGACAGGTACCAAAGTAGCAACTTTAGAATGATGGGACTAGTGATCCCCTTCCAAGCCTTCTTTATGTGGAGACAGAAAAAGACCTGAATGAAAAATAGGAGATACAGCAGAGGCTGTAAGGGAGGAAATACACAAGTATATACACAAGTATATGCTGATACACCTGATAAGAACAAAGTTCAGGCTGGCATACTTTAGATGGAACAGATTTGGTTTATATGATGTTGAGATGTGGCTGACAGGTTTATCTGCATTTTGTAATTTCCAGGGGATTGAATCCCAAACTTCTACCAGGAAAACCTTGTATTAAAAAAAACAAACTATTCCCCCCCCCCCCCCTCCCCATGGCCGTGCTCCCAGCAGATGATGGAAAGAGAAGCCCAAATTAAACAAGGCTGTAGAGAGGCTGTCCACGGATCACAAGTTTGTCAGTACTCCCAGCTAACTTAAAACAAAGCAAAAACAACCCTTACCTTCTGTCAGAGTTAATAGTATTAGTTCCAAGGCAAAAGAGAAGTGAGGACTAGGCAATGGGGGTTAAGTGACTTGTCCACAGTCACAAAGCTAAGAAATATTCTAAGGTCAGCTTGGAACCCAGGACCTCCTGCCACCAGGCCTGTCTCTACAATCACTGAGGCACCTTGCTCCCTCTTTTGACTGCTTTTGATCATGAAATCAGATTTAAAGCTTGCCAGAGATGCTATTAATTCCAGTTCTTTTATTTTGCAGTTGAGGAAGCACAGCATGATTATGCACCTTGCCCAGAGTCACACAGCTATCTAAGGTGTTTCTCTTGAATATTATGTTAAGCCTAAACAAAACCACCAGTCTGGGTGTCAAGAGACCCACCTTCTATGGCTCTTTCACCAGCTATAAGTGACTGAGAATCCCTGTTGTCTTCTGGGCCTCCTTTTCCCCATTTGGTTCCCAAGGGATGAACAACTTCTTGGATTCTATCAGCTTTGAGCTATAGAACAACAGGACAGGTGGATGCCAAGTGAGGTGAAGGAACAAATTACCACAACTGGACCTCAAAGAGTGATGTCAAGGTGTTTAATATATAGCCCCTGAGCCATTGATGCTTTAAAAATTTTAAGAGAACCCTTGAGTGACACTGGCCCTATATAGGCAGATCAGTCAGAGACCTAGCTTCTAGTCCTGATCTGCCTCTTAGCTGTTAAAATGAAGAAGTGATGCTTATCACAGCTAGCTTTTATGCTTTGGAAAGCGCCTTCAATACTCTCTTCTTTGATCCTCACAATAACCCTGGAAGGTAGGTGCGATTATTATCCCCACTACACAAATGAGGACTGTTGAGTGACTTGACCAGAGTCACACAAGTAGGAAGTGTCAGTGGTCCGATTTTGACTTGGGTTTTCCTGACTCCCAGTACAGCATCCATCCATCGTTCCACCTACTCGCTTCCAGGACATGGCTTAATTTCCTTCTAAGGTCCCTTCTAGCCTTAACATTCGTCGACAAGCTTAGGCAGTCAGCCCCGCAAATGGAACTTTCCAAAGCAGAGGGAGCCTGCGGGGAACCAGTCAGAAGAGACTGGGCACAGTCTGTCGGAGGCCTTCTCTCAGAGTGGGGAGAGGGCACTGATGGAGCAGAGCTAGGACCAGGAATCCAAGCCAAGGGAGGCTACAAGTCTGAGTCACAGGGCAACGTGGTGCTGGAGCTCAGGTGCCGTCTGCTGCTTTGCTCCCCCTTCAGTACATCCTCTGGATTCGTGTAGGCTGCAGGCCGGGGCATCCTGAAGCCCACCCGGGGCTTGGGGCCATTCTGAGGCTGAAGCCGGCTCTGGCTTTGCTGGGACAAAATCCCCGAAATGGAGGGAGCTTCGGGCCATTGAATTCGCACCGAGTTAAGACTGCTGCGTCGAGGATTAGGATACGCCTTAGGGCGCCCAGCACAGCACTCTACACAGACTTGGGCTAAGCTGAGCGCCAGGGAGAAGCCCCCCATCAGCAGCAGGCAACTGCCCAGGAAGCCAAGCACGACACTGTAGCCAACCCGTAGCTGAACCGGGCTGGCCTGTGCGGGCAGCACAGTGCGGTTTTGCAGGACATGGGTGTACCAAGACACGGGGATGAGTTCCAGGAGGCCCGCGGCAAAGAGCACCAGGCCCGAGACCCCTGCTAGCCAGGCGCAAGGCTTCGTGCGCCAGCAGCGCACCCCCAGCGTGGCCAGCAGCAGCCCCACGGCCGTGGTGGCCAGCCCGGTGACTGTCAGTGCTCGGGCCGCGCGCACGGGTGCAGCCTCATAGTAGCCCAGCTCGTCCGGCAGCCCACACTGGCTGTCTTGGCTGCTCTGCTCCGAACAAATGTCCCACAGCCCCTGGGTCAGCAGAAAGTTCACAGGCCTATCCAGGAAACCTGTTGCCTGCCGCCAGCCGGGAGTCAGCGTGCTGACCAGGCACAAGAGCAAGCCACAGGGGGCCAGCACCAAGCCCACAGTCATGGCTGCGGGCGTCCTCATCCCAGCTGTGGGTGGGCTGAGCGAGCCCGCTGGCCGCCCGCCCAAGGGAAGAAGTCAGCTCTTGGGTAATCAGGAATACAGATTTCCCCGAGGTGGGGGGGGAGGGGCGCCGCCTCAGGAGCTTTCCCTCTCACTCGGCTCTCCCCTAGCAGACAGCTGCTCTGCTAAAGGGGTCGGCGCGCCCTGGGCCGTCAGAGCGTCCAAGTTTGGGCTGTCCGGCTCAGGGCTGCTCTGCTCCGCGCCTTGCCGTCTTCTCCTCGAGCTATCCCTCCTACTTTGCCTCTGGCCGCCCATGCCTCTCCTCCTTTCTAAGAGGCAGAGCTCCGCCCGTCCCCGAGTGAAACCAAAGCCCTGGCAGTCTCACCGAAACTGGGGGAGCCCCGGAGTCCGCCTGGCCACTTAGGGAGGGGCTGACCCCGTGAGGGCAAACAGGAAGCTGCCACTGGGCCCTGCCCGGTCCAACCCCTCCCTTGCTTGCTCCTCCCCACTTGGACAAAAGTGGCAGGCAGGGTTGGTAGGAGGGAGGGGGCTAGGAGAGCCCGGCGGCAGCACACTGTTCTCAGTGGTCCCGACTGAGGGAGTCATCCTTCATCCCGAGCTCCGTCTGAGCTGGGTCGGGACGTAGTCTTAGCGTTCTAGCTTCTCCTCATCCCATCCCACCACTGCCCGGAGCCCCTTTCTGGGCTCCTTCACTAAGTGAGGGGAGGCCCCAGACTTCCCAGCCTCTCTTGGGGCCTCTCCTAAGATCTTAGTAATTATCTGGAAATCTTTAGCTTCAGTCAGTTACCTTTCCGCCCACTCCGGGCACTTCCTGACTGTTCTTCGGGGCAGAGGAGGCAGGAGGGAGGTGGGGGGAGAATTTGTAAAATCTCGGTTCAAATGTTTCTTTTAAAAAGAAAATACAAAAACCCAGTGTCCCAGGATGTAGCTTATAAACAGTTTTGGCTAAGGCTGGTTCAAGTAAGAGTCCCAAGATGTAACAACTAGAAATAATAGCTGCCCATTCTACCGAACTTCCAAAACTTGTCTCCTTTGAACTTCAAGGCTAGCCTGGGGAGTCCGAGGACTTAAACTGCCCCCAGGAGCCAAAAGGATCCACAATCCCAGCCTATCGCCCAACTCCCACCCCAAGTTGCTCTAAGGAAATCACGAAGCCCTAGTCTGCCTGGCACCGCCCAGTTCACCTTGAATGACAATTAGCATTCAAAACTTTCCTTGCAGGAAGAATGGATTCAATTTAATGCGATAAAATTTAAGATAAATTTAAACCCCAACACCTTTGTTTGTCAGTCTTTAACTTAAGTTGTGAGTTAAGCTAGGTAGCAGAGGATAGAGGCTATTATGAGAGGAAGAGAGGAGTTGAAATCCTACCTCAAACGCTGTCACTTAACTTCTGACTCAGTTTCCTCTGCAATAAAAGGAGGACTATAACAACATTTACCACTGGAGTTTTTGGGGGGATAAAAATAAATTTACATACTCGTGAAAGGTGTTTTGCAAACCAAACTCTACAAATGTTAGCTACATTATTTTTTCATATCATCTTTATTTCTAAATATGTTCCTCTTGCCCTTCTAAGGGAGCCATATCTCGCACCTAGGAATTAAAGAAATGCTGTGCAAATTCTTTGGGTCCTTGCTAGTCATTACCAATAAATAAGCCAGCCCAGGATACAAAAACAGGGAAACGACAGTTTATGCAGATTGTGACATTCTCCATCAAAAGAATAGCTAACCTTCATATATATGCAGCACTTACTATGTCCCTGAAGGATATCCTGAGACATTACAGAAAAAACTCAGCAAATAAAAAACAAGATGTAGTTCTGTCAATATGGGTATCCATTTGAAGGCAGAAAAGTGGTAAGAGCAAGACAATAGGGATTCATTCAGTGGAATTGAGTGCTGGCTAGGGGAAGAGGGTGGGAGGAGGGGAGGGAAAGGACATGAATCATGTAACCATGGAAAAATTCTTAATTAAATAAAATTTTAAAAAGACAATTGAGATTAAGTGACTCTTCCACAGTCATATAACTGGAAATGTCTAAGACTGGATTTGAACCTAGGATTTCCTGTCTCTAGACCTAGCTCTCTATCAACTGAGCCACCTAACTGCCATTCTTAAAGATCTTTAACTCTAAAAATCCTCTTTCAGGGATACCTGTTAATTGAAGGATGGCGGAGCAAGTTATGGTATGTGAATTAGTGGAATACTGTTGTGTTGTAAGCAATTAAAAAGGAAATGGTGTCAGAAAAACCTGGGAAGACTTATATGAAGTAATGCAAAGCAAAGTGAGCAGGACCAGGAAAAAAATGTACATAGTAATAGCAATATTGAAAAGATAGCCAGTTATGAAAGACTTATCTGATTCTAGAGTTCCAAAGGACTCAAAATGAAAAATGCCATTCCCTTCCAGTGGAGAATCAATGGCCTCAGAGTGCAGATTGAAGCATATTTTCTCATTTTTCTTTGGTACATGAATGATATAAAAATGTTTTGCATAACTTCATATACATAATGATTATAATTCTTGTCTTTTCAGTGAATTGGAGAGGCATGGAAAAAATTTGGAACTGAAAATAAAAAGAAAATTAAATGTAAAGTCTTTCAATAGGAAGAAAAATTAATTCAGTAAAATTAATCAACAGTGTTTGCAGAATATACTATGTTCCAAACTCATAATTCCCTGCCTCTGCACAAATGAAGTGAGGTCCCTTTTCTCCTCTCTGGAGTTCAGAGTTCCTGATACCAACTAGATGCAGTGATGCCTACTGGATGCTGTAAGCCACATGGCTGATATCAGGGGTATTATTTAAGACATTTTCAGACTCTTTGTGACCCCATTTGGGGTTTTCTTGGCAGAGATACTAGAAAGGTTTGCCATGTCCTTCTCCAAATCATTTTATAGATGAAGGAACTGAGGCAAACAGGATTCAGTGACTTGTGCAGGGTCACGCATAGTAAATGTCTGAGGTCAGATTTGAACTCAGGAAGAGGAGTCTTCCTGACACTAGCTTGGGCACTCTACTGTGCCACCTAGTTGCTTGCTGAAAGGCAGGAAATCAAGAAAACTCCTTTCCCTTCCTGCCTTCTCAGGCTGGGATGTGGGGATCATAATTTGCAGCTTAACTCACAAAAATGTTGATCAGAGCTAATAGGTTTATAAAGGCCGCTCAGAACAGGACCAATTGGGGTTTGTTTTTTCTAGCCAGTGACCAGTGTGAAAGAGGGAAATGTCAAAATGAATGGAAAAGACTGGATTTGAAAAACTGTCTCAGATGGAATCCTGCTGCCATGGGGGATGGGATGGAACATTCCATCCAAGTTAAAGTTGGAGCAGTTGAGAACTGCTGACTTCTCTGTTCGAAGGAACAAAACCCCTACTGAGAAGATAACCTATATTCATTAACCCTTTGCTGAGAAACAGAAGACCCAATCCATTCAATGGGTGATATAATTAGGAGGGAGACTTTTCCCTTAGGGGAAAACAAGAGCCTATCCTGAAGAAGATTTTTACCAACCATATCTCTGAGACAAGAAATACCAACATCTTGAGCTCACCAAGACATTAAATATAGTCTGGGACTGATTCAGATCCCCAGAATCATCAGGGACCTCCTGTTTCCTCTACCCTTGTTTATACCTCAACCCTTTTACCCAATAACTAGATATTTTTGGTTCTACTGGAGACTTAATCATCTTCAATGTGCTAGAGGGGGAATAACAAAATACATCTACTAAGAAGAAAGAGACTGAAGGGTCTACCTTCGGCTCTGGTCAGATCTGACTCCATAGTCAAACAGCTCTGCCTGGGGAAAGGGAGGAAGAAGTGGTGCCACCTTTTATCTATTCCCTCTTACCCAAGTATCTGGCAACACATTGGTTCCTTCTTGATTACCCCGCTAATACACCAGCTTCATTATTTTCCACCTTTAATAACCAGATGACAAGGCTTGCATCAATTCTATTCCTGACTGTACTTCCAACTTTCTAGAATTCAGTAGTCTCACCCTGAAATCCCCCATGTATCTAGGTCCTCTTCACACTGGAATATTCATCTGCATGAATTCCTCCCAGGGCTTCTGTTTTGTGGAAGGACCCAATTGGGTCAGACTTTATTCCCCTTCAGGCTGTGTTTCTGCCTTCTGGACTTCAGTATAACATGCCCCACTCAGGAAACTTAAGATCTTCCCATTTTTGGCACCCTATTTCCCCCCCTTTTTTAAACCCTTACCTTCCATTTTAGTATCAATACTGTGTATTGGTTCCAAGGTAGAAGAGTGATAAGGGCTAGGCAATGGGGGTCAAGTGACTTGCCCAGGGTCACACAGCTAGACTGAGTCTGAGTGTCTGAGGCTAGTCTCTGAGCCTGGTTTTTGAACCATTGAACCATTCAGCTGGCCCCTTTGGCTCCCATTAGAGCCCAAACCTCTTAAGGGAAGAGCCTGTCTTTTTCTTTGCTTATTTGTATCCCCAGGGGTTACCGTAGTCTCTGGCACTGGGCAAAATCCTTGTTGCTTTGCCCTTCATCAGCAAAGTATTAACTTATTGCTTTAGTTATGTAACACATGTCAAACTGGGGGGGGGGGGGGGAGGTCTGTTCTTGGAGTCAGGGAGACCTGAGCTTCATTCAAGTACCTCTTCTGACATCTGTGTAATACTGCTTAAGTCAATGACCCAGGCAAGTCTGTAAAAGATAGTAAAGAGTAGAGAAAATGCTAATGTAGAAAGGTAATTTCTCAAAAGGATCTCCCCATGCCAACCAAATCACATTTTGGTATAGAAGTTAACATATATGGTTTTCCTGTTTGTTTTTTATACTAGTTCACATATATCTTCCCCACGCTTCAATGTCATCTTCATCTTCATTCACTTTTTGATACAGTGATATTCCAAAATGATCAGTTTTCAGAAGGTTAAGGCACTCCCAAGTCAATGATCATCCACTTGGTTCCCAGTTCTTTGCAACCTCCAAAGTGTTGATGTGAATATTTTGTTATATATGGACGCAAGTCACCATGAAGGAGAGACAGTAGGTGGCATGTGCTGGACAAGTCAAACAGCCACCACATGACTTCCACCATCACCGCCCCTCAGACCCTGATAGAGCTGGCTATTAAAACTCAAAAAGAAAGACGTCAACTCATGGACTCTAAAGAAAGATGGAATTAGCTTAGCATGCCTTGGAACTAACTGGTTAAGCATCTTGATCTCTAAACTGGGGGCACAAGAATTATTCCAGACCCCTTCCTAGTATCCTAGGGTGTATTTCTTTCCTCATCTTTTTGGGCAACAGCAGTAGAATATTTATAGTAGTAATAGAAGCTTTGGCAAACAATGCTCGAAAACTCAACTTGCACGTTTCTTGGTATGATGGAATTCATATTTCATATATCCTGCAAGATACAAAGGAGTAGTGATATATATGCATATATTTTTTTTCTTGTCCAAGGACCTTAATAATGTGCTTTGATTGAATTTCACAGTACCTATTTTTAGAATTTTTCAGATTCTCTTTCAAGTATTGCAGGAGCTGTGAAGCACCATTTTGATTAAAGTTGTCCCCCAGATACAGAAAAAAATCAATGCCTTTGTCGAAATATGACTCTAGTTGTATTTGAATGAAAAAAATAAGTGAGCAAATTAAGAATAAATCCATATATTTGTTTAACATCTAAGAATGACATAGGTCCATTGCCCGCTGAAGGAATGGTAGAATTAGACCACCATCTGCTGGTGCCTGGGAGTTGAGCATTTTGAACAACTAGGTTCAGTGGCACAAGAATGATTCCAGGGATCTTCCTAGATATTTTTAAAGTGTATTTCTTGCCTTCTCCTCTTTTCACAAAGTTAAATACATGGAACCAGTGAATCAAAGCTAACCCTGCACATTTCTTGCTGCAACAAAATTCACATTTCACACATCCTGTAAAATATATCAAAGTAGGAACTTAAGCAAATTGTCTAAAGATTTTTCTTGCCCAAGATGCTTAATGAATCTGAATTTTGCAGTAGCTATTTAGAATTTTTTTCAGATTCTCTTCCAGAGGAAGCAGAGGCTTTTAAGCACCATTTTGAAAAAGTTGTTTAAAAAAATAGAAAAAACATTATTTTTGGTGAAAATATTTCTATACTTGTGTTTATTAGAAAAAATGAACAAACTTATCGACTTAAGAATTGATATCTTTGTTCATATAAAATCAGAAATCAAGGAGTCCATCTTTTGATCCCAATAATAGGTGGAATTAGACCAGCATCCCCTTGTGCCTAGAGGTTGAACATTTTGAGTCCCAGAGTCGGTAGCACAGGAATAATTCTAGAAATTTCCTAAGGTAGCCTAAAATTCACTTCTCTGCTTCAAGTTTTTTTTTGGGGGGGTGGAGGTGGGTATTAATCATGTGAAGTTAAATGTAAGAATTGACTAAACAGTAACTATGAATATTTTTTGTAAGGGAATTGATATTTACTAAATTCTTCAAAATATATGTGACGACTTGGCAAAAATGTCAAAAGACTTTTCCCAAAAATGCTTAATAATGTGTGTTTGTATGTTTAGTTTTGTAGTAGCTATTTTTAGAATTTTTCAGATTTTCTTCCAAGGACCAAGGGGGGATGTGAAAAAACACTTTGAAAAAATCATCTCCAAAAAATGAATGGCAAATTCATTAATTTGTTTTAATTTTATCTGTTTAAAATAAGAAAGGTGTAGGGTCCATTGAATCCAAAGAAAGGTGTAATTAGAACACCATCCTTTTAGCCTGTGGGTTGAACTTCTTGAGTTCCAGACACTGGAGGTACAAGAATGATTCTAGCCCCTTCCCAGGTTTCCTAAAGTGTACTTTTCTCCTCTTTATCTTTTATGGACACCAGTAATAGAGAGTTTGGCAAAGTTAAATCCATAGAACTAGTGATTGAAAGCTAACCCTGCACATTTCTTGGTGCAACAGAATACATATTTCATTTATTCTACAAAATATATAGGAGATTTAGCCAAATTGTCTAAAGAGACAAAGATTCAAATTCAGGGCGTGACCAAATAGTGTGATTTTTTTTGTTGCCCAAGATGCTTTGTTATGTTGATGTGGATTTAATTTTCAGTATTTAGGATTTTTCCCAATTTTTCTACATTGGTCTACAGGTGTAGATTTTGAAAAAGCTGTCCCCAAAATATGCATTCCTTTGTAAAAATAAGTGAATAGTTTTTATCTTAAAAAAATTTAATGAATAAATTGAACCTAGAGTTGGTTTTAGAGGCAGGATTAAGTTTAGATGAGTAATTAATTATAGTATCTCCTATTCTACCTGGTTTCAATTCATGGAACAAGATGCCTCATCCCAAACTGCTAATTTCATTATCATACTGCTGAATCATGTGTTTTATTTGACAGCACCTTCTTCATCCTCCTTCTCCCTTCTGAATCAAAGGCTAGAGGGTGGAGTATCAAACTCCTCCCAATGCCTTCCTTTATAGAGGGCAGAAATTGGACTTTCGCCTACTCCACACCTTGCACTTGCTGCTCTGCCTGGTTTCAACTTCATAGAACAAGATGTCCTAACCCCCAAAAAGCCTTTGCTGCCCCCACCTCCACTTTACTTCCTACCTCCTTTTGTGTTTTGTTCCCCATCCCACCCTCATTAGATTATAATCTCCTTGGGGGCAAGAGGAATGCCTCTATTTTTTTTTTTTATTAATAGTATCTTCAGGGCTTCCTGCAGTGCTGGGCACATAAAGAGTTTAATGTTTATTGGATTGGAAGCATTATCATTAGATTAATAAAGCATATTATGGTTGAGATTAGGTTAGAATCAGAGTTTATTTAAAATTATAGACATTGATCTATTGGTTCCAAACAAAGGTTGACCAAAGCCCAGCAGAGCTCTTGGAAGCTGGGCACATTGGTTCTGGCACTTGTTTTTTCTTGGCATTTCCTCCCATTACTGTAAGATTTTATAAAGTTAAACCCAACAAAATAAAGATTAATTTCTGGGATGGTAGAAACCACTCCCTAAATTTGCCCTACCTGGCACTCCATTTTTGCGTGCCCCAATGCAGGGTGTAGGAGCATAAAGGATAACATGTGTGGGGCAGAGCTCTCTCTTTCTCTCTCTCTCTGCTTGAGGGCTTTTGCTGCTTAAGCGGCTAGGCAGGCTTTGGAGTTCCTATTTTGGCTTCCAGTACTTTTTAGATAGGTGAGATTCTGTCCCGTTCTGACATTTCCTCCCCATCCCCATTTTTTAAATTAAAATTACATCAGCAAGGGCTATTACCAGATTCCTGACTTGAGTTTGTTTTTCAACAGCAACCACAATATTTTATTAATACTGTAATTAATATTACTTTTATTTATTACATTTGGCAGATGGCAAAGGTTTAATGAATACCCTCAATCTTCCCCAATGTTCTTCACTTTTTATTCTCCCTTAAGTCAATTTGGAGTTTTCACTCCACTCTGTTGCCAGAGCAGTTTTTTTTTGACATTTTTTATTTGGTTAATTTCAAACATTATTCCTTGGTTACACAAATCATTTTCTATTCCTCCCTCCCCTCCCGCCAACCCTCCTATAGCCAACCTGCAATTCCACTGGGTATTACATGTGTCCCTGATCATAAGTTATTTCCATATTGTTGGTGTTTGCATTAAGATGTTCATTTAGAGTCTACATCTCCAACCATATCCCCCTCACCTATGTATTCAAGCAGTTATTTTTCTTCCGTTTTTATTCCTACAGTTTTTCCTCTGGATGTGGATAGTTGTTTTTCTCATAGATTTCTCTAAGTTGTTCAGGATCACTGCATTGCCACTAATATAGAAGTCCATTACATTTGATTGTACCACAGTGTATCAGTCTCTGTGCACAGTGTTCTCCTGGTTCTGCTCCTTTTGCTCTGCATCACTTCCTGGAGTTGTTCCAGTCTCCATGGAACTTCTCCAGTTTATTATTCCTTTGAGCACAATAGTATTCCATCACCAACAGATACCACAATTTGTTCAGCCATTCCCCAATTGAAGGGCATCCCCTCATTTTCCAATTTTTTGCCACCACAAAGAACACAGCTATGAATATTTTTGTACATGTATTTTCCTTATTCTCTCTTTGGGGTACAAACCCAGCAGTGCTATGGTTGGATCGAAGGGCAGACAGTCTTATCGTCCTTTGGGCATAGTTCCAAGTTGCCATCTATGAATGGTTGGATCAATTCACAACTCCACCAGCAATGAATTAGTGTCCCAACTTTGCCACATCCCCTCCAGCATTCATTACTTTCCATAGCTGTCATGTTAGCCAATCTGCTTGGTGTGAGGTGATACCTCAGAGTTGTTTTTATTTGCATCTCTCTGATTATAAGAGATTTTAACACTTTCATGTGCTTATTAATAGTTTTGATTTCTTTGACTGAAAATTGCCTGTTCATATCCCTTGCCCATTTATCAATAGGAGAATGGCTTGATTTTTTTGTACAACTGGTTTAGCTCTTTATAAGTTTGAGTAATTAGACCTTTGTCACATTTTTGTAATGAAGATTGTTTCCCAGTTTGATATTTCCTTTCTGATTTACATTGGTTTTGTTTGTACAAAAACTTTAATTTGGTGTAATCAAAATTATTGATTTTATATTTGTGACTCTTTCTAAGTCTTGCTTGGCTTTAAAGCCTTTCCCTTCCCAAAGGTCTGACATGTATACTATTCTGTGTTCACCTAATTTATTTATAGTTTCCTTCTTTATGTTCAAGTCATTCACCCATTCTGAGTTTATCTTGGTGTAGGTTGTGAGATGTTGATCCAAACCTAATCTCTCCCACACTGCCTTCCAATTTTCCCAGCAATTTTTTATCAAATAGTGGATTTTTGTGCCAAAAGCTGGGATCTTTGGGCTTGTCATAGATGGTTTTGCTGAGGTCATTTACCCCATCTATTCCACTGATCCTCCTTTCTGTCTCTTAGCCAGTACCAAATTGTTTTGATGATCACTGCTTTATAGTATAGTTTGAGATCTGGGACTGCAAGGGCACATTCCTTTGTATTTTTTTTTTATGATTTCCCTGAGTATCCTTGATCTTTTGTTCTTCCAAATGAACTTTAAGGTTTTTTCTAATTCAGTAACAATTTTTTGGAAGTTTGGTGGGTATGGCACTAAATAAATAGACAAGTTTGGGTAGGATGGTCATTTTTATTATATTGGCTTGTCCTACCCATGAGCAGTTAATGTTTTTCCAATTGCTCAGATCTAGTTTTAATTGTGTGCGAAGTGTTTTGTAGTTGTGTTCATATAGTTCCTGTGTTTGTCTCAGCAGATAGATTCCCAATTATTTTATATTATCTAGGCTGATTTTGAATGGAATTTCCTTAATTCCTGCTGCTGAGCTGTGTTGGAGATACATAGAAATGCTGATGACTTATGTGGGTTTATTTTGTATCCTGCAACTTTGCTAAAGTTGTTGATTATTTCAATTAGCTTTTTGGTTGAATCTCTAGGATTCTTTAAGTAGACCATCATGTCATCCGCAAAGAGTGATAGCTTGGTCTCCTTCTTGCCAATTTTAATACCTTCAATTTATTTTTCTTCTCTAATTGCTACTGCTAGTGTTTCTAGTATAATATTAAACAATAGAGGTGATAATGGGCATCCTTGTTTCACTCCTGATCTTATTGGGAATGCATCTAGTTTATCCCCATTGCAGATGATGTTGGCTGATGGTTTTAGATAGATACTGTTTATTATTTTTGGAAAGACTCTTCTATTCCCGTATTTTCTAATATTTTCAATAGGAATGAGTGTCGTATTTTGTCAAAGGCATTTTCTGCATCTATTGAGATGATCATGTCATTTTTGTTGGTTTGTTTGTTGATATGGTCAATTATGTGGATTGTTTTCCTGATATTGAACCATCCTTGCATTCCTGGTATAGATCCTACCTGATTCTAGTGAATTACCCTCATGATCACTTGCTGGAGTCTTTTTTGCTAGTATCCTATTTAAGATTTTTGCATCTATGTTCTTTAAGGTCTATAGTTTTCTCTGTTTTTGACCTGCCTGGCTTTGGGATCAGTACCATATTTGTGTCATAAAAGGAGTTTGGTAGAACTCCCTCTTTGCTTATTATGTCAAATAGTTTGTATAGTATTGGGATTAGCTGTTCTTTGAATGTTTGATAGAATTCACTTGTGAATCCATCAGGCCCTGGGGATTTTTTCATGGCTTGTTCAATTTCTTTTTCTGATATGGGATTATTTAATAATTCTATTTCTTCTGTTAATCTAGGCAATTTATGTTTTGTAAATATTCATCCATATCACCTAGATTGGCATATTTGTTGCCACATAATTGGGCAAAATAGTTTTTGATTAATTTCCTCTTCATAGGAGGTAAGTTCTCCCTTTTCATCTATGATACTGTTAATTTGGTTTTCTTCTTTCCTTTTTTAAATTAGATTGACTAGTACTTTGTCTATTTTGTTTGTTTTTTCAAAATGCCAGCTTCTAGTCTTATTTATTAGTTCAATACTTCTATCACTTTTGATTTTAGTAATTTCTCCCTTAATTTTTAGGATCTCTAATTTGGTTTTCTTCTGGGGTTTTTAAATTTGTTTGCTTTCAAGGTTTTTGATTTGCATGTCCAATTCATTGATCTCTGCCCTCCCTAATTTGTTATTATATGAACTCAAGGATATAAATTTTCCTGAGTACTGGCTTTGGCTGCATCCCATAAAGTTTGAAAGGATGTCTCATCATTGTCATTTTCTTCAATGACATTATTAATTGTTTCTATGATTTGTTCTCTAACCAGTTTTGGAGAATCATATTTAATTTCCAATTTTTGATTTTGCTCTCCATGTACCCTTACTGATCATTATTTTTATTGCCTTTTGATCTAAAAAGGTTGCATTTATTATTTCTGCTTTTCTGCATTTGTATGCCATGCTTTTATGACCTAGTATATGGTTAATCTTTGTGAATGTACCATGGACTGCTGAAAATAAGGTTTATTCCTTTTGGTCCCTATTTATTTTTTCTCCATCTATCTACTAACTCTAATTTTTCTAAGATTTCATTCACCTTTTACCTCTTATTTATTTTTTGATTTATCTAAATTTGATAGTGGTAGGTTCAGGTATAGTTTTACTATCTATTTCTTCCTTCAATTCTCCTAGTTTCTCCATTAGAAATTTGGGTGCTATACCATTTGGTGCATACGTGTTGATTAGTGATATTTCCTCATTGTCTATACTCCCTTTTATCAGAATGTATTTATCTTTCCTATACCTTTTAATCAGGTCTATTTTTACTTTAGATTTGTCAGATATCATAATGGCAATTCCTGCTTTCTTCCTATCAATTGAGGCCCAATAGGTCTTGCTCTGACCTTTAATTCTGACCTTGTGAGTATCTACCTGCCTCAGGTGTGTTTCTTGTAGACAACATATGGTACGATTTTGGATTCTAATCCACTCTCCTATTTGTCTACATTTTATGGGTGAGTTCATCCCATTCACGTTCAAAGTTATGATTGTCACTTGTGACAATCCCTAGCATTTTTGATATCCTCTCCTAGTTCTGTCCTTTCTTCTTTTTCTATGTCCTTTTAAACCAGTCGTCTACTTTTAATCAATCCCCCTAATCCCCTCCCTTGATATGCTTCCCTTTTAGTTCCCTTCTTGGTTTTTTTTTTGGGGGGAGTTTGTTAAGTTCTCTTCCCCTTTCCTTCCCTCCCTTTTTGTACTCCCTACTCCCTCTCCCTCCCCTCCCTTAGTTTCCCCTTCTCTCTTACCCTGTAGGATAAGATGGAATTCAAGATCTCAATGGATCTAGATGCTCTTCCCTCTCAGAGTTGATTTCACTGAGAGTAAGTTTTAAGTATTTTGTATTAGCACTCTCTTCCTCTCCTTCTTATAAGAGTCTTATTCTCCTTGTAAAGGATAATTTTAGCATCGTGACCTAAATTATATTAATTATTGGTCACCATGGATATCCCGAATAAAATAAAAATACCCAAGTCAGTCTGAAATTTTATGGTGATTTAATTAATATAGTGGAAAGAAATTAAGAAGGGAGAAGGAAAGGGTGTAGGATTGGGTTTGGAGTATGAAGGAGGAAGGAATCAGCCTGAACTGCAAGAGGGCTCAGCTAAGATGACTGAACCTGAATTAGCTCAAGGGCAAACTCACTGCCCAAACCCAGACAAATAGCTGCCATCACTCCAAGATCTCGGAACACTTAGCACACCGCCAGCCAGAGCCACCTCTCCGGGGAAAGAGACCAAGAGGGGAAGTGATGTTCCCTATATAGGTGTTTTACATTACTTTCCTGCATCTCATCTGTACCAATGTTAGCTTAGTTTCACTTGGGACAGCCAAGGAGTCTGTCTACCATTTCTGCACATGTCTGTTGAAGGCCATCTTCTTAGATAATTAAATCTTCGAGTATGGTGCAGACATTTCTGACCTTGTTAAACTAATTAGGGTGGAGAAATGTAGAGTTCCTAAGACTTGATTCTGTTAGAACAAGTATCTCCATCGTTACTAATCAGGAAATAGCTAAATCAGATCTTCTAAAGTATGGTCTGAGTAGGGTGAAATAGTTTAAAAATTTACACCCTCCCCTTCCCATACGTATCTTTGTGTGAAAAAGATTATTCTATTTGTTTTATTTCTTCAAATATCTCTTGGTACCATCATTGATTCCCCCCACCCTTTTTCTTTTCTTTTTTTTTGCATATCATCTTATAGCCCTTAATGCCCCAATCATTTCCTATGAGTGATTCTTCTAATTACTATAATAATGAATACAATTTGAGAGTTACAAATAACATTTCCCCATGTATTAATATATAGAATTTGATCTAATTGTAGCCCTTAAAGTTTGAATAAAAAAACATTTCTCCTTTTCCCTCTTTCATATTTACCTTTTCATGTTTCTCTTGATCTTTGTGTTTGGATATCAGACTTTCCACTTAGTTCTGGTGTTTTCTTTATAAATATTTGGAAATCTTTTATTTTGTTGAATGCCCACACTTTCCCCTGGAAGTATATAGTCAGTTTTGATGGATAGGTGATTCTTGGTTGAAGACCCAATTCTCTTGCCTTTCTGAATATCACATTCCAAGCCTTGTGGTACCTTTAGTGTGGAAGCTACCAGGTCTTATGTGATCCTGATGGGTGCTCCTTGGTATCTGAATTGTCTCTTTTTGGCTTCTTGTAGACTTTTCTCCTTAGCTTGAAAACTCTGGAATTTGGCAATTATATTCCTGGAAGTTGTCTTTTGGGGATTTAGTGTAGAGAGCATTCTATGAACTCTTTCAATGTCTATTTTCCCCCCTTCTTCAAGAACATCAGGGCAATTTTCTTGGATGATTTCTTGTATTATGATTAAATATTTCTGTTTATTTCTGGCTTTTCAGGTAGACCAATGATTCTCAAATTGTCTCTCCTTCGTTTTCCTGATCTGTCACCTTGTCAGTGAGATATTTTATGTTTTCTTCTATTTTGTCAGTCTTTTGACTTTGTTTTATTAATTCTTGCTGTTTTGCAAGATCATTGTCTTCCAGTTGCCTAATTCTGGTCTTTAAAGACTGGTTTTCCTTTTCATTTTAGTCTTTCCTCCTTTTTGAGGCTTCCAGCTGTTTCTCCAATTGGGAGTCCTTGCGCTTGAGACTGTTTTTTTCCTCTTTGAATTATTTCCCACTTTTTTCTTTCCAGAAGGCTTCCATCTTTTTGATACACTCCAATTTGAATTCTTCCAGAGCTTGTGGACAATTTCCATTCATTTTGGAAAAGTTTTGACTTTGAATTTCTTCTTCTATTTCCTCTGTAGCCTGGGTTTTCCCTACATAAAAATTTTCCAGGGTCAACACTTTCTTCCTGTTTTTCTTGGAGGGTGTTTGTTGGTCCTGAGCACAATTAGCTATCCCTGTGTTGGTTTTTCCTTTCCTTTTTAGTCAGAAATCTGAGCGAGATGGGCAGGTTCTCTGTTTATAGAGTTAAAGAGCAAGGATTTTGCTTAAGGCAAGCTCTAGAATCTCCACAGCCTCCACTGTTCATGAGAGCACCCACGGTCTGCACTCCCCAGAGGTCCTAGTGAGCTACCAAGGATGAAGAGGTGCCCCTTGCTCACTCTAGAGGTGCCCCTCAATCACTCGCTGATTTTGGTGCATGTTGGCTCTGACTCTGGCTCTGTAGGTGGGGTGGGGGAGGGTAGATCAGCTCACCTTTGGGTGGGAGCTTTTTCACCCTCTTATAGTGTGGAAATGCCCAAACCCCACATACCTTCAATGCTGCGCCCTATGGTATAGTTCCTTCATTCTTCTGAAAATGGTTTTTATGTTCTTTTGAGGTATTCTATTGTAACAGTTAAAATTTAGGGGAGATGGGGAGACTGAGGCAGGTAGAAATTAGTTTCTCTCTGCAAGGAGTATTATATTTTTTAGAGGTTTATTAAAGGCTAAAGATTAAAGAACACACAAGTAAGAAACATGTGCCTAGGCCAGAGGCCTAGACAAAATAACCTCACATCACGCAAGAGACGAGCCTGCTCCAAACGGAAGTCAAAAAGAGCCAAGAGCCCCTCAAAAGCCTTTGAATCAACTTAAATACCTTCTCGATCTCGGCCCAAGTGAGATTACAAGGCATTCTGGGGAAGTGGAGCAAAGGCTCATGGGGATTGTAGTCCTGTATTTGAGTCTATTTTTTACACTATTTTGGTGGTTGCTGGGAGAGGAAGGTCCCACATCCAGACTGCCGCCATGCTTACCTGGAAGTCACCAGAGCAGTTTTGAAACAAAAGGATGTTGGTCTGATACTACAAAGCTTTAGAAGCCCCACTGCTTGGTGGAGAAAACAGCCTAAGGAAAGCTGCTCAACCACCTTGGGTTTCCTCACTGCCCTAGGTTTACCAAAGGAAAGCCCTTGGGAGCCATGCAGCATGGAGCCCCTCTGCCACACAAAGCCCTTCCCCCTGCCTCAGTCCAAGCCCTTCTCCTACCGCTTCCCACCACACTCTTGATACTGCCATCTGCCCCTGGCCAGGGTCCCAGAGTGGTTTGGAAGCACCTTAGTTTTTCTATGTGGAGGGATGACTGAACAGTTGGATAGCCACTGCTTGCCTGGGAGACTGGGTTGGCTTTTTATTTCTTAGCCTCCCGGAAGTGAATAGGTCCAGCTCAGTGTTTTTTCTTATTGTCTGAAATTGTTCATTGTTGGGGGCTAAGTTGACAAAGCTTAGCCTTATCTTACTCTTAGAAGGCTGCTCATTCTTTAAGGCCTTTCTTGAACCCCTACATGACTAGTATTGGCTTAAGTGGGAGGTGGAACACTGAAGAGGACCATTGGGAAAAGCCAGAGTAAAGTTAGTTTAAACTGCTCCCTTAATCCTGAGAAGCTTTCGAAACCTATTGAGGGTGAAAATCTCAACAACCCACAGCCTTCCCTGCAAGGCCAGCTTCACAAAGCAGAACCTGCCCACAAGCTAGTGAAAGCATGAGGCCATTAAGTGGGGCCAGGAAGGGGCATTCTTTTCCTAACCTTTTGGCTGAACTCAGGCTGTCCTCTTTTTCGCCAACTGGAAACTTTTTTTTTTGCCCAAGATAGAAAGCTTTTGCTTTTTTCTTGTTGTCCCTCCTAAATTTAGTCTCAGGCTAAGGCTTTTCACCTGCCCTCTCTTCAAAGGCTAATTATAATTAGGGAGTGTCTCCATCTACACCAAATTTTCTTTTCTCTAAAGTCTACAATACCCAGCTCACTGGCCTTGTAGGACTTTAACCCCTAGTCAGTACATACTGAGGTAGCACCACCTAAGGACAAGAAGTAGAATTGCAAGCAATTTAATCATTAGATTTGAAAATAAATACATCCGAGTGTGGTGCTGAAAAGTATGGGCCACACCGAGAGAAAAGTTTCCTGCCTATCTGAAACAGCTCAGTTTCAGAATAGCTTTGTTTCATACTGTTCTTGGGTGTGCTATTACTAATTGGATTCTTTGTAGTTTCTTTATTTCTCCTCAAGGAAAAACAGAATGTTACCTTGAGTGATCTCAAGACACAGAAAACCTTAAGATTGAGTTATCTCAAGATTCAGGAGGGAGATTCATCTCCCTATACCCCCCCAACCCCCCACCCTTTACCATCTAAGCCTATCCTAAGCATCTGCCTCACCCCTAAGTGCTCTTGTCATGGCAACCTTCTCTATTACCCTGCTCAGCTTTTCCCTGGTGCCCCTACCCTCTCATCCTTCCCCCTCTACTCCAGCCCCTCCAAACCCAATGATGGTATTCCGGAGGGGAAGGAACCTCGAAGTCTAGAGGTGAATTTTAAACTTTCAGACTCCATTACCTTATTAATGTTAACTGTTTCAGTTTGTTCCCCTCCCCATACTGAAGAGGTCTTATATGGGTTACAACCTACAATAGTGACCTCTGAAAAATTTAAT
Source organism: Monodelphis domestica (assembly GCF_027887165.1). Classification (NCBI taxonomy): domain Eukaryota; kingdom Metazoa; phylum Chordata; class Mammalia; order Didelphimorphia; family Didelphidae; genus Monodelphis; species Monodelphis domestica. Next base: position 299,632,737 of record NC_077232.1, on the reverse strand, counting down.
TAGCAGAAAATCTTAATTGATCTTAATGGGTGTTCAGAAGTGATTTTCAGATATCTAGGAGTGTCACTACCTCTGACTGAATATTTGCCTACCTTTGACTTGAGTAGTAAGTATATGGGTGCCAAGTGAAGTGCAATAGCACTAGTATATTCCCTACCTCCACATTTGCAATGGATAGTATATATAAATATATGTCTTTTATTGTTACAATCTCATCCCAGAGGTAGGAAGGATTTCCCATAAGTTTTGGTGACCCTTGGATAGTTTTATATTTGTAATCTTTAGTTTACTGTATTAAGTTCTTGGTGACATTCTAGACCCAAAAGGTCTCTTCAGCAGGACCTATAAATTTCTCACTCCATGACCTACACCCAGGAAATAAGGTACATATAAAGAACGTCCAGTGTACTAGAGGAAGTCAGCCTAACTGGGAAGGTCCATTCCAAATCCTATTAACCACTCCAACAGCTATTAAAATTGGAGAAAAGGGAGAGTGTTTTGGAGGGACTCCCTATGCTCTGGGGCAGGAAAGCCCTTGGTGCTTCTGGGATGGGTGAGGGGAGTGGGGCAGGGGTAGGAGTAGGAGTCAGGAGGGAGGAAGTTGTCCCTGAGCCTTGCCCTCCTCTGAGCCTTCTTCCCCCTTTGGGAATTGTCCCTTTGGAAATCTGTGCAGGCTGGCCCCTGCCCAGGAAGTGAAGGGAAAGGGGTCTCCCTCTCAGTATTCTCCCAGCTTCCCCACCTAGCCCAAAGAGTACAGAGACACAGCCCCAGCAGGGAGCCTTGGAACCCTTGAGAATGGACCCTGGAGCCTGGAGCCCCCCATGGCAGGAGTCACTGACATATACCTGTGGACTTCACCCAGAAGGAGTGGTGCCTCTTGGACCATTCTCAGAAAGAGCTGTACAAGGAGGTCATGCTGGAAAACTCCCAGGACCTGTGTGAAGATTGGACTTGGCTCTCCCTCCTGATTATAACAATGAAGGTACTTAGCTCTTCCTTGATTATGAAGATTGAATTGTAATCCTCTATATATTGATTCAATCCCCAGAAATAAAAGCACAGTACTTGAAGTTGAGTAGGAAGATCTGCCCATGTTAGATCTGATCACCAAGGATGTAAATCTCCCACTTAATTATGAGGTGGGAGGTCTGTGACCCATGTGTGCAATAGTGGGTAATGAAACTGCCTTCTGGGCAGTCCTAGAGCAGAGAGTCAGCTGTGATTGGTAGATGTGGAATTAGGGGAAGTGACACAAGAAAAAAGGTCTTTAAAAGAAAAAGACAAGGACTCTGAACAGGGTTGATCTTCTGTGAGTTTGAAAGAGACACACTTGGAGTGGAGTTCTACTGGAGTTGAGGCCAATACAGAATCTGCTGACTGAACTGACATGTGGTGAGTGTAAAGGCTGACTTCTTCCTTGGCCTTCTCGAGGCATTAACCTCTGGGAAAGGCTCATTGTCTTGAGACTCCTTTCCCCTGGCTAGGGCCTTAGAATTGCTACTTGAGCGCGCTCTCTCTCTCTCCCTCTCCCTCTCCTTTTCTTTTTTCTCTCTTCCTTAATATCTTCTATTGTAAAATAAACTACCATAAATTCCATTTGACTTTAGTAATTCATTTTGGGATTTAGTAATTAAATCCCTGGCAGCCAATTAAATATATCCAGTCCAACCATGGAATTAACACCTGCTTTCCCTGGGAATTCCAGTTCTCAGAGGATATCTCCCTTTTTGAGAAAAGGGAAGCATCATTGATCTTAGATCAAAAGGGACCAAGGAACTCCTCTCCAGGGACCAGGTTTGAAGTGAATGAGACTGCTGTGCAACTGAGCATTTCTGTAGAAGAATTTTACCAGCAAATATTCATGAGTGATGGATCCTGTGACCTCAATCTGAGAGCAGAATTTAGCTCAAATATCAAAATAGTAAAAACAAACAAAACAAAATAGTCATTATGAAATTGATAAAGATGGAAAGAGTTTCAGACAATATTCAGTCTTAATTCAGTGTAAGAAAATGACTTCAGAGAATGAGTGTTTTCAGTATAATGAAGATGGAGAATGCTTTACTTAAAATACTGGGTTTAGTCAGTCTTCTGAGAAGCCTTCTCAAGTGCAAATGTATCAAGCTATTCATCCGGAAATAACCTCCAGCTTGAGTTCAGACCTTATTAGTTATCAGAAAAATTGTCCTGGAGAAATATTTAATATAAGGAATGAAGGTAGAAAGCCCTCAGGCAGCTCTCAAAGCCCATAGACCATCATAAAAGTCACATTTCTGAGAAACCTTATGAATATAATCAATGTGAAAATGTTTTTACTCCAAAAGCCTATGTTTTCAAACATCAAAAAATCCACAAGAAAGAAAACATATGAATGTGGTCAATGTGGAAAGATTTAAAAAGGAATCCAATCTTCAAGAAAACCAGATAATTCATACTGGAGAGAAACCTTATAAATATAATCAATGTGGTAAGACTTATAGACAGAGCTCTAGTCTTTATCTTCATCAGAAAATCCATACTGGAGAAAAACACTTTTGAATATAATCAATGTGGAAAGGCTTTAGCAGATAGGACCCACTTTGCTAACCATGTGAGAATCCACACTGGGGAGAAACCTTATAAATGTAATCAATGTGAAAGGTTTCCCGACACAAATCCAGTCTTGCTGTACATCAAAGAATTCACACTGGGGGGGGGGGGGATGATCTTTGTTTCCAATGAATAATGTTTGAAAATGACCAAATAAAATAATGTTTAAAAGTAAAAAAAAAAAGAATTCACACTGGTGAGAAACCTTATCAATGAATGTGGGAAGGCTTTCACAGAAGGCCAATCTTTTGACATCAGAGAATTCACCCTGGAGAGAAGCCTTATGAATATAGTCAATGTGTAAAGAAATTTGGATCAAGAGCCAGTCTTCAATGAACATCAAAGAATGCATACTGGGGAGAAACCTTATAAATGTATTCAATGTGGAAAGACTTTCAGACAGAGCTCTAGCCTTTATATTCATCAAAGAATCCACACTGGAGAGAAAACTTAGGAATGTAATCAATGTGGAAAAGGTTTTCATACAGAATTCCAGTTCTGCTGTTTATCAAAGAAGCCCCCGTGGGGAAAAATCTTATTTTCAATAAGCCCTCATTTGCTCAACATCAGAAAATCCACACTGGAGAAAAATCTTAGAAATGAAATCAATGTGGCAAAAAGCCCTTAAGAAAAAAAATCTTCCCTTATTTCCCATCAGAAGATTCTCGTTAGACAGAAAATTTGTCACTGTAATGAAGAAAGAATGTAATACAGAACTTATTCAATATTAGAAAATTCATTCTGAGGAAATATCCTATATTGCCTCAATGGGGGAAGGCCTTCAAACAAGAGATCATCTTTTACTTTACATCAGGATTCATAGTGGAAAGAAGCTTTATGAATTCTCATTGGAGACATGATTTTTTATGGAAGAGGGAGGTTACTAGACATCAGAATGGCATTGTCTTTTGTCCATGTCAAAGCCTTTATGTATAGCCCATACTTGATTTTACATTGGAGAAATCCTCCTGGAGATAAAACTTATATCACAGTAATGAGGGAAGGCCTCTTTCATCATTGTAGATGCTGTTAGACACTCAATTTCATAAACTCCAAAGCCCTATAAATATAGTGAACTTTTCTTGGAAGTCCTAGTATTTGTCATTACAAGGTTCAGAGAAAAATCACAGAAAATGAAATGGGTTTTCATCACATTTTTAAAAAACCCTAAATGGAGCAATTAACTGGGAAAAAATTCTTTGCAGAAACCCTCCCTAAAAAAGGCTTCATTTTTAAGATATAAAGAATAGATACAGATTGTGTGTAGGCATGTAATGAGTGGATACTACTCAAAAATGTCAAAAAGTATAAGTGGGCAATTTTCAGAAGAAAATACAAATAAGCAATCATGAAAAATGTTACACATCTGTAATCACAATAGAAAGTTCCAAGATTGGTAAATGTTATAAGAAAATGTTGGGGGAGAAATCCATATTTCTCAATTGGGTATTTGGTACACACATTTTACATTTTTTCCCCTTCTTACCCAAGAGATGTGGCATGTCAGATAAGCTAATCAGGAAAAAAGCTCCAAATCCCTAATTAAATAAATGCAATTAATTCAGTTCTCACATTTATGTAATTGGCAAAGACAATAAGAAAATATCCAGTGTTAGAAGAACTGTGGAAAAATAGGCACACGGGTTAATTTATTGTTGGTGAAACTATGGAAACTAAGGTATGATGCCCTACCACTAAGTGGTGGTGAAATAAATTCTGTTATAGGAATGGAATGGGACAAGGTATGCCATGAAACAGGTAATTTCAGTGAAACTGGAAAGAGTAACAGTTTTCAGGAAGTAGAATCAAAGGACTATTTGATAATAACTTTGTAAAGGCTGATAAATTGGACAGATGCCACAAGTCTGATTATTTTAAGGAGAAGCCACTATTACAGAGAATTTATCAAGATCTGCCCTACCTGCCTCCTAATTAGAAGTGATGGATACAAGATACAGATTAAAGTATATTTTGGGACAAGGACTACACTAGTAGGCATTTTGTTTTAGTTGGTTTTCCAAACAATTTTTTCCCCCAATTTTGAGTATGAGCACAGCAGTTAAGGAGGTTAAGAAGAGGAATGAATGCTCTTTGACTCCACCTCAAAAAAAATGGATAATTTAAAAAATATATTCAGTATAACAGGAGAAAGTGCAAAAGGAATGAGCATAGCTTTGAAAGTGCCATGTTGAATTTTTGAAGGACCCAAAGAGAAAATCCAGCTTTGTATTCAAATCATTTTTATGGTATATATAAAAAGTCTTATTTCATGTTCATAAGTTTCCAAATTAAAAGTAATCAAATACTATTTGCCATTTTTGCAAGCATGACAGGAAATTGAAAATGCTTTTAATATGACTTTCTCTTAGGAATGTGTTTTCATGTGTTCATAGTTGTCAATAATTTTGAAAACTTCATGTCCTTGCATCATGCATATATTAACAATGGCTCTTGGTACATAATGGTGTCAGGTCTCTTATATTTTGGATATAAATGACTTCTATTGGTTATTTCAATGTAACATCTGATATATTCTCCACTCTACATTGTTGCTGTAATGTTTTTGAACCTTTCTCTTCCCCATGATGCCTGCCTTCTGACTCAGTGCATACTGGCTTCCCGACTGATGCTTGGCTAAGACCCTCCATTCCCTGAATCTGGGCCTTTCCAGTGTTACTCTCTCAGGTTTAGAATTTCTCCCTCCTTGTCTCTATGCTCTGGCTTCCTTCAAGTCCCAGCTCAAATCTCACCTTCTAAGAAAAAACCCTTTCCTGGTTCCTGAAACTGCTACATTCTTCCCCAAACACCTGCACTGGAGATGCCTTGTTTGGACACAGTTGCTCACATGTTGTCTCCCACATTAGACTGTGCGCTCCTTGACAGCAGGGGCTGATTAGTGCTTCCTCTGTGTCCACTGAAGTATTACCATTAGATCTGAAGGGATTTAGGGAAGAAACACAGGGAGAATAACATTTAAATATTTTTATTTTATTTAGCAGAGAGGGAGAAGGGAGAAAGGAAGGAAAGGGAGAAATCTTAACTTATTTTACCCAATAAATATATATACACTATCTGATTTATTCTAGCTATTCTCTAAGTTATGTAAAGGCAAAATCTATCAGGGACCAGCATCCTACAAGAGTCCTTGTTGAGTAAAATCCAAGAATCCCAGAAGATGTTTGCAGATGGTATTTCCGCAGTTGTATCAGCTTCTCAATCTGTCCAGCAGAAGACAGAAGTCTGACTTCTTATCCACAGTAAGATATTCACAGGCTTATAACTTGAAAGATGATCCTCAAGCTGCTTCAGAAAAAGACACCTGTCGCCTTCCTCTCCCAGGTTCAGAGACTGGCAGTTGCTCAACTGTCCCTCAGGGATTCCCACTCCACCAGGCTCCAGGAAAGATTCTGAACTCATGCAGTTGTCAATCATTCTTATACTCTAAGCCAGTGGTTCTCAACCTGTGGGTCATGACCCTGGTGGGGGTCCAACAACCAAAATACAGGGGTCGCCTAAAGTCATTGGAAAATACATATTTTCGATGGCTTTAGCCACTGAGAAATCGCGCTACTTACAGCAAGATCTCGGAAAGAACGGGGACCCTGCTGCCTGCACATTGTACTAATATTAGTTACCTATCAGCAGCCCTCCCCCTATGAGGGGTGATGGATTTACCCTGTTGCCTGGAGACCGGATTCAAACAGAGACCCAGAGAGAGCACCTGGGTGCTGGCTCTGGAGGGGTTAAGAACAAGTCCTGGAGCAGATAACTTGTGGAGCAGATAATGGAACCGAGTAACCCCAGCAAAGTGAAGGCTCAGCTCGAGCTGGAGGGAGACGACAGGAAGAAGGTCTGTGGACACCCTCCCCAGGCAGGACTTATCTCCCACTCCAGTGCTCAGGCTGCCTCCTGCTGGATTAATATTTCTCAACATATATTTAAATATAGTTTTTGTGATTAATCACTATGTTTATATGTTTGATTTGTAGCAATGAGAATACATAATGCATATCAGGTATTTATATTCCGAATCATAACTGTAGCAAAAATTACAGTTTTGAAGTAGCCACCAAAATAATTTTTTGGTTTGGGGTCACCGCAACATGAGGAACTGTATTGTGGGGTCATGGTATTAGAAAGGTTGAGAACCACTGCTCTAAGCATTACATTGCAACACCACACAAGGTCTGAACAATGTCTGGCAGACAGAGTAGCCACTCTCTAAATGCTTACTGGCTTGACCTAAGAAATGGCAAAAAGGAAGGACTCAGACCTGGGAAAACTTTGTGACCTGAGGCAGAGCGAATGGACTAGGGAGACAATTCTTGTTCTGACCACAACATTGCGGGGAAAGACTTGAGGGCTATGCACAAGGCATGACCAGATAGGAGGCCTGTGGGAAGTACTTTTCCTTGCCCATAGCTGCTACAGGGGAGAACACAGAAGAGAAGGGTGGTGTTCTTGTTGATTATAAGAACTGAAAACCAGTCTGCACCCCATTTCTTAGTACTCTAAAATTAATCTTGGGATATTCCTCTAGTGAATTGTGTTTCTGTTCAGACCCCACTCCACTCCTTGATTGGATTAAGAACAAGGCCTGAGGCTTATATGTATAAGCCTCATGGCTCCCTGGAGTCCTGGAAGACACTGACCTCCTGTCCCACATGACTCCTAGAGTCTGGAAGAGCAGCCTCTGACCTGAACTGAGACAAGTTTGTCCAATGAGGGGGACTCAAAAAACTCAATGTCATGGGGGATATAAGTTATGGATCAAGGAAGCTTGCTCTTTCTGTCCTAGTGAAGTAGTGGGAATGAACAGAGACACAAGATGAGCAGCCATGTGATGGACATGCTTTTCACTATTTAATAAATGATTATAAGTTTTTAAAAAATTGGAGTAAAGGTCTTTTGGACCTTTAGACACTGAGTAACTGTATCCTATAATGCAATTAAAAAATTTTTTTACTCCTATGTTTGGACTGGAGATATAAGTACATAATAAGTACATTGCTTTGGTGGACATTGTCATTGAATCGGTATTAATGCTTTTTTGATTTTGAAGAATAAATTTAAAATATCCATTAGCCCTAATATCAATGCATACCCCAAAACTTTATAGAAACCTGCCATTAATTGTTAAGTATTATGGGACTTTGAATATTATATCTGATTTTAGAAGAAGGAATCACTAAAGAGCCACTGTACAGTGCCAAGAAGCACAAGGTCAAAGACCAACCAATTCCGGTGGGATTGATGGAGAATCTGTGCCAATACAGAGGACTTGTTTTGAGGTTTGAGGAAGCAGCTGTTTGACAATGTCAGATTCAAGATTTCCCCGTGCCAGATTTCTGACAGGTACCTCAGCTTGGCTGCCATTTTGGCTCCCCTCTCCCTGAGAGTGAAGGTAAAATTAGATAAGGGAATGATACTTCCCTTTTATTTCAAAGTCTAGTCCCTTTTCTCCCTTTTATGTATGGCAATTTTCTGTAGTCCTGACTGCCAATGGGTAAGTGCTACATTGTTACAGTTGTCCTACAGGCTTGTAGGACATAAGTCACTTTAGTTGGGCCCCGATTCAAAGACCTCTTATGGGCTTATTCTTAATTATTTAGAATTTTTATATAGAGATTTCTCCCCCCCCCAAATTTTGACAATTGATTAATATACCCCATAACTAATGTATCCTGGGGTGATTCTGATTTTGGTCAACACCCTCTTCAGGGGGATTGTACAATTGTCATAAGTTCAAGATTAAATTTTTTTTTTTTTGTTTGAGAGTAATTTCAGCAAAAGAAGCTCATTAACTCCCTGAATCAAGAAAGTGAACTATTTGGAGAAGGCACCATAGGGAAGGCTGTGAAAACCACATACTACATCAAGAGATCTAGCATGAATTTTGGGATATAGTGAATTGAACTGAAGGAGTTTGAATGCATATTATATGTAAACTTTTTTTTTAAATTTTAAACATTATTTTATTTGGTCATTTCCAAACATTCACTGGAAACAGAGATCATTTTCTTTTCCTCCCCACCCCCTCTCCCACCACCTTTCCCTCTCCCATAGCCGTCGCACGATTCCACTGGTTATCACATGTGTTCTTGACTTGAACCCATTTCCCTGTTGTTGGTATTTGCATTAGAGTGTTCATTTAGAGTCTTTCCTCAGTCATATCCCCTCAACCCTTGTAGTCAAGTAGTTGCTTTTCATAGGTGTTTTTACTCCCACAGTTTGTCCTCTGCTTGTGGATAGTGTTTTTTAAATCCCTGCAGATTGTTCAGGGACATTGCATTGCCACTAATGGAGAAGTCCATCACCTTCGATTTCTGCTCCTTTCGCTCTGCATCAATTCCTGGAGGTTGTTCCAGTCTCCATGGAATTCCTCCACTTTATTATTCCTTTTAGAATAGTATTCCATCACCAACATATACCACAATTGGTTTAGCCATTCTCCAATTGAAGGGCATCCCCTCATTTTCCAATTTTTGGCCACCACAAAAAACACAACTATGAATATTCTTGTACAAGTGTTTTTCCTTATTATCTCTTTGGGGTACAAACCCAGCAGTGCTATGACTGGATCAAAGGACAGTCTTTTATCGCCCTTTGGGCATAGTTCCAAATTGCCCTTCAGAGTGGTTGGATCAATTTACAACTCCACCAGCAATGAATTAATGCCCCTACTTTGCCACATCCCCTCCAGCATTCATTACTTTCCTTTGCTGTCATGTTAGCCAATCTGCTAGGTGTGAGGTGATACCTCAGGGTTGTTCTGATTTGCATCTCTGATTATAAGAGATTTAGAACACTTTTTCAACGTGCTTAATTAATAGTTTTGATTTCTTTATCTGAAAACTGCCTATTCATGTCCCTTGCCCATTTATCAATTGGAGAATGGCTTGATTTTTTGTACAATTGATTTAGCTCCTTGTAAATTTGTGTAATTAAACCGTTGTCAGAGGTTTTTATGAAGATTGTTTCCCAATTTGTTGCTTCCCTTCTGATTTTAGTTACATTGGTTTTGTTTGTACAAAAACATTTTAATTTGATGTATTTCAGATTATTTATTTTACATTTTGTGACTAAGTCTTGCTTGGTTTTAAAATCTTTCCCTTCCCACAGGTCTGACATGTATACTATTCTTTGTTCACCTAATTTACTTATAGTTTCCTTCTTTATGTTTAAGTCATTCACCCATTCTGAGTTTATCTTGGTGTAGGGTGTGATGTATTGATCCAAACATAATCTCTCCCACATGGTCTTCCAATTTTCCCAGCAATTTTTTATCAAATAGTGGATTTTTGTCCCAAAAGCTGGGATCTTTGGGTTTATCATATACTGTCTTACTGAGGTCACTTGCCCCAAGTCTATTCCACTGATCCTCCTTTCTGTCTCTTAGGCAGTACCAAATTGTTTTGATGACTGCTGCTTTGTAATATAGTTTGAGATCTGGGACTGCAAGGCCCCCATCATATGTGTTTTTTTTTCCCATTATTTCCCTGGATATCCTTGATCCTTTGTTCTTCCAAATGAAGTTTGTTATGTTTTTTTCTAAATCAGTAAAAATTTTTTTTGGAAGTTCAATGGGTATGGCACTAAGTAAGTTTGGGTAGGATGGTCATTTTTATTATATTGGCTCATCTTACCCATGAGCAGTTAATGTTTTCCCAGTTGCTCAAGTCTAGTTTTAGTTATGTGGAGAGTGTTTTGTAGTTGTGTTCATATAGTTCCTGTGTTTGTCTTGGGAGATAGATTCCTAAGTATTCTATTTTGTCTAAGGTGATTTTGAATGAGATTTCTCTTTCTAGTTCTTGCTTCTGTAAAGATTAAAATTTAGGGGAGACTGAGGCAGGTAGAAATTAGTTTCTTTCTGCAAGGAGTATTATATTCTTTAGAGGTTTATTAAAATTAAGGATGAAAGAAAATACAGGATAAGAAAAAACACATGCCTAGGCGAGAGGCCTAGACAAGACCTCACCTACATTATGGAAAGAGCCACGTCTGCCCCAAACGGAAGTCCAAGAGTGCCCGCCTACGGGGAAGACCCTTTAAATTAAAAAAAAAAACTTTGCTCTCATCCCAGGTGAGAATTCAGTGACATTAGAGGGCATTCTGGGAGCTAGCAAGGACTCCTGGGGAATGGAGTCCAGAGTTCAAATCTCAATTTTACACTGCTGAGATGTGTTGGAAATACATAGAAATGCTGATGACTTATGTGGGTATATTTTGTATCCTGCAACTTTGCTAAAGTTGTTGATCATTTCAATTAGCTTTGTAGTTGATTCTCTAGGATTCTTTAAGTAGACCATCATGTCATCTGCAAAGAGTGATAACTTGGTCTCCTTCTTGCCTATTTTGATGCCTTCAATTTCTTTTTCTTCTCTAATTGCTACTGCTAGTATTTCTAGTACAATGTCAAATAATAGAGGTGATAATGGGCATCCTTGTTTTACTCCTGATCTTATTGGGAATGCATCTAGTTTATCCCCATTGCAGATGATATTAGTTGATGGTTTTAGATATATACTATTTATTATTTTTAGGAACAACCCTTCTATTCCTATGCTTTCTAGTGTTTTTAATAGGAATGGGTGTTGTATTTTATCAAAGGCTTTTTCTGCATTTATTGAAATAATCATGTGATTTTTATTGGTTTGCTTGTTGATATAGTCAATTATGTGGATGGTTTTCCTAATATTGAACCAGCCCTGCATCCCTGGTATAAATCCTACTTGATCATGGTGAATGACTCTTCTGATCACTTGCTGGAGTCTTTTTGCTAGTATCCTGTTTAAGATATTTGCATCTTTGTTCATTAGGGAAATTGGTCTATAGTTTTCTTTCTCTGTTTTTGGCCTGCCTGGCTTTGGAATCAGTACCATGTTTGTGTCATAAAAGGAATTTGGTAGGCCTCCCTCTTTTCTTATGTCAAATAGTTTGTATAGTATTGGGATTAACTGTTCTCTGAATGTTTGATAGAATTCACTTGTGAATCCATCAGGCCCTGGGGATTTTTTTCTTAAGGAGTTCTTTGATGGCCTGTTGGATTTCATTTTCTGATATGGGATTATTTAGGAATTCTATTTCTTCTCCTGTTAGACTAGGCAGTTTACATTTTGTAAATATCCATCCATTTCACCTAGATTGGTATATTTATTGCCATATAATTGGGCAAAGTAGTTTTTAATGATTCCCTTAATTTCCTCTTCATTGGAGGTGCTGTCCCCCTTTTTGTCTTTGTTGTTAATTTGCTTTTCTTCTTTCCTTGTTTTAATTAGATTGACCAGTACTTTGTCTATTTTGTTTGTTTTTTCAAAATGCCAGCTTCTAGTCTTATTTATTAGTTCAATAGTTCTATCACTTTCAATTTTATTAATTTCTCCCTTGATTTTTAGGATCTCTAGTTTGGTTTTCTTCTGGGGGTTTTTAATTTGTTTGCTTTCAAGTTTTTTTATTTGCATTTCCAATTCATTGATCTCTGCCCTACCTAGTTTGTTAATATATGCACTCAGGGATATGAATTTTCCTCCGAGTACTGCTTTGGCTGCATCCCATAAGGTTTGAAAGGATGTCTCACCATTGTCATTTTCCTTGATAAATTATTAATTGTTTCTATGATTTGTTCTCTAACCGATTTTGGAGTATCATAATTTCCAATTAATTTTTGATTTGGTTCTCCATGTACCATTACTGATCATTATTTTTATTGCCTTGTGGTCTGAAAAGGCTGCATTTATTATTTCTGCTTTTCTGCATTTGTATGCCATGTTTTTGTGACCTAGTATATGGTCAATCTTTGTGAATGTGCCATGTGGTGCTGAGAAGAAGGTGTATTCCTTTGTCCTTATTTTTCTCCATATGTTTATTAACTCTAATTTTTCTAAGATTTCATTCACTTCTTTTACCTCTTATTTTTTGATTTGATTTATCTAAATTTGATAGTGGTTGGTTCAAATCTCCCACTAATATGGTTTTACTGTCTATTTCCTTCTTCAATTCTCCTAGTTTCTCCATTAGAAATTTGGGTGCTATACTATTTGGTGCATACATGTTGATTAATGATATTTCCTCATTATCTATAGTCCCTTTTAACAAAATATAATTACCTTCCCTATCCCTTTTGTTCAGGTCTATTTTTGCTTTGGCTTTGTCAGATATCATGATTGCAACTCCTGCCTTCTTTCTATCAGTTGAGGCCCAGAAGGTCTTACTCCATCCTTTAATTCTGACCTTGTGGGTGTCTACCCTCCTCATGTGTGTTTCTTGAAGACAACATATGGTAGGGTTTTCAATTCTAATCCATTCTGCTATTCATCTATGTTTTATGGGTGAGTTCATCCCATTCACATTCAAAGTTATGATTGTCCCTTGTGGACTCCCTGGCATTTTGATATCCTCCCCTAATTCTGACCTTTCTTCTTTAGCAATAACCTTTTAAGCCAGTCATTTACTTTAAATCAGTCCCCCTAGTCCCCTCCCTTGATATGTTTCCTTTTCTAGCCCCTCCCTTTTTGTTCCCTTCCCCTCCCCTCTCTCCTTCTCTCCTTTTTTGTGTTCCTTCCCCCCTATCCCCCTTGGTTTTCCCTTCTCACTTACCCTGTTGGATAAGACAAAATTCAAGATCCCAATGGATCTGGATGCTCTTCCCTCTCAGAGTTGATTTCACCGAGAGTAAGGTTTAAGTAAAAACTCTTCCTCTCCTTCTTATAGGAGAATTCTTCCCCTCCCCTTCCCATGTGTATCTTTGTGTGAGAAAGATTATTCTATTTAGTTTTTTCTTTCTATTTCTTGGGGTATATCTTAGTATCATCAATGATTCCCTCTCTCCCTTTTTCTTTCTATCCTCCCCCTTTCTCCATATCATCTTGAGGCCCCAAAGTTTCCCTATGTGTGATTCTTCTTACTACTCTAATGATGCATATAATTTGAGAGTTACACATTACATTTTCCCCACATATTAATATATATAATTTGATATAAATAGTCCTATTTTCAGTCATTTCAACTTTGGTTTTCTTCAAAGTTTTTAGCCTTCCAAACTATTTTGTAGGATTTTATTGTAGATTTTAATTCACTTTGCCTTTGCTTAATTAGGCCTATACTTATGTCATTTTTTATTTTTCCAATTTGTTTTTTACTATATTTTATTTTACATCATCTCTGGCATTCTGCAGTTAGCATTTGAACATTCAGGGATAGCCAAAAACTTAGTCCAAACTCAGCTGACATTGTGGCAAGGCTTTCTACCACTTGCCTCCAAGGACCCCTTATCCAAATTCTACCTCAAGATGGCCTCTTTTCTTGGGGGAGAACTGGAGCTGAGACCTGGCCACCTTAGAATCCTTTCATTTCAGTGCAAGTCAGGATTTTCAGGTTTCTGGGCTATTCTAGGCTTGGAAGTAAAAGGTCTATGACAGGGATCCCCAAACTTTTTACACAGGAGGCCAGTTCATTGTCCCTCAAACTGTTGGAGGGCCAGACTATAAAAATCTAACCCTAATGGGGCAGCAGTATACACAGTGCGGAATCCCCTCCTCCAGATCGCCACTCATCATGCTGATGTCTTCCATTGTGCAGCCACATAATCCTTTGCAGGGCACTTTGTTCTAAGGTGCCATGCAAAGGATTATATCACTGGAAGTAATACTGTATGGGTTACACCGTGCTTTGTGGCGCCGCCACATACAGTGCCTCTCTCACTGACTAGCAATGAAAGAGCTGCCCCTTCTGGAAATATGGTGGGGGCCAGATAAGTGGATGGAGGGGGACCACATGTGGCCCATGGGCCCTAGTTTGGGGACCCCTGGTTTATGATCTCAAATTTGTTCACAAGACTGGGGTGGGGGACATCAATGGGGAAAAAGGGGCCATTTGGAGATTTCTTTATCAGGTGGTGATGTGTCTGGGCACCTCTTTGTTGAGGCTTCTCATTGCTTTCCTTCATGGGATGGAGAATCATTTCTGCCCATACATGTTATGAAGGGTTTGGAATAGGGGTGGATTTGGAGCACTTAAGAAAGTTGAGGTCCCCAACTCCTACACTCGCTGTTATTAGGTCAGAGACTTCCAGAATTCCTGGTGGTCCACACCTCTTCCCAATGACAACTTTCAAATGTATTGAACCTCCTCCCCTTTCCCCCAAGCCATTAAACAAGTTCACCCTCCAAAAACCAGTTTCCTTTTTAATGCTGCTGCCACATCTCTCCCAATTCGGTCTGGACACCTCAGTTTTGACTACTGGAATTGACTGCTGTGATCTGAAAGAGGACCCAGAGGTCTGGGAATCTCAGGAAATAATGCCCAAAGGGTGAGCCATTCCCAGCCCTCAAAGAAAGGCAATTAATTAAAAACAACCTCTTGGGCTATCCACCAGGTGATCACCCATCTCTGAGGGGGGCGGGAGAGGACTTTGTCCCTGTCTCCTGTGGGAAAGATCAATGAATGAGGCCAATTGGCAACCACTCAGGCAAGTTCAAAGATTGTGGTGACCTTCCAACATCTGCTCCTTCCTCTTCTCATGAAACCCGAGGCTGTACTATCACTGTGGAGGGCTGGAACACTTCTACTCCTGTGTCCACAAATCTCAGAGACACTGGGATGAATTCTTTTACACTTAAAAAAATAACCATTCTGATTTCGGTAGACTTCTATGCGAATACCCACTTGTCTCCCTGGCATTCTTTCCTCTCCCCTTTTAAAAGTATTTTTCCTAAAAAATTTCTTGTTGTTAAATTCTTTTGGTAGACCCGTGCCAGTGTTTTATGGATTGTTCACTGGATTTGGTGCCATTCTCACCAGAGTACCCAGTGGCCTCACTGGCAGGAGCTAAGATGATTTCATAAGAAAATGGGAGATTGAGAGAAAGGGGATGCATTGGGAGAAAGTAAGAAAATGTATCTCACAAGAGACTGGAAAGGAGATATTTACAACAGGGGTGGAAAAGGAAGTGGTTGAACTTCACTCTTATTCATCACTCTTCATCAGCGATGAAGAAAATACATATTTTATATACACAGATTTTATGTATCTACTATATATACACACATTCCCTATACATATAGTTACTATACATGTACACAAGAGAATAGGGAAGGAAATGCAGTATTCAGTTAGCAATCAAAACAGAATGGGATAAAGTATCTCCCTCAAAAAAAAAAAAACAACCCTGAAAAGATTCAAAGTTCAAATAAAGGAGACAGAGCAAAGTCTACTGTGCTTCATCTGGAGTAAAAAGATTGGGCTAGCAATCATGATCTCATTCAAAGCAAAGGCAAAACCAGATATAATTTAAAAGTCATCAGGGAAGCCATATTTTGCTCAAATGTACCATAGACAATCAATGCTGAACAGTCACCAAATGGCATAGGAACCCAAATTCTCGAAGGAAAAGTGATATGAGTTAGAGGAGGAAACAGATATGAAAAGTACACTAGTGGGGAAATAATTTTATTCTTCTCAGACCTAGATAAATATAATAAAATAAACAAGAAACTTAAAGGATAAGTAGAATTTTAGTAAAGTTAGATATGATAAACCTCAGGGAGACTGAGAAGAGAACTATTCATGGCACCTTTATAAAAATCAAGCATGTAATTAGCACATAAAAAACTCAAACAAATGCAGAAAAGGAGAAATAGTCAATGTACTCTTAAGACCCTCATGCAATAAAATTAGCTACAATAAAAAGGTGGCATAGATGAAAAATGATTTGGAAACAAAATCTAATCCTAAAGAATGAACAGATCAATGGACAAATCTGTGACATAATCCATCATTTCATTAAAAGGAATGATAATGATGGGAAGATATTCCAAAATTGGTGGGGATGTGGTAAAGCAATGCTTAGGAAAAACTTACATCTCTTTCTAAACACATCTATACAAGGAAGAGCAGACCAATGTATTCTTTTGCATAACTTCAGATGTATAATAGGTATTGCATTTCTTGCTTTGAGAGGGAGAGAATTTGGAACTGAAATAAAACCTCCTGATCCAGTATCTCCAGATCTAGGAATATCCCTTGGAATGTTTCCCCCCCCCCCCTTAATTTTCCCTTCCCCCCTCCACTTCTCTCCCATGCCACACTGTCTTTATAAAAAATTTCTAATTTCTTCCTAACCAAAATGCAAATTTTTATCTTGTTTTTGTGAGCTGAGTCACTTTCAAGAGAGGGAAAAAGTCCTAATGGAACACTGACCCCTTTCCCAGTCACCTCCATTGGCTTTATTTCAATATCAATTTCCATTCATTCTATCCCCATCTCAAATTTCACTTTTTTTTCTGTTTTTAAATAAAATCTCATGTTTGGGGACCAGAAGAACTACTTCCTTGTGTTCCCCTTTCCTGGCAAGGCCTAGCAGTGCTACAGAGCCCTCAGTTTCTCGTGCCTTACTGGGGCCTGACGGCACCTGCTCCCTAACTCTTCCTGTTAGACTTTGATCCAAGTGGTGCCTTCAAGGATGACCGAGTTTTAACTATGATAAAAAGGGCTTCAATGGACTCTCTTTGTAACTTTTTTGTAAAATTTAACTTTAGTTTTTAATATGACTTTGGGGTCCAGAGACAGTTCTGTCAGTTGCACCTTGCCAGAAATGCTAGGGAGAGGGGGGAGAAGGAAGTGGAGTGCAGAACCTCATCTTGTCAGCAGGCCAGATCCTTTCCTCCCTGTGATCATACCTCCTGGGCACTGGCATCTGACCTGACCGAATGAATCTCAGGTCCCACCTGACTCTCTGCCTCAGACTTTGACCCTGGCAGTTCCAGCTAGAATTCTACAGCTTAGCACCGGGGTACACAGTAAAGTGGACTCCCTCTGACCCCAATTAAAAAAATTATAAACGTCTTGTGTTCTGGGAGCAGAGGCAATTCTTTCCATTCATTCCTCTTTCCTAGAAAAGCCAAGGGGCTTGCAGCTGACCAGCCAGCCAGATCTTTCCCTTCTTGGCTCTAGGGTCTTAGAATGTCATGCTTAGGCAGAGTTACAGCAGCTTGACCTGCCTTTCTGCCTGGAACCTACAAGGTACCTCTGAGGGTTCTTGAGTTTTCATCCCCTCCCACATAGGACTGCCTCAGCTCCTTTTTTGTTCTTTTCTTCCTTCTTTCTAAAAACTTAAGAATTTGGAGCCCATCCCTCCATTTCTTCTTCTTCGAGTCCTGGGCTGCAGAACCCATGGCTTATAAGCTATTCAGACCCTTCCCACTGGGTCCTTCTTGTGGCTCAGCATCACTAGTTCCCTCTGAGAGCACTTTCTTGACTGGGGCTTCATTCAGCTTCAGGTCCCTGGAGTATCTCAAAGGATCCCGTAGTTTCATCCCCTTACCCAAGTCTCAAGACACAAATGGTAGGCAGGCCTGCCTGACAGCCAGCCAGCCAGCGAGTAAGCCTTGGTCGATTGGACTTTCATGGCTCCCATTCAAGCAAATACCCAGGAGTCAGAATTTCTAGAAAATGGGTACTCAGGAAATGATACAGTCACAGCAGGCAGGCAAACAGAGTTCACACACTCTGGCAACAGAAAAAGAGGTTTGTCTCCACAAAAGAAACTCATGGAAAGAGATGAGTCGAGGAGAAAATGCCCTCAAAGTCGGTGATCAGGGAGCAAACATATAACCTAAGGACAGGCTTGGTTGAAAACAGGGCATCCATGCTAGCCAGATGGAGGAGCAAGTTCATCAGGTTATCACACTCTGGTAGAAAGGGTCCCTCATTAATAATACTAGACTTGGTCAAAGCTCGGGTAGGTTGAGGGAGTTTGATTGACACCACAAACTGGTAGAAGGGTCTAATTTTAACCAAAGTAGCAATGATTCAAGGAAGGCAGCAAGTCAAGTCTGGCCTTGGGTATTAGGATCACTTAGCCTAAGTAACTTCCATATTGGAGTCCTATCGTTATCGTAGGATAGAGATCAAACTCGAATGGAACAATAACTTTGAGCAATAGGAAGTTTAGAATGATCCCAATCCACACCCTTTGGTCCCCATGACCATTTAATTAACAAGTGGCTAACATAAATCACACTTGATAACAATAATTTCACTATAGAAATGCCTAAAGATGTTGCTTTGGAGAAATTGCCAAAGAATCTTAGGGTCAATGAGGCACAATAACTATCTCTACCCAACCACCCTCGCTTCATCCAGGGCAGGCAGAATCCAGAAAAACAGATCCTTCCCCTGAGAAACAAAGTGGGTTGAGATCTGTTGAATCTTCTGTCCGCCAGATTGGGCAATCTCATTTATAGTTTAAAGGAGGCCTCCCCTGGCTCTATCTAATAAGGTAGAAAGAAATCAGGTGTGGGGGCAAAATGACTCCTTTGAAACCAGAGTCCTTGGCCCCAGTCAAGGGAAGTTTTAATGTCAAAAAGTCTCTTGGGTGAACAACTAATGCAAAGTGAGTAGTACCAGGAGAGTGCTCTGTAAAAGCTCTGATAAATGTATCACCCTGGTCCACTGGGACTTAGCTACTATGATCAATACAGCGATGATCCCAGGCAATTTCAAAGGATTCATGATGAAAAATGCTATCCAGTTCCACAGAGCACAAATCGAAACCACTGTTTTTCACTCTCTTGCTTTTATTTTATTTTTGGCAATATGGTTCATGCAGAAATGTTTTGTTTGTGTTCACCGATTTGAAGGAACCAACTGTCATACAGATCAAGGATCCATGCCAACAGTCTGCTCTCACCTTGTTTCCCTGTTGCCCTTGGAGATCTACTAACATCAGTGACTGGTTTAGCCTGCTTGACTTAGTACTGGGACTTGGCACCTACCTCTCCCTCTGCCTCTGTCTCCTGCTGGCCCAACATGGGCACTGAACTTAGTACTACTGTCATCTTGATCACTCGAATGAAAGGACTGGCTGGAATGTGGGGTAGGTGGCAGGCAGGTTTGTTTCCTTTGTGGCATCCCAACCACAAGTTACATAGGTCACTGGAGAGGGACAGTTGTGCAAGCTGCTTGAGCTATTGAGTCCTTCCCATAATTGCAGGATTTCTTACAGGACAAAATAAAGAGTGATCTATATTCAATAACAATAAGGAGCTTGAGCTCAAGGAGAGCAGCGACGTTCCCTTGTTAATGACGTTTGGGAGACATAGACCAAAGTTATATTGCTACATTTCCCAGAGGCAAGTCTGGGTGAGGTAAAACAAGCCAAAGACTTTTTTTTTAATGCTATCTCAAAGACTAAACATGGTACAGAGAAAACCCAGATTTAAACTGATTTTCCTGTCAGGGAAAACCCAGCCGAGGGTCATTTCCTGGTTCTCTCTTCTCTCAATGATGCATTTACCCCAAAGTTTGCTACAAGTACTGTGAGGCATCCTCTGCTTTGCCCCTTCTTCAGTAGGGCTGAGAAGGAGAACTGTCAGGGATGCAATAGGAGGTATTCAAAGCTCATTGGCAGTAAGATGACTGGAGTAGGGTAGCACCTGTCTTCTATAATCCCCAATGGAGCTTCATCATTATTATTTTTGAGCAATCGCTTCAACAAATTCCCATTCTTCCTTCAGAGTTTCAGGACTTAACCACAGGCTCTGACAAGCAGTTTTAGGGGTTGTTAGGATGGAAATGATAGAGAGAGAAATAGGTTTAAGTATAAATGAGAAGTTGGTTTTGCAGAGGCCAGGCTGGCTCTGGCCGCATGCCAGGAACCCTGTGACCAGAGATTCCAGAATCTGGGGAGAGGATTTGAAGGAACACCAGCCAAACTGAAGGGCTTCCTGTTTCTTAGAACTGTGAGGAGAGGAGGCAACTGGGAACTCTACTGATCCTGCTGATAACAAATATAGAGTAATGAGGTTGAAGGGAAACTTTTGGACCTTCTGGGAAGTACCTTTCCTTACTAGGAGAGACATCTATGAAGATCTTTTATATCAAACTGGATACAGACTTTGTTATCAAGTGTCAGTGTTTGTGTAAGATGAGGCCAAGCTTAGGGCCTGGCCCAGCTGAATTCAGTCATCAAGAGTTTATTCCCTGGTCATCTTGGAGTCAGGTAGAGACAGAAGAAAGGCCTCAGAGAATATTAGCCAGTGACAGGAAAGGGCTTAGGTAGCATCAAGTAAAAGAAGGCTTTTCCATGTGGGAAATTTAGGAGGGGAAAGAAAGAAGTTATAGTGTTAGGGAAACCTTGTTCCTTAATCCTATCTTCCTAATCCTTTCATTTTATGATCAATAAAATCAGTTAACTTTATACCAACAATGTTTTGAGGCCTTGATTGTGCACTGGTTGCAGTGAGTACAGCCATCAGCCTTATTTTACTGAGGGACACCGAGGTAACCCAACACCTCGGTGTACCATATTATTTCAGGGTAACAACATATTCTTGATGTTCTGTCCAGGGATCACTAACTCATAAGGCTTCACTTCACTCCTATCTTCTGGTGAGGCCAGTGTCCCTGATTCAAAAGCCACAAGGTCCTTTCATGAAGGAGACACACCTGTTAAGAGGGAAATAAAAGAGCCCCCCATCTTTGTCTCCTAGTGATCCTCTGAAGTATTTGGGCATAACTGAGGTGGATGGATGTTGTTATCCACCCTAGGGAACTTGGTTTGATACCTGTAGTGAAGCAAAGCAGAGCACGCCTTACCCCACAGGGCCAGATCATTCACACAAATCTTATAAAACTTAGTGTTAAAAAGTAACTGCTTGGGCAAGGGACATGAATAGACAAGTTTTCAGATAAAGAAATCAAAACTATTAATAAGCACATGAAGAAGTGTTCTAAATCTCTTATAATCAGAGAGATGCAAATCAAAACAATTCTGAGGTACCACCTCACACCTAGCAGATTGGCTAACATGACAGCAAAGGAAAGTAATGAATGCTGGAGGGGATGTGGCAAAGTCCGACATTAATTCATTGCTGGTGGTGTGGTGAATGGATCCAACCATTCTGGAGGGCAATTTGGAACTATGCCCAAAGGACGATAAAAGACTGTCTGCCCTTTGATCCAGCCATAGCACTGCTGGGTTTGCAGCCCAAAGAGATAATAAGGAAAAAGACTTGTACAAGAATATTCATAGCTGCGCTCTTTGTGGTGGCCAAAAATTGGAAAATGAGGGGATGCCCATCAATTGGGGAATGGCTGAACAAATTGTGGTATATGTTGGTGATGGAATACTATTGTGCTCAAAGGAATAATAAAGTGGAGGAATTCCATGGAGACTGGACCAATCTCCAGGAAATGATGCAGTGAGAGGAACAGAGCCAGGAGAACATTGTACACAGAGACAGATACACTGTGGTACAATCGAACGTAATGGAATTCTCCATTAGTGTCAATGCAATGTCCTTGAACAATCTGCAGGGATCTAGGAGAAAAAACACTATCCACAAGCAGAGGACAAACTGTGGGAGTAAAAACACCGAGGAAAAACAACTGCTTGACTACAGGGGTTGAGGGGACATGTCTGAGGAGAGACTCTAAATGAACACTAATGCAAATACTAACAACATGGAAATGAGTTCGAATCAAGAACACAAGTGAAGCCCAGTGGAATCGTGCATCGGCTATGGGGGTGGGGGGTAAGAAAAGAAAAATTATTTGTCTCCAATGAATAATGTTTTGAAATGACCAAATAAAATATTGCTTAAAAAAAAGAATAAAAAAGGACCTATTTGTACAAAAAAAAAAAGCAACTGCTTTATTAACAAGGGTAGGGAGGGAAGATTTAGCAACAAGGATGCCCTAATCTCTCATTTCTAATACTCTGCCCTTACCCCTACATTCATTGCAAGATGGACTCTGAGATCTTGAGTCTTCCTACCAGCTCCCTGTTCTGGCTCGATATCCCGGAAACCTCTATTCTACCTGACTAAAAATCCTCTTATTGGTTTAGTTAGTTGATAAGTTTTCTCCAAGTTGACTAATAGGTGAACTGAAATTGACTTAGTTTACCCAGAGTTGGACCTGAGCCTGAGGTGTACACATCAGACCCCCCACACTAATGGTTTCTAGGTAAACTCTGGCTCAGTCAGGGTTGATGGAAACAGAAGAAAGAAAAATCTTCTTTAGATGGACTCTTCCATGGAAAAAAAGTACCTCAGAGTATTTGAAAGGTTTCCCTTCCATGAAACAGGTTTGGGTTGGTTGAGAGCAGGCTCCTTCCTCTCCCAGGCTTTTGGACAAGAAATGGCAGTTAACCTCTACCACACACTTTGTCTAGCTCCCTGCATTCCAGAATCTTCTGCATCCTTCTCTGACCCAAGTTGCATCAGCTCTTTTGAAAGTAACTTCCAATCTTCTTAACTTCACTCCTATCCAAAGTTCAACCCTTTATAATTCTATCCCCCACATCTCCCAGATTGTTATTGAACTTCTAGAAACTGGTGTCCCTATGTGGGATGGTACGGAGGGCCATAGGACTTTAGCAGAGACTAGATGGGTCTCTTCATTGGTATGGGGCTAGAAGGCTTGAAACATCTTGTTTAACTCTATCTCAATATCCAAGCTATGAACTTCCAAAGGACTTCTTAATACTGTAAGTCAGTCTTCTAGTGTCCTGCAGGCCTAGGTCTGTCTGGGGTGCAGATATCTAAAATTCCCCTTCTTCCTCAATTGACAATCTCCTTCATTTGCCTTCATGGAAGTACCCATGAGCCCAATGAGCCCCAGCCACACTGGGCTTCAGCCTTGAGGGATGTGGATGCTCTCATCCTTTTATCAACAATATCAACAAAAAATGGCCATAGTAGGGAGCAAAAAGGGTATTTTAAAAATGTCCAGATGCTTTTGACCTCATCTGCCAAATAAGCCATGGATGCTCCCACACCCCACCTTTTAGAAGGCATGAGTTCCCTTAGCTGCTACAATAGTAAGGTTTTCAGGTCTTGCCAAGCATTGGCAAGAGTCGATCAAGTTCTAGTTCTAAAATGACTCTGAAAGATGTTCACTAAAACTTTGTCGGGAAATCAAAGTTAACTGAAGGAACCAAACCATCATATGGCACCATATAAGAACCCTTTTGCTAGGGATAGAGTAAGATGGGCAGAATTTGAGAGCATCTAGGAGTAGGGAACATTACAGCCAAGTTTCAAGGACCACCACTCTCCCCAACCACATTCCTTAGAAAGTGTTGAATTTCTGGCAGGTACACAGGCATCATTCCTATTGAGATGACTACGACTACTGTCAACTATACTAATTGGGGACTGCCCTGACAACCCAGAGCAGGCATTTATGACACTGAAGCTTAAAACTTCAGGAAAGGAATGGCCATACTAAGAAGAGTACCGGGTAAGCAGGCAGGCCCCCTCCCCCCCCCAAGGATTCAGTCCTTCCAAATGTCTCAAATGTTAAGAGCAATTTCTTCCTGATATTTCCTCTCCCACTCACCCCTCACATTCAAAGGTTCTTTTATATTACTACAAATAATTCCTTTAAATTTTTATTTGCATGCAAAACACACTTCCATGTGGATCAATGTTGTAAGAGAGCACTCATACATAACCAAAACCCAAAATAAAAATGTCAATACAATGATGTGAAAGATAATATATTTTGATCCACATTCATCAGACTCCAAACTGTTCTTTCTCTGGAGGTGGATAACATTTCCCAACATAAGTCTTTCGGGATTGTCCGAGATCATTGTGCTGTGAGCACAGCATCATTGCATTGCTGAAAGTAACCAAGATTTCACAGCTGATCATGTGACTGTGTACAATGTTCTCCTGGTTCTGCATCAGTTCATGCAGATCTTTCCAGTTTTTTTCTGAAATCTTGTCCATCATTTTTTAGGACAATAGTATTCCATCACCAATATGTACCACAATTTGTTCAGCCATTCTCCAGTTGGACATCTCCTCGTTTTCCAGTTCTTTGTCACTACAAAAAGAACATCTGTAATTTTTGTACAAGAAGTTTCCCCCATTTTTATGATTTCTTTTGGATACAGACCCAATAGTAGTATTATATATACTACTATATAGTGGGTTGGAGATTTAGATCTGTATAATCAGGAACATTTTGGTTCTTGACTATCAGTTACCTAACCTTAAGTTGCAAAATAAACTTAACTCTTGAGTTTTTCAATACTCAAGGGTTTGTGTTTCACTGATCTTGGGAAAGTCCCTAGGTGGATTTTTTTTTTTTACCACCAATCCATCTGGGTCCTCTCTATATACATATCTCCTTCTGGAGGAACATTTCTTTTTCAGTACTCTCATGAAAACCTTGAAGGACAGTAGTAAAGAGAAGAGTAATAAATTGTTAAAAGCTGCCGACATCAAGAAGACATCAAGGTTGAGGAAAGCTCTGCAAAAGAAGAAAGTGAAAGAAAGAGGTTAAGAGCCTTTGCCTGATTTCCATATATACTATGGGCTTCATGGAGTCCAAACTTAGTTGTCTTTGGCCCTGAGTCTGGGATATAGCATTCCTTCTTACCTAGGTCTAGAATGTCTAAGCTCCTAGCTTTTAGTCAAATGAGAGATCTAATTGATATTATAAATCCAAAGGTCAGGGTCCTCATCATTACCATCTGGATTATTGCAATAGCTCTAAAGTGAGTCTGCCTACTTTAAGTTTCTTCTTGCTTTAATCTACCCTCTGTTTAGTCACTAAAATGATTTGCCTAAAGGAAAAGATTGGATGATATCATCTACCACCACTACTCATTCTCCAGTTGCTCCTTACTGCCATCAGGACCAAATCCAAAATGCTTACTTTGGCATTCAAAGCCTTTTGTTGCCATCTAATTCCCTCCTACCTTTTCAGTATCCCTGACACGCCATCTTTGATTCAGTGACATTGGCCTCCTGGATGCTCTATGAACAAGAGCTCTCATCTCTAGGCATTTTCTCTAGCTGGCCTCTGTACCTAGAATGCTCTTCCTTCTCTGCTGTGACTGCTGACCTTTCTGACTTCCTTTTAGTCCTAACTAAAATGCCACATTCCAGAGGAAGCCTTCTTAATTCTAATGCCTTCCCCTCAGGTTCTCAATTGTATAAATGAAATACAAGTGACTTGATGTTGCTCCCCATCCCACTTCCATCATTTCCTTTGTCCTCCCTCCCCTAGATCTCCAACCAAATTCCCCCTGTCCCTCGTCTCCCCCACATCCCAAAGTGCAGACAGTTGCATTTACAGGATATATTTAAAAATGCTCAGGAGGCTTCCCTCTCTGGAAGGGACTGCCTTTGAATCTGTTTTCTTTAATTGTTCAACCAAGTTGCCACTGCCTCAGTGGGGACCTTTTCCCTATGTTTTGGCTCCATTTATCAGTATCCATGGGCCAGTTATAATACTAAGACAATTGATCTCCTAACACACGTGGTCTTTCACAGCAATCTGCCTCTCAACTATGTGTTCTTCAGGAGTGAGGCTTCTGTTGGTGGGCTTTTTACCACCCCTATTTTTAGGAAGGAGGATTTTTTGGCTTCTTTTTCCTCAAAGGGGTTTTGCTTCTGAACCTTATGGCTTGTAAGTTTAAAGTTTTGCCAACATCCCAATACAGGTAGTAGTTATTTTCTCTTTGTGAAGTCTTGGCAAGAAACCAGCCATTTTTGCTTGTCAGTGGTCAATATTGGTGGTAGTGTTCACTCACCACCCACTCTCGCGCCCTTCTGTTATGAGCCTCCAGTGACACACTTTTTAAACATTATTTTATTTGGTCAATTTCAAACATTCATTATTCCTTGGTTACAAAAATCATTTTCTATTCCTCCCTGCCCTCCCCCACCCTTCCCATACCAGTGACACTTTCTTGTAGCAGTTTCTACCATTTCCCCTTCCATTGTCTTTGCTCAATTAATCTGAATCTCCAGCTACCAGCCATAATTTTTTTTCCCCCAAACTATTTTCTTCATAGCTAGAATGTGGCTTTTTTCTCTTCTCACTCCAGCGGAGTGTTTTTTAAAGTGTCTACTGCAGCCACAGACTCCCAAGTTTAGTTATGAGCAAGACATCTAGGACACTGTGGTAATCAGTCAGCCTACAAACACTTGTCAAACACTTACTGTGTCAGGTACTATGTTAAGGGCTGGATACATAATACACGAAAGAGGAAGAGTCCCAGAGCACAAGAAACAAATGTGAGAATACAGAGAAGAGAAGCTGAAGAGGGAGCCGACAAAGGAAGTTTCCCCAAGGAGATGGGTAGAAAGAGAAGATAGTATGGTGGCAAAGTGCAGAGAATGAAGAATGGTTCTTCTAGTCCCTTTCCTCGAGTGGCAATTTTGTGAAGAAAGTGACCATTGGACAAAGAGGTCTAAAGATAGAGAAAGGAGGCTAGTGAATCATGGCGAGTTCCAGAGACAGAGGGTTAGTCTGGGGCATTCCTCGATTAAGGAGAAACATCTGAGATATCCTTTGAGTGTTTAAGGCGGGTAGGAGTGAGAGGAATTGTGACTTAGGAACAATGACTCCACACCTCAATTCCCACTGTTAGACCCAGTTCTAGTTTCCCAAATTAGGAGGCACACAGGATAATGTAAAAGCAAGAGGTACTGCTTTATTACAATCTTGAGTTTGGGTCCCACAGCCTCCAAGGCAGATGGAACCCTGAACGAAGGGGAAACAAGGATTATAGTGGGTAGGTTTGAGTTGCAGAAGAGGACATCTTATCAGAACAGTTGGGTAGGGTTAGGTCCTTGTGGTCAAGTGTTGGTTCGTGGTGCCTAGTTGTTTATCTCCTCAGAAAAGTTGGGAGGCCCTAGGTGGGGTTAGGTCATGGATCAAAAAGTCCTGAGGGTTGAGTCTTTATCAGTTCCTAGCACATTCCAGGGTATGGTCAGGGAAAAAAATGTTCCAGGGCTGGTCCTTCACCACCACTGGATCTAAATGCATCCCGGCACCCTCTATTGATCCACTTTCTAAATGAAATAAGAAAGAGGTATCATTTACATGGTATTTTCCTTCACTCTATATGCTCAGTTTCCAGTTGGGTGTCATTCCCCAAGGGGCATTTTCCCTATATTGCTATGGCCAGTACATAGCTTTAGTTATCCAAGCTTCCCCACCCCCATCTTGGATTAGACTTGTCTTCCTGGTCAGATTCCTGCTCTCTTGCATTCTCGCCTTCCTTCAGCTCCCAGGAATATCATGTTGGGTGTGAATAACACAAATTTTTTATTTTATTTTTAATAAGATTTTATTTTTTCCCCAGTTACATGTAGAAAAAGTTTAGGATTTTTCAAAGAATAGAATCTCGAATTCTCTCCCTACCATCTTATCAGGGACTGGGGAGGAAACTATCTCCAATAGATTTTACACATGCAATCATGTAAAATGTTTCCACATATTAATCCTTTTTGTGGAAGAAAACCCGACCCAAAACAAATTTAAGTGGAAAAGGTTTACTTTGGTCTGGTTTTAGACTCCCTCAGTTCCATTTCTGGAAGCAGATGGCATTTATTATCATGAGTCTTTTGGGATAGTTTTGGATTATTGTATTGCTGAAAATAGCAAAGTTATTCACAATGGCTTATTGTATAGTATTCCTGTCTGTCAAGTATTCTTCTGGTTCTGCTTACTTCATTCTGCTTCAGTTGGTGCAAGTCTTTCTAGGTTTTTCTGAGTTCTTCCTATTTGCCATTTCTTACAGCACAATAGCATTATTCCACGTTAATCGTGCACCATAACTTAGCCATTGCTAACTGATAGGTATATCCCCACCAAAAGAGCTGCTTTAAGTGTTTTTGTACATGTAGGTCCTTCACCTTGATAAGAGTTCTTGAGAAAGAAGTCAGAGACATTTGTTGTAAAGGCAGCTTGGAAAAGCAATAGCCAAGAGGCCAGAGAGAAGGGAAAAGCAATGAGCAGAGGATATTTCAAATACATAGCTGCTAGTATAGTCTCAGGTCTTCCTAGATAGCCCACATCCTTAAAAAGGATGGATGGGAACACTTGCTTGTGGAGAGCCTAAAGCTGCCTATACTTTCTCAGTATTCTCAGACTTATTTACAACAGTCTATAGAAGATAAAGGCTTTTAGTTGCACTAAAACAAACAAACAGAACCCCAGAGGGCTGGCTGGCTGGCTGCCCCTTTGACTGTATAGAGCTTTTCCAGCTGACAGTTGTAATTACCAACACCTGAGTTAAGCACACTCATTTCCTCCCGAGTTTAGAGGTGTCTGGTAACCCATCCTTTGCCAGCCAGCCAGGCTCTCACAGCTCCAAATTCTTCCCAAAGGTGGAACCTTGGGCCCATCTGATCTTTGCTTCTTTGGCCTAGAATTTACACAGATGGGTAGTGGCTGTCTTCCTGTCTGAGACCTCTTGGGGACCGAACAAATCAAAATGACTTTGTCACTACTGTGAATCTAGAGGACTACTAGACAGCACTGACTGTCTGAAGGGTTTCCGCCTGCTTTATCTCCCCGCCCCCCCAATTTTGCTTGACCCTGGGAAGGTCCCTGAGGCAGGAGGGCTCTAGCCTTGCCTTGGCTTTCCGCCTTTCAGGCATAGCTGGCTGCAGAAAAGGATCCCTTTCTGGAGATGACTAAGCCTGGATCTAAGAGTACACAGCAGTTACTGTCCTATCTTGGGCTGAACCTTGATTGTGAACTTTGACCCCAAATTCCCTAAGCTGTGTACCTTTTGATCCAACAACACCCCTACTCTGCTGGTATCTGCAAACAAACAAAAGAAAGAAACAAGGCACAAAAATATGTACGTATGGATCCTTTCCAAAGCCTGGGTTTCCACATCAGTTTCAATTCAGCATAAGAACTTAAATGGGAATTTGAGGAGTTTTGTGGAAGCCACAGATAACATAGAAAGAGTTAAGAAGCTCGGAAACATGGTTTTGTATAATAGCAACCTATTTTGTCTTTTAATACCATGAATTTACTTTTTCCTTTTCTTTTATTGTAAACACTCCATAAAAGAAAAGCATTTAGACTTCTGTTAAGTGAAAATGCAGATCTTAATCTAGTTAAGTGAATACACAACTAGATCTGATCCAGTCAAGGGTGGTGGGTTTTTTGTAAGGTAGGGTTGGATAACTGCTATTATCCATGGTAGCACATTCTTTGAATAATGTTTGAATTTTCAGAAAAAGTCTAGGCAGCAGTAGATTCTGCTTTCCATTCCAAAATGCTTTGAGGCCACATTCTCTATCTGAAAAGATCTGAGAATACGCTGCCAGTTATTTGGAATACCTAGTATTCCTGGGCTTTCCTTGGTTCTTTTCCTGGCTGTTGCTTTCCCCAGTGGGCTGTCCAATAACTTTTTTTTTTTAAACCCTTACCTTCCATCTTGGAGTCAATACTGTGATTGGCTCCAAGGCAGAAGAGTGGTAAGGGTAGGCAATGGGGGTCAAGTGACTTGCCCAGGGGTCACACAGCTGGGAAGTGGCTGAGGCCAGATTTGAACCTAGGACCTCCCATCTCTAGGCCTGATTCTCAATCCATTGAGCCACCCAGCTGCCCCCTGTCCAATAACTCTTAGGAAATCTTGCCATGAAATTGTTGGGAGAGGAAGAGGTATTATTCTGTGCAGAAGGAAAACTTATGGGGGAACTTACTGAGGGAGGTAAGAGGTCCCACTCTACAGGAAAATAACTAGGCACCTCAAAGCCATATCAAATGATCCTCTATTCTCAGCAGGGAAGAGACAAACTAAAAAATGATTCCCCCCCTCCCAACTCATTAGACAGGCAGAGCAGAAAGTAATCAAGATGCTGGTGCTACATCTTTTCCTCATAGAGAAGGTCAGAGTGAAGGGGAACCTCAGCGTCAGTGTAGGATTAGGGGTTTCAGGAAAAGATGATAGGAGGCAAGTAAGGAAGTGCTATTGCTAGGACACGAGAGAAATTTCCCTCAATGCGCTTTTTCGTTCCCATCAGATCAAGGGTGCTTGACCTGCTTTTTCTTCTTTTAAAAACACCCAGCAGCCATTCTGCTCATATTTCAGTTGATAGGGGATGGCTGGCTCAATTAGATACACAAACACTCTCTGGGGTGAGGAAAGAAAGATCTCTCCAGGCTGAAAAGGAACACCTTGAAGTCAACAGCTTTAAGTTGTTTGTTTTAGGGCCTTCCTTAGTAGCTGACTCAGATGCCCTGTTGGTTGAGCAGAGTCTAAGTGAAGGTGGGGAAAACGTCTGCCTTAAAAATAACACCAAGAAGGGCTTTGAACCAAATGGACTCGAGATGGCATGTGCACAAGACCTGCAGTTCAGCAAGTGACGAGTAAAAATGACCCAGAAGTAGTTGGAAGCCTGGCTTCTTGCCCAGATTTGGGAAAGAAGAAATAATGGCTGCCCTTTTTTGGCAGAAACTTTTCCTGTTATAAGATTAAAACTGATCCTATATCACAGTTTAGAGCAAATCATATTGCTTCTCATGCTTCGCTAACAATCAGTGTTCCTCAATCCCATGACATCACCTACCCTGTTCTGTTCTTTGTTCTGCATTCCCCAAAACCTACAAAAGGGAAGCTAGTCTTTTGTTCAGTCTTTGGCTAGAAACTGAGGCAGCACTGATCCATCTTGTTCTCAGGTTCTGTGTAATATGAACAAATATCTTGCTGAAATATGCCTCAATTTACCTTTTTGTTGAATTCCATGTGTGAAAATAGACGTGACAGCAATGGAAATATAATGGAACCTTTTCCAGTAACTATAAAGTAAAGGAAAGCAGCAATGCCTATTCTCTCATCATTATTTGATGTGTGCCAACATGAAATCTGGCTGCCTCAGTTTACCACTGCCCTTTTGAGAACCCTCCAGTGGCAGGAACCCCACTTTTGTACATAGGATCCCATAAACATGGATTCACCTAATCTGTTGCTAACTGTAGTCATTTCCCTGCCAAAAATTAGGGGTTCTCTTTTTGAAGGCTTGCCATCCCTGAGATCACCTTCTGCTAAAGAATTGTAGCCTTTGAGGGGGCTTCCCTTTCATGGCTGCGTTTAGATAACTCAGCAGAGAGGCTCCATCCATTACTGTACTTCTCCTTACAAGACTATTAGCTAGATTTGTTAGCAAGAAAACAGGAGAGAAACCTAGAAAGTAGGTGAAGAATTTCCTAGTCTAATAAGCCAGAACCTAACAACTCAGCCTCAGAACCCCACCCCACCCCACATTCCTGCTGGGGCTCGTCTTATAAATCCTCACTCCGCCCACAGTTCTCTTACATCACTCCCCAGGAAGCAATCCCAGTTCCACAATTAGCCTGGCACCACCCAGCAGGGAAGTGCCTGTGGGATCAATTTTGTGGTTGCTGATTGACCCAAATTCAAAACAAGTGGAAGGGAACTTTAACTCTCTGAGCAAACCAAAATACAAATTCCCTTTCCACCCTATGTAAGTACTAAAATCTGAATACCGAAGATGCTCTTGGATCTGCTGGGGTCCCAGAATTCTATCCAACTTTGAAATAACATGTCTTTGGTGTCCGGACTGTTAAAAATGGAGAAGAGCCCTACCAGAAGCCTTTTATGAGTCAAATGTAGTCTTCGGACTCAAACCATGGAAAGATAAAACTCCAAGAGAAACCCCGGCTAAAATCAGTAACAAACGTTGATTTCAAAACTTTTCACAAAATCCCATTAAGCAGATCACATGAATTCATCCACAAAATCATTTATGATGTTCAAGAGGGATTTACGCCAGGGTTGCAAGAATGATTCACCATTAGGAAAGCAATATAGTCACATTCAAACCCCAAACATCCCGCAGCATAGCAATAGAAGCAGAGAAAATCTCTGCCAAAGTACAAACTCTCATGCTAAAACGGCATAAAGCATAGGCGGAGAGAAACCTTTATTTTAATATCACAAAAGGCATCTATCTAAAAGGAAAAATAAGCATCCTATGCAATGGGAATATAATGGAACCTTTTCCAGTAACTATAGAGTAAAGGAAAGCAGCAGTGCCCATTCTCTCATCATTATTTGGTGTTTGGCTGCCTCAGTTTACCACTGCCCTTTTGAGAACCCCCCAGTGGCAGGAACCCCACTTTTGTACATAGTGAAATGCCAAGTACTTTTGTTTGCTTTGGAGGCTTCTCTATTGGGTTCAATTTTCTTCTCAGGAAGCCCAGTTTGACCTTTGTGTTTGATCTGTTACAGCTGACTGTTCCCTGATCCCATAGCTATCGACTGCAAGGCCCTGGCTTGTGGCTAGTGTCTGAGGGCTCCCCATACCTGATTTCCCAGAAGGTAGAAAGAGACTCTCAAGGTCTGTCTCTCTGCAGAGTTGGCCTCTAGTATGGTCCCTTCTCCCCGGGGAGCTGGCACTTAGCACGGGGCTTTCTCCCAGGGATACGGCTCCCAGAGCCTTGGGCTCTGTGTGGTGGCCAGAATAAATGAACCTCCCCTTTTTCCTGATTAAAGAGGGGCTTTTCTGACTACTTGGTAGTTCTGTGTTTCTCTAAGTTAACAGTCATGACCCGTTTGGAGTTTTCTTGGCAAAGATACTAGAATGGTTTGCCATTTCTTTCTGCAGCTCATTTAACAGATGAAGAATTGCAACAAATGGGTAAAATGACTCGCCCAGGGTCACACAGCTAATATGTATCTAAAGCCAGATTTGAATTTAGGCCTTCTTGACTCCAGACCTTATGCTCTCTCTACTTACCATCTAGAATCTATATTATTTGATCTAGTTCTAGAAATGCTAGCAATAAGACAAGAGAAAGAAATTAAAGAAACAAATATATTATCCCTATTTCCTGATGTGATGGTTTGCCTGGAAAACTAAGGAACCAGCAAGTGAAGATCCTGAGCCAATTAATAGCTTTGCCAAAGTTGTGAGCGACAAAATTAGGGGACCATGAGACTGAAGCCTGTACCTAACATAAAGGCTGTTTGGGGATCCTAGGGGATGTTTGTAGGCTCTATTGAAACGCTGATTCCTTTCCCTTCTTACTCCTCGCTCGCCCCTCCCTCCCTCCTTCCCTTCTGTTTACCACTGATTGATATTGGACTGCCAATGGGCAGTGCCTTCCCAGGGACCAAAGTCTGGCATCTTGTGTAATGGATGACCAAGTTTCTAGGTCCCATAAAGGGGAGAATGGGCTGACGGCATTAAAGCAAATCTCCCTCCCTCTTGATAACCTAAGGAGTGGCTCTGACTAACAACAGTGAGCCAAGAAAGTCATTCTCTAATTGGTGAAACTTAAGGACACATCCAGGAACAGGCTCGAACAGAGGCTGCCCAGCTCGTGTGTTAGGCTGATCGCTGCCATCACCCCCACTATCAGCAGATCCCAAATGAGCACGTTTCCCTCTTTCAGCAGGGTCCCCCAACTCAAGGAGCTTCCTGTCCCTTGTTGCGGTGCTGTGATGAGGCAGGAATTCCAGGAGAACTAGCAGCTGCTAAATGAAGCCAAATTCCGTCTTCCTTGTCACAGTGCAGTTCAGGATTGGGTTCGTCTAGTGGCGTGCCTTTAGAGGTCAGGCCCAGGGCAATATCGAGTTCTTTTTCTTCAGAAGTTTTTGAACCCGAAGGCTTCCCATCTCCAAGACTCCAGTGATTATTGTGTATCTTATTGGGCGGGTGTGTGTTTGTACGTATCCCATTTCTCTTTTTCGGTTGTGTATTTTGTTACGACTACCGTGTCCTAAAACATTTGTCCTCAAGCAGTATGTATGCCATTTCCCTGATGGCCTGGCAGTTTGTCAGCTTCAGACTCCTTTTTTAGGAAGGAGACCAGCCTCCACTTAGGTCTGATGTAGTGAGTAAACAAAAATGACCATTTGGAAAAGCTGAGGAAGCTGCTTTCCATGTGGAAGAGCGATTCTGTCATCATCATTCCCATGAAAAGGGACAGCCATGTCCATAGGTTCTTCCCTTCCCATGGTTTCAAAAGTTTTCATGTCCTTCATTCAGAAAGCTTTCCTTCAACTTCTGAAGGATTTTGGGGGAAACTCGAGAGGTGCTGACTCTCCTGCTGTCGGAGACCCAAGACCTAAAGTCAATTTTTCCCAATGACCAATGCTATGTTTTGATCACTTGCTTGTCAATAGATGGGCTCTATTGGGATGAAGCTTGGCTCTAAGGGCAGCTAGGTGGTATGGTGGATAGAGTGCTGAGCCTGAAGTCAGGAAGACTCATCTTTTTTAAACAAAACAAAAAAAATCAAAACAACAACAACAAAAAACCAAACCCTTACCTTCGTCTTGGAATCAATACAGATTTGAACCTAGGACCTTCCTCTATCCACTGAGCCACTTAGCTGCCCCCAGACTCATCTTCTTGAGTTCAAACCTGGAGAAGGAAATAGCAAATGACTCTACTATCTCCAAATGGAGCCACAAGGCGTCAGACATGATTAAGCAACAATCAATATCTAATGCTTGAAGGCTTGCAAGGCACTTGACATTAGCCTTGATAGGTGATATTATCATCCCAACTTTAGAGATGAGGAAACTGAGGCACAGATAATTTAAACAGCCTCTGAGGTAGATGATGCTATGATCTTTACTTTCTATTCCCAGATCCATTGGTATGGGACTTTCTCCTTATTGGTAGAGATAAATATTTTATGTGTGGTGGTGGTGGTCCGGAGTTGGGGAAGCTTCAGTTTTCTTAAGATTCTTCAAGGTTTGAGTCACTTTGGGCACATCTGGCCTCTAGGTTTGGGAAGAAAGATGGAAGAGCCTGTTCTTCAGGTTACTGAAGAAAAAGCTTCCGAGAACACACGAGTATCACACCCCTATCTGCAGTTTACTGCTTTAAAGACTTTGGGGATTGATCCCCTTGGATGAAATATAGGACCTTCTCTTGGTTAAGCTGAATTTTTTCACCTCCAGTGAGAGCTCCTTCACTGTGTATCATCTGATCACTGCTGCTAGCAAAACAGAAATCGGAGAAATTAACTTGAGCCATATCGTATCCTTTTGACTAACAATATTTGAGTGAGTTGAATGAGTCTCTCTTGGAGAAAGGTGGAGGAGGAAGAGGCTAAAGACATTTATTATATCTCCCCTTAAGTCACCCAACGTATGTTCTGTGCTACAGGTGGGCAACAGCCCGTGCCAGACATGGCCCTTGATGCACAGGAGAATGAGCTACACTTGAAAATAATATTCAATTTAAAAAATGTATAACTTAGTTTCTACTCTCTCACACTGTTTTCACTTACCAGTGGAATATCTCCCAGACTCGACCTCAGTGCCGTGTGTGGAAATTTAACCCTAGTCTGTACCCACTTTTTGGGACCCAAAACAACCTTTGGGTTTAAAGCAAAGGCTCTTATTTCTGAACCTGAGCTGGATCTCTCTGAGGTGATGGGTGGAGTTCTTCCTACAATGTTAGGAGATGCTGTACCAGTGCAGTATGGCCATTCTAAGGACCAGGTCATGACTCCTGGCATCTGGAAGACCCACCTCTGATCCGGACTAAAGTCACATTCTGCCAGATCAGAGGGTTTCAGGAAAGGGGCATGACAAGGAGCTTTGTAGACTGGAGTAGGGGAAGGAAGGAAGTAGGGCTCTTTGGCCTCTGAACCATGGGCAGAGGAGGTGGCTAGGAGGGGGCTGGCACACCCGAGGTCTGGCTCTGGGGAGGGTGGTAAGGAGAGTGCAAATGCAGGTGAGCTGGCTCAGGGCAAGCCCTGCCTGGGAGGGCCATCGTGCCTGAGGTCTGGCTGTGACTCTGGCTCAGCCAGCCTGGGGAGGAGGCCTTTTAAGGAAATGGCTGGCCGCATGTGACTGGTGCCTTCTTTTTTCTCTAGTCCTCTTTTTACTATTTAATAAATATAAATTAAGCTACAGTCTCCAAAATGTTTTAATCAACACATACAAAGAGTTTTTAAAAAATGGTCCCTGCCCTCAAGGAACTCATTTTCTTGTTGGGGGAAAATTTTGAGAATTCCAATGAATGTAGCAAGCAGACAGCATGAAGTGCATGGCACATAGAAGGTGTTAAAGAGATGTCTGTTGAGTCTCCACTTACTGGACTTGAGAAAAGAGCACAAGCAACCTGCTGTTGGGTTGGAAGGGAAAGAGTGGGTCGGGGAAGAGAGTAGATTCACCTACACCTGACATAACTCAGCCTCCCACATTTGCTAGGGATTTGCTGCCCAGAACTGAAACTGACGAGTAAGGACACAGAACAGACTCAAACACTATGAGATTCATTTCTTGGAGCCAGGGAAGGGAATCCTTCCCCTCTCACCAGTCCCATTCATGGTGATTGTGGGGGAAGTAGGATCTTTACCCTGGAAGTAGCAGGGAAGCCCAGTTGAGGAAGAACAAAGCTAGAAAGAGCTATGAACATATCCTCTGTGCCTTGAGCATTTTCTCTCATCTCTGCCTCCTGACTATCTTCCATTCCATGCTAAAATTCCACCTTCTGCAAGAAGCTTTCCCCAGGGGGGCAGCTGGGTAGCTCAGTGGATTGAGAGCCAGACCTAGAGACGGGAGGTCCCAGGTTCAAATTTGACCTCAGCCACTTCCCAGCTGTGTGACCCTGGGCAAGTCACTTGACCCTCATTGCCTAGCCCTTACCACTCTTCTGCCTTGGAGCCAAGACACAGTATTGACGTCAAGATGGAAGGTAAGAGTTTAAAAAAAAAAAGAAGCCTTTCCCAATCCTTCTTACCTAGGACACACTGCAGGAGAGTTCTTCACTTCAGTGAAGAACTTGGCTTTGCACCCCCGTTCTGCTACTATGTCTTGTGACGAGCACCCCACTTTCTTCACTGGTAAAATCGGGGGTAGATTAGATACCCTCAACAGAGGCTCACCTCTAGATCGATCCTATTTGTGACCAGTGACAGGAATCTGTCTCGTCTGGGGACCAAGTGACTTTCATCATGACTGTTCCAGTTCCCAAAGTATCAGGCTGACAAACAGCCCCTTCACGGGTAAAAAGACACAAAAATGCCCACCTATTAAGCTTTGGGCCAAAGAGCTGATTGTGGGCACCTGAAATGGGGAAAAGAGTTTGCTCTGGTGGGCCTCACATTTGGCCTCTGGACCAGGTATACCCGCTCACTGATGTTATATTTCACAGGGACTCAGACGGCAAAGAATACCTCCTCTTCTAGTACTGCGTAGTGGTAAATGGACTGAGTTAGCATTTGAGTCCCAGTCCTATTGCTCATCAGCTGTGGGATCTCTCTGTCTGCTTCCTCACCTTTTAAATTCGGGACACAATAACTGCCTTATTGACCACAAGGATCTGAGAAGCCCTTAGCTTGATAGCTATTGTTTTTGTAAAATGGAGTTGTAATAGATTTCAGAGCTGGATGGGACCTGAATCCTCCTCTAACATTTTTATAGTATTTACTATGTGCCAGGAACTGTGCTAAGTGCTTTACAGAGGCAAAGTGACTAACTCAGGGTCACTCTGCTAGTTGAGTCCGAGGCTGGGTTTGACCTCCTTCAGGTCTTCCTGAAGTTCATAGTTCATGGCATGACACATGAGACAACCTAGTGAATTTTGAAATGGGTAACCGTCTTGATTCCCTTAGCCCTGTAGTGTCCCCATGGACGGGCCACCCTTACAAAGACATTACAGAGTTCAAAGAAGAGAATTTGAGTTGTGCTTGCAATTCAGTCTAATGGACAGCAACTCAACCATGCAAGTGTATGGGCTGGACTAACCAGATGGCTTTGGGGGCCCCTCACAATACTCTGAGTTTCTGCACGAAGACTGGAAAGCCTTGGAAGCCCCTGACCCTCATGCCTTATCTCACAGCGACCTCCCGTGGTCAAGACCCAGGTTGCAGGTCTTGCTGCATTAGCCATGGGATGAGCAGGGCTGACATTGGGGAGCCCGAGCTTGGTAAGATATGTTTCTGTGCTCGCGGAACTGAGTCCAAAAAGATACAAGCCACCGATGCTAAGAACAACAATCCGCCAATCATCTTTCAATTTTATTTTTTCACACCAGAGGCAATAATCTATCTATTCCTTCATAACCTGGCTTCCTCCTACCTTTCCAGTCAGTGTTCTTGGACCTCACTTCTCTCAGATCTGCTGAAACTGGCTCTAAGCATCCCTCCCTTTCTTCCTCTCCCCTGCCTCTTGGGCGTTTACCAAGAGATATTTGCTTCAAAGGTGGTCTGGTCAGAGTCGCCCGACATGAGGGAGGCATAACCCCCAATTCCTCATACACTCCTTCTTCCTCTCGGTCTGCTAGTGAGTGCCCTTTCTCCCAAATCATGGTGAATGGATCTGTTGTTTAATCTGGGTATCATTACATATGTACGTATGTGAGTTTTCAGAAAAAGGATCGATTCATTTTTCTCCTTGTAACCTCACTACCTGGCATAGTGGGTGGCACAGAGTAGGTGTAATCATGCTCATCAGTCAATAAACATTCATTAATCTGCAGCACAAAGCCTACAAAGTAGGTTTCACAACCCAAAGGTGGCGCTTGGTCAATATCTCCTGGTATTTCATTTCCGTCTTCATTCACTGATGCTCAAAGATTCTGCTGGAGTTAAACATTTGCCCACATAAATCACATCTGTAAGGTTTCTCCCTGAGCTAAATTATCTGAGGTGCCCTATGAAGTACCTTCTAACAGTTTTTGACAGGTCAATTTAGCCAGATTAACAAAATGTATTGTTTATTAAAGGGATAGAACATCTCCTTTTTTTTAAAAGGGTTTTTTTGTGCTTTTTAGGAATAGTATAACCAAATTCTAGAGCTCTTGGGTCAGAGCAATTATTGCAAGCATCCAGAAATAGTTCAAATATTGTGGAGTCACAGGCAGGCTAATGCAAATTTAAGCAGCTTTTACATTAAATGTATTTACTCCTTTTACCTGCCCCTATCTCCTCCCCTTTAGAAGAAGAAAAAGGTAGAGAGGAGGGAAGCATAAGAATATATAGTCGAGCCAAATGAATCCCCTCCTTGGCCATATCAAAACATGACTCGGTCTGTCCCCTGCATCTATCACTTCTATTAAGAAGTGGGTCGGAAATTATCCTTGATGCTCTGAAACTGGAGTTGGTCATTATGCTGAGCAGAATTCTTAAGTTTTTAAAAGTTTGTCCTTCCGATATGATCTCTATATCTCTATCACCTGGTTCTATTGATTTTATTTGGCATCAGTTCATACAAATCTTCCCAGGTTTCTCTGAAACCATCCTTTTCATCATTTCTAACAGCATAATAGTATTCCATTATATTCAGTCATTTCCCCCAATTGATGACCACCATTCTTTATATTCTTTGCCATCACAAGAGCCACTATCAATATTTTTGTAC
Source organism: Monodelphis domestica (assembly GCF_027887165.1). Classification (NCBI taxonomy): domain Eukaryota; kingdom Metazoa; phylum Chordata; class Mammalia; order Didelphimorphia; family Didelphidae; genus Monodelphis; species Monodelphis domestica. The sequence continues at coordinate 299,593,028 of NC_077232.1, read as the reverse complement.
ATGTGTGTCCTTTCCCTTCTTCTTTGATCTTCTTGGGGTATAGATGTAGTAACGGTGAAAGCATTCTTTCCAACAATTAGGGGAATCACATTCGCTGGCTAGAAATGCAGGTTGCATTCATAACATAGAAGTTGTATTCCTCCAGTAGAGCCAAGAGGTTGACTTGATTGTCTTTGTAGCCCCAACACTAACCATAATGCCCAAGATGTTTCTGCCCTCTTAGCCAGGACTAAACTATGGGGAAGCAGTGGTGACAGCCTCTGTTCTGGCCAGGGCCCTGGCAGTAGCCGTGAGAAAGGCCCCATGGAGTAGGTGCCTGACCTGCCAGAGGAAGTCATAGTGTGAAGCCCCGAGGTGGAAGTGTGTCTCTTCCATGCCATACTGGGGCACAAGCCTGTCGGTGTGAATCGGCACTTCCACATGATCTGCATCAGGGACAAGTTCAGTCAGAACATGGGGAGATAGATCTCCAAAGTCATTTGGGACCATTTAAGTATTAAGAGGCAAGATTGACGAGATGCCATATTCCTATGTAAAGGAGCAGAAGTATATATATATTTTTTTCCAAAAGGACACAGAAGATACCAAGATGCTCTTAGAACTAATTTCAGATAGGTAGCAAGATACAGTCTTTCATTTCCAGTTACGATTCTTTAAAACTTTGGGGAACTTTGTTTTTGGTGAGACCTGGCTTGATGAAACTTGCTTTCAGTGGGAAAGCACATCAACTCTGGATTTTCTGGCATATTCTTGTCCGTATAACCTCTACACTTTTCATTTACTTTAGTAAATATGTTGACTTATGATTCATTATTTGTGATGAACTTGAGTTTTAATGGCATTTCATGGAAAGTAATCAAACTGGTCAGTATAAGCTTTCAGGTAACGTCTCCTGTAAGGGATAGCAGTCAGTACCGTGCTTTGTTCTGAAACCATGTACCCTTAAAATAGCAATATTTAAAGAGATACTCTTATCTGGAAACCTTCTTTGGTGCCTGGACAAAAGAGCTCCACAGCCTTGGAGACTTTTAGGAGTCACTTATCCTTGCATACCTGATCTCATTATGTCTACACATGCGTTCCCACAGGCTACTTGTACAGACAAGTATTTGGAGTTCCCATATGGACATACGTGTATAACATGGATAATTTCTCTCCATTATGGTCTCCGTCAAATCAAGTATGACAAATTGCTGAAGGCTTGCCCGCATTCATTATATATAGACCATCCATTCTAGCATGATTTCTCTTATGGCTACTGAAGCTTCTCTCTTATTTTCAAAAATCATCACATAAAGGAATTTCTTTCCAATATGAATTTTGATGAATATATTTGGAAGTTTATTACTTTGCACACTAATGTGAATTCTATTAATGTTTAATGGAGCTACCTCTGTGGCCAAAGGTTTATTCGCATTCATTATATTTAAAAAGTTTCTAGCTAATATGGATTTTAATATATTCATTATTTTCTCCTCTGAGCCTATTTCCAATTGCCCTATTTCATCCTCTCCAATGAATAACCCCAACAGTTATAGAATCACAAGATTTCAGTTGTAAAATGGTTTCTTCTGTCCTATACGGATGGCCAAATGGCCTTGACTAGAATACTTTTTGACTTGGGGGCCATACTACCGCTTAAAACACCTTCCATATATGGATAGCTTTGTTAGGAAATTTTTGGCACTGGACTTTTCAGCTCCTTTACCCAAATTTCCTGAAGATGTAAAAACATCTTCAGTACCAGTGTGTGAATCCATTTTTGTTATATTAAATCTGAAGTTTCCCCTTTTCATCTCCATCGATCCCATTTCTACCACTGAGATCAAGTAGATCAAGCAGAACAAGCCTCATCACTCTTAGCAATCATGTCCTCCCAGTTTTTTTTTTTGTTTGTGGGGCTGGGCTACACATTCCATATCCAAAATATACTCTTCATATCCCATAATAAGAGGTTGTCTTTCTCCGGAAGAAAGTTACATGATGTATGTCCTTAAAATTCGCCATTAAGAACCAACCACAGTACTCCAGATGTACTCTGACCAGGATGAATTAATGTGATCTTAGCATCACCTCTTCATTCCTGTATCCAAGATTGAAATGTTTTGTTTGTTTTAACCCAAAAGACTTATTTGTCCCTATTAAATCCAATTTTGGTTGCATGAAATTTAAAAGATTTTACATAAACAAAACCAATATAAGCAAGATTAGAAGCAGGAAACTAGGGGGAGGGATTTTTACAGCAAGTTTTTTTTTTTCTGATAAAGGATGATAAAGCATTTGTCAAATAGAGAACTGAGTCAAATTTATAAGAATACAAATCATTTATCAGTTGATAAGTCATCAAAGGATATGAACAGGTAGTTTTCAGAAAAAAGCAAAGCTATCTAGAGCTACATGAAAAAATGCTCTAAATTATTATTGATTAGAGAAATGCAAGTTAAAACTCTGACATATCACCTCATACCTATCAGATTGGCTAATATGATAGAAAAGAAAAATGACAAATATTACAAATGAGGGAATATGGGGAAAATTGGGCCATTAGTGCACTATTGATGGAGTTGTAAACTGATCGACCATTTCAGAGAGTAATTTGGAACTATGCTCTAAGAACACAGAAATACTATTACTAAGTTTGTATCCCAAAGAGATTTTTTAAAAAAGGAAAAGGAGCATTATATGTAGAAAAATATTTATAGCAGCTCTCTTACTTGCCTTCTCAAAGGTGGGGGAATGGGAGGGAGAGAATTTGGGGCTCAAAAATTTTAAAAATATAAAAAATATTTTTTCATGTGATTGGGGGAAAATAAAACCTTAGAAGTATGATATATATCCATAATCTCACATCTATACATACACAATAATGGAGGCAGGTAAATATTCTCATTCTCTATAAACTGAGTCATTTTAATTACACAGTATTTATCTTTTTGTTTATCATTCTTTCCATTTACAGTGTTGTACTAATAGTATATTTTCCTAGTTCTGAACACATTATTCTGTATTTATTATTGTTAATCAGGCCTTACTCTTTGTAACCCTATGGACCATACCATCCATAGGGTTTTCTTGACAAGGATAATGGTCTGATTAGCCATTTCCTTCTCCAGTGGATTAAGGCAAACAGGTAACAAGTAAGTTTCTGAGGCCAAATTTCAGCTTGGGTTTTCCTGACTCCATGCCCAATACTCTATCCCCTGAATTGCCTGGCTGGCTCTCATTCTGCATAAGTGCACACAAAACTTTGCATATTTCTCTGAATTATTCATATTCAGTATTTCAGACAAAGTAATACACCACATTTCAGTGCCAAAATTTATTTAGTTATCCTTCATTCAATAGGCATCAATTTTGGTAGGACTGTTTTTGGTGAAAGAATTGGTTATATTCAGAATGTTTCAACTTCTTATGAGTTTTCTGTTTAATTTCTGTTCCCCTCCTAAGTATTAATTTTCTGAGGACAAATGAGGTCTTTCTTCTCACCTGTGAAATTTAGATTTACTCCACCCTATTTATTCTTTAGAATTTTAGCCACCAAGAATGCATATACCCCATTTAAGGATTAAGTGTGGGGGAGGAAGGTCTATAGCAAGTGACAAATCAAAAACAACTGACTGACCCCCTGGGCAGTCCAAAGCCAAGTTTAAGTCACCATTGGTATATGTAAGACACAGGAAGTGATGCAAGGAACTGCCTTTATATTTCATGGTCACTTCCTGTGAGGGGAACTTTGACCATGGAACTTGACCAGAGAAGGGTGTGAGACCTCAGACTGCTTCCCTTGGACTGTCACGTGGCTGTCTCCCTTTTCCCTTGGCTTTCTGGAGGAGGAGGCCTTGGTACCTGGAAGCTGAGTTAATGGTTAAAGGCTTTCTGACAATCATTACATGCAAAGGGTTTGACTCCAGTATGAGTTCTCTGATGTCTAATAAGGTTTGCCCTCCAGCTAATGGCTTTCCCACATTCAATAAAAAGGGTTTCTCTCCGGTATGAGTTCTCTGATGATAAATGAGTTGTCCCCTCTGACTGAAGGTTTTCCCACATTCATTGCATTGAAAGGGCTTCACTCCAGTATAAGTTCTCTGGTTAGTCAAGCTTTCCCTGTGGCTCAAGGCTTTTCCATATTTCCATATTTTTCCATATTACATTTATATATTTACATTTGTAACATTTCTTGCCAGAATGAAATTACTTTTGTCCAATGATCTTCTGGAAAAGGCTTCATCACATTCATTGTGTTCATGAAGCTTTTCTCCAGCATTTGCTCTAAGAAATTTAATTAAGTCTGAGTGGTCTGAGTCTTCCATTTTTATACTTAGAAAATTTCCTCCTTAAGGGGAGTATATTACTTGAATTTGGGTCTGATAAATCCCAGAAGCTCTTTTCAAGTTGTATATATTTATATATATTTCCTCCTACGGTTTCTTTCCACAATGCATCAAAGACTGATCTCAATTGAAAATGCCTCCCAATTGTTTTACACTGAGGCACATTCCCTTTATTAAAAGGTGTTCTGGGAATGCTTGTTACTTGTCTGGATGGTCTTTCCCAGCTCATCTTTCCTTTCTCTAGACTCTAGACTATTATATCCTCTAGCTTCTCCCTTCTTGGACAGCCACAGTCTATTCTTTCACAGTCTTTTTGTGGATGATCCTCTTAAATACTTGACTTTCATCAAATTTGAGTTCGGGGTTTCAAACTTGATCTTCTCACTAAGGGAATCTGAAAGGAAGTTTTCAAAATCATTATCTACTATTGAGTATGATGTGGGAAAAATAATCCTCATTTGGAACAAATTCTAACTTCTGTCTCATCCATCAGCAAGAATAATGTTCAGTTTAGATCAGAAAGAACAAACATTTTTTTGATGGGAATTGAAACTAAGGTAAGTAAATAGTAAAAGAGCACCTATCTTCCCACTAAGTGAATTATCTGTGATGGCCTTGAAAGCCCTTGCATATATTATGAAAATAATATTCAGTGAAAAATTGTAGGATGTGTCTAGATATGCAAAAATATTATCTTTGTTCTAAGGAGGCAAAGAACTAGGAAACTAAGAGGAGAATGATCAGTTAGGAAATACCTGAACAAATTATGGCCTATTGGATATTATGCTGTAAGAAATTCAGGGAGTTTCAGGGAGAAACATATTGAGTGAAGTGGGCAGAACTAGGACTAGAATTTATATAGCACCACACCAAAAATGAGCAGTTTTGAAAGACTTAAGACCTCTGACCAATACAATGACTTCATTATTTCAAAGACTGTGAATTTTAGATTTTACTTCACCCTGCTTAGTCTTTAGAATTTTAGCAACCAGGAATGTATACACCCCCACTTCAGTATTAAATATTGGGGGAGGAAGGTCTGTGACCAGCACAGGCTAGCAAGTGACAACTCAGAAACAACTGACCCCCTGGGCTGTCCAAAGACAAGTTTAAGCCACCATTGGTACATAAAATCTAGTCCTTTTTTCTCTCATAGTATGGCAACTTCCTGTCATCATGGTTGCAAATGAGTAAGTGAAATATTACTGCATATTGTCCTATAGGTTGTGGGATAAAAATTAATTTAATTGGACCCTAATACAAGGGCCTACTATGAATTTATTCTTGTTTACTCAAAATTTTATATACATAGATTTTGATATTTTGATTCTGATTTTGAATTTTTTTCTCCAAAAAAGTTTAACTTTTTTCCATTTTTTCTTTGTTTTTGTTTTTCCCTCTTTTGATAATTGACTCATATACCCCATAACTCAAGCATGCATCCTGAGCCGAACTAGGTGTTTCTCAACACCATCTTCAGGGGGGATTGTATTTTCATAAAAATCCAAGATTTAAAATTTTTGTTCAAGAAAAAATCAAGGAAAGAAGCTCGCTAACTCCTAAAATTCAGAGGATGAACTGTTTGTGGAAAGATGCCTGAAAAACCTACACTACATCAAGAAGATCCAAAATGAACTATGGGTGTGGTTTATTGAACTGAAGGTTGACTGAACATTTATTTTGAATATATACTCTTATGCCAAAAGGGAACTACCCCCTAATTGGTTTTTGTCAATGCGCCCAGCAAAACATTGGTTTTGCTGTCTCTCTCTTCTATTCCCCTCTTAACTGTTGTAGAAGGTGAAATTTTGTATATACCTGTAGTTAGAAGATTTAGAGGTACAAGATGATTATGTTAAGTGATCAATTGGGGAGACTAGTCCCCCAGTCATCACCAGGGGTGATTGTGAATTTTAGATTTACTCCACCTTGCTTAATCTTCAGAATTTTAGCAACCAGGAATGTATACATCACCACCTAAGGATTAAGTGTGGGGGAGGAAGGTCTATGACCCCCCTATGCTAGCAAATGACAAATCAGAAACAACTGACTGACCCCCGGGCTGTCCAAAGCCAAGTTTAAGCCATCATTGATACATGTAAGATACAGGAAGTGATGTAAAGAACTGCCTTTATATTTCGCATCACTTCCTGTGATAGGATCTTGGCAGTGGAACTTGACCATGGAGGAGCTTGAGTGTGAGACATCAGACTGCTTCCCTTAGACTGTCATGTGGTGAGTGCAAGGCTGACTCCCCTTTCCTTGGCTTTTCTGGAGACACAAGCCTCTGGAGAGGCCCATCTCTTGGGACTCCCTCTTCCTTGGCTTTCTGGAGGCAGCAGTGTCTGAGGAGGCCCCTCACTGTGGAGGAGGCCTCCTGGCTGGAAGCCGTGCTAGATTTAATCCTCTGCCCTCCCCCACCTTGGCTGGGGCCTCTGAACTCCTGCCTGGTATCTCTCTCTTTTTACTCTCTTTCTTCCTTCCTTAATATCTTCACTCTATTGTAAATAAACCACCATAAAATTCCATTCTGACTTGAGTATTTCATTGGGATTTAGAATTTAGAATCCCTGGCGACCAACTAAAAATAACCATAAGTTTTACCCCTCACAGGACCAGTGTAGGATATTAGTCACTTCCTAGAAAGATGTAAAGGACATGGTCAATAAGAGAATTTGTTTTGTAATGCATGCTTGCTACAAAGGTTTTCTTTTTTTCCCTTCAAGGAAGTACAGGGTAAGATAAAGAGAAAATAAATGCTTGTTTCTTGAAAAAAAGTTGTGAAATTTGAAAACTTAAATAGTAAGAGTAGGTGGAAACATTTTTTAACACCAGCATTTTAAAAACAACCTTTCAAAAAAATTGAGAATAGTGCATTTGGGGACAATGGAAAAGGAAATTGCAAGCCACTCCAGTATCTTTGCCAAGAAAGCCCCAAATGGGATCACAAAAAGCTGAACACAACAGAAAAATGAATTAACAACATTCATTTTGCAATGAAGATTCATTCTAAAAATTAAAGTTCTTCAAGTTCTTACATGTCCCCATTTTTATCTACCATATTTATTTTATTAATCTATATAAAACCTTTTTATTGAACTGTAATTAGTACTTAGAAATTAAATTTAGAAATTATGCCTTTGTATTCTTAGTTTATTTTTGGTAGAAAGATTTTAAAAAAATTTTCTATGTGCAAAAAGAGAATAACATGCTGATGATGATGATGGTAGTAGTGCAGTGAACTCTTGGAGTACCTGGGTTCAAATCTCACCTCTGACAGTACTGGTATAACCTTGAGTCAATCACATAATTTCCCTACCCCTTTTTTGTTGTGTGGCAAGGCAAGAAAATCAAATAGTGATGCTGCTCAAAATAATCAAAAGATTGCATATAAATTACACACATTGGTTGTCCAAAAAGTCTTAGTAACAGCAGCATTAATAAATACTACAAATTTACCCCCAAAATTACTTGAAAGGTTGATTTAAATGTTTTATGCCTTGTTCACTTTCAGAAATGAATAATATAGAAATATGTTTTCTGTAATAATACATGTATTACCCAGATTGAATCACTTGTCAGTTCTGGGAGGGGGAGAGGGAAGAAGGGATGGAGACAATTTGGATCATATAACTTTGGAAAATTTCTGTGAAAATTTGTTACTAAAATTTAAAAAGTAAATGTTTTATACCTATCTTAAGTTTTTATATATTTTACTCATTTATATCGATGAATTTTGAGTATTAAATTTTTAATCTTGTTTTAGTAAGACAGGGCACCCTATCATATGCATTACATGAAAATTTTTTGACACTTAGTAGATTTGCAGAGAAAGTTGGCTTGCTTGGCCACCTTGGTCACTTGACTTATTTCCATTAGACTTTTCTTGTGGGTTCACATCAAAACTTCTTGTGGAGGGCAAGCTAGGTGGCTCATTGGATTGGGAGCCAGGCCTAGAGACTAGAAGTCCTGGATTCAGATCTGACTTCAGACATTTCCCAGCTGTGTGACCTTGGGCAAGTCATTTAACTCCCATCGCCCAGCCCTTAGTAGTCTTGGGACTAATACACAGTATTGTTTCTAAGATGGAAATTGGGGTTTAAAACAACAACTCATATATGCATTAAGTCCTTAAGGCTAAGATTACAAGTGCAATCCAGTCCTTTGACTAGCTCAGAGACTCAAAAGTTTTTACAAAGTTCGAAAATTGATCAGAATAATGTATCAGATAATGGTTACACTAAGTTTTTAATAAGAAACACCAACATTTTAACAGTTTAACTTGGAAAGATTTCTCTTTATGTGTACCCTTTGGGAGTTACTAAAGTTAAGACTGCAACAAAACTTCTGGATGGCTTTTAGTGTTGCTATTTTGGCTGCCTAGGAAAAGAGAGCAATAATCATCTATTTGTATAGCTGCCACTTAGTATAACCATTTGGAAAAGAATTTGAAATTTCCCCCATAAAATCACTTAAACACTTTATTGGTGGGGCTTAAACCCCAAAGAAGTCATAGACAGAAGGAAAGTCCACATATAGGTGGGCCTGGGGAATCATGAGTTAGCCCCTCACAACCCTACTTCACTAGACGGGACTGTGGTGGGAGGCGGCAATGGTGGGGACCCGGGGCAGCTGGGATTAACTTTGCTTCTGGGTGGATTGATCTGGGACCCAGCTGTGGGCCCTTTGGGCATGAAAAATATAAATGTGGCTTTTAGGTTTTAGGGAACCTCAGGGGCTTTTATCTTCTTGAATTGTTTTAAAATATGTCTAAAAAATGAGGAAGGTGGGGCAGGATATTTGAATGTATTTTTATTGAATAGATTGTTTGAACCCATGAGCCACTGACACAGATACAGATGTGATCTGGACCACCGTACGCCAAAATATCCATTATAGCTCTCTAGTAGAAAAGGAATAGTATAAAGCCAATGCCAGGAATTTGTTCCCTAGAGCTGCTGCTACTAATAATGGCAATTGGAAACGTTGAGGTGAATGTGCCTAGATAACAGTCCTGCAGAGAGTCAGTCTTGAGAATTTCATGATGACTGCAACAGAAGAAAAAGATGCTCAGTAACCAGAAGTTTTGAGTTTATTCTCTAGCATCAGGTACTCTCTGGCTATGTGACTTACTACACTAAGTTTAAGCCTATTCTCACCCTGAATCTTTTGCAGGGGTAGCGTATAGACCTCTTGTGGTAATAACTTTTGTAAAATTGAATGAGACTGCCAGCTGATAATCAACGGGGAGCACATTGTTGAAGGTTTGTAACAGTCCTAGAAAACCTAATCCCTCTAGGTAACCCCTAAAATTCTGAGTAGCATCTATCCATCTGGGAACCCAGACCTATGCCTATGAGCATAATTCATTGTGAGAACAACCCCAAGTGTGGGTGCTACACCATCATAAAGTTTATATTCTATCTTTGAGACACATGAACGACATCTTTTAATGGAGATCAAAACTGTAAAATCCAGCTTCCCAAACTTCTCACTTGCTTCACTTTTTGTGCTTCCTATTCAAAAAATTCAACAGAGAAACTCATCTCAGACTTCCCAAGGTGACTTTCATCTTTATATGGGCCGCCACATATTTCCTTCAGGCACTGTTCCCTGTGGTAATTGATGAATTGGAGTTAGCCAGTAATTGCAAAACAATTGTGGCATGGGATCATGGAGTGGTCCAATAGTAAACCTAATTTGACAACAGCCAGGGGTGAAAGACTGAACAGCCTTTCTCTTTTCCCATCATCAACTTCAAACATTCAAGCTGAGCTTTTAAATTGTTTCTCTATGGTAGAATGAAGTTGCATGTGGCTTTGAATAATGGGTGGTCTATCTGCCCATTTGGAGATTTTTATAATGAATAGTTATTGCTAAATCTTATAGACTTTTTCAGCCTTTCTTTTTTACTTCTCTGCAGCATTTGACACTGTTGACTTGTCATTTTAAATGTTTTCCTCTCTAGGTTTTAGTTACCAACACCTTTCTTAGTTTTCCTACCTGACTATTTCTTCTCAGTTGCTTTTTCATGGACCATTAGCCATGTCCTCTCTCTCTCTCTCTCTCTCTCTCTCTCTCTCTCTCTCTCTCTCTCTCTCTCTCTCTCTCTCTCTCTCTCTCTCTCACACACACACACACACACACACAAATAGGGTGTACTCAAAGACTATGTCCTGAACCCTCTTTTCTACAATCTCTTGATAACTTTTGGATTACATGAGTTTAATTCTACATCTATGATGATCACTCCTAGTTCTATCTATCCATCCTTAGGTTCTCTCCTGAACTCCAGCCCTCTATCGCTACTGACTTTTGGCTCTTTCCCAAAAGATGACTTATAGACACTAGAAACATTTCCAAAATAGAAATCATTATATTTTCCTACAAACCTACTCCTTTCTCCAAACTTCTCCATTTCTACCTAGACCTCCATCATCCTTCTAGTTACTAGATTCTCCACCTCAGTATCATCCTCAACTCCTCACTATCACCTCACATTTCCAAGGAGTCATGAAATGTTGTTTCAAATTCTCCAACCTTTTGTGAATCTATTCCCTTTTCCCCACTCACATGACTACCAGTGTAGATAATATTTATATCACCTCCCACCTGGACAATTGCAATAGATTCCCAATTGACCCCAAAAGACTACTAAAGTCTTCCTCCTCTTCTCCCTCCACTAATCATTCCTCCACTCAGTTGCCAAAGTGGTTTTCCCAAAATATAGCTCTTATTATGTCAATAAAATTTTGATATTTTCTCTAGGATCAAATATGAATGTCACTTTTGGGCAAACTCTTAGCAACCTGACCCCAGCCTTCATTTCCCACCTTATCACACATTACTCCCTTTATTTATTATTGTAGCAAGCCAAACTGGCCTTGTATGTGGTTCTTCATATATTTCACACAATTTTTTGCCTCTGTTTTTGCACAAACTAACTCTCATACCTAAAATGAATGGCTTCCTCACCTTCATCTCTTCGGAAATATCATTTTATTCAAGGCTCAGCTCAAATGCTGCCTTGTAAATGAAATCATTCTTCATTCTCCATTCATTAGTGCCTTGCCTCACAGATAATCTTGTATGTAGTTTGGTTATATTTTTATAGACCTACATATTCATATGTTGTCTCCTTGAGAGTCTGGAAACTCCTTAAAGGTAGGAACTCTTTGACTTTTCACTTTGTATTTGCAATGTGTAAGTTGTTCCCTAAGTGGCCGTGAACCCACATTTAGGTGCAGGGTAGCTCTTGAGTATGGTGTCTGATGTGGCATCTCTACCCATTTAGCTTCCCTAGGCTGACTCACTCAATCTAAACAACCAGTACTCCTTCAGCATTTTCCAGTTGGGTGGTGGACATGGTAATGACCATGACCACATGGCTATGACTCATTGTTACCTTAGGTTTCCAGGGGTAATGTATGTTACATTCCTATTCTTCATCACTGTAGCTATTGCCCCTTCCTCCCCTCATAGCTATGCTAACCATTTACATGAAGCCAATCTCCAGGAGACCATTATCCACAAAATATTTACTAAGCAATAAGGGAGAATCAATAATAATCATGACATTTAGTGAATAGGAGTCAAAGGGAGGAATACTCATAATTTTGTATTCAATAGATGACAAAAGCAGGAATAATACAAATATAAACATCCATTCATAAATCTGGGTCATATTCCCCCATCAATGCATGCAATGTCTGTAGAATAGTGTGGGCCTATGGTAGTAGGAACCTAGTAGAGAGGCACATGAACAGGGAGGAAATCCATGTGCTGTGCTCCTGCAAAACCTAGCTTTATAGGTCTTCTTGTCTTTTGTCTCTGTAGAAATGAACAGAACCACATAAAGCCACTTTTCTGTTAGTTGTTCCACTTCTGGTCTTCACAAATCTCCTGCTTGGAAAAACTGTTCATTTTCTGTTTTCAAAGTAGTGACAAGCTCTTCCCTCTCAGAGACATCCTAAATAGAGCAGTGGGAAAGTTTTATGTTCTTTTTGCAAAGCACAAAACAAAAAGTCAACATTGCATTTAATGACATTTTTCTTAATCCTGCTCTTCTCAGCTTGGCTCTTTGGGCAGTGCTGAAAAGCCCAATCTCTTCTTTTCTCAGTAAGATTCTGCTTTGCTCAGTAAACTACTAGCAAAACAAAGCCTCATCTACAACAAAGTGTCTAGCAAAGTAGATACAAAGACCATCTTTCTCTTTCTTTCTTTCCCTTTCAAACCACAGGGGTAGAAAAGGCAACTAGGTATCCCTGATGGGTTTTCTCCCTTGTCTGCCTTATAGGCAGGATTAAAGAGCAGCACGTTTAGACTGCTCTGTACACAGCAGGACTTAGATTTCCTCCAATCAGCACACAACTGAAGAGATGATCTCTTCCCAGCTTCTCTTCTATGGCTTCTAAGACCTCAAAGTAGTGCCTTTTTCTAAGCAGTGACTCATATAAATTTAGGAGGCAAGAATCAACATTTGTAAATGTTTGCCATTAGAAATCATTATATAATCTTCTCATGATTTACTACTTCTTAAATGATTACCTTTCAATTTATGTAGAAAAAAAAAAAGATGAGTCATGCACTGTTACTTAGACAAAACAGCAATTCAGTTTGGAAGCTGGCATTCCAATAGCAGGCCAGTCTAGTTGGGGAAAAGTTCTAGCCAAGCCCCCAGAGAGGGAATCACATGGGGGTAGGAAGGAAGGAGAAAGTCTGTCTCTTCTTCTCTTACCTTGACTTTGGGATAGAGAATGGAGTGCAGAGGAGGTGGATGACCTTATGATCTTTGAAAGATCAGAAGACTTGGACTTTCCCATCATCACATGTAGCAATGGTTCTGGAAATAGTAGTGGCTGCTGGCAACATCTGTGTTGGGAACTGAGGGCGTACTAGAACTCATTGGAAAAGGCAGCTTGTTGAGGCCTCTATGAAAAGAAAGAAAGGACTCATTCAATCAGAGCTGTGAGTTAGTCATTTTCTGCATGTGCTCTCCAGTCTTGAGCCTCCTTTCTCCTGAAATCAGGTATGTACCTATGGGAGAGTATTGGGGATGCTAGCTTTCTGGGGACAATGTTTTTACATCAGCTTTTTCATTCTTGCACATTAACAAATACCTCCTTCATAAAGCAAATTAAGATTGTTGGGCTGGCAGCCAGTGGGTAGCACATGGAATAAGGCTTCACGAGCAAGAGTAATGGAGAAATGCTTGTTACTTAGGATTACCCTAAGAGAAAGAACAGTTGACTGGGGTCTCTGGAGATCCAAAGCAGGCTAGAGTCAATGCTAGATATGATTTCACAAGAAAAAATTAAAAGCTGATAATAATGATAGGTCTTTGGATTTGGAAAGTGATGCATCAAAGGCTGAAGCCTAGAGAATAGTTGAGATCCAAGAGCAGAATCAAAAAGCCCTTCCCAGATATGGGTATCATAAATTTGTTTCCAGAAATGGAGAAGTTTATGACATAAAGCATTCATTGTAAATAGTAATAATGGAAAGAGCATCCTTAAAGGAGCTTGGATTTACTGAGCCTGAACTTGATGCAGTTTATGCAAAGAAAGGGGAGAGGATGCCACTATTGTAAATGCTTTGGAGTGCCAGGAACCACATCTATATATGATGATGAGCTCAATTGATAAATGTTATGTGTTTTGATTGCTCTACAGACTGGCTGGCTTCCATCTCCCTCCCTTTCCTCAGGGTTCCCTGTTCCTGGAGAAAGAACAACACTGAAATTAGGCCAATTAATAACCCTACAATGGCCTTTAAGTGTTCAAGTGAAAAGAAGAGTCTTATCAATGCAGCAAACTTCATTGTCTTATTTTAAGAAATTGCCACATTGGCGCCAAGTTTCAGCAACTTTGACCTCAAGCGGTCAACAGCCATCAAGATGAAGACAGGACCTTCCACCAGGAAAAAGATTGATTCCTTGAAGGCTCAGGTGATGGTTAGCATTTTAGCAATAAAATATTTCTTCATTAAGGTATGGACACTGTTTTTTCAAGATATAATGCTACCATACAGTTAATAGATTACAGTATAGTATAAGCAAAGCTTTTATATGCATTGGGGAACCAAAAAATTAATGGGACGCACTTTGTTGCAATAGTATGGACCACTTAGATGTATGGGTGTAAGTATGTTTATAGTTGACTGGTCTGAATTTGAAGCTAGCATGGCTTCCTTGGTGCCTGCTCATATTTGCAACTAAGTGGCACAGTGGATAGAGTCAGGGAAACCGGAGTTCAAATCTTGCCTTAAGCACTTACTACCCTGGGCAAGTCCCTTAACCTTTGCCTGACTCAGTTACCTCATATATAAGTATAAACTTATGCAATACTTTTAAAACACCTTGTGAAATTTAAAGTCATATATTTTCAACAAGTCACATCCAACTTTTCATGACATGTGGACTATAGCACACCAATCCTGTCCATGGGGTTTTCTTGGCAAAGGTACAGGGGTGGTTTGCCATTTCCTTCTCTAACGAATTTCCTTTTGTTAGAACTCTCCACTGCGACCAATCTGTTTTTGGGTAACCCTGCACTGTATAGCTCAGAGTTTCAGTGAACCATGCAAACCCCTCTGTCATGACAAGGTAGTGATCCAGGAGAGGTAAGTGTACATATTGGCTAATTCTCAAAAGGAGGTTTAGGAAAGAACTCAATAATCTGAGGAAAAGGCCAAAAGGGTGTCAACTAGACAATTAACATTCATAAAGTGTCTGTGACAAGCACTGGAGCTACAAAACAAAAGGGCAAAAGACAGTCCCTACCCTCAAGGAACTCACAGTCTAATGGGGGAGATAACAAGCAAACAAATTATACAAACTTATTCATTTTTTGAAGAGAACCTATGACACAATGAGGTGATATCTTGACTCAATTGTGAATTGAATTGAAGTGAGGTAGAGTTGCACAAAGTCATTACCTTTACTCTCTTTTTCAGTCATCATGGAAAGTCCAATGGCAAGACAAGTCAGGACAACTGGTGATGGCCAGGGATGCAGTGGATGACCTTGGTATCATAGATTTCTGACCAAGCTCTAAGTGCTTCACAGTGCTTGCTTCAGGCACCTTCATGGCCATTGGAACAAATTGTTCTCATCTATCCATTGAGCCATGCTTGAGGTGGAAACTCCCCTAATTCACCAATGGATTTATGACCTTGCAGTTATCCTTGACCTGACTTAGCCCTTCTACCACGATGGTTTTACCAGAACATGGCCATTGTGCATGCTATAGCTTCTTGAAACTAAATGTGAGAGTTGGGTGAGAAGAGGACACTTGATGAGCAGTCCTGAAAAGAGCTTGGTAAGCCCTCACACAGAGGGTGCTGGACCTCTTTGGACACCACATGCATTTCCATTGTGGTATCATATAAACTCTATGTTCAGGATAAATAGGAAATAATTCTAAGACTTCCTGTAGAAGATGGAATTTAGTTGGGAGTTAAAGGAAATCAGGGAAGGCAGTTGGTGGAAATAAGGAGGGAGAGAGCATTTTAGATATGGGGAACAGAAAATGCTTGGAGTGGCAAGACAGAATGAATTTTTGGGAACAAGGAGGCCAGTGCCACTGGATCAAAGAGTTTGTTGGATAGTAAGATATGAGAAGATTGGCATTCAAAGCCCTTCAAAACCCAGCTTCCTTGTACCTTTCCAAACAGGATTTTGTATTTTATCCTGGAGGCAAGAGGAAGGCACTGGAATTTATTTAGGTGGAAAGGACTGACATGGTTGGACCTGTACATTAGAAAAATCATGTTGATCTTTGAATGGATGATGAACTATAATAAGGAGAAACTTGAGTCAAGCTGACCTACCCGGTAAAACAGACCAACAGACTATAGCAATAAGCCAGGTGTGAGGTGATGCAGGGGCCTATTCCAGAGATGGAGAGAGAATCAGAGTGCATATTTGTGAGATGTTGTAAAGGTAAAATCCACAGGTGTTCACTAGCTTGGATATGGGAAGTAAGAGATAATAAGGTATTGAGGATGTGACTAAGTTGGAATCCATTTACAGTAATAAGAAAGGTAGGATGGAGAGAGGTTTTGGGGAAAATATAATGAGGTCTGTTTTGGACATATGAAGTTTCACATGTCCACTGCTCATCCAGTTGGAGTATGAGAAGAAGGCTGCTAGGAGAAAGATGGAGATGTAGTCTAGTGATTAGTTGTGGGTGGACCCAAGTTTGAAGAGATGCACAATACACAGTATTTAACACATGCATCAACTTGTTGAACTCTGATTCTTAAAATGAGTGTGTGTGTGTGTGTACATTCTACAACCTGAATCTTGGTCACTAGATGTCACTGTAGGATAAAGTATGAAGGTCCAAGGCTTCAATGTTTTCCTGGCCTAAATACAGATGAAATGGATCTGGCTTCATTTATTTATGGCTTTCCTAATATTTTACTCTTAGAATTGACCATAGTACCCTTGATGTGCCCTAATCATAAAAAGTATATTGGAACTTTCATCTCTCTAGACAAGACCATTAGTTATATCCTAAAGCAGCCCAAAACATCATTAGCTTTTTGGATATTACATCATGTTGTAGATTAAGATTGAATTTGCAGTCCACTAGACCCTCATATCTCACTTTTCTCAAAAAGAGGAACTGCTATGGAGCCATACCTGGACTTGAGGAGGTGTTTGCTTGTTTTTTTGAGGGAGGTGGTGTGACCACAAAAATATGGTTTTCAAGACTGTGAATTGCCAAACTGTGAAGGTTTTGGCCAAACTGTAAAGATAATTTTTAGTGTCTTGATTTTATATTAAAAATAAGTGGTCACCATGGGAAAATTCCCAAATATGAAAATACCCAAGTCAGCTGGGTTTTTATGGAGATTTTAATTAATACAAATGAAGGAATTAAGGAAAGAGAGACAGAGTAAGAGGAAATAGTAGGAAAGGGCCTAGGCCAAATGGCCTAGGCCTGAGCCTTAAGAGAGACTAGTCAGTCTTTTATCACTCACCACAAGGTCATTCCAAGCATCCTTGACTGTGAACTCCTGAATTTAGTTCAGACAAGTTCCTTTTAAAGAGAAATTTCTCTTATGTCACCTCCCTTAAATTTTCACATCTACCAATCACAGTCGACATTTTCCATAGGACTGTCCATTCTTAATTCACATCTTCTTTTGTTATCACCTTCTCTGATTAAATTATATCTTCTGAGTATTTCACATCTCTTTGCTAAGCTTGCCCTTTGTAAGTTGCTTGACCTTTTAGTGATGAATTTAACCTTTATAGGTACCTAGCACCCTTTTGTATTAGATCTAAAAATAGACCACCTAGCTTAGGGTTTTTGCTCCACTTTAAGTATGAGTTGGGAACTTTTCATTGTTCAGTAAGGAATTTTACAACTTTATCTTCCCCTAAGGCACTGTTTAAGCAGGGTGGAGTAATTTTAAAGTTCTCAATACATTCCTAAGTATCTCCATTGTTTAAAATAGGGAATAGCTTAACCAAATCTTCTGAATAGAGTCTGAGAAATTTTAAGATTCACAGTGGGGAGGCTGACATTTAGATTTGCCCATATCAACTTCCATCATATTTGATTTATCTCACTTTTCTAGACTGTTGAGGTCTTTTGATGTCTGCCTTTATTCAAGCCACTGAGAAACATGAACAGAACCACAGTCTCATGTAGATGTGGGATATTTTTTCTATGAACTTCTCTCCAAATTGACATTGACCCATTCATTCATGACTCTGGCCTATCAGTTCCAATAAAATACTATGTCATCAACTTGTATCTCTTGGTCTTATCAGTCTCATAGGTTCCAGGAAAGAATTTGACAGAAATATAAGGAAGCCATTTTTTCCAGTATTATTACCTTGACCTATAAACTGAATAATTCTGTTGAAAAAAGTAAAAGTTAGTCAGATGTTAATATCATTAACCAATATGTCATATACAATGTACTGAGTGAAAAGAATATAAAGAAAGGCAAAAACATGTTCCTTGTCCTCAAAAGCTCTCAGTCTAAAGAGATAACTGGCAAACAACTATGTTCGTACAGTTGTCTACAGTATAAATGGGAGATAATTTCTGAGAAAAGCCTATGGGAATAGTAGGAAGGGTTGGGGTTGGGGAAGGCATCATGCAGAAGGTAGGATTTAAGCTGAGTCTTGAGGAAAACCAGAAGGCAGAGGTGAGGATGGACAAAATTCCAGGCATGAGGGCAGTGAGTAAAAGGCACTGAAACCTTGTTTATGATGAGGCAAAGCTGGCCCACGGTAATTACCATTTTCCCTCTTTTACATTTAAAATAATAATTTTTTAGTGAAATATTCTAGGACTCCCCACCCTTGGAATTGAAGTCAAGGTCATTTTATTTGTGGTTTGCAGCCTTCATCTACTTCCCTGTTTTGAAAACCAGGGCAATATTTGTTGATTAAGTTCTGCAGCACATCTTCAATTTTTCCAGGATTGGAAAGAGGTAGGAATTATATCTGACTATTCCTTCAGAACTCAGCAAAGCAATTTATCAGAGTTGGGTGATTCAAATTCACTTCTAGGATCAGGTGACCACAAATTTGGGGGAATAGAACTGTGATGGTGAACCTATGGTACGCATAGCCATTTTTGATGACATGTGGCCACATGTAGGCTCAGTGCACCTCAGGGCCAGTGAGCCCCAAGCCATGGTTATGGCCATGCCCCAGCCTAGGAATGGAGTGTGGGGTGGGGTGTGGGTGGGAGAAGGCTGTTCCACATGCTGGCCACGGGGGCAGGGAGTGAGCTGTGGGTGGTGCCCGTCAGGTGACTAGAGCTCATGGAGCTTGCAGGGGTGGGGAAGAAGAGCACATGCATGGAAGGAGCACATGTGGGCAGGCATGCTGGTGGGCAGCAGCCACTGCTCTCATAGGGTCCCTAGGCCAGCAGACTGGGGAGGGTTGGGGAGGGGTGGGGCCGGGTCATTGACAGACTGGAAGGGGCTCTGGCCCACGTGCAATGGAGGAGTGCCTGGAACTGATTACCAGACACTTTTAGCACCCTGAATAATATAACAATGGCTTTACTCACAATTTTCCCCTCTATGTACTTTTGTGAAGCCTTATTCTCAGTGTTAAATAATATCAAAACCAACAAAAGAAACATATTGACAGATGAAATTAGTAGCGCTTGCTTGGGCTTCAAGTATACAAAATAACCAACCTTCAATTGAAGATTTAGTCAATGAAATTCAGTAACAAAAAATCACTAATAGGCAGGTTAGTTAAAGACTTCTCCCTCCCCCTCACTTATCTTAGTTCATGGTACCCCACAGAAGTTAAATAATATCAAGACCAACAAAAGAAACTGACTGACAGATGAACAAAGAAATCACTAAGCAGGTAAGTTAAATAATTAGTTTTTGGTTTATTAAATATAGTTATGTATTACAGTGATATATTTTTGTTATTTAAACTATAAATATCATGAAATTATGATTTTTTCTCTTGAAGTGACACATTGCCCGAGTTGTGCTCAGTTTTTGGGTGAATTTTGACACACCAAGCTCAAAAGGTTGCCCATCACTGGGCTAGAGACTGTTTCCTGTCAGTTGCTAATTAGCTAGTTAGGCACAGTGCTAAGTATTTGGGATACAAAGAAAAGCAAAAAAAAAATATCTCTGCTCTCAAGGAGCTTGCCATCTAATGTGAATTTTAGATTTTCTATGCCCTGATTAGTTTTTAAAATCCTAACAAACAGGAATGATTACACCCCTACTTAAGAATTAAGCATTGAGGAGAACAGCCTATGACAGAGATGTGCTATCAAGTGACAAATAAGAAAACAACTGACAGACCTCCTGGGCTGTCCCAAGTCAAGCTTAAACTACAATTGGTACATATGAGACATAGGAAGTGTTGTAAAAAACAGTCTATATATTTTGCATCACTTCCTCTCTCTGGTCTCTTTTGCGGAGATGTGGCTCTGGCTCTCTCACGGAGATGTGGCTTTTGCTCTGTCTCTCACTCATGGAGACATTGGTCTCTGTCGGCAATGTGGGGAGTGCTGGGTAGCCTTTGGAGTCTTGGGTCTTGGTGTCTTGGTGTGAATATGCTAGGTGAGTGAGTTTAGGCTGATTCCTTTTTCCTTTACCTTCCAAAACACTATCCTCTTAGGAAGCCCCTAATTTTCTGAGGAGGCCTTGTGGCTGAGTTCTTTGAACTTCCCATGGCTTAGGCTAGGCTGGAGAAATTTTATACCCCTTTCTCTCTTCTTCTTCTTCTTCTTCTTCTTCTTCTTCTTCTTCTTCTTCTTCTTCTTCTTCTTCTTCTTCTTCTTCTTCTTCTTCTTCTTCTTCTTCTTCTTCTTCTTTTATTTGGTCATTTCCAAACATTATTCACTGGCAACAAAGATCATTTTCTTTTCCTCCCCACCCCCCCCCCCCCTTTCCCTCTCCCATAGCTGATGCATGATTCCACTGGTTATCACATGTGTTCTTGACTCGAACCCATTTCCCCCCTGTTGTTGGTATTTGCATTAGAGTGTTCATTTAGAGTCTCTCCTCAGTCATATCCCCTCAACCCCTGTAGTCTCTCTCTTCTTAATTCCTTCCCTCTATATTAATTAAACCACCATAAAATTCCCAAACTGACTTGAATATTTTTATTTGGATTTGAATTAATTCCTGGTGACCACTAGTATAATATATTCAGTCAAAACCCCCTAAATTTACCCCTAACACTAATGAGGAGACAGCATGTAAACAATTATATACATACAAGATCTCAATCATGTAAATGGGAAATAATCTCAGAAGGAAGACATTAACATCAAGGAGGACAATGATAAGCTTCTCACGAAAGGTTGGATTTTAGATGAGACCTGAAGGAAGCCAGGGAATCAAGAAGGTGGAGAAGAGGAGAAAGAATGTTCCAGGCCTCAGGGATAGTCAATGAAAATGACTGAATTTGGGAGGTGGAGCATGTAATATGAAGAACAGCAAGGAGGCCAGTGTCACTAGATCTCTGAGTATATGGATGGGGAGAGGTTATAATGGGCTTCACTTACTGATATTAAGTTCTCCCCTCTGCTGATCTGAATGAAAGGAAATCTGGTATTATCTGAAACATTGCCTTTGGCATTGTTTTGTTAAAGGAAAGCAATTGATTTCAAAGATCTTTCAAATCTCAGAGCCCTTTACATCATTTAAATAAGATATTATTGTTATCAGCATTGGTATTTTATCTGCCTTTTGTCCTTTCAGCTCCAGGAACACAAGGATTGTGTCTCATCTAGCTTTGTGCCTTAGTACCAACCCAGCACCCTGGGCAGGGGTGGCACTTTATAAGCAATCATCAAAAGTTGAATGATGATTTTAATACTATGGTGCATCCATTCTCTAAAAACACCTTCAGCCTGTGCTTGGACACTAGATGTCAGTGTAGGATAAGGCAAGACACAGGGGCTGTCAAAGCTTTCTCTATCTCCTTAAAGTAAGATCCACAGAATCACAGGTTTTGAGAACTGCAAAGGACCTCAGAGCCATGGAGACAACTTTATACTTTGGCATGGTCGAGATGATGTCTATTAGGGTTTCCAAATGTAATGCAAATTAATTTATTTGGATGTGTAATCTCATAAACACGTAGCTCTGATAGAGCCATTTATGGATTTAAGAGAAGAAGCTGGTTGGATGCAAAGGCCATTAGGTTTTTAAATTCACAAGGTTTTCTTATATCTAATGATATGAACTAACTATGAACTTGCTTTGAACTGAGGAAAGTTACTGTATGAGCCCGAGTTTCCTCCTATCAGTCTAGCTGCTTCTTTGTTTCTTTTTATGTTTTTTTGTTTATTTCTTTACTTTCTGTTTTAGTAACAACTCTAAGGCAGAAGGGCAAGAGTTAGGCAAATAGGGTTAAATGACTTGTTCAGTCAGGGTCACATAGCTAGGTAGTGTAGCTATAACTTCATAAAGGAGATTAGGTAGCTATTGTGCCCAAATTTTGCATGAGAAAGCTGAGACTGAAACAAGGTAGGTGAGTTGTCCCAGATCACACTGCTAGTGAGTAATAGTATTGAGACAGACTCAAATTCAAGATCAGAACTCATTTTTAACTACACAATATTGCCAGAATGAGTGGTCTTCTTGCTGGCTAATTCACTATGAAATTTAAAATTAAATGGATTAACCATTGAAGTATTTATATGAGGGTTACAAGTTTTGGATTTATAACAGTTGACCTTTGGCAACAAATTTTGGCTGACAGGAAGGAGGTAATCTGATTCCTAAAGCTCATTGGTATGAGATTTCTCCTTCACCAGTGGAGATCAATGCCCTATGTCTGCCGGAGAGGAGGGGCTGAGTTGGAGAGTTGGAGTTGGAGTGGGAGTTGGAGAAAAGAGATATGGTTTCTTCAGTTTCTTTAGTTATTTTTTTCTTTAGTTTTTTCTTTAGTTATTTTTTTTAGTTTTATCTTTATTTTATTTTAAAATAACAAATATACATATAAATTTTCTTCTTTCCTTTTAAAAACTAGATTGAGCAGTATTTTGTCTATTTTATTTGTTTTTTTTTCAAAGTACCATCTTCTAGTCTTATTTATTAAATCCATAGTTCTTTGACTTTCAATTTTATTAATTTCTCCTTTGAGTTTTAGGATCTCTAATTTAGTCTTTATCTGAGGATTTTTAACTTGTTCACTTTCTGGTTTTTTAAATTTGCATGCTGAATTCATTGACCTCTTCTCTCCATAATTTGTTAATATATGAACTCAAGGATATAAATTTCTCCTGAGTACTGCTTTGGCTACATCCAATAGATTTTGAAAGGATGGTTCATCATTGTCATTTTCTTAAATGAAATTATTAATTATTTCTATGATTTGTTCTTTAACTAACCGATTTTGGAGAATCACATTAATTTCCAATTAAGTTTTGATTTTCCTCTCCATGTGCCCTTACTAATTATTATTTTCATTGCATTGTGGTCTGAGAAAGTTACATTTATTATTTCTGCTCTTTTGTACTTGTCTGCAATGTTTTTATGCCCTAGTAAATGGTCGATCTTTGTGAATGTATCATGTGCTGCTGAAAAGGTATATTTCTTTTTGTTCCTATTTATTTTTCTCCATATATTTACTAACTCTAACTTTTTCAAGATTTGATTCACTTTTCTTACTTCTTATTTATTTTTTGGTTTGATTTATCTAGTTCAGATAGAGGAAGGTTCAGGTCTCCCAGTAGTATAGTTTTTCTATCTATTTCATCCTTGAGCTCCACTAGTTTCTCCTTTAGATATGTGGATGCTATGCCATTTGGTGCATATATGTTGAGTACAGATATTTCCTCATTGTCTATACTGCCTCCTGCCTTTCATCAGGAACCTTCCCTATCTCTTTTGACTAGATCTATTTTTACTTTGGCTTTGTCAGATATTATGATTGCAACTCCTGCCTTTTTTTTTTTATCAGTTGATGCCCAATAGATTTGGATCCATCCTCTTACTTTTACCCTATGCGTGTCTACCTTCCTCATGTGTGTTTCTTGTAGACAGCATATGGAAGGGTTTTGTATTCTAATCCACTCTGCTATTCACCTACATTTTATGGGTGAATTCATTCTATTCACATTCAGAGTTATGATTACCAGCTGTGTATTCCCTAGCATTTTGATTTCCACTCCTAGTCCTGCTCTTTCTTCTTTCACTATTTCCTTCTACATGAGTATTTTGTTTTTAATTGATATCCCTAATTCCCACCCTTATTTTACTTCCCTTTCTACCCCCCTCCCTTTTATTCCCCTCTTATTTTCTTTACAGTTTTTTAACCTACCTCCCCCTCCCTTGTCTTCTGGTAGATCAATAATTCTTAAGTTGTCTATCCTGGAACAATTTTCTAAATCTTCTGTTTTGTCAATGAGGTGTTTAGTATTTTCCTCAATTTTTTCATTCTTTTGGTTTTGTTTTAGAGTTTCCTGCTGCCTTGTGAAGTCACTTGCTTCTAATTGTTGTATTCCGGTTCTTAAAGACTGAATTTCATCCTTGGCTTTTTGGTCATCGTTCTCCTTCTGGTCTGATTTTCTTTGGAGGTGATCTTTCATCTCCTTTGCCTCATTTTCAAGCTGATTTATTTTCGCTTTCAAGACACTATTTTCTGTTTCCAGATGGCTTATCTTGCTTTTTAAAGTTCTTTTCCCAGTTGTCTTCAGCCTCTCTTAATTGTGTTTTGAATTATATTTTTAGTTCTTCCAAAGCCTGTGTCCAATTTGCTGGAGTTTCGGTGTTTTTGCTTGGTGTTCCTTGATCTTTCTCTGTTCCATTTGTTCATTGCCTGTATAGAAGCTGTTGATTGTAATTTCTTTTTTCCTTTTTCTGTTTGTTCATATTTGTCCCTTCTATTCTCCATATAGTTGCCACACTCTTGCTCCTCTCATTGTGTGCTGGATCTGTGAGTTTGGGCTTTTCTGTCAGCCTTCACCCTTGGAGCTTAGCAAGGCACTTAGAGCAGTCTGTGGGGGAGGGGTGTTGGAGCTTGAGCTTTCTTCCCTCTGAAGGCTTTATGAGACTAAGCCCAGCTGAGTTGAACTTGCAGAGCTGGAGTGCCCTGAGGCCAAAACCTCAGAAAGGGGGGGAGGGAAATATGGAGTGTCTTTGCTGCTGTGACTAGATGCCTCCTCTGTGGTTCTCCTCGAGCTGCCTCCCAGCCACCTGTGTTTGGAGCCCTGAGCCTGGCACAGCTTTGCCTGCAAGGTATTCCCTCCAGGTTAGCACCCCTGTGTGCCCAGAGATTCCAGCCACTGCTGGAGGCTGAGTACTATAAGTGGGGGAGGGGTCCTGGGACCTTCCTTCTTCCTTCCCCTTAAACTCAAGTGTTCTCAAATTCAAGCTTTTGGGGGGAGTATCTTTTAAGTTGAGTCCAGCAGGAGGGTTCCTTTGCTCTGTCCTATTGTTAGGTTTGATTTTCAGACCCCTAGGAGCATTTGGTTTTTAATCAGTAACAAAGGGTTTTCAGAGGTCTGAACTTTTGCTGCCTCTATGTCGCCATCTTGACTACACCTAAGTTTTCTAAAGTTATAAGATTCATGTTGTCTCCTTCCCTTCTTCCCTCCCCCCTCCTGGAGTTGATAAGCAATTCATTCTGGAATGTACATAAATTATCTCACAAGTCTTATTTCCATATTATTCATTTTTATAAGTGAATAATTTTATAAAACCAAAATCCCAAATCATATACCCAATGGATATATGTCCACCTGCATTTATATTCTCTAGAAGTAGATAGCACTCTTTTTCATAAATCCTTCAGAATTGTCCTGGATCATTGAATTGCTTTAGTAGCAAAGTCTACACATTTCATCATCCTACAATATTTTACAATAATGTTACTATGTATAACGTTCTCCTGGTTCTACTTTTTTCACTCTGTATCAGTTCATGTAGGTTTTTCCAGTTCTTTCTGAAATCCTCATGTTCATCATTCCTTAAATCACAAAAATATTCCATCACCTTCATATACTCCAATTTGTTCAGTCATTGCCCAATTGAGGGACATCTCTTTAGTTTCCAATTCTTTGTCACCACAAAAATTACAACTATAAATAATTTTGTACAAACAGGTCCTTTCCCATTAAAAAAATATCTTTGGGATATAGCCCTTGTAGTGGTATTACTAGATCAAAAGGTATTCATTATTTTATAGTTCTTTAGGCATAAATCCAAATTGCTCTCCAGAATGGTAGGATCAACTCACAATTACACCAGCAATGCATTAGTGTTCCAATTTTGTCACATTTCCTCCAACATTTATTATTTTCATTTACTGTCATATTGGTCAATCTGATATGTATAAGGTGGTACCTCTGAGTTGTGCTAATTTGCATTTCTCTAATCAGGAAAGATTTAGAACATTTTTTCATATGACTATTGATAGCTTTTGTAAGGATTAAATTGGGATTTTGAGTAAATAAGAGTTATAAATTCAATGTTGTGGTCACCAAATTCAAAATATTATCTCTAAGCGAGAAAAAAACTGTTAGCAGCTTTTAGTTATAACAAGGAAGAGAAAGAGTTTTGAAGTATGAAATTTAGGAGGGAAAGAAGTAAGGAGTTACTTAGCCTACCCTAAGTGCTGATCCAGTGAAATTCAGCTCACTCTCCAACAAAGTTCCAATTTCCATGTGGAAGTCTGAGTCACTTGTCAGCAAGCTGATGCAGGATCCAAGGAAAAAGAGTCTCCACAGAACTCACACTGAAGGAAGTATCCCATCAAAGCACCAACAAGCAGAGAGGGTCTCCTTGCAGAGCCACCAAGACAGGAATCTCTCCAAGCCAGAAGTCCTTGTGGTGTCTTGAGCCAGGGTTCCACCAACACAGCCTCCTCCAAAGCCAAAGCAGGAATCTCCACAACCAATCTCTCCAGAAGCCAGGAAATGAATGCCTGGAACCAATCTCTCCAAATGCCAGGAAGGGAATGAAAGCTAAAGTATGTTGGTCTCTTTATACCCCCTTTCCCCCCATATCACTTCCTGTCACTCCTCCTTCTTCACAGAAGCCAAAGGCAGTCTTTCAATTTGTCTAGCACTGCCCAAGGTGGCGGAAGTGGCCTTTGGAATTGTCACTTACTTTAGTGACTTGTGAACTCTCATACTTAAGTAGGGGTACTTAGCTAAAAATAGACAAGGGGAGAGTTAATCCTATCTTCACACTTTGATTTCTTCATCTGAAAACTGCCTGTTCCTATACTTTGACCATTTATCAATTGGGGAATGCCTTGGATTCTTATAAATTTGACTCAGTTCTTTTAAATTTATCTGAGTTCCTTATTTATTTGAGAAATGAGACCTTTATTAGAGAAATGTGTTATAAATTACCCCCCCCCCCAGTTTGTTGCTTCCCTCTTAATCTTGTGTGCATTGGTTTTGTTTATACAAAACTTTTTAAATTTAATATAATTAAAATTATCCATTTTACATCTTATGTTTTCTATCTCTTGGTCATAAATTCTTCCATTCTCCATAGATTGACAGGTAATCTATTCTAAGTTCCCCTAATTTACTTATGGCATTACTTTTTATGCTTAAATCACATACCCATTTTGACCTTATCTTGGTATAATATGTGAGATACTGATCTAAACTTAACTTTCCCTGTACTGTTTTCCAATTGCCTCAGAAGTTTTTGTCAAATAGTGAGTTCTTAATCCCAAAGGCTGGGATGTTTAGGTTTAACAAACACTAGACTGCTGAGGCAATTTAACCCTTGTCTACTCCATTGCTTTACTCTTCTATTTCTTAGCCAGTACCAGATTGTTTTGATGATCACTGCTTTATAGTACAGTTTGAGGTCTAGTATTGCTAGGCCATCATTCTTCACATTTTTTTTTAGTTCCCTCGAAATTCTAGACTTTTTGTTCTTCCAGATGAATTTTGTTATTTTTTTCTAGTTCTATAAAATAGTTTTTTGATAGTTTGGTTGGTATGGCACTGAATAAGTAAATTTATTTAGATAGGATTGTCATTTTTATTATAGTAGCTTAGTATACCCATGAGCAATTAATGTTTTGCCAATTGTCTGGATATAATTTTATTTGTGTGAGAAGAGTTTTTAGTTTTTTTGTGAGAAAGAAGATAGACAATGCCAACCCCTCTTCAGGTTCCTGAAGGGAGGAAAAAACCCTCTGGGGTGAAAACAAAATGTAGAACTTTGATCAAGTCCTTATTTTCAGCTTTCTACAATATAGACTTTGGGGAATTTCCCTTTGGTTGTGTTCTGTCTCTCTGTCTCTGTCTCTAGTAACTCACTTCACGATTCTGTATTATCTGGTGTGTATTCTCACATGACTTCCTCTTATTTCTGTTTTGCTCTTGAGTTGGTTAAAAACTTCTTTGCCTAAAAAAAAAAGTTTTTCAGACCCAAAGGCCAAATATGAGGCCTACAAGAGTAAATTATATTGCAATCAGAAGCAGACCACCTCTGAGAGCAATTGGGCATCTGACCTAAGCATTTTGGGTAGACATTTTCCTGTATTTTTCTTCTCTGAGGGAAAAAAAGATTGTGTCCTCTTATATGTGGAGGAGTTGGTTGCTTGTTAGCCTGACAATATGGGAATTTGAACAGTCATGATGTTGATCACCTGGGCCCCAGGTAAGATATCTTATGTAACCAAATAACAGGGGCATATAAGCCCTGGGCTAATGCCCCTGTTATCATTGGTTACATAAACTAATGCTTAGGGCTGGGAGGGACTGTTGAGGTAATTTAATCTTGTCCCCTGATTTTTGCAGTGAGGAACAAAAATGTCCAAGGTCACAGAGATTGTTAGAGGCAGAACAAGGTGTTCATACTCAAGTTTTTTTTGCCACCAAATCTACAGCTCCCTCACAATTAAGCAGTCTTGTAGATACCGCAGAGCATAACTAGCCTTTATATATGTGCCACAAATGTCCAAAGGTAATTTATTTCATCAAAGCTGCTTGCCTTATCTCTAAAGTCCAAATAGGTAGAGGAGGCAAGGATAATGAAGCAAGCAGCACCCACACAATGTATCTCTAAAGAGAGAGGATACTTGTTCATGTTTGGGCTGGACTAACTGGCAATGCATTATTCCAAGACCTTTTGAGAAGGAGCAATAGTCAGTTCAACACTGTGAAATGTTTCTGGGAGTAAAAGGAGGATGAAGACTTGGTACTAGAAAATGCTTCTCTAGTACTTTCTATGTGCCTATAACTGTGTTCTAGGTCTTTACCAAAGAAAGATTAAAAAAAAAATCAGTAGTTCCTGTCCTTGGGGAACTCATGATCTCTTAGAGGAAAAACTGAAAAAAATTCTAGTAGAATTAGGAATGAGGGAGATCATGGGTGATGTATTAAAGGAAAAAAAATATATGTACTTAAACAAAAATCTACCTTTTACTTTGTTTTTTTTTTTAAAATTTAAACCCTTACCTTCCATCTTGGAATCAATACTTTGTGTTGGTTCCAAGGCAGAAGAGTGGTAAGGGCTAGGTGAGGGGGTTAAGTGACTTGCCCAGGGTAACACAGCCAGAAAGTATCTGAGGTCAAATTTGAACCCAGGACCTCCCATATCTGGGCCTGATTCTCAATACACTGAGTCACCTAGCTGTCCCTATCTTGTATTTCTAAGGGGTTCCATGGGCAACATCCATATGAACTCAACCAACAATATGGTGACAAAGAAATGCTGAACAAATGGCTGACTTATCAAGGTTTGTTTAGAGCCACAGAGGAGCTTGGTGTGGAAATTCAGGCCCAAACCATCACCACCAGAAATGATGGCAAAAGGCTATCTTTAATAGTTTTGGATTTAGAGATAAATGGAGATGACATGATTAGACATCATTATATTTATTGAAAGTCATTGAGAGTTTATCTTTATATGTAGCCATGTGAAAGAACTGGGATTAAAAAATGGTAGCCCTTTGTTTGCCACACCAGCCTGAACACAATGAACTCTATTGACAGAGCAGTGGAACAAATGGCTGCGTCACAAGCCATTTGTTCACAAGTCCTTGCAATAACCCTGTATGATAAGTATTTCATAGTATTTATTATCCCCATTATACAAATGATGAAACTAAAGTCTTCCTGACTCCGAAGTTAGTTCTCTTTCTCTTCACTAAACTGTCCCCAACTCTAGGTAAGTATGTGCTTCATCATTCAATTTTTTTTTCATATTTGATTCATATTTTCTAATCTAATTATTTTAGGAATCTCTCCACTCTTTTTGCGTGAAAGTCTTTGTTTCTATAAAAAGTACAAGGTCATTTTGTTTCATGATTTAACTTCATGTTAATAGTACATACATACATATGTATGCATACATATTCTGTATTACATTAGAATATATTAACTCATAAGTCTCTTACCTGGAAAAGATGTCAGTGGTTATCCAGTCTAATCCATGTACCCCTTAGCAGGAATCTTTTCTTCAATTCCTCTATATAGGGTAGCCTATGTATTTTGAATTTAGGATTTTAGAGGAGCAAACTGAGATCTTGAGAAGTTGTGGCTTTTTCAAGGTAGCAAAGGCCACAAATGACAGCTGGGATTCAAAATGAAATATCTCTCTCTCCCATCCCCATCCCCATCCCCATCTTCAAGAGGAAAAGGAATAGATAGACATGTCCTGCTAATTTTACAGTTTTCTGCTAGCAGCTAAGAATGTTGGGAATTTGATCAGCCATGAGTTATAACATTTAGTTCCCTGTTGAGATGCCATATTGGCACTAAGTACTTCTTTGTTGATAGAGACTGAATCCCTGCATTTCAGCCCCAGTGCATACAATCTCTTGGGTTTATTATATCTCACAGATGTCCAGATGAATCTTGCTTCTTTCCCTTCAAAATATGGCCTGTTTGTCTTCCCTCTGTAATACTCAGGAAAATAGGGAAAGCCAAATCAATGTGGATGTGAATGTTATATTGGAGTCTAGGCAGGGAAGTCATGTAGCTCTAAATGAGAAAATCTCTGCTTAGATTACTGTTACCAGAAGTTGGAAATGGGAAATGACAGGCTTTTAGCTGGAAGGAGTAGCAGAAAAAAATCTGATATCTTGGCTGAAATGATGGGTCTTGAGTCAGTCTTTCTTTTGTGTCAGTGGGTTTACTAGTAAGTTCTAAACACCGTAGGCAATACATTTAAAACAAATAGCTATAAAAGCATTTATATAACTTTAAGATTTGCAAAGCATTTTACAAATGTTATCTCATTTAATTCTTGAAATAACCCTGGGGCATAGGTCTTGTTCATCCTGTTTTCTAGAACAGCAAATTGAGATTGAGAGAGGTTAGGTGACTTATCCATGATTGAGCTATTAATAATGTTGGTGACAAGATTTGAACTCAGTTCTTCTTGATTTTAAGTCTAGTGTTCTACATGATCTATTGACATTAGACTTTGAGTTTCTTGAGGGCAGGGACAATTTTTTTTTGGTCCTCTTTGTAGTGCTTAGCACAGTGCCTAGCATACAGCAGGCACTTAATCAATGCTCGTTGATTGACTATACTACCTATTTATCCATTTCTACATGATTTGAAAGTCACAGAGAGCTTTGAAAACATTGTGGCAGGTGGTAAGGATATTGACTGTGAAATCAGAGGACCTTGGATTAACATTTACTACTGGTGTGGCTTTGAGTAATGAATGAAAGGATGGAAAATGTGCCAGATGCTGTGCTAGGTCCTGGAAATACAAATGAAAAAGAGAGTCCACAACCTCAAGAAACCTAGATCTGAAGGTAGGGAATTATGACCAAGGAAAGGTATTTTGGTCAAAGACATGCTGAATGAAGTTATGGGGTAATTAACTGTCTCTTCCCAACCCCTACTGAAGGAATAGAGGTAGTGACTTAATTTCCATTTGCAAAGCAAGAGACTCAAAGTAGGAAGGGAGGAGATGTGGCCATAGCAAGATATAAAGAGATAAATGACTGGGTATGTTCTACTCTGGCTTGGATGAGTTTGAATTGACTCACCCATCAGACTATTTCAGCAGGAGGGTGGGACTCTAAATTGGGTGGATACTCCCCTCCCCTCCAGAAGGGGTCATGGATCCTGCAGGTATAGTCTAAATAGTCTAAAAGGTGCTTTCCCAATTGGATTGAAACGGGATAGCAGCAGGGCAATTGTTCAAAAGCACAAGGTGATGGTTGGATTGTATGAGATGAACAAGTCATTATCTCTCTGGGCCTCAGCTTAAGCCATTGTACAATGAAGGATTGTGGAGAAGGCCTAAGATGATGGAAGGAGAAGAAACAACAGAATTTCATTCTCTTCCTATACCTCTTGAACAAAGATAACAAGAGTGCTGTATTCTGATTGGGAAAGCCAAGAAGTCAGTGAGTCATTTTTTCCAGCCTAGGGAGACTTTGAGAGATGAACAGAGAGGTCTGCATATACTAGAGTAGAAGTCTGATAGGAGCTTGGCATAGTAGCAAGGGGAGCATTCTAATGAAATGGCTGAGATAGGGCATCACAAAGAGTTCCTCGGGACTCTCTGAGCAAGCACTGGGCATATAGATAGTGAACTTATGGCAGCTTCGTCTCTATGACCCAGCAGTGGATAGACTGGCCCTAAGGAGAAGGATGTAATTGCAAAAGGATGGAAATTCAGGCCAGAAATTCCTCCCCCTCCCCACAAAGTGTGCAGATCCCAGTACTAATACTAACATAAAATCCAAAGTCAAGTGTAGGTTAAAGAATTATCAAATGAAAAAAGAATCCAACCATAAAGAGATATTTTGGTGATAGAGAAATTCCAAACACAAACACAGAAGAAAATGGAATGAAATCATCTATAAGTTTTTCTTTTTTTTTAACACCACATTTATTTATTTGTTTGTTTTTCTTAAAGTTCTCAGGTATCTAGCTTCCTTTCTTCCCCTCCCCACACTAAAGAAGGCATCATTTGACAAAAAAAATGGCATCTCAGAGTTATTTTCATTTGCATTTCTGTAATCAGTAATGATTTAGAGCATTTTTCATATATAAAATTTATTTGTAATATATAATTTTTATTTCTAAATAATGCTCTGTGTTATCATTATTTCCAATAGGACTTGGTATTCTTCAAACCCTTTCCCTCATTTCTTTGTCCTGAAATTTTCTTACATTCCCTGCCCCTGTTATTTCTAGTACTGATCTTAATGGTGTTATTGATTATTGATAACCGGTTGTTAATGCCCAGCTGTTAGAAGTAACTAAACTACTATGAATAAGAATCTGTCTGCTTGGTTTCTTAAAAGGTACAGAATAAAAGTGGAAAAACCCTTTCTCTGACTCTAAAACCTGCTCTTAAAGAAAATGAAACCCTTATCACAACATTTTTTTGTCCTGATATTTTCTTATACTCCTTGTCCCAGAATAGTTTCTAAAATTGGGATAATTGAGATTGTCAGTCCCATCTTGTCTGGGTAAATAACAACTAGCTTAAATCTATCATAGATGAAAATGCACAAAGACAATCGTCATCCTCGGTTCTCTAGAGACTACTGCTAACTAACTAACTAACTAAATCAAGAATGCATGGAGAGTAGCTGGGCATTGTTCTTAGGTTGCACATTGAAATAAATTGAAGAAAGTCAGTCTTAATTGGGCAGAACTTGATTTCTTCCATTAGACATTGGAATACTATGATTTGGGGATGTGATTTTCCATTATCAAATAATTAGCGAGTGATTATAAATTAAGCCCACCTCCTTATTAGGTATTCACCAATTAATGTCTTGAGCTATCCAGAGGAGGGTTGGATAATGAGTTTCCAAAATCATATTTAATGACTCATGATGCTGAATGTCTTTGTCTTTGATTATCAAGAGAGATCACTAGCCTATTAATTTATTGGTTATTGCTAGTTTGATCAATAATTTGATTTTCTTATCTGGAACCCAGTCTTTTAGATTTTGGATAAAGAAATCTTAAAAATTTTGCCTGTTTACATCTTTTGACCATTTATCAATTGAAGAATGACTTCCATTCTTACAAATTTAACAAAGTTCTCTCTCTATTTTAGATATGAGACCTCTATCTGAGAAACTGTCTATATATTCCTCCTGTTCAATTTTCTGCTCTCCTAATCTTGGCTACAGTGATTTTATTTATATAAAACCATTTTCAATTTAATGTAATCCAAAATATCCATTTTGTACCTCATAAAGCTATTTCTTATTTATTCATAAAATTTTCTCTTACAAAGGCCTGCAAGAAGTACTGAGATACTCCACTTAAAATAAGCAAAGACAGAATAAAATACTTGGAATTATATCTGCCAAAACCAACCAAGGAAATATATGAACATAATTATAAAATAATTATTATTTAAATAAAGTCAGATTTAAATAATTGGAGAAATATTAATATAATTATTATAATCAAATATGATGAAGAGACTCAGAGAGTAAGAGAAGATCATCTAGGTTTTATTTTAAAAATGTGACATTTGGTTGATGCTTTTAGTTTTTATAACACTTACATTTTTCCTTCTCTCCCTCCTCCCATTCCCTCTAAGAGTTATCTTTTATAAGAATTCTCAAAAGGAAGAAAAATTGTCCATAAAACCAAACAATATATGATCCCATAATTCTAAGAGGCAGAATCTGGTTTGGATTGAGATTTTCTGACTCCATGGCATAAGCTTCTTCCACTATTCTAGCATTCCCCAAATTGTTCTGTAGAACTGGGCCATTGTATATGAAATAAATGTGATCCACTATTTACTTCATATCCAACTTGTTCAAATCTCCAAGATACCATCTTCTCCTCTTGTGTATTCCAGCCTAGGAATCTCCTAGAGAAGCTTTACACAAGGCACAGAGGCCTTCCTCAAAGTATTAAAGTATTTCATGAATTCTAGGGCAATATTCAGATTGCTACCTCCTCACTGCTCAATCAGGCTATGTGAATAGCCTATACATTTCACTTCCGAGTCCTAATTTGACTTCAGGATCTTCAGCCCCACACCTACATTTTCTATTGCCCTTTGAGTCTCTCACATTTTGATTGTGCAGAAATTATTATTCTATGATTTACAGCTATTCTTGGGAGAATACTGGCATTAATCACATGGACACTGGTATATGGGCCAAACTTGGTCTAAAGCAGAATTGTCAGAGTCAGGGCCTTTAGACTACTGGCAGGCAAAACTTCCCTGTGCCCCACCAAAGATTAAAATACTATGGAAAAAGGGCAGCTAGGTGGCTCAGTCTATTGAGAGCCAAGCCCCAAGATGGAATGTCCTGGGGTCAAAACTGCTCTCAGACACTTCCTATCTGTATGACCCTAGGCAAATCATTTAACCCCAATTGCCTAGTCCTTACTGCTCTTCTGCCTTAGAACCAATACACAGTATTTATTCTGGGTGGAAGGTGAGGATTTAAAAAAAAATGTCATGGAGAGGGATGGAGCCAAGATGGCAGCTTAGTAGCAGTGAAAGCTGAAATCATTTTGACAATCTTTCCAAACCAATCCAAACCAAAAAATACCTCAAAAGACAGGAGTCAAAAATCAATAACAAGATGGAGGGAGGGGCCCCTCCTGCCAAATACAAATTGAAAGGTAAGTAGAGAGAGTCAATTTTCAAGGGATAAGGGGGAACCAGAAGCAAAAGTACACCCAGAGGAGTGCTGGCTGACCACCCCTCCCCCCCACCCACTGTGCCAGGTTCTGCAACTAGACATATGCCAACTTTGGGATCTTAGACAATGGATACAGAAACAACAGAGTGCCCCATGGCCCCAAACCCATCCCTCAAAGTCTGAGGTCCTGGCATTACTCTACAGTGAGGCCTTGAAGTCCATAGCACTTGGCCTTTTCAAGCCTGTACTTTGGTGAATACCTAGCCCCAGGGCAAAGTATTACATAGAGCAGAGCCCTGAAAGCGAACGGCAGAAGAGACAGAAACATTAGCTTTCAGAATTCCAAGTTCACAGGCAAAAAAAAAATGCTGGGAAAATTAGCAAGTAGCAGAACAACAACAAACCACTTAAATCTAGAAAATTTCTATGGTAATAAAGAGCAAAATACAGAGTCAATAGGAAATGGTGTGATCTAAGCAACCACATTCAAAACTTCAAAGAAAGATGGAAATTGGTCCCAAGCACTGGAAGAAATCATGAAGGAATTAAAAATAAGATAGGTTGAAGAAAAATAGGAAAAAGACATAAAAGTAATAGGAAATAAATGTAATACAAAAAGTAAAACAAAAGTAATACTGATCAACTGGGAAAAAGTCACACAAAAATCCAGCAAAGAAGGGTTCTATGAAAAGTAGAATGGACCAAATGGAAAAGGAGGATCAAAAGATCATGGAAGAAATTCAGTCTTATCAGTCTTTAAAAATTGGAATTGGGCAAATAGGAGCTAATAACTTCATGAGACATCAAGAAACAATACAACAAAATCAAAAGAATGAAAAAAATAGAAGAATATGTGAAATATCTCATTGAAAAAAAAACTGGAAAATAGATCCAGGAGAGACAATTTAAGAATCATTGGACTACCTAAAAGTCATGACCAAAAAAAGGAAAAAAAAAAGCCTACACATCATATTACAAGAAATTATACAAGAAAACTTCCCTGGTGCTCTTGAACAAGAGGATACAATAGAATTTGAAAGAATCCACAGATCATCTCTTGCAAAAAATCCCCAGATGACAACTCCCAGGAATGCTATAGACAGATTCAACAGCTTCTGAGCCAAGGAGAAAATACTGCAAACATCCAGAAAGGAAAAAAAAATTCAATATCATGGTACCCCCATCTGAATTACACAGGATCTGGGAGCTTCCATGTTGAAGGACTAGAAGGCTTGAAATATCATTTTCTGGAAGGCAAGGGAACTGAGTTTATAAACAAGAATCATTTATCAATCAAAACTGACTATTATTCTTTCAGAGGAAAGTATGGTTATTTAATAAAATAAAAGTTTTCCAAGCATTCCTGAAGAAAATACCAGGCTTAAACAGAAAATTTTATGTCTAAATACAAAATTCAAGAAAAGCATAAAAAGGTAAATAAGAAAGAGAAAAAAATTTAAGGGTTTCAATAAGGTTAAATTGATTATAATCTTATATGGAAAGAGATATCTATAACTCTTAAATTATTGTCATTAACCTAGTAGTTAGGAGAAGTAAATATAGACCAAGGGTGTGGTAATAATCTGTTTAGGATGATATGTTAAAAAAAAAAACTAGGGCTGAAAAAGATTATACTAAGAGAATTGGGAAGAGAGAAATAAAATGGGGTGAATTATTTCATTTAAAGAGGCAAGGGGGGTACTATAATAATGGAGGGGAAGATGAGGGTGGTAATGGGTAATATTTAAACCTTACTCTCAATGGAATTGGCTCAGAAAGGGAAGTACAGCCAGATTCATTAGGATAAAGAATCCTCTCTTACCCTATGGAGAAGTAGATGGGGAATAAAAAAAGGGGTGATGGGGTGGGTAATAATATAAGAGAGGGAGAAGTTTGGGGGGGAGAATTAAAAGAGCCTAATGAGAAGTAGGAGGGGAATACGAAATGTGGTGGTGGGAAGGGGAGTAATATAATGAAGGAGGAAGGTGGGGAGTGATTAAAAGCAAAACACCAGTGTGGAGGGAAAGAGGAAATCAAGATGGAGGGGAATACATAGAGGATAATCATAACTGTGAATGTAAATGGGATGAATTCACCCATAAAATGGAAGTAGATGGGATTCAGTTTTTATGTCACTCTTCTACCATATGCTATTTACAAGAAACACATTTGAGGCATGTAGACACACATAGAGTAAAGGTAAGAGGCTGGATTGGAATCTATTGGGCTTCCACTGAGACAAATAAAGCAGATGTAGCAATCATGATCCCGAACAAAGCTAAAGCAAAAATAGATCTGATTAAAATTAGATAAGGAAGGTAATTACATCTTGATAAAAGGTAGTATAGTGTTGTTGGTAATATTGATCTTGCTTGGGGTTTGGATATTTATGACCAGTTGATACTGATCAGGTGGTATAGTGCTGGGAGCCATTAGGCCACAATGCCTTGACAGAGCCATGTGTGGTAGCTAAGGAGGCCACAGAATGGCCCTTTGCAAAATGTGATTGCCCACTCAGTTCCCCTTGCATAACCTCTCTCATTAATATCCCTTACCTATGGAATTGACATGATTATTATACCCCCTAGTCTCAGAAGGAATAATGTAAGAGCAAAATACCTATACCTGAAGTCTCCAAAACATCACCAAAAGATCAGACCCTCAAACCCAATCCCAAAAGACTATCATGGATTAACTTTTACTTAGGTACATAATCCCCAGTAAAACCAAAGCTACAGACCAAGCCCAGAACTTTTCCATTCACAGAAACTTATTCTCATGAAGCCAGCACACAAATCAATCATAAAGGCCCATGCAAAATGTGCAGGTACACCAAGCTTCATCATGCCTCAGTGACTTGATTCTTCCCCTTAAGAAACTCCCTAGTAAGCCCTGAGAAATGATCAGTCTAATATTAAATCTGAATTGTGTTCCCAGTACCCATCAACCTCAATGATATGATTGTTGAATTGTCTTTAAGAAATTTTGATTGATTATTTCTTTTTATTAAAAGTAATAAATAACTTTCCTTGATTGTTTGTAAGCTCAAAACTCCTCACAGGGTAATGAGAAAATTAAGCCACCTGTGATGAAATCATTTATCTTGTGTGAAATCTTTATTCTGTCAAGAATCTGTAATCACAATACAAGAATATAGACTGTTAATCAAGTGATTTGTTAAAAGTTAATGTATCACTTTTCCAATTATCTCCATTTAGACATGTGTGTTAAGTAATGTATCTGTGCACCAAGAAAATGGATATAAAAATAGACATCAAGTCTGGGGATGGTGGAGCAGCTATCAGATGCAAAGCATTCCCATGGCCTTAAAGATACAGCTGTCTTCCGTCTGTTATTTTCTTGACTGATCGTTCACCACCTGTCAGGAACCCCTGGAGTCACAAGTAAGGCTGGACCTTGTCCGTGGCAGTATAGATAGGCTAAAGCTGTCAGGGTAACCAGGTTAATTTACAGGCAGTGGATGAAATACTGGACACAGTTGAATACAACTCTTATTTAATTATT
The DNA here is from genome assembly GCF_027887165.1 of Monodelphis domestica. Lineage (NCBI taxonomy): Eukaryota > Metazoa > Chordata > Mammalia > Didelphimorphia > Didelphidae > Monodelphis > Monodelphis domestica. The sequence goes on along the minus strand of NC_077232.1, from coordinate 299,554,130 downwards.
ATGAGGAGAGGCAGGGACAGGATAAAGGTGGTAGGAATAAATGGGAAAACATTTATCCTAATTCTAATATTTCTAAATATAATCCCCCAATTTAAACCCTCACAGATTTGCTTCTTGTTCAACAAGGTGGACCTCCGCAAACTATTCTCAACTATCTAAAACTCAATTTCTATCTAACTAAGCTTATTCTAATAGATTATCTTCAATTTATAGTAACCTCCTTAAAAATCTATGAAAATTAATAAGTAGCCTGAAGCTAACTGCTGGATATAGCTGTTACAATCTCTAGCTTGTCTGACTCTCTCCTGTCAGAGAGAGTCAGAAACTGACACTGTTTTAGTGAGAGGGAACAGAGCCCTCTACTGTCACCTGTTTCTCTCTTTGGGAGAAAAGCTCTCACTTCAACCAACTCTTCTTAGCTTCTTCAATGTTAAACCCACTTCTCAAAGTAATCTCTCTCAAATCACTCACAAATATTCTCAGAGAAATTCTCCAGCAACCTGCTCAAGAGAGAAAGTTCAAGAGTAAAGCCCCAACTGTCTTTTCCTTCCTGGTTTTATCTCTCCTTAAAGATCTCTTAGTCCTATTTAGAAGGCTTCTACCTTAAAGAGTCCACAGCACCATTCTTTGGCTATTCCCACTCTCATAGAAAACAGTATTCAAATTGCAACTCCATCTCTGTCCTAACACTTCTGCTCAGAATAAACTAATTTAAAATCCTTATAGTCAAATAGAAATAGTCAAATACCAAATGGTATAGCATCCAGATTCTTGAAGGAGAAATAAAAGGAGCTTAAGGAGGAAATAGACATGGAAAAACTATACTAGTAGGGGAACTTAACTTCCCCCTATAAGAAGAAGATAAATCTAGCCAAAAAATAAATAAGAAAGAAGTAAAGGAAGTGAATTAAATTTTAGAAAAGTTAGATTTAATAGATATCTGGAGAAAATTGAATAGGGATAAAAAGGAATATATCTTTTTTCCAGAAGCTCAAAGTATATATACAAAAAGTGACCGTGTACTAGGGTATAAAAACTTCACAACCAAATGCATAAAAGCAGAAGTAACAAATGCAACTTTTCTAGATCATAATGCAATAAAAATTATAATCAATAAGGGTTCATGGAAAGGCAAATTAAAAATTAATTGGAAACTAAATAATCTAATTCTCCAAAAGGAGTAGGTTAAAGAACAAATTATAGAAACAATAATTGATTTAATTGAAGAGTGTGACAAAGAAGAAGCAGATTATCAACATTTATGAGATACAACTAAAGCAATATTCAGGGGAAATTTTCTATCCCTGAGTGCTTGAATCAATAAAATGGAGAAAAAGCAGATCAATGGGCATGTAACTAAAAAAAAATCTAGTAAAAGAACAAATTAAAAATCCCTAAGTAAAGACTAACTTGGAAATCTTAAAAACCAAAAGAGAAATTAATAAAATTGAAAGTAAAGAACTATTGAACTAATAAATAAGATGAGAAATTGTTTCTATGAAAAAAAAACCCTCAGGAGTAATGGTTAGTTTGACTTAAAAAAATGTAAGAAGAGAAAAAAATTACCAATATCAAAAAGGAAAAGAAAAAAATGAAAAAGACAATTTCACCTTAAAGCAATCATTAGGAGCTATTTTGCAGTTATATGACAATAAATCTGATAATCTAAGTAAAATGGATTATTGCAGAAAAATAAATTGAACAAGCCATCAATAAACTCCCCAAGAAAATATATCCAGGGCCAGGTGGATCCACAAGTCAATTCTATCAAATATTTAAAAAACAATTAATTTTAATACTATACAAACTATTTGGCAAAATAAGCAAAGAAGGAGTCCTACAAAATTCTTATTATGACACAAATATGCTGTTGATACCTAAGGCAAAAAGACCAAAGGCAGAAAATTATAGACCAATTTCCTTAATGAACATTGATGTAAAAAATCTTAAATACTAGGAAAGAGACTAGAGCAATATATCACAATGGTTATTCACTATGAATAGGTGGAATTTATACCAGGAATGCAAGGCTGATTTAATATTAAGAAAACTGTTGAGGATGTAGATTCTAAATGAACATCCTAGTGCAAACAACAATATGGAAATAGGTTGTGATCAAGGACACAAGTAATACCCAATGAAATTGCGCATTGGCTGTGGGAAGGATGGGTGGAGGGGAGGGAGGGAAACAATATGATTATTGTAACCAAGGAATAATGTTCTAAATTGACTAAATAAACTAATTCAAATGGAAAAATAAAATAAAATAAAATAAAAAAAGAAAACCATCAGCATAATTTTTTTTTTATTTGTATGGAGCATTGGCTTTGTTTTGCCCATTTCTTACATCTTCCAGAATGCCTGATACAGTACTGGGCTCATAGTGATAATTATTTTTAGTATGATAGGTTCTTGATAAATGCTTGTTCATTAATCCATTGCCTGAGGCTTTGGAATCAATCAATTGTCCTGAACAATATTCAATATCATAGCCCATCATAAGACTTTAGAGTGTCCTTGATGGTTTGTCTGTGCAGGTCAAATCTGTAAAATATCATAATCTTGTACCTTGGGTTATGTTGATACAATGGCATCACATCTGGATAAGAAACGTATCCCAGCATCCTGCCGTATCAATCTGCCCAAATTGAATTCAATGGATGTTGTCTTGTCTTGGAACCAATGTCAGGCAAGAACTCTAGTCCTACCTTTGTTAAGTTCAACAAATTCAAATTAGACCAACATTCAGTAAGCACCTACTATGTATGAGGCACTATTTCAGGAAATGCAAGTATGAAGATGACCATTGTAGTCCTTGGCCTCAAGGAACGTATAGTCTGATGTGAGAATAAACCATCAGCATAATTGATCACTTCAATAATCAAACTAACATATCACATGATATAAAGAGATGGGGGAAAAGCCTCTGACAAAATGTAGCACTTATCCCTATTGAAAACACAAGAAAGCATAAGAATAAAAGGACCTTTCCCTAAAATAATAAGTAGCATTTATTTCAAACCATCAGCAAGTATCATCTGTAAAGGGGACAAGCGTGAAGCTTTCCCAATAAGATCAGGTCTGAAACAAAGATGCCCATTATCACCACTATTACTTAATATTTTAGAAACCATGCTAGCTTTAGCAGTTAAAGAAAAAAAAATTAAAGGAATTAAAGTAGGTAATGAGGAAACTAAACTATCACTCTTTGTGGATGATGTAATGGTATACTTAGAGAATCCTAGAAAATGAACTTAAAAACTAGTTGAAATAATTTTAGCAAAGTTTCAGGATACAAAATAAACATAAATCCCCCACAAACTTACTGGGAAGGGATTTACTATGCAAACTACAAGCCACAATAATGTGCACCTCAGAAGGCTCTATGTCCTTGGAAGTGCCTGAGGAATCTTTAAATTTACTCCCTGTACTTCTCTCAGAGAGCCAAGAGGCAAAAGAGCCTCCCACCTTTGAAATACCTACAGATATACCAGAGTCCCTTTGGGCCACATCTTATTCTAATATAGGCTTACTTAAATCAGTTTTTCCTGTGCAAATTAAAACGAAATCCAGACACCTCCTTCCATGCCTCAGTATCCTTTCTCAAAGGAGGCAATAGAGGGCATTACCCCAGTAGTAAACTCATTAATTGAACAGGGAATAATAATAATCCCTTGTAAGTCTTAATGCTACATGCCCATCCTGCCCATTAAAAAAAAACAAAAAGGGGGCCTGATGGCAAGCACCTCTATAGATTCATACAGGATTTGAGGGCTGTGAACAGTCACTTTATAAAGAGACACTCTGTAATTTCCAACATCAATACTATTATTTCCTCTATTCCTAGCAAAGCTACATACTTTACAGTAGTGGACTTGTGCTCAGCCTTCTTTTTCATACCCATACACAAGAACTCCAGGCATAGCTTTGCTTTCACCTGGAAGGGCTGTAAGTAGTCATGGGGTTGGCTGCCACAAGGTTTCATAGATAGCCCAAGTTTATTTGCACAAATTTGAGCCAAGAAACAGATAATAGAAAGTTTAAAAACAGCAAATTAATCAAATACGTAGATGATCTACTCTTGGCTTCAACAAATGCAGAAGCATGTCAGGAATATAGTAAACATCTTCTTTTGGAATTGCACAAAAGAGGGCATAAGATCTTGAAGGATAAGGTTCAGTGGTGTCTCCCCAAAGTAGAATATTTGGGGGTCATTCTGACATCTGGTGTTCATTCTATTTCTCCCAAGGGAACTACAAATATTCAAAAATTGAGTGTTCCTACCACTAAGAAACAGTTGAGAGCAATTCTGGGAGAAACAGGGTTTTGCAGACAATGGATCCCTTGCTATGGGGAAATTACTAAACCTGTTATAGCACTAACAAGAGATTCAGGCCCTGAACCACTTAAACTAGAGCCAGAACACCTGTCAGCTCTATCAGACCTAAAACAGGCTATCCTGTCTGCCCCTACTCTAGGCATCCCAGATTACAATAAGTCATTTACTTTGTATGTACATGAGCAAAGAGGGGTAGCTTCAGGTGTTTTAACTCAGACTTTGGAACCTTCTCAGCGCCCAGTTGCTTATTATTCAGCCCAGTTGGACCCAGTAGCTTCAAGAGCACCACCATGTCTTAGAGGCATAGCTGCTTTACTAGTGACAAAAACTGTTGATCTAGTATTGGGAGGCCCATTAACAATTATGTTCCCACATGAGGTAGAAGCATTGTTACTAATGCATAGAACACAGGCATTTTCTGATCAGTGAATTACAAGGTATGAAATAACCTTGTTAAACAATGAAAATATTACTCTAAAATGCTGTACAACCCTTAACCCTGCAACCTTGCTTCCAGATTTACCAACTTCAGGAGAACCATTAAACAGTTGTGAAACACTAGTGTCCATGGCAGAAAAGCCTTGAGATGGTCTCTTGGAAACTCCCTTAAACAACTCATATCTGATCTTATTTACTGATGCTTCTTCTTTTATGAGGGATGGCATACACTATACTGGAGCTGCTGTAGTCACAGAATTTGCCACTGAGTGGTCAGCTTCACTGCCCTCTAATATTAGCACTCAAGGGGCAGAACTCATATCTCTGAAACATGCCTGTATAATTGCCAAGGGTAAAAAGGCAACAATTTATATGGATTCTAGATATGCTTTTGGCATTTGTCTGTCAGTCAGGATGCTATGGCTCTAGAGAGGATTTTAAACCTCAGCTGGAAAATCCATAGCTAATGCAGAAATTATTAATGAAGTTCTTTCTGCTCTCCAGCTGCCTGAAGCCCTAGCTGTAGTTCATTGCTCTGCCCATACAGGTGGCATTCACCCTGTCTCTAGGGGAAATGCCTGGGCAGATACTGCTGCAAAGGTAGCAGCCATAGAAGGGTCTGAATTAATTTTAACATTAACAACCACTGATGATTTAAATTTATCACTTTCCTATAATGAAAAGGAAGTGGAAAAATGGAAGCAAAAATTCAAAGCAAAACAGATTAATGGAGTATGGGTGTCATCTGAAGGAAAACCCCTGCTCCCTAGAAGTCTCTATCACCAAATTTGCCAATCTGTTCATAAAAATGGTCACTTTGGTACCTAGGGCATCATAGACTCTCTTAAGAGAGTATGGATAGTCCCTGGCATAACTACCATAGCCTCTAAAATGTGTTCAGCCTGCTCTACCTGCAAGGCATATAACCAACATGCTTTTTGTGGCAAAGCCTTTGGTGGGCATCCTCTGGCTTACACACCTTTTGAGCACCTGCAGATAGATTTTATAACAATGCCAAAGGCTGGGCAATATAAATTTTGTCTAGTCATAGTAGACCAACTGATCAGATGGCTAGAAGCATTTCCTATGGCCTGAGCACAGCAGCTTTTGTTGCTAAGTTGCTTTTAAAAGAGGTCATTTCTCACTTTGGCCTGCCAGCATGTATTAATTCTGATAGAGGAAGTCATTTTACTGATTCTGTTCTAAATCATATATAGTCTTCCTTGGGGATAACTCCTAAATTCCATGTTCCATATCATCCCCAGAGCTCAGGCCAAGTTGAAAGAATGAACAGAGAACTTAAAAGTATGACACATTTAAAATGACCTGAAATTCTCCCTCTGGCACTATTTTATCTTAGAAAATGGCCCAGGGGAAACCTACACATATCACCATTTGAGATGCTTTTTGGACATCTGCCAATGGAGGCTAAGACTTTTCCCCTGACATATACATCGCTATTAAGGGGAGATACTACTATTGCTTCCTATATATACAGGAATTACAGCACAAACTGCATGAACTCCATGACTCTGGAGCTGCAGTACAAGCTGGACCACTAGACTTTTCACTTCATGACCTGAATCCAGGGGACAAGGTGTATATAAAGAACTTCCAGTGTATGGGAGCAACTCAGCCTTCCTAGAAGGGCCATTCCAAATATTGTTACCTACTCCAACATCTATAAAAATTGGAGAGAAAGACTCTTGGATTCATTGCTCACATGTAAAGAGAGCGTCTTCTATTGAAACTGATTGACTGTATCCTATATATGCACTGGAGATAATAATCCATTGACAAGTGGATGCTGTTTTTTTAACACATTGAATTCCTGAATTTTTTCTCTTTTTTCCTGATTTTATTTTTGCTTTTCTTTTGATTAGAATATTTGATTTTTTCCTTTTCTCATTTCCTGTACTTAAGGTACATACAATCAATATTAATTTTATTCTACAATAATATAAGTTTAAATATATATGTATATATGTGTATATATATATATGTATATATATATATATATACTTGTTATAATATTAATATATATTGAAACAGCTTTAGACTGTTGGAACCTGCCATTTATTGATAATTGTTATGGGACTGTGATTAATGTTTGTGTCTGATTCTCGGAAACAGGATCAAAAAGGAGCACAGACTTAACCTGAATAATGCCAAAAAGCACACAGGTCAAAAAAAAAAGAAGAAACCAATCCGGGTAGGATTGATGCACTTCTAAGCCAATACTAAGGACTTGAACCTAGTGTGAGACTTGAGGTTGTGATGCTTGACATATGTTAAGACGTAGGCCTTCCTTGTATCCACACTCTTCGTGAAAATACTTACAGACAAATACCAAAGTTTGGTTATCATCCTGGCTCCCTCTATCTCTGAGAATGAAGGTAAAATCAGATCAGGGAATGACACTTCCCTATCAAAATAAAAATCTGGTCCTTTTTTCTCTCCTATAGTATGGCAACTTCCTGTAGTCTTGGCTGCAAATAGGTAAGTGAAATATTACTGCATTCTGTCCTACAGATTTGTGGGATTAGAAATTACTTTAATTGAACCCTAATACAAGGGCCTATTGGAAATTTATTCTTGCTTACTCAAAATTTTGTATACATAGATTGTTTGATATTTTGATACTGATTTTGAATTCTTCTTTAAAAAAAATATATATATATAATAAAAGGGTTTAATTTTTCTTTCATTACTTTTTTTTAATTGACTCACACACCCCCATAACTAAACCTTGCATCCTGAGCTGAACTGGGTGTTTTTTCAACACCTTCTTCAGGGGGGATTGTATTTTCATAAAATCCAAGATTTAAATTTTTGTTCGAGAAAGAACTTCAGAGAAGAAGCTTGCTAACTGCTAAATCCAGAGAATGAACTGTTTGCAGAAAGATACCTAAACCCTTACACTACAGGAAGATCCAGAATGAACCTTGGGTGGCGGGTGATTGAACTAAAGGTTGATTGAACAATTATTTGAATGTACACTCTTATGCCAAAGGGGACTGCCCCCTAATTGGCTTTTGTCAATGCACCCAGCAAAATGTTGGTTTTGCTGTCTCTCTCTCTTCTATTTCCCCCTTATCTCTAACTATGGTAGTTTTCCTCTTAGAGGGCAAAAATTTTGTATACACCTGCAGTTAGAAATTTTTGGGGTGCAGGATGCTTATGTCTAGTGATCAATTGGGGAGACAAGTCCCCCAATCATCATCAGGGGGGAATGTGATTTTTAGATTTTCTCCATCTTGCTTAGTCTAGCACCCAGGGATGTACACACCCACACTATACTGGCATGTGCTAGTAAATGACAAATCAGAAATGACTGACTGTCCCCTGGGCTGTCCTAAGCCAAGCTTGAGCCACCATTGGAACATGTTAGATGTAGGAAGTGTTTAGAGAACTGCCTTTGGAGTTCTCGTCACTTCCTGTGGAGAGGGCTAGGCACCAATTCAATCCTGGAACTCAAGGTTGGAGGAGCTTCCGCAGATAGCTTCTTTCAATTGGTCATGTGAGTGAAAAGGACTGACTTCCCTGTCTCTTGGCTCTCAGGGGAAGGCTTCCCTTGGCCAAGGCCTTGCACTCCTGTCTGGCTCAGCCTGAGCTGGAGCAGTTTGAGTTAACTCTTTTTCTCTATATGTCTTTCTTAATTTCTTCTTCCTAGTGTAATTAAATCACTTTAAAATTCCATTGTGATTTCAGTGTTTCATTTAGGATTTTAAAAAAAATCTTGGTGACCAGTAATTATTATAGTTAGTCTCAACCATAAATTTAACCATTACATTTCCAGTGTATTGGGTGTAAAGAGAAACCTCACAGTTGTTTAAATTTGCATTTTGTCATAGTGATTTGGGGCATTCTTTTATATCAATCCTGTTTTTTTTTTCCTGAAATAGAATGAAAATCTAAATGAAGTGTGCAAATTTGACTTATGGCTGTCACTTTCCCCTGACAGCAACTTCCTGTCAAGTAGTTGCCATTTATTAATAGGAATAAAGACACAAAAATGGAGTTCTCATCCTAATGAGGCTGTGTCAGTGACTTGTGCTTTCCAGGAAGGGCTGTAAATTATTAAAGGCAAGTCATACCCACAAATCTGTCACACCACCTTGAAAAGCAGAAGCTTTTGTCTTGGCAAGAGAAATTAGTTCCAGTACACTCAGGCAAACTCAGCCAGAGCAGGAAATGAACACTGCTGTCCAGCACTGATTAGCAGGAATTTCTGTCACTCACTCTCCTTTTTTCTCCAAATTCTAGTTACCAAGGAGGCTTGGTTCACTATGGTTCCTCCAGTTATTGCTCACTCCATGATAGTCATTTTGAACTGAGGCAGTGAATTTCCTTGAACAAATCTTTTCCCCTCTATGATCATACCTTCTATAGGGATAAATTGCACATGGTCATGTTTATTTGACTTTTGGGGCATAATTTGTCTCTTATGAACTCTAGACTACTTGGTATTGTTATTGCTCAATTGTATCTGACTCTTTGTGACTCCATGGACTATGCTGTACTTCAGTATTCTTGCAAAGAAACCTATGCTGTCCATGGAGGTTTCTTTGCAAGAATACTGAAGTAGTTTGCTATTTCCTTGGCCAGTGGATTAAGGCAAACAGATTAAGTGATTTATTCAGGGTCACAGAGCTGGTAAATATCTAAGGCTGGATTTGAACTTATGCCTTCTTGACTCCAGACCCACTTCTCTATCTGTGGAGACACTTGGCAGCCTCTTCTGAGATACCTAGCTGATTAGTACTATTATGTTTAAAATATTATTCTGACCTATGCTTGAACTTTATGGTAATTAGGTAAGCTACCAGAATTGTGCCTTTCTGGTACAAATATTGTTCTTCTATGGACACATGTACCTTTTTCTCTGGGGAATATGTGGAAAGGGATTTTGGACTAATGACTCACATGAAGTCTTTACATATAGTCAGTATTTCATGAATGCTTTCCTATTCTATTCAGTCCTCCTCAGAAGTAAAAATACTACCATAAACCCTGTGGGATGGTTGAACAGAATCACATTTCAGATTTGTATTGTCTTGTCCACTTCAAAGGCCAGATCTCCTGATGAACCAGGGCATGACTTAGGCTTTAGCCTTTTAGCTGGCCAAGGTCATCCACTACATCCTGGACCACAACCAGTTGTTTTGACTTTTTTCTTGCCATTAGAATTTGATGACACTGGAAGAGAGTGAGACTGATGACTTTGTGAAACTCTGCCTCCCTTAAATACAATTCACAGGTGAGTCAAGAGATTACTCCACAATTTCATCTATCCTCTTCCAAACTGAAGGATGAACACAACAACGATATATGCTGGAGAAATATAGCTTAAGAAAACCAATTCTTCCACTGGTCATTTCTCTCTCTCTTTCTCCCTCCTCCTATCTATGTATATAAAAATATGTATTTTATACAAATAATATATACATCTACACACAGATGTTTTTGTCTCCTGAATCAATCACTAATCTTATTTTAAAGAGCTTACAGATTTCTAGTTGGATAGAGAGCAAAAGTAGACCAGAGAGGTCATTTAATTATTGAGAATCCCCAATATGTAAGTAAACCCAGGAGGCCAAGGCATGATTGGGCCCTGGTTTATTTCTAGAATCTCAATGCTTGAAGGCACTCTAGCAATAACTAATTGACTTTTCTCATTTTACAGAACACCAAGGTCCATAGAATTAAAGTGACTTGACCATGGACTTAGAGATTGAGTGGTGATGGAAACTCAGATGTCCTGAATCCTAGATCAGAATTTCCAAAGAATACTGCTCTTGAGATCAGATTGATCTCAAGAACTGATACAATAGATGAATTGTATGATATAGAAGGGATGACATTTGATGTGAAGCTCCAGATTTGGCAGGTGACAAAAAAGCCATGACATCTAGATAACTTCAGTTCTAAATTTCCCAAACAGTACCATCTGAGGTCTTCAGATGGAGTCTGTTATATGTATGCCAATGTGGGAGTTTTAGTTTGCCAAACCCCCTGATAAAGGTGATTTCTGATTGTAGTTTCCAAGGTCTAGCAAGGGAGAAGATACTCAGGTTATATCTGTAGTAGAATTTAGAAAGTAATAATAATGAGCTTTGCAGGTAATTAGTCAGTAAACCAGCATGGCAATATGAATCAGGCACTAAGCTGAGTGCTAGGTATACAAAGAAATGTAAAATACAGTCCTTGCTCTCAAGGAGCAAACAGTCTAATAGAAGGAGAAAATATACAATTTATCCTTTATGTATTTTTTTGAATATTGATGTTATCAACCAAGGGAAGGTCACTAGCATTAAGGAGGATTGAAATGGCTTCTTGCAGAAGATGGGACTTCAGGTGAGGTGAAGCTAGGGAAGTGAGGATCCTGGCAGAGATGGAAAGTCCTATTCATGAGAGAAAGCAAGTGAAAATGCCCTGGAGTTAAGAGTTCAGATTGTCAAATTCAAGAAGTAGCAGAAAGGCCATCAGGATCATTCAATCATTGAGTATGCATTCCAGGTAGGAACAACATAAGGAGTAAGAGAACTGGAAAGGTAGCTGAGGGCCGAGTTGTGGAAGGCTTTGAAAGTCAAGCAGAGAATTTTATATTTGATGATAGGGATAATAGGGAGCCACTGGAAATGATTGAGTAGGGTGATGATGTGACCATCTTGTGTTCTTGAAAGATTACTCTGTCATTTGAGTCAAGGATGGAATGGAGTCGATAGACTTGAGGCAGGTAGAACCAACAGTAGAATTTGCAATAGTCTAGGTAAGAGGTAATGAATGCCTGCACCAAAGGGGCAGCAATGTCAGAGGAGGGAAAGGAGATATAGGAGAGGTGTTATAATAGTATAATTGACAACCTGTGACAATAGATTGGATATGGGGGTTGAGAGAGATGAATTCTGGATAACAATAGGATATAAGCCTGAATGGCTGAGAGGATAGTGGTGACTTCTACAGTAATAGAGAACTTAGGAAGAGATGTTTGGGCATAAAGAAAATGAAAATCTGCAGAATTACAACAGAATTTCTGTGGGAATAAGAACAAATATCTTTATATGGGGTGGATACTCCAACATTTGTAAGAACTTTAAGTGTACCTACTCCATCCTGAAGTACTTTATTCTGTGATCCAAAAAAATGCATGCTCTAGGGAAGTGCTTGAGGCAGAAAGAGAGACGATAGTGGTAGTCTCTTGGTGATCAAGTATGACTATTGTCTTTGTGCATTTTCATCTACGCTGTACCCTCATGTGGCTTTGAAGTCCAAAGGCTGAGGCACAAAGTTTGTAGCACACAGGGCATGGGATGCCAGTTGTTATGGGAGGTGCGGCTGTGACCTGGTGTCGGCATTCATATGCAGCGGCAAGACGTCGACGTCGTTCATCTTCAAAAGTGGCATCGGCATGGTTAATGTGGGTTCGCCAGCTGATTCTGTCAGAGGCAGCGAGTTCTAGTTGCTTTGGTGTGATGCCAGCCCACTTCAAGTTGGACTTTAGCTGATCCTTGAATCTTTTCTTTGGTCGGCTTTGTTTCCTGAGTCCAGCTGACAGTTCACCATAGAATACCTGTCTTGGTATTCGCTGTGGGTCCATGTGGATGATGTGTCCAGACTATTGTAACTGGGTTTTGAGGACCATGACTTCGATGCTGGTGGAGTTGGCTCTGTCGAGGACTTCCTGGTTGGTGATTCAGTCCTAATATCGGATCCTCATGATTGACCGGAGGGAGCATTGGTGGAATTGCTCCAGCTGTTTCATGTGCTTCTGGTACAGTGTCCATGTCTCACAACTGTACAGGAGAGAGCTGAGGACCACTGAGTTATACACTTTGAGCTTCACTGCAGTGCTTACACCGCGGTGTTGGAGGACTTTGGAGCGCAGCTGCCCAAGTGCCTGGCTGACCTTTTGGATCCTGGCATTAATCTTGTGGTCTAGGGACCCGTCCTTGGCGATGGTGCTGCCCAGGTACTTGAAAGTGTTGACATTAGAAAGCTGTGTGCTGTTGATTGTAATGCATGGCTTGTTAGTTGGCCTCCCTGGTGCAGGTTGGAACAGCACCTCTGTTTTGCTGAGGCTGATAGTCAGGCCAAACAGTTTTGTTGTGGTGGAGAACCTGTCCACAATGGTTTGGAGATGATTTTCTTGGTGGGCCATGAGAGCACAGTCATCTGCAAAGAGAGCTTCCAGGATGAGTCTCTCTGTGGTCTTTGTTTTTGTAGTCAGGTGGTGAAGGTCGAATAGTGAGCCATCCAGTCGGTATTTGATGTAGATGCGCAGGTCTAGATCAATCACAGTATGTCGTAATACTTGGGTGAAAAATAGGTTGAATAGTACCGGAGAGAGGACACAGCCTTGTTACCATTGGAGATGTTGAAGTGATCGGAAGTCTCTCCACCAGATAGAACTTCCCCTGTCATGTCAACATGAAAGAGCTGGATCAGTTTGACGAATTTTGCTGGGCAACCGAGCTTGCTGAGGATCACCCACAATGTGTCCCTGTTCACTGTGTCGAACACCTTTGTCAGGTCTATGAAGATAATGTAGAGACTCAGGTTCTGCTCAAGGCATTTTTCCTGCATTTGCCTCACTGTGAAGACCATGTCGATGGTGCTGCGATCTGGTTGGAAGCCACATTGTGATTTAGGCAGGTTCTGCTCTGAAACAGATGACAGGAGTCTGTTGAGTATAACACGGGCGAGGATCTGTCCAGCAGTGGAGAGTAGTGAGATGCCTCTGTAGTTGTCACAGGCTGCTCGTGAGCCTTTGTTCTTGTATAGGGCTATGATGGAGGCATCTCTGAGTTCTGGGGGCATGTCTTCCTCTTCCCATATGCTGGTCAGCACTATGTGGAATGCCTGGAGAGCCTTTCCATTTAAGGCCTTGTACACCTCAGTTGGGATCCCGTCTTTACCAGGTGCCTTGCCTGTACTCATTTGTTTAATGGCTTTTTGGACTTCCTCTATTGAAGGAGGGACACCAAGTTGTTCAATGGTGCGGTTTTGGGGGATCTGCTCAAGGGCGCTTTGGTTGACTGAAGAGGGTTGGTTGAGAAGCTGACTGAAGTGTTCTTTCCACCTGTTGCTGATGCCTTTTTTATCTTTTATGAGAGTGTCACCGTCAGAGGATAGCAAGGGAGTGGTGGTGGGTTTTAATGGCTCATAGACAGTCTTGAGGGCACTGAAAAATTGTTTGTAGTTTTTTGTATCAGCAAACTGCTGGATTTCTTCTGCCTTTTTTCCCACCATCGGTCTTGCAGCTTCCTGATCTCACACTGTGCCGTGGCTTGGAGAGACTTGAATCTGTCCTTTTTAGGAGCAGAGTTTGGGTTATTTTGCCACTCCATAAAGGCTTTGTTCTTCTTGCTCAATAGGTCTTCAGGGGTAGTATCTCTGGTATGGAGGGCTTGTCGTGCCCTCCTAGGGCAGCTCTCCAGCCTCTGACCCCCACCTGACACCCAGCTCTCACTTGTGGCTCCCAGTAGCTGCTAGCATGAGGCAGCGGCCACACCCCGGGCAACGGCTTTGACAGGCCGGCCAAACCTTGTGAGGGTAGCCATCGGGTCATCGACCTCTGGTGAACCAGGGCTTTGCTCACCCAGCATGTGACGATAGTTAGGGCTATAATAAACTCTCATCTTCTGTGCATTAGCCTCAACAGACTGACCATATACCCTGAGGTATCCAAAGTGCATATGTTCAGCTTTTTTGCAATGTTACATTATCTTTTTGGAGGTATAGCAAGAAGTGAAGGTCAGTCAACACATAGTGATATGAACTTCCTACATTATATATCGGGAATGTGGGGAGTAGACTTTATGACACAGATGACTTGCTAATTCAGAAAGAGCAATGACTTAATAATTGAAGGATCCCATTACAAAGCATGACTTACTTATTGCCTGTGACACTGAGCAAGTCTTAATCTCTTTGAGCCTCAATTTTCTCCATGTGTAAAATAAAGAGACTGGGCTAGATGACCCCAAAGTTCCCTTCTTGTTTAGGTATAATTCCATTAGTACTAGGGGAAAAAACAAACATCTTCAATCATGCCCATTGAAGAGACTTTTGGTCTCATAAATCTTATATCAACTTCATTGGGCCTCTCAACCTAATTGGCCATAATGATATTTGTGGGTACAGATCGCTATCCTTTTCATTAAGGTAATCAAATGGTTACTTTGAGGCTGGGTTCCTAGCTCTAGATGCTATTAAGTGGATTAGGTTGCCAACTATTAATTTTCTTTCCATTTTTTGTGACTAGAAACTGTTTCAAACTTGAAAAAAATTTCATGTGTTTTCTATCATGTGCCATATCATGTCCAGAATCTTTATTTCTCAATTTGTTGAAAAACTTTACTATTCCTTAAACCTTTTTAATGAGTGGGTAGTGCTGACTTAAATCTCTATCTTGTCAAATACATGAATCCATTCCTATAGCAATTCAAAAATCTTATGAAACATGGAGCATCACCAACTTATCTCAGGCTTCCCTTAGAGAGGTCAAATCAGTTCATATCGAAAGCCTGGCTCATGTGGATGAGAGATTAGGAAATAGAGCCACGTCCTGGAATGGAGGCAAGGAAGAAGGCTGATTGAGGGTTTCAATTAGGTGATATTTGTCAGAGTTCTCTCTGCCAAAAGCAGACCAATGAATAAATTCCTTTGATATCTTACTGAATATTTATTTCTTCAAAAGTTGGAGCTACCATTTTGTACTTGATTTTTGCCAGCAAGAGCAACCTAGTTGCTGTAATGGAAACAATGGGGAACAAGGTAGGCAATGAACACCCCATTTTAGGATTTGGGTTTAGAGAACAAAGAAAGGCATAATTTACCACACGTATTTTGAAGTATTCAAGGAGAAGGATAGGTATATGTAAGGCTGTGTTTAAGCTGGTTCATATTGACTCTTAGGAATAAATTTTTGGACTTTGAGGAGTGGAGCCAAGATGGCTACAGCTGAGCTTTCCCAATATTCCCCATTTAAACAACTTTGAAATAATACCTAAAATTAAAGTTTGGAGTGGCAAAGCCAGTGAAAGTTCAAGTTCATATATTTTCCCAGCCCAAGTCAACTAAAGAGGTCAGGAAGAAAATTTGTAACACTGGGGTAGGAGTCAGCCCAAAACCTACCTGATAGAAACACCAGAAATGGGCCTTGGAGGCAACAGATACAGCAGTCGCAGTAGCAATAGCTTCAGGAACTCTCAGTCCAGGTACAGTAAGGAGATAGGGAAATTGGTGAGAAAGAATTTACAAGGGACCCCTGTACCATCATAGGGTGCAGGAGTGGGTGCCGTTAGGCAACTCCATTGCCTATACCTACTTCTGGATCAGGGTTCTAGGGTAGAGAGGAGTTTTTTTAGTTCCAATGAAGTAAACACCCTAAGGAACAATATTACTTGCTGTTCCAAGGGAGTAAGGGGTATACTTTTAAATGGGAAGACCACATTTGTAGCACCCACAAATCAAACTTCAGTAGGGTGGGTGCATGGGGTATTCAAGGAGAATTAGTCCCTCTAGAATGAGGGCTTTCTGAGTCCTTTCCTTTCTTTGTTATCTACTTGCTACTCAGGTCTCTCCTGTAGCCTAAAAAAAACTGTAACACAAACCACAGCTATACCCTGGTAACTATCTCAGCAGGCAGACTAAATCAGGATGGTGGTAACCAACAGACCTCAAACCTGCCAGTGAGTTGGGGGAATGCCTATCTCAGGCAGGTAAAATTTTCCTTTGGCAGAAGGGGAAGATAAGAACAATTTATTCTAATGGCCGTGGAGCCAGCAGCAGAAGCAGGCACTGTGGAGGAGCTTGGTTAGACATCAAAGAAGCTGGGGTCATGCACTGAATTCTGAGTCATCAGCAATCATCCTAACTTGTGTCTTGCCACTGGATTTCTTTGATTTTCAAAGAGAGACCGAGACTGACCTTGTTCAACTTTATCTCACTTAAATCCAATTTATGTACAAGTTAAAAGACATCACTGATGATATCATTTTAGTCCTCTTCAAGTTTGAAGGACAACAATCATGATCTCAGTAGAGCTGGGATTAATGGTGGATGTTGCACAACAGTGGATTTGTGTTTGGCCTAAGAGAAAAATTCACCAGCCATTAGTCTTGTCCAAGAGTAGAATGGAATTTGTCTCCTGTGCCAGAGGTTAAGGTCTTCATTCCAAAGCTTAATTGTCTCTCTTGTTGGATATGTTGTACAGGTAGTTCTAGGCCAGATACCATTTTCATGACATTAACCCTGAGGTTTTTTTCAGTTTCATAAATCCAAGATTCTTCCATTTATAGTAGATGGTTTCCTTTAGTTAAATCATTCCTCCACTTCTTGCAGATGAAACTTATCTTCTAATAAATTAACAATTTTATGAAAGTCATCAAAGAATTAATAACTGATTATAGGAACCAGAGAAATTTTCCAAGAATTGTATGCTCAAAATAAAATGAGTTCTACTTGGAAGGATATAGTCAATGAACTCATGGAAAGTTACTAGTGATATTTCTATAACCAATTTTATTTATTTTTGGTCTGAAAATAGTTTAGTATTTTAAACTGCTTACAGCAACTTAGATTAGTCACCATGGGGGAAAAGCATTTGATAGGTAAAAAATAACCCGTGACAAATGGGAAGGAGAGACAATTGTTTAGGCTCCAAAATGCTAGTTAGTGATGCTCATATTAACTTTAATCTAGTCTTCTTCTTGTCAGAAGATGTTCAGGAAGCTGTTCTACCTCGGGCATATGAGATATTGTTCTCCACCCATCCCCCACCCTCAGTAGATGATCTTTGTTCCATGCTTGCGTCTCTCAAAGTAAAAAAAAAATCAGAGTTTTAATTTAGCAGCTAAAATTATATCATAAATGACTCAACCATAGAGTTCATGAAGGGGGAAATGGATACAATATCTAGAAAGGGGGTCTGGAACCAGATGGTTAATGACTTTAAATGCCTAAATAGAGGAGTTTGCATGTTGTTCAAGAGATAGTGGGGAGGCGCTAAAGATTCTAGAACAGGGAAATGATTAGGTCAGCCTTGTGCTTTTGAAACATTATTTTAGCAGCTGTATAGAATATTGTTGGAGAAGAGAGAGCTTGGAAGTAGGGAAAATAATTAGGAAACAATTGAAAGAATCCCTTCAAAAGATAAGAGAGTGGATATTGGTTTTCTTACATGTTTGTACCAGGGGTTTTGTTTTTCTTTCATTATATTGGGAACATGGGATGAGAAGGATAGAAGGCAGATTTTTCTTAATAAAAAATAAAACAGGTAGCAGCTAGATAGTTCAATGGATTGAGAGCCAGGCCCAGAGATGAGAAGTCCTGAGTTAAAATCTGGTCTCAGACAATTCCTAACTATGTGACCCTGGGCAAGTCATTTAACCCCATTGCCTACCCATTACCATTTTTCTGACTTGGAACCAATATACCTTATTGTTTCCAAAACAGAGGGTAAGGGCTTAAAAATATAAAATACAAATAAAATACAAGGTGATGAGGATATGAACTTATATAATAATCATCTGACTAAAGAGAAAGGAATATATGTGAGAGATGTAGATATGTGAGAGAAGTGGAACTGGAAATACTTGGTCATTTGGTAACTTGGCTCATGTGATATGTGAGGTGAGGGAGAGTGAGGATTTGTGGATGACTGGGAGATTTTTTCTCTCAAAGGTACTTCAAGTTCCTCATGTAAACCGACATTCATAAGGGGAGTGGGCTGTATTCTCTGGATGAGGAATTCTGTTGCATAATTTCTAAGCACAGGATCACAAATAAGAGAGTCAAAGTCTCCAAACCAAAAAGAAATAGGTTTATTGGGACAGGGCCAGTCTCATGATAAAGCCAGACTTCTGGTCAATACCAAAAGACCCCGAGCCTTATGAAAGTATGTCTTCTATGTCCAAAGAATCAGACAATTTATATACCAGTTTTAAAATAATTCAGGACAGTGATAAAAATAAAGAGATGTGGATTAGTTAAAGTAATCAGGAAATCATATTTCTCATTAGTAGAAGAAGTCACTTGATAGACAAAAGGAGAGTGGGGGAGCCTCAACTAATGACATAAATGAGAAGAATGGGTGATGTTGGGTGGTACCAGGCTTTGAACCAAGGGTCAGGCCTAGTGACATATACTGGATTACAAGTTCAAGACCATAATTATTGTAGATGGTACATGACATAGTAATTTTAAGGCTAAGGCCCCAAACTGAGGTCTATACTAACAATGATTACCTATTTTAAACCAGTCATTTACTTAATTCAAAACCTTCATACTTATACTAAAATAATCACAAAAGGCCTACCAAAATCATCACTTATGCTAACATTATTTAACTATCTTAGAATTACAATTATGATTAACTCAACACTATTGTTAACATTAAAATATATCCTCATATAAGTGGGTAGGGAATTTTTCACTCACAATTCTCTTTTGGACATATTGAATTTGAAATTTCTTTTGTACAATCAGCTGGCAATTACTAACAGGTAAGGACTCTCTAAACCTAACCTAAATTTTATTTCATCTGTCACCCTGTCCTAACTTTTTCCAATGTATTTCATGATGAGTAGTCCAAACTGTTGTGAGAAGTTTAAAAGACAGAATCATTTTCTAGCAAAACCAGATTCTTTGGTTGTGGAAATATTACTTATAGCCTTGCAAGAGTATACCAACCAGATTCCCCCAGTATGTTGTGCAGGACTGGATACCCAAAGGGATACCAGGGATGGGTATATGGCTCTAGAAGCTGGGAGACAATGAGATCACCAAGACAGACTGTAGAAGAGAAGTGGACCTGAAGTGGAGGCTTTATGTATAAGCATACATTGGGGGAAGATCATTACTCATGTTCCATCAAAAGACATGGAGAAAGTGCTAGTAGTAGTCTGAATGAAAGGAGGCAAATCAGGAGAGATGAAAACATTGAAAGGACCATAGATTTAGAGATAGGAGGGACCGGAGGAGGATTATTTAGTCTAACATTCTTACTTTAGAGTTAAGGAAGTGAATCTCAAAGAAGTCAAGTCATTTGCCTATGGTCACACAGACAGTAAACAGCCATGTTGGGGTTCTGTTATCAAATCTAGTACTTCTACCCTCCATTACGCCTCCTTGAATCTTCTCACAGGAGGAAGTATTGAGGTCCAGTATCAAAGGCTTTAGGGAACTCAAAGAGGATAAAAACTGAGAAAAGACCACTGGATTTGGAAGTCAAGAGATCACTGGTAATTTTGGAAAAAGATATTTTGGTTGAGTGATGAGGATACAACGGATGGAGAAATGAGTAAGAGAAAAAATTGGGGGAATGAAACTATATTGGTATTAAGTGGTAGAAGCGGCCTTTGAAATGGGGTTCTCTGACTAGAAGTCAGGTTCCTTTCATCCTATCATGAAAGATAGTGGAATGCAGTGGAAAGAGCCCCACTTTTTCTTGGACTTGAGTCAAAAAGGCCTAGATTTGAATACCACTACCACCAATTCTTCAGTGACCCTGACAAGTCAAATCTCTCTGAGTCTCAGTTTGGAGTCTCAGTATGGGAGTATAACAACATCTGTTATGCCATGAGAAACAGTATGACATAATGGATAGTAGTGGGTGAACCTTGGAGCAATGAAGACTTAGATTCTTATCCTGACTCTGACATTGACTAACTATGGGATCTTGGGCCTGGCACAATCTCTCTGCTCCCTTGACAGTTATTTAAGACTATAATTTGACCATCTACATCAGTGGAACAAGTTTCCATCCTTGGACTTCCCACACTGAGGCAGTCACAGATCTGGATCATTTTCTCAGCTCTAAACCCAACAAAACAGTATTTTCTCACAGGGTTGTTATGAGAATCAAATGAAATAATGTCCATTAAGCACACCATTGAAATAAAATATTGTAAACTGAGGGAAATTATTACTTGTTGCAATGACTGCTCTACTCTCTGGCTGTGACTAGAGAGAGCTACTACTGGGGAACACACCCAAAGGATCTCCTAGTTACAATGGGAATAGATGAGAGACACTGCTAGTATAGGGGAATACTGCCACACAGAGGACTGCTCTGGGGTTTACTCTGGGGTTTGCCTATTGATCCCTATTGATGGCTGATGGATCAATCTATTTCCTAACCTCCTATCTCCCTCCCTCCCTCCCTTTTCCAACCCTCTGCTCCCTACCCCCCTTCATCTCCCAATTCTTCCTGAAGCTTTTGGCTTCTTCCCTCCCCCCTAAATGAACTATAAAGATCCTTTCTTTTCATTTTTCAAATAGGGGTTTATTGGGATAACAGGATGGGAAACTGGGGAAAGTGGGATGAAGGTTCCCCTAATATATAAAGGGAATTTGAGAGGGTTATGGAAATAGTCCAGTAACAAAGGTGAGAAGAGGAACAGTTAAATAAATGGAGGACAACAGCTAAGATCTTCTTTCTTCTTTTACAACACCATCAAAGTCTCTCAGTTTCTCCTGGCCAGCTTAAACTCTCAGAGAGAAAACCAACTCAAAAGCCAAGTTTCTCCTTCTCCTCTCTCTGTGGCTAGAAAAACCCCAACTCTTGGTCAGTCAAAATCTCAGAGAGTGCAGGGGTCTCTACTTGATCAGAAAGCCTCAAAAAACAAGCCAGCACAATCAGGGTCTTCAGTCAGCCCCCAACTGCTAGCCTCAACTGCCAGAGAGAGAGAGACTCCCAGTCCCCTCCCCCACATCAGCTCAACTGCTACTCCTCCTGGGAACATTCCATTTTAGAATCTTTGTTTTGATTGACAAGACATGTCCCCAGCTTAGTCTCTTGCATTTTGGCTTGTCCTTCAAAACGTTTCTCTCTTCATGCCTCTTCCACACCATGAACTTTAAATATCTATGATGTCACTGTCAATTATTGTTAATAGACTGCATGGTGAACTGTAAAATGAGTGCCTTTGGAACACAATTTCCCCCTCTCCTTCCATAATGTCTTTCTCTACAGGTAGAACTAAAGGAGATGAGATCAGAGCACTGATGAACAGGTGGTGGCTGTAGGGGGCAGGATTAATCTATTAGCCAGGCTGGTGAATTGGGTCTAGGAAATTCCACTTTATAGATAGCAACAGACACCTGGTTCTTGACCAAGGTGAGATAAAGGATGATACCTCTTTTATCTCTGTACTATTGCCTCTAATAGCTACAAATCCCAATCTTCTATCATATAATGAATCTGTTTTTAGTCCTCTAGGGCTCAATCTAGATGCCTTTTTCATATCTTCCTAAAGGGTTTTGATTTTAACATTGTGTGACTTGGATATAGGCAACAAACAATTCTTAATTCCATTTCCATTGAGAGTGCACAAAGAAAAAGAGCAGTACAAGTGAAGTCAGACATCCTGGGTTCAAAACCTTGCTCAGCTGCTAAAGTGAGTCACCTCTCTGCTTACAGCCTGTTACATCACCTAAATAATAAGAAGGTTGATCTAAATGGCCTCTGAGGTTCCTTCTATCTCAGAAATTCAGGAAGTTTATCATTGAGTCAAAGCAAATCAACAAACATTTATTAAGTACATAATGTGTGCCAGCCACTGTTAAGCACTAAAAATGCAAGAGGTAAAAGACTACTTTTAAGGAGGTCATAGTCTAATGGAGGAGACAACATGCAAAGAACCATAGATGAATCATAGATGGTTTGTGGCAATCCACAGAGGAAAGGCCCTACCATTAAATAAAAACCTTGATTCAATTTTTTATTTTAATATTTGCCAGGTATATGCCCAACTATCAGGTCACAATCTTTTGGAAGTAAAATTTGTCCATCTATACAATAGGGTATGTTTTTAAAAATGATAAAAGGGGGAAGTTTTTGTGCCCCACAGGAAGCTTGGACTTTCGGTATGGAGGGGGGGAAAGAGAGGAGAACCACCTTCTCAAAGTGGGGTTCAGGGGAGACAGCAGATGTAATGGGTTGGCTCAGAAAGAGGAGAGAGGGTTTGGAGATTTTCCCCCTTCTGCCTCCCTCCTTAGCTAAAGCTACTCTCCCCAATTTGCTCTTGTCCCTCTTGTCCCCTCTCCACTACTTGAGACCAAAAGGTCACCCCTTGATCCATTCACTCACACTCAGCTTGGGGAACAGATAACTTTTAATGCTAACTCAATCAGGTAATACAAAGGAATAATTGGCAGGGAAGAATGGGAAAAGGAAAGTGGGGAAAGGGGTCCTTGTCCCTATCTAAACCCTTTCCCTTCCCTCCTTGAGTTTGGGGGGGGGACTCAGGCCTTGGCAGCCTGAGCCCCCTGAAAGAAAGTCAGGTTGACTCACCCTTGGGCGACAGGAGCTAAGGTAAAGTCTGCTCAGGTTTCTCTTCAGAAAGTCCCTTCAATTGGGTAGTGTTGGGGGAAAAGATTTCCAGTCACCAGCAGGAAAAATGGGTAACCCTCTGGAGAAAGTCTTTATTTACCTCTCCCCGACTGAGGGCCTCACTGCTCTCTCCTCCAGAGTCTTCTCTCCTCAGGATTCCACTCCTGGGGTCCCTCCCCCATCAAGGTGATCAATTTCACATACTCTTCAGTCTGACACTTTTTCTCTAGTGCCAGCCTCTGTCACAAATCCTCCATTTCCTGTTGTTCGCGTGGTGCCATCCTGGCCCACGCCAGTTACTTATCTTCTATGTCTATTCCAAACTATCTATGCTACTTATTGTTCCCATCTAACCTCCCCCCTCCCAAAATAGTAAATCTTATCCTAATTGTAACATTTAAAAGAGTGGTTGGCATAAACTGTGACCGCAAAGATATGTTTTTTATATTAAAAATAAAGTGGTCACCAGGGAAAAATTCCCAAATATGAAATATACCCAAGTCAGCTGGGTTTTTATGGAGATTTTAATTAATACAAATAAGGAATTAATGAAAGAGAGAGAGAGTAAGAGGAACAATGAGAAAAGAGATAGGCCGGCCTAGGCCAGCCTAGGCCAGCCTAAGTTTTTAAGCCTTTAAGAGAGAGATCAGTCAGTCTTTTATCCACTCACCACAAGATTTGTCCCAAGCAAGATTCTAGTGTTCAGAGAGACACCAGTTCAGCTTTGGCCAGCTCAATCTCCAGAGAGAGTTCTCTGAGAGAGCCCCCTTGCTCTCAGCTTCTCATCTCCTTTTAAAGAGAATTTTCTCCTATGTTACCTCCCCTAAGTTCTCACATCTACCAATCACAGTAGACATTTTC
This sequence comes from Monodelphis domestica, assembly GCF_027887165.1. NCBI lineage: Eukaryota > Metazoa > Chordata > Mammalia > Didelphimorphia > Didelphidae > Monodelphis > Monodelphis domestica. The sequence continues at coordinate 299,530,152 of NC_077232.1, read as the reverse complement.
CAAAGGACAGACCATTCTTAATTCACACCTGAGTAGACTAAATTTGAATTATTCACACCTGAAAAAACCTCTGAGTAAGTTCTCACCTCTTTGCCATTTGCAAATTTACAAGTTGCCTGACCTTCATGGGTACTTAGCACCTTCTGAAAAATAGACTTAGCTTAAGGCTTTTGCTTTACTATAAGTATGAGTTAAGTACTTTTTCATTGTTCAGTAAAGAGTTTACAACTTTATCTTCCCCCAAAGTATGCTTAAGTATGGGTGGAGTAGAGTTCTCACATTCCTGACTAAGTACCTTCATTGTTTAAATGGGGAATGGTCTTAACCAAATCTTATGAAGTAGGGTCTGAGAATTTTTTTTTAAACAATATTTTATTTGATCATTTCCAAGCATTATTCATTAGAGATAAAGATCATTTTCTTTTCCTCCCCCCCCCCCACCTGTCCCATAGCCAACGTGTGATTCCACTGGGTATCACATGTGTTCTTGATTCGAACCCATTTCCATGTTGTTAGTATTTGCATTAGAGTGTTCATTTAAGGGTCTGAGAATTTTTAAGATTCACAATCCCCCCTGATCATCATTGGGAGACTAGTCTTCCCATTGATCATTTAACATAATCATCTTGTAGTCCTAAATGAACTTCTAACTACACATGCATACAATATTCAATTTTCTAAGAGAAATTAGAGTAGTGAGGGAGGAATAGAAAAGAAAGAAAGCAAAACTAATGTTTTGCTAGGCACATTGATAGAAAGTCAAATTAGGAGCAGTCCCTTTTGGCATAAATGTGTACAATTACAATAAATATTCAATCAAATTTCAGTTCAATCAACCATATCCAAAGTTCATTCTTGATCTTCTTGATGTAGTGTGGATTTTCTGGCATCTTTCTGCAACAGTTCATTCTTTAGATATTCTCTGGATTTAGGAGTTAGCAAGCTTCTTCCTTGAAGGTCTTTTTCTCAAACAAAATCAAAATCTTGAATTTTTATAAAAAATACAAGCTCAAACAAAAAATAAAAAATTTTGGATTTTAAATTAAAATACATAATCTGTCTATTTGCTAATCTAAATTCCTATCTTATGCTAAGACTGAGTTGTGGGAAAAGGGTTAGGATTATGTGCCAACAAAATTTTTACAATATAACAATTTCTTAATACAAAAGTCATTCCTATTGCAATCGATATAAAATTCAAATCTTAAGTAAAATTGAACGATTCTATGCCTTATGTAATGCTAATTCCAATGTAACAATTCATAACATTTATAGGTATATATATATATATATATATATTAACTTGTAGCTAATGAAATCCGATTTATTCTGTCCCTATGTTACCTCTCTAGTTACAATATTCACTTTTCTACCCTAAACTACTATGTCCCTGTCTATTAACGGTTAGAATTTTAACTCTCTCCTTTCTATATTAGTGGATTAGATCATTATTATGTTACATATATACATGCATGTCAGTAGTACACATTTACATATGTCACACATTATCTAAATACACATATACATATATATCCTCTGGTAGTAGAGATTTATTTACAGATATAAAATTTATGGGTTGTACTTATTTACGGCACAGTCCCTAATGTCAATGTGAAATTTGTTCATGTTCTAGTTATGTTGTGGTGGATGCATATTTATTTCAATGTATATGTGGATGTATATATGTGAAGTTAATGTAATTGATGATTAATCTTACGTTACCCATTTTCCTGAAGTTCATTCCCCATAATGTATTTGATTCAAAGTTCTTTCCAGTTTCCTTCCTTTGGTATTGCTTGAAATTTGTCACAGGTCCAGTGTGCCTTCTCCTTTACAGGATACATACTTGCCTGTCATCTCACCTTGAAAGATGATCTCCGTTATCTGGAACTACAGGATCATGTGTGTATGTAAGATTAATGTGTGTGCGCATGTAAGAGTGAATATTTTGATGCGTGTGAATGAAACTTTATATAGGATGTTTGTGCCATCCTCATGAGTACAAGTGAGATTTTTTTAATGTAATGAATGTAGGTATCTTTCTTAATGTGTGATTGTAAGGCAATTAATCTATGTGGTTGATTGTAGAGGATAAAGATATTTTAGCCTAGGTTTGAGATTGAAATTTGTATAAAGGTTTAATAATTCTAAGGGATTTGAAATCCACCCAAATAAACTCCCAGGTTCCACAAGGAACCACTTCTCCTGTGTTTCACAGGCTATACTAATCCTCCCTGATCTAAATAACCCAAATTTATACTATCTGTATTGGGCATTATTCTATTTTGGTTTCATATAATAATTTTTGTTTGGGTAATATGCTCCAATAGCATCTTGGATGTTTTTCATCCACTTTTACTGGGGTTCATGGACTTGTCTCAATTTTTTTTTTCAGCCAGAGATTGTCATTATGGGCTTAGGGGTTTTCCTGATTTGAATAAGGTTTCTTTGTGGATCACGTGTCAGATCTTATGAATAGTACCAGTCTGGGTTCTTAAAAGGTTTCATGTTGTTTGCTACCCTATAGAACTCAAACCAGTCCTGGTACCAAGTTCTCTATCATATAACTTCCAATTCAGTGTCACTGTCCTCTAAGTCATATTTCTTATAAAATTATTCATAACTACTGACTCCTGTAATATATAGTATTTCCTCAACTGATAAAGAGTTTCCTATGTTTTTAAATGCTGAATCAGAATCAGAATCAGACCCAGATGATACAGTACCAAATGGTACAATAATAGTTGAACAAAAAGTGATGAATTTGAGGACATAAAAATTCCTTTATCTGAACTTTTTACACCCCAAGAACATAAAAATTTTATTGAGCAAACTAGAAAAGATTCTTCACTCATGATCTGGCCAGAATTTTGGTAAAGTCTGCTCAGGTTTCTATTCTATTCAAAAAGTCCCTTCAAGAGGTCTCAGAGCCAAGATGGCAGCTTAGAAGCAGCAGAATTTCAGACGTCTGAAAACCCTTCCTTATCAATCAAAAACTGACTACTCATATGATACTGAAAATGAAGCCTAACAACAAGACAGAGCCAAGGAACCCTCCTGCTGGACTCAATCCAAAAATACTCCCTGCAAAAAGCCGGAATTTGAGAACACTTGGGTTTAAGGGGAATGCAGAAGGAAGGTCCCAGGACCTCTCTCCCCTCAAATAGAGCACTAAGCCTCCAGCAGCAGTGGGAACCTCTGGGCAGGCAAAGGCACTGGTTTGGAGGGAGCACCTTGTGGGCAGGGCTGTGCCAGGCTTAGAGCATCAAACACAGGTGGCAGGAAGGAGCTGGAGAGGGAGCACAGAGCTGGCAGCCTGGACAGACCTATAAATACCCTCCATATTTCTCTAGCCTTCTAGGAGGTTTTAGCCTCAGGCCACATCCAGCCCAATCCAGCTGAACTTAATCCCATCAAAAGTCTTCAGAGATCAGGGAAGCCCAAACTCCAATAACCTTCCCTCACAGACTTCTGGACTTTAATTTAATCCAATCAAAAGCCTCCAGAGGACAGGGAAGCTCAAACTACAACACCCCTCTCCCACAGACTGCAGGGAGAGACCTTCTGTCAAAACTCCAAAAGGGGAGACTGACAGAAACCCCCAAAAGCAAGAAAATGAGAGGAGAAAGAGCACAGACAAATATGAGGAGCAAAGAAAGGATAAATATGAGCAAACAACAGGAAAAGAAGAAAGAAATTACAATAGACAGCTTCTGTACAGGTAACGAACAAAGAGTGAATGAAACACAGGGGGAGGGATCAGCAAAGGTAAAATCAGAAATCCCAGCGAATTGGATACAGGCTTTGGAAGAATTCAAAATTCAATTCAAAACACAATTAAGAGAGGCTCAAGACAACTGGGAAAAGAACTTAAAAACTAAGATAAGTCATCTGGAAACAGAAAATAGTGCCTTGAAAGCCAAAATCAACCAGCTGGAAAATGAGGCAAAGGAGATGAAAGATGAGGTAAAGAGGATGAAAGATGACTTCCAAAGAAAATCAGACCAGAAGGAGAAGGATGACCAAAAAGCCAGGGATGAAATCCAGTCTTTAAGAACTAGAATACAACAACTAGAATTAAGTGACTTCACAAGGCAGCAGAACACTATAGAACAAAACCAAAAGAATGAAAAAATTGAGGAAAATATGAAATATCTCATTCACAAAACAGAAGATTTAGAAAATCGTTCAAGGAGAGATAATTTAAGAATCATTTGTCTACCAGAAGACCATGACAAAAGAAAAAGCCTGGACATAATACTACAGGAAATTATTCAAGAAAACTGCCCTGATATTCTAGAACAAGAAGAAAAAGTGGAGATCGAAAGAATCCACAGATCACCTCCTGTACTTAATCCCCAACTGAAAACACACAGGAATGTTATAGCCAAATTCAAGAACTATCAGACCAAAGAAAAGATACTACAAGCTGCCAAGAAGAAGTCATTCAGATACCATGGAACCACAGTGAGGATAACGCAGGATCTGGCTGCATCCACACTGAAGGATTGAAAGGCATGGAATATGATATTCTGGAAAGCAAGGGAACTAGGTCTACAACCAAAAATCAACTACCCAGCAAAACTGATTATATTCTTACAGGGGAAAGTATGGTCATTCAACAAAATAGAAGAATTCCAAGAATTTACAAAGAAAAGACCAGACCTGAACAGAAAATTTGATGTCCAGGGACAGAACTCAAGAGAATCATCAAAAGGTAATTAAAAAAAGAGGGAAAAGAGAAAAACAAAACAAAACAAACAAACAAAAATTTAAGAGACTCAATAAGTTAAAATGATATGTATCCTTATAAGAAAAGAGGTCATTGGTAACTCTTAAAAACTGTTGTTATCACCTGGGCAGCTAGAAGAATTACACTTAGAGGGAACAGTGATATACTGTATAGGATGAAATAAGAAGACATAAATAAGTATATAGATATATGTATGCATAAATACATATACGTGTGTGTATATATATATATATATATGTATACACACACACAACTAGAGCTAAAAAAAGAGGTAAACACTAAAAGAAACGGGAAAAGAAATAAAGGGGGTAAATTTATATGTCACAAAGAAGCTCATGGCAGGAGGGGAGAGAAGATCAATACACTGGAAGGGTAAAGAGGTTGGAGACAGGAAATATTTAATTCTTATGTGCATTGAAATTGACCCAAAGATGGAAGAACAATCCAATCCACTGGGGCAGAGAATAGATTCGTGCCCTATAGGGAAGTAAAGGTAACAAATAGACTGGTGGGGAGGGAAGCAGTGTAAGGGAGGGAGAGAGTGGGGGTAGTTTTAAAAATACTGCAAAGAAAATAAGGGGGAGGATATGAAGGGAGGGGGTAGAAAGGGAAGTAAAATAAGGGAGGGAACTAGGGGGATTGATTAAAAACAAACATTGGTGTAGAAGGAAATAGTGAAAGAAGAAAAGGCAGGACTCAGAATAGAAATCAAAATGCTGGGAAATACACAGATGGTAATCATAATACTGAATGTGAATGAAATGAACTCACACAGAAAACGCAAGCAAATAGCCGAGTGGATTAGAATCCCAAACCCTACCATATGCTGTCTCCAAGAAACATACATGAGGAAGGTAGATACGCACAGGGTGAAAGTAAGAGGATGGGGCCAAATCTATTGGGCATCAACTGATAAAAAGAAGGCAGGAATCGCAATCATGATATCTGACAAAACCAAAGTAAAAATATATCTAGTTAAAAGAGATGGGGAAGGTAATACCATCTGGACAAAAGGCAGTATAGACAATGAGGAAATATCAGTACTCAACATGTATGCACCAAATGGCATAGCATCCAAATTTCTAAAGGTGAAACTAGTGGAGCTCAAGGATGAAATAGATAGAAAAACTATACTACTGGGAGACCTGAACCTTCCTCTATCAGAACTAGATAAATCAAACCAAAAAAATAAATGAGAAAGAAGTATGAGAAGTGAATGAAATCTTACAAAAATTAGAGTTAGTAGATATGTGGAGAAAAATAAATAGGGACAAGAAGGAATACACCTTCTTTTCAGCAGCATATAGTACATTCACAAAAATTGACAATGTATTAGGGCATAAAAACATTGCAAACAAATGCAAAAGAGCAGAAATTATGAATGCAACCTTCTCAAATCACAATGCAATGAAAATAATATTTAGTAAGGGTACATGGAAAGGAAAATCAAACATTAATTGGAAATTAAACGATATGATTCTCCAAAACAAGTTAGTCAAAGAACAAATCATTGAAACAATTAATAATTCCATTGAAGAAAATGACAATGATGAGACATCTTTTCAAAACCTATGGGATGCAGCCAAAGCTGTACTCAGGGGGAAATTTATATCCTTGAGTTCATATATGAACAAATTAGGGAGAGGAGAGGTCAATAAATTGGGCATGCAAATTAAAAAACTAGAAAGTGGAACAAATTAAAAATCCTCAGATGAAGACTAAATTGGAGATATTAAAAATCAAAGTAGAAATTAATAAAATTGAAAGTCAAAGAACTATTGATTTAATAAATAAGACTAGAAGCTGGTACTTTGAAAAACAAATAAAATAGACAAAGTACTAGTCAGTGTAACTTAAAAAAAAAGAAGAAAACCAAATTGACAGTATCCAAGATGAAAAGGGAAACCTTACCTCAAATGAAGAAGAAATTAAGGCAACCATTAAAAACTATTATGCCCAATTATATGGCAACAAATGTGGCAATCTAGGTGATATGGATGATTACTTACAAAAATATAAATTGCCTAGATTAACAGAGGAAGAAATGGTTTATCTAAATAACCCCATATCAGAAAAAGAAATTGAATAATCCATGAAAGAACTCCCTTAGAAAAAATCACCAGGTCCAAATGGATTCACAAATGAACTCTATCAAACATTCAAAGAACAACTAATCCCAATATTATATAAACAACTTGACAGAATAAGCAAAGAAGGAGTTCTACCAAATTCATTTTACGACACAAATATGGTACTGATCCCAAAATTGTACTAGAAACACTAGCAGTAGAAATTAGAGAAGAAAAAGAAATTGGAGGTACTAAAATTGTCAATGAGGAGACCAAGCTGTCACTCTTTACAGATGATATGATGGTCTACTTAAAGAATCCTAGAGAATCAACCAAAAAGCTAGTTGAAATAATCAACAACTTTAGCAATGTTGCAGGATACAAAATAAACCCACATAAGTCATCAGCATTTCTATATATCTCCAATGCATTATTTAGCAGCAAGAATTAGAAAGAGAAATTCCATTTAAAACCACCCTAGACAATATAAAATACTTAGGAATCTATCTGCTGAGACAAACACAGGAACTATATGAACACAACTAAAAAACACTCTCCACACAATTAAAACTAGATCTAAACAATTGGAGAAACATTGACTGGTTATGGGTAGGACTAGCTAACATAATAAAAATGACAATCCTGCTCAAATTAATTTACTTATTTAAAATAGTGCCATATCCATTGAACTACCAAAAAACTGAATTAGAAAAAACCATAACAAAGTTCATTTGGAAGAACAAAAGATCAAGGATATCCAGGGAAATCATGAAAAAAAAGGCAAAGGAAGGAGGACTTGCAGTCCCAGATCTCAAACTATACTATACAGTAGTGGTCATCAAAACAATTTGGTCCTGGCTAAGAGACAGAAAGGAGGATCAGTGGAATAGACTAGGGGTAAATGGCCTCAGCAAGGCAGTCTATGATAAGCCCAAAGAACCCAGTTTTGGGAAACTGCTGGGAAAATTGGAAGACAGTATGGGAGAGATTAGGTTTGAATCAACATCTCACATCCTACACCAAGATAAACTCAGAATGGGTGAATGACCTGAATATAAAGAAGGAAAATATAAGAAGAGTAGGCGAACACAGAATAGTATACTTGTTAGATATTTGGGAAAGGAAAGACTTTAAAACCAAGCAAGAGCTAGAAAAAAAACCACAAAATGTAAAATAAATAATTTTGATTACATCAAATTAAAGTTTTTGTACAAACAAAACTAATGTTTTAATGTATCCAAAATTAGAAGGGAAGCAACAAATTGAGAAACAATCTTAATTACAAAAACCTCTGACAAAGGTCTAATTACTCAAATTTATAAAGAACTAAATCAATTGCACAAAAAATCAAGCCATTCTCCAATTGATAAATGGGCAAGGCATATGAATAGGCAATTTTCAGTTAAAGAAATAAAAACTATTAAAAAGCACATGAAAATGTGCTCTAAATCTCTAATAATCAGAGAAATGCAAATCAAAACAACTCTGAGGTATCACCTCACATCTAGCAGATTGGCTAACATGACAGCAAAGGAAAGTCATCAATGTTGGAGGGGATGTGGCAAAGTTGGGACATCAATGCATTGCTGGTGGAGTTGTGAATTGATCCAACCATTCTGGGGGGCAATTTGGAACTATGCCCAAATGGTGCTAAAAGACTGTCTTACCTTTGATCCAGCCATAGCACTGCTGGGTTTGTACCCCAAAGAGATAATAAGGAAAAAGACATGTACAAGAATATTCATAGCTGTGCTCTTTGTGGTGGCAAAAAAATTGGAAAATGAGGGGATGCCCTTCAATTGGGGAATAGCTGAAAAAGTTGTGGTATATGTTGGTGATGGAATACTATTGTGCTCAAAGGAATAATAATGTAGGGGAATTCCATGGGGACTGGAACAACCTCCAGGAATTGATGCAGAGTGATAGGAGTAGAAGCAGGAGAACATTGTACACAGAGACTGATACACTGTGGTACAATCAAATGTAATGGATTTCTCCATTAGTGGCAATGCAGTGATCCTGAACAACTTGGAGGAATCCATGAGAAAAACCACTATCCACATTCAGAGGAAACACTGTGGGAGTAAAAACACCAAAGCAAAACAACTGCTTGAATACATGGGTCGAAGGGATATGGTTGAGGATTTAGACTCTAAATGAACATCCTAGTGCAAACAACAACATGGAAATAGGTTCTGATCAAAGATGCAAGTAATATCCAATGAAATTGCATGTCATCTTCAGCCAAGGAAGGGAAATAAAGTGAGTATTGTAACCAAAAAAAATTTTTTTTAAAGAGTAAAAGAAAAATAAAATAAATAAAAATATAATAGAATAATAATGAAAATAAAGAAATAATAATAATATTAGAATGATAAATAATAAATAAATGATATTTATTATTTAGAGAATAATAAAAAAAAGAAAGTCCTTTCAATTGGGTAGTGTTGGGGGAAAAGATTTCCAGTCACCAGGAAGAAAAATGGGTAACCCTCAGGAGAAAGTCTTTATCCACCTCTCCTGACTGAGAGCCTTACTGCTCTCTTCTCCAGAGTCTTCTCTTCTCAGGATTCCACTCCTGGGGTCCCTCCCCCATTAAGGTGATCAATTTCACATACACTTCAGTCTGATACTTTTTCTCTAGTGCCAGCCTCTGTCACATGTAATGAGCATGTAGAACCTACTTCATAGAATCTGTGCAGATTCTTTGAGAGATTGTGTATCAAAAACTTGGTATATCTTAACTACTAACTTATTTTTTAATTATTATTTTATTTTAATAAAATTCCACATAAGTTTTCCAAAGTTATATGACCCAAATTGTCTCCTTCCCTTCTTCCCTTATTGCTCCTCGAGATGGCAAGCAATTCAATCTGTGTTATACATATATTATCATGCAAAACATATTTCTATATTATTAATTTTTGAAAGTGAATAATTCCAAAACATATACCCAAATAAATAATTAATTGATCATATATTTTCTTCTGTATTCCTACTCCAACAGTTCTTTCTCTGGAGGTTGATAGCATTTTTTTCATAAGTCCCTCAGAATTGTTGTGGATCTTTGAATTGATGTTAGTAGCAAAGTCTATCACATTTGATTGTTTCACAATGTTGCTGATACTGTATACAATGTTTTCCTGGTTCTGCTTATTGCACTTTGCATTAGTTCATGTAAGTCTTTCTAGCTCTTTTCTGAAATCATACTGTTCATTCTTTTTAGCACTATGCTATTGATTACAATCATGTACCACAATTTGTTCAGCCATTCCCCAAATTCTCTTTATTTTCTAATTCTTTGCCACCACAAAAAGAGCAACTACACATATTTTTGTACAAACATGTCCTTTCCCATTTTTTTTTAACTCTTTGTGATACAGCCCTAGAAGTGGTAGGCTATGCATTATTTTATAGTCCTTTGGGCATAATAACAAATTACTCTCAAGAATGGTTGGATCAGTTCACAACTCTACCAGCAATACATTATTAGTGTTCCAATTTTGCCACATTTGTCATTTTCCTTTATTGTCATATTGATTAATCTGATAGGTGTGAGTTGGTACCTCAGAGTTGTTTTAATGTGCGTTTCACTAATCAAGAGGTATTTAGAACATTTTTCCATGTGATTATTAATAGATTTGATTTCTTTATTTGAAAACTGTATATTCATATTCTTTGACCATTTATCAATGGAGAATGGCTTGATTTTTTGTACAATTGGTTTAGTTCTTTATAAATTTGAGAAATGAGACCTTTATTAGAGATACGTTATAATTTTTTCCCAGTTGTTTCTCTTCTAATATTGATTGCATTGGTTTTGCTTGTACAAACAATTTTTAATTTAATATGATGAAAATTATTCATTTTATGATAAATAAGTTTCAATAAGGGAGCTAGAGGTAGACAGGATAGAGTTCTTATTCTGGAGTCAGGAAAACTTGATTTCAAAATAATCCTTGAAAACTTGCTAGCTTGTAATCCTGGGAAACACACATGACCTAGGTTTGCCTCTCTTTCTTCAACTGTAAAATAGAAATAATACAGCAACTAATTCACAGGGTTGTTTAAAGATCAAATAACATAAAATTTTTAGAACTCTGCGCAAAAGGCTCTAAAACTGTACATACCATTTGATCCAGGAATACCACTGCAGGTTTGTATCCCAAAGAGGTTAAAAAAAGAAAAGGAAAAGGACCTATTTGTACAAAAATATTAATAGTGGCTCTCTATGAGGTAACAAAGAATTGGAAACCATCAATTGGGGAATGGATAAAGAAGTTGTGGTAGTTTGTGATAGAATATTATTATGCCATAGTAATAATATGCCAATATAATAATAATAAAAAGCAAGAAGCTTTCAGGAAAACCCAGAAAGAATTTTATAACTGATGCAAGTAATGTGAGTAGAAATAAGAGGCATTGTACGGAGTAACAGCAACATTGTAACAGTGAAAAACCATGAAAGATTTAGGTGTTATTATCACTACATGATCCATGACAATTCCAATGAGCTTAAGATTTGAAATGCTATCTACCTCCAGAGAGAGATATAGTGAATCCAGTGTAGTTTGAAGCATACTTTTAAAAAAACTTAAAAAAATTTTTTTTTACTTATTTTTTGTATCTGTTTTCTTTTGCAACATGGCTAGTATGGAAAAATGTTTTGCAGGCCTTCACATATATAATTGAAATTCTTGCCTTCTCAAAGGGTTGGGGAGGAGAGGAAGAAAGAGATTTTGAAATTCATCTTTATTTAAAAATGAATGTTAAAATAATTTTTACATGTATTTGGGAAATAATGAAATAAATACAATGTATTTAAAAATTATTCATTTTAGATCTTTTAATGTTATCTATCCCATGTTTGGTCATGAATTCTTCACTTTTCCATAGATCTGACAGGTTAAATTGTTCTATGTTTCCATAATTTATTTATGATATGACTATTTATGCCTAAATCATATACCAATTTTGAATTTATCTTGGTATAGGTTATGAGATACTGATCTAAACCTAATTTTTGTCATGATGCTTTCCAGTTTTCCCAGCAGATTTTGTCAAATAGTGCAATCGTAGAATTATAGCGATAAGAATAAATTTTAAGAGAAGTTGAAGGTTGTCATGAGATGCTAGCTTGGGCACATGCTAGGAACTTTGGAGAGAGGATTCTGGAATATAGGGGGCAAAGGAGGAATGAGTTTTAAGGGACAACTATCTGTTCCTGTCCAAACTAGGGGAGGAAGGACTGCTTTGGTGAGCTCTCTTACCTCAAGTCTTTGATGGATGAATAGAAACCTTCAAACCATTTCCCTGAGGTTCTTGTTTATCTGATGAACATCCTGGAGATGTGTGTGTCAACTTGCCTGGCAATTTTACCTTGAAATACTGACTTGTGGGCTCTGAGGATTTTCCTTAAGGTTCAGACCCAGCTGGGTAAACTTAGACATCTTGGGTCCACTCTTAACATCATTCTGGAGACAACTTTTGGGAGAAATAACAGAATCAGAGTCTGAGGATTATAGTCAGGTAGATAGTCAGATTTGGGGACATTTACCCAGAAACAGGGAGCTGATAGGGAGCCAGAAGACCAGAAGAGTTCAACTAGCGATGAACTGTTTGGTGGGTGTGAGTTAAGAAAAATTAGAACTAGGAAACCCTTTTCCTAATCCTCATTTCCTAACTTTGATTTACAAATAAATATATACTGTTTCTCCCTATAACAGTCTCAAAGACTTTCTGTGTGTACTGACCCAGTGAGAGAAAGTGCACCTTGACTTTCTTTCACAAAGGGGAGCTGTGATACCCACAGACAACAAATGTGTATCTAAAGAGCTCTCTAAGGTGGATTACACCACCTTGCTCTCCTCACAGTTTTTAAAGAGACATTTCCTTGGAAACAGCAAGATGGATTTTTCATTCCTTCTTTTTTTTTTCTTCCTCAAGTTCTTGAGAAAAATGCTTTAATTTAAAGCATGCTTCCCTTAGTCCGTGTTTAATGTTTGTTTTGTGTGTCTCTATGTGTGTCAACATTACAGGTCCTGTCTCAGTGTCTCCCCAATTGGGCATTCACAAATTAAGATCAGCATCCTCCTAAAAGGAGGTAATTAATTTTGTCCCTTAAAATTGACAGGATGTTCCATAAATCTTCTTTCTTGTTTTGGATAGGCCCTCCAGGAAAAGAAAAAAGGATTGATTTGCAACACACAAAGGGAAACTTTATCCCATTAATTGACTATTCTCTAAGATTTAATATTAAAGACATATATGTAACTTTGGAAAATTTCTAGTTAGTCTGAAAATGTACCATGATATAGTGTGATTCTGTGGTGATAATTGTGTATCAATCCAAGGTGAAATGTTAGCTAAATCCGATTCTGCACAATACCTATTGTAAAAAATAGAGTCGAACTCTGGACTTCAAACCCCAGAAGTCCTTGCTCCACTTCCCCAGAATGCTTTGAATTCTCACGTGGGCCGAGATCAAGAAGGTATTTAACCTGATTGCAAAGGTTATTGAGCTCTCTTTTGGACTTCCATTTTGGGGCAGATGTGGCTCTTTCCATAATGTAGGTGAGGTCTTGTCTAGGCCTCTCTGGCCTAGGCACGTTTTCCTTATCCTGTATTTTCTTTAATCCTTAATCTTCAATAAACCTCTAAAAATATAATACTCCTTGCAGAGAGAAACTAATTTCTACCTGCCTCAGTCTCCCCTAAATTTTAACTGATACACTATACTAGAGAATTGTTTATTGTCACTAAGAAATTTCAGAACTGTTTGAATGTAATAACAGCAAGCTTGGCAAAAAGAGGGAATTTTTCCTTTTCAAAGGCAAAAAATCATACTGGATAATATTTATGTGCAAAATTCAGTCAGACAAAGTGGTATATTGTGGTATTATTATGGTATATTGTGGAGAATCTTCAAATTTTGGGTTTGAAATGGAATGTCTTTTAAATACATGTACTGCTAAAGAAAAAAATTGCAACAAGTGACTACATGTTAGCATTGGGATTTTAGAAGTTTAATTTGGTAATCAATATATGTGAAATTATATGGGTATTAAGAATTTAGTGTATGGCTAAAATTAGAATTTTCAATCAGTGTTGTACCTGATTGTACTGAGAAATTGTTTTTATCTATTCAAATATAATGTTATAATGTCATACTAGATGTACACAAAATTTGTATGAAGTTGTGTCATGAAGAAAATTAATTTTCATGCAAACTGTGTATAATGCAATTGGCAAGAGAAATTTAACAGTCCAGAAATCATATAAGATTTGTTACTAGATTATTAGACACTAAAGAAACACTGTTAAGGAACTCTAATCAAAGTCAATTTGGAAGTTGTGAAGCTTTTAATTAAAATATTGGGAGTGATTTAATAGCAAGGTTTAAAAACATGTAACTTAAGTGTTAAAAAGGAATGGAAAGAAAGGAATATTTTCTCTCTCTCCCTCACCAATACCTTTACTGAGACTGTGGCCAGGAGGGCAGCCAAGCATGAAGAAAAAAAACCTCTGGAAAAGTTCCAAAAATAATTTAACCCCTTCCTCAGGCACAGGAAAGAGATCAAAAGTGCTTGCAATTACCTAACACTTATATTAAGGGACTAATACAACAAAACATTTTAAACAGGTAAGAGTTTTCAGTTTCCTTATCTAAACTTTAGGGATGTAATTCGAAAGCCCTGAAAAGTTAATTGACAGCTAGAATAGATCTTGATCTTATAATAACAGAAATTTTAAGAGTTTATTTGAGCATGCCAAATACCATAATTTTTATATGCTACTATTAAGCAAAAATATGAAAATGCACAATTTGACTAAGTGACAAAGCTGCAAAAGTCCAAACTACAGATTCAGAATTCTAAAGAGGCTCAGGTTAAAGAACAGATTTCCACCTTAGTCAAATTAATCACTAAAAGGTCAAGCAACTTACAAAGGGCAAGCTTAGCAAAGAGGTTTAAAGTACTCAGAAGATATAATCTACCCAGAGAAAGTGAGAACTAAAGAGTGGTGAAAACTAAGAATGGGCAGTCCTAGGGAAAGCATCTACTGTGATTGGTAGACATGAAAATTTAGGGGAGGTGACACAAAAGAAAATTTTCTTTAAAAGGAAGGAGCTTGAGGTGTCTGGAGAAAGTTCAGCTTTGGAAGCTGAACTGGAGGTCAGGAGTCAGAGCTGGCTCTTGAACTCAGTTCAGGAGTTTAGGATTTTCAGTGAAGAATTGAAGGTTTGCTTGGGACAAAATCTTGTGGTGAGTGATTAAAGACTGACTTAGTTTCTCTGTTAAAAAGAAAGGCCTATGGCTAGACCCGAGCCTTTCCTACTATTTCCTCTTACTCTGTCTCTTTCCCTTCCCTTAATTCCTTCATTTGTATTAATTAAAATCTCCATAAAACCCAGCTGACTTGGGTACTTCATATTTGGGAATTTTTCCCATGGCAACCACTTATTTTTGATTTAACTCAAGACACTAAAAACTATCTTTACAGTTTTGGCAATTAAAAGTCTTGAAACCCACATTTTCGCGGTCACACATTCAACTTTACACCAGTCACTGACTTTCTCCATGGTCCTGCAGATGCGTATGTTATTCTCCATGACTTTTAGAATTTCTTGTCAGGATATATTTTAACCAATTGTCCTAATCCCTTCAATGTATTTGTTGTTGAACAACATTTAGACATTTATGCTCTTACAATTGATTTCCCAAAGTTTAAGCCACTTTAAGTGTTACGTCCATAGCAACTTCCACTGCAGCCATTACTCAAGGAGTCCACACCATACAACACTCATCATCCTTACCTAGGTTCTACCCTACATCAAGCCCAAGATGAATTGAAGTCACTTCATAAAAAAAAAAGGAGGACATGTGTAGAGCCATCATTCCCCTGTTATCTGAGTCACAGTCACAGACACAGTCACAGGGGAAACGGAGACTGCAAAGCAGCCCCCAGAAAATAAGGCACCCACTGAATCCCCTTCTCTGGCACTTCTCCTTCTAACTTCCCCTACTAATGGAATTGCTATGATTATTATTCTCTCCCCAATACAGGAAAAATAATATGAAAGCAAATACTTATAGGGTAAACACATATCCCACCTTAATCCCCCATCCCCCAGATTATTACCCTATAAGATTACATTCACAGAATTAAAACCTAAAGATTATTACTCATTACTCCGCTCCTTTCCCTTTCCACAGAGTTACAGTCACTCCCATTACAAGCCAGGCAAGACAAAAACATCAATCACCTTCAAGCCCAGGTTTATAGGACACACTACACTGATTTGTTACATAACAACCAAATAACCTTGCCAGGTGCCTGAATCAAGCACAAGAAATATACAGCTTGGAAATTGAGGAAAATCCCAATTCTGGTCTGTCTTAAATTACCCTTTAAGCCTGTACTTAGCTACAAAATGTTTTGTTACCCATCTCTTAAGTAACTGTGATTGATCATGAAAGCTGACCAAAAAGTAACAATGATTCTCCTATGGTCTCCAATGGTCATCCCTTAGGTCAAGAGGGACTAACCTCCAAATCACGCTACTCATGTCATTTACCTTCATCTCTGTTGTAACAACAATGTTTTGTTGATTATCTACTTAGGCTTTGCTTCTGTTTTTAGGTTCTATGGAAACATGTATGTTGAAAAATGATTGTATGCCAGAAAAGCATGCACTCACTGAGTCTATATAATAAACAAATCTTGTGCCATGGCAGAGCACTGTGTGATGCCTATGCATGTAGGATTAGGATTGAGCACACAGCGCCTCTAATCCATTATTCAACTGACCACTACACCTAGATAGAATAACCCTACCCTCAGAGAGACCACTGGCTTGGGTCTCAAAGCCCTTCTCTTGGAATCAGATACAATCATTAAGCAAAGTCCCATAATATTTTTTTAAAACAACCAATGGCATTATTTCTATAGTCTAAAGCTTTTTGGGTATCCATTGTTATTAGGGCAAATGTATTTTAAACTTATATTACTGCAAAATCAAAAAAGTTAAAGAAAATCTTCTCAATACTATTGACATGTACTTCAAATACAAAAAGAAGAGAAAAAATAAAATTCAAATACTATATTGCACATGTGAGGAAAAACAATAATATAAAAGTTTTAAAAATCAAAAATATATAGCTTACAATCAGTGACACTCTGTGTCAGCCAAGGAAAGGTAGAATACAGAAGTTTCTCAGCCAAAATGAGATCCATTTCCTTTTTAACTTGGCCATGAACTACTATGTGAGTGCAAATGATTTTTACAAAGTAACAGCTTTCTAAAACAGTAGTACAGTATATAATGCACATTTAAAGAAAGTATCAAAATCCCCCAAATTCACAATAGCACAGTTAATGACAAAAGCAAACAAACACACTATCATATAGAATTCACATGAGTTGCTGTAGCCACTTGCTGTATAACATTAAAAAACCTTTGAACTGGTGGATACTTGTCACAAGTTTTACAGGTGTAACAAATATTTCAACCTTGGCAAAGATATTTTAACAAAGTCTCTTATTGCCATCATTCCAAAATTCGGCAGAAGAGCCTAGAAAAAACACAAATCTCCATACTGCTGATGAAAACTTTTTGGGGTCTGAAACATCATCAAGAATTCTAGATTGTTCTGGTGGAAGTAGATTAAACTGAAGAGTTAAAAAACTATGTGAAGCTTCCTTTGGCTTCAATTCAACATTCCTTTTAATATATATACACCATCCATCCAGAAACTACTAGTTATCTAAAAATAATTTCTGAAGGCCCCTTAAAATTAATTTAAATTCTTAGCTCATTAAATTCTCTAAAGGTTGTATACAAGTTGTAACCACTTTTTGATGAAGTCCATTCATCGTCATCTATGTGGCAATTTAACAAAGACAAAAAGGAAGAAAAAGCTGGTTAGGCAACATATAACCTTGATGGTTAACAAATGCAGTGACCCTAAGGAGTTATGGTTTTGCCACTGAAAAAGGTGTTTATGGGCTTTCACAATTATATATTCTTCAGTACAGTCATAGGGGAAAGGTACAAATAAAGATCATGTAACAGAATCTATTGATTAGATTAATATATGACCTTAAAAAATTAACCCTTAAAGCAATCAGTAAAATATAAGAAGCTTCGATAGGGTACAGGCAGTGAATTAAAAAATCCTTTTTCTCTAATTCCAAAAGTCTTCTTCACTATTATGGAGGGGAATGAACTCAAAATAGTTAGCAAGCAATAAACTTCCATATATCTTTAAGATTCATTCCCCTTCCCAGTATTTATCATCCATTTGCATTTCTTTTGTCATCCCTCTGGAGTTCCTCATACACACACTGAGCAGAATCTCCATTCTGCATGTTGAGAGTATTTAAGATTTTCAAAACTCTGTCAAAATATTCCAGTTTTTTCTGGAATTCTAGCAGCCTAGATCAGTGGTTCTCAACCTTTCTAATGCCATGACCCCACAATACAGTTCCTCATGTTGCGGTGACCCCAAACCAAAAAATTATTTTGGTGACTACTTCAAAACTGTAATTTTGCTACAGTTATGATTCGGAATGTAAATACCTGATATGCATTATGTGTTCTCGTTGCTACAAATCAAACATAATTTAAACATAGTGATTAATCATGAAAACAATATTTAAATATATGTTGAGAAATATTAATCCAGTGGGAGGAAGCCTGAGCGCTGGGGCGGGAGGTAAGTTCTGCTTGGGGAGGGGGTCCTCAGACACTGCCTTCTTGTTCCTGTCATCTCCCTCCAGCTTGAGCTGAGGCTTCACTTTGCTGGGGTTACTCGGCTCTGTTATCGGCTCCAGGAGTTATCAGCTCCAGGACTCGTTCTTAACCCCTCCGGAGCCAGCACCCAGGTGTTCTCTCTGGGTCTCTGTTTGAGCCTGTTCTCCAGGCAACAGGGTAAGTCCATTGTCCCTCATAGGGGGAAGGCTGCTGATAGGTAACTAATATTAGTACAATGTGCGGGCAGCAGGGTCCCCGTTCTTTCCAAGATCTTGCTGTAAGTAGCGCGATTTCTCAGAGGCTAAAGCCATCGAAATATGTATTTTCCGATGGCTTTAGGCAACCCCTGTGTTTTGGTCATTTGACCCCCACCGGGGTCGCGACCCACAGGTTGAGAACCACTGACCTAGATTGTTGCTGCATATTCTTAAGAAGAAATAAATAAAATGGGAAATATTCAATTAAAACAAAAACTGTCAGTAAAAGAATTAAGCAGACCCAAACTGCACTTTTTAGCTCAACAAACTGAAACTGTTGTTTCAGAGTTTCAAGCATGCTTTGAAACAACATTATTCCTCAAAAAAAAAAGTAAATGGATTTTATTTACAGGGAAAACAACAACAACAACAAAAAAAACCCTGACTGGAAGGTAAAAGAATTAACCAGAAGGCTTGGAAAAGTATTTTTCTTTCACCTCCTCCCTAGAGGCAAAACTTTGAGGGGGGAAATGATAGCATATTTGCATATGAGAGAAAGAGTACTCCTTGGTGTTTTGGGTCAAGAGAAAAAAAATCAGGCTGACTAGTGTCAGCTTCAAGCGAATCCAGACTCAGAAGAATCCTGAGAAAACTGGCTCTTAAATGTGTGCCAGTGGGCAGAAAGAAGTAGTGGTGGTATAAGTGAGTTATGCTACTTCTTTCCTCCTCTGCCCCCAAGTAAATCATCATATTGGAAAAATTTGATTGATAGATTTCTAGATATGCCAATTTGTAACGCATAAATGACATATTTATCATCCCTCATAAGCCCAAATGAGCTGGCTTCAGCACATCTATGCATTTCTATGTAACCCTAGAAAAATAATTTAAGCCTTTCTTTTTTGTGCCTCAGTGTCCTTATCTCTAAAATGAGTGTGAGGACCTCTAAGGGTTCTTAAAACTCTAAATCTGTGATCCTATAATCATATAAAATATAAAATTCCTTAAAAGAAGGGGAAGGAATGTTTAATGGCAGAATACCAACACTGGTCTAGAAAGAATGAATAGCACCATAAAGTAAAATGGATGAACCAATTGTCTTTCTCACTTGAGCCTATGTTTTCTCTAATGATGATTAGTTTTTTTTAGATTTTAAACATTATTTTATTTGGTCAATTTCTAACATTATTCCTTGTATACAAAAATCATTTTCTTTTCCTCCATCCCCTCTAAACAACCCTCCCAGAGCTGATACGCAATTCCACTGGGTATTGCATGTGACCTTGATCTGATCCCATTTCCATGTTGTTGGTATTTGTACTAGGATGTGCATTTAGAATCTACATCCCCAATCATATCCCCTTGACCCCTGTAGTCAAGCAGTTGTTTTTCTTTGGTGTTTTTACTTCCACAGGTTTTCCTCTGTATGTGTATATATTTTTTTCTCATAGATCCCTCTAGTTTGTTCAGGGACATTGTCACTAATGGGGAAGTCCATTACATTCGATTGTACCACAGTGTATCAGTCTTTGTGTACAATTTTTTCCTGGTTCTGCTCCTTTTGCTCTACATCACTTCCTGGAGGTTATTCCAGTACCCATGGAATTCCTCCACTTTATTATTACTTTGAGCACAATAGTATTGCAGCACCAACATATACCACGATTTGTTCAACCATTCTCCAATCTAAGGGCATCCCCTCATTTTCCAATTTTTGTCACCACAAAGAGCGCAGCTATGAATATTCTTGTATGTGTCTTTTTCCGTATTATCTCTTTGGGGTACAAACCCAGTAGTGCTATGGCTGGATCAAAGGTCAGACATTTTTTTAGCCCCCTTTGGGCATAGTTCCAAATTGCCCTCCAGAATGGTTGAATCAATTCACAACTCCACCAGCAATGAATTAATGTCCCTACTTTGCCACATCCCCTCCAAAATTCATTACTTTCCATAGCTGTAATGTTAGCCAATTTTCTAGGTGTGAGGTGATACCTCAGAGTTGTTTTGATTTGCATCTCTCTTATTATCAGAGATTTAGAACACTTTTTCATGTGCTTATTAAGAGTTTTGATTTCTTTAACTGAAAACTGACTATTCATGCCTCTTGCCCATTTATCAATTGGAGAATGACTTGATTTTTTGTACAATTGATTTAGCTCCTTGTAAATTTGCATAATTAGACCTTTGTCAGAGGTTTTTGTTATGAAGATTGTTTCCCAGTTTTTTATTTCCCTTCTGATTTTGGTTACATTGGTTTTCTTTGTATAAAACCTTTTTAATTTGATGTAGTTGAAATTATTTATTTTACATTTTGTGACTCTTTCTAAGTCTTGCTTGGTTTTTAAAATCTTTCCCTTCCCATTACTATTCTGTGTTAACATAATTTACTTATAGTTTCCTTCTTTACATTCAATTTGTTCACCCATTCTGAGTTTATCTTGGTGTAGGGTGTGAGGTGCTGATCCAAACCTAATCTCTCCCACACTGTCTTCCAATTTTCCCAACAGTTTTTTTTTTATCAAATAGTGGATTTTGGTTCCCAAAGCTGGGATCTTTGGGCTTGTCATAGACTGTCTTACTGAGGTCACGTACCCTAAGTCTATTCCACTGATCCTCCTTTTTGTCTCTTAGCCTGTTCCAAATTGTTTTGATGACCACTGCTTTATAGTATAGTTTGAGATCTGGTACTGCAAGGCCACCTTCCTTTGTATTATTTTTATATCCTCTCCTAGTTCTCTCCTTTCTTCTTTTGCTATATCCTTTTAACCTGGTGGTTTACTTTTAGTCAATCCCCCTATTTCCCTTCCTTAATATGCTTCCCTTTCTGACCCCTCTCTTTTTGTTCCCTTCTTTTTTTTAGGGTCTGTTAAGTTCCCTCCCCCCCTCTCATTCCCTCCTTTTTTTGTACTCCCTCCCCCCACCCCCTTAGTTTTCCCTTCTTCCTTACCCTGTAGGATAAGATAGACTTCAAGATCCCAATGGATCTAGATGCTCTTACCTCTCAGAATTGATTTCACTGAGAGAAATGTTTGAGTATTACTTATTAGCACTCTCTTCCTCTCACTCTTATAAGAATATCCTTCCCCTCCCCTTCCCATGTGTATCTTTGTGTGAAAAAGATTATTCTATTTATTTTTTCCAAGTATCTCTTGGTATCATCATCAATTCCCCACCATCCTCTTTCTTTTTTTTTTTGCATATAATTTTATAGCCTTTAATGCCCCAGTCTTTTCCTATGAATGATTTTTCTATTTACTATAAAAATGAAAATATTTTTTGAGATTTACAAATAACATTTTCTCCATATATTAGTATATATAATTTGATCTAATTGTAGACCTTAAAGAAGAGAATTTGGTTAAAAAAACCTCATTTTTCTCCTTTTCCCTCTCTTTCATATTTTCCTTTTCATGTTTCTCTTGATCTTTGTGTTTGGATATCAAACTTTCCACTTAGTTCTGGTCTTTTCTTTACAAATACTTGGAAATCTTCCATTTTGTTGAATGCCCATACTTTCCCCTGGAAGTATATAGTCAGTTTTGATGGATAGGTGATTCTTGGTTGAAGACCCAGTTCTCTTGCCTTTCTGAATATCATGTTCCAGGCCTTGCGGTCCTTTAGTGTGGAAACTGCCAGGTCTTGTGTGATCCTGATTGGTGCTCCTTGGTATCTGAATTTCCTGTTTTTGACTTCTTGTAGAATTTTCTCCTTAGCTTGAAAGCTCTGGAATTTGGCAATTAAATTTCTGAGAGCTGTTTTTTTGG
Source organism: Monodelphis domestica (assembly GCF_027887165.1). Lineage (NCBI taxonomy): Eukaryota > Metazoa > Chordata > Mammalia > Didelphimorphia > Didelphidae > Monodelphis > Monodelphis domestica. The sequence continues at coordinate 299,507,614 of NC_077232.1, read as the reverse complement.
GATTTAGTGTAGAGGGTGTTCTCTGGACTCTTTCAATGTCTATTTTTCCCCGTTGTTCAAGAACATCAGGGAAGTTTTTTTGAATGATCTCTTGTAGTATGATGTCAAGATTTCTGTTTATTCCTGGATTTTCAGGTAGACCAATGATTCTCAAATTGTCTCTCCTTCCTCTGTTTTCCTGATCTGTCACCTTGTCAGTGAGATATTTTATGTTTTCTTCTATTTTGTCAGTCTTTTGCCTTTGCTTTATTAATTCTTGTTGTTTTGCAAGATCATTGGTTTCCAGTTGCTCAATTCTGATCCTTAAGACCTGGTTTTCTGCTTTAACCTTTTGGTATTCAGCTATGATTACTTCTTTTTTTTTTTAACCATTTCCCATTTCTTTTGCAGAAGGCTTCCATCTTTTTGATAAGCTCCAATTGAAATTCTTCCAGGGTTTGTGGATAATTTCTGTTTTTTTGTTTTGTTTTGTTTTGGTTTTTAGGTTTTGCCTTTGTTTGAATTTCATCCAGTATTTCCTCTGTAGCCTGGATTTTTCCTCCGTAAAAATTCTTGAGGGTCACAGACTTTTTATTGTTTTTTTTTGGAAGGATTTTGAGGCTCCAGTGCACAGTTAGCCATCTCCATGTATGTTTTTCCTTCCCTTTTTAGTCAGAAATCTGAGTGAGCTGGGCAGGTTCTCTATTTATGGAGTTAAGGAGCAAGGGTTTTGCCTGAGGCAACCTCTCGAATCTCCGCAGTCCTTTGCAGCTCTTCTCTGTGCTACCTTCCCAGGGGCATCCAAGGTCTGCACTCCTTTGCCTGCCTGGGTTTCCAGTCTAGCTGCTTTCAGGGGTAGGTCCCTGGTGGTCCTAGTCAGATCCCATGGACCTAGAGGTGCCCCTTGCTTGCTTGCTGGTTCTGGCCTGTGCTGGCTCTGGCTCTGGCTCCGTAGGTAGGATGGGGGAGGTGGATTGGCTTGCGTTTGGGTGGAAGCTTTTTCACCCTCTCATAGTTTGGAAATGCTCCAATTCCACTTACCTTCAATGCTTCACCCTACTGTACAGTTTCTCCGTTCTTCTGAAAATGATTTTTAAGATCCTTTGAGGTGGTCTTTGTCAGTGTGTGCTGGGGAGAGGAAGTGTCCTGTGTCTAGACTGCCTCCATCTTTACCTGGAAGTTTGATGATGATTCTTATGATGAAGAGTGGAACATAGAAACCTTTCTATAATTGCATAGATAGATTGGAATCAATACTGCCCAGAAGAACTGATAAACATGAGATCAGCTTTTAGTGTTTGTCTAGGAGCCAAGTGAAGCCTATTTGCTCTCTTTATAGCCCTGGAATTATTATTATCTTACATTCATACAGATATTCCTTTTGGGTATGTGAAACTGAAAGTACATAGGTCTTTATAAATACTTATTGCCTTTGTTAAAATATTTGTTTCTTTGAGATTCCTTATAACTTCAGGGACCTCTCCAAGAATTATATTAGGAGTTCCTTTTATGAATCACTGAATATAGAGTACTCCATTCTTTTTTTTTTTCCAGATTGTGACATAATTAGACAACAACTTTGTTGGACTTTTATGATTTTTTCTTTTGTTATAATCAGAGGAAATCTGCCAAAACAAAATTGGGTTTCTATTTGGGCCTTGTCACTCATTAGTTGTATGACCTTGGGTAAATTAATTAACATCCAAGTCTCAGTTTCCTCCTCTGTAAAATAATGGAATTGGACTAGATAATGCCTGATGTTTCTTCCAAGTCTCAGTCCTATAGTTCTATGAATGTGTAATTTCAGACTGGTCCACAGATGATCAGGTATGTTCTTGGCCAAAAAGAGAGAGGATTTTAGAGACTGAAGAGAAGAGGGGGACTACTCTGAAAGTGCCCAGGTAATTATTGTACTTTCAATAAATGTTTGACTACCACCATCTTAACCATAACACATACACACACATGCACACACACACACACACACACACACACACACACACACACACACACACAGAAAACACAGATATGGCTCTAGGCCATGTTGCAGTTGGGAGAGCTAGAAGAGCTGGAAGTATGCCACTCTGCAGTTCTTAAAATCCCTGCTATGAATAATCTGGGAGATTTTGGAAATATATGAATAGCATTGTAACTAATCACAGTAGGAAATAAGTTGGCTATCTATAGTCAATTCTACTAAATTCAACTTTATCTTTCAGTTTGAAATATTATAGTAATTAAATAAGAAAGAGAAAAAAGGAAAGGTGAAGTGAAAAATGAAGATGATTACAGGTAGAGAGGAGGAAAATTAGCCATGGAATGCCAATTTTTTTAGACTCATTATACCATTCTACAGGCCCCCCAAAACTATATTCCTTCTTAGGAATTCCAGAGGATTTAAAAATAAATGAACATTAGATGTGAGTTTAGGATATATGTGGGCATCTACTATAAAGATATGGCTGGCCATATATATGTGGCATGGACAAATATATGATCAGGGATCTGTACATCTTTAGGAGATAATGTAATTTTTTTTCTTGTGAAGGATAGAAATAAGGTTTTTCTTCTGCTACTTTCCTGTGTGGGGGTACCTGAAAGAATCCAGAAGTGTAGTTATAAGCCAATATCTCCATCAAGAAGAGGGATATTGTGATATAATTATATCTATTTCCCTGGTTGTTTTTGAATGAGGATAATTGTATTGCCAGCTTTGTTTCCTCCCACTAAAGTCTCATAATGTAAAAGACCATCATGAATAGCTAGCAAATCTCTTTATTAAAACACCTACTAAACAAAAATTATACAGATTAGAAGAATGAATGCATAGAAATAAGTGAGCTCTTCATATGAGAATGAAATGAGATCTCAGTTTCCCCAGGGAGAAGTATAATGATCTTCAAGGTGAGTCCTCTCCTGGCAGTCTCCAGGGATGCAAGCATTAAAATTATGAGATGTATTAGGGCCAACTTCCCAACATAGCTCCAAGAAACTCCCCTATTCACTCCAAAGATATACCTACTCTTCTCTCAACCCTCTCTCTGAAAGTTTTTTCTCTTAAGTATATGCTTACTATACATGTATGATGTGTCCTTCATCTCAGCCAGTATGGAATCACATCATTTTTGTATGCAGCAAAGAACATATAAGGGCACTCCTTCAGGAAAATTGTGTCAGGCTTGAGCAAAACTAGGGTTAGATATATAAGGAAAACAATATACTAGTGATGTCTATTTTCAGTATAATTATCTCCAGGAAAAATAATTTTTAAAAATTCATCCTTTTCCTAAAGCCAAAAGCCCTCTCAGTAAGCTCAGACCTGCCTTTATATTCCAGCAACTAAGTGCCAACCACCAACCCAACTCACTCCCAGCAGCAAACTTCTCCACAACTGCCAGCCCTGTCAGCAACTGACACCTTTTAGAACCTTTTCCTACCCCACTTTCTGTCTCTGTGGTTTCTACTTTCTGTCTCTGTGGTTTCTACTTTCTGTCTCTATGGTTTCTACTTCCTGACACTGTGGGCTGGTTAATCCCTACACATCTCTATGGTAAGAGGACCTCCAGGTCCCCTGTTAAATTATAAAAAGGAATAAAGAATTCCTTTTTATATTTTATAGGCTATCCAATGTCACATTTCATACCATAGTCTTTTTTTTTAGTGATATAAACAATTTAACTTTATTGAGTTCTTTATGATTAGTCTTCAAATTTGCCTTTTTATGCTTCTCTTGAGTCTTCTGTTTGGATGTCAAATTTTCTATTTAGCTCTGTTCTTTTCATCAGGAATACTTGTAAGTCTTTTATTTCATTAAATACCCATTTTTTTACCCTGAAGGATTTATACTCAGTTTTTCTTGAGACTTTTTTTTTCATGCTTTTGTTGTTGTTTTATTGTTTCTAAAATTTCTTGGAATCATTAGCTTCCACTTCCTCTATTCTAATTTTTAAAGAATTATTTTCATTAGTGACCTTTTAAATTTATTATTATTATTATTATTATTATTATTTTTACCATTTGACCAATTCTGCTTTTAAAAAAGTTCTTTTCTTCACTTATTTTTTGGTACCTTTTCTATTTGGCTTATTCTGATTTTTTAAGAAAAAGTTCTTTTCTTTAGTAATTTTTTTTGTGCTTCTTTTAGAATTAGACCAATTCTGCTTTTTTAAAGATGTTATTTTCTTCAGTAACTTTTATTCCACTTTTACCAAGCTGTTAATTATTTTTTCATAATTTTCTTGCTTCACTCTCATTTTTTAAATCAATTTCTTGTTCAAGACTCTTATCTCCTTCTTTAACTCTTCTAGGAATTCTTGCTGGCCCTAGGTCTTACTAACATTTTTCTCTGATGCTTTGCTTGTAGATGTTTTCATATTGTTGTCTTCTAAGTTTATGTCTTCATCTTCCCTTTCAGATTTTTTATGGTCAAGTTCTTCTTTGTTATTTACTTACTTTCTCATCCAATTTCTTATCTTTGAACTTTGTGTTAAAATTAAGTTCTGTTCACCTATTCTGTGGACTTCCTACATTGTTGTAGACTGAAAAAATGTCTCCCTCTTGTCTTTTGTTGGTTCTGCCAATTCAAAATTTGATTTAAGGCATTATTTTAAAGTTGTTTGGAGGACAATATTGGGAGAGTTCCCCTCTATTCTAGCCTGTATGCTACCATTTTGGCTCTGGCCACTTTTGAAAATCTACTTCAGGTCCCACACCACAGTCTTTTAAAACAAAATAGATATATAAAAATCAATGGACATTGACCACTTAATTCCATTGAAATATTGGAGTCTTTCTCCCTGATATACTCAATTACCCAATAAGCATTTATTAAGCCCATCATATGTGCTAGGCAGTCTGATAGTCATTGAGCATTCAGAAACAAAATGAAAAAGTCCCTGCTCTGATGAACTTGATTTCATTTTAGTAATACATGTATGTATGTAATTCTGAATATACAAAATAAATATAAAATTTATATGAGAGAGTTTAGAAAGATCTTACAGTTATAGAGAGTGAGGAATAATTTCAAATAGAATGTGATGCTTGAGCTGAGTTTATCTTGAATGCAGTAAAGGATTCTATTTGGTAGATGTAAGGAGGAGAGTATAATCCAGGCATGGGGTGCATGGAGATGATACATGCAGTGTCATGTGTGAAGAAGGGAGAAAATTCTACTTTGGGGAAACCAGAGAGTATGGGAAGGAAAATAGTTTAACTTAGGAAAAGTAAATTGAGCTATGAAGGATCTTAAAGGTGAAACAAATATAAGTATCCAATAATGTTCATTGATTAGATGAATAACATGGTCATATTTTCACATAAGAAAATCTCTGGCAGCTATATTGGGGATGTATCAGAGTGAGGAAAGGCTTGATTCAGTAAGTCCAACTAGGAGGCTCTTTCAAAAATTCAGGTGAGAAATGATCAGGGCTTTGAATTAAGGTGATGGTTGTGAAAATTGTGAAAAGGGATAAAGGTGAGAAATGTTATAGAAGGAGCAATAGCAAAATTTGGTGACCGGATATGTGGGGTGAGAAAGAATGAGGAGTTAAAGACAATGCAAAGTAGATAAACCTAGGGGCTAGAGTAATGATGACACTTTAGGCAGAAAGGGAAGTGTGGTAAGGGAATTAGAAAGATAATGAGTACTTCTCTAGAAACATGAAGTTTGAGATGTCTCTGGGATATTTAAATATATTTTTTAAAATCCTTACATAGAAATAACTTACATAGAAAATCCTTACATAGAAATAAGGATGAGGGAAAACAACAATCATTTAAAACATTTTATTTTTTTTTCTTTTCAAATTAGATTTTATTAATAATTTTTTCACAACACCTATATTTTCTTTGACATCTCTTCCCTACTCACATCCTGTGAGTAATGCCTTATAACAAAATATATTTAAATTATACATTAGACATGACAGTTTGGAAAGGAATGAGGGTAGTTAATTTCTTGTATCTTTGAGGATACACTTATTCTTTTTTGTAATTAATTAATTGATTTAGGCAATTTAGAACATTATTCCTTGGTTACAAGAATCATATTTCTTCCTTCCCTTCCCTCCCCCCACCCTTCCCGTAGCTCCCGCTCAATTTCACTGGGTGTTACAAGTGTCCTTGATCAATACCTGTTTCCATGTTGTTGACGTTTGCACTAGGATGTTCATTTAGAGTCTATGTCCCCAATCATATCCCCTCGACCCATATAATCAAGCAGTTCTTTTTCTTCTATGTTTCTACTCCCACAGTTCAGTTTCCTCTGAATGTGGATAGTGTTCTTTCTCATAGATCCCACCAAGTTGTTCAGGATCACTGCATTTCCACTAATAGAGGAGTCCATTACATTCGATTGTACCACAGTGTATCAGTTTTTGCGTAAAATGTTCTCCTGTTTCTGCTTCTTTTACTCTGCATCAATTCCTGGAGGTCATTCCAGTTCCCATAGAATTCTTCCTCTTTATTATTCCTTTGAGAACAATAGTATTCCATCACCAACATATACCACAATTTGTTCAGCCATTCTCCAATCAAAGGGAATCCCCTCATTTTCCAATTTTTTTGCCACCACAAAGAGAGCAGCTATGAATATTCTTACACAAGTCTTTTTCCTTATTATCTCTTTTGGGTACAAACCCAGCAGTGCTATGGCTAGATCAAAGGGCAGACAGTCTTTTAACACCCTTTGGGCATAGTTCCAAATTGCCCTCCAGAATGGTTGGATCAATTCACAACTCCACCAGCAATGCATTAATGTCCCGACTTTTCCACATCCCCTCCAGCATTCATTACTTTCCTTTGCTGTCACGTTAGCCAATCTGCTAGGTGTGAGGTGATACCTCAGAGTTGTTTTGATTTGCATCTCTCTGATTATCAGAGATTTAGAACACTTTTTCAAGTGCTTAGTAATAGTTTTGATTTCTTTGACTGAAAATTGCCTATTCAATGTCCCTTGCCCATTTATCAACTAGAGCATAGCTTGATTTTTTTGTACAATTGATTTAGCTTTTTATAAATTTGAGTAATTAGACCTTTGTCAGAGGTTTTTATTATGAAGATTGTTTCCCAATCTGTTGCTTCCCTTCTAATTTGGTTGCATTGGTTTTGTTTCATTTAAAACATAAAAACATTTAAAACATTTAAAGTGTGGGCTACATTTTTTGTTCAGCTCTGGGAATACAAATATGAGCAAAAAGAGAGTCCCTGTCTTTAAGATGCCTACATTCTAATGGGGGGAGACAACACAAAAAAAGAGAACTCAAAAGTTGCAAAAGGGTTGGGGTCTGGGGATATGACAATTGCATGTGAGGGAGGGTGGTAAAGTCTTGAGAGTAAGAAGTACAGCTAGAAGTGTAATAAAGCATGACCAACCTGGGCCCATCCCTAAAATAGTCCCCACCACCACCCTTACCCCAAAGAACTCACCAATGAAAAAGGATCCTAACAGAGTAGAGATTTTCCGGGGTAAGATGGTCCCATTTACTGAGTTAATTTACAGGATGAGGAGGGAAATAGTAATTATTTCTCCTTCCCTGTGATTACCTAGCCATGTAGTAGATATCAGTCTCTTTTTTTCTGTTGCTTTCCATTTTTTGTATTTCCTTTCTTTCCCTTTTCTGCTCCCTCTTTCTTCTCTCCTTTCCACTTTGTACTGTATAGAGTACTAGATCTAGAATCAATAAAATCTGAGTTCAAATTCAGCCTCAGACACTAGTTGTATGATGCTGGACAAGCCATTTAACTTCTTTTCCCCGCAATTTCCCCAACTGCAAAATGGGGAAAATAATAATTACACGTTATTTATTTGTTTGTTTGTTTTAAAAAATCCTTACCTTTTATTTTGGAATCAATACTGTGTATTAGTGTATTAGTGGTAATGGCTAGGAAATGAGGGTTAAGTGACTTGACCAGGGTCACACAACTGGGAAGTGTCTGAGGCCAGATTTGAACCTAGGACCTCTTTTCTCTAGGCCTGGTTCTCAATCCACTGAGCTACCTAGCTGCTCCCAAACTTTAAAGGGTTGTAGTGAAGATCTAATGAGATAATATAAAGTCAAAAGTGTTTAGTGTAATGGCTGGCATGTATAGGTATTACATGAATGCTTATTCTCTTCCTTTTGCCTCTTTCTCAGGGAGATAACTTTCTCCCTGTGTGATCTAATGGATCACATTTCGTCAACTAGTATTAATTCCAATTGTATGAATAAAGAAATGACCCAATATAGATGTCATTCATCAAATTTTCATATTCAGCAAGGGTGATCGAAGGAAGACCTCATTTATTTAAAGATCTCCTATGGGGTTCCACATACATGCCATAGGCTCTAGCTGAGGGACACAAATATTGTTGGGAGAAAGCATTGACCTCTTCTTGTTAATCAGGGGGCAACTTCATTCCCTAGCCATCATCTGATTGAAGCCTTGGGGTAGACTAGACTTTTATTGGAAGAAGCTTCAAGGGAACTTTTCCTGGTCTCTCCCATTTCTAGTGCCTTCCCTTTAAGATTGCCTTTCATGTACTCTGTCATGTTTGTACCTAGTTATCCAAATCTCTCCCCCATTAAAAATTTGGCCCTGAGGTCAGGGACAATTCTTTGCCTTCCTTTATGCCCCTAGGATTTGACACAATGTCTGGTACATGCCAGGGCTTAAAAAATGCTCTTTGACACACTGACCAATTTATAAAAGCAAAAAGAATGTGCTCTGCCTCTTATGTTTTGGCCTCTTCTTTTTCCCCTCACTTTCTCTACCTTAAACTTCTAGTTTGGGCAGGAGATTTATTTCTTTTTCTCTCAACAGCAGCAGTGGCCACTGAAGCAGAAGTAGATGTGCCATGTTCTTTGCCCAGCCATGCTTGAGTCTGGAGTTCATCAATCTTTTGATTCTTCTCTGCTTTCTTTCATCTTTTTGTTTCTTTTTCTGAGTGATTAACAATACCTACTGACTGTGGCAGTTATGCCTTAAGTAGTCCTAAATTTCAGAGTCCTCATTTTGAGAGTCAGTTGCTCAGAAACAATAGATGTCTGAAACAACATGGTTTTCAGAAGAACACTGCCAGTGGGACAGCTGGGTATCTCAGTGGACTGAGAGCCAAGCTTAAAGATAGGAGGTCTTGTGTCATGGGCATTGTACCTCCAGAAACTCAGACAAACTATTATCAGGGAAATTCCTTTGCTCCCTTACACCCTCTGACTCCCAACCCAAAACATCTGACCTTGAGAGGATTATCCTCCTTTGATTGTCTCATTGATCAAATCATAAGAACCACCTCCATGACTTCAGGGAAAACTCCTCCCCAACCCCTTGCCCCAGAGTCAAGTCTTCATTGAATATAAAAACCCCAGAACTGAGGTATTCAGGTGCTGTCTTGCTTGCCAAAAATGCAACATTACTCTCTTTACTTTTAAGCTAAATTTGGAGTCTTGAATTCTTGCAAAAGGTATCCTTCCCAAACCCCAGGGGTATACATCTATACTGTAGCAGTCCAGCACATAGGTATTATGAAGAGGCAAGGATTGTGAATGGGCACATGGCCATTCTGCGCATGGCAATGAACTCTATTCCCAGCCTGGCTGGAGTTAGGGCGCGAAACCTTGCTTCCCTTTGGCTAACTCACCTGAGGATAAAAACTCCACCTTCACCTTGTCGTAATTTGCAATTATCCAATGGCAATACACTATGTAACTCATCAATGTGTATTGAGACACTGTGTAACTTATCAATATGTATTGAGTACATTTGCGTATCAAAGAGATTAAATAGGGAGTGTGGCCAGCTCTTTCTCTCCTTGGAGATCTCACAGGTTTGCTCAACACTGTCTTTCTACCTTCTTCTCTCCCCTCTATCTCTACCTGAGGCCTGGCCTTTGGCCAGGTGTCTCTTTCTTTTCCAATGCTAATACCTAGCATTCTCTAATTCTCTCTATTAGTCTCTATTCATTCTCTTAGCTGAGCTATATCATCCTCTGACTGGTGAAGTGTTAAATTGGAATCTCTGGATGGAATATAGCCTTTCAGTGACGTCCATTGATTGGGGCATGGCTGCGGCTCCAAGATATTAATGATAACTGATCTCTGACTCATTATTGACATCTCGAATTTGGCTCCCTCACGCCCTTCGCGGCATCCAGAACTTCTATCCTTTTTCTATCTTCCTACCTTAAGGCTTCTTGCGGGTTCGGAAAGCCTTATATACCCCACAACACTAGGTTCAAATTTGGTGTCAGATACTTCTTAGTTGTGTGACTCTGGGCAAGTCTCTTAATCCCCATTGCCTAGCCCTTACCACTCTTCTGCCTTAGAACCAATACACAGTATTGATTCTAAGATGGAAGGTAAGGGTTATTAAAAATTAAAACAAAACAAAACAAAACAAAACACTGCCAGAATCACTCTGTACACAGAGAACTAATACCATGCATGGAGGGTCTAGAAGAATGGGACTTGTTAAACCTCCACTATTAATTGCTGTGATTTCTCCAGAAATTTCTAGTGTGATATAAATGGAAAATATCTGTTTATTAGCTCCACAAAGAGTATTTAGCTTGTGAGAGAAGTATAATGAACAATTTCACGGTTCCATAGTACAGAGGCCTGCTCTTGAAGCCAAGGGTCCAAGTTCTGCCTCACTTAACTTTTCAGTTTTCTAGATAACTCTCTAAGATTACAAGTACTAAAAGTGATGACTTGCATTGATGGATGGGGTTTCCTCAACTGGAAGTATCTCATCTCAGTCATATTGTTATGACGTTCAGATGTGTACCCCTGGGGTTTGGGAACGATACCTTTTGCAAGAATGCAAGACTCCAAAACTCAGCTTAAAAACAAAAAGAGAAATTTATTAATTTAGGAGGTAATGTTGAGAGTGGCCAGGAGGATAGCAAGGTGGGACAGCATGGATGGAAAAGCTGTCCCCCAGAAGACATCAGTCCTGGAGCTTTTATACTCTTTACAACAGATGTTGTGTGTCATGGTGTGGATGTGACCTAGAATGCTAGTCACTCAGGCATTTGGTGGGGTGGGGTGGTCATCTGACTGGGGTCTGCCTGGAGGCATAAAGATTCCTTAACAAACAGATATCTTGAGATGTAGCCTGATAGGATCGAGGTGTAGCCTGGAGGTGCATCTCTCTGTCCATAATAGTTTGCCTGAGTTTCTGGGGGTACAGTGCCCATGTCAATATCATTGGTCCTTACCCATGTCTCTGAGTTTTCTTTTTGTGTTTTTGAGTCTTTTGCTTCTTGTGCAGTTTCTGTGGTGGATTAGCTTTTTCCCAAAAAATTTTCCCAGAAACCATCCCCACATTGTACAATGAGTACATTTGTAGGAGAGGACCCCATTCCCTTCATTTGGGGAAACTATATATAAATGATCTAACTTCTCTTTTTAAAAGAGATAGCTCCTGGAGAAATCTAGGTGGAAAAATTAAAGAGTTGACTCCTCTGGAGATGAATATCTTAGGATCCATCCAAATGTAAATGCAAAGTCCCTTGGCAGGAGTCCCTTGGCATGCAGGTTTTGTTAATGAAAATTTGGGGATTCCTTTATTGTAAACCTTATCCCTTAATGACAGGATATGAGAATAGAAATAACAATTCTACCAGTTCATTGGTTATACCAAGTTTCCTGTTTATTTTGTGTTTCTTTTTCAGCATGTTTTATTTATGAAAATGTTTCCGGTCTGGCTTTTTTTCCCCTCTTGTTTGAACTACCTTCTTTTTCTTAGTGCAGACTGGTAGTTAAAAACTGTTGTGTGAATCCTGTGTAAATCAACTGAACTGAGATCTTGTGCTGTGTGCAAATCACTGTGCTGGATGGGAAAGGACAAATGAGAAGCAGTTTTGCAGAAGGGTTGTACTCTGGCTATGTCCCTGCCTTGAGTCCATGTTTCTCCAGTTGGGGCTGGCTGCTAGCCATGTACTCCAGAGGCTATTAAAACTTTAACAAACTAAGAGATTTCTTTCTAGGCTTCAGTGGGAATTTAAGCTAGGCTGCTGTCCTTAGTCCATTTGGATGAATAACTAAGTCAGAAGACCTGGGTCCAATTCTTGGCCATGACACTTAGCTGCTTGAGCTTTGTCAAGTCCCTTCATTTTTCTGAGCTCCATACTCTCTCTCTGTCTCTCCATCTCTCTTTAAACCTTACCTTCTATCTTATAATCAATACTGTGTATCGGTTCCAAGGCAGAAGAGCATCAAGGACTAGGCAATGGTGATTAAGTGACTTGCCCAAGGTCACAAAGTTAGGAAGTGTCTGAGGCCAGATTTGAACCCAGGACCTCCTATTTCTGGGCCTGACTTTCGATCCACTGAGTCATCCAGTTACCCCCCACCAAAAAAAAATTAGTTTAAAAAGAGCATTATATATAGCAACAGATACTGTTTGAAGAATAACTGTGACTATCTTTCTCTGGAGAAAAAACCAATAAATAGAAACATACATGACAGAGTGGTGAAAGCTCATGATTCAAATATCCATGCATGACGTAAAGCAAAAAATTCCAATTATGACTGCTCATATCTCAAATTGCTCAGGACTTAGGGTCCTCATGTATTAACGCACCACTGTATTTCACATATATTTTTGTATAGTCTTATCTTTGTACATGTTGACACCTCCCCCCCCTTTTTTAAACCCTTACCTTCCATCTTAGAACCAGTACTATGTATTGGTTCCAAAGCAGAAGAGTGGTAAGGGCTAGACAATGAGGGTTAAGTGACTTGCCCAGGGTCACACAGCTAGGAAGTATCTGAGGCCAGCTTTGAATCCAGGACCTCCCATCTCTAAGCCTGGCTCTCAAGTCACTGAGCCACCCAGCTTCCCCCCACATATTCTCTTTTGAAGAAAAGGGATCATGCTCTTTGCATTTTCTCCATCAAAGGGCAACTGTGAATGAATAGCTTCATAAGATCAAAAAGTACCATATAAATGTGAGTCACTATTACTGTTAATAAGAAGAAAAATAATAATCCTGAATGGAGCCACATACCCCTGAGGTGAGTAAGAACAAGGGGCAAAAATATAAAATGCTTTGAAAGCCTTAAGTTGCTAAATAAATGCTACTTATTAAAAGTGCTTTCTTCTTTGATATAATTTGAGGCAAATCAAAGACTTAATGCCACCCCTAACATCACACCATCTCCCCCAGAATTCTACGTAGTTCTCAAAATATTGAGCATTGTGAGCATTCTTTTGAGCTAAAATTGCACATATCCTGTTATCTGGTCATAGAGGTCAAGCTTAGAGCTGATCCTCTGCCTTATGCTTATTTTCTCCAATAGCCCTGAAGTAGGTGTTGGCACTCCTCTTCAAGGGTATCCAGTACCAGTTAAGGACACATGATCTCCAAACATTCCTATGTTATGAACTTCTTTCCAGGTCTAGACATGTCTATCTTAAAATATATGTTCAGATACCTAGATTCAGGTGAAGCAAAAAAAAAATCCCCCCAAACAAAAGAATTCACACTTACCCAGATGAACTACTAGCCCCCTCAAGCTTCTATGTGGCATCAGTCAATATACTGCAAAGACAGAGGGGAAAAAAACCCTTCATAAGAAGTTTCTTTGTTGTGGGATGCAGAGTTGAACCCCTGGGGTGAGGGAAGGGTACCTTTTGCAAGAATGCAAGACTCTGAAACTTAGCTTAAGATAAAGAAAGAGAAATATATTAATTTAGGAAAGTAATGTTGAATCTGGCCAGGAGGGCAGTAGAGGTGGAAGCCTGCCTCCTTGATGGAAGAGCATGGATAGAAAGCTGCTACTTGGGAGGTGAGCATGGATGGAAAAGCTGGCCCCCAGAGAGCGCCAATTCTGGGGATTTTATACTCTTGACAACTGTGAGGACTTGACTCTGGAGCAAGGAGCTGGGGTGGGGGAGGTTTGCTTGAACGCATGGGGGTGGGGTGGACCCCCATGATTTGGAGGACAGATGAATGAGGTGTGTAAGTCAATGGGCCAATCAAAGGAGGGTAATCCTCAAGGTCAGATGTTTTATTGGGAGTGTGACGGTGTAAGAGAGCAGAGGAATTTCCCTGATAATAATTTGCCTGAGTCTGGATTTCATAGTCTCTGAGTTCCCTACTACTGACTCAGCTGGAAATAGCTGGTGTTGCCTTGTCTATGCCCTGTCCAACTATTAATTATACCTTTAATGCCCATGAGTCCCTTGTCATAGAGTAGTTTAATAGAAAATTGCCTCCTGAGAAGAAAGAGAGCAGGGCCTTAGGGAAATGAAGCATAAGATTGTGGGTCGTGTGGAATGGGGTAATGATCTGGGGAAGGGAGTAGAACCAAAAGACAGCCAACTTGTGGGAGGCACAGTTTGATATGGAAAGATGGTGAGATTTCAAGTCAGAAGTTGTACTTTTGAATTCTGACTTTCACCTACACTTGCTGTATGAGTTTGAGCAAGTCATCTTCACTTTCTAAATCTTTACTTCGTAGTCCATAAAATGGATGGAGTCTTTGTAACTACTTTCCTTTCTAATAATCTACGAATTGAAGGTACGATGCCAGAAATGTCTCAGATTCCAATGTTATGGGCTTCAGATGTGTACCCCTGGGGTTCGGGAAGGATACCTTGTGCAAGCATACAATGACTCCAAAACTCAGCTTAAAAACAAAAAGGGAAATGTATTAATTTAGAAAGTAATGTTGAGAGTGGCCAGGAGGATGGCAAGGTGGGACAGCAAGATGGGGAGCAGTTCCTGGGAGGACAGCATGGATGGAAAGGTTGTCCCCCAGAGGACATCAGTTCTGGGGATTTTATACTCTTTACAACAGATGCTGTGTCATGGTGTGGACTTGACTTAGAGTAGTAAACCCTCAGGCATTTGGTGGGGTGGGGTGGACATCTGACTGGGGTCTTCCTGGAAGCATAGAGATTCATCTCTTTGTCCATCTTAAATCTAGAGGACAATTAAGGAGGATAGACATCTCAGGACCCTAGGGGGGTCATTGGGTGTTTCTAGGTTCAGAGTCAGGAGGATACAAAGGCAAGGGAGTTCCCCTGGGTTTCTGGGAGAACAATGCCCATGTCCCCAAGAGAGTAGTTTTACACTCAGTCAATATAACTCTAGAGTTTATTGACAGTAAATAAAAAACGTGTAAACATATTCATTCAATACAAGAAGTTAGAGGAATTGTATCCCAGCACAGGAACTTACTGGGTCCTCTCTTTGATGAGGTAGGAAAATGAAAGCCCACATATAATTCCTTACAGAAAGGGAAGCTCCTTCCAAGCAAAGCCTAATCCTTAGGTGGCAGCTGGCAGGTAGAGGCTGTGTGGATTTATATTTAACAAACACAGAGAATTGAAGCCAGGGTTGTGGTGTAGTTAGCTCAAACTGGCTCCAGAGAGTTGATTCTAAAATTTTCTTTGTGAACATTTATATCTCAGAAATCAAGAAATGCTATAAATAAGGGCTCAATTCCTTGTTTTGTTGGTTGTTTAGACAAGGAAGTGAGGGGGAAATGGTAATAATGAATATTAAATATACCTGCTAATGTCCTAGAGAGCTGACTGTTAATAATAATGTTTAAATTATGTTTCCATTATACCTGTTTGGAATGCTTTACAAATGAATCAGTGTAAGCAGATCTCAGGCACCTTAGCATTTGCCTATCCTGAGCAACCTTGATAAAGTTTGAGGAGTTTATCGAATTTCTGTTATTGTCACTGCATGTACTCCTGGATCTCCACTGGTCACAATTGCCTTCTCGTTCTATATGCTTTCCTTCCTCTGAAGGAAGGAGCTCAATCTAACTGGCCTACAACAGCTCCTGAGAGGGGATAGGACACTCTGAAAGAAGTGGGTGAGGCCATTTTTACCTAGAACCTTGGTTCCAAGTTGGTTCAGCACCAGATTCTCCTCAACTTTTCCTCCCCAGTTTATTAGATAGTGCTGTGGAGGGGCTCTGGCTTCCTTGTGTCTATGAGCTTCTTGGCAATCTACTTAAGTTCTTTTTGAGGTTCAAGTTTAATTACCAATGAGGCTCCTCTGTGACCTTGTATAATAGCTCCCTGACCATCCCATTTGATACATGTTTGTAAAAACAGTGTCCAAATGAGTTAGGAGAAGCATTGCCAGGTCCTTGGGCCTGTAGCTTAGTGTACATGGGACACAGCCCAGATACACATGAGAGATACCACAGGAGGATGTATAATGAACCAAGCCAAGTCCCAAACATGTCCCTACTCTGGTTCTGTCTCTGTTAGAGTTCAGATAACACTTCGAAAATGAAGTAGCTCATTTCCTATGTCATTTTGGTTCATCCAGTTTGGGGCAAGCCAAGCACAATAAAATAGAATACAAAGTCATAAAGATTCTATTGGTATTTGATTAGCCACAGGCAAGTCAAACTCTATAGGGAGACTTCTTTTGTGATGTAATAGAGCTAGAAAGGTCGTTGGGGTTTTTTTTTCCACCTCAGACTGGAAGGAAAGTAGGGAGGAAACCATTTAGAAAGTTAATTAACTTTCAGTGCTCCAGTGCTGCCATTAACCATAAGACCAGGATATATTTATTTTCAGGTAAGGACTATGATCAAATAAAATTTAAAAATTTAAATGTAATAACTATCAGCAAAACTAAACAATCAAATAAATGCACAAAGTGGTGAAATAATATACAACTTTTAGCATCCAGTGATATAAAATTAAATGAATCAACAGAAAATAAGAAAGCAAAAATATATTTTGTTTTGTTTCCTCTCTTCCCTTCCTTTCTTTTTTCCTCTCTCCCTCCATTCCATTCTACCCTCCTGCTCTTCTTCCCTCCATCCCTTCCTTTCTTTCTTCTTTCCTTCCTTCATTCTCATCAATATGCTTCTGTTAGTTTCACTTGGTGTAATTTTTTTAAAAAAATGCTTATCTTCTGACTTACTATCAATGCTAAATATTGGTTTCAAAGAGGAAGAGTGGTAAGCAATGGGGATTAAGTGACTTGCCCAGGGTCAACAGTTGGGAAATGTCTGAGTTCAGATTTGAATCCTGGATCTCCCATCTCTGAGTTGTAACAAGGGAATCACTTTAAAAGACTGATATATATTAATTTAAGGTCGCCAAGGAATCAGCTATGTAATTCCTAAATGAAAAACTCAAGTCAGCCGTCAGCCTTTTTTGGAGTTTAATTACAATAGGAGTAAGAAAGGAATTAGAGATAGAGAGAGAAAAAAAGGGGGAGAAGGGAATAGGGCTTAAATACCCCTTCTGTTTAGGCTGGGCCAAAAGGCCCAAGCCCTTAGATAGCTGGGGCAAAGAAAAAAAGACCAGTCCCTTTCACTCACGTGTCCAAAATGGAGAAACAGTCTCAGAGGCCCCCACCTTCAGCTTCCTTCAGAGCAAGCCTTCTCAGAGCCCAGGAACCACACCGACCAAACCGCAACCACCCCCTTCAGCTCCAGACCCTCCTATCTTTAAGGAAACCATCCAAGTTCCTCCTCCCAGTTCTCCCATCTACCAATCACTCTTCATCAATCTTCCTGTGCCAATGGAGGCTCTAGCTTAACCCAGGACCGCCCAGAGGTTTCTGACTTTTGCACATGTATGTTGAAGGTCATATTTTCAAATGATTAAATCTTTACTCCTTTGCTACAGCCCTTTCTAAATCCTGTTAACTTGAGTATGGTAGAGATTGGAATAATTAAATTTTGATCTAGGCTGCAGCCCTTACTCAATCCTATTAGGACTGAATAGGGTGGAGATTTATTCCAAGTATCTCCATTGTATCAATTCTAAAATCAATCAAGACTCAAAGAAATTCCTGTTCTATGCTTAAGCATAGGTCAAAGTCCTTTCCATTGTTCAGCAAAGGGTTTCTGTCCTAAAGTAATCTTAAGAAGGGAAGAGAAGGAACCTCCCATGCCAATGGGGTTCCCATTCCAATAGACTATCAGTAAGAAATTTTCCAAGTATGAAATATCCCAATGGTGAAATTTCCAACATTTATAAGTCTAAGGAAATTTGAGGTTTACAGAGTCTGGCTTTCAATGTTATGAGCTACCTAGCTACTGTTGACTGGGAAAAAACACAGAATTATTAAATAGTCAGAAAAACCACGCAGGAAAGGGGTACAGTGCTGAGCTAGGCCTCTACACAGAGCTGCACATCACAAGCCCACACAGAGTCCAAGCATTGAACTCTGGATGCTCTGGTCACTGACCACTAGGAATGCCAATCATGCTAGATTGGACAATTCCAAGGAGCCATTAAATTTGGGAAACTTAAATACCTTTCTAGGGCAACATGGGGTACTGAGGATGAGAGAGATAGTTGGTTGGATTTATAATGGTAACAAAGGAAAATGAGGAGTTCCAGACAGGAATAACAGTGAAGGCCTGATGCTTTACAATGGATGCAGAAGGGAAAGATCAAGCCAGAGGCAGAGCCACATAGTATAGCGATAGTCTCTCGGTGACCGAGAATGACAATTGTCTTTGTGCATTATCATCTATTGATGCACCCTCATGTGGCTTTGAAGTCCAAAGACTGAGGTGCAAAGTTTGTGGCACATGGGGCATGGGACTCCAGTTGTTACGGGAGGTGTGCTTGTGGCCTGGTGTCGGCTTTCAAGCGCAGTGGCAAGACGTCAACGTCTTTCATCTTCAAAGGTCATGGCGGCATGGTTAATGTGGGCTCGCCAGCTGCTTCTGACAGAGGCAGCGAGTTCTAGTTGCTTTGGTGTAATGTCAGCCCACTTCAAGTTGGACTTTAGCTGATCCTTGAATCTTTTCTTTGGTCGGCCTTGTTTCCTGAATCCAGCTGACAGTTCACCATAGAATACCTGTCTTGGTATTCGCTGTGGGTCCATGTGGATGGCGTGTCCAGACCATTGTAGCTGGGTTTTGAGGACCATGATTTCGATGCTGGTGGAGTTGGCTCTGTCGAGGACTTCCTGGTTGGTGATTTGGTCCTGCCATCGGATCCTCATGATTGACCGGAGAGAGCTTTGGTGGAATTGCTCCAGCTGTTTCATGTGCTTCCGGTACAGTGTCCATGTCTCACAACCGTACAGGAGAGAGCTGAGGACCCCTGCGTTATACACTTTGAGCTTCACTGCAGTGCTTATACCGCGGTGTTGGAGGACTTTGGAGCGCAGCCGCCCAAGTGCCTGGCTGACCTTTTGGATCTTGGCATTAATCTCATGGTCTAGGGACCCGTCCTTGGCGATGGTGCTGCCCAGGTACTTGAAAGTGTTGACGTTGGAAAGCTGTGTGCCGTCGATTGTAATGCACAGCTGGTTAGTTGGCCTTCCTGGTGCAGGTTGGAACAGCACCTCTGTTTTGCTGAGGCTGATAGTCAGGCCAAACAGTTTTGATGCTGTAGAGAACCTCTCCACAATGGTTTGGAGATGATTTTCTTGGTGGGCCATGAGAGCACAATCATCTGCAAAGACAGCTTCCAGGATGAGTCTCTCTGTTGTCTTTGTTTTTGCAGTCAGGCGGTGAAGGTCTAATAGTGAGCCATCCAGTGGGTATTTGATGTAGACTCCCAGGTCTAGATCCATCACAGCATGTCGTAATACTTGGGTGAAAAATAGGTTGAATAGTACCGGAGCGAGGACACAGCCTTGTTTCACACCATTGGAGATGTTGAAGTGATCGGAAGTCTCTCCACCAGATAGGACTTCCCCTGTCATGTCGACATGAAAGAGCTGGATCAGTTTGATGAATTTTGCTGGGCAACCAAGCTTGCTGAGGATCACCCACAATGCATCCCTATTCACTGTGTTGAATGCCTTTGTCAGGCCTATGAAGACAATGTAGAGGCTCAGGTTCTTCTCAAGGCTTTTTTCCTGCATTTGCCTCACTGTGAAGACCATGTTGATGGTGCTACGATCTGGTCGAAAGCCACATTGTGATTCAGGCAGGTTCTGCTCTGAAACAGATGACAGGAGTCTGTTGAGTATAACACAGGCGAGGATCTTTCCAGCAGTGGAGAGTAGTGAGATGCCTCTGTAGTTGTCACAGGCTGCTCGTGCGCCTTTGTTCTTGTGTAGGGCTACGATGGAGGCATCTCTGAGTTCTGGGGGCATGTCTTCCTCTTCCCATATGCTGGTCAGCACTATGTAGAATGCCTAGAGTGCCTTTCCATTTAAGGCCTTGTACACCTTGGTTGGGATCCCATCTTTACTGGGTGCCTTGCCTGCACTCTTTTGTTTAATGGCTTTTTGGACTTCCTCTATTGAAGGAGGGACGTCAAGTTGTTCAATGGGGCAGTTTTGGGGGATCTGCTCAAGGGTGCTTTGGTCGACTGCAGAGGGTCAGTTGAGAAGCTGACTGAAGTGTTCTTTCCACCTGTTGCTGATGCCTTTTTTATTTTTTATGAGAGTGTCACTGTCAGAGGATAGCAAGGGAGTGGTGGTGGGTTTTAATGGTCCATAGACAGTCTTGAGGGCACTGAAAAATTGTTTGTAGTTTTTTGTATTAGCAAAGCGCTGGATTTCTTCTGCCTTTTTTCCCCACAATCGATCTTGCATCTTCCTGATCTCACACTGTGCCATGGCTTGGAGAGACTTGAATCTGTCCTTTTTAGGAGCAGAGTTTGGGTTATTTTGCCACTCCATAAAGGCTTTGTTCTTTTTGCTCAATAGGTCTTCAATAGCAGTGTTGTTCTCCTCAAACCAATCCTGGTGGTTGTGTTGTTTGGGGCCTAGGACTGCCTTTGATGTTTCCTTCACTGCATCTCTGAACTGGTTCCATTTCTTGGTTGAGCTTCCAGTGAGTGGTCCCTTGGCAGACAGCTTGTCTTTCAGGCAGGACTGGAATGTTTGCAAATAAGATGGATCTCTAAGACGACTCATGTTGTAAAATGCACGAACTGTCTGGGCGCATTTTGGATGGTGAGGCACAATGCGCATTTGAAGAGTTGCTCTAACCAATCGGTTGTCTGTCCAGCATTCAGCTCCTCTGATGGCTCTGGTGATCTGTACATTCTGGATGTCTCGCCGGCGTACAATGATGTAGTCAATGGGATGCCACTGTTTTGATTGTGGGTGCATTCACTTTGTTTTATATTTGTTCACCATTCTGAACACAGTGTTCATGAAGGTGAGTTCAAACTCTGAGCATTTGCTGAGTAGCAGTAGGCCGTTGTTGTTCATTTTGCCCACACCATGTTTGCCAAGCACTTGTTTCCATCTTTCATGGTCCTGGCCAACACGGGCGTTGAAGTCTCTCAGTAGTATCAGCTTGTCATTTGTGGGCACTGAGTGCAGGACAGCACTCAGGTCAGAGTAGAACTGCTTGCTGGTCTCCTCTGTGCTGGTCAGTGTTGGGGTTACATAGGTAAAGCCACATAGGTAAAGGATTTTGGCCCAAGGGGAGAAACCACTGGGACAAAAAAAAATACTGGACAGCTAATGGGTTTAGCCCTCCCCTCCTTAAACTACTTTAAGGTCTATTGTTAGTCTGAGACTAGTGAAGTTGGACTTTCCCTCTGGGAGAAACTCTCAGGTGACCAGGTCAATCCAGGGGCTTTCACCTTCAAACTAAGTAAACCGGAGGTCATAAATCTTACTAGGCTACAAATTTGGGGGCTTCTCGATTCCATGTTGACACTACCATAAAGTTTCCATTACTTTAATGTACTTTAATAGATAAGAGTAGATGGTCCTTGAAGGCAGTTATTGCATATCATATCTGTCTTTCTATTTTAGCAAAGAACTTGGCAGTTGATATAGACTCATTGAATTTAAGAATCTGTCAACTTTATGGATTATCCTACCATTTCCAATTTCTTGTTAATACAATTAAAGAAGTTCTGACTATTTTTGTATACATATATTATTAATACCACTTTTTAATATTAAGATAATAGAGTCCTGTGGATCATGGTTAAAAGAGATGCTAAGATAGTAGGTGATTTTGATGAACTATTTCAAGGAAAGTACTTAGTTGAGGCTAGTTGGAGTGTTTTGGTTTTTTTTTTTTAAAGGAAATTTCTATTGTGTTGAAACAAAATAAAATATATTAATTTTCTTTAAAAGCTCTACCTTCTGTCTTATTCTAAGGCAGAAGAGTGGTAAAGTTTGGCAATAAGGGTTAAGTGACTTCTCCAGGGTCACATGCATCAGACAAAAGTTCTCTATCCACTGTGCTATCTAGCTGAGCCAATTAATTTTTTAAAAGCTCCTGGCAACATTGAACTTATCTTCTCTCCCTGACAACTTATTTAGACTTTTCACAAAATGTCAATCCTGGACAAAGGATAAAAAAATCATTAGTTGAAATCTGGCCTCAGACACTTACTAGAAGTGTGTCTCAGCAAGTCACTTAACTTTGTGAGTTAGTTTCTTCATCTATAAAATGCAGCACTTACCTCAGGGTTGTTGAAAAGACAAAATGAGGTATTTATAAAATACTTTGCAAATTTTTAAGCTTCATAAATACTAGCTATAATCTGTTCCAAACAATTTCATGGGCTTCTTTACAAACCCTCGAGTTTGGGTCAAGCATTTTGCAATCCAAACTACATAAATGAGAACTATTGTTCACATAGGTAGCCCAGTGGATAAAGCATTGGACTTGGAATTAGGGAGACATCTTTCTGAGTTCAAATCTGGTCTCAGATACTAGCTGTATGACCATGGGCAAATCACTTAACCCTATTTGCCTCCATTCTTCATCTGTACAATGAACTACAAGAGTGCATCTTGTGAAATCCATAGAGAAGCTGATCCAACAGGAATAGATGGACTGAGAAAGGAATCTAATTGTCTTGCCTTGTTCTTTAGCATTTATGATCTCTCTGGATGTAATCAGGTTCTGTATTATGTGAGTGACCACATGGAGAATTTTCCAAGAAAACACTTGGTGATTCTGAATATAGGTTATCAAATTCAGAATTCAGGTTCTCACAGAGTATGTGTATGTGCGTATGTGTATTAATATGTGTTTCTTAATGTGATCCTTTGCAGTATTAGGTCTCTTGGTGGAGGCCTGTGTCTTGTTGCTAAAAATCAGATGAAAGCCAGAAAACATTTAGCCTTCCTTTGAGAATACAGCTGTTGTGTTTTGTTTAGAACAGATGAACCCATGGTAACGTGACCATGGTTCTCTTACCAGTATCACTCAATTTTTTTCTGTTTGAAGAAGTTGAGTTTTAGGAAAGTTTATCTTAGCAAAGTGGTTTAATAAGACTCAAGGCCTAAGACTGTTTTCCCATCATAAGTTCTATCACAGCTAGTCTGAGAACCTCACAGGAAACTATAGAAGAGAGAACACCCAAGAGAAGAGTGAAAACAACAGAGTTCTAAAAACAGCAAGACTAATCTTGGTGTGGCCTCTATTACTTTTCCAAGATATCGAATAAGAAGGCTGCCTGTAGAAAGTTGTATCTATCCCTACAGGGAAAAAGTTCAGGATTTATAGCACTTCCAGTTAACAAAGGACACAGGAGTCGAAAGCCCTGCTGATAGTGCCTTCTATGAAAAGATATAGTTGTAGCAGAGAGATATCTCTCCAACAAGCTAAAGAAGGAATTTAATAGAAAAGCTAAAAGAGCTGTATCCTTCCCTCTCCACAAGAGAAATATTTATTAGCTACAACCTTCCCCTGCAGAGGTTGATGATGGTGGAACAAGTTATTAAACAAAACAGTTGGAGTATACACTTGGATGTTGTAAGGATGATATTAGAAAATAAGTATTGTTTTATTAGTTTAGGGATAAGAATTAAAGTGGCTGCTTGAGAAAAGAACTGGAGTTTGAAGCAGAGCTGAGAGAGCATGTTAATTTCAGATGTGACAGCTATGACCATTTTCCTATGTCAACTACTCTCTCTGGCAGTTGTCAGAGACACCCTCTCAGAGACTCTCTCTCAGGGCTGGAGGAGGTAACGTCTTTGCACCTCTCTCTCTCTGTCTGAAGGAAAGATCTGAAGGAGTTCAGCATTATCCTTTCCCAACCTGGGAAACAGTATTGAATACCTAGTGTGGTTTTATAGATTGTTTCACTCTGAGAAGACCAAAGAAAACCCTGGTCTTTGGTTTGTTAAGACTCATAGTCCTAACTGGATTCTTGTTGAGACTTAACTAGCTAGCCTTTGCTATTTTATAATTTGAAGGTTAAGTTAAGATTTATAAGGATAATAGTAGTAGTTTTTATTTAGATAGTATAAATTTGGGTGAGTCAGATCAAAGAGGATTAGTGTAGCCTGTGAAATATAGGAGAAGTGGTTCCTTGTGGAACCTGGGAGTTTATTTGGGTGGATTTAGAATCCCTTAGAATTAGAAATCCTTTATTTATCTTTATATATCTCAATAGATATTTTATTTTTATAATGAGTTTCTTTAATGTCCTTGCACCTGGCCCTGAAGGGAAGTTCACATTTGAACTTCACTTCATCACTGAGGATACTTTTGATTACATCTATCAAAGGTATCCAAAAAGTATCTGAACAGTTTTGAAAAGTTTTGAACCTATATTGGAACAGTTTTTCCATCTAAATATTTTATTTTTATAACTCATCAATTTATTTTTACAAGACTATTGGGGTAAAGGAAGATGTCAGAGAAGGGAGTAGCTAAGATACAATGGATGATAGGGAAAAGTCCTATAGAGAGTAGAAAGAAGCCATTAATAGAAGACATCAACAGCTTTGTAGCATTAGGAGTATGAGTTGTCATTCAAAGCATATGACTCTCCAGATCACAAGTATTCCCTGTATGTGAATACCTATATCTGGGTATAATTGCCACCTCTTTCCTCCATTTGTGAATGCCACATGTATGATTCTTATGTAGTTCTGCTCTAAAGGGACAGTGAAAAGGATTAATATGGGAAAATGGTTTATATGATTGCACATATAAAATCTCTATCAGATTACTTATCATCTAAGCTAAGGGGGTGGAGTGGAGAAGGGAAGGAGAGAATTTAAGACTTAAGTTTCTTTTTAGAATGTTGAAACTGAAAAAAAGAAAGAGCCCATGGACCAGTGATGTCGAACTATAGAAAGGTTTAGATAATTTGAAAAGTCCAGAAAAGAAGAAGAAAAAGAAAAAAAAGAAAGATAGGATGTTAAAACTGGGGGTAGCTGGGTAGCTCAGTGGATTTAGAGATGGGAGGTCCTAGGTTCAAATCTAGCCTCAGACACTTCATAACTGTGTGACTCTGGGTAAGTCACTTGATCCCCATTACCTAGCCCTTACCACGCTTCTGCCTTGGAATCAATACATAATATTGACTCTAAGGTGGAAGGTAATGGTTTAAAAAATGTTGAAACTTTTTTACATGTAATTGGGGGGAAATAAAATAGCATTTAAAACTAAAAGGGGAGCATGTTGTTGTAGAAAAGAAAGCAGTGTAAAATCACTGGAAGAATATTGCAATTATGGGCTTCAGTTTCAGAGACATGCTTGTGATCATGAAAAGCACCACATAATTTCTCCAAAGCAATACAGCCAATTCTCCTCCCTTTCAATTTTCGGCCAGTCTCATTGTCTATGCAGAGTATTTGTCAAAGATATATGTACTTGGAGACCACCTCAATGGGCTTTACATTCAACTGCATATGATAGTCTTTCTAGCATCCAGCTGAAAAATGAGACCACTAGCACTTTATCTCTATTTTGTCTTGCTCATATGAATACTTTACCAATAATAATAATAGAGCATTTAAAATCCAAGAGGACAAATGCAGATTCAGTGAAATCATGAGACCATCTAGGAGAGCAATGATATAAATTCCCTCTGGTATGGGTCTGTGCTTGCTTAAAGCCATCAATGAGAGGAGTTTCCTGGAGAAAATGTCAGTTTTAAGTTGTAAATTGTTTCCACTGCATTGGAACAGATATCATTTCCAAAGGCAGGGGAACAGGAAAGGACATAGAAAAATATTGCTCAGGTTCCGTCTGAAGCTAAGGATGCCTCCCTAATAGAATTCAGCTACCATGCAGGGCCATTCATGTCTGTAAATGGTAACTCCTTTCCTTCTCATAAGGGACAAGTCAAGAATGGCTTCACCATCTTTATAATAGTATTAGAGCTGTCAAGTCCTCCCCTGTTAGCATATAGTCATGTATGCCCAGGTTCAATGCCCTGAAGGCAAAAGGAAAATTCTAGAATAGTCATTACCTACTTAGAAATGAAAGGATATTAAAGATCAGTAATGATGAGCTCAGATTATGGCCAATTGGCCACAATACCAGTGACTTGAATTTCAACAACCCTGAAGTCATTGCTTTACAAGAACTCTGTTGAATATGTAGAACATCCGGAAGTTCTTTTTAAAGGTGGGAAAAGCACAACTCAGAAAAGTGACACCCTAGTAAAGGTTGAAACTGGTTTTCTCATCCTGAAGTCAGTCCAGTTCTCAGTTCTTGGAGCATATTCCCAGGGGGCACTACTCTATACAGTTCCAAGACTTGTAATGGATGACTGAAACTGTAGATATAAGTGAACCTCTGCTGACCCCATATATATATGCTCACTCTCCCTACTCTTGTCCCTCAGCTTGATGCTCTGTAACCTTCTACCCCCCTATAAAAAAACCCTTCAAAAAGTGAAAGTGGAAGCAGAAGAGACCATTGAACCTTGGTGCTTCTTGGTCAGGATAGCTGAAACCTTGAGTGGACCCTTTGTTCTTCATGGTCAGGTAACAAACCACAGGAGGTGGCACTTCTATAGTTGATCACAGATAACTGAAATCTTGGAAGGTACTGTAATAACTAAAATAAATAATATTATTTCTACCTATATATGTGTGTGTGTGTGTGTATATACACACACACACACACACATATATATTTATAAGTTTATTGGAAAGGTAGACAATGTTCCTATAAGTAATCTGACCGTGTGGTGCCTAGCCTGCCAGTCTCTACCTCATTCCCTCTCACCTCCCTGCTGTCTCTTCTCATGGTTCTCTCATTGGTCTTCCCCTGATTCTGCCCCAAACCTTAACTTTTATTCACGTACAGAACCTACACCAATGCAACCCCGGTGCAACTGTTGTATGTCAGGAATGTTTGATAGACAGGTAAAGTTACTTAGGAGGGGGAGAGGATGAGTTTCCTTGACACAGTAGGACTGTGAATAAGGGGGTCCTGTAAAGGGTGAAATTATGGTTGAGTCTGAAAAAAACTAAATTTAAGTGGTTGCCAAGGGAAATCCCAAATAATAAAATACCCAAGTCAGCTGCCAAATTTTATGGTGATTTAATTGATAGTGGAGAAGATTAAAAAGGAGGAAGAAGAAGGAGTAGGTTTTTCTCTCCCTCTTCCCCTGCCTGATTAGTATCCTGCGGGGAGATCAGGAGATAAGGGAGTAAGGGTTTGGAGTATGAAGGAGGAAGGAATCAGCCTGAACTTCAAAGGGCCTCAGCTAAAGTGCCCGAACCTGAAATCAGCTCCAGGGCAAAACTCACCACCCAACACTCCAAGATGTCAGAACGTTTAGCACGCTGCCAGTCAGAGTTGTCTCTCCAGGGAAAGAGGAGGGGCCAGGAAGTGCTGTGACTTATATGGATGTTTTTACATCATTTTTCTGCATCTCATCTGTACCAATGAGGACTTAGCTTGACTTAGGACAGCCCAGAGGTCTGTCCTTTTTTTTTTTTTTTTGCACATGTCTGTTAAAGGCCATCTCCTCAGATAATTAAATCTTGAGTTTGATGCAGACCTTCAAAATCTTGTTAAACTGAGTAGGGTGAAGAATGTAGAGTTTCTAAGACCTGATTCTGTTATTCTAAGTATCTCCATTGTTACTGATCAGGAAATACCTAAATCAGATCTTCTAAAGAATGGTCTGATTAGGGTGGAATAGTTTTGAAATTCACAATCTCCCCCTGAGGCCTGAGGAAGACTAGTCTCTCTGATGGTTCATGTAAACATACCAGCTATGAAATTACAATAGTTAGAGATAAGGAGAAAATAGGAGAGATAGAGAGAGACAACAAAACCAATGTTTTGCTGGGTGCATTGACAAAAGTCAGTTAGGGGGCAGCCTACTTTGTCATAAGAGTGTACATTCAAAATAAATGTTCAATCATCCTTCAGTTCAATCAAACACACCCCAAGGTTCATTCTTGATCTTGATGTAATGTAGGTTTTCTGGCATCTTTCTGCAACAGTTCATTCTCTGGATTTAGGAATTAGCAAGCTTCATTCTTGAAGATCTTTCTTGAACAAAAAAAATAATTTCAAAATCTTGGATTTTTATTAAAATACAATCCCCCCTGAAGTGGGTGTTTAAAAAAAAACCATCCAGTTCAGCTCAGGATGCATTGTTGAGTTATGGGGGTGTATGAGTCAGTTATTAAAAGAATTCAAAAACAATAAAAACAAAACAAACTAAAAACAAAACAAAAATATATAAAGGGAAAAATATGGAAGGAAGTTAAACTTTTGGAAGAAAGAAAAAATAAAATTCAAAATCAGAATCAAAATACCAAAATCTATGTATATAAAATGTTGAGTAAGCAAGAATAAATTCATAATGGGCCCTTGTACAGGTTCAATTGAAAGTAATTTCTATCCCACAAGTTTGTAGGACAGAATGCAGTAATATTTCACTTACCCACGTACAGCCAGGACTACAGGAAGTTGCCATACTGTAAGAAGGAAAGGAACTAGAATTCTCTTTTGATAGGGAAGCATCATTTCCTGGTCTGATTTTTAGTCATTTTCAGGGATATAGGGAGCCAGCATGATAGTCAAATTTTGGTTCTTGTATGAGTACTTCACAAAGAGTGTAGAGTCCTACTGTATTTCTTAACTGGGAGAGTGAACTTAGACTAACACTTTCTCTGTCCCCCACATGGTGTTATGTGAGCTGGGAAGTGAGAAGGGGTCATTACTAGGGTCAGTTGCTAAATGAGAGACATAATGGAAGATTTACTGTTTATATTTGCCAATGATATTGCTGATAATGAAAATAAGGATGATGATATTAATTACTAACTGAAGGTTTATAAAGAAGATAAGTTCATATCCTAAATTCATTTGAATATGAAAGGCAATTAAAAAAATCTAACTGTATGATAGTATATAGAACATTAAGTATAAGGGGACACTAGCAGGACACTGACTTCTCCAGGACTCTGTGTTTAAGTTCCATAAAATATAATTAATTTGTAATAATAATAAACTGTGTGTACTTATTTAGAGAATACAGGGATTCAGGACCACATTATCACCACTAGAAATTATAGTTGGGTTATCCTTAAGGAGTAAGGATTTATTGAATAATGCAGAAGATCCAGAGAAGGATAAACTGTAGCACATCCTTAGACACTGCAAATTTGAGTAACTAATGAACACTGAGCAAGACGAAGTGTTGTCTAGAATTTTATACCTGAAGTGTCCTCTCTTTCTTGGATTCAGAAGAAAACCCTTCCAATATATTTGATAACTCAAACCACCAAGGGTACCAGAACCAGTCTGTTATCAAGCAGAAGTATTGCCTGCCTGTTATCCATACATAATACACGCTGGGAGCCATCAGACCACGACACCTTGACAGAGTCATGCGTGGTAGCTGGGGAGACCACAGAGTGGTCATTGGCGAGATGTGATTGCCCACCCAACCCCCTTTTACATGACTTCTTTCATCAATGCCCCTTATCTATGAATTGACATGATCATTATTCCCCCTAATCTCAAAAGAAATAATGCAAGAGCAAAACACCTGTACCCTAATTCTCCAAAACATCACCAAAACATCAGAGCCTTAAACCCAATCTCAAAAAGACTGTCATGGGTTAACTTTTACTTAGGTACATAATTCCCAGCAAAACTGCAGCTACAGGCCAAGCCAAAAACTTTCCCACATACAGAAGCCTATTCTCATGAAGTCAGCACACAAATCAATCATAGAGGCCCAAGAGATAAGTACAAGTACATCAAGCTTCAGTATGCCTCAGTGACTCGATCACACAAATCAGTAACTCCCTAGAAGCCACCAGTCTAAATTTGAATTGTGTTCCCAGACCCCTCAGCCTCCATGATATGATTGTTGAATTGTCTTCTAAGAACTGCTGATTAATTATTCCATTTTATTAAAAGCAATACATAATTTTCCTTGATTGTAAGATCAAAACTTCTCACAGGGTAATGAGAAAATTAAGCCACCTGTGACAAAAATCATTTATCTTGTGTGCAATTTTTATTCTGTCTGTAATCACAATACAAGAATATAGAATGTTAATCAAGTGATTTGTTAAAAGTTGATGTATCACTTTTCCAATTATCTCTCTTTGATTTTGTGTATATGTATGCCAAGAGAATGGGTATAAAAATAAAGATCAGACATAGGGAAAGGGGAGCAGCTGTTAGATGCAAAGCAATCCCATGGCTGTTATGATTAAGCTGTCTTCCGTTTGTTATTTTTGTTGACTGATCATTCATCACCATTCGGGATAACCTGGAGTCTCAGGCAAGGGTGTACTTTGCCTGTGACAAATACAGACTCCTAAAAATGGTAGAATATTTTTATAAGTAGAGCCATAAGAAATACTCATAATTCCCAAATTATATAAACTAAAAGCTTGTAAAATATAAGGACCAAGCAAAGAAAACTAAAGCCAAATGGGAACAGGATACTATGCCTGCCATCTTATCTGCTCAAAGATACTTTGCAGTGGATCAGCAGAAGATAAGCTTGTTGCTTATATGAGTTGCTTGCATTAGGGATGCTAATGATAGGGGAAAGCTTAAAAAATTATGCAGTAAGTAAAATTTTTCTTCATAGCCCCCCTTTTTTCCCTTGACACACTTATCTTTCACTGTTTTGTTTCTCTTTATCCACTACACGCAGTCAAGGACTCTCATATTTTGTGAGTCCATTCTATTTGTTCCCTTCCTGGTTTTGCTTCTGACCTGCACTATGCCTGTGTTGCCATATCATCCATGAACTTCCCTCAATGTCTGGGACCTGTTTACCGAATTTTGAAATATTCCTACCCTTGAACATCCTTCTGTCATGTCTGCCCTCTTTACCCATGTGTTAGATCCTCCTTGGTCCTTCATATTGGGGAGGTGCCCAGACTGGCCAATCATCATTCCCCTCTTAGCTCTGCTTCTGACTTTCACACCATGCCCCTTGATAAGTTCTTTCTAGGTATGAAAGAAAAATTTATGTGTTCCATTTGACTCTATAGTTTGATTATGAAGAGTACAACATTAATGCCTGCCATGTTGTGAAAAGGACTTGGAATAAGGAATCCTGGGTCTGATTTCTTGGCTTATGACACCAACAACTTGTGTGACTAAGAATATTGGCTAACTTCACTATCCTCATCTTTAAAATGGTTGTAATGTTCCTGGAACTCCTCACCTTGTAGGTTTGCTATAAGTAAAATAATAAAGAAACATGTGTTATTGTTGCTATTGTTCTGATCTCAATTCTAGATTTTCCCATCTTTAGTGGGGTTCAGATAAAAATAGTTCCAGGACAAGTCTCTGTCCTGCTCTTTTTCTTCTATAAGGACAGAAGAGCCAATGTCTTTCATATATTGTGAATTCTTTCTGCCTCTTCTTTCTCTGGTTTTGCTTGTGCACAAATAGAGCTTTTTCCACTGTTGCACAAGTGGATACGTAGAAAGGAAAACTGAATCAAGCTTTGGCCTTTCTTCCACTGAGGTGGAACAGATAGCAGTTGGGATGTTAGAGTGAAGATTGATGGACAGCAATGACAGTTGGTGGGGGGAAGGGAACTGGGAGAGTGACAGTTGCTCTTGAGGAGACTTTTTCCTGGCCCTCAGGCTGGAAGGAGTGCTCTCTCCCTGTCTCTGGATAGAAGTTCCTGTATTTCTGGATTTTTCCCAACTGTGTGCTCTACCTGGATTCCTGTGATTATGTCATTGAACAAAATGATTTAAGGGGAGCAGTTTGACCTGTAGCAATGATCTTTAGGGCATTAGTCCAAAGAGCAGGCCCAACCAGCTCTGAAGGTCAGAACCTTTTCTTCCTCTTACTGCCTACTGCTAACGACTTTGAACTTAATAAAGCTAACACAGATATAGAATAGACAGGAATAAAGAAACCTTCCACAAGCCTGTGAGGCCTGGCCTCAGCACAAAAGCTGAGAGAGACTCAAAACCCAATCTGTGGCAAAGTATAGGGCAATCCCTATTCCTGCTGC
The DNA here is from genome assembly GCF_027887165.1 of Monodelphis domestica. NCBI lineage: Eukaryota > Metazoa > Chordata > Mammalia > Didelphimorphia > Didelphidae > Monodelphis > Monodelphis domestica. Next base: position 299,475,553 of record NC_077232.1, on the reverse strand, counting down.
CCTGATTCCTTACCAATCTAAACTTGTTATTAAATTCATCTTTAATAAATAAATGCAGTCAGATATCTTTGTAGGAGTGAGGGGACCCTGAAGGGAGTAAGAGTTTTTAGGGGAAAATGTTCTCTATAACCTCAAGTACTCCCAAATCTTGAGGTGACCGTCCATGCCTCTCCCCTCTTTCATCCCTGGTATATTATCTGTCCTCAGAATATTTTATTACAGTTTGAATAATTAATTTGCATAGTTGAATAAAAGCATTTTAAGAATATAAGCTACCTTCTGTGGGTGTACTACAAGTATCCTACCCCAGTAACTAACAAGCCAATAGGGATGATAAGTACCTCATCCTATTTCCACAAGATTCTGTTTTCTACTAGGTATCCATATATAGAAAGCCTTTTCTTCTGTGTAGATAGAAATTCTGAGTACTTGACATTAAAACACTGATTAAAAATGTTTTTTCATTTTTATGGATAATTGTGATGGTTATTTTCATCCAGGCCACACAACATTGCCTATCTTTGTTTGGCTTTTCTCCCATGCACCAAACAGTTGCCCTCACAACAAGCAGACTCCTTCCTTAAACGATCCCACTTTTGTGGAAGACAGCATCACATGCAGATTTCAGCCACGGGATGCCAAACTACAAATGTTCCAGCCTGAATGATTAATGAAAAGAAATTACAGCATAAGTGATGAGAAATTTACAAGATGCTTTTAATATAATTAAAAATAATGTCTCTATTGGCTCTTACTTCTTCTCACACAGCCTTGTCTTGGCTTATTTCCAGAAATGACACATTTCAGAGAGTAATTGGAGAAAGCATTATTGGGAACAAGGGAATGCATTTCCATTCTTGGAAGTCAGATTGGGTTGATCAGTGACAGTGGCCTTTATTTTCCTTTTCCATCTACTATATGAGAAAATTAGGGTCTTTTGCCCAGGAGTATAATATCAGAAGAACTCTATATCAGGGAATGAAAGGATTCTTTTTTAAAAAAGGACATGGTATAAATATGATTAGACAAGCAAGTCTTCAGTAAATATAGAATTAAGGAGATGATCTAATCTAAGTCCTCTGTTCTACTATCACATCCTGTGTCTATGATCATAAATTAGTGTTACTGTTATTAATAATTCTTATTGTCTTCTTTCTTGAGTGTAAAGGAAATGGACTGATATAGTTTAATTCAGACCATATCACTTCCAATCTAGGCCTTTGTCTACTTTCTGAGGAACATAGTGTTTCAGAGTTAAAAGTATCAGTGACAATCTAGGCCAGACTTTGGCCTATAGGCCATCTGTTTTTGTGCTGCACAAGAACAAATAATGATTTTGTCATTTTACATTAAAATTTTATTGTATTTTAAAATGCAAAAGGAAACAACAATAAATAATTTCACTGGAGATAATGACAACAATGAGACAACAGACCAAATTTTGTGAGGTGCAGTCAAAGCAGTATTTAGTGGAAAACATTAGTAAATAAGATAGCAGATCAATGAATCGATCATGTAGTGAAAAAAAAAAACAACAATACTATAAAATGACAAATTAAACCCCAATAAAATGCTCAAATAGAAATACTGAAAATCAAAGAAGAGATGAATAAAATTGAAAGATAAAAAAAACCCAACAACATTGAACTAATACATAAAACTAGGAACTGGTTTTTATGCAAAACAACAATAAAATAGGTAAGCCATTGGCTAATTTAATTTAAACAAAGAAAAAATAAATCCAAATCATCAATCTTAATAATAAAAATCATGAATGTACAATCAATGAAGATTAAATTATTTATTAGGAAAAAATTTTGCTAACTTTTGCCAATAAAATAGACAATATAAATAAAATAAATGAATATTTTATAAAAATAAAAATTGATCAGATATAAAAGAGGAAATAGAATATTTAAATACCCTATTTTAGAAAAAGAAATTGAACAAGCCATAAATGAACATTTTTTTAAGCCCAGGATGAGATGGATTTACAAATTAATTCTAGCAAGCATTTAGAAACTAATTAATTCTAATGGTATATAAACTATTTGAAAAAAAAAAGTCCTATCAAACAAATTCTTTCTATGACATAAATATGGTTTGGATACCTAATGTTAGGGTAAAATTTAGGATTGTTGACTGAATATATTATTTTAGTGGTCGCCAGGGATTAAAATTCAATTCCAATGAAATACTCAAGTCAGTTTGGGGTTTTTTGGTGGTTTAATTACAATAGAAGGAAGAAAATAAGAAGAAGGAGAGGGAAAGGGTACAACATTTTCTACAGCCTGGTCTAAGTCAAGGGGAGTTCAGAGGCCTCAGCCAAGTGGCCTTCTCAGAAAATTTAAATCTAACTTGACTTCCAGCTACAAAGCCTCCTCCAAAATAAGGGGCCTCCTTGGAGGATAGTGCCTTTATCAGGTCAAGGAAAAGAGGAGTCAGCCTTCTCACTCACCAAGGTCCTTCAGGGAAACCTCCTCACCTAAACCACACTATAGAGCTCCTCCAAGTGACCTTCACTGCCAAAGTCCGCCAAAGCCGGGAGCATGCCAAATGCCACCAAAAGCTTCCAATGACACCGAGAGAGTGCTCACAGGAAGTGGCATGAAATATATAGCCAGTTCTTTACATCACTTCCTGTGTCTCACATGTACCAATCACTTCCTGTGTCTCACATGTACCAATGGTGGCTTAAGCTTGGCTTAGGACAGCCCAGGGTTCAGTCAGTTGTTTCTGAAAGTGGGGGTGTATAGGGTGTGTACATTCCTTGGTTGCTAAAATTCTAAAGACTAAGCAGGATGGAGTAAATCTAAAATTCACACTAAACCACAAAGAGCAAAATCAAAGAAATAAAATGTAAAAACAATTTCTTTAAATGAATATTCATGTAAATTTTAAAATTAAATATTAGCAAGGAGATTACAGACTTTATCACAATGATCATACATTATGACTAGGCTAGATTCATACAAGAAATGAAGAGCTGTTCAATATTAGGAAAACTATAAGCATAACTGATTATATTTAAACAAACACAACAAAAATCATATGATTGTGTCAATAGAGGCAGAAAAGACTTTTGATAAATACAAGACTCTTTCCTATTAAAAACACTTCAAAGCATAGTAATAAGTGGAACTTTCCATTAAAATGATAAGTATCAATTTAAAACCAGGGCTGCTGAGTAGAACAGTGAATAGAGCATAGGAATCAGGAAGATTCATCTTTATGAGTTCAAATCCAGCTTATGATATTGTGTAAAAAATGAGCTGGCAAAGGAGATGGTAAACCACTTCAGTATCTTTGTGATCCTATTTTGGGGGTTTTCTTGGTAAAGAGTTGCACATGACTAAAACAACTGAACAACAAATTTAAAATCAAGAGCAAGGTTAACTATAATGGGAATAAGCTAGAAGCCTTTCTAATAAAATCAGAAGTGAGGTACAGATATTCATGACCACCATTATTATTCTTATTATTCAATATTGTACTAGGAATGTTAGCTATAGCAAAAACAAGGAAAAGAAATGGAAGGAATGAGCACAGTTAAACAAGGAGATAAAAATATTATTTTTTGTAGATGATATGATGGTGTGCAGAACCCTAGAGAATCAACTAAAAAAACTAGTTGAAACAATGGACAATTTTTGCAAAGTTGTAAGATACAAAATAAATTCACATAAATCACTGGCATTTCTATATATTAGGAACAAAACCCAGAAGGAAGAGATAGAAAGATTAACTTCACTTAAAATAATTATAAACCACACAAAGTACTTGGGAATCCACTTATCAGGACACAGGAATTGCTTGAGCAAAATTACAAAATGCTCTTCAAACAACAAAAGATCTAAATAATTAGAGAAATGTGAATTGCTCATGAGTAGACTGAGCTAATATAATAATGGCAGTTATCTAAATTAATGCACTTATTTAGTACCATACCAATCAAAATACCAAAAAACTACTTTTTAGAGCTAGAAAAAATAATTTAAAATATCATTTGGAGGAACCAAGGATCAATAATACCAATCAATGAAAACAAAATGTGAAGAAAGGGAGCCTAACTAAACCAGATCTCAATCCAATTTGGTACTGAATAAGAAAAAGAGTGATTGATCAATGAAATACATCAGGTACACAACATATAGAAGTAAATGAATGTAGCCTGGTGCTTGATCAATCCAAAGATCCCAACATCTGGGGCAAGAACTCAACTATTTTACAAAAACTGCTGGGAAAATGGAAAGCAGTCTGGTAGAAACCAGAATTTATACGAAGATAAACTAAAAATGCATATATGGTTTCATTATAAAGGGTGATATCACAGGAAACTTGTGGGAGCAAATGACCTTTCAGAACTATGGATAAGACAAGAGTTCATGAACAGGAAAGCAATAGAGAGATTTACAGGAGGTAAAATGGATAATTTTGATTGCCTGAAATTAATTTTTTTTTTCACAAAAAAAACCAGTATGGCCAAAGAAAGTAAGAAGGGCAGCTAAGTACTACAGTGGATAGAATGCTGGGCCTAGAGTCAAGAAGACTTACCTCTCTGATTTCAAATCTGGCCTCAGACACTTAATAGCTGTGTGACCCTGAGCATGTCACTTAACCCTGTTGCCTAAAAAGTCAGAAAAGAGGGCAGAGTTTTTTATAGCAAAGTTTTTATAGATATATGAAAAAAGTGCTCTATGCCACTAATTATTAGATAAATGCTAACTAAAACAAATATGAGGTGCCACCTCATAACCATCAGATTGACTAATATGACAGAATAAGCAAATAATGGAAGAAATATGAAAAAATAGTACACTAATGCATTATTGTTGGACCTGAGAATTGGTCCAGATATTCTGGGCATACCCTTTTACCCAGAAATACTGCTACTAATTCTATACCTTAAAAGATCAGCTATAAGAAATAAAGAAGAGAATGGTTTTAGGAAAACCTAGAAGAGTTATATAAACTTATGTAAAATGCAGTGAGCAGATCCTGGAGAACACTGTACACAGTAATAGCAATTTAAAATGATAATCAACTGTGAAGGAATTAGCAACTCTGGTCAGTAAGATAATACACAATAATTCAAAGGTATTCATGATATAAAATGCCATCTACCTTCAGAAAGAGAACTGATCCATTCTTCAGATGGAGAATCTGAGTAAAGTTTGAAGCATACTTTTTATTATTCATTTTTTATATAACATAGCTAATGTGAAAATATTTTGTAAGACTTTATGTATAAAAGTTATTGCTTTTATTCTCAATGAAAGAAAGAGGGAGAGGGAGAGAATTTATAAATGAAATTAATTTTTTTAATATGAAGGAATCATTCTTCGCCTATAAGATGTACAAAAATAGACTATAGGCTGTATTTATCTCTTGGGCTATTCTTAGCCAACCCCTGTTGTATACCTGAAAAACAATATCCTTACATCTCTGACAAGAAATTGTTTATTCATTGGTCCTTAGTTTACCATCTGAACCAAGTAGAAGAAGACAAATATAGTCTCCATAGAATAGTTTAGAAGATAACTGCCATGTTACCTCTGGACCTTCTCTTCTCCATGATAAACTTTCCCAGGTCTTCCATTTTTTCCACTTGTCCTTAGACCCTTCACTATCCTGGTTGTCCTCCTCTGGACATTTGCCAGTTTATCAGTGTCTTTCCTAAAATGTGTCCAGCATAGTAAACAGCAGTCAAGTTGTGGTCCCCAAGGAAGTATGCAGTGGGACTATCACCTCCTCAATCCTGGACATCTTATCAGGTGTGACAAGGAAATCACTTTAAAAGACTGATATATATTAATTTAAGGTCGCCAAGGAATTCAGCTATGTAATTCCTAAATGAAAACTCAAGTCAGCAGTCAACCTTTTATGGAGTTTAATTACAAACAGGAGGAAGAAAAGTATTAGAGAGAGAGAGAGAGAGAGAGAGAGAAGGGAATAGGGCTTAAATACCCCCTCTGTTTAGGCTGGGCCAAAAGGCCCAAGCCCTTAGATAGCTGAGGCAAAGGAAAGAGATCAGTCCCTATTACTCACGTGACCAAAATGGAGAAACAGTCTGAGGGGCCTCCACCTCCAGCTTCCTTCAGAGCAAGCTTCTCAGAGCACAACCTCTCAGAGAAAAAACTCTCCAACCACCTCTAGTCCTCAGACCCCGCTATCTTTAAGGAAACCATCCAAGTTCCCTCCCCTCAGTTCTCACATCTACCAATCACTGTCCATGTCTTCCCTGTGCCAATGGTGGCTCTACCTTAACCCAGGACCGCCCAGAGGTCTGTGGCTTTGCACATGTCTGTTGAAGGTCATATTCTCAAATAATTAAATCTTGATCTATGCTGCAGCCCTTCCTAAATCCTGTTAGGACTGAGTAGGGTGGAAATTGTATTTTCCAAGACTTGGTTCTGTCATTCCAAGTATCTCTATTGTATCAATTCTAAAATCAATCATGACTCAAAGAACTTCCTGTTCTATGCTTAAGCATAGGTCAAAACCCTTTCCATTGTTCAGCAAAAGGTTTCTGTCCTAAAGTAATCTTAAGAAGGGAGGAGGAGGAACCTCCCATGCCAATGGGGTTCACATTCCAATAGAGTTCCCACTATCAGTAGGAAATTTTTCAAGTATGAAATTTCCCAATGGTGAAATTTCCAACATTTATAAGTCTAAGAAATTTTAAGGTTTACACAGGTAAGGTGACTTTCCTAGGAACATGCAAAAGTAGCATACAGAAGGGGAAGTAAGGAGGCATGGAATAGGAATACAAATAAGCAAACCATCAGGAGAGACAAGCAAAGAGAAAGCCCTGGGAGCTATTTTTAGAATCAGTAATAAATAGAAATTATTACCATGAAAGAGGTGGGCTTTGGGGCATTCTAATATCCAGACTATTCTCACTTCTGGGTTATTCTATTTGGGTTCATTTCTTTGCATTGATAGAAACTGTCCATGTGTGGTTTATGCTGGGAATTATTGAATTACATTATTATATTAAAAGGAAGAGTTGAGTTTCTCTGTCATAGTCACTTCAGAGATTAGTGGCCTTAGAAAGCAGTAAACAGAAGAGCATTTCCTCACCCCTGAGTTGGGCTATGGAATTTATAGATTTCCAGTGCTTCAAGTGATGTAAAGATAAAATATGTACAGCATTTAGAAGCAGGTTTTCCCATGGAGATACCAATATTTTAAATATTCTAATATCAATAATATTCTAATATCTAATATTAACAATAATAATCTTCCTTCCCTTCACAGAGAAGGATCCCCTATATATAAGTAGATATTCAAGGTTAAATAATAGTAGTAGCTTTACTTTCAATTATTTTGGTTCACTATTTTCCCAAAATGCTTCTACCATCTCCTTCATGATGCCTTTTCTGTTCACAGTATCCCTCTCCAAACACAGAAACACACATAGTACATAAGTATTCTCTCCTTGACCAAATTTCTCATAATAATTTCCCTAGTTGTCCTTTGCCCTGATCATAATGGTCTGTATATTGGGAATAATTGTTCTGTAAATGTTTGGTATAATTCATTTCTAAGTCCATCTAGTCTTGGGGATTTTCTCTTAGTGTGTAATTGGAAAACTTGTGCCTTTGAACTACATTTCCCAGGAACCCACTGACTTCTTGTCATTATGTCCTCACATAGACAGGAGATAAATTGGGTGGGTTTCCATGGCTAGTGCTCTTTTCTTCCTGGACATTGGTGGAGCAGGCTCTTTGAGCAGGTATATTAGCCATAGGCATGTGGATTATTAATAAATATTACAATATACTATTTGAAGTTATTGTATATTAATTTTAATTTTTATATTGATGGCAACCATTGAAGTTGGAGAAAGAATTTTCAATTTTTTAAGATAGCCTAGATAAATTTTGCAAAGCCACATTTCTCCTGCCATGGCTTCCACCCCTTACCCCCACCCCCACCTTGAGAAATCTGAGAGAAGTCTGAACTCTCTCTCTCTTTGGACCTGCTGCCCTGCTCTTGACATTTTTCTTTTCCCATTTTTCCTGGCAACCTGCCCGCCCTGCTCACTTGGCTACTTTAGTTTGAATGACTTAGCTGGGGGCTCTTGGTAGAAAAGGGATAAGCTGCTTCTCCTGCCCATCCTTTTTGCTGCTGATCCAGTCTCCTGCTGTTAACTCCCTGGGTTGTCCCAGCTGCCTGCTTCTGTTGCTGTTGCTGTTGCTATTGCTAATTGCTGCTGTCATGTCTTTAGAAGCACTGTTGTTGATATTGTTTTTCTGCAGAGGGTGAAGTATAAATCCCTCCCCCCCCTCCTCAGTGACCCAAGCCATTTTTTCAGCAGGGGAACACACCCACCCCTACCCTACTTTGGCTAACCCAGATAGGCTTCCATTCTCTGCCTGTGGGGGAGAGGACTGAGGAAGTATGTGGCCCCTATTGTTTTTCCCCAAGGGGGAAGGAGAAGGAAGGTTACTCTTTCAAACAGGAAGTAGAATTGCAAACATGGCCCACTCTATGAAAGAGTAGATTATTACCTATTTCAAACAGATCCCAATTTTAGGAGGCTTTTTCTTCTTACCATTCCTGGGTGCACTGGTCCCTGTGATTATCTTGCCTGAGATTCAGGGGAGAAATTCATCTCCCTATAACCCCTTGCCATTTAGGCCTGCCCAGTCTCTATAATCCAACCAATATGGTATTTCTTCACACTATGTTCAGTGAGGAATTCTTCCTCACTATGGGAGATTACAGAGGTGTGAAAAAAGGAGCCTAATTGGATAGGGAAGGAACTATCTGGAGTCTGGAGGTGAGATTTTTAAACCTTTTCAGAATCAATTGTTTTATGAAAGTCTCTGTATCTTATTGCATCTTATTTGCTGATTATTTGCTTTGAGTTAATTTTGTTTTTAAGTTCATATATTAACCTAATCAATACTATTCTGTCACACTGAATCATTTTAATCTACTCTGTTACCTTTTCCCTATAACTGTACTCAACAAAATATTGTACAAACCCAAAGTTATCTTGCAAAAACCTTTTTCCTGAAAAAAACCATAAATCTTTAGGGATGCTGGGCTTATCACCAGATCCAATGAGGTCACATGTTGCTTATACAGCCTTTTCTTCCATTTTGCCTTTCTTAATTGTCACATACATGATGGATGGACTCTGTCAACCTGGTATACAATCTTTGGAGAATTTAATGAGCTAAATATCTCAATTTTTTTTTAAAAGGTCTTCAGACATGATTTTTAGATATCTTTTTTTTCCAGTAGCTCTAACTGATCATTTTCCCTGCCTTTGAATTATTTGTAACAAGAGGTAAAGGGTTCATTTAGTAGCAGAAGTGAAGTATTATTATAATCCCCACTTCCACATTTATAAAAATGTAATGGATGAGACACATAACAGTCTCATACAAGAGGAGCTGGGAAGTTGTTCATAGGACACAGTATCCCTGGATGGCTCCCAAGAGGGAGCATCTCCCATTTGTAACTCTTCAACTTACTCTACCCTTGCTCCAGAATGATCTAAATTCTTGGTGACCTTTTAGACCCCAAAGATTTTAAACAACAATATAGAGGTTTGTGGGGTTTTTTTTTGGCTCCTCTGACATATTTTGGAATAATAACTATAATTGACTTTGTTAAAAATATCTCAGCCAAGGGGGGCAGCTGGGTAGCTCAGTGGATTGAGAGTCAGGCCTAGAGATGGGAGGTCCTAGGTTCAAATCTGGCCTCAGACACTTCCCAGCTGTGTGACCCCGGGCAAGTCACTCAACCCCCATTGCCTAGCCCTTACCACTCTTCTGCCTTGAAGTCAATTGACTCCAAGATGGAAGGTAAGGGTTTTTAAAAAAAAAATATGTCAGCCAAGGTTGAAAGATTTCCTACACCTGAAAAACCTGTGACAAGGATCCATTAGCTTCTAAGGTTGTTGTTTTTTTTTTTTAATGTCACAAAGCAGACTCATGTGAATCCTATATGATAGTGGGTTTATTTGCTATTGTCATTGACTGGTCTATTATAATTTTGGGGAATCTTGATACTTCTTGAATGTGCTATTATACTATTGTTTTATAAAGCTGTTACTTTGTAAAAAATCATTGCATTCACATCCTGGGTCATGGCCAAGTTAAAAAAGAAATTCATCTCATTTTTGAGTGAAAAGCCTTTGTATTCTATCTCTCCTTTGTTGACACTGTGTGTCACGGATTGTAAGCTATATATATAAAACATTTTTATTATTACTTTTCCTTATATGTGCAATAGAGTATTTGAATTATTTTTTCTCTCCTTTTTTGAACTCACAGCACATGTTATCAATATTAAAAAGTTTTTTGATTTTGCATCAGGATAAGTTTAAAATGTCCATTAATTTTAATGTCAATGCATACCCAAAAGCTTTAGACTATAGAAACCTGCCATTCATTGTTTAAAAATTATGGGATTTGCTTAATAATTGTGCTTGATTCCAAGAGAAGGGAATACAGAAAGAGCCACAACACAGTTCTAAAGAAGCATAAAACTAACCTACATAGTGCCAATTGAGCACAAGGTCAAAGAGACCAACCAATCCCAGTGGGACTGATGAAATTTTGAGCCAAGACAAGAGGACTTGAACTTATTTGAGGTTCATGGTTGTAGCTGTTTTAACATATGTCAGAGGCAGTTCTTCCACGTCCCAGTCCCACATTTTATCAAGCACTCACTTTGTCTGCCATCCTGGCTCCAGTATCCCTTAGAGAAAATGTAAAATCAGACCATGAAATGCTATTTCCCAATTTGCTGCTGAAATCTAGTTCCTTTTCTGTCTTTCATAGTGTGGCAAACTTTCTGTAGTCCTGGCTACTGATTGGGTAAGTGAATGATTGCATAAATCACTTTAATTGGGCCCTGATTCAAGGACCTATTATTATAGGTTTATTTTTCTTTACTTAGAATTTTTACACATAAGACTTTGATATTTTATATTTCACCCACAAATTATTTTTTTTCTCTTTTATTTGGATTTTTGGATGTTTTTTTATTTTCTTTTGTCAATTGATTCATATATTCATAACTCAGCCATGCATTCCTGAGTGATCTCTGTGTTTTTCACCAACCTCCTCAAGGGGGATTATTCTAAAATGAAGAGTTTAAATTCTTTTGAAAGTATAACAAACAGGCTACCTCCCTGAATCCTGAAAGTGAACAGTTTGGAGAAGGTGCTGGGAAAATACCTTCAGAAACCACATGCTGCACCTGAAGATTCAGAGCGAACTATGGGATGTGGTGATTTGAACTGTGTGTGGTTGAATGCATTTGTTTGTATGTATACTCTTATGCCAAAGGGAACTGCCCCCTAATTGTCGTTTTGTCAATGCGCCTAGCAATCATTGGTTTTGTTCTCTTTTCCTTTTATCCCCAAATTATTGTAATTTAAAAGTTGGTTATATTTACAAGATTCATTGGAGAGACTTGCCTTCTAAGAGCTCTTAGGGAGTAATGTGTAATTGGAAATCTTGTGCTTTTGAACTACATTTCCCAGGAGCCCACTGACTTCCTGTTATTATATGCTCACATAGACAGGAGATAAATTGGCTGGGCTTCTGTGGCTAGTGCTCGTTTCTTCCTGGGTCAGGACATTGGTGGAACAGGCTGCTTGAGCAGGTAGATTAGCCATGGGCATGTGGATTACTAATAAATCTTACAAAATATATTTGAAGTTATTATATATTATTTAAAATTTTTACATTATGGAGTTCACTGATGACTTATTCACCATCTTTTTCTAAGATAGGGTTATTTAAGTATCAAATTTTCTCTTCTGTTAATTGAGCAGCTTACATTTTAATAATACTCATCCATTTTATTTAGATCATCAGATTTGCTGGTATTTAATTGTGCAAAATAATGTATGAATTGCTTAAATTTCATTTTCATTGGTGGTGCATTCACCCTTCTCATCTTTGATATTAATGGTTTAGTTTTTTCTTCTTTTTATTTAGCCAAACGAACTAATGGCTGATTTATTTTATTGGGTTTTTTTTATTATTGTTGTCCTTAAAAAGCAGTTCCTTGTTTTATTTATTTTCAATGATTTTTTAATTTTCAATTTATTAATCTCTTCTTTAATTATAAAGATTTCCATTTCAGTGTCTAATTGGGGATTTTTAAATTGTTCTTTTTCTAGTTTTTTTAATTGCATGCCCAATTTATTAATACATTATTTCTTAATTTTATTGATATAAGCATTTAGAGATATAACATTTCCCCTAAGTACTGCTTTGGCTATATCCCATAAATTTTGTTATGCTATCTCATTGTTGTCATTCTCTTTAATGAAATGATAGATCATTTCTATGATTTGTTCTTTGACCCATCCATTCTTTAGAAGAAGATGATTTAGCCTTAATAACCTCTTAATCTATGTTTTTGTGGTGTTTTATTACATATGATGGCCTTATGGTCTAAAAAGGGTGCATTTGGTATTTATGTATTTGATTGTGAGTGTTTTATGTGATAACATATGTTTAATTTCTTTGAAGGTGCTATCTACAGCAGAGAAAAAGGTGTGCTTCTTTGTATTATTATTCAGTTTTCTCCAGGTGTCTATCATATCTATTCTAAATTTCTATTCATCTCCTTGACTTCTTTCTTATTTATTTTATGGTTACAAATTTTCTATTCAACTCTAGTCTTTTCTTTAAGAATGCTTGAAAGTTTTCTATTCCATTAAATACTCACTTTTTACCTTGAAGGATTATACTTAGTTTTGCTGGATATGTTATCCCAACTCTTTTTTTTTTTTAATTTGGAAAATTGTATTTAATTAATTAATTTAGAATATTTTCCCATGGTTACAATATTCATGGTCTTTTCCTCCCCTCATCCCATCCCCCTCCCATAGCTGACACACAATGCCACGTATCCCACCTCTTTTGCCTTGCAGAATATCATATTCCAAGTCTTCTACTCCTTTAATGTGGTTGCTGCTAAGTTTTGTGTGATGCTGATGTTCCTTCATAGTATTTGAATGGTTCCTTTTTAGTATTGCTTGAAGTATTTCTCTTTGAACTGAAAGCTCTCAAATTCATCATTTTTTCACATTTTCATTTTGGGGTCTCCTTTAGGTAATGATTGGAAGATTCTTTCAATTTCTATTTTACTTTAAGTTCCTAGGTTATTGGGGCAGTTTTCCTTAACAGTTTCTTAAAATATTATAATGTCTAGGATCTTTTTTTGATCATGGCTTTCAGGTAGTCCAATAATTATTATTTTTTCTTTTTTTCTTTAGAATATTTTTCCATGGTTACATAATTCATGATTCCTCCTCCCCACTGCTCTTTTCTTCACCCTCCCAAAGCTGACAAGCAGTTCCACTGAGTTATACATGTTTCACTGTTCAAAATCTATTTCCATGTTCCAATAATTCTTAATTTTATCTTCTGGAAATCTATTTTCCAGGTTAGTTGTTTTTCCTGTTTCGCATTTTCTTCTCTTTTTCATTGTCTTGACTCATTTTTTTCTTGATGCCCTTTTCTTGGTATTGCATGGCTTTTTTAATCCTTTGGGGATTTTCTCTCATATTTGTAGTAAGTAACTATTCAGAAGCTCAGGCCTATCAAATTACACTACAAATGACAGGAATTATGCTTTGATCTGGAGGGGAAAGAGGAGGGGCACTATTGGGTTGATTTATTTCTTATTTTTTCTCATTTTCTTATTAACAAGGAGCTAATAGTATATTTATTATTTGTCAGATTTATTATGATATTTGCAATTAGTTTTCCCCTAAGACCATATCTACAATGGAAGAAAGAATCCTGCTAACAAAAGAATTTTCTAAGGTAAGATATGAGGGAAAAGGAATTGATGGCAGGAGACAGGGTTAAGGAACTGGACAAGAAATTGGGTTTGTGTTTCTAAGAACACAGACTTTTTTCCCCTAAGAATTCAGACTTCCCAGGATATGAAAATACTTTCAAAAAAGAAAACAAACAAATGTAGCTATGCTTCCCTTTTTTTTTCTGTTCCCAAGTATAAGCAAATATTTCTCCCAAGATTAGCAGAAGGCCCACAAGTTTCTTTACTGTATCAATAATTTCTGTTCCTGCTATGAGTAGTTGTCCTTCAGAAGTTCTTCCAGTTCATGACATCCTATATCTACTTGTACTGGCTTGATGAGAATTGAAGCATAATGGTCAGAAGCTGACTTTGAAGCCTGAGGAAAAAAGATAAAATTAGTGTAGGGACAAAGGAAAACTGGAATCTGTATGTGTCCTTCTGGTTACAGGCTCTTTCCCTTTCTCTTAAATCACCCCAGTGAATATACTCCCCCTTTACCACTATATCTAATTTCTGATTTAAGATCAGGATGTATTTGAGAAACAAGTTGTTTAAACTTAATCCACCAAGACTGAGGCTACATCATTTGGAAGCAAATATGCCTTTGGCCAATTAGAGAAGGAATCTAAGAATGAGAAGGACAGTTATTTCCAGGTTGCTTCTACTTTACATTGTCAGTCAAATTGTAAGGGTCAGAATGTAAGGGGTTGGATATAACAGATTGGACTAGATTATTTAAGAGTATGATCACCAGGAATTATTACTCGATTCCAAATGATTATTTAGCAATTTATTTATAAAACATAGAAAGAATGAATGCAAGAAAATCAGAGTGAGGATAGGGTAACATTAACTAACACATTAAGTATTTTGCTCTGGCCCCCGACTCAACCCAGGCAGGGCTAATTAGTCCTCCACCAGAGGGGTCTCAGCCTTGATCTGAGGGCCCAGGGAGAAATAAAGAAAGAGCTTCAGTTATGAAGCCTCTCTCAAGAGGGGAGGGCTCCCCTTAGGGTAGTCCCTTCAGAAAAGTCAGGAAAGGAGTCAGTCTTTTTCACTCACCCACATGGTTGTTCAAAGGGTGAGACTTAAGAACAGTCTCACCAAGTCCAAGGTCTCAGGTCAAGTGAGCAGATTCTTCATCAGCCTCCAGCTTGAATTTGGAACTCTGAAGAACGAAGAACTCCTTCACAGGAAGTTGTAATTCCTTTTAAAGACTCTTCTTTCCATCACTCCCTGTGCCTTCCTCTACTTTTTATATAGACAAATTATAGTCTATTGTTTTGCTTAGGACTGGCCAAGGGGGAGTCAGTGGTTTCTGGTTTATCACCCACTTTTGTACCCATGGGTCACAGACCTCTCCCATTCAAGCGGAAGTGGGGTGTATATGCTTCTGGTAATTAAATCTAAAAATGGGCAGGGGAGAGCAAATCCCATCTTCACAAAATCTAGGTCAGATATATTTAGCAAAAAAGTATTCTGGAGAGGAATTCCTCTGTTCTCTAGGTTCCTTCAACAAACAATCTACTATAGCTCTACTTCACCTTACATCCCCACCAGAAGGGAACATACCTGCAGCTATAATATTGCTCTTTGCATTGGAGAATTCATTATGAATTTTCTTCTGGTAGATTTCCCTTCTCTAACTATACTGTCAGAAACACTTCACTTTGGTTATCTTTGACTCCACTATTTCATGAATCTCAGTGGATCCTTGTACTGAAGCTAGCTACTATCTACCATTATTATTAGGATAGCTAACTATGTCTGATCATAATCATAGGATTAAAAAGCATAAATTTCTGTGCTCTCATTTGCAGTATATTTATAGATTTTGAAAGCTTTCCTTTTCTTCTCAGTATCCTCTCACGTTACAGGTATACAGAGGTATACCATAACAAGTTCCACCCTCCCTTTTCTTTTAAAGTAGATTTGCAAGGCATCTGTCTGCCAAGACAAACACAGGAATTATATGAACACAACTACAAAACACTTTCTACGCAATTAAAACTAGATCTAAACAATTGGAAAAACATTAATTACTCATGTGTACACTGAGCTAATATAACAAAAATGGCTATCCTACCTAAATTAATTTACTTATTCAGTGCCCTACCTATCAAACTACTAAAAAACTTTTTTATTGAATTAAAAATATATATTAAAAAGTTCATTTGGAAAAACAAAAGATCAAGAATATCAGTGGAACTAATGAAAAAAATGGTGAAAGGTGTTAGCCTAGTAGAACCAGATCTTAAACTGGTGATCTTAAGCAGTGATCAGCAAAACAATTTGGTACTGACTAAGAGACAGAAGGGTGGATCAGTGGAATAGACTAGGGCTAAATGACCTCAGCAAGCTAGTGTTCTATAAATCCAAAGATTCCAGCGTTTTGGACAAAAACTCACTATTTGACAAAAACTGCTGGGAAAATTGGAAAACAATATGGCAAAAATTAAGTTTAGATTAATACCTCATACTCTATACCAATATAAATTCAAAATGTATATATGACTTAAATATAAAGAGTGATATTATGAATAAATTACATGAACATAGAATAGTATACCTGTCAGATCTATGGAGAAAGGAAGAATTTAAGATCGAGCAAAAGACAGAGAATTACAAGATGTAAAATGAAATGATTTTGATTATATTAATTTAAAAAGATTTTGTACAAACAAAAACAATGCAAGGTTTAGAAGGGAAACAACACACCAGGGGAAAAATTATAACAAAATTCTCTGACAAAGGTCAAATTTCTCAAACATATAAGAAACAATGTCAAATGACAAGAAATCAAGCCATTCCCCAATTGACAAATGGTCGAGGGATATGAATAGGCAGTTTTCAGATGAAGAAATTGAAACTATCTATAATCATATGAAAGTGTTATAAATCCCTCCTAATTAAGGAAATGTAAATCAAAATAATTTGGAGGTACACCTAGCACACCTAGCAGATTGGCCAATATTACAGTAAAGGAAAATAATAAATGTTGGAGGGGATGTGGCAAAATTGGGATACTAATGCATTGCTGATATGAATTGTGAATTGATCCAATTATTCTGGGAAGCAATTTGGAATTATGTCCAAAGGGCTGTTACAGACTACCTGCCCTTTGATTCATATCACTGCTGGGTTTGTACCCCAAAGAGATAATACAAAATGGGAAGGGACCTGTTTGTGCAAAAAATATTTATAGCTGTGCTTTTTGTGTTGTTAAACAATTGGAAAATGAGGGGGTGTCCCTCAGTTGGTGAAATGGCTGAACAAATTGTGGTATATGGTGATGGAATACTATTATGCTATAAGGAATGATGAATTGATGTATATTTATAAGAACTAGAAGTACCTATATGAACTGATGAGGAGTGAAATGAGCAGAACCAAGAGAACATTATACACAGTAACTGAAACACTGTGGGATGATGAAATGTAATAGAGTGTTGTGTGATGTGGGATGATGAAATGTAATAGAGCAATGCAGTGATCTAGGACATCCTGTGGGATTTATGAGAAAGAATGCTATCCACATCTAAAGAAAGAACTGTGGGAGAAGAAATGCAGAAGAAAACCCATACGATTTGTCACTTGTTTATATGGGTTGGGGGTTGGATTTTTTTTTTTTAAATATATTTTATTTGATCATTTCCAAGCATTATTCGTTAAAGACATAGATCATTTTCTTTTCCTCCCCCCCCCACCCCCCATAGCCGACGCGTAAGTCCACTGGGCATTAGATGTTTTCTTGATTTGAACCCATTGCTTTGTTGATAGTATTTGCATTAGAGTGTTCATTTATAGTCTATCCTCTGTCATGTCCCCTCAACCTCTGTATTCAGGCAGTTGCTTTTTCTCGGTGTTTCCACTCCCATAGTTTATCCTTTGCTTATGAATGGTGTTTTTTTTCTCCTGGATCCCTGAAAGTTGTTCAGGGACATTACACCGCCCCTAATGTAGAAGTCCATTACGTTCGATTATACCACAGTGTATTAGTCTCTGTGTACAATGTTCTCCTGGTTCTGCTCCTCTCGCTCTGCATCACTTCCTGGAGGTTGTTCCAGTCTCCATGGAACTTCTCCACTTTATTATTCCTTTGAGCACAATAGTATTCCATCACCAACATATACCACAGTTTGTTCAGCCATTCCCCAATTGATGGGCATCCCCTCGTTTTCCAGTTTTGGGCCACCACAAAGAGCGCAGCTATGAATATTTTTGTACAAGTCTTTGTGTCCATTATCTCTTTGGGGTACAGACCCAGCAGTGCTATGGCTGGGTCAAAGGGTAGATATTCTTTTGTCGCCCTTTGGGCATAGTTCCAAATTGCCCTCCAGAATGGTTGGATCAGTTCACAACTCCACCAGCAATGAATTAATGTCCCTACTTTGCCACATCCCCTCCAGCATTCATTACTTTCCTTTGCTGTTATGTTAGCCAATCTGCTAGGTGTGAGGTGATACCTCAGAGTTGTTTTGATTTGCATCTCTCTGATTATAAGAGATGTAGAACACTTCTTCATGTGCTTGTTAATAGTTTTGATTTCTTTATCTGAGAACTGCCTATCCATTTCCCTTGCCCATTTATCAATTGGAGAATGGCTTGATTTTTTGTACAATTGATTTAGCTCATTATAAATATGAGTAATTAAACCTTTGTCAGAGGTTTCTATGAAGATTTTTTCCCAATTTGTTGTTTCCCTTCTGATTTTAGTTATATTGGTTTTGTTTGTACAAAAGCTTTTTAGTTTGATGTAGTCAAAATTATTTATTTTACATTTTGTGATTCTTTCTATATCTTGCTTGGTTTTAAAGCCTTTCCCCTCCCAAAGGTCTGACATGTATACTATTCTGTGTTTACCCAATTTACTTATGGTTTCCTTCTTTATGTTTAAGTCACTCACCCATTTTGAATTTATCTTGGTGTAGGGTGTGAGGTGTTGATCTATTCCTAGTCTCTCCCACACTGTCTTCCAATTTTCCCAGCAGTTTTTATCGAATAGTGGATTTTTGTCCCAAAAGCTGGGATCTGTGGGTTTATCGTATACTGTCTTGCTGAGGTCGTTTTCCCCCAGTCTATTCCACTGATCTTCCTTTCTGTTTCTTAGCCAGTACCAAATTGTTTTGATGACTGCTGCTTTGTAATATAGTTTGAGGTCTGGGACTGCAAGGCCCCCATCATATGTGTTTTTTTTCATTATTTCCCTGGATATCCTTGATCTTTTGTTCTTCCAAATGAACTTTGTTATGGTTTTTTCTAAATCAGTGAAGAAGTATTTTGGTAGTTCAATGGGTATGGCACTAAATAGATAAATAAGTTTGGGTAGGATGGTCATTTTTATTATATTGGCTCGTCCTATCCATGAGCAGTTAATGTTTTTCCAATTGTTCAAGTCTAGTTTTAGTTGTGTGGCGAGTGTTTTGTAGTTGTGTTCATATAGTTCCTGTGTTTGTCTTGGGAGATAGATTCCTAGGTATTTTATTTTGTCTGGGGGTTGGATTTTAAAAGATTGTTGTATTATAAAAATAAATGATATAGAAGTAGGTTTTGAATGATAATACATGTATAATCAGTGGAATTGCATGTCAGCTCTGGGAGGGGGAAGGGAAGAGGGGAAGGAGAGAACATCAATCATGCAACCATGGAAAAATATTTTAAAAAATAAAATTACACAATTTTTTAAAAAAAAGTAAATTTGCAAGACTCCAGGCAGAAGCATTTCACTGGTCTTTTAATGGATTACTCCATCCCAGACTCTTGTCAATCTAGGAAGAGGTAAAAACTCAGAGAATAAAGGGTACGAATATACACCTCAATGATAATCCACCAGAATGCCAAAAGGCCCTCCAAAAATTTCTAAAAATTAATGAGAAAACAAAAATACCAAAATTAATGAGAAAACGGAAGAAGAGTCAGAAGCTAATAAAATGCATATGAAGCAACTTGATATAAAGGGAATTATCCAGAAGAAATGCAGACTGAAAGTGAAACCATTGAAGAAATCCTTAGGGGCATATTCAGAGAATTGACATTCAAAGTATTTTAGAAAATTTGGCAAGAAAATAATGAGGGTACCCAAGTAAAATGAAATGTAGCTCAAAAAGAAGACTGAAAAGCATCAAAAGACATGCTAAAATAGATGTACAAGTAATGAAAAAATATTAAAAACTTCTCATTCTCTTAAAGAAGATTATGTGCATTGATTAGTGGAGCACAGCCTGCTTGATATTCAAAAGACTAATGCCTACCATACAAGTTATACCTCGAATTTGAGATATAGCAGCTCCTGTGAATCTCTTGAGAGGGAGAGAGAAGGGAGAGAGTCTACTGATACTTTGCTTCTAATAGCATACCTGCCAATTTATGGCATATATCTTCCTAAATAACTCATGGGTAGTTTTCTCCTTTGGGTAGCCAAGTGGCACAAGAGATAGAATTCCAGGCCTGGATTCAGGAAGACTCATTTCTGAGTTCAAATCCAGTCTCAGACAATTACCTTGGGCAACTTACCTAAACCTGTGTGTCTCTAATTTCATCATCTATAAAATGAACTAGAAAAGGACATGGCAAACCACTCCAATATCTTTGCTCTGAAATCTTCAAATGTGGTCACAAAGAGTTAGATGTGAGTGAAATGATTGAATAGCAAAAAAAGAAGTATGTTATAAGACAGAACCAAAATAAAAATTAAAAATAGCAAGGAGATCAACAGAGGGACTACATACAATTAATCATCATGAGAGAGAATTTTAATTATTAGGCAAAATGCCAACATTGGTAGGAAGATTCTTAAGCAGTTCAGGGAGCAAAACCCCTGAATTTTATTGTCCCAGAAAAAAATTTTAACAAAACTGAAAAAGAAGCAAAATCAACTGAATATGCAATTTTGAAAATAGGAAATAAAAAAAAAGAAGAAATCTTGAAAATTAGAAAAGAAATATATAAGGAAAAGAAAAATAGTAGAAAATGAGTAAATCTTCAAGTTGGTTCTTTAAAAAGACTTACAAAAATCAATCAACTTTTAGCCAATCTCATCACAAAGCCAAGAGAGACAATCAAATCACCAAAATTTTAAAGCAAATAAAAATTTGGATGTTTAATTAACTGAAAAAAAAGCTAATTTCAGTTTAGATCAGTGAAAAGGTCACTGAATTTCTGATCATCAGACTTGTGTTCTCATCCCATCTCTGCCACTTGTAGTTTTGAGCTCTTTTGCAAACTACTTAATATTTCAGGGTTCCAATTTCCCAATTTCCTCATCCATAAAAATAGGTATTTAGACTAGAGGATGATCTCTTCGGTTTCTTCTAGCACTGTGTCCAAAGAACATGGAATTCCCAAACCATGAGCCCCTGCACACAGAATCATATCACCAAATGATGCAAGATTACTGTTTGCTTTGTAAATGTCTTGAGTGATTAGTCTTGTTTCAATGAAAATGCAAGTCCCAAAGTGACTGTAATCTTTTAATACCAAATAATTAGCAAAAAGAGTCCTGAAGCAGCACCTTAACAACAACAAAATAAATACTCTTATAGAGAATTAGAATTAAAGATGTACAATACAGCAAAAACTCTTGCTTTTTTCCCCTACATTTGTCTCAGCAGAAACTGGATATGTGATGAATTTGCCTTCTAGAGAAAAACCGATTTGTGTTTTCTGTTTGTTTGCTACTTCTTTTTAAATTAATTTCTTAATGAACAAAAATTTATTTTCTCTCCTTCCCATCTCCCCCTCTCAGAGGAAAAGAAAAACAAACCCTGGTATGATATGGTTAATTAAAACAAATTTCCACATTAGTTCTATAACTGAAACATATCCTATTCTTATTTGAATAAAGCATCTCTGTCAGAAGGTAGGTAGCATCTTTTATTATCAGTTTATTAAATTATTGCCTAAGTAGGTGTTACTTTCTTCCTCCTTTTTTAGGAAGAAGGGGAGGGACAAAGAGAGGGAATAAGCATTTATATAGAACCTACTATGTTCTACACATTGTACCAAGTAAAAATACCACCTTCTACCTGCTCTATCATGCTTAGATATTTATCAGGCAAGAGTTCGAGTTCCTTGTTTTCTAAAGACATGGGTAGAAAATCCAGTTACCAAGTTTCTTCTAGTGACCAGAATTTGCAAATTTATCTAATTATAATCAGTTTGTCTAATAGTAATTTATATCATCAATAGTAATCAATTATCAATCTAATAGCACTGGGAAGCTCCGTAGCCTAGTGGATAGAGTTCCAGGTCTTAAGTCAGAAAAACTCATCTTCCTATGTTCAAATCTGTTCTCCTGGGCAAGTCATTGAACCCTATTTACCTCTGTTTCCTCATCTGTAAAATGAGCTGGAAAGAAGAAAATGGCAAACCACTCAGTAGTTTTGCCAAGAAAACTCCAAATGGGGTCACAAAGAATAGAATCTGACTTGAAATATGTGAATGATAACAATAATCAATTGTCAATTCACTAGTGTTCCCATCTGGACTTGGTGAAGTTTGACTGCTCGGGACTGATAGTGACAAGTAGAGTCAATTATTTCATATGAACAAAACCCATGCACCCAAAATCAAGAGGGAAACAACAAAGGGGTGGTGGTGGTGATATTATAGCAAGTATTTATGTATGACAAAGGCTTTATTTCTCAAATATATAGTGGACGAAATCAAGTTTATTAGAATGCAAAGCATTCTCCAACTGACAAATGGTTGAAGATTATGAACAAGCAATTCTCAGATAAGGAAATTAAAACTTTGAAAAAAATGCTCCAATCACTGTTAATTAGAGAAATGCAAATCAAAATAACTCTAAGGTAGCACCTCACACTTATCAGACAGGTTAATATGATGAAAAAGGAAGAAAAAGATAAATTTTGAAGGGGAAGGGAGAAAATTGGGCTGGTAATACATTATTGGTGGAGTTGTGAACTGATCCTACCATTCTGAAGAACAATTTTGAATAATACCCAAAGGACAGTAAAACTGCATACCTTTTGATCTAATAATACTACTGAATATGTCTGTATCACAGAGAGATCAAAGATAGGGGAAAAGAACCTACTTATATAAAAAATAATTATGGCTTCTTTTTGTGATGGCAAAGAGTTGGAAATTGAAGGGATGTCCATCAACTGGAAAATGGCTGAACACGTTATGGTATATAATTGTAAATGGAATACTATTGTGCCACAAGAAATGATAAATAAGATGATCATTTTAAAAAGCCAGGAAAGACTTATAGGAAGTGATGCAAAGTGAAATGAGTAGAACCAGAAGAATGTTGTACACAGTAACAGCAATAAAATATAATAATCAACTATGGATGACAACTATTGTCAGCAATTCAAGGATCGAGGACAACTGAAAGGGACTCATGACAAAAAGGGCTATCCATTGTTAAAGAAGAAACTGAATATTCACTGTTATAGAGTCTGATTGAAGATTGAATCTTATCATTCTTTAATTTTTCCATGAATTTTTTTCTAATGTGATATGTCCTTTCACAACATGATGAACATGGAAATAGGTATTATATGATTACACTTATCATATGATAACAAACTATATCGTATTACCTGCTGTTTTGGGGAGGGGCAGGTGGTGCAAGAGACAGAGGACATGCATCACAAAATGTCAGAAATGATTATTAAAATTGTATTGATGTAACCTGGAAAAAATTAAAAAAATTATTCCAAAGAAATACTTTGCTATACCACTAAGGAAATACTATATATACCTGATTCTAAGGTCCAAGTGTGCCCTCTGCCCTTGATATGGTCAGGAATGTTTCCTAAGACCATGTTGTCATATACTTAATTCCAACTCAGTTTTATCTCCACCTCCTCAAGTATTCTGTGTAATGGTTCTACTTAGTAGCTCATGATTCATCTTTTGGGCTGGGATGTAAACCAGGGAAATATAATCATTTCCCAGAGAATGTGATCTCCTAATTTGGAAATTCCCCACATGAGTCCCATTGTGTCTCAGTGCTAAGAGATGCCTTCTTTTCCATAGGAATATTTGTTAATGGCACCCTGTCCTACGCCTCTTTAGATGAAACCCCCTTCCCATATTTTACTATTCTCAAACCCTTACTTCATTGCTTATATTGTATTTTCTTGCTGGTCCTCCATCCTCTCAATAGATGATAAAGGTATCATCCCTTCATTGTTAACATATGACTGTTTAAAATGGAGATTTGAACCCCAGACTTCAATCCGCAGAAGTCCTTGCTAGCTCCCAGAATTCTCTCTAATCTCCCTGAGTACGAGATCACAAATTATTATTTAAAAGAGCTCTCCACCTACTGGGCTCTTTTCCTACTTCCTCTTCCAAGCAGACACGGCTCTCCATCTAGTAGGCAAGATGTGAGTGGTTGTGAATGGGCTCTCTGGGCCTAGACACATGCTTTCTTATTCTGTATTTTCTTTAATTCTTAACATTTAATAAACCTAATAAAATATAATACTTCTAGCAGAGAAACTAATTTTTACCTGCAACAATTTGGCAATTTTAATCTTAACAACTGTGATGTTGAACTTATGGCATGTATGCCAAAAATGGCACATGGATACCTCTTTGTGGGCATGTGCCCCAGGTCCTGACAGAGTTAGTTACTAGAAAGGCAGAGGGACTTGGTCAAAGCTGCTCCCTTTTCACTCTCTACCAAGCCTCCTCACCCCTCTGCCGAGCAGTCTAATGGGAGTGCTTATTCCCTCCCCTAAAGAGACCATCTGGACCACTCCCTTCTCTTTCTTCCTCCCCTGTCTGGGGTAAGACAGTGGAGGTGGGGTGCAACACTTGGTTTCTGGGTGGAGCATGACATGGCACACAGTCTGGGGGATGAGGCATGGTACACAGTCTCTAAAAGGTTCACTGTTACTGACCTATGACTTGGTAGGGCATGCATCAAACTCTTCTATTCCTTATCTCCTAGCTCTCCTTATGATTTAGCATTAAGCATTATTTACATCTGTACCAGTTACCTGTTCTCAACCAAGCACATCCTTAGCATATATAATTTTGCCATTGTCAACATGGAATCTAGAAGTCCCCAGTTTATTTAGTTTGGAGGTAAAAACTCCAGTTTTTGACCTTGTCACAGGAGAGTTTTCTCCCTGGTCTCAGGCTAACCTTGAGTTAGTGCTGAGAGGGCTGATCCCAACAGATGCCTCTTTTTGCCCTTTCCATTGTACCATATCCCCATTTTGTAAGAGTTAAAATAGTTGAGGCCTAAACTGTAGTGATTAAATTAGTGGAAGACTTAAATTGTAGTAGAAAAAAGAGTTGGAGAGTAAATTGTTACTGCAAAAAATATGTTTCCATTACAGTGTCTTGTTTTAAATCAATTATATGGTGGTCACCAGGGAAATATTCCCAATTATTAAATATACCCAAGTCAGCTGGGTTTTATAGAGATTTTAATTCATACAATGAGGAATTAAGAAAGAGAGAAAGAGAGAAAAAGGAAATAATGAGAAAAGGGCTATACCAGCCTAGGCCGGCATGAGCCAGCCTAGGAAGAGAGGGATCAGTCAGTCTTTTATCACTCACCACAAGATCTGTCCAAGCAAGGATTCAGGAGGGACAGAGTCTCCTAATAGGGAGTTCCAGCCAGAGTCAGCCTCCCTCAGACTGTCTTCAAGAGACTCTCTTCAAGAGACTGTTTTAAGAGCCTCCTTTAGGAGACTGTACTCTCCTTATAAAGGGAATTTTCTCCTATGTCACCTCCCCTAAGTTCTCCCATCTACCAATCACAGTAGACATTTTTCAAAGGACAGACTATTCTTAATTCACACCTAAGAAGACTAATCTTTTGAGTAATTCACACCTGAGTAGACTAGAATCTCTGAGTAAGTTCTCACCTCTTTGCTCCTTGTAAGTTCACAAGTTGCCTGACCTTTATAGGAACTTAGCACCCTTTTGTATTAGTCCTAAAGCTTAAGAACGTTTTGTCTTATTATAAGTATGAGTTTAAGTACTTTTCATTGTTCAGCAAGGATTTTACAACTTTATCTTCCCCTAAGGCATGCTTAAGTATGGTGAAGTAGAGTTCTCACATTCCTGATCAAGTACCTTCACTGCCCAAATGGGGAATGGTCCCAACCTTATGAAGTAGGGTCTGGGAATTTTTTAAGGTTTACAATCCAACATTATGAAGTAGGGCCTGAGAATTTTAAGGTTCACAATCCCCCCTGAATATAATCTCTCTCTGGAGAAGGATGGCTGGCTAAACTGGTGTCTATATTCTTGCTTGAACAGATATTGTGGTGAGTGATTAAGGACTGACTGATCTCTCTCTTAAACTCAGGTCTAGGCCATGTTGGCTAAGGCCCTTCATACTTATTCCTCTCTTATTCTCTCTCACTTTCATTAATTTTTTAATTAATTAAATTAATTAATTTGTATTAATTAATTAAAATCTCTATAAAACCCAGCTGACTTGGGTATATATTCATAATTGGGAATATTTCCCTGGCGACCACCTTATATTTGATTAAAAACAAGACACTGTAGTGAAAACATATTTTCTGTAGTCACAATTTACTCATCCACTCTTATGTCTACTACAATTTAAGTCTTCCACTATTTTAATCACTACAGTTTAAGGCAACCAACTATTTTAATTATTATAATTTCGAGGATTGAACTTGGGACCTTCAGCTTATGAGACTGACTATCTACTGCTACCTACTGTGTTATTTACATGGGCACTGTACCCCCAGAAACCCAGGGGAACTATTATCAGGGAAACTCCCTCTCTCCCTTCCATCCTCATGACTCTGAACCTAGAAATACCCAATGACCCCACCTAAGGTCCTGAGATGACTATCTACCTTTGAATGTCCTCTAGACTTAAGATGGACAAAGAGATGAATCTTTAGGCCTCCAGGCAGACCCCAGTCAGATGACCACCTCACCCCACCAAATGCCTGAGGGACTAACACTCTATAGGTCACATCCACACCATGACATAGCATCTGTTATAAAGTGTAAAATCCCCAGAACTGATGTCTTCTGGGGGACAGCCTTTCCATCCATGCTGTCCCCATGGGGGCACAGCCTTTCCTTTCATGCTGTCCCCCCAAGGAACTGCTCCCCATCTTGCTGTTCCACCTTGCTATCCTCCTGGCCATTCTCAACATTACTTTCTAAATTAATAAATTTCTCTTTTTGTTTTTAAGCTGAGTTTTGGAGTCTTGCATTCTTGCAAAAGGTATCCTTCCTGAACCCCAAAGGTATCCTTCCTGCCCATAACATTTTGGCGCGCCCATACACATCGACCCCCATAACACTATAACTCAAGGTCTATTGTTAGCCTGAGACCAGTGAAGTAGGACCTTCCCTCAGGGAGAAAACTCTCCTAAGACAAGGTCAAAACTTGGGGTTTCTACTTCCAAACTAAATAAACTGGGGACTTCTAGATTCCACGCTGACACCACCTAAACCCCAACTTAACTTTCCCTCTATGTCTCCCTCACCTGGGAGTAAATTTGTTGCATGTGGGGACAGACCTCCGTTTATGTTGCCATAGTGTATGCATGCTTAATTGTTATTTGATACAGCAAGAAGACAAAGTTCATGACTGTATTAATTTACCAGATTAATTAATTAATTAATAAGTATTAATTTACTAGAAATTCCAAACCCAAGTATTTGCATTAACCTGAGTCATGTGGCTCAACAAATTAATAGTCACTATTATCATCTTCATCACCATCATCGGTGGCAGCAGCTATTTTTAGCAATCCTACCCTTAACAGATATTACTCCCATCATTTCTCAATTAGAGGCTGGTCCTATTGGACTTCTTTTATCCACGTCCCAAATAGAAGCATCCATGGTCAGTGATCCTAATTCTGTGGTGGCCTTATTCTATTGAGGGCTTTAGGGATGAGAATAGCCTATTATTGGGTTTGCTGGACAGCTCTGCAGCTTGTGGTGACTGGATTCCAGGCTAGTCAGGGATAAAAAGAAATGTACTCCTCAGACAAAGAGGAAATGTACCTCCCCCAGGCACACACACACACACACACACACACACACACACACACACACACTGCTGCCTACGTGAATTTCTGAATACCAAAGGTCTTGCTTGAAACTCATTTCTTTAGACTAATGCATTCATTTGTTGAGCAGATGGGTAGGATGGAAATGCCTTTGATCCCACTCTTGTATGTGGCTATGCAGTCTCTGAGTTGACATTCAAGAACAATAGTAAAGGAGAGGGGAACCTGTCCCAGATTGAAGCTTTGGAAGCAGAGGAACTTGCCCTGAAATCCATGCATTTTGGAATGGGGGTGGAGGGGTGGTTGAAGGCACACAATGGTCAAATTGTGGCTGATCTGCTTTGCTCAGTGAGTCACTGCTGGAGTATTCAGAAAGGATTCCCAGATCCCATTGCCTGGGAAACCCCTGGAGCCTCTTCTAAGATGCTTTGTTTTACTTTCCCTTTTTGTTAGAATAAATGATACTCTTTTTTTCTTTATCTTTAGAGGGACTTCTCAACATTCCCAACTGGTCACTCAAACAAAACTTTTTTCCATTCACTTTTTGTTTATTTTTCCCTTGCAAAAAAAGGCATCTTGACCTCAACATTCAGTTGAAACTATTCTCTGTAAAGTTACAATGATCTCTTAATTGTTCAGTTTTATGACCTTTCCTCAACCCCCATTCTTTCCAACCTCTTTATAACACTTGCTATCACTGACAATAATCTCATCATGATTACATTCTCAACTTTGGATTTTTGTGACCCTACTCTTGATTGGTTCCCCTCTTATCTATCTAACCACTCCTTTTCAGTTTCTTTCTTAAATTAACCTTCAAATGTTGCCCCCTAGCTTTGAGTTTACCCTCAGGCTTCTTGGTTCTCTTTTACTTTTATTCTTTAGGTGATCTTATTATTTATCTTGGATTCAGTTTCCATTTCTACATAAATGATACTCAGTTAAATTTTACTGTTGTAATATTTGAGTTTAAATCTTGTTTTAACACTTATTAGCCATGTGACCTATGCTTCAATTTCCTCATCTGTAAAATGGGGGCAATAATAGCATCTTCTTCCTAGAGCTAGGAGGATCAAATGATATATATGTAAAATATTTAGCACAAGTTGCATACAAATATTTCTTGTTGTTAACTCTCTTCCTACCTCCCCTCACTTCCTCTCTTTCTCCCTCTCTCTTTCCTTCCCTTTCTCTTTCTCTCTCTTCCTCTCCTTCTCCCTCTCTGATATCAGTAACTATCAACAAGTCATTTAAAATTTGATGTCCCATAAACATTCAAAACAGATCTTACTCTCTTTTCCCATCAGAACAATCCTCCTTTACTGACACACTGTGGCACAATCAAATATAAAGGACTTTCTACTAGCGGCAATGCAATGATCCAGGACAATTCTGAGGGACTTATGAGAAAGAATATTATCCACATTCAGAGAAAGAACTGTGGGAGTAGAAATGCAGAAGAAAAATATATGATTGATCACATGCTTTGATGGGGATATGATTGGGATGTTGACTTTAAATGATCTCTCTATTGCAAATATTAATGATATGGAAATAGGTTTTGAACAATGATACATGTAAAACTCAGTGGAATTGCTTGTTGGTTCTGGGAGGGAGGAGGAAGGAGGGGAGGGAAAGAACATGAATCATGTAACCATGGTAAAATATTCTAAATTAATTAATTAAATAAAAAGAAATGTAAAAAAAAAACCCTGCTCATTTCAAACTTCTTTATTTTTGTCATCCTTCCAATTACCCAGGTTCCCAACCCCACAGTCACCATCACTTGTTTTTCTTTCCCATCCCATTTATTCAGTCATTTGCCAAATCTCTTCACTTGCACCTCCATAAATCTCATCTCCAATCCATTTGTCAGCCACCAACCCTATGTAGGTCTTTATCACCTCTCACCTACACCATTTTAATCTTTTAATTAGTGTTCCTCCCTGAAATGTAACCACTTCACTACATCATCCACAAATGTGGTATTCACATAAAGCAAGACTCACTATATAACTCTTCTGCTCAATATATTCCTTCACTTCTTTATTCCCTCTAGGATCCAATATAATCTCTCCTGTTAGATATTTATGTCCTTTATCATCTGGCTCCCACCTACATTCTCTGACTTAGTATTCATAATTTCCCTTTTGCCATCCATGGTCCAATCAAATTGGCTTTCTTTCTGTTCTTCACATAAAGCATTCAATTTCCCATTTGCTAGTCATAGAGCTCTTCCACTTAGTCCTGGAATGCACTTCCTCTTCGACTTTGGGTCTTTGAATCCTGAGTTTTGTTCAAAGCTTGGGACACCTCCACCCGAAGTTTTTCCTGTTACTACTTACTCCCAACCTTCCCTTATATATATATTTTTTGGATAGATTTTGAATATAACTACATGGATATAACTGTACATGTTGGCTAGCTAGTTAATACTTTCTTTAGCAACTACTGTATACCTGGCTCTGTACTAAGTACTGGGGATACAAAAAGAGATAAAAGACATGTCCTGTCTTCAATGAGTTCATAGTCTAGTGGGAAGAAAATCAAATAAGTGTGTAACAACAAACTCTATACAGGATAAATAGGAAGTGGCTGAAGATGGTATTAAAATTAAGAGGGGTTGGGAAAGGCTTCCTGCAGAAGACAGGATTTTTGCCTGAATACAGATATCAGCAA
Organism: Monodelphis domestica; assembly: GCF_027887165.1. Classification (NCBI taxonomy): domain Eukaryota; kingdom Metazoa; phylum Chordata; class Mammalia; order Didelphimorphia; family Didelphidae; genus Monodelphis; species Monodelphis domestica. The sequence continues at coordinate 299,445,053 of NC_077232.1, read as the reverse complement.
AGGCAGTAGGTGGAGATGGAGAGCAAGAGCACTGCAAGCATGGGGGACATCCAGAGAAAATGTCTAGGGCAGAGACAGGGCAATTTGTTTGTGGAATAGCAAGGCAGGAGTTATTGGATTGAATAGTAGATGTCAGGGAGAAAGGTGTAAAAAGTCTAGAAAGGTGGGAGGGAATCAAGTTGCAAAGAGCTTTGAATAGCCAACAGAGAATTTTGTATTTGATTCTGAAGGCAATTAAGGACTCACTAGAGTTTATTGAGTAAGGAAGTGATAGAGTCAGATCTGAGCTTTAGGAAAATCACTTTGGCAGTCACATGGGAGATGGATTGGATTGGGAAGAGGTTTGAGATAGGCAAACCCACCAACAGGTTATTGCAATAGACAAGGCATTAGACTTCAGCAGGTTGAGGCAGTATCAGAGTAGGAAAGGGAATATATTCTAGAGATGCTGCAAAGATATAATCAAGAGAGCTTGCCAATAGAATGGATATGAGAGGTGGTGGGTAAAATGCCAAAGATTCAATGATGACACATAGATTATGAGGCTGAAGGACTGTGAAAGTGCTATAGTCTTCTACAGTAATAGGGAAGGTAGGAAGAGAGGGGAAGATTTAGAGGGAACATACTTTTGGACAAGTCAAATTTAAGATGTTTACTGGACATCCATTTTGACATGCCTAAAAAAGCAGATGGAGTTGTGAGATTGCAGGTCAACAGAGAAATTCAGGATAAGTATATTTTAGAATCAACAACAAAGAAATAATAATTAAATTAAAGTAATTAAAGAAATTAAATCCTTGGGCTTTGATGAGACCACCAAATAAAGTACTATAAAGGGAGAAAAGAAAAGGGACTAAATCCCAAATGGGAAATTTTTATTAAAGGGCATGAACCAGACAAGGATCCAACATGGGAGACTGAGATGGATCATTCATATTGGTAGGAAAAGAACCAGAAGATAGTTGTTTCCTCAAAACCTATTTTCTCTCCTGAATGGAATGTAAACTCCTTGAAAATAAGATAGATTTCATTTGTTTTTCTTTGCATCTCTAACATTAACTGTACTTCCTGGTATATAATAGGGGATTAAGAGATTTTTTTGATTATTTCTTTATATGAATAATTTTCTAAATTAATAGATATTTATTATTTCTCTCTTGACCTTTCCCCTAACTGGGAAAAATAAACAGAAATAAATCTCTTGTAACAAATATGAATACTTATTCATTATTCCCTAGGTTGTCCTACTTACACACCTCTGGTCCTTACCCACATTGCTAAGAGCAAAAGGAAGATTTAGTTTGCCCAAGATGCTACAAAATCACTCTGTTCTTTTCTAGCTAATCCATATTCTTGTGGATCTTGGAACCTGTGAAGAAAATAAAGTAACCTCAATATATTAGTAAAATCATACTTGAGGCTCTGAAAGCAGAATGCTAAGGTTTAATCTCAAAATGATAGATATTTCAAATTAAGCAATGTATCAGAGCTAAAATTTCCTAGAGATCTCTATTTTAAAAGTTGCTAGCTAGATCTTGAAAGAGAATAGCCTTACCTGTAAATGTTAGTATCTTCTGAGTGAAAATTGTATGCTAGACATACTTCTTTGAGTCCACCAAACAACTTAGGGATTAGCTTTAATTTCAATAAATCTTCCTTCTTAGGACAGAAAATCCCCTATAAATGTTAAGAGGAAAAAGAAAACAGTAAAACTGAATGACTGATTTCACTGACGCAGATATGACTAGAATCAAAAATTATATCCTATGGAGACAGAAAGAATCCTTTAGGAAGCTCTAGCATCCTTATATGAATTTTGTAAATGAGGACTACATCCTATAAAAGAGATACATGAATCAACCAACATACATGTCAGGCTCTGTGCTAGGTGGTTGGGAACAAAATAAATAAGAATCTGTTTTCTACTTGAGAAGAGCATGCCAACACTCCAACTGAAGAGAATATATTACCACCCAACTGAAGGTAGAAAAAAGACTTCAGCCACCAATGAAAGTGTAAACTCAGTGGGAAGACTCATCCCTCAGAGATGTCAGGTTCCCAATGGCAGAATGAGCTGTCTAGCCCAGATGAGTGAACCCCTAAAGGGTGTTGTTGTATATTCAACTCCCCTAATAATTAAAAAAAATAGCTCAAGTTTATGTAGTTCTTTAATGTTTACAAAGAAGTTTTTTATCTTTTTTTTATCCTTCAAACAATCTTGTTGGGTATGTTCTATGGGTATTGATAGCCCTATCTTACAGATGAGAAAACTGAGGCAGTGAAGTCACACAGGTAGGAAATATCTGTGGTAAAGTTCAAACCCTAGTGCTATGGAATCTGAATTTAATATCTTCTTTATTATGCTGTGCTTTATTGTCAATGGGAAATGAAGCACATCAAAATAGAAGATAAAAGGTTCATCACTGTAATATTTATTGGGAAAAGAAATGGAGGATTGGAAAATTGGGGGATAAAGGGAAGGTCTGTATGGAGGTATGTAGGAGTTTAGGGGAAAGAGGGAATATTGCTCAGTGAAACAAGAACAGTTCTGACCTTCAAAAGTAATTGGGCCTGAATCTTCGGGCTGAATCAAAAGAGGCACACCATACCAGACTAGGCTGAACAAGCTCCACTCTCCTCCAACACCAGGAAGCAAGTCCAAACCCATCAGGAAGGAAGTGCACAAGACCCAACTGCCACTCCCAATTGCCCCTTCCCCCACTAACTGTCAGTCTTGTTTCCTTTCCACATTACTTTTGATAATTTCACCACAAAAATTTGAGAGGAAGTTTGGGAATCTCAGGAGTATCCATTTCCTCAGGAAACTGGGAAAGTTTTCTTAAAAAGAACCTTAGAAAACCTATAAAAGGCCTACCTTCATTGGGGTAAAGTATTCAGGTAGAAGAAGGAGGGAAGGACAAAGTCTGTTTAATGTTAGGGTTCTGGTGATCTAGTCTTTAAGGAAAGTCCCAGCAAATGGAGAGGGGTAGCCTATGTATATTGCAGATGAGGTTCATAAGAGAGAGGACTACATTCCTATGAGTCACTATTGTCCTATCTTTGAACCTCCATAAGAGCTGGGGTTTTCCAAAGGACAGAAAGGGAAGTAGTTCCAAAGACTTCCCTTCAATTTATCAATAAACACAAGGCAAGCTTTCTTTTGGACTGGGATGTTGTTAGAACTAAAACTATATGGCCTTTTTATCAGTCCAAAAAGGTGTGTGTCTTTTCTTCTGAATCACTAAGAACACTTACAATAAAATGCACACTAATATTTATATATAAAAAACAGATATAGATATAGTTATGAGAACAATGACTTAGAGGAATTCCAAATGCAATAGCCTGAAACTTAACTTCCTGTGTGACCCTGGGCAAATCCCTAGGCCTCTTTGAGCCCCAGGTGGCTATTGATAAAATGAGGGTACTATTAATTGCTCATTTGACTATGAAGAGGAAAGCATTTTTAAAACCTAAAAGGGCAACAGAAATGTAAAATTGAAGACCAGTTTTCTCGAAGGTATTTTGAAGTCTCAAATTAGATAAAATTTTTGAAGGAGCTTTCAATCCCAGATGCTGATTTTAGGTTTGAGGAGTGTACTTAGTAAGCATGTATTTCTAAAGGAAGATGACTAAAACTGAGGAAGGGACTGGAAGCCAGATAGCATGAAGATTTCTCTCCCATACAGCAGTGTGGAAGAGGGAAGATCTTGCCCCTGAAAGAATTTACTAACCCAAGAATTGAAGCTAAAGATTTGAGCAAACTTAAGACTTCAATGAAGAAATATTGCATATCAAAAGAATCCTGAAATAAAATCCCAGATAAAGTAAATCATTAAAATAATCACATATTGAACATCAGAAAAAAAAATGATTGGCAACAAGGACTCCAAAATTGAAAAAAAAGAGAAAGAAAAGCTGAAAGAAGAGTGGAAAAAAAGCAGATTAAAGATTTTAAAAGGAGAATTAATAGTATAGAAGAAAAGATAGATAATTTTATCTTAGCAATGGATAACATAAAAAATTATAATAATAAACATCTTAAAGATTCAATGAAACAAAAAGAATATTTTAGCAAGATTAGAAAAAAACTAAGAAATTATAAGAAGTGATTTATATATATAAGGGTATATATATGTGTGTGTGTAATTATTATTTTTAAAAACAACCAATTTTAAAAACAGGACAAGGACAGGCCTAGAGATGGGAGGTCATAGGTTCAAATCTTACCTCAGACACTTCCTAGATGTGTGACCCTGGGCAAGTCACTTAACCCCCATTGCTTAGCCCTTACCACTCTTCTGCCTTGGAACCAATACAGGTAAGGTAAGGATTTAAAAATAAAAAACAAACCAACCAACCAACCAAACAACAAAAACAGGACAAGGAGAGACAATTTAAGAATAATTTGAGTAAGTTGGCCATATTTAAGTTGCACAAAAGGCCAACTCTTACACTTTTATACTTTCTAACCAAAACTACCTTAAAAATTAGAACCAGATTGAAAAAAATCTTAAAAGATTTCCAGAGAACCTTGAGTAGGTTCCTTTGTCCAATTTAAGACTGCACAAAGAATAAGGAAGTCCTTTTTTAGGATGGAAAACCATTCAATGCCCTGTCAAGGAACACTCAGGAGAATACTGATTATCTGGTACCTTGATCAGAGAATCCCCAAAGGAGATAGAAGACTATCAAGTGCCTTGTTCAAGGACAACCAGTCACATATCTAATAGGAATACTAAGGCCTGCCAGCAATTGGAGTGCTGAGGCAATAAGTGAAAATCAGAAGAATGAGCCCTAGAGAGCAAGATTAGGACCAAACATAGACTGACCACCTTGTCCAAAAATGTGAGAGAGAACAGTTCCTTGCCCTGGCATGAAATTCTTCAGGAAGTAAATCCAAAACATGAATCAATGGAAGAAAATCCCAATGATAAAGAAATATGGCTTTAAGATATGGTCCCAAAGAAGAGAATCATCACATCAGCTACATCAAAATTTCATAGAAAATCACAGATGTTCCATAAGTTTTATTGCATTTCCTGGAAGAAAGGAAGCAAGAGTTAAAAAACATAAAATAAAAATGCAACAAGAAATGTAGATGACAGAATGGGAAAGGAAATGGATACTCTAGATGAAAGAATTAGTAGAAAATAAACAGATCCATGTAGAAAGGACAGAATTAGGGAACAAGACAAAGATCATTGAGAAAAAGAGGTAACAAATACTGGGACTGAATCAAAAGTCTGAAAAAACTCAATAAATATAAAGAACCTACTGATAAAAAAAATATCTGGAAAATAGAATAGGGGGAAATAATCTAAGAATGACCAGACTACTTCAAACATCAACTATAAAAAGTAAAGATATCACATGTTCAAAAATTATGAATGCAAACCAAACCATGCAATTTAGTAGGACCAGAAGGCAAAACGTGAAAATAGAAAGAATGTTCTTCACTTCCTGAAAGAAATCCCCAAATGTAAACTCCCAGGAATATGATGGACAAAATCCAGAGTTTCTTGTCAAAGCAAAAATGCTAGAAGCAGCTAGAAAGAGTTCAAGTACAAAGGGATCTCAGTTATATGGTGGGGAATGGAGGGAAAGAGGTGAAATACTATTGATGTTGTGGGGTGTAGAGGTGGATCCCTGGGATTCAGGAAGGATACCTTTTGCAAGAATGCAAGACTGAAACTTAACCTAAAAGTAAAGAGAGATTTATTAGTAAGATTGAATTTTTGGCAAGCAAGACAGCATGAGTGGCGCAACCTGGGAGGTTGCTCCCAGAATGCTTCAGTTCTGGGGTTTTTATATTCTTTTACAGCAATGAGGACTTGACTCTGGGGCAAGGGGTAGGGGAGGAGGTTTCCCCAAAGGCATCAGGGTGGTTCTCATGATTTGGAAGGCAGTTGGATGATGTGTGCCTCTTTGTCCATCTCAAATCAATGGGACAATGAAAGAATAATTCTCTCAGGGTCAGATGTTTTGGGTTGGGAGTCAGAGGGTGTAAGGGAGCAAAGAAATTGAATCCCTGATAATAGCTTTCCTGAGTTTCTGGGGTACAATGCCAATGACATTATCAGTTGTATGGTTGAACAGAGAAGAGATGGTGATTCTTCTAGTCATTCAGAAATATGGAAGCTTATAGGAGAGTGGAATGGAGGAAATGGAAGAAAGGGACAGGGACTGCTTAAAGGGGGGGAATTGAATGGAGGAAACATAAATCTAAAAAATAGTGAATCTGAGAATACTATTTGAACCTAGATTTTAGGGTTACAATTTGCATAACACTCTCCTCATCGGTAGAGGGGATGATTACTGGTTGCTCCATGTCTTTGTGAAGGTAGAGTTAAAAAGAGCTTGTGATAAGGGAGATTTTTCTTCTGTCTTCCAAGAGAAGGAACTGGTGGTCCCAGACTATCTCTAAATAGTCCTTTAAAGACGAAAAAGACATTAGGAAGAGGTTGGCATGGAGAGTAGGTTCAAGTATATCCCTGACTTGCAGTTTGCAGCACTAGAAACTTCAGGGAATTTCCTTTTGGGTGAGTTTGGGACTTTCTTGGTTAAGCTATTTTGTATACAATGTGGACTGTCTTGTAACTTGTATAAATTTATTTGACCCATATTGCTATGGGTTTATTTGAAATTCACTATTGTAGTCTTTGTGTAACTGATATTTATTGAGGAATAAAGCCTTTAGATATAACTTGGAACACTCCTTCCCCATCAAGTTTCTACTAACCTAGCAATGTTTAGGAGGGAAGACGGATATAATTCTGGTCCAGGATTCCATCCCTGAGAAAGGAGAGGGGACCAGTCTAATGGCACCAATCTCCTGCTCCTCTCCTGGAATGAATCAAAAATGAGTTAGATGCCAGAGATTTGTATTCAAGGCTCTTTAGACAAACCCATGTGGACATACACATACCTTACATGGGCAACACACACACATACACACAGCTTGCATTGTGAATATGTGGACTCATGACTAAGCAGGTGAATCAAGGCCATGGAAAATAGAGGCTCAACAAGATAAAGAGAAAGATTGGTGTATCATTGGTAATCGGGATATATATATATATATATATATATATATATATATATATCCCATTGATATATATATATATCCCTATATCAGATGTTTTCCCTGGGATGCTTTAGTTGGAAGAGAACCTTTGAATCTGAGGTTCATAGATAGCTGGAATGCCATCTGGTGGCCAAGCTACATACTACATAGCTAGTGACAACTTGTGCTCTTTGTAGACCAATTCACTATCAATTCACCATAACCACTCCGCCATACTGGATCACACCAATGCCTTCATCCTACATACCTGCACATTTTCTCTTTCCTCTTCCCTAAGTTCTCTGGGTTGAATATAGATTGGGCAATAAATGAAAGAAAGATGTATTCATATAGATGAGAGATAGATTTGTGGTTCAATGGGAAGGACTGGATTTGGAGTTGGGAAGATCTGAGTTTGAATCCTGCCTCAGATTCTTACTAGCTATGTGAACCTGGGCAAACCAGTTAACTTCTCAACCTTAATTTTCTTATCTTTAAAGTGGGGTTAATGTGAAGACCAAATGAGAAAGCATGCATAAAGTCCTTTGAAAACCTTAAAAGTACTGCATAAAAGCTATCATGCTTATGCTAGATGCTAATTAGATGACTGTTCTTCATCTTTTTTTTTTTAAACCAATGGCATCATAGTGTGATGACTTGACTTGTGCATGATTGAATTTAAGTAAGGCAGAGTTGCAGAGTTGTTAGCTTCTCTTTCAGAATCATCCAAGTCCAATGGTGAGATAAAAGTCAGACTGACTGGTGACAGCCTAGGATGTTCCATCACCAACATATGCCACAATTTGTTCAGCCATTCCCCAACTGAAGGGCATCCCCTCATTTTCCAATTTTTTTGCCACCACAAAGAGTGCAGCTATGAATATAATTGTACAAGTCTTTTTCCTTATTATCTCTTTGGGCTACAAACCCAGCAGTGCTATGGCTGGATCAAAGGGCAGACAGTCTTTTAGCACCCTTTGGGCATAGTTCCAAATTGCCCTCCAGAATAGTTGGATCAATTCCCAACTCCACCAGCAATGCATTAATGTCCCTACTTTGCCACATCCCCTCCAACATTTATTACTTTCCATAGCTGTCATGTTAGCCAATCTGCTAGGTGTGAGGTAGTACCTCAGAGTTGTTTTGATTTGCATCTCTTTGATTATAAGAGATTTGGAACACTTTTCCATGTGCTTATTAATAGTTTTGATTTCTTTAACTAAAAATTGTCTATTCTTGTCCCTTGCCCATTTATCAATTGGGGAATAGCTTGGATTTTTGTATCTGTCAGTTTTTGAGTGACCCAAAGCTCTCTTTTTTAGAGCCTATAGTCAGCCCAAATCATGAGTTTTTAAAAATGAGATCTAGCAATATTCTTTTTAATTTGTCATTCCTCCAGCATAGGTGACTTCTACAATGGTTCATTTTTTATTGACTACAAGCCTTCTTCCAGGAAATGGTTCCAGAGGGAAACAGCTCAATCACTGTATTTTGCCAGACTGCTTAAAGACAAGTTATACTATCTGCTAAGATATAGCAAGGAGTTGACAGTGATACCCAGGGTTTGAAGCTGGGGGACTGGGAAGATGATGGTATCCTTAGCAGTAGTGGGGAAGTTTGGAAAGAGACAAGGTAAGTAAGCACACTGCAGAGCAGAAGAAAGAACTACCATTAAGATGATCCAGTGTTTATAAGGCAGCATATGGGAAAATTCATAGGACACCATAAAGTATGCTATAAATTTGATGGATTATGGGAAGCCAGGTCCTACTTGCATTACCATCAATTAGAGGTGGCTCCTGGATAGAGTGCTGGGTATGGATTCAGGAAGACCAGAGTTCAAATGTGGCCTGATGCACTTATTGGTTGGGTGACTCTGAATCAAACAGGACTAAATGACTTGCTCAGTTTCTCCAACTGTAAAATGGGAATAATGACACATACCTCATAGGATTATTGTGAAGATTAAATTAGCAAATTTTTGCAATTATCTAGTGTCTGGCTAGCACAGTGTCTGGCACATGATAGGTGCTATAGAAATGTTTAGTCTTTCTCCTTCACTCCCCACTACTATCATCAATTAATATTTGGTAAGAGCCTATTATGTACATGATGCTTTCTGAGAGCTTTAGGAAGAGAAGAGATGTAGAGATGTGGCAGACAGGAGGTTAAGGACTGCTAGGCAGACCACTTCCATTTGAATAAATGCTGAGCTGGTGCTTTTCTCTAATTTCAGTATGCTATTAGAAGTGTCATCTTTCAGATGGGAAAGAAAGCTAAGGAAGGCTGTGGCCAATTATGGTCATGTAAAAATTAAGTGGTTTGAGAACCGCTCTTAAGAAAATGCAGTTATATTTGGGTGTAGCTATAGATGTGATGATATTTCGACATCAATAACTCTAGCTAGCTAGCTCTACATTCTGTACATTGTGCATATTTTCAGACTTTTTCAATGTATTGATCAGTTATATTAGTTTTTCCTCCTCTTCTTTTTTTGTCTTTTAAGAAATGACTATTTATTATATGGGATGATACTCTAGGAGGGGAAAGAGCACTGGGGGGAAAAGTAGAGTGGTTTAAAGATACAGATCTCACTATCTATAGAGATCTATATTTACCTCTAACTATATCTATATCTGTCCAGATAGTTAGATTTCACTACATCTAAATGGAGAGATAGAGACAGCTAGAAGGACAGACCAACCGATAGACAGAGAGATGGATGGATGGATAGTGGGTGGATGGATAGCTAGTTAGCTCAAAAGTCTTAGTAAAGTTAGTTTTAAATTTAAAATTCCAGGGAAACTTTTGGGACACTGCGTGATATGTGTGCACCGAGGTATATAAACACAGGACATGCTTACGTAGTTATATATGTGTGATAGCTTGTGTGTCTGTATACATATGTATACATATTCACTTGGGCCTACAGATTGCCAATTAGTCCATTGGTTATATTTTGCTGCCTGCCTGCCTATTTAACTCTAAGTATAAAATGTATATACACATGCATGGAAAGATAGATCTCTACATGTGTGTGTATATATATATATACATATACATACACATCCAGATATTTGTATAATTATAGATCACATATCTATAGGCATAACAAATTGCATAGTGGATAGTGTTTGACCTACAGTTAAAACAACCTGAGTTCAAATCCTATCTCAGACATTGACTAGTGGTGTGATCTTGGACAAGTGACTGAACTTCACCTGCCTCAGTTTCCACATCTATAAAATTAGGGTAACCACAATCCCTTATCTTGTGGGGCTATTATTAAAAAAATGAGATAATATTTGCAAAGCATTTTGCAAACCTGCAAAGAGTATACAAATGCCAATTGTCATGGTCATTATAAAGCTAATGAAGATATGAATAAACTTCACTAGTGTTCTTCAAGCAAATGACTACTTTTCTGTGACATTGTATTAGGGATTTCTTGTTCAAGTTTGGGTTGAATGAGATGATCTTTGAGCTCACTTCCAATTACTATCCCATGAATCAGTGGAATGGTAGTGACTTGCCCAAAGTTGTAGTGGGTAGTTAGTGTAACATTCTATCCCAGGTCTTTGAACTTCAAACTGATGGTACTCTCCACTCCACCACACTTCCCTGTTTCATCTCCAGTTCAAACTACATTCATTACTCTAGTTCTCTGCTCATCCTCAGTCTTTGGTATTACATGATGGTGGACCATTTGGAGATAGTCATGCTTCTTTTCATTCCTTGCTAGGATAGTGCAGCAGACAGATTCTCTGAGAATTCATAACATTTTCTGGACTTTTCCACTGAAGACACTTCAACTTGTGTCAGATCTTTCTGAGTTCTCTTGTGTTGCAACTCTGGATTGGTGTCACATAATGAAGAAAATCAGAGGACCTGACTGAGAAGCAGCTCAGATAAACTAGAACTTAGAAATTGTGTTGCTTTCATTAGGCAGATGCTCTCTCCTCCCCACTATTAAACTCTAGGAAATGAATGGCAGTGTTTTCCTTTTTTTCTCATTAAGATTCAAGTCAAATAAATCTTACATCTTTGTGGATATTTTCCTACCTCAGAGTTTCCTCTTCCGGATTCCAAGCCCTTCAGACCTACCTGAGGATTTTGTTGGGGCCCTGTGGAAGAGCTAATGCCTCTTGCAGTTGTAAGTCTTATGATCCTATGATTCTCTGTAAAGGCCCCAGAACTGGAGTGTCCCACTGGCCTTAGGCAAAAAAGGACAAATCACTATCTCCCCTCCCTAGGCAGCTCCTTCCACTTTTGTGTAACTCTTAATTATTATGAAGTTTGAGGGGTTTTCCCACCTTGATTTTAAGTTTAAATGTATCTTTAACCTTTGCCCATTGATCTCAGTTTTAAAGTGCTCTGGGGTCAAAAAGAATTCTGATTCCGCTTGCCTCAGACAGATCTCTGACTATTTGAGGAGGGTCATGTTCCCCTAACCCTTCTCTTCTAAGATTAACATCCTTAGTTCCTTCAAATGATTTTTTTTTTTGGCCTGCCATAGGCTGCCTTCCTTTGGATGCTTTCTGGGTAGCAGTATTATTCCTAATATAAGGGAGGAAGGTGAGATGTTTAGGAAAGTTGTTGAAAAACCGAAGGAGATCCTCTATCAACCTGATGAGATTATTGATTGTGGGCTATTGCTGGGTGTGTAATTGTTAGCATATGATGAAATGTGTGCTTACCAAAGTCAAGCTAGTTTCTCCTACATTTGCCCTCTGGGGCTAAACCAAACAAACCATTTTCTCTTTTTTATTTTCTTCAGGCTAGACCTCAGAAATTCATTCAATCATTCCTCATGTGTGATTGACTCAAAGCCCTTCCACTTTCTGGTTGCCTTCTTGGGGATCTTCTCCTTTTTGGCAGTGTCCTTAAATGGTGATATTCAGAACTAACCATTCTCCAGATGAGATCTGCTAAGGGCAGAGTACAATGGAATCATCACCTCCCTATTCCTGGAAATTCTTCCCTTCCTGATGCAGTCCAAGATTACACTGGCTTTCTTAGCTGCTGCTGTATCACATTACTAACTCATATTGATGACCTTGCAATTCCCTAAAAGCCCCAGATCCTTTTTAGCAAAACTATGACTCCATGCTTTCTCCCATCTAGTGCTTCAAAGTAGGAAGGGTTTTTGACACAAGTACAAGCTTTTCACATTGATCTTTGTTGGATTTCATTGTGATTCAGGCTGCTGTTTTAGCCTGGTAAGATCTTTTAGAATCCCCATTCTGTCTTCCACTGTTTGAGCTCTTCCTCTTAGATTTGATCATTTACAAATTTGAGTAAGCCTCCATTTTTATCCAAGTCATTCATCAAAATGTTGCACATTTTCTATGCACAGCATAGAAAATTGAGCACAGATCACTATGTGCCCTCCCTCCCTATCCTTCATCAAAACATATGACTAGGTATCAGGTACCAGTCATTATACCTCAGTGTATTTATTTTGACAAGATATTTCTGGACTATTTCAATCTGAAACCTGCTTGTATATTGATAGACTTCTTTGGTTCTAGACAGTAATTTGAACCAGGGAATATCTTCAAGCCCCCTGAATCATATCACTTGGATTGCCACCTTTTTAACCTAATAATAGGTGTTCCGCCATGCTTGGAATTCCCCCATCTCTCCACTTCTTGATTTCCCTGGTTTTCTTGAAGTCTTAGCTTAAATCCCACCTTCTACAAGAAGTCTTTCCTGATTCTCTTCAATGCTCATTTATTCTTTCTTTCTGTTGACTGTCTCCAAGTTATCCTCTATGTATCTTGTCTATAGTTAATAATTTGCATATTGTCTTCCCCATGCAACTGTGAACTCCTGGAGGACAGGGGCTGTCTTTTGTCTTTCTTTGTATCTCAAGGGCTTAACACAATGCCTGGCAGTGGGCTTCATAAATGCTAATTGACCAATCTGATAGTATATACTTATTGAAATATCATTTTTCTGGTAATTATGAATAATTTATAATAAATTGTTGTCTATAGTGGATGAACTGAAGGATCATTATGGGCAGAGGATATCAGTATATGCTGTCAAACACTTACCTAAGCATTCTTCCTATCCATGAACCATCTAAAAATACTCACAGTTATAAAATCCTGATGAATCTTCATTGCTGATACTCATCTTGGTTATAATACTTCCCTTTTTATTTTTTGGAAAGCCAGTATGGTCCAGTGGAAAGAGATCTAGAACTCAAATCAGAGGACTTGGGTTTAAATCCCTACTCTCCTATTTACCAGCTATATGTCCTTGGTCAAGTCCATTTCCCTTAAGGGTCTCAACTTCCTATTTTTTTCAATTCAATTCAATTCAATTGGAATGGATGCTCTCTAAGGTTCTTCCTAGCTTTATCCTAATTCCAGGATTCTGAAGCATCCATGTTCCAAGTGGTTATGCTTGTTTGACCCTGAAGACCAGATTTCTCTCCCATTTCCCAGTACCAGGGAGAATGAACATGGAGGGAGAGAGTGAGCTGGCAGAGAAGAATGTGAGGTTTGAGAATGTCCGGAAGGGACAGCAAGGGAGGCAGTTTGAGGAGGAACCAAATGTTGGAATTAGCGTTTTTATCTGTGACATTTCCTGGATGCTTTTATGGTTCTCCCATGGCTATTATTGAAGCTAATTTTTAAAAATAAAAAGCCAGTCTTCACTCTCTGTCACTTTTTATAGTGCAGTTAACCTCACAGCAATTGCCTGCTTCTTTTATTGGCATTGCTAATGCTCTGCTGTATAGAACGCCATAAGGGATGTTTGCCAAAAGGGTCCCGTTTAGATTAATTCTTGAGCAAGCTGATAAAACTGCTTGCTCTTTTCTCCAACAGCAGCCAACTCAATTATTTCCCTTTAAGGTTAATGTGATCCCTTGGTTTAATCATAGAATGTTTGAGGTGAGGAGCCCAAAGAGACTATCTAGGCCAACCCATTACTTTACAGAGGCTGAAACTGAGGCTGGCCCAGAGAAGTCATGGTTTGGCCAGAAGTTACTCAGTAAATCAGTGGCCGAGTTTGGTCTAAAATTCAAGTCTCTTTACTCTATAATCATAAGATGATAAGTGGCATCAAATATTCTCAAATCAAGCTAGCTAGTTCACTGAGTAGTTAGTGTAGTGGCTAGAGTATAGGAATAGCCTGGCATATAACATAGGCACTTAATAAATAGTGTATTTCCCCTCCTCCTTCCTTCCTTCCTTCCTTCCTTCCTTCCTTCCTTCCTTCCTTCCTTCCTTCCTTCCTTCCTTCCTTCCTTCCTTCCTTCCTTCCTTCCTTCCTTCCTTCCTTCCTTCCTTCCTTCCTTCCTTCCTTCCTTCCTTTCTTCCTTCCTTCCTTCCTTCCTTCTTTCTTTCCTCCCTCCTATTTATTAAGGGACTTTTTAATTCAATTTATGTCTACAAGGAAAAGGGGAAAAATAAAATTACCTAATTTCAGAGCTGTGAAGGACATTAGAGATCATTGAATCAAACCCCTCTTCTACATTGCATAGGGAGGGAAATTGCCTCCTGCCTTCTGAGAGTCCTTAATCAGCCATTTGCCCTCAAAGTCATGGAACTTGGTAGTAAGGGCTCCTTCAACCACCCCCACCCCACTCCCAGCTGCCTGCAGCCTTAATGATGGAATTCTCTATTCTTAATGGGAAAGCTTTGTCTTCTGCTCATTTTGAGGAGAGGATATCTCAGGAATGAGTAGATTTGAATTAGATGCTGACATGGTTTGGCAGAAGGTAACATATTTCTTAATAAACTCTAGCATCCATCTTCTGAGAAAATTAATGCAACCATCAGCTTTTGTGAAGAGGAAAATAAGAGCTGATAGAAGAAATGGAGAGACAGATTAACTCACATACGTATAAAAATGAGATCTCATATTTGTATTAACACACATGCATATGTATACTATAGGTACCCAGAGCATGCCTATAGGTAGATGCTATGTTGGAGGAGTGAATGACATCATTATTTATAGGTATCCATATATACACCCATGTGTAGTTATATATAGCTCTACTTGCACGCATATTATATGTATGTATGCATATTCTCATCTGATCCTTATGGTAAGCCTTGAAAGTAGATGTTATTCCCAATGAGGAAATCTGAGACCGAGAAGAAGTTTAGTAACTTGCCTAAAGTTCCACAGCTAATAAATGTCTGAGGCAGAACACAAACTCAAGTCTGGCACTCTATTTACTGTAGTCTCCTAGCCTCCTCTAAGAGGAAAGCGAGTGATCAAATGAATTCACACTAATATGTAAGTAAGTGTGGACTCCACCTACCCTTCCCTAAAGAATTAGCGTTTTAAGAGGAGGAGAATGTTTAAATTACCTGATGCCCTATTCACTGCACCATCTAACTGCCCCTAGGTTTTCTCAACTATGCAAGGATACATGCTCCATAATCCTGTAGTATCCTAGTCCTTTTCATGCCCTTATCAAAAATCTTCTTCCTTCCTCAGGTAGTTAGTTGTTCTTAATAATCACAAATAATAGCCAGCATGTATATGGAGCTTGAATGTTTGTGAAATCCTTGAGTTATATAAAGGATGTGTGTGTGTGTGTGTGTGGATATGTATACCTGACCTCTGATCATGTCCTCTACATGTCTAATATGTGTATACACGTATATAAATGTTATACATGCATATACATATGTATATATTCACACGTGCGTGCATGTGTTTTATTGTGATTCAGCAATGAGGAGGTTCCAACTGGGAGGGGGCATAAGATTCCTTTGTCCATTCTTGCTTTCTTCCAATGTACTCCTGGTTTCCTGCCCATCCTCTACAACATGGAGTCGGGGAATAAATAGGCCAGAGCCCAGGGCTACTAGTTCATGTGCTAAAGGAAAGGACTCACCAAAGGGCTCCTGCTGGGTAAGCACCAAAGGGCCGGAAAGACCACAGTAGCAGCAAGCAGGAAGTTAATGCATCAATGAAACTTTCATAGTGCAGAGTGAGATGACACAAAGACAGCTGGGGGCTTGAGTGGTGAGGGAGGCAGGCAGTGCAGGGGAGAGATGAGGCAGGGGGATGGGCACTAAGAACCACTCTGGCTCAGGGTTGGAAGCATGCAAGCAGTATAGAGCAATAGCAGGGATAAGAGTGCTGGGGGAGGGGGGAGGGTTTGGGGGCAGGAGACAGATTAACTCACATACGTATAAAAATGAAATCTCATATTTGTATTAACACACATGCATATGTATACTATAGGTACCCAGAGCATGCCTATAGGTAGATGCTATGTTGGAGGAGTGAATGACATCATTATTTATAGGTATCCATATATACACCCATGTGTAGTTATATATAGCTCTACTTGCACGCATATTATATGTATGTATGCATATTCTCATCTGATCCTTATGGTAAGCCTTGAAAGTAGATGTTATTCCCAATGAGGAAATCTGAGACCGAGAAGAAGTTTAGTAACTTGCCTAAAGTTCCACAGCTAATAAATGTCTGAGGCAGAACACAAACTCAAGTCTGGCACTCTATTTACTGTAGTCTCCTAGCCTCCTCTAAGAGGAAAGCGAGTGATCAAATGAATTCACACTAATATGTAAGTAAGTGTGGACTCCACCTACCCTTCCCTAAAGAATTAGCGTTTTAAGAGGAGGAGAATGTTTAAATTACCTGATGCCCTATTCACTGCACCATCTAACTGCCCCTAGGTTTTCTCAACTATGCAAGGATACATGCTCCATAATCCTGTAGTATCCTAGTCCTTTTCATGCCCTTATCAAAAATCTTCTTCCTTCCTCAGGTAGTTAGTTGTTCTTAATAATCACAAATAATAGCCAGCATGTATATGGAGCTTGAATGTTTGTGAAATCCTTGAGTTATATAAAGGATGTGTGTGTGTGTGTGTGTGGATATGTATACCTGACCTCTGATCATGTCCTCTACATGTCTAATATGTGTATACACGTATATAAATGTTATACATGCATATACATATGTATATATTCACACGTGCGTGCATGTGTTTTATTGTGATTCAGCAATGAGGAGGTTCCAACTGGGAGGGGGCATAAGATTCCTTTGTCCATTCTTGCTTTCTTCCAATGTACTCCTGGTTTCCTGCCCATCCTCTACAACATGGAGTCGGGGAATAAATAGGCCAGAGCCCAGGGCTACTAGTTCATGTGCTAAAGGAAAGGACTCACCAAAGGGCTCCTGCTGGGTAAGCACCAAAGGGCCGGAAAGACCACAGTAGCAGCAAGCAGGAAGTTAATGCATCAATGAAACTTTCATAGTGCAGAGTGAGATGACACAAAGACAGCTGGGGGCTTGAGTGGTGAGGGAGGCAGGCAGTGCAGGGGAGAGATGAGGCAGGGGGATGGGCACTAAGAACCACTCTGGCTCAGGGTTGGAAGCATGCAAGCAGTATAGAGCAATAGCAGGGATAAGAGTGCTGGGGGAGGGGGGAGGGTTTGGGGGCAGGAGACAGATTAACTCACATACGTATAAAAATGAAATCTCATATTTGTATTAACACACATGCATATGTATACTATAGGTACCCAGAGCATGCCTATAGGTAGATGCTATGTTGGAGGAGTGAATGACATCATTATTTATAGGTATCCATATATACACCCATGTGTAGTTATATATAGCTCTACTTGCACGCATATTATATGTATGTATGCATATTCTCATCTGATCCTTATGGTAAGCCTTGAAAGTAGATGTTATTCCCAATGAGGAAATCTGAGACCGAGAAGAAGTTTAGTAACTTGCCTAAAGTTCCACAGCTAATAAATGTCTGAGGCAGAACACAAACTCAAGTCTGGCACTCTATTTACTGTAGTCTCCTAGCCTCCTCTAAGAGGAAAGCGAGTGATCAAATGAATTCACACTAATATGTAAGTAAGTGTGGACTCCACCTACCCTTCCCTAAAGAATTAGCGTTTTAAGAGGAGGAGAATGTTTAAATTACCTAACAGATCTAATGGATCTGGAATCCAAGACCCTAGGTACAAATCTGAGCTTCACTAGGTTCTTACTGTGTGACCTTGGCTAGGTCACTTAGTATCTTCATCTGTGGAATAAGATAATTGGATTGGGTGATTTCTAGAGTCCCTTTCACCTCAAAGTCAACTGTATTTTCTTCTTTCTTGACCTGTTAAGGTGATCACAACCATTTAATATAATTTCTGACAACCTTCAGAGGGTACTTTCAGTCTTTGAGTATGCCTTGCTCAGTTTCCCCATTTTTTTCTATATACATTGGCTAGATGGGGTGGGCTGAGGTGGGTCAGTGTAATTAAAATTCAGGAAGTTGCCCATGACTCTACAGATTTCACATGGACTTTGCCTAGTAGCTTAAGTCTAGCAACAGATCACAATCATTTCTCTTGCGGCCCAAGCTTCTTCAGTGTGTGCTTGTACTATTTAAATCTCTTTCCTCACCTTCCCAGGTTCCTAAGCTGAATGTCTCCTCTTTCATGTAGCACACAGAATACTGAGTTCTGAGAAGCCTCATGTGGCCATCATCATTGATGATTAGGAACAATCTCTATGAGAATTTTGGCAACTCATTTTCCCAGAGTGCAAATTTATCTTCCTTTGTTAAGCACTGGGGACTCAAAGAAAAATTGCCAATCTGTGGTGGTGTACTGCCAGTGGACAAGCAATCATCCTTTTTCTTGGTGGATTAACAGAGGTGGTATTGCCTAGGCAAAAAGGATTTTCCTTGAGGTTTTAGTGAAAGCTGTGCAGGAGTTCTGTACACATAAGGTATCTATCTGCTTTGTGCAAGACTTCAAAGTGAATTGGGATGAGGGTACCAGAGTTGTTTGATGTGAAAATAAAGAGGAGGCTCTTTTCTGCTCTCAGTGATGGGGATAAAACCAGCCCAATAATCAGCCAGCGCTTTGCTATGTCCTTCAGATATCAAGGAACAGAATATTTCTAGAATAAAGCGGGTTCCTCCTTTAGTTTGTTTGGGGTAGAAAAGGGAACCATTTTAGTGGGTTATCTGAACAATCCAAAATACATGTTTCCTGGAAAACAGTGACTTCTACACCACATCTATGTGCATTTGAGAAACTAGTTGTGCGTAGTAAAATAAAGTTGTTTTTACTAATTCATTTTCTAAAGCAAAGCCATAGCCTGAGGAGTCAGAAGCCATTCAGGTAAGTCAAATCAGTATTTACTGAAATGTATTATGAACAATGCGTTGGGTCAGATTCTGGAAATATGAAGACAAAGGGAAATGATGGGATTAAAGTTCCCCTGTTTCTCTGGAATAGGGATTAATTTACCCCCAAAGGGCTACAAAGCTGTCCCTGGGATTTGCTTGCCTCCTGCCTCCCTTGATGTTAGCTTCTTGGTCACCTAAGGGCATAAAAGTCTCACCCACATGGACCTGAAACCCTTCTGACTTGATAGATTTGTGAAGATCATGTGAGTCACCATATGTTGCACTTCTGACCAGATGCATTTCCATATGGAGACCAGAGAAACTGAGTGCCACTGAAACTTTGTTGCATGTCTTTGCTATGTTAGAGTGAAGTAAACCTCTTTTTGATGACTGTTCAATGATTTTCCCAGTGCTCATTTTACTCCATCATCAAACCTGAACACAATAGGATGCTGATTTTTGGTGGAGGTGGTAGGGATGAAAACTTACAAACAAATCAGTCAAAACCAACTATGTCAGGGGGCAGCTGAGTAGTCACTGGATTGAGAGCCAGGCCTAGAGCCCCGAGGTCCTAGGTTCAAATGTGACCTCAGACACTTCCCAGCTGTGTGACCCTGGGCAAGTCACTTGACCTCCATTGCCTAGCCCTTATCACTCTTCTGACTTGGAGCCAATACATAGCATTGACTCCAAGATGGAAGGTAAGGGTCTAAAAAAAAAACCCAACTAGGTCCAGAGGTATTTGATAGGATGAGGTGGACACTGACCTGGCTTGAAGGAGACCAGCAAATGTGTGGTGAAAGAAGTGGCAATTCAATTGTATCTTACAGAATGGTAGGAATTCTGAGAAGCAGAAGTGAGCTGGAGAGCATTCTGAGTATGATGATAGCTTCTGCAGAGGCACAGAAATATAAAATTCACACATCCACAAGCAGGGGCAGCTTTTCATATATACTTCTATGGACCCAGGATCTCATCCATGTGGTTAGAACAGACTCTAATGGTATACCTTGTCTATTACCCTTCTGATCCCATGTGACTCGTGTTCATGTTCTCTTATAAATCTTCCAAAATGGGTTTACCTATGGTTTTAGGGACTTTTTTTTGAATCTTATGACCTTTCATGGTTTTCAATGATCCAGCTAGGTTGTACATTATCTCTTTTTCTCCACTTCCAAGTAATTCTTGATTGACAATATTGTGTAGCCTCCTCAGTGTCCATACACCTCTGCTCTGCCCTTGGGAAGACCCTCAACTTCATTTTTTTTGCAGACTGTGGCATTACATGACTCACAACAGAATTACAAGAATATTGATGTTAAGAAGATGGGCTTTTGTTTCCAGAAGAAGCTTCGGTTCATTAAAAATGCTTGCTTTCCCAGATCTAGTCCAGCTTCCTATTGTTAGGATAGGATTTGGGTAAGGGAAACACAAGAGGGAAACATATAAATAAATCTGCTTTATTATTTTGGAAGGGAAAGGAAGAAGGGCACAGGGATATACCTATTCTTATTCTTATTCTTAAAACTAACTAAACTATATTGACTATGTTACTTAACTAAAAACTTAACCAAATACCCCAATTCTCACAGCAGGAGTCCAAAATAAAACAGAGTCAGGATCTTTTGTTGTTAGATGTCCAAGAAGTCCTGATGTCCAAGTAAGACTGATACTGCCAGCAGCCAATTACAAGGGAAAACTCCTTCCTCAGTTTGATCACAAGCAAACTCCTCTTAAGGTCTTTAGGAGAGCAGACTAGATCCTTCCAAGAGAGCAGACACACTCAGAAGAGAAACTCTTGGTTCATAGAATCTTCCCAGGTCCTCAGACTTGGGCTCCCATGGGACCCTTGGCCACATGCCACTGTCAATCCTTCCTAGGTTTGCATTTTTCAGTTTTTGCACAGTTTTGCAAATTGCAAACCTTTTCATCCTTTATCACACTATTCTCTTTTTGTTCACATCAATTAATCTGTTCCATCTATTGGTAATAATGGACAAGCTATAGAAGACATCCATCCAATTGCATGTCATACCTTGTTAAGTAGAAATTCTTTACAATGTGATTTAATAAAGAATTTGATGAAGCAAGGCTCCTTACCCTGGATCATTAATTTAGGCAAACTGAAATTCTGTGGATTACTACTTTGCCAGAAAGAGTCAATGATAAAGACTAGAAGAGATTTTAGGGATGAACTGAAAAGCTAGAGGGAGAATTAGTTGATTTACTACAGATAATTGCATGAATTTGAGGTTTCAGGTTCTGTAAAATTAATCAGTGCCTCATTTTATCAATGGGGTAATTATGAAATTCTGTATTTTTAAATTGGGATACATATGCATCCCTTTATCTATTTTTTTAAACCCTTACCTTCTGTCTTCAGATCAATACTATGAATTGGTTCCAAGTCAGAAGAGTGGTAAGGGCTAGGCAATGGGGGTTAAGTGACTTGCCCAGGGTCACACAGCTGGGAAGTGTCTTAGGCCAGATTTGAACCTAGGACCTCCCATCTCTAGGCCTGGCTCTCAATCCACTGAGCTACCCAGCTGAGTTCCCCCCCCCCATCCATTTTTGTCACTTCATGCATCTGAGTTTTTACTCATGATGTTGTTTTCTTTAATAGTCAACTCATTTAAAATATAATCTAAATGCAAATACCAACAATATGGAAATGAATTCTGATCAAAGACACATGTAATACCCAGTGGAATTGCTTGTCGGCTATGGGAAGGGTGGGTGGAGGGGAGGGAGGAATAGAAAATGATTTTTTAAACCAGGGAATAATGTTTGAAATTGACCAAATTAATAAAAAATATAATCTAAACACCTTTCCCCCCTTGAATCAGATCTCCAACTGTTTATTCCATCATTTGTACATACTCAAAGGAGATGATAATAATATCTATTTCCCTGGGATATTGTGAGGATCAAATCAGACAATATTTATAAAGTGTTTAAGACAGTTTATCTGGTATGTAGATGATTAATAACTTTTTCTCATCCTTCTTTCCTTCCTTCTTGAAAATGTGTTGTCAGTTCTCATCCTGTATTCTCATCCTAAATATTCCCTTGGAGCAGAACTTTTCCACCTTTCTACAGTGCATTTAGAACCATTGAAACTAAGAACAGATCATTCCAGGATAGTTTTATTTCTTTGTTTGATTCCCTATCTGGACAAGTGGATAGAGGGGATATGGGAAATACAGTATGTCTAGACTTCAGTAGTTCATTTGACAAAGCTTCTCGTGCTCTCCTAATGATCCAGGTGAAGAGATATGGACTAGATAATAATCTGAACAGTTGGATTTCAAACTGGTTGAGTGACTGAAACCAAAGAATCGCCAATAATGAGCTGATGTCAATTTCAAGGAGGGTTTCTATTAACAAGTCTCTATGGTGGGTGTTTTTTTTTTTTTGTAGTGCTTAGCTAACTTATATATGCTAGTAATTAAGAAATTCTGGGCCTTTTATGGTGGCTTCTTGTCCCCTCCCCTCTTCACAGGTGTCAATCACAGCTTCCAAACTGCCCAGCACTGTAGTGCTTGTAGGAATCAGTTCGCACCTTCTGGAGAGGTGAATACTCATCAAAAGGGCTCACAGTTTCCCAATTGAACAGTTTATGAGGGCCTGAACTCTTACAAGTTTCTGACTGATTGAGTTTAAAAAAGGGTGGAGCTCTTCCAAGTATCTTGTTGACTTCTCACCTAGCACTAAGTAGGGTGCAAATTCACTAAGTGGTTTGAGAACTCCTCCATCTGGTTCAAGCTTTTGATTCAATAAAAGGGTAGACAAAGGAGAATTAATCCTGTCTTCACAATCTAGTGAGGTAGTTAAGTTAGTATTCACTCAGGATAGACAATAGAGAAAACAATTGTCTTTCACAGTGTAAAAATGGAGATTTGAACCCCAGACTTCAATCCCCAGAAGTCCTTGCTAGCTCCCAGAATTCTCTCTAATCTCCCTGATTGCGAGATCACAAATTATTATTTAAAGGAGCTCTCTGCCTACTGGGTTCTCTTCCTTCTTCTGCTTCTGGGAATACACGGCTCTCTACCTAGCAGGCAAGATGTGAGTGGTTGTGAATGGGCTCTCTAGGCCTAGACACATGCTTTCTCATTTTGTATTTTCTTTATTTCTTAACCTTTAATAAACCTCTAAAAATATAATCAGAGCAAAACTAATTTTTACCTGCCACAGTTTGGTGATTTTAATCTTAACAACAGGTTGTTGGAATAAGATAAGGTTACCTATAAATTGTAGAATCTGGATGTCTTAATCATCCACAGGGAATTCCTCTTCCACTTGGATTTGGAGCAGGACCAAAAAGCATCTTGCATTATGCTCACCTTTTGATCAGTTATGTAACTGTGAAGACACAGCATGATACAGGAAATTGTGAAAATATGAGAGGAAGAGAGAAGTATTTTCAGAAGCAAAAATATTCTCCATGTCCCATCTATTATCATATAGATTTTATAGAAATGATCAGTGGGCATAAAGGTTGGGAGGATTAAGCACCGTTTTGATGGCTTTGGGGGGGGGCAGGATAATGTTGCTACCTTTTACTTATTCTCTTTTAGTTTTTTCTCCTCTTTTCATGGTAGCTTTTGACTCTTCTGCATCTTCCAAATTATGTCATTCCAAGACAGATTGGGAATAAGGGAAGATGAAGGGAATAGCATTTACTAAATGCCTGCAATATAGGATGTACCAAACTAAATGTTTTACAAATATTATCTCATTGGATATTCACAACAACCCTATGAGGTAGGTACTTTTAACACTCATTTTATAATTGTGAACAACTGAGGCAGACAAAGATTAAGTGATTTATCCAAAGTCACACAGTTGGTAAATTTCTGAGACTGGGTTTAAACTTAGGTCTTCCTGACTCTATTCATGGTGCTAGGTATTGCCTTTGATTTTCTTTTTAATGTGTACTAGATGAGGTCAACATATATATTCCAACTTCATCTCCTTAAGTACCATTTCCAGTTTCTTATTAAGCAACATTATATGCTGAAATTCAAAAGATATTATCCATCCAAGATGAATATGATTTACTATAGAAATCTTGGCAAATTGAATCCATTTTTTGGGGGGAATCTATTTTTGTTAACTTCCTTTCCATTTTAACCATATATTCTCTTTGGATGACCTTGCTTAAGTGGGTGTTATGTCAAATATTCTGCAGGTTCATTTTTTTTCCTTCACTGTTTTCCAATTTTTAGTGACAGTATATTGCTCTTAATTTTGTATCATGCTCCTCTATAACATTTTCAGATTAGCTTATCCTGTGCACTGGCATTGCCAAAGGCTGCTATATCTTTTAATTTGGCTATGATAAAAAGTGTTTGATGAATAAATTGTTTTATAGGCTTAAAAAAATGAACAAAACCCTTACCTTCTGTCTTGGAATCAATACTGTGTATTGGTTCCAAGGCAGAAGAGTGGTAAGAGCTAGACAATGGGGGTTAAGTGACTTGCCCAGGGTCACACAGCTGGGAAGTGTCTGAGGCAAGATTTGAACCCAGGAACTCCCATCTCTAGGCCTGGCTGTCAATCCACTGAGCTACCCAGCTGCCCCCATGGGCTTTTTTGAGCTCTTTTCTGTAGTGACTATCTTCTATACTTTAGGGAGGCAGCTATTTGACTTAGTGGTTGGCGAGGCAAGTTCAGAGATGAGAGGTCCTGGTTCAAATCTCTCTTCAGACACTTACTTGCTGGGTTACTTTGGGCTAGTCATTTGCCTAGCCCTGAGCACTCTTTTGCTTTGGAAACAAAAATAAATTGTATAATTAGAATCAATAGTTTTAGATTTATTTCCCATGTTCAGAATTAATAGTTTATTTAAATAAATCAGATATAGCTCATCATAATTATATACTATATCTTTGCATCTTTATCTTTTTTCTGATTTGACCATTTCTTATGCTTTCCAACTTTCTTAAAACAAACAGGTTAATTTTGGGAATACATGAAAAGACCTAGAAGAAATTATGAAGAGTGAAATAAGCAGAACCAAGAGAGCATTATATATGTAGCAACAGAAATTGTTTAAAAAAATTACTTGTGTATGACCACCTCCACAGAAAGAACTGATACATATAAATAAAACACAGTATGTGTATCAATATTCATGTGTTTTTTGTCACAATGCCTTCTTTAATGAGTGGGAGGGAAGGAGAGAAGGACTTAACTGGGCATTTAAATGTAACAAAAAACGAATTTTAAAAAAATGTTGGAAAGCTACATATGTAGCTGATTTGTAACATGGTGAAACATCGAATGTATCTTAATTTACCACATTACTAAAAGAAGTAACCTTCTGTAAATTAAGATATATTTAATTTACTTTTGTAGCAACTCTTCTGGGTTGTTCCAAAACTAAATCAGTAGATGAAATGACTACTTTTCCTTGACAAGTCTGGAAAGGAACCTTGTGGGTCACTAGGATTCTATCACTCAAAAGCCCCAGCCAATGTATTTCTCTTCGATTATAAGTCAGCAGGATCAATTAAATTTTGGCAAAGTTATTTGCCAATCAAGTAAAGCAATGACAGTTATTACAGAAACATTTCCACAAAAAATATCTGGGGCATGCTTGTAAATCCATAAAGAATCCAGGGGAAGAGTAGACTTTGACATAGAATATGATGACAATGAGTCATATGTATAGAGTATATGTGGCTAAAGTGATAAGTCATCATTTCTAGTGATTGATTAATTATTTAGGTTGAAGAACTCCATCCTTACACTTTTTATTGTGATATATGATGTATGTTCAGAGCCTTTCATGTTACCTCTTTTCCAACTCTTTTCTTGAAAAATAAGTATTCATGTTATACTGATCTGAACATTTATTGTGCTTTATATCAATCAAACATTTATTGATCATACTTTATAAACTGCACTGGGTTTGGAAGATACAAAGACAAAAACAAAATAGTCCCTGACCTCAATATTCTTACATTTCACATTCTTTTGATCTCTTAATCCTAAATCTGTTCTTGCCCCCAAATATTTTCCATCCTCCTCCATAGTACCTACCTATTCAGTGGAACCATTATCAATACTTATGTTTAGAATTTGTTGACTACTTTATCTTCCTTAACAGATGTTGGCACACAGATTGCAATGGTTTCTTTCCATATTTGACTTTTACCTTAAACTGATTGTGAACCCTGGGAAAATGAGATGGCCAAAAAGTCTCATTGTATGCACTCACTCTTTGACAGTGCACCTCAATCTGTCTCATCTACAAAGCCTTTCCTGATATCCCTAGTTATTAGTACTCTATCACTCATATTTCCTGGGCTTTACACGTCCGTGTGTATGTCATACATGAATACAAAATATATAATAATATATAAAATTCTTCAGGGGAGGGGTTGTTTGATTTCTGCCCCTGCTTTTCTAGTAACATTCACACTGTAAGTGTTTGATACATATCTGTTGAGTTAGATTGTATTCCTTGATTACTTGCCATTCTTTGCTGTTTTACATATTTTAAAAAAATTGTCAGGCAACACATTCTCAATTATCGGTCTCCCAGAAAAACCAGAGATAAACAATAAACTCGATATTATTCTACATGAGATTATAAAAGAAAATTGCCCTCACGTTCTGGAGCAAGGGGGCAAAATAGAAATAGAAAGGATTCATAGAACAACTTCTATACTAAATCCCCAAAAGACAACCCCTAGGAATGTAATTGCCAAATTCAAGAGCTTCCAAAAAGGAGAAAATCCTACAAGAAGCCAAGAAGAGGAGCTTCAGATATAAGGGGGCTCCCATAAGATTCACACACGACTTAGCAGCTAACACACTAAGAGACCGCAAAGCATGGAACACGATATTTAGAAAGGCAAGAGAGTTGGGTCTCCAACCAAGAATCAACTACCCAGCAAAACTGACTATATACTTCCAGGGGAAAGTATGGGCATTCAACAAAATAGAAGATTTCCAAGCATTTGCTAAGAAAAGACCGGAGCTCTATGGAAAGTTCGATATCCAAGCACAGAAAGCAAGAGAAACATGAAAAGGTAAATATGAAAGAAAGGGAAAAGGAGATAAATCTTATCTTTTTCTTTAAGTCAAACTCTCTTCTATAAGGACTACATTTACATCAAATTACATATATTAATATGTGGGGAAAATGTTTTGTGTAACTCTCATAAATTGTAGCATCATATCATTCCTTTTAGATAGCTTCATCTTATTTAATAGGATAGTTTGTGTTAATATCATCAGATGTTATTCTTGAGAATTTCTCATTTCTCATTGGCCAACTTTTCCTATATCCCTTCTACCTTTTCACTGGGCTTGACAGAATCTCTTCTCAAAAAATCAGAAATTAATGCATGGCTTTCCTATCCTCTATCATGAAAGCCAAGATGATATAGCCACTTTCCCTTAAGATTCTTTTATTTTAACTCCAGTAACAAGTTTCCATTGTGTTACTCTGAATTAGGTAAAAAATAGCAGTTCTTGGATTTATTTTTGGAGAATAGAATTATCATTAAGGTAAGTCAATAATTTATCAGTACCCGTGCTTTTATCATATAAGATTTCCACCAGTTGTTTTTCATTTATGTTTACTATCACTAGAATATCATGCCAGATTACATCCCTATCCTCTTCATTTATTTCTTCATTTTTGATTGGTGGTATATTGAGATTCACATTTTCCAGCATTTCTGTCATTTGACTGCTTTATCCCCACCCAGAAACTACAAAGGAACAAGCCCCTCTCCTTCCATAACCACAGGGATTGTTGCTATTATTGTTTAGTCATTTTCAACCCTTTGGTGACCACTTTTGGGGTTTTCTTTGCAAAGATACTGGAGTGGTTTGCCATTTCCTTCTCTGGTTGATTTTACAGTTGAGAAAAATGAAGCACATTTAAGTGACTTTCCCAGGGTCACACAACTAATAAGTGTCTGAGGTCAGATTTGAATTCAGTAAGAAAAATTTTCCTGACTCTAGGCTCAGCACTCTATCCACTGTGCCAACTAGCTGCCCACTCTGAGGGATTAGTTTTCCTTTAAAAGAGGTAAAGATTGGTCTTAGCTATCCAGAAGTGACTTCCTGGTCATCTATAGAATAAAAAGTCCAGCAACAGATTATCACGGTTGCTCTAACTTTGTGGATTTGTAAAACTTCTTGAAATATGTGTTTCACTACAGTCTGCTCTTATGCTCAGATTTACTTCCAGATATAGAGGAATGCCAGTCCCAAGAAGCTAAGTACTACTGTGTCCTTGTTGTATATTCTTGTGTTAGGGCAAAGACAATATCCTGTAATACTAAATGACTTGCAAGTGCCCTATTTAATTTCTACTTTGAACCTTAACTTAGAGAGTACTAGCATTAAAGCAGCCTCCTTGGAGGCAGACTGATAGATTCCCACCAGAATATCATTTGTATTTCTTTTTTGATTGCTCTCCAAGATGTTAGACCTAGATACCAAAATCAACAGCCTAGGCAACCAAGAAACTCTTCCTACAACAACATTAACAAAAGATGTTTCTTATGTGGAAAATTTGGACATATTGTCAGATTTTGCCATTACAAGAGTTGAACACAAACAACAAAAACAGGAACTATAATAACTACAACACAAGAAACATTAACAATTCAAGCAAATCAAGCAGGTGCTGTGATCATAATTGTAAAATATATAGACAAAGTCCAGATCTAAAAAGCACATAAGAAGCTATAGCCCAGGGAGCAAAGTCACGTTCTTCAAGTGTGGTTGCAGAACATAACACAGAATTATGAAGCCAGGATCCAGCCTTAGCACACAAAACAAAATTTAAGGGGTACAAGGCTAAGTCTAAACATGGGAAACAACATATAAAAATTTTGGGCTTAGAAATAGACTATGGGGAGGTAAAGCACAAACTAAAACTGAAGATCAAATAGAGGAAGAACAACAGATGTTAAGGGATGTAACAGAAATCAAAGATAAAATATATAGGATAGAAGCTAAAGATTCAAAAACATAAGAATGTTATTACAACAAATTTAACATCAAATATAGCAACTGTTTTGATTAATAGGGAAATTGCAAAATATAAAGTACCAGAAACAAACTTAAATGAGTGTTCTGAGCAATTTCTCATACAAACAGCAACTGACAGAAAAAAAGCTGAAAATTAGTTTTTAAAAGGGACCATAAAAGAAAAGACATAGAGTTAAGCAGAGAAACAAGCAGACCTCCAGAAGAAGTGGTAGATGAGAATATTGAAGGGGAAGACAATACCCTTGACATATCAATACAATCAAACCTCAATCCAGAAGTTAAAGAGTTTTACCCCAAATCATCTCCAGAGAACAATTTTATTCAAACAATGCCAACTCCAAGCTTGTGATCTTTCAGGGAAGTCTCCAACTGAAAGTAACTCCACTTACTTAACTGTCAATCAAACTGAGGAATCAATCCTAAAGCATGCACAAACAAAAGAAAGCAGGGAAAAGAAAGGAAACAGAGAACAAACAGGGGAAATACACACAGTCATACAATACCAAAACTTTGTTGCCTATACATTCAAACCAAAACAAAAAGTTACCTTCACAATCCCTGACTCTCTATAATCTGCAAACTACATCATCTATAACAGAAGCACCTAAGGGGCAGGGAAGCTTAAATTAATCATGCATTCCCATCACAGATGTATGCATTCCTCAAATGCAAGCTTTCCCAGATCTAACTTTGTATAGCCTCTGCAAAGCATGTTCAGGGAAGCAGAAAAACCTTTACCTTTACCATGGTCACAAACAAATCCCATACAAGATCTTAACATAATTACTAACAATACATATACACAGAAATCTGAATCAAACAACATTTTGCAACTCAATGAAGGGAACAGTCATAATAATAACATAGAAATACCAACCAGCACAAATGGAGAAATGAATCCATTGCAAACTCAAAACACATTGAAACCTGATAGTCCAGAACTATAACAAACATAAGCCAATTCAAACCAAGAATGGGACATGGGAAAAATTGAGTTACAAGCACCTATGGTTCAAGTCAATCAAGATACAGAAAATGGGGAACCACAAGTAATAATCACAGAAGGAAATGAGATATATACAAAGCTTTGATAGATACTGGTGCCACAAGATCAGTTCTCAAAACATTACCAGAGAACAATTCTATTGTGGGGTCTGTCCAAGTTAAAGGTACCACAGGAGAAACTCAAAGGGTTCCTAAATCAAAATCAAAGATAGTAAAACTTGATCCTTTCACCATCAATCACACTTTTCTCTTGATTCCTAAATATCCTTCTAATTTGCTAGGTAGAGATCTCCAATGCAAGATAGGTACAACAATTTAATGTGATCAAAGTGGACAAATATTCCTACATCTTCCCAAATAATCCTTAAAACACCATCCATTGTTATTCCTAGGACAATTGGAAGATGATGAAAAACAGCTAAGTGAAGGAACTATTTTCAAAATACCTAAAGATATTCCAGAGAAAGTTTGGGCAAAACATTCTAATGATGCAGTGCTTTTAAAATCAGCAGTCCCAGGAAAGATAGAAGTCAAAGAAGGAACTCCATCATGAATCCCACAATACAGGTTGAGCAAAGAAGCCATTGCTGGCATAACTCCAATAATCAATAGCCTCCTAGCACAGACAATTTGGGTTCCAACAATCTCACCATATAATACCCCAATCATGCCCATCACGAAACAAAAGCCAGACTCTCCAAGGGAGGGTGCAATGGAGATTCGTTCAGGATTTAAGAGCAATAAATAATTTTGTAAAGAAGTGTCACTCAGTCATCCCAAGTCCAGTTGCCATAATCTCTGAATTTCCAAGCAATGCAAAATTCTTTACCATCATGGACTTGTGCAGTGCATACTTTACAATCCTCCTGTATAAATCTTCCCAAAATGTCTTTGCTTTTACCTGGGAAAATTCAAAATTCACCTGGTAAAGACTCCCACAAGGGTTCTGTGATTCTGGCTCTCTGTTTTGCCAGATTTTGAAAAGGGACCTTGAAACAATAAAATTCACCGAGAGCAAGATGTTAAATTATATTGATGACATAATCTTGGGCTCACCAAATGCAAAAGTGTGTCAAAGGAACAGTAAAACTTTTGCTAGAGCTATATGAAAGAGGGTACACAGTGTTAAAAGCAAAACTTCAATGGGTAATAGCAAAAGTAGAATATCTTGGGTTTCTATTGGAAGTGGGTACCAGAAAAATTTCTAAGAAAAGAGTAGCAAACATACAAAAGCTGTGCATGCCTTCAACAACAACAAAAACAAAAAAAAAAACCCATCTTCGTGCCATCTTAGGAGTGACAGGGTTTTACAGACAATGGATTCATGGATATAGTCTTATAATGAAATGTCTCACAGACCTAACCAAGAAGACAGTCTCAGAATCTCTGAAACTCACTAAGGAACACAGACATGCCATAGAAAAGCTAAAAGCTGCTATAATATCTGCCCCAGTCCTAGGAATTCCAGACTATTCAACAAAATTCCATCTCTTTGTCCTTGAGGTCAAAGGAGTAGCATCTGGAGTGTTAATGTAAACCCTAGGAGATAAATATAGACCCGTGGCTTATTCCAATACTCAATTAGATATAGTTGCCCAAGGAATGAGCCATTGTCTCTGTGTAATAGCAGCCATAGCTCACATGATCAAGAAGTCATCTGAACTGGTTCTGGCATTCAAATTGACTGTATATTCACCACCTCAAATAGAAACTATGCTAGAAACAAAAACCTGCAAGCTGCACTTCACAAAGGCTATCCCAATATGAAATTGTACTACTGAGCAACAAGAATATCACCTTAAAGCATTGCCAGATTCTTAAACCAGCTACTTTACTCCCAGATCTACTAATGTCAGGGGAACCTGTGCACAATTTCCAAGATACATTAGATCTAGTACAAAAGATAAGAAAAGATTTAAAAGATACCCCATCACCTGAAGCAGATCTAGAACTCTATTCTGATGGAGCTTCCTATATACATAATGGAGAAAGGTTCAATGGAGCAGCTGTAGTAACATAAAATGACACGTTGTGGTATGCATCCTTTCCAAAAAACATCAATACTCAAGGAGCAAAATTGCTTGCCCTGACAAAATCTCAACAGATGGATAAAGGCAAAAGAATCAATGATACTGATTCAAAATATGGATTCAACATTCTACATGCTACATGCTAGATTTGGAAGCATAGAAGTTTTTATTATCAGCAGGGAAAGAGATTGCTTATGGAAACGCTATCTTACAGCTTTTGGAAGCAGTGCAATTACCTAGAGAAGTTTCAGTCAAGCATTGCAAGGGCCACTCGATGGGGAAAGATCACATCTCCTTAGGGAACCATAGGGCAGACATAACAGCAAAATATGGAGCTCCATTTGGTCCAATCCATGTTCTTAATTTCTCCCTAGTTGAGGAGGATGATTTAAAACAATCCTATAGCAACAGGAAAATTCAGGACTGGAAAGAAAAACTTGGAGCAAAACAACTAAGGGACATATGGTTCTCTGAGAGCGGTAGTTCCATTTTACAGAAAGCCTTGTATTATCATGTGTGTAATGTGTGTAATGTAATATAATTCATGAACAAAAGCATTATGGCACATAAGCAATCATCAATTCTGTAAAACGATTTTAGACAGCTCCTGGAATTTCCTCTTATGCTATTAGAGTTTGTCAGAAATGCAAGACTTGTTTACAGTTCAATTAAGGAGTGTTCAGAACCAAGGGTTTTGGAGGTTGACCATTGGTGTATACTCTTTTTGAGAGTTTACAACTTGATTGCATATGAATGCCAAATGACAAAGGGTTTAAGTAAAGTCTTGTCATAATAGATTGTTTGACAAGATGGCCAGAAGTTTTTCCAGCTAAGAATGCTGCAACTTTCATGATAAAAATCCTTTTAAAAGAGATCGTTCCCAGGTTAGGGATCCCTCAATCTTTATATTCAGACAAGAGAAAGCACTTCACACATCATATACTCCAAGAAGTGCATAGAAACCTAGGGAAAAAATGGATATTATCACTCTGTATACCATCCTGAAAGCTCAGGCCAGATTGAGGGATTGAACAGAGATATAAAAATGCTTTTTGGCAAAGTCTGTACAGAAACACATCTATCCTGGATGGACACTCTGCCACAAGTACTGTTTCATCTCAGGACTAAGTTGAGTGGAAATTTACACCTATCTCTATTTGAGATGTTATATGGTCATGCCATCTGGAATGGGAGAACACAAAAACCTGCATATGTATCAGTGTTAGGAGGAGATTGCCAACTCCATAAATATATTCAAACTATTCAACAGAGACTCAAAGAATTACATGAAATGAGCATATTACAACAGAGAGTTCCACTAAACTATTTGTTGCACAATATAAAACCTGGAGACATAGTATATATAAAGAACTTTATCAGAAAATCAGTAACAGATCCAAAATGGTTGGGTCCACATGAAGTTCTGTTCATTTCTCTGTCGGCTGTAAAAGTTGCAAACAAAGATTCACAGTTCCACTGTTTCCACATAAAATTGCAAAAATCAGACATAGACATAGAACAATCAAAACACTCACAAACTACTCAAAACTTAGAATCAAATAAAACCCCAGAGAATTAATGAAGAAAACACGAGGCCACTGAAAATTCCAATAACTAAAACTAGTAAACTAGTAAAAAGTCACACTAATATTAAGTTCCAGTGCAAGAGGAAAGATCCCATCAGTCAACATGTAGATGACACACAAAAATCTGACTACCACAGATGAAGAAAAATAACAAAAGATAGAAGGAAAGAAGAAATGAATCAATTACAACAAAAAAATGGACAATAAGAACTTTAAAACTTGCACACACAAAAAAAGGACAGTCCAAGGAGAAAGACAAAAGGGAAACCAAGTGCGTAAGACAGCATAAACACAAACACAAATTAACCTCCTACTACAGAAATGCAAATAACACTAAATAACTTCAAGAAAGAAGAGATCCTACAGGCAACTAGTTAGACAAAGGACACCTTGCAACAAAAAGGGTAAGTATGTGCATGAACCAGGACATGTTAGACATGACACAACATAAAAACTTATTTCTAGACATGGACCTCATGTAAATAAATAAGTGTCTGAAGACTGCATACTATATGTGCAAAATGTATATATGTATATATTGTATAAATGTATATACTTCCTAAGACTATAAAGTTTTTTAACCTGACAAGGACATGTTTCATTTCCTTGTAGGGATAAAATCTCTATGCAAGACTGAAAACCCTTGTAAAAATGTATCATATTTCATATGCGTATAAAGGTAGATAGGGGTGTATGGGGTGCTCAGGGAGGAGGAGGAGTATCTCTGGTATGGAGGGCTTGTCATGCCCTCCTAGGGCAGCTCTCCAGCCTCTGACCCCCACCTGACACCCAGCTCTCACTTGTGGTTCCCCGTAGCTGCTAGCATGTGGCAGCGGCCACACCCCGGG
Organism: Monodelphis domestica; assembly: GCF_027887165.1. Taxonomy (NCBI): domain Eukaryota; kingdom Metazoa; phylum Chordata; class Mammalia; order Didelphimorphia; family Didelphidae; genus Monodelphis; species Monodelphis domestica. Next base: position 299,410,332 of record NC_077232.1, on the reverse strand, counting down.
CAACGGCTTCAACAAGCCGGCTAAACCTTGTGAGGGTAGCCATTGGGTCATTGACCCCTGGTGAACCAGGGCTTTGCTCACCCAGCATGTGAAGACTGCTTCGGCGCAACAGGCGGAAGAAACCAACAAGAAGGTTCAATGGCTGAGGGGGCGACACAGCAAAGCACCGTGAAGTGCTTAGGGCATGTTGGAGCACAAAAGACAACATGGCCATCCAATGCAGCTGAGGAAGTCTCCAGGTGTAATGATTTTTCGTGCCACTGGACCCAGGCTTCCAACGCCGAGAGAGTGGGACTGTCTCTGTGCATCGACTTTTCCACTTAAATATTCAAGCACAAGTGTCTTTGTGCCCCAAAACGCACAAAGACAATTGTCATCCTCGGTTACTGAGAGATTACCACCAAAGGTAGATAAAACTTACTAACAAAATTCTAACATATAGAATAGTGTAGCAACTAACCACATTAAAATAATAGCATAGGGAAAGAAACAGATAGGGACTAGGAAAAAAGTTATGTTTCTCAGCTAGACAGCTTAGAGACAACATAAGGACAAGGCTATAGTAAATTGTTATGTTTTAAATAGAGATACTAACAAAAATAATATAGATAACTGAATGAAATAAGAATAACAACATTATTTTGTAAACATAAATATGTTAACATTAGACTAGGAAAATACATAGCTTATCATAGAGTAAAGAATGGTTAATACTAAAAAAAAATTTGTTTTTTACATTGAATTTACTCTTTGGATTTGAGAAAAACCTATTTACTGTTACAAGAATTTTCACCTATTGCAACATTGTATAGGTAGTCTATTTCTTCCTCTGTTAGTCTAGGCAATTTATATTTTTGAAAATATTCAGGGGGCAGCTGGGTAGCTCAGTGGATTGAGAGCCAGACTTAGAGATGGGAGGTCCTGGGTTCAAATATGGCCTCAGACACTTCCCACCTGTGTGACCCTGGGCAAGTCACTTGATCCCCATTGCCTAGCCCTTGGATCCAATACACAGTATTTTCTCCAAGACTTAAGGTAAGGGTTAAAAACATATTCATCCATATCCACTAGATTGCCATATTTATTGTCATATAATTGGGCATAATAGTTTTTAATAATTGCTTTAATTTCCTCTTTATTAGAGGTGAGGTCTCCCATTTCATCTTGGATATTGTCAATTTGATTTTCTTCTTTCCTTTCTTTAATTAAATTGACCAGAACTTTGTCTATTTTATTTGTTTTTTCAAAGTACCAGCTTCTAGTCTTATTTATTACATCTATAGTTCTTTGACTTTCAATTTTATTCATTTCTCCTTTGATTTTTAGGATCTCTAATTTAGTCTTCATCTGAGAATTTTTAATTTGTTCACTTTCTAGTTTTTTTCATTTGTATGCCCAATTCATTGACCTCTGCCCTTTCTAATTGGTTAATATATGAACTCAAAGATATACATTTCCCCCTGAGTACTGCTTTGGCTACATCCCATCCCATAGATTTTGAAAGGATTACAACATTGTAATTTTCTGCAATGAAATTATTAATTGTTTCTATGATTTGTTCTTTAACCGATTTTGGAGAATTGTATTGTTTAATTTCCAATTAATTTTTAATTTGCCTCTCCATGTACCCATACTAATTATTATTTTCATTTCATTGTGATCTGAGGTCGCATTTATTATTTCTGCTCTTTTGCACTTGTTTGAAATGTTTTTATGCCCTAGTACATGGTCAATCTTTGTGAATGTATCATATGCTGCTGAAAAGAAGGTGTATTCCTTTTTGTCCCTATTTATTTTTCTCTACATATCTATTAATTCTAATTTTTCTAAGATTTCATTTATTTCTCTTACCTCTTTCTTATTTATTTTTTGGTTTGATTTATCTAATTCTGATAGAGGAAGGTTCAGGTTCCCCCGCTAGTATAGTTTTTCATCTATACATCATTATATATATATATATATATATATATATATGTATATATATATATATATATATATATATTTCATCTTTGATCTCTACTAGTTTATCCTTTAGAAATTTGGATGCTGTGCCATTTGGTGCCTACATGTTGAGTACTGATATTTCCTCATTGTCTATAATGCCTTTTATCAGGATGTAATTACCTTCCCTATCTCTTTTGACTAGATCTATTTTTACTTCGGCTTTCTCATATATCATGATTGCAAATCCTGCCTTCTTTTTATCAGTTGATGTCCAATAGATCTGGCTCCATCCTCTTACTTTTACCCTATGCTTGTCTACCTTCCTCATGTGTGTTTCTTATAGACAGCATATGGTAGGGTTTTGATTTCTAGTCCACTCTGCTATTTTCTTGCATTTTATGGGTGAGTTCATTCTATTCACATTCAGAGTTATGATTACCAGATGTGTATTTCTCAGCATTTTGATTTCCACTCCTAGTCTTGCCTTTTCTTCTTTCACCATTTCCTTCTATACTGTTTTGTTTTTAATCAGTCCCCCTAATTCCCACCCTTATTTTACTTCCCTTTCAAACCCCCTCCCTTCTTACTCCCCTCTTATTTTCTTTACAGTCTTTTTAAACTACCCCCTCACTCTCTCCCTCCCTTATGATTGCTTCCCTCCCCAACAGTCCATTTGTTACCCTTCTACTTCCCTATAGGGTGCAAATCAATTCTCTGCCCCAGTGGATTGGATTGTTCTACCCTCTTTGAGTCAATTTCAATGCACATAAGAATTGAGTATTTCCTATCTTCAACCTTTTTACTTCTTTACCTTAACCTTTTACCCTTCCAATGTATTGATGTTCTACTCCCCTCCCACCATGTGCTTCTTTGTGATATATAAATTTACCCCATTTTGTTTTTTTTCATTTCTTTTAGTATTAACCTCTTTTTACCTCTAGTTGTATACACACATACACATATATATATATATATATTTATGCATAAATATATCTATATACATATTTATGTCTTAGCATTTCATCCTATACATTTTGTCACTGTTCCCTCTAAGTATAATTCTTCTAGCTGCCCAGGTGATAATAACAATTTTTACAAATTGCCAATAACTTCTTTTCTTGCAGGAATATATATCATTTTAACTTATTGGGTCTCTTAAAAAAGTTGTTTTTTTTTGTTTGTTTGTTTTGTTTTTCTTTTTTCCCTCTTTCTTAATTACCTTTTGACAATTCTCTTCAATTCTGTGTTTGGGCATCATATTTTCTGTTCAGATCTAGTCTTTTCTTTACAAATGCTTAGAATTCTTCTATTTTGTTAAATGACCATATTTTGCCCTGTGAGAATATAGTCAGTTTTGCTGGGTAGTTGATTCTTGGTTGTAGACCTAGTTCCCTTGCTTTCTGGAATATCATATTCAATGCCTTTCAGTCATCCAGTGTAGATGCAGCCAGATCCTGTGTTATCCTCACTGTAGTTCCATGATCTGAATGACTTCTTCTTAGCAGCTTGCAAAACTTTTTCCTTGGTCTGATAGTTCTTGAATTTGGCTATAACATCCTTGGGTATTTTCAGTTGGGGATTAATACAGGAGGTTATCTGTGGATTCTTTCAATCTCCACTTTTCTCTCTTGTTCTAGAATATCAGCGCAGTTTTCTTGGATAATTTCTGGTAGTATGATATCCAGGATTTTTATTTTGTCATGGTCTTCTGGTAGACAGATGATTCTTAAGTTGTCTCTCCTGGAACGATTTTCTAAATCTTCTGTTTTCTGAATGAGGTGCTTTATATTTTCCTCAAATTTTTCATTCTGTTGATTTTGTTTTATAGTGTCCTGCTGTCTTGTGAAGTTGCTTGCTTCTAATTGTATTCTGGCTTTTAAAGACTGAATTTCATCCCTGGCTTTTTGGTCATTCTTCTCCTTCTGATCTTTCATGCCCTTTGCCTCATTTTCAAGCTGATTAATTTTGGTTTTCAAGACACCGTTTTCTGTTTCCAGATGACTCATCTTGCTTTTTAAGTTCTTTCCCCAGTTGTCTTCAGCCTCTCTTAATTGTGTTTTAAATTGTATTTTGAGTTCTTCCAAAGCCTGTATCCAATTCGCTGGAGTTTCTGTTTTTATTTATTTATTTTTTTGCTTGCTGTTCCTTCATCCTTCTCTGTTCCTTCATCCTTCTTTGTTCATTGCCTGGAGAGAAGCTTTCAATTGTAATTTTTTTTTCTTTTTCTGTTGTTTGCTCATATTTGCCCCTTCTTTACTTCCTATAGTTGCCTGAGCTTTTGCTCCTCTGGATCTCTGGTTTTGGGTTTTTCTGTCAACCTTCACCCTTGGAGCTTAGTTAGCAAATCTCTCAGTGTAGTCTGTGGGGGAGGGGTGTTGGAGCTTGAGCTTCCCAGCCCTCTGAAGACTTTGATGGGATTAAGCCCAGCTGAGTTGAATTTGCAGAGCTGGATGTGCCCTGAGGCCAAAACTTTGGGAAGGGGGGGGCAATATGAAGTGTCTCCACTGCTGCAACTAGGCTACCCACTCTGCTCTTCTTCTCCAACTGCTTCCCCACTGCCTGTGTTTGATGTCCTGAGCCTGGCACAGCTTTGTCCACAAGGTACTCTCTCCAGACCAGAACCCTTGCCTGCCCAGAGGTTCCAGCTACCACTGGAGGCTCAGGGCTCTAGATGGGGGAGAGATCCTGGGACCTTCCTTCTTCTTTCCCCTTAAACCCAAGTGTTCTCAAATTCAGGCTTTTGGGGAGCATACCTTTTCAGCTGAGTGTAGCAGGAGGATTCCTTGGCTCTGTCCTGTTGTTAGGTTTGATTTTAATTCCCCTAGGAACATTTAGTTTGTAATTGGTAAGTAAGGGTTTTCAGAGATCTGAACTTTCACTGCCTCTATGCTGCCATCTTGACTCTGCCTCCTATTGCAACATTGTAATGCATTTTGTATTATCCTTTCCTACCTAAAACTTTCCTATATACCTCTCTTAGCATAGGTAGATAGAATCCTAGATAGAGTAAGATAGTAAGGTAGGAATTTATAATTTTGGTGGGATAGAACATAGGATAAGCATAGGAAAAGATAGTGCACAAGAGGTGTGAGCTTTTAGCAAAAGACTCATGAAAATCAAAACCGTTGGGGGGAAATGGAATGTTAAGAGCTCTATAGTTGCATGAGGCAGGAACAACAGTTGGAAACTGAACAAAGACTTCTCAGAAATTCTCTGGAGGAGGGGGTCTTGAGTGCTAAGACACAGAAGGTAGTAGAAGGAGGATCTGTTTCTCTGCCATTTTTCAAGACACCTTTGGAGATTTTTGTTTCTGACAGAAATCCTAATATCGCTGGTTGCTGTGAACAAACCCTAACTTCTCTGAAGACTTTAATTCCATGAACTATTGAGATACTGAACTCAATTTTGTGAGCAGGGCTCTCTTCCTCTTTCTATCTCTCCCCTGCCTTCAGGACTAACAAAGACTGATAGGGACAACTAGTTAGACAGAAATTAGGGTGATCCACAACACCCTAACCTTTACCTGATTTTTCTTTACCCCAATTCACAAATAAATCACACTGAACAGTCAGATAGCAAATTTAATCTTGTTTATTTACATCTAGAGAGTAAGCTCATTGGCAGACTCCATCTTGCTGCCAGCTTTCAAGAAGACTCGAGGGGGAGGCTTGTGAGTGCCCCAAATTAATGTATATCTGGATTGGTGTCCCACATACCTCTCCTTGTAGAGATGACTTCCCTGCTGCCGATTCCCACCAGAATATCATTTGTATTTCTTCTATGATTGCTCCTCACCAAACAGTCACCACAATTGTCCTCCCTCAGGCTCCTGGAATTCCTCACATGAGCATATCTTCTTAAAGTAGAACTCTAATTCTCTATCATTACATTTATTTCTTTCTGAAGAGGTTTGAGGGAAGGGATATAGTTTCTCTTTCGTGTGCCATATTCTAATCATGAGTTAGATTTCATCAAGTATAAATGATAGTTATAAGGTTGAAATTACTTCCTTTCATTAACTTTTCTAGTTTACCTTATTTATACTTTGTGATTTTGTTTCTAGGCTCCTATAACCTCACGTTCTTATTTCTTCCCTTCTTAGAAATTTTCTCCTTTGAATTACTGCCTTTCAGCTCCAGTAGTCAACCTAAATGTACCTGGTACTCTCTAGGGTATATGATTTGACTGATATATGTAGTCACTTTACTCCATTTCCTTCCATGTTCAGTTTAAAGCCTTTCTTATCAAATGCATAAGTCTCTGGGAAAATATATGGTTTTTTCAGTGCCCATTAGAGGCACTCTATTATTCTTCAAGAATTTATTATTTTTCTATGGCTAGAAGAAGAGAGAGACACAAACAACACAGAGACACAGATAATACTGACTCCCTTTATGACAATACTTTAAATCCCTTCACCATGATGGATGCCCAATAGTAGATATACTTACTGCAGGGTTTGTTCTGAACTATAGCACAAAAAAACCCTCCCAGCCTCATTTTTCTATATGTGATAAAGATGGATAAAGAACAGTGAAGATGAAATTGAAAGTCTTATTTGTCAATAGCAGGTTCACATGATCATAGAGTGGAGTGGTAGAGTTGTAATGAAAAGATCACCTATTAAAGAGTATAATGAAATTGCAAGACAGGTCAAAACCCAAAACATCCTTTGTAAAACACATAAGGGGTTGAACCTTCATGTAGCATGAGTAAAAGGAAATAGATGGACAGTTCCCAGTAAGTTTCCAGACTATTATAAAGAACCTATTAGTTTTTTTCCCCTTTTTCCTGCGCTGGATCATTATTAAAAGAGTTAGAACTTGCAAGGCCTTTTGTTATAGTGAAAATCACTTTTAAAGATGTTATAATATTAATTTATGGTCGCCAAGGAATTTACCTATGAAATTCCTAAAATGAAACACTCAAGTCAGAATGGAGTTTTTGGTGGTTTAATCACAATGGGAGAAAGAAAAAAAGAGAGGGAGAGAAGGAGAGAGGAGGAAATGGAAAAAGGTTAACTCAACCTTCTGGCAGAGCCAGAGAGAGTTTAGGCCTAAAGGCCAAGGTAGAGAAGAGAATCAGTCCTTGACTCACATGACCGATCTGAAGGAAAGCTTTCTGTGGGCCTCCTCTCTGCTCAAGTTCTTAGCACGAACTGGCACCTAGCCCTGTCCACAGGAAGTGAGTGAATTCCAGAGGCTGTTTCCTACCTCACTTCCTGTGCCTCACAAGTGCCAATGGTGACTCCAGCTTGGCTTAGGACAGCCCAGGTGGGCAGTTAGTTATTTCTGATTTGTCATTGACTAGCACATGCCCGTGTAGTGTGGGTGTGCACAATTTCGGGTGCTAGACCAAGCAAGATGGAGATTTTAAAATCCACAATCCCCCCTGATGATGATTGGGGGACTAGTCTCTCCAACTGATCATTAACATATGGGTCCTACACCCCTAAAAATTCTAACTGCAAGTATATACAAAGTTTTACCCTCTAAGAGGAAAACTACAATGGTTGTAGATTAGGGGAAATAGGAGAGAGAAAGACAGCAAACAAATTGAAACTTTGCAATTTAAATAATGATATTTTTTTACATTTCCCCATGTTGTGGTCGATTGAACATTTATTTGTATGTATACTTTCATGTGAAAGGGGACTGCCCCCTAACTGGCTTTTTGTCAATGCGTCCAGCAATTATTGGTTTTGTTCTTTTTTCCCCCTCTTATCCTCAAATTATTGTAATCTTTAAGTTGATTATGTTTTCATGATCCTTTTGGGGAAAATTTTTTTTCCAAAAATGATTACATGGTGAAATGTAAAAATGGAGACTTGAATCCAGGACTTCAATCCCCAGAAGTCCTTGCTCCATTTCCCCAGAATGCTTTTGTAATCTCACTGAATTCTCACCTGGGCCAAGAACAAATTATTATTTAAAGGGTCTCCACTGGGGGCTCTTGGCTTTCCTGTTTCCTCTTGCAAGCAGATGGGTCTTTTCATGATGTAGCTGAGGTTGTCTAGGCCTCTCTCTGGCCTAGACATGTGCTTTTCTTACTTGTATATTCTTAAGTTCTTAATATTAAATAAACCTCATAAAAATATAATACTCCTTACAGAGGGAAACTAATTTCTACCTGCCTCAGTTTTCCCAAATTTTAATCTTTACACCTTAGTGAGCATTTGATTCACTTTCCCCTCATATTCTAGAGAAGGAAATAGGAATAGAATGGGAAAGTGAATTGCCCAAGGACAAACAGCAATATAACAACAGAGCCCACAACACAAACCAAATTTCCCAACTCCAACCAGAGCTCCCCACCCCAATATACCATACTATAGTCCTGTGGTTTACAGATATATAAGAGATAATTTAATAATTTTCATGCAAATGAATGCTCCTGATTATTGTTAATATTTTAAATTCCAGTGATTGGTAGGGATAATGCAAAAATACTTATCTGAAAGCATGACAGCAGGATATTATAGGATTATAGGTTCAGAATTGTAATGTTCCAACATTCCCTTCATTTTCCAGATTTGAAAACTCAAGCCCAGGCAGATAAGGTGACAACCTTTTAATGAGTGATAAAGACAATACAAATGTCATTTTTCCACTTCCTTCAGGTATTTCTTGTACTATTCATTTAACTTTTTCCCCCATTTCCCCTCCCCCCCTTTTCAATGGATCAGTGATCACCTTGGAATGCTTTCCCCCTATAATCTTTTCTCTAAGTCTAATTACTTTTAACAGCTATTTACTTGCCTGAGCATCTGTTTCCTTTTTCTCAAGGTACATGAGGTTCAATGTCTTATACTATGTCTTACACAAGGATTATTTTTGCTTTCATTCTGAATTGTAGTTTCATTGTATTTTCAATTGTCATTTTGAGGGCAATAATCACATACATGATTTTAAGCCCAAAATTTTAGGTAAACATCTACCTGGCATACGTTGTAAAAAGACTATGGAACGTATATTGCTCTTGCATTACTAACCTTCTTCACCTTCTTCTTCTTCTTCCCTCCTTCTCTACCACCACCACCTCCTCCTCCTCCTTCACATCCTTCTTCTCCTCCCTTTCTTTCATCTTTCTCCTTTATTCTTCTTCCAAAATTTCCATTTTATTTTGTCCTCTAATTTTTGAAAGTGGGGCAGCCAAGGGCTGGGCCTGGAGTTAGGAAGACTCATCTTTCTCAGTTCAAATCTGTCCTCAGACACTTACTACCCATGTGACCCAGGGCAAGTTACTTAAACCTCTTTCCCTTTGTTTCCTCATCTGTAAAATGAACTGGAGAAAAAAATGTAAACTACTCATGTGTCTTTGTTAAAAAAACAACAACAACCCTAAATGGGGTCACAAAGAGTCAGACATGACTGAAATGATTGAACAACAACTTTTGGAAACAGATTTTAACAAATGTTTTCTTCCTTATACCTCTGTCTTTGTTTCAACAGGTGTATTTTAAGGTTAATTTTATTGATATATTTTGCTTTTCTATTACATTAATTTCTGACTATTTTCTTTCCTCTCCTATCCCCTGTGAGACATCCTTGGGAACAAAGATTTAAAGAGAAGAGAAAGAAATCATTCAGTAAAGCTAGCTAACACATGGACCCTGCCCAATAGTATATGTCAGATTTCATATCCATAGCTCTGTTTCTTTCCTCTCCATCTCTGATATCAGTCTCATTCTCTCCATTCACATAACCATCACCCTATTTGAGGCCCTCATTAACTGATGAACTATTTCAATAGCCTCTTAATTGATCTGTCCACCTCACGCTTCCCTCCCTACTCCAATACATGTTCAGTATAGTTGCCAAAGTAATTTCCTTAAGAACAAATCTGGCCATGTCACTCTCGTATTCCATAAATTCCAGTAACTTCTTTTTTTTAAACCTCTACCTTCCACCTTAGAATCAAAACTGTGTATTAATTCTAAGGCAGAAGAGTGGTAAGGAGTAGGCAATGGGGGTTGAGTGTCTTGCCCAGGGCACACAGCTAGGAAGCACCTGAGGTGAGATTTGAACCCAGGACCTCCTATCTCTGTGCCTGGCTCTCAAGCCACTAAGCCATTAAGCCACCCAGCTCCCCCTCCCTCCCAGTAACTTTTTAATACCTATAGGAGCCAATAGAGAATAAACTCTCCTTGTCATTTAAAGCTATTCACAATCCTGTTCACATTTTACCTTTCCAGACTTATTATACTATATTCACTTTCTCATATAATACAGTTAAGTTGACTAGTCTTACTCACAGAAAGCATTTTGTTTTATTTCTTTTCTCCATAACTTTGCACCATAACTCTGTTCCCCATGCCTAGAGTGCATTCTCTCCTCTTCTTAGTATTCTTAGTTACTTTGGAAGTCAAGCTTATATGTTACCTTTTATAAGAAGACTTTTCAGAGGATTGAGGGAATATGGTGAAATAAGGCAGAAAGTTATCTGACTCTCAAATTTCCCCAGAAATAATTTAAAATAATACCTCAAAGTAAAATCTAAAGTGGCAGAAAAATCAAAAGTTAAGGTAAAGCAGTCAATTAGCCTAGGACAACTTGGGAGGATGTTAGGCATGATCTGACCTCCCAGGGTGGTAGACTGGCCTGCTTGAAGTACAAATAAAGCCAGGCAGATACTGCTGAGTCATAAACAAATCCTGGGGAAGCTGTGTCAGGGGAAGCCCCAGCCTTTGGGTCTTTCATGTCATTGATTGTGTGGGAGTCTGATGGCTGACCAGGGCATGATTGTGGAGCCCTGGAATGCTGACTAGACATGGTATCAGCTGGAGGTAAGAAAGAATAAACACACTTAGGTGAGTGTGGTTGCAGGAGAATGGAGTCTCTGGGTTCAGTTCTAGGGCACAGGGGTTAACTGGCACCTGCAATCTCTGGAGGGTCACAGGGAGAAAGAATGTTTGTGGTGGCAATGAGCCCAGGGTCCCTGGTGGTGGCTTAGGGGCAGAGAGAAGTACCTAAGGGCACTCATAGACCAAAGTCTGAGCCAGGGGCTCAGATGCAGATAAAAGTACCTAAACACTCTTATGGACCAAGGTCTGAGCCAGAGGAGAAATGGTCACAACTGGCTTTGGATTATAGAAATGGAAAAAAAAAGCCAAGACATCAAAAGCCAACTGATAGAACTCAGAAAACAATACCTCCAAAACACCTAAAGATTGAGACATTATCCCCCACAATTTGGGAAGTGAGCCTGACCCTTACATGAAGTTAACAACCAAGAAATTTCTTCCTAAAAAAAAGAGTAAGGAAGAGATAGAACTCAACAATAGGTAACTACTATAGTGATAGAGACTCCTCAGGCTCAAAGTCAAAAGATAGTGATGTCAAAATAGCTACTTTTAAAGCTTCCAAGAAAAACATAAAATGATCATAAGTACCAAAAGAGTTCTTGGAAGAGCTTAAAAAGGTCTTTAAAAATAAAAAAAAAGAAAGATTGAGGAAAACTAGGAAAAATATCAATGATGCAAAAAAAATTAAGAAAAAATTGAAAAGAAAGGTAACTAATTATCAAAAGGGATTGAAAGTTACAGAAGAACATGTTACCTTTAAATTAGATTTGGGTAAGAGGAAGCTAATGGTTTCACAAGACACTAATAAATAATTTTTAAAAAATGAAAAGAATGAAAAAAATAGAAGAGAATGTGAAAAATCTCATTATGAAGATATGAAGAGACAATATACAAATTGTTGGACTACCTGAAAGTTATGATCAAATTAGTTTAGACTGCACTCAAAATTTTTAAAAAAGAGTCTACTATGGAGAAAGAAAGAAAGAAAGAAAGAAAGAAAGAAAGAAAGAAAGAAAGAAAGAAAGAAAGAAAGAAAGAAAGAAAGAAAGAAAGAAAAAAGAAAATTGTTCTGAAGTTTAAAATAGAAATTGAGGAAAAAAAAAAACTACAGATCACAACCTGAAAGAGGTCCCAATATTAAAATTCACAGGAATATTATAACTAAGTTTCAAAGCCCAAAGGACAAATAGAAAACAAGCAAGTATTTTAATTAATACATTTTAATTATTGTGGAGCTACAGTCAGGTTAACACAAGATAAAAGAAGCCTTTTCAGTCTCTCCTTATTTTTCTTTATCCTTCCACCAAATCCAGTTACCTTCTATTTTCTTTTTTTCTAGCATCCATTTTTGTTTTTTGAGTTGCAAATCCTTTCCTATCCTCCAGTCTCATCCTAATCTATTGAGAAATCAAGCAATATGATATTGATTATACATGTGAAGTCATATAAAGTATGTTTCCATATTAGCTATGTGACAAAAATGGAAAATCAATAAGAATAAAAAACTGAGAAGATATGCTTCAGGCTATACTCAGAGTTCATCAGTTCTTTGAAGGTGGATAGCAGTTTTTCTTATGAATTCTTTCATTTTTCTTGGAACACTATTAGAGTGGCTAAGTCTTCACAGTTGATAATCATTACAATATTGCTATTATTTTATACAGTATTCTTTTGGTTCTGATCACTTTATATTGCATTATTTCATATGAATCTTCACAATTTTTTAAAAATAACCTTTACCTTCTACCTCAGAGTCAATATTGATTCCAAGGAAGAAGAGCAGTAAGGGCAAGGCAATGGGGGTTAAGTGACTAGGGTCTTATAGCTAGGAAGTATAAGGGTTAAAATAGGGGTTTTGACAAAATAAGAGAGAGCTTTTAATAATTTAAGTTTTAATGAGATATAGTAGAGGTATAAATTAATATTATCCCTTTAAGCCAGAGAAAAGAAAACTTCTAGCAGCTTTAAACAATTAACAATTTAGTTTAATTAAAATAGAGATAGTAAAAGAATATAGTAAAATGAATATAGGAAAGAAGAGAAATATAGTAAAGAGATAGAGATAGAGAAACAAAATTTCCTAAAATGTCTATACTAGTTATCCTATAACTACCTATAATTACTACCTATGACTGCCTATATCTACCTATAACTGCCTATAACTACCACTAATAACAATTACCCCAAAAAGTTCCAACCCAATCCAGTCCAATCAAAACCAACCAAATCAGTGTTTAATCCACCCACAATTAGGTCTCTCAATGAAGACCAGCCATCTTCCAAAAAGTTCAAGAAAGGAAACAAAACCTAATAGCCAAAACCAAAAGCCAAAAAACCCAAAGCCAAAAAGCACTCTCAGTAAGCTCAGGCTTGCCTTTATATTCCAGCAATTAAATGCCAACCACCACCCCAACATACCACCAGCAACCAACCCACAACAACCAACTCAAACCCAGCAGCTAAGTTCTCTGCAACTCCCAGCCCAACTGCCAGCCTTAACTGTCAGTAACTGACAGCCCAACCAACTGATGCTGGCCCCTTTTATCTCCTTTCTCTACTTCACCTCCTGTCTTTATGTTTCCTCCTTCCTGTCTCTTTGGTTTCTACTTCCTGTCACTGTGGTTTCTACTTCCTGCCACAGTGGGCTGGTTAATCCTATACATCTCTATCGTAAGAGGACCTCCAGGTTCTATAATTGAAAATCTGTTACCCTAAAAAAAGAACTACATTTCCTGGGAGCTTACTGACTTTCTGTCATTATGCACTTCCTGTAGACAGGGAATAAATATTTAGTGGGCATTCCTGCTCTCTCTCTTTGGCATGATGCAGCAATCATGGTGGCAGTGGTCAGATGGGGATTGTGAAATGGCTAATCAGCCATAAGCATGTGGTCCTTTTTAAAAATACTCTTTATTCCTTGATTTCTAATGATGGTTTAATCTCCTAAAATATAACATTTCATTATTTGACATTAATTTTAATTTTTACAAAGTGCCCCATTAAATTTAAAAGGAATAAAGAATTCTTTTTTACAGAAGTGTCTGAGCCCAGGTTTGAGCCTAGGACCTCCCATCTCAAGGTCTGGCTTTCAAATTCCCAAGATTTTCTGAAAGTATCCTGCTCATCATTTCTTATATCACAATAGTATTCCATTACAAACCTACCCCACAAGTTGTTGAGCCATTTCTTGACTAATGAATATCCCTTCAATTTCTAATTCTTTGCTACCACAAAAAGAATTACTACAAATATTTTTGTACTTATAAAGTCCTATCTATTTTACTTTGATCTCTTTGTGATACAGACTTGGAAATGGTACTTCTGAGTCAGAATATGCAGTTTTATAGCTTTTGTACATAGTTTTAATTGCCAGAATGGTTGGATCAGTTTAAAATTCCACAAACAGTGCATTAGTGTCTCTATTTTTCCATATTCCCCTTCTTCAACTCTGTCATTTTCCTTCTTTGCCATGTTAGTTGATCTGATAGGTGTGGACCTGAGTTGTTTCAACATTCATTTCTCTAATGACTAGTGATTTAAAGCATTTTTTCCTCTGAATATTGAGTTCTCTGATTTTTCTTCTGTAAAATACTTTGTTTACATCCTTTTGCCATTTATCAATTGGGGAATGGCTTAATTTTTTTTTGACTAACTCCTATATATTTGAGAAATGAGGAACTTGTCAGAGAGATTTTCTGTAAATCTTTCTTTTCTCACCAGTTTCCTACTTTTTTTTCTAATTTTGATTGTATTGGTTTTGTTTGTGCAAAAAAATCCATTTTATATACTGTGATCTACTCTATCATTTGTTTGATTGTAAATTCTCATCTTCTGAGTAAAACATTCCATGTTCTAATTTGCTTATGATATCACTATGTCTAAATTGTGTGCCTATTTTGACCATATATGGTGTGAATGTTGGTCTATGCTTAGTTTCTGACAGCTTGCTTTCCATTTTTTTCCCATAAGTTTTTGTCAGATTGTTAATTCTTCCCCCTAATACCCAGAATCTTTGGGTTCATCAAACACTAGGTTATTGTGGTCATTTACTTCTGTACATTGTGTACCTAACATACCACTATTTTTTACCCAAAAAGAGACGGTCTTGGTTATTATTACTTTGTAATACCATTTGAAATATAATACTGTTCATCTGTCTTTCTCCATATTTTCATTTTCATTGATTTCCTTGATATTCTTGATCTTTGGTTTGTCCCAGTGAATTTTCTTCTTATTTTTTCTAGCTACATAAGTTAATTTATTGGTTGGTGTGGTGCTAAATAAGCAAATTAGTTTAGGTGCAATTGTCACTTTTATAGAAGTGGCTTGGCCTATCTATGAGGAATTTATGTTTCACTAATTATTTAGTTCTTTTATTTGCCTGAACAGCATTTTATAATTCTGTTCAATGTGCCTGCATGTGTTTTAGCAGGTAAATTGTCAAATATTTTATACATTGTGTAATTATTTTAAGTGGATTTTTTCCTAATTTTTTCTGTTTTGTTTTGTTTTTTAATTTATTTTTTCATGGTTACATGATTAATAATGCACCTCCTTCTTCCTTCCCCACTCCCAGAACTGGCAAGCAATTCCATTGGGTTAAACATGTATCATTGTTCAAAACCTATTTCCATGTTATTCATACTTGCAGTAGAGTGATCTTTTAACATTAAAACTATAATCATATCCCTATCGCACCACATGATCGATCATATGCTTTTCTTCTGTGTTTCTTTTCCCACAATTCTTTCTCAGGAGGTGGAGAGCATTCTTTCTCATAAGTGTCTATGGACTGTCCTAGGTCATTGCATTGCTGCTAGTGGAAAAGTCTACTTCATTTGATTGTGCCACAATGTATCAGTAGCTGTGTACAATGTTCTCCTGGTTCTGCTCCTTTCACTCTGCATCAATTTCTGGAGATCGTTCCAGTTCACATGAAATTCCTCCAATTCATTATTCCTTTCAGCACAGTAGTATTCCATCACCATCAGATACCACATTTTGTTCAGCAATTTCCTAATTGACGGACACTTCTTCATTTTCCAGTTTTTTGCCTCCTTACGAGCATGGCTATAAATATTTTTGTACACATATTTTTCCCTATTATCTCTTTGAGGTATAAACCCAACAGTGGTATGGCTGGATCAAAGGACAGGCATTCTTTTAAAGCCCTTTAGGCATAGTTACAAATTGCCCTCCAGAATAGTTGGACCAATTCCCAATTCCACCAACAGTGTATTAGTGTCCCAATTTTGCCACATCCCTTCCAACATTTATCACTTTCCTTTGCTGCCATATTGGCCAATCTGCTAGGTGTAAGGTAGTACTTCAGGGTGGTTTTAATTTGCATTTCTCTGATCAGAAGGGATTTATAACATTTTTTCATGTGCTTATTGACAGTTGTTAGGGGCAGAATGTAAGGGGTTGGTCTAGATTATTTATGAGTATGGTCACCACTAATTAATCAATTTAGCAATTTTTTTAGCAATTTATTATAAAATAGAGGGTATGTGTGAAAGTAGAGAAATGAGAAATAGGACAGAGTTAGAAATCTAACTTAATGAGTTAGAGTATTGCCCAAGCCCTGGCTTTACTCTGGCAGGGCTCCAGAAGCCCCAGTGGGAGGGCCTAAGTGTCAATTAACAAAGGTTTTAGCCATGAGGCCTCCTCCCAGATGAGGGGCCCCTCCAGAGGCTAGTACTTCCAGGAAAGCCAGGGAAGGAAGCCAGTCTTTTTCACTCACCCACATGGTGATTCTAAGGGAAAATAGAAGCAGTCCAAGTTCCTCCAGGGTCAAGTTCAAGGTGAAAGATGTCACAGAAAGTTCTTGGCATTTTTAAAGACCATTTGTTTTTGTCACTTCCTGTGACTTCCTTCCATTTTATGTGGACCAATTACAGTTAAAGCTTTGTTTAGGACTGCCTAGGGGGCAGTCAGTGGGTTGTGATTCATTACTCGCTATCACACATGTGGGTCACAGACCTCCCCCATTTAAGGATAAGTGGGATGTATATATTTCTGGTTATTAAATCTAAAACTGGGCAGGGGAGAGTTAATCCCATCTTCATGTAACTTTGATTTGTTCATGTGAAAACTGCTTATTCATGTCCCTTGAACATTTGTTGATTGGGGAATGGCTTGGTTTTTTGTAAATTTGACTTTGTTCCTTATATATTTGGGAAATTAAACTTTTGTCAGAGAGTTTTGTTATAAAAATGTTCTCCCAGTTTGTTACTTTCCTAAATTTGTTGCATTAGTTTTGTCTGTAAAAATTTTTTAATTTGATATAATCAAACTCAATCATTTTGTATTTTGTAATGGTCTCTATTTCTTGCTTGGTCTTAAATTTCTTCCTTTCCTTCAGGTATACTATTCTTTGTTCACCTAATTTATTTATGATTTCACTCTTCATATTAAGTCATTTACCCATTTTGAGTTTATCTTGGTATATGGTGTGAGATGTTGATCTAATTTAAATCTAATTTTTTCCATATTATTTTCCAATTTTCCCAGCAGTTTGTCAAATAGTGAGTTCTTGTTCCCAAATGTGTGATCTTTGGGTTTATTGAACACTAGTTTGCTGAGGTCATTTACTTCTAGTTTATTCCATTGATCCTCCCTTCTGTCTCTTAGCCAGGACTATATTGTTTTGATGACCACTGTTGTATAGTTCAGCTTAAGAATTGGTATTGCTAGGCCCCCATCCTTCACATTTTTTCATTATTTCCCTTAATATTCTTGATCTCTTGTTCTTTCAGATGAACTTGTTATAATGTTTTCTAATCCTATAAAAATGTTTCTTGATAATTTGATAGGTATGGCACTGAATAGAAATGAAATTAACTAGTTAATTTGGATAATATTGTCATTTTAATTTTGTTAGCATATACTGCCCATGAGCAATTAATGTTTTTCCAGTTATTTAGATCCAGTTTTGAGTGAAAAGTGTTTTGTAATTGTGTTCATATAATTCCTGTGTTTGTCTTCGTAGATAAATTCCTGAATATTTTATATTGTCTAGCATGATTTTAAATGGAATTTCTCTTTGTAATTTCTGCTGCTTAGATGTGTCAGAAATATAAAGAAATGCTCATGATTTATGTGGGTTTATCTTGTATCCTGCAATTTTGCTATAGTTGTTAATTATTTCCACTAGTCTTTTAGTTGATTTTCTAAGATTCTTTATACTTTAAATATGGGGTGCTCAGGGAGGAGTAATATCTTTGGTACTGAGGGCTTGTCGTGCCCTCCTAGTGAAGCTCTCCAGCCTCTGACCCTCACCTGACACCCAGCTCTCACTTGTGGCTCCCAGTAGCTGCTAGCATGCGGCAGCGGCCACACCCCGGGCAAAGGCTTCGACAGGTCGGCTAAACCTTGTGAGGGTAGTCATCGGGTCGTAGACCCCTGGTGAACTAAGGCTTTGCTCACCCAGCATGTGAAGACTGCTTTGGCGGAACAGGTGGAAGAAACCAATAAGAAGGTTCAACGGCTGAGATGGTAACGAAGCAAGGCACTGTGGAGTGCTCAGGGCGTGTTGGAGCACAAAAGACAACACGGCCATCCAATACAGCTGAGGAAGTCTCCAGGTGTTTTTGTGCCACTGGACCCAGGCTTCCAACGCAGAGAGAGTGGGACTGTGTCTGTGCATCGACTTTTCCACTTAAATCTTCATGCACAAGTGTCTTTGTGCACAAAATCACACAAAGACAATAGTCATTCTAGGTTACCGAGAGACTACTACTACTACATATCATCTGCAAAAAGTCATAGCTTAATTCCCTCACTGCCTACTTTAATCCTTTCAATTTCTTTTTCTTCTCTAATTGCTATTGCTAGCATTTCTCGTACAATATTGAATAAATAGAGGTGACAATGGGCATCCTTCCTTCACTCTTGATCTCATTGGGAAGGCTTCTAATTTGTCCCCATTGTAGATGATACTTGCTGATGGTTTTAAATATATACTGCTTATTATTTTGAGGAATGGCCCCTTTATTCCTATACTTTCTAGTGTTTTCAATAGGAATGAATATTATATTTTGTAAAAGACTTTTTCTGCATCTATTGAGATAATCATGTGATCTCTGTTAATTTGATTATTGATGGTCAGTTATGTGGTTGGATTTCCTAATATTAAAACCATCCTTGCATTCCTGGTATAAATTCCATAGTGGATATGACCATAGTGGTCATAGTGGATAATCTTTGTGATAACTTGCTGTAGTATTTTTGATAGTATTTATTTAAGATTTTTGCATCTATTTTCATTAAGGAGATTGGTCTGTAGTTTTCTTTTTTCTGTTTTTGGTCTGCTTGGCTTGGGAATCAGTACCATATTTGTGTCATAAAAACAATTTGGTAAGACTCCTTTGCTTATTTTGTCAAATAATTTGTATAGTATTGAAATTAGTTGTTCTTTAAATGTTTGATAAAATTCATTTGTGAATCCATCTGGCCCTGGGGATTTTTTCTTAGAAGTTCCTTGATGACTTGTTCAGTTTCTTTTTCTGAGATGGTACTATTTAAGTATTGCAGTTCTTCTTTTGTTAATCCAGGCAATCTATATTTGTGTAAGTATTCACCTATTTCACCTAGATTGTCATATTTATTGTCATATAATTGGACAAATGGTTCTTAATAATTACCTCTTCATTAGAGGTGAGAGCCCCCTTTTTATCTTTGATACTATTGATTCTCTACTTTCTTTTTTGATTAGATTAACCAATACTTTATCTATTTTGTTTGTTCTTTTCAAAGTATCATCTCACTCTTGGCTTGCTCTTCTCTTCTTGCTAAAGCTTCTTGCTTGGTCTGCTCTCCTCTTACCCCACTGCCCCAGATGTTTGTTGCCTACCTTTTGGGTTTTTCTTTTCTTGAAAGTTGTCCTTGTTGGTTTTTTCACTACAGTATTTGTTTTGTGGCAATATTTTAATTTTGGTTGGGGAGGATTCTCATGGTGACAGAGATGCTGAGGAATACTCTACCATCTTGACTCTGCCTCCGGAAGTCCCTATATTTTCAATCTTTTTTTATAAAATAATTTTCTTTTCTTTTCTTTTTTTGGCTATTACATGTAATAACAAATTTCCATGTAAAATTTCCTAACTTATATGATTGAACTTCTCTCCTTCCCTCCATTCCTTTCCCCCTTTTGTGCTAATAGATTCAATCTGGGTTATACATGTATTATCATGCAAAACATACTTCCATATGTTCCACTTTATTTTTGTGAGTGAATAATTTTATAAAACCAAAAACATAAACCCAAATGAAAAAGTGATAAATCATCTACTTTGATCTGTGTTCTGACTCCCAACAATTCTTTCTCTGGAGAAGGAGAGAATTCTTTGTCTCACTCAAGTCTCTCAGAACTGTGCTTGATCATTGTATTACTGAGAGTAGTGAAGTCTCTCACAGTTGCTATTACTGTGCACAATGTTTCACTGGTTCTGCTTATTTCTCCTGCTGGATTTTATTGATAATCTACATAAAAGCAATAATTCATGTGGATCTATTTAATATCCTGTAACTTTGCCAAAGTCTATTGTTTTAACTACTTTTTAGATAATTCTTTGGGATTCTCTAAAAATAACATCATATCATTCTGCAAAGAGTGATAGATTAGTTTTCTCATTGCCTGTTCTTATTTCTTCAATTTCTTTTTTTCTGTTCCCCACCATAGTGAGCATTTCTAGTACAATACTGAATAATCATGAATGAACATGTTAGCTTCATCCCTATTGTTATTGGGAAGAATTCTAGTTTATCTCCATTACAGATAAGCTTGCTCTTGGTTTTAGATAGATACAACTTTTCATTTTAAGAAAAGATCATTTCTTCCAATGATTTCTACTGTTGGTTTTTTAAACCCTTACCTTCCATCTAAGAATCAATACTGTGTATTGGCTCCAAGGCAGAAGAGTGGTAAGGGCTAGGCAATGGGGGGTCAAGTGACTTGCCCAGGGCGACACAGTTGGGAAGTGTCTGAGGCCAAATTTGAACCTAGAACCTCCTGTCTCTAGGCCTGGCTCTCAATCCACTGAGCCACCCAGATGCTCCCACTTTGTACTGTTTTTAATGGGAATAGATAGTGTATTTTGTCCAAAGCTTTTTTCTGCAACTATTAATTTTGTCATATGGAAATTTTTATATTGATACAGTCAATTAATTATGCCCTAATATCTTCTTAAATACTGTCACCGTGACCATAAAAATATGTATTGAGGTAGAAATGTTCAAATGTTGTGGTTGTCTTATCAGTAATGATGAAAATAGATCATTGTAAAAATATTTATTTCCTCCTGCTAACTTGATTTTCAATTTCTTTTGGAATAAGAAGACTTACTTAAGGATCCTATCAAGGTTTATTTATTTATTTATTTTTAAGCCATTAACTTCCATCTTATAATGAGTTCCAAGTGTATTGATTCCAAAGCAGAAGTATGGTAAGGGTTAGGCAGTGGGAATTTAAGCAGCTTGCAATGGGTTACACAGTTAGGAGATGTCTGAGCTCAGATTTGAACCCAGAACCTCCCATCTCTAGGCCTGGCTCTCAAAATTGCTGAGCTACCCAGCTTTCTGCAACCTACTGAGGTTTCTATGGACTTGTTTTTTACTTTATTGGTTTTTTTTTTTTGTTCTTTCATTGGTTAAAGTTCCCAATACACTTAAATTGTTTGAGTATAATATCTTAAATTGATGTAGCCCTAGTCTTATTTGTCATTTCTTTTTGCCTGACAAGGGGACCAGAAATTTGCTAGGAAAGGAAATTTATGTGTTCTTTTCTTAATGTTATGATTGCTTTACAGCAGGTAAAAACATGGTGATAAATAATGTCAATATCTTTGTGTTTTCTTATTTCATAACTTGTATCATAATGATATCATCATTATACTTTATTCTTGAGCACATTGAATAGGTCAGTTTAGCAAACATATGTAATGTCTTTTGATTATATTTTCTTTTGAGGTGATGTTGATTTTAAACTTTGCTCTCATTAGTTGATGATCAAATTGCCATAGTCAAGTGGTTTTGAAATAATATCCATATCATTAACTGGTTATTTCCTTTCTATTAAGGTAAAACAAAATAACATTTTGCAGTTCTGTTGAGTGTTCATCATGCCTAGAGTCTTCTGACATCTTCTTGAAATGTTCGTGATATACTGACATGAACATTCACACAATCTGTAAGTCTTTGGAGTCTTTCATTTCTAAATTCCAAACCACATTTTACACATTATTTTTTGCCACCCTCTCCTTTGTCTACTTTTTCATTGAAGTACTGAGGATCAAGGTAAATATTTATTTCTCTATAGGATTTTCTCAAATGCTTCCTTTTTCATTTTTTGTAAGAGTCTCCAATATGGCCTTTTAAAAATGTTCTCCAAAAGCATTGCTGAAGAAAGTAACCAAATATCTCATGTATTATTATTGCCCTTAGGAGGAATGATGAAAACAATTCTGTCAAGTTCTTTGTTTTCAGGTCTCCAAAGATAATATGTGAGATATCTTGACATTTAACAGCAATTTCCATTTTGTATTCTGTTTCCATTTAAGTTAATAATTTTGATGTGATTAAGTACTCCCAATAATATATGATTTTGCCATTCCCAGCTTAGCATATTAAAGGATAAAAACATATCTCTTTATTTCTTCTTTATAGCTTTCTATATTTCTAAATAGACATAGCTTTCTAAGTTATTGCTAACTGCAAATTTATTTATTGAAAATATACAAACCAGTGATGTGCACACACGCACACACACACACACAAGGTCAACAGAAAGGTGTGTTAGTCTGTTTTCTTGGTCTGTCACATATCCTAATTTCTGAGAGATTACACAGCATACATACATCATGATTATAGGATATCAATCTTCTTCAAAGGAAAGGTTGGTAATGAATGATCCCAGGAGTTAGGGATTATTACTTTATTATTATTATTAGCATTATTAGCATAAATAATAGCATTATTTAGCATAGAAAACTTTTTATTTTTTTCCATTTGAATTACCTTATTTAGTCAATTTAGAACACTATTCCTTGGTTACAATAATCACATTATTTCCTTCCCTCCCTTCCACCCCTTCCCGCAGCCCACGTGCAATTTCATTGGGTATTACTTGTGTTCTTGATCAGAACCTATTTCCATGTTGTTGATGTTTGCACTAGGATGTTCATTTAGAGACTAACATCCCCAGCCATATCCCTTCAATCCATGTATTCAAGCAGTTGTTTTGCTTTGGTGTTTTGACTCCCACAGTGTTTCCTCTGAATGTGCATAGTGGTTTTTCTGGTAAGTTCCTCCAAGTTGTTGAGGATCACTGCATTACCACTAGTGGAGTTAGTGGTAAAGTCCATTACATTCGGTTGTTCCACAGTGTATCAGTTTCTGTTTCTGTTTTCCTGGTTCTGCTCCTCTCACTCTGCATCAATTCTTGAAGGTTATTTCCATCCCCATGGAATTTCTCCATTTTATTATTCCTTTGAGCACAATAGTATTCCATCACCAACATAAACCACAATTTGTTCAGCCATTCCCCAATTGAAGGGCATCCACTCATTTTCCAATTTTTTTTTTGCCACCACAAAGAGCGTGGCTATGAATATTTTTGTACATGTCTTTTTCTTTATTATCTCTTTGGGGTACAAACCCAGCAGTGCTATGGCTGGATCAAAGGGCAGACAGTCTTTTATCGCCGTTTGGGCGTAGTTCCAAATTGCCCTCCAGAATGGCTGGATCAATTCACAACTCCACCAGCAATGCATTAATGTCCCAACTTTGCCACATCCTCTCCAACATTGATGACTTTCCTTTGCTGTCATGTTAGCCAATCTGCTAGGTGTGAGGTGCTATATCAGAGTTAATTTGCATTTCTTTGAGTATAAAAGATTTAGGACACTTTTTCATGTGCTTTTTAATAGTTTTGATTTCTTTAACTGAAAATTGCCCATTAGTGTCCCTTGTCCCTTTATCAATTGGAGAATGGCTTGATTTTTTTGTACAATTGATTTAGTTCTTTATAAATTTGAGTAATTAGACCTTTGTCAGAGATGTAATGTAGATTACATTATATAATGTAATGAAGATTGTTTCCCAATTTGTTGCTTCTCTCCTAATTTTGGTTGTATTAGTTCTGTTTGTACAAAAAAAATTTAATTTGATGTAATCAAAACTATTGATTTTACATTTTGTGATTTTTTTCTAGCTCTTGCTTGGTTTTAAAGTCTTTCCTTTCCCATAGATCTGACAAGTATACTATTCTGTGTTCACCTAATTTGCTTATAGTTTCCTTCTTTATATTCAGGTCATTCACCCATTCGGAGTTTATCTTGGTGTAGGGTGTGAGATATTGATCCAAGCCTAATCTCTCCCATACTGTCTTCCAATTTTCCCAACAGTTTTTATCAAATAGTGGATTTTGGTCCCCAAAACTGGGATCTTTGGGCTTATCATAGACTGTCTTGCTGAGGTCATTTACTCTAAGTTTATTCCACTGATCCTCCTTTCTGTCTCTTAGCCAGTACCAAATTGTTTTGATGACCACTCCTTTACAGTATAGTTTGAGCTCTGGGACTGCAAGGCCTCCTTCCTTTGCATTTTTTCCAGGATTTCCCTGGATATCCTTGATTTTTTGTTCTTCTAAATGAACTTTGTTATGTTTTTTTTCTAATTCAATAAAAAAAATTTGGAAGTTCAATGGGTACGGCACTAAATAAATTAATTTGGGTAGGATTGTCATCTTTATTATGTTAGCTAATCCTACCCATGAGCAATCAATGTTTTTCCAATTGTTTAGATCTAGTTTTAATTGTGTGAAGAGTGTTTTGTAGTTGTGTTCATATAGTTCCTGTGTTTGTAGAGGCAGATAGATTCCTAAATATTTTATATTGCTTAGGGTGATTTAAATGGAATTTCTCTTTCTCATTCTTACTGCTGAAATGGGTTGAAGATATATAGAAATGCTCATGACTTATGCGGTTATATTTTGTATCCTGCAACTTGCTAAAGTTGTTGATTATTTCAACTAGCTTTTTGTTTGATTTTCTAGGATTCTTTAAGTAGACCATCATATAATCTGCAAAGAGTGATATATCGATCTCCTCATTGCCTGTCTTAATACCTTCAATTTCTTTTTCTTCTCTAATTGCTACTTCTAGTGTTTCTAGTACAATGTTAAATAATAGACGTGATAATATTCTAGTTTCACTCCTGATCCTATTGGGAAGGCTTCTAGTTTATCTCCATCGTGCAGATGATGTTTGCTGATGGTTTTGGGTATATACCGTTTAGTATTTTTTTTGGAAAGGCCCTTCTATTCCTATACTTTCTAGTGTTTTCAATTGGAATTGGTGTTGTATTTTTATCAAAGGCTTTTTCTGCATCTATTGAGATAATCATGTGATTTTTGTCCATTTGCTTGTTAATATGGTCAATTATGTTGATGGTTTTCCTAATATTGAACCATCCTTGCATTCCTGGTATAAATCCTACCAAGGATCATAGTGAATAACCCTTATGATGTGTTACAGATAAAAGAGTGTTTGCCTTAAACTGTGATGGTGAAAATATGGTTTCAAGACAGTGTCTTGAGTTAAATAAAAAATAAAGTGGTCACCATGGGAAAAATTCCCAAATATGAAATACCTAAGTCAGCTGGGTTTCTATGGAGGCTTTAATTAATACAAATTAAGGAATTAATGAAAGGGAGAGAGAGAGAGAGTAAGAGGAAATAATGAGAAAAGGGCTAGGCCAGCCTAGGCTTAAGCCTTAAGAAAGAGATCAGTCAGTCTTTTATCAACTCACCACAAGATCCTTCCAAGCAAAACTCTAGTGTTCAGAGAGACCCTTTAGTATAGCTCAGGAAGCTCCACTTCAGCTTCCAAGGCTGAATTCCCTTTCATCCACCGAAACAAAGACCAGCCTTCAATTAGAGTCTGAGAATTTTTAAGACTCACAAGTCTGAGAAATTTTAAGATTCACAGACGACTTGCTGGAGTCTTTTTGCTAGTATCCTATTTAATATTTTTGCATCTATATTCATTAAGGAGATTGGTCTATAGTTTTCTTTCTCTGTTTTTGACCTGCATGGCTTTGGGATCAGTACCATATTTGTGTTGTAAAATGAATTTGCTAATCTCCTTTTTTGCTTATTCTGGCAAATAGTTTGTATAATATTGGGATTAGTTTTTCTTTGAATGTTTGATAGACTTCATTTGTGAATCCATCTGGACCTGGGGATTTTTTCTTAGGGAGTTCTTTGAGGGATTGTTCAATTTCTTTTTCTGATATGGGGATGTTTAGGTAATCTATTTCTTCCTCTGTTAGTCTAGGCAATTTATATTTTTGTAAGTATTCATCCATATAACCTAGATTGCTGTATTTGTTGCCATATAATTGGGCATAATAGTTTTTAATGATTGCCTTAATTTCCTCTTCATTAGAGGTGAGGTCTCCCTTTTCATCTTGAATACTGTCAATATGATTTTCTTCTTTCCTTTTTTAAATTAGACTGACCAGTACTTTGCCTATCTTATTTGTTTTTTCACAGTACCAGTTTCTAGTCTTATTTATTAAATCAATAGTTCTTTGACTTTCAATTTTATTAATTTCTCCTTTGATTTTTAGGATCTCTAATTTAGTCTTCATCTGAGGATTTTTAATTTGTTCACTTTCTAGTTTTTTTAATTTGCATGCCCAATTGATTGACCTCTGCCCTTCCTAATTTGTTAATATATGAACTCAAGGCTATAAATTTCCCCCTGAGTATTGCTTTGGCTGCATCCCATAGTTTTTGAAAGGATATCTCATCATTGTCATTTTCTTCAATGAAATTATTAATTTTTTCTACGATTTGTTCTTTAACCGGTTTTGAAGAATTATATTGTTTAATTTCTGATTAATTTTTGATTTACCTCTCCATGTACCCTCGCTAATTATTATTTTCATTGCATTGTGATCTGAGAAGTTTGCATAGTGAATACAATTTCTGAGAGTTACAGATACCATTTTTCCATATAGGAATATAAAAATTTGACCTTATTGAAGCCCTTAAAGAAGAAAATTTAAAAAAAAAACATGTCTTTCTTTCCCTTCTCTTTTTAATTTACCTTTTCATAATCCTCTCAATTTTTGTGTTTGGATATCAAATTTTCCACTTAGTTCTGTTTTTTTTTTCCTTTACATATACTTGGAAATCTTCTATTTTGCCGAATGCCCATATTTCCCCATGGAAGTATATAGTCAGTTTTGATGGGTAGTTGATCCTTGTTTAAAGACTCAATTCTCTTGCCTTTCTGAATATCATATTCCAAGACTTATGGTCCTTTAGTGTGGAAATTACCAGATTCTGCCTAAACCTGATTGGTGTTTCTTGATATCTGAATTGTCTCTTTCTGACTTCTTATGAAAATTTCTCCTTAGTTTGGAAGTTCTTGAATTTGGCAATTACATTGCTGTGGTTTGTCTTTTGAGGATTTAGTGTAGAGGGTATTCTATGAACTCTTTCAATGTCTATTCTGTCCTCTTGTTCAAGAACTTCAGAGAAGTTTTCTTGGATAATTTCTTGTAGTATGATGTCAAGATTTCTGTTTATTTCTGGGTTTTCAGGTGGACCAATGATCCTCAAATTGTCTCTTCTAGACTGGTTTTCGTGGTTCATCTTGTCAGTGATATATTTCATGTTTCCTTCTATTTTGTCAGTCTTTTGACTTTGCTTTATTAATTCTTGCTGTTTTGTGAGATCATTGGCTTCAAATTGACCAATTCTGGTCTTTAAAGACTTGTTTTCCACTATATATTTTTTTGATTTCCCGCTATAATCGTTTGATTTTCCTTTTTGGTTTGGTCTATCCTGCTTTTTCATGACTTCCAACTGTTTAATTCTGATCTCCAATTTATTTATTATTTCATTTGATTTCTGGACTTCTTTCTCCAATTGGGAGTTCCTGTCTTTTAGATTATTATTTTCTTTTTGAATTATTTCCCTCTTTTCTTGCCAAATCACTTCCATAATTCTCAAAATCTCAGATTTAAATTCTTCAAGAGCTTTTTTTGGGAAGGTTTGAATATGTTTACTTGTTTGTCATCCTCTGCTGTCTCCTCTGTAGTCTGTTTTTTTTCCCTATAAAAATTATCCAGGGTCAGTACCTTTTTCTTGTCCTTTCTGGTGGTTAAAGGTTGTATTTCTTGGGCATTGCTGGCCATCACTGTGCTGGTTTTTCCTTCCCTTTCCAGTCAGAAGTCTGAGTGAGGAGGGCAGGCTTTCTGTGTATGAAGCTAAGGAACATGGTTTTTGCCTGAGATCATCTCTCAAGTCTCCCCAGCTTCTACTGTGTGCCACCCCTCTTTGTGCTATCTCCATGCCCAACATCCACACTCTTTAGCCTGCTGGGGTTTCGAGTCTAGCTGCTCTCAGGGATAGATTGCTGGTGGTCTTAGTCAACTTTCAAGGATCTAAATATACCCCTTGTTCACTTGCTGATTCTAGCATGCTGGCTCTGACTCTGGTTCCATAGGTGGGGTGGGGGAGGGTTGATCAGCTCATATTTTGGTGAGAGCTATTTTACCTCCTTATAGCATGGAAATGGCCAAATCCCACATACCTTCAATGCTGTGCCCTATTGTGGAGTCCTTTCATTCATCTGAATTTTTTTTTTTTTGCCTTTTGAGATAGTCTATATTGGTCAGTGGTGAGGAGAGGAAGAGTCCTGCTTCTACACTGTAGCCATGTTAACTTGGCAGTCCAATACTGAAGTATTTTGAAGGGGTTGTTTTTACTTTTATTTTTATATCCTTGAAGGAATTATCCATTTTTTAAATTCAATGAATTTTAAGTGGTTAAAGGCTTTTACATGACATAGGAGATGGAACACTGGGCCTGAGATCAAGAAGATCTGTGTTCATCTAGCCTCAGACAAACAATACCTTTGTGTCCTTGGATAAGGCACTTAAAACTCTGCTTTAATTTCCTCTAGTATAAAGGATGAATAATGAAAGCATTAACTGATAGGTTTATTGTGAGGATCAAATGAGATATTTGTAAAGCATTTAGTACAATGCCTGGTGCACAGTCAGGGCTATATAAATGTTTATTCCCTTAACCTTTAAGTAATTAACATGCTTGTCATTGGCACCTAAGAGTGTTGGGAATAAGAGGGAGGAGACACACAGTGGGGTCATGAACTGATGGTATTAGAGAAAAGATAGCTTTAAATACTAAAGGATATCCTAGAATGCAGCAGGTCTGACTCTGGAAGAATGAGGCCACATTCTATCTGCTAAAATGCAGTATATCCAGGTAGGTGAGGAAAAGAAGATTGGGTAGCCTACTATCTAACTGTATTAGTGTGTCTAGAGGGCTACAGTAACCTGGGAATCTGAAAGAAGGAAAGAAGAAATAGATTTGGAGCTAGGTGAAAATACTCTCTGATAACAATATAGTTGTTTAAAGATAACCTAAAAGGAACCTGGTAAAAAAGTGAAGCATCTGAGAATGGCTGGGATGGCTGGGGATCAAGGTAGGATCTTCTTGCCTGTGAGTGTGTAGAAATGGTGTGGTAGGGTGTATGTGTGTGCCTATGGTGGGAGTGAGATTTATATGTATGAGTGGGGGTTAGGGTATGGGGTGTGTGTGTGTGTGTGTGTGTGTGTGTGTGTGGTGCATGTGAAAATGGTACTGCTCTCCCTCTGGGAATAATAGGAGACTATGCAATATTTGTACTCTCTGGGTGCTGAATCTCTGGGTATTGAATCTATCTGTTGGCACATACTTTTGCTGCCCCAAAATTGACAGATTTTACTTGCTGAAAAGTAATTTCTCATGTCCACAGGGACACTAAACCACAGAACTACAGAGAGTGGAGAGAGTCAAATTAGAATAGATTTCATGCCAGGAAATTAGATCCCAACTCCAAAATTATTTCCCCCAAAACAAGCAATTCTCACACTTTTTTTTTAGACATTCATCAAGGGAGAATTCACCCTGGACTTTTGAAGAAATCTACTTTACTTTTACATAGGTCTAATTTTTAGAAAGGATTCTCTCTCTCCCTAGATTAAACCTATATTTGTCAGTTTTCAACATCCACCCATTTTTTCCAGCTCTAGGCATTTAGGTAGTACCATGGACAGAACCGTGGACTTCAATTCAAATTCTGATTAATAGGTGACTCTGGGCAAGTCACTTAGTTTCCTCATCTGAAAAAATGGAGATAATAATAGTACCTCTCACTCATGATTGTTTTGCAGATTAAATGAAATAACAGATACATATGAAACACTATCTCTACTTATATCTTTGTGTGTTTATAGATTTTAGCACACACCAAAACATTATAAATACTATTATTAATTATTATGTCTCTGGAACCAATAAGTTTACTCTCTTTTCTTCATGGTAGACCTTTTAAGTATTTGAAAACAACTATCATGTGCCTCCTGTTTCTTCTTTTCTCTAGGCAAAATATTACTTTAGCCATTTCTCATGTGGTGTGATCTCGACTCTTTGCCATCCTCACACCTCTCCTTTAAATGTTCTCTAGCTTATCAGTGCCTTTCCTAAAATGTCACATCCAGACATGAAGACAAATCTTGGAGCTTTTTCCTGTCTCCAGAGGGCAGGCCCCCTTGGCTCTTTAGCAAATTGATTTAAAGCTTCATTTATCAAAAATATTTGATAGTTCCTCTCTTCATTTAAAATGCATTTCATGACATTTGATCTATCTCTTTGGTTTTGTACTGATCATTCCTTACCTCCCCCCATGCCTCACTTCTCCTTGGAATGCATTATCTCCTCACTTCTGCCTTTTAGAATCCCTCACCCTCTTTTAAGACAAAGTTTAAGCACCACCTATATTCTTGAACTTTTCCCAATCTTCACACCTACAAATACTCCCCCTCCCAAATTATGTTGTATTATAGTATTCACACACTTTCTATTTATGCTGAATACATTTATATGCATACTATATTGGCTCCTCGATTAGAATGTAACCTCCTTGTAAGTAGGGTTTGTTTAATTTGTGCTTCTATCTCCAGCACCTAGCAAATGCATGCAACCTAGTAGGTGCTGAACAAGTTTCTGTTGATTGATTGATTACCAACCTAGCAAAAGGATACAGCTTGAGTTATTATGAGAATGGCATTTCATACATTGTACAGTGATCTAGAAATGTGTTACTATGTTATATCCTACTTCCCTAAAGTGAAAGCCTGCATGTTGTTTAATTAGAGGGATGATCTTTGGGAACAGTGCTATCTATTCTGTAGCTTAAGGTTTTATGAGCAGCCATCCCTTCAAAAATTAACATTAATCTTTGAATGGAATCCAGATTTCATGGAGCAAAAGAAGCCAAAGGATTATGAATGTCCAGAAGGAGAGCTACCCAACAGTATTGAGAGGCTCTGCTATATTATAAATGGTGAAAAGGTCCATCTGGTTGTGGCTGCCACAGAATCTATTGCCATGAAAAGATGCTCTGTTCCAAAGTGGACTTTCATAGTGGAGGGATGACACACATGAAAGAAAATACATCAGATCAAATGCAAAATAATCTCCACTGAATCATACTTGCCCAGGCTCACCAAGGCCCTTTTTGAAAATGAAACTCTAATGAGGTACCACCAAGATTAACTACCTTGGCATCTTTCGATGTTTATTTTTTTAATTAATAATTTTTATTTAATTTATTAATTTAGCATATTTTCCCATGGTTATATGATTGATGTTCTTTCCCTCCCCCTTCCTCCTGTAGCCTATATGCAATTCCACTGGGTTTTACATGTGTTATTGATCAAGACCTATTTCCATATTATTGATAATTGCACTAGGGTTATCATTTAGGGTCTACATCCTTAATCACATACACATTAACCCATGTGATTAAGCAATTGTTTTGCTTCTGTGTTTCTACTCCCACAGTTCTCCCTCTGACTGTAGATAGTGTTCTTTCTCATAAGTCCATCAGAATTGTCCTGGATCATTGCATTGCTGCTAGAAGAGAAGTCCATTACATTCGATTGTACCCCAGTGTATCAGTCTCTGTGTATAATGTTCTCCTGGTTCTGCTCCTTTCATTCTGCATCAATTCCTAGAGATCATTCCTGTCCACATGAAATTCCTCCAGTTCATTATTCCTTTGAGCACAATAGTATTCCATCACCAACATATACCACAATTTGTTCATCCATTCCCCAATTAAAGGGCATTCCCTCATTTTTTCCAATTTTTTGCCACCTCAAAGAGCATAGCTATAAACATTTTTGTACAAGTCTTTTTCCTTATTGTCTTTTTGGGATATAAACCCAACAGTGGTATGGCTGGATCAAAGAACACACAGTCTTTTAGCACCCTTTGGGCATAGTTCCAACTTGCCATCCAGAATGGTTGGATCAATTCACAACTCCACCAGCAATGCATTAATGTTCCAATTTTGCTACATCCCCTCCAACATTGATGACTTTCCTTTGCTGTCATATAAGCCTATCTGCTAAGTGTGAGGTGGTCCCTCAGAGTTGTTTTGATTTGTATTTCTCTAATTATAAGAGACTTAGAACACTTTTTCATGTTTTTACTGTTAGTTTTCATTTTTTTATCTGAAAATTTCCTATTCATGTCCCTTGCCCATTTATCGATTGAAGAATGGCTTGATTTTTTTTTGTACAACTGATTTATCTCCTTATAAATTTGAGTAATTAGACCTTTGTCAGAGGTTTTTGTTAAAAATATTTTTTTACTCAATTTGTTGCTTCCCTTCTAATTTTGGTTGCATTGGTTTATTTGGACAAAACCTTTTAAATTTAATGTAATCAAAATTATTTATTTTATATTCTGTCATTTTTTTATAACTCTTGCTTGGTCTTAAAATCCTTTCTTTCCCAAATATCTGACAAGTATACTATTCTATGTTCACCTAATTTGCTTATAGTTTCCTACTTTATATTGAAGTCATTTACCCATTCTGAATTTATCTTGGTGTAGGGTGTGAGATGTTGATCTAAACCTAATCTGTCCCATACTGTTTTCCAATTTTCCCAGTAGTTTTTGTGAAATAGTTGATTTTGGTCCCAAAAGCTGGGATCTTTGGGTTTATCATAGACTGTCTTGCTGAGGTCACTTACTCCAAGTCTGTCCCACTGATCCTCCCTTCTGTCTCTTAGCCAGTACCATATTGTTTTGATGACCATTGCTTTATGGTGCGGTTTAAGATGTGGTACTGCTAGGTCACCTTCCTTCACATTTTTTTCCATGATTTCCCTTGATATTCTTGATCTTTTGTTCTTCCAAATGAGCTTTGTTATAGTTTTTTTCCTAATTCAGTAAAAAATTTTCTTGGTAGTTTGATAGATATGGCACTAAATAAGTAAATTAATCTGCATAAGATGGTCATTTTTATTATGTTAGTTCTTCCTACCCATGAGGAATTAATGTTTTTCCAATTGTTTAGATCTAGTTTTAATTTTGTGGAATGTGTTTTGTAGTTGTGTTCATATAATTCCTGTGTTTGTGTTGGCAGATAGATTCCTAAGTATTTTATATTACATATTGCATAGGGTGACTTTAAGTGGAATTTCTCTTTCTAAGTCCTGCTGCCTGGATGTATTGGAAATATATAGAAATTCTGATGATTGATGCGGGTTTATTTTGTATCCTCCAACTTTGCTAAAGTTGTTGATTATTTCCACTAGCTTTTTAGTTCATTCTCTAGGATTCTTTAAGTAGATCATCATATTATCTGCAAAGTGTGATAGCTTGGTCTCCTCATTACCTATTTTAATACCTTCAATTTCTTTTTCTTTAATTTCTACTACTAGTGTTTCTAATACAATATTAAATAAAAGAGGTGATAATGGGCATCCTTGTTTCATTCCTGATCTTATTGGGGAGACTTCTAATTTATTCCCATTATAGATGATGCTTGCCAATGGTTTTAGATATATATACTGTTTATTATTTTTAGGAAAGGCCTATTGCTATTCTTTTTCTATTCCTAAACTTTCTAGTGTTTTCAATAGGAATGAGTGTTATATTTTGTCAAAGACTTTTTCTGCATCTATTGAGATAATCCTATGATTTTTACTGGTTTGCTTGTTGATATAGTCAATTATATGAATGTTTTTCCTAATGTTGAACAATCCTTGCATTCCTGGTATAAATCCCACCTGATCATAATGAAGCCCTAGTGATCACTTGCTGGAGTCTTTTTGATAATATTCTATTTAAGATTTTTGCATCTATGTTTGCCGGGAGCCATCAAAGACCATGCTGTTTGACATGGTCACACGTGTAAACTGGGGACTACAAAGCAGCCCCCAGGAAGAATGGAAAAACCCACTGAAACCCCCCTAAGTGACTTTCCTTTTTAACATCCCCTTATTACTGGAATTGCTATGATTATTATTCTTATTTAGCTCCAGGAAAAATAGATGAAAGCAACAGGCTTGCAGGGTCAATACAGTTTCCCCACTCTGTTCCCCCAGGATATTACCAGGAGATCCCCCTTACAAAATTAAACTTAAGGATTCTTATATACCCACTTAGATAGGACCCTCTTTTCTAGGCACAAAAGCTTCTGGCATATCTGTGCTCTGAATTCCCCAACCTATATCTGGGTCATGTTGATTCTACCCTCTGATCCTGTACCTAGGAACAATGTTTCATTGACTATCTCCCTAGGCTTCCTGTCTGTTTTTAGGTTCTATGGAAACATGTAGATGGAGAATGAAACTGTGTGCCAAGTAGATGTGTGATTATGAGGGTATAAAATAAAGCTAGGCCTCAGCCAAGGTAGAGCAGTTTATCCTGTGAAACCTGTGCTGCAGGTTGAATATGAAAGCTGTGTCCCATTCATCATTTTGCCAACATCATCCCAACTCCAAGACACCATCCCCTGTGGGAGGATGGTCCACCTCAAAGCAAATGTTCCTTAAGGAGATTTGTCTGTAGGTTTCTTTCTCTGTTTTTGATCTATTTGGCTTTGGAATCAGTACCATACTTGTGTCCTAAAAAGAATTTGCTAGAACTTCTTTGCCTATTCTGTCAAACAGTTTGCATAGTATTGGGATTAGATATTCTTTGAATGTTTGATAGAATTTACTTGTGAATTCTTCTGGTAGTGGGGATTTTTTTCTTAGGGAGTTTTTTGATGGCTTGTTCAATTTCTTTTTCTGATATGGGATTATTTAAGTATTCTATTTTTTTCTTCTGTTAATCTAGGCAATTTATATTTTTCTAAATATTCATCCATGTCACCTAGATTGACATATTTATTTCCATATAATTGGGCAAAATAGTTTTTAATGATTTCCTTGATTTCCTCTTCATTGGAGGTGAGGTCTCCCTTTTCATCTTTGATAATGTTAATTTGGTTTTCTTTTTTTCCTTTTTTTTAAATTAGTTGACCAGTACTTTGTCTATTGTATTTGGGTTTTTCCAGAGTACCAGTTTCTAGACTTGTTTATTAATTCAATAGTTCTTTTACTTTCAATTTTATTAATTTCTCCTTTAATTTTTAGGATCTCTTTTTTAAAGGATTTTTTTAGGATCTCTTTAGTTTTCATCTGGGGATTTTTAATTTGTTGACTTTATAGTTTTTTTAATTTGCATGTCCAATTCATTGACCTCTGCACTCCCTAATTTGTTAATATATGAACTCAAGGATATAAATTTCCCCCTGAGTACTGCTTTGGCTTCATCCCATAAATTTTGAAAGGATGTCTCATTATTGTCATTTCCTTCAATGAAATTATTAATTGTTTCTATGATTTGTTCTTTAACTAGCCAATTTTGGAGAATCATTATATAATTTCTAATTAATTTTTGATTGGCTTATCCATATACCCTAAATATTTATTACTTTTATTGCATTATGATCAGAAAAGGTTGTATTTATTATTTCTGCTGTTGTGTATTTGTTTGCCATATTTCTATGCCCTAGTAAATGATTAATCTTTGTGACTGTACCATGTGCTGCTGAGAAGAAGATGTATTTCTTTTTGTCCCTATTTATTTTTCTCCACATATATATTAACTTTAGTTTATCTAAGATTTCATTCACATCTCTTACCTCTAATATATTTTTTGTTTTGATTTATCTAAATTTGATAGAGGAAGGTTCAGTTTTCGCACTAGTATAATATTAATATCTATTTCATCCTTGAGCTCCATTAATTTCCTCTTTAGAAATTTGGATGCTATACCATTTGGTGCATACATGTTGAGTACTGATAGTTCCTCATTGTCTATACTGCCATTTATCAGGATTTAATTACATTCCGTATCTCTTTTAATCAAATCTATTTTTACTTTGACTTTCTCAGATATAATGATTGTCACTCCCACCTTCTATTTTCTCAGTTGAGGCTCAATAAGTTTTGCTCCATCCTTTTACCTTTACCCTGTGTGTATCTACCTGCCTCACATGTGTTTCTTGTAGACAACATATGGTAGGATTTTGGTTTCTAATCCATTCTGCTTTTGCTTCTGTTTTATGGGTGAATTTATCCTATTCACATTCAGAGTTATGATTACCACTTTTGTATTCCTCAACATTTTGATATCCTCTCCTCATTCTGCCCTTTCTTCTTTTACTATTTCCTTTTAAACCAGTGGTTTCCTTTTGATACATCCCCCTAATCACCACCCTTGTTTTACTTCCCTTTCTGTCCCCTCCTTTCCCCCTCTTATTATTTTTTAGGGTTTATTATATTCCTTCCCCCATCTCTTTCCCTCCTTTTTTGTACTCCCCATCCTACTCCCTCACCTTTGTTTTTCCTTTCTCATTTTCATGTAGGGTAAGATAGAATTTGATACCCCAATGGATCTAGATGCCTTTCCCTCTCAGAACTGATTCCACTGAGACTAAGGTTTATATATTACCTATTAACACTCTATTCCTCTCCTTATAATAGAATTCTTCCCTTCACCTTCCCATGCACCTTTCTGTGTGGTATAGATTATCCTATTCATCTTATTCCTTCGATTTTCTCTTGTTGTCATCTTCTATTCCATGCCCCCATTTTCTTTTTTTTTTTTTTGTATATCAACTTAGACCACTGAGCACCCCAATCTCTACTTGTGAATAGTTCTTCTAATTACTATGACAGTGAATAAAATTTTTGAGAGTTACAAATATTTTTTCATATAGGAATATAAACAATTTGACCCTATTGAAGCCCTTAAAGAAGAAAATTAATTTTTTTTCTTTCTTTCCCCTCTCCTTATTTACTTTTTCATATTTTTCTTGCTATTTGTGTTTGGATACCGCTTTATTATTTATTTTTTGGTTTGATTAATCTAGTTTGGATAGAGGAAGGTTTAGGTCTCCTACTAGTATAGATTTTCTATCTATTTCATCCTTGAGCTCCACTAGTTTCTCCTTTAGAAATTTGGATGCTATGCCATTTGGTGCATATATGTTGAGTATGGATATTTCCTCATTGTCTATACTGCCTTTTATCTGGATTTAATTACCTTCCCTATCTCTTTTAACTAGATTTATTTTTAATTTGGCTTTGTCAGATATCATGATTGTGACTCCTGCCTTCTTTTTATCAGTTGATGCCCAATCGATTTGACTCCATCCTCTTTCTTTCACCCTATGAGTATCTACCTTCCTCATGTGTGTTTCTTGTAAACAGCATATGGTAGGGTTTTGGATTCTAATCTACTCTGCTATTTGCTTGCATTTTATGGGTAAGTTAATTCCATTCACATTCAGATTTATGATTACCAACTGTGTATTTCCCAGCATTTTGATTTCTATTCTTGGTCCTGCCTTTTCTTCTTTCACTATTTCCTTCTACACTAATGCTTGTTTTTAATCAGTTCCCCTAGTTCCCACCTATATTTTACTTTCCTTTCTACCCCCCTCCCATCTTAATTCCCCCTCTTATTTTCCCTGTTGACTTTCTAAAACCACCCTACACACACACCCTCTCCCTTCTTTGTACTGCTTCCCTCCCCACCAGTCCGTTTGTTATCCTTCTCCTCCTGTATAGGGTGCAAATCTATTCTCTACCCCAAAGGATTGGAATGTCCTTTCCTCTATGGGTCAATTTCAAAGCACTTAAGATTTGAGTATTTCCTATCTCCAACATCTTTACCCTTCCAGTGTATTGCTGTTCTCCCCCCTCCTGCCAAGAGCTTCTTTGTGACATATAACTTTACCCCCATTTGTTTCTTTTCCCATTTCTTTTATATTAACCTCTTTTTTTTTAGCTCTGGTTGTATATATGCATATATATATATATATAAACATATATATATATATACACACACATATATGTATTTATGCATGCATATATCTATATACATATTTTTGTCTTGTCCTTTTATACTATACAGTTTGCCACTATTCCTTCTAAGTGTAATTCTTATAGCTACCCAGGTGATAACAACAGTTTTTAAGAGTTACCAATGACCTCGTATAGGGATACTTATCATTTTAACGTATTGAGCGTCTTAAAATTTTTTTTGTTGTTTTTTTTCTTTTTCCCCTTTTTTTAAAATTACCTTTTGATGATTCTCTTGAGTTCTTTGCTTGGACATCAAATTTTCTCCTCAGAACTGCTCTTTTCTTTGCAAATTCTTGGAATTCTTCTTTTTTGTTGAAGGGCCATAATTTCCTCTGTTACAATATAGTCAGTTTTTGGAGGGTAGTAGATTCTTGGTTGTAGACCTAGTTCCCTTGCTTTCCAGAATATCATATCCCATGCCTTTTGGTCCTTCAGTGTGGCTGTAGCCAGATCTTGTGTTATCCTCACTGTGGTTCCGTGGTATCTGAATGACTTCTTCTTGACAGCTTGTAATATCTTTTCTTTGGTGTAAGAGTTCTTGATTTTGGCTATAACATTCCTGGGTGTTGTCAGTTGGGGATTAAGTATAAGAGGTGATCTGTGGATTCTTTCAATCTCCACTTTTCCTTCTTGTTCTAGAGTA
Organism: Monodelphis domestica; assembly: GCF_027887165.1. Lineage (NCBI taxonomy): Eukaryota > Metazoa > Chordata > Mammalia > Didelphimorphia > Didelphidae > Monodelphis > Monodelphis domestica. The sequence continues at coordinate 299,371,645 of NC_077232.1, read as the reverse complement.
TTGGGGCAGTTTTCTTGAATAATTTCCTGTAGTATTATGTCCAGCCTTTTTCTTTTGTCATGGTCTTCTGGTAAACCAATGATTCTTAAATTGTCTCTCCTTGAACGATTTTCTAAATCCTTTGTTTTGTGAATGAGATGCTTCATATTTTCCTCAATTTTTTCATTCTTTTGGTTTTGTTTTATAATGTCCTGCTGCCTTGTGAGGTCACTTAATTCTAGTTGTTTTATTCTGGTTCTTAAAGAGTGGATTTCATCCCTGGCTATTTGGTCATCCCCTTTCTTGTCTGATTTTCTTTGGAGGTCATCTTTCATCCTCTTTAGCTCATCTTTCATCTCCTTTGCCTCATCTTTCATCTTCCTTGTCTCATTTTTCATCTCCGCCTCATTTTCCAGCTGGTTGATTTTGGCTTTCAAGACACTATTTTCTCATTTTAGTTCAAGTGCCTCTGTTTCCAGATGACTTATCTTAGTTTTTAAGTTCTTTTCCCAATTATCTTCAGCCTCTTTTAATTGTGTTTTGAATTGCATTTTGAATTCTTCCACAGTCTGTATCCAATTCGCTGGGATTTCTGATTTATCATTTGCTCATCCCTCCTGTTCTGTTCTATTCACTGTATAGAAGCTGTCTCTTGTAATTTCTTTCTCCTTTTTCTGTTGTTTGCTCATATTTACCCCTTCTTTTCTCCCCGTATTTGTCTGTGCTCTTACTCCTCTCATTTTTTTGGTTTTTGGGGCTTCTGTCAGTCTCCCCTCTTGGAGCTTTAACAGAAGATCTCTTAGTGCAGTCTCTGGGGGAGGGTTATTGTGGGTTTGAGCTTCCTTGTCCTCTGGAGGCTTTTGATTGGGTTAAAGTCCTGTAGTAAATAAGGGAGGGGTGTGGATCCTGGCCTTCCCTGAGTTCTGGAGACTTTTGATGGGGTTAAGTTCAGCTGAGTTGTTCTTGGTGTGCTCTGAGGCCAAAACCTCCTGTAAGGCTGGAGCAAATATGGAGGATCTATCTCCACAGCTCTGGTCTGGCTTCCAGCTCTATGCTCCCTCTCTAGCTCCTTCCCTTCCATCTGTGTTTGATGCTCTGAGCTTGGCACAGCCCTGCACACTAAGTACACCCTCCAGACTAGCACCTTTACCCACCCAGAGGTTCCCACTGCTTCCGGAGGCTGAGCTTCCCTGCCCTTTGGCAGCTTTTGATTGGATTAAAGTCCAGCAGTCAATGAGTGAGGGGTGTGGAGCCTGGGTTTCCCTGAGTTCTGAAAACTTTTGATGGGATTAAATTTAGCTGGGTTGGGCTCGGTGTGCTCTGAGGCCAAAACCTCCTGGAAGACTGGAGCAAATCTGAAGGATCTCCACAGCTCTGTCCAGGCTGCGAGCTCTATGCTCCCTCTCTAGCTCCTTCCCCACCATCTGTGCTCAACACTCTGAGCTTGGCACAGCCCTGCCCACAAGGTACACCTTCCAGACCAGAGCCTTTGCTAGCCCAGAGGTTCCAACTGCTGTTGGAGTCTCAGCGTTCTAGGTGGGTGGGGTGAGGGGTCCTGGAACCTTCCTTCTACCTTCCCCTTAAACCTGAGTGTTCTCGGATTCCAGCTTTTGGTGGGGTATACCTTTTGAATTGAGTCCAGGAGGAGGGTTCCTTGGCTCTTTCTTGTTGTTAGGTTTGATTTTCAGCCCCCTAGGAGCATTCAGTTTGTGATCAGTAAGGAAGGGTATTCAGAGGTCTGAACTTCTGCTCCTTCTAGACCCCCATCTTGACTCTGCCCTATATAGTCAGTTTTGATGGGTAAGTTATCCTCAGATTTAGACTCACTCCTCTTGCCTTTCTAAACATCGTATTTCAAGCCTTGAGGTCCTTAATGTGGAAGCTGCCAGGTCTTGTATAATCCTTATTGGTGCTCCTTGATATCTGAATTGTGTATTTCTGGCTTCTTGCAATATTTTCTCATCAGCTTGGAAGCCATTGAATTTGGCAGTTACATTCCTGGGGGTTGTCTTTTGGCTTTTGGTTGGTGGTGAGGAGAAGAAGAGTCCTGCTTTTACATTGCAGCCAGCTTAACCTGGAAGTCCCATTTTTCAACTTTTAGATGGTTTCTGGAAGACTACAATAAAAAGTGCATGATGTTGGAGATTTCAGGGAAGCTGAGTCCCTCTCTTTGTTGTCCCTCAGAGGAAAGCAGTTAAATTCACTATCTCAGTTTTCTCACCTGAAAAATTAGGGTGTTGGACTTCATGATATTATTTGTGTTCCCCTTCCACATTCAACATTCTGAATCTAAGCTTCTCCCTCATAGTCAAGTTTGAACCTTTCTTGAATTGACTTTAAAGAATGTTGTGTGAATCTTAAAAACTACTCAGACCATACTTTAGAAAATTTTATTTAGCTATTCCCTTATTGTAACAATGGAGATACTTGGTCTAACAAGAATCAGGAATGTATTGGGAACTTTTAAAAATTACTCCATTCTAATTAGACATACTTTAGGAGAAGATAAAGTTGTAAACTCCTGATTGAACAATGAAAGTACTTAACTCATACCTTATAGTGAAGCTAGAACCTTAAACTAAGTCTATTTTTTAGATCTAATACAAAAAGGTGTTAAGTACCTGTAAAGGTTAAATTAATCACAAAAAGGTCAAGTAACTCACAAAAGGTAAGCTTAACAAAGAAGTGTGAAGTACCTCAGAAGATATAATCTAACCAGAGAAGGTGAGAACTAAAGAGTGGTGAGAACTAAGAATGGGCAGTCCTTGCCTGAATACAGCGGTTGAGGGGACATGACAGAGGAGAGACTCTAAATGAACACTCTAATGCAAATATTATCAACAAAGCAATGGGTTCAAATCAAGAAAACAGCTAATGCCCAGTGGATTTACATGTCGGCTATGGGGGGTGGGGGGGAGGAAAAGAAAATGATCTATGTCTTTAATGAGTAATGCTTGGAAATGATCAAATAAAATATATTTTAAAAAAAAAGAATGGGCAGTCCTGGAAAAAAGTGTCTGCTGTGATTGGTAGACATAAAAATTTAGGAGAAATGACATAAGAGAAAATTTCTTTAAAAGGAAGGGGTGAAAAGTCAGTTGAAGGCAATTGAGTTCGGTGTAGATATTCTGAACTAAGTTCAGGAGATTGAGTTCAGTGGAGGACTGGAACCCAACTTGGAGACAGTCTCGTGGTGAGTGATAAGACTGATTCCCTTACCTTTAATCTCAGGGAGGCCACTTTGGCCAAGGCCTTTAACTACTGCCTGACTCAGCCTGAGCCAGGGCAGTTAAAATTAATTCTCTCTCTCTCTCTCTCTCTCTCTCTCTCTCTCTCTCTCTCTCTCTCTCTCTCTCTCTCTCTCTCTCTTCCTTAATTCCTTCTCTCTATATTACTCTCTCTATTAATTAAAATCTCCATAATTTCCAGACTGATTTGGGAATTTTATTTGGTGGTCATTTAAATATAGATTTCAAGTCACAGCACTAAAATTATCCTTACAGTTGGGATGCAGAACTGTCCTCTACAAAGCTATTCCATTATTAGGGGGAGGGGTAAGATAGCACTGAATAATATGGCAGCCAAACAATTTTCATTTTCATTCATTGCAATTGTATAACCTTCATCCCTTACTGTGAAAGAAGAAAGAATGAATGAAAAAAAAAGCACTCTGAGTTCATCCATTTTTTTTTCTAGCTGTGAGCCATATGCTTCAAGATTGGCCCTTTGAAATTGTGGTTAGTTATTGATAAGATCAGAGTTCTTAAGTATTTCAAATTTATTTGTCCTTACAAATTGTTGTAGAAATTGTTCTCCTGGTTTTGTTCACTTCATTTTACTTCTTTTTAATATATTTTCCTAGGTTTCTCTGAAACTATTTTTTGGGAATTTCTTTTGCCATAAAATTATTCAAAAATATTTATAAAGCAGGATTTGTTCAGTCAACTGATGGGCAATCTCTTAGATTTCAGTTCTTTGCCATTACATAACATGCTGATCTACATTAGTGCTCTAACTCTATACCATAGCTAATAAGAGTAACCATTGCTATAACATTTAATAGGTGCTTAGCATTTGGTTAATGTGCTTTACAATCATTATCTCATTTGATCTTCACAATAACTGAGAAATAGATGATATTATTATTCTGATTTTATAGATGAGGAAACTGAGATAGAGGTTAAGTGACTTGCCTAGGATCACATAAATATGAATTATCTGAGACTGGATTTGGACTCAAGGTTTCATGACTCCATCCCTGGTCCTCTTGACTATTATACCACCTGGCTATTCATCTATCTTTTTATCCATGTCTCTACCCATCATCCGTCTGTCAATCTATCATCAGTATCTCCACCTATCTCTATCTGTAACTGTAGCTGAATCTATGTCCGTATTTGTTTATTTACAAATTGGTCCTTATTCTCATAGGTCTTTTAGTGACAGTGCCAGGTCAAAGATATTCAATTTAGTGAAATTTTAGGCAGTTCTATACTGATTTTCAGAAATGTTGGAACACTTGGTACAGTTCTATCAAGAATGCATTGACGTGCTCATTTCACCATAGTACCTCCAATATTTGTCATTTTTTTTCCTTTTTCTTTTGGTCAACTGTGTTAATCTGATGGATGTGAGATGGGATTTCAGAATTGCTTTAATTTGCATTATGTATTTATTAGTGATTTGGGATGGTTTTCCACATCATTGTTTATAGTTTAGCTTATTTCCTTTAAAAACTTCTCATTCATAACCTTTTATCAGTCGGTAAATGGCTTTTATTCTTATAAATTTGAATTAGATTTTATATGTTTGCATCTCTCTCTCTCTCTCTCTCTCTCTCTCTCTCTCTCTCTCTCTCTCTCTCTCTCTCTCTCTCTCTCTCTCTCTGACCTGTCTATGATTCAGGGACTGAGACTTTTATTGGAGAAAAATGCTATAAATATTTGAAAAGAAATTGTCAATCAACCAATCAAAAATCAAGTATTACATATCTATTACATGTGAGGTATTGAGCAAGCTCCTGCTAATACAAATATACAGAATGAAATATGTCTTACTCCCATAGATCTTACATTTTAATAGGAAATAGGACAAGCATATGCATAAATACATATAAGATAAATATAAAAAGAATAATTTAAACAAATAAAATTATTAAATGTAGTGCAGTTTTGGATGGATAATTGTAACAGCTGGGGAGATCAGCAAAGACTTTGTATAGAAGGTGGTTCTTTACTTACATCTTGAAGAAAGATTCTATGAGACAGAAATGAAGAGAGAATATATTCCACTGTCTTTCAGGAAATATTTTTGTGCATAGGGAAATTTCTTCCATGCATTGGGTGAGAATGTTTTTGTAACTATTGCTCTTTTTACACCTCCTTAGAAAAATAAACTTTCTAAAAGGTGATCAAGGGTATTGACTGTTAATCATTGGACTCAAACTCAAGGTACAATGGTGGTGAGGTGTATATATATATATAGGGATCATATGTGGCAGAGAAGTACCAAGCAAGTCTTGGAAATAGAGGAATCCTTTCCTCCTTTGGGGAGTCTTCAAGAGGTTTACCTTATAGGCAGTTCTTTGCTGGACTCTGAGGATCAGTTTCTTTTTTTAATTGACAGCTAGCATTGCCTCTACCAGAAAGGACTATACTTCTTGAGGTTGCTTCTTTCCTTATCTTGTTATGCTTGTATCCATCCATGTCAGTGTTTGTACATAGTTTTATCAGTGTCTCTTTCTCCACTCCCAGCTACATGTGTTGTCTCCTATTCCTCCTTTTCCTTTGATGACAGAGACAAAGAAAAGGGAGGAGGAAGCAATGACAAAACTCTACTCTTGTTTTCAAGAGTGGTTTCCTGTGAGGGATTTGGTTTGAACTTTAATTCTTACCTCCCATACTTAAGTCTTCCACCACTGGACTTTGACACCTAAAGATCTGGCAAAAGTTGATATCTCCCTTCCATTTAAAGCTCTTGGAGTTATGGTTAGTTTTTCTTGCACTCAAAGTTTTTCCCTTCTTAACTCAAAAAGTTTATATCTTAGGTTGAAGGCAATCTTGTTTGCCCCCTATGTTCACTGACTGATTCTGTATCTGAAAGAGGCACTATCTTGTTTTAAAGGTTTTATCACATAGATCATCTTGTTAATTGAGGTGGAGGTTTTGAACCTCCATCCCTTACAGAAATAAAAACTATTAAATAGGGTCTGCACTTAAGTGTTTAACATTCTAATATGGGAAAAAAACATATGGGGGGAGGGATGGGCACAGAAGAGGAATGGACAAAGAAGATGGGAAGTCACTAAGATAGTGGGTGGGGAACCAGAGGTGGTATTGATTTTATTAATTTTTAATTTAAAAATATTTTTTCATGTTTCCATGATTCATTTTCTTTCCCTTCCTTCTTCTTCCCCCCCCCCCAGAGCCAATAAGCAATTCTGTTGTATTGTACAAATGTTGGTATAGATTTTATTATGAATGTCAGGATTAGATATGAGAGAGAGGGATGAAGCAGAATGAGGAAAGTATCTATGGGACAGTATGATGTGGTCATGGTGGGAGGGCACCTCAGTAGGGCTGGATCTGGCCTTGATACAGAGAACTCTCAAATTTAGGACCCTTATGAACCCTTATTCTCTTGTAACAAGTGCCCTTTGTGATATTTGGTGTCATAAACTTAGCTTTGGGTATTAATTTCTAATTCTTCACATTGGATCTCAAGCCTTTCCACTGGTTTACTCATTTACCAAACAATAAAGGCTCATGGTTTTGGAAAACTATTCATGTCTCACTACAAGTGTCAGCTTGATATTTTGTGTTATAGGTACCTTTTTAATATGTGCAGAGAAAACTCTGCTCCTTACCATAGAGAATGAGGATAGGACACATGAAATAGATATATCAGCAAGGAGACTCTCCAGTATGGTTCTGGATCTCAAGAAACAGAAGTTATCTTTAAAATGGAGTTTATTAAGAGTAGACTAAACTCCAGTGGTATTCACACACAGGAGAAAAATGCCTTTGTTGTATTGCCACCCTTAGGTTGCCATCATTTTATGGTTTGAGGAGATAAAGTTTCATACATAATTACAACTCAAGAAGTTGTTTCTATGAGAACTGCAGGCTGGCTCAGTTTATGAAGGAGTTGGGTCAGTATAGTTTTGTATTGAGATAGACAAATAGAGGGACAGCTAGGTGGATAGAGTCTTGGACCTGGAGTCAGGAAGACCTGAGTTCAAATTCAAACTCTGATACTTACTAGCTGTGTGTTTCTGGGTAAGTCACTTAATCCTGCTGACCTCAGTTTCCTATAAAATGATATGGAGAAGGAAATAGTTAATTCCTACAGTATTCATGCCAAGAATACCTCAATGGAGTCACAAAGAGTTGGATATGAATAAAATGATTGAACAACAGACAAATAGAACCTGGAATCTTTAGCAAATGTCACTCAAGGCTGAATAGATTCCAGGTTCTTTTGAATAAACTGACTCAGAGTAAGTCAGATATGAATATATACAGAGATTGGCAGAATGCCTTTGATATTCAAGGACTTCACTGAATGGACCAATCAGTCATTCTAACTGCATCTTTACATGCACCCTCCACAATATCTGGGAGCAGATTAACTAAGCTGTGGCATGAAATCCATGACTGAGAGGAGCTGAAAGGTACCTACATGTCTTTTTTGAAGAGAATTTATCTTGAGTCATGCCCAAGGGAGACACAGGTAGGAATAAAGGAGGAACAGCACTTCTGGAACTCAAATTTTACTAGGAAGCAGTAATCATAAAATCTCTTTTTGTTAATAGCTAAAAAAGAATTTTAGAAAAAAAAATGTGATTAATGAAACTGAGTGGAGAAGGATGAATCAGAGACAATTGAACTCAATGAAAGTGTTCGACAATCTCCCAAACATAAAATACTTGGAAAAGAATTCCCTTTTTTGATAAAAGCTTTTGGAAAACTGGAAAATTCTTTGGCAAAACTTCATTCTAGACCATCAGCTTATGTCAAAAATCACAAAAAACTCAAAATGAATACTAGATATTAATAGTAAAGGTCATATTTGAAAAAAAAGAGACTGAATCAGATACCTTTTTTAGTTCTGCAGTGGAAGAGAGGTCATAGAAGAGACAGAACTGATCACAAATGATAGGAGAGAAAATTTTGATGACCTTAAACTCAATAGTATTTGCAGGAATAAAATCAATACAATTCAACAAGAAGGGAAATTTTTGATTGGGGAAGATCCTGTTCGCATCAAATACCTCATATATAAGATATCTGTAACATACTCATGTCTACCCTATTCTGGAAAAATCAAACCCAACCCCCCAATGATCCATGCGAACTACTGTCCTATATTTCTTCTGCTAAACTTCTCAAAGAGGTCTTCTTCTCCACTTTATCTCTTTTTATTCTCTTTTTAGTCCCTTACAATCTGGATTCTGACCTCACCATTCCACCAAATGTGCTCTCTCCAAAGTTATGATGAATCTTTTAGTTGCCAAATCCCCTGGCCCTTTCTCAGTTCTCATTCTCCTTGACATCTCCTCAGTCTTTGATACTGCTAATCATTTTCTCCTTCTTAATACTATCCTCTTTTAAGTTTTTAGGATATAACACTCCTCTTTCTCTTCCTACCTATCTGACCACTCCTTTTCTTTCTTCTTTGCTGGATCCTCCAGGTCCTTTTCTTTCTTCTTTGCTGGATCCTCCAGGTCATACCCTTGAATCATGAGTCCCTCAGAATTCTGCCCTGGCCCCTTTTCTCATATTCCTGTATCTATACCATTTCATTTTTTTTTTATCTCATCAGCTTCTATGGATTTGATGGCCATCTCTGTGCTAATGGTTCACAGAACTACCTGTCATGTTCCAGTCTTTCTGTTGATCTCCAATCTTGCATCTTCAATTGCCTTTCAGATATTTCAAACTGGGTGTCCAGTGGACCTCATAATAATGTCCAAAAGGAAACTCTTATCTGTCCCCCAAATCCTTCTCATTCCAACATTTTTGATTACTGTAGAGGGCAACAGCATCATTCCAATCCCTCAGTATCATAACCTAGGAGTCATTCTGGACTTGTCACTAACTCCCTCCCTCCCCCACTACTCTCATATACAATCCATGACAAAGGCCCATCCATTTCACTTTTGTGACATCTCACAAATGTGCTTCTCCTCTGACACTCTCACCCCTCTAGTGTAGGCCCCCATCACCTCATATCTGGATTATTAAAATAATAATTTTGTGGCTCTGCCTGCTTCATGTCTCTAATACAATCCATCCTCTATTCACTTGTCAAGATGATTTTCTTTTTTTTTTTTTAAACCCTTACCTTCCGTCTTGGAGTCAATACTGTGTATTGGCTCCAAGGCAGAAGAGTGGTAAGGGCTAGGCAATGGGGGTCAAGTGACTTGCCCAGGGTCACACAGCTAGGAAGTGGCTGAGGCCAGATTTGAACCCAGGACCTCCTGTCTCTAGGCCTGGCTCTCAATTCACTGAGCTACCCAGCTGCCCCCAAGATGATTTTCTTAAAGCACAGTTCTGATCACATCATGTAGAGTGATGTAGTAGTAGGTACTTAATAAACTCTGGTGGCTCCCTTTTGTCTCCAAGATTGAATAAAAAATGTATGTTTGGAATCCAAAGTAATTCATAACAGTGCCTTCCTACTTTTCCAATCTTCTGATACCTTACTCCCCGACACATACTCATCAATCCAATGACACTGGCCTCCTGACTGTTCTACTTCAGGCATTCTCTCTGACAGTCCTTCATGACTAGAATATTCTCCTTCCTCCACTCCAATTACTGATTTCCTTGGCTTCCTTTAGGTCTAAACCTAAATCCCACTTTCTACAGGAAGCCTTTTATGACCCCTCTTAATTCCATGCTTTCCCTCTGTTAATTATTTCCTTTTTTAATGTTCAGTTGTTTCAGCCATGTTCAACTTTTCATGACTTCCATTTGGGGTTAGGTTTTCTTGGCAAAGACACTGGAGTGGTTTGCCATTTCCTTTTCCAACTCATTTTACAGATGAGGAAATTGACGCCAAATAGGGTGAAGTACCTTGGTCAAGATCACTCAGGTTTCTGAGGTCATATTTGAACTCAGGAAAATGAATCTTCCTGATTCTAGGTCCCCCACTATACCACCTAGCTGCCCTAATTATTTCCCATTTACCTTGTATATAACTCACTTTGTTAATATCTGTTTATATATTGTCTCCTCTATTAGATTGTAATCTTCTTGAGGGCAAGGATTGTCTTTTATTTTTTTCCCCCTTTGTACTTATCATAGTACCTGGCACATAATAGGTGCTTAATAAATGTTTATTGACTGATTTTTTTTTTTATAAAACCCTTATCTTCTGCCTAAGGCAGAAGAGCAGTAAGGACTAGACAATGAGGATTAAATGACTTGCCCAGAGTCATATGGCTAGGAAATATCTGAGTTCATATTTGAACCCAGGATCTCCAATTTCCAGACCTGGTTGTCTATCCACTGAGTCATTTAGATGCCCCTTTTATTGTTTGATTATTAATTAATGAAAGAGGAAGGAAAGGTAGATTTTTTCCTCCTTCCTTTCCTTCCTTCCTTCTTTCTGACCTCCTGAGAGGTTATCATTCATTTCAAATACCTAATTATATCACAAGTGACTGGAAGAACTTGCACATATAATTACTATAATTTTACTAGATATAATTATCTAAATAATTCAATTGAGAAAAGCTAATTCTGCCTTAGTTACCTGCTAATTTCTAGAAAATATTTTTGGGCTGGCTGAATTACCTAGAAAATTGCCCCCCCATCCCTTTGAATGTGGAAATACAATCTTGGAGCACTTGTTCTTTTCCAAGGACAGTGATAATGGTGAAACACTGCATAGAAATGATCAATCATATTCATATCTTTCCCATCCTCCAGATAGTCAGCTTCCCTTTCTCTTTCTGGCTGAGCTGGTGAGAGGCTTGGTTAACAGAAGAAAAAAAAAGCCAAGAGAAATGCAATTAAGACATTTATAGTGTTCTGAGTCAGCAAGAAGAGCCAGGGCTGGTGACTCAAATATCAGGGTCATGACCGGTATAGTGAGTTATTATGCTCAGATCCAAGCCATCTGGTACTCCCTTATCTAAAGCTGCCAACAGAATCACTATGGCATCAGTGGGTCTCCGGGGTTAGTCAGTCAGTCAATAAACATTTAATAAGGGCCCACTGTGTGCCAGACCCTATGCTACTTGCTGGTGCTCCTGGAGTGGTGGGTGAGTTGGGCAATGGAGAAGATATAGAGATCTGAGAACCAGTCCCTTTACTAGTTTTAGTGTTGTTCCCTTTATTCTAGAACCAAACCAAAACAAAAAAAGAAGAAGCATTGATTTGAATGCCTACTTAGTGCCAGGCTTTATACTAGGCACTGGCAATGAGAGATTTGAAAGAAAAAGCCTGCACCCAAGGAACTTTCATTCTTCAGAGAATGGACAAGACTAACGGAGAAATCTACAAGTAAGTTCAAGGTAATTTTTAGTCTAGTTTGAAGATGAGAATTTTAAAGTTTTGGGGTTTCCAAGATAGCTTCACAGAAGAGATACTACCTGAGTTGAACCTTTGCTGTTGTTCCATTGTTTTTCAGTCATATCTGACTCTATGACCCCAGTTAGGGTTTTCTTGGCAAAGACACTACAGTGGTTTGCCATTTCCTTCTCCAGGGCTTTTGAAAGATGAGGAAATTGAGGCAAATGGCAAATAGGGTTAAATGACTTGCCCAGAGTCACATAGGTAGGAATTATCTGAGGCCAGATTTGAACTCTTTCTGAAGTCTTCCTAACTGTCTTATTTTGCTGCTTTAGGTACAGGATGATTGGGACAGTTAAATTGTATACTGGCTAGATCACTGGAACTCTAGTCAGGAAGACCTGAGTTCAGATCTGCCTTTATAGTCTTACCTAACCCTGTGACCCTGAGATTACTTTCTCTCTCCCTGTTACAGATTGCTAATCTGTAAAATGGGGCTAATAAGAGAACCCACCCCACAAAGTTGTTGTGTGGATCATATAATTGTAAAGCGCTTAGCACAGAGTCTGGCACATAGTATATGCTAAAAATATTGTTATTATTGTATGTTAGTTATTTTGTTATTGTATTATTTCAGTTGTGTCTGACTCTTTGTGACCCCATTTGGGATTTTTTTTTATAAAGAAACTTGAGTGATTTACCTTTTTCTTCTCTAACTCATTTTACAAATGAGGAAACTAAGACAATGTTAAGTGTCTTGTTCAGAATCATGCAGCTAGTAAGTGTCTGAGACTGGATTTGAACTCAGAAAGATCTGATTCCAAGTTCAGCATCAAGTGCACCATCTACATGTTAATTATTATGGGTATTGGGGGCAGCTGGATGGCTCAGTGGATTGAGAGCCAGGTCTATAAATGGGAGGTCCTAGGTTCAAATCTGGCCTCAGACACTTCCCAGCTGTGTGACCCTGGGAAAGTCACTTAACCTCCATTGCCTAGCCCTTACCAATATTCTGCCTTGGAATCCAATACACAGTATTGATTCCAAGACAGAAGGTAAGGGGGTTTAAAAAAAAACAATTATTATGGCTATGATGTTCTATTTCATTGGAATTCCTAGATGATTTCTAGGCTTGACCCAAGGGCCACCTCCTTTCAGAGACCTTTCCCAATTTCCTCCCATGTTGATGCTCTCCTACTCCCACCAAAATCACTTTTTGTTGATTTCTATGCATCCTCTATTTACTTGTGGGTGCCCATGTTGTGTGGGAGCTTCTCCTTCTGTCTCTCTTTGTCATGATCACAGCTTGATGAGGATTGGGGTGGGGGCAGCTGGAGGAAACACCTGCATCTGAAGGATTGCTGTGTCAGCTGTTTGTGTCTCTTGGGTATTCTCAGATTTACCGAAGGCATAAAGCTGAAAGGGATAGCTAATATGCTGGATAACTTCCAGCGTTGAAGAAGATATTGACAGGCTAGAACACTGAGCCCAAGCAAATAAGAGAGTATTTTTATAGAGACAAATACAGTTATATATTCTGATTATGCATATACATATGTGCATGTGTATATGTATATAATATATATCCAACACCTCTTCACAAGACCAAGATAGGGGAGACATGGCTCAGTAGCAGTTGGTTTGAAAAAAATCTGGGAACTTCAGTGGACCACAAGCTCAATATAAGTTAATAGTTGCTGTTGTGACATTAGGTTGCTTTAAGGGAAGTATAATATTCAGAAATAGGCTGCTAAGTCTCCCTGACTGATGGATCAAACCCATCTGGAGTTTTGAGATCAATGATGAAGAACACATTTTTGAAAATATATTGATAAGTTGGAAATGTTCAGAGTAGGGCAGTCATGTTGGTGGAGGGTTTGGGGTTCATTCCATATGAGGATTGAGTAAAGGAACTTGAGATGCTTAGTAGGGGGAAGCAAAAATTCAGGGAGGACATTTCAGGTACTTACAAACATTTGATGAACTATCACATGGAAGAGGCATTAGACTTGTCCTCCTTGGCTCTAGAAGGCAGGACTTGGAGTGATGAGTCAAAGTTGTACAGAGAAGTGTGAGGCTGATGTAAGGAAAGACTTCCAGGAATTACAGTCCCACACTGGATTAGATGGCTCCCGAAGTACTTCCCAATTTAGGGATTCAGTGATTCTTTTGTGAAATGTGGAAGATGGAGAGAGAAAGTGCTGGAAGGGATTTTAGATATTATGTCACTATTCATAAGGCCTTTACTAAGTAGTTGTAGGCATGGCCAAGTCCTAGACTCTATGAACGGACAATGACAGGTCAGTCCTCGGTCACATAATAGTTGAGCTGTGCAGTAAATAGAGGAAGACATATCATCCTGAGTTCAACTCAAACTGCAGACACTTACTAGCTGTGTGATCCTGGACAAATCCTTTCACCCTGTTTGCCTTAGTTTCTTCATCTGGAAAATGAGTGGGTGAAGGACATGGCAAACCATCCCAGGATCTTTGTGAAGAAAATACCAAACAGGGCCACAAAGAGTTGGACACAACTGAACAACAGCAACAAAGGGGACTGGCAGTGACCAGTAGGTGCTATTATTATCCTCATTTTACAGATGAGAATACTGAGGCTGAGAAATTATGTGACTTTCCTGGGATCAGACAAGCAAAATCAATAAGGACTCTGGTATCACAATTCCTCAAATATTTGGCTCACCCTTTGGGGTATCAGAATTAGGTCATGATGCCATAAAACTTATTCAGGGAACTACACAGTGGGTACACAGTACCCATTGCTGCTGCTTTGCCTAGAACCCACTTCCTTAATGTTGGGGTAGGGGGAGGACAACCATGTGCTTCTGTGGGTATTGTATACACAGTTACTGATTACTTAGAGCAGAAAGTCTTTGTGGCCACCAAATGGTTCAACTTTAGCAGTTGGCATTATCTTCAGTGGAAGTTACATTAAAGATGTATTGCCATTGGTTTTACTTTTGTACTCTGAAGACTATTTGGCCTTTCCATCTGACTTACAGCTGAAGCAGTCTATAGGTGTTTGCCCATCCCTCAGTACTAGAATATGAACTGCAGACAATGAAGGATTGTCTTCTTTTTCTATCTGTGTACTGAAAGCTTTTTCATCCATCCATTCATCTCTCCATCCAGCCAGCCTTCCATTCATTCAGTCAGTCAATGTACTTAGCACTTTGTATTCACACTCTCCTTCATTCTGAATTTTGAATTGTGTCCAAGAGATGCCTGAAGTCTTATGAAGCTCCTCCTCGCATGCACTCCTGCTCCAAGCACAATCAATTACTGAATAATCTTCCCTCTGTCTCTCTTGGGCATATGGAATCATGTCATACTATACTTCACATGCTTGGTCACAAATGGACTCAGGAACTGGAGTCTCTTTACCCACACCACTCCCATGTCCAGACATAGTCACTGGTGTCAAGAGAACAATGACCTCAAAGTTCTTTTCTATATCAGGAAAAAATGATGATTGTGGATACCTCTGAACTGCCATCAGAAGGCTGGATTAGAACTGGGACTTACAAGGCAGATGGAAAATCAATAGGCAAAGGAGAAGAGAGGGTAATGGTATGAGCAAATGGATATAAGGGGAGAATCCCAGCTTATGTTCAATCCACTCAGGGGCAGCTAGGTGGCTCTGAGGATAAAGAGCTAAGCCTGGAGATTGAAAGTCCTGGGTTCAAATATGGCCTAGCAGTGTGACCCTGAGCAAATCATTTAACCCCAATAGCCTAGCCTTTACTGCTTTTCTGCCTTGGAACTGATATACACAGTACTGATTCTAAGATGGAAGGTACAGTAAAAGAAACAAATATCTCTAACAATGTTACCTTTCTGATGAAAACACTTCAGTGGCTTCCCAATGCTCACCAAATACATCCCAAGATCTCTAATTTGGCAGTCACATCCCTCCAGAAATTGGTTTCATCCTATCTTGCTTACATTATCTCACACTAGTCTCACTTTTTTGTACTTGGCTCTACTCCAATACTTTAAGGGCAGATGTGGCTTTGGTTTTTGTCATTGTATTTAGGCAGAAATGTCTGATTGCAGATTTGAATCTAGGACCTCCCAGTCACCTGACCTGCCTCTCAATCTACTGAGCCAGCTAGCTGCCCCCAGGACTGATTTTTTTTAAATTTGGAAAACATTATTTAATTAATTAATTTAGAATATTTTCCTATGGTTACACGATTCATGTTCTTTCCATCCCCTTCTCCTCCTAGTCCCCTCCCATAGCTAATGAGCAATTCCACTGGGTTTTACATGTGTCATTGATCAAGACCTATTTCCATATTATTGATATTCACACTAGGGTGATCGCGTAGCATCTACATCCCCCATCAGGCACCTATTGAACCATGTGATCAAGCAGTTGTTTTTCTTCCGTGTTTCAGCTCCCACAGTTCTTCCTCTGGATGTGGAGAGTGTTCTTTCTCATAAGTCCCTCAGAATTGTCTTGGATCATTGCATTGCTGCTAGTAGAGAAGTTCATTATAATCAATTCCAGGACCAAAGTTTTAGCAAAATTAATCTCCAGCAGTGTATAAAATGAATGAGAATGAAAGTTAATCCTATAAATATTATAAGAGAATTCTATGGATGAACTTGTTTGAGACATTGAGATTTCTTCTCACCAATGCTTATATATTGATTCAACATTCCAATACTTTTCTGTTCTCTCTGCCTCTTTTTTGCTAAACTTTTTCATTTGTCTCTGCCAATTGCCATGTGTGTGGCACAGCATGCACCATTTCTCATCATCGTGTGAAACAAACCAAATAATCTCACATTTTCATTTTTCATAGCTAAGATGAAAATTGGATTCTATAACCTCCAACACCAACATTTCATGATTTTAATTCAAGGTTGCCTTGGGATTTTGTATTTGTAGCCAGCTTGGGCAGAGGGAACATGTTTCTATCTTTCTCCTCCATTTAGGAAAGAGTTGGGATAACATCCTATAGTATGGACCACAATAAACTTTGAATGGATGCATGACCTGAATATTAAGTGGTCCTATTAATCAAAAATATTTGGAATAGAATCTCTAAGTCAAGTACTTACCAGCTGTGTGACCCAGGACAAGGCATTTAATGTTTGGGGGCTTTTGTTTTCTCATCTGTGAATTACAGGCTATGTAGCACCCATCTCACAGGATTGTTGTTAGGATGAAATAGCTATAAAATATGTGTGTGTGTGTGTGTATATTAACACATATACATGAAGTGCTTTGCCTAATTTGAAATTCTCTGTAAACATGAGATGTTATTAAAGAATTGATTCCAGTCTTAGTAAACAACTGTAGAGATAATTTAGTGTTTTAAAGTCTAAATTTTAAAAAGTAGGTTTTTGATGGTTTTGTTGTTATTACTTTTTCAGTTGTGTCCAACTCTTCATGATCCCATTTTGGATTTTCTTGGCAAAGACATTATAGTGATTTGCCATTACCTCAGTTTCCTCATCTATAAAAAGAGCTGGAGAAGGAAAAAAGGGTAAAATGACTTGCCCAAGATCACATAACTAGTAAATGTCTGAGGCCAGATTTAAACTCAGGAAGACGAGTTTTCCTGATCCCTGGTCAGTTACTCTAGCTTTTCTGCCACCAAGGCTACCCATATACTTAAAGCAGGAAAGCAAACACATTAGCCACAGTGTGTTATAGTTAAAAGAGTGGTTGCCATAAACTGTAACCGCGAAAATATGGTTTCAAGACTTTGAATAGCCAAAACTCTACAGATAATTTTTAGTGTCTTGGTTTTATATTAAAAATAAAGTGGTCGCCATGGGAAAATTCCCAAAATATGAAATACCAAAGTTATCTGGGTTTTATGGAGATTTTAATTAATACAAATGAAGAATTAAGGAAAGGGAGAGAGAGAAAGAGGAAATAATGAGAAAAGGGCTAGGCCAGCCTAGGCTTAAGCCTTAAGAGAGAGATCAGTCAGTCTTTAATCCACTCACCACAATATTTGTCCCAAGCAAGATTCTAGTGTTCAGAGAGACCCACCAGTTCAGTTCCTCAGCTCCACTAAGTTCAGTCACTGAGACCTCCAATTCAGCTTTGGCAAGCTGTACCCCCAAAGGCCTTTTCTGACCTCCTTTTAAAGAGAATTTTCTCCTATGTCACCTCCCCTAAGTTCTCACATCTACCAATCGCAGTAGACATTTTCATAGGAGTGACCATTCTTAATTCACACTTTCTTTAGTTCTCAACTTCTCTGGGTAGACTAAAACCTTACACTTCTTTTGTTAAGCTTGTCCCTTGCAAGTTTGCAAGTTGCCTGACCTTTTAATGATTAATTTGACCTTCATAGGTACTCAGCCCCTTTTTGTATTAGATCTAAAAATAGACTTAGCTTAAGGGCTTTTGCCTCACTATAAGTATGAGTTAAGTACTATTCATTGTTCAGTAAGGAGTTTACAACTTTATATTCCCTTAAAGTATGCTTAAGTATGGGTGGAGAAAGGTTAGAGTTCTCACATTCCTGATCAAGTACCTTCATTGTTTAAAATGGGGAATGGTCTTAACCAAATGTTCTAAGGTAGAGTCTAAGAATTTTTAACATTCACAAGTCTGAGAAATTTTAAGATTCAAAATCCCCCTGATGGTCATTGGGAGACTAGTCTCCCCATTGATCATTTAACATAATCATCTTGTAGTTCTAAATGCACTTCTAACTACACATGCATACAATATTCAATTTTCTAAGAGGAAATATAGAGTAGTGAGGGAGGAAATAGAAAAAGAAAGAAAGAAAGCAAAACAAATGTTTTGCTAGGTGCATTGACAGAAAGCCAAATTAGGGGCAGTCCCTTTTGGCATAAAAAGTGTACATTTACAATAAGTGTTCAATCAAACTTCAGTTCAATCAACCATATCCAAAGTTCATTCTTGATCTTCTTGATGCAGTGTGGGTTTTCTGGCGTCTTTCTGCAATGATTCATTCTCTGGATTTAGGAGTTAGCAAGCTTCTTCCTTGAAGATCTTTTCTCTCAAACAAAATCAAAATCTTGGATTTTATATTAAAATACAATCCCAAACAAAAGATCAAAAATCTTGGATTTTAAATTAAAATACAATCCCCCCTGAAGTAGGTGTTAAAAAAAAACATCCAGTTCAGCTCAGGATGCAATGTTGAGTTATGGGGGTGTATGAGTCAATTATCAAAAGAAGAGAAAAACATAACCGAAAATATAAGGAAAAAAATTCAAAATAGGCCCTTGTATAGGTCCAATTTAAAGTAATTTCTATCCCACAAGTGCGTAGGACAGAATGCAGTAATATTTCACTTACCCATTTGCAGCCAAGACTACAGGAAGTTGCCATACTATAAGAAGGAAAGGAACTAGAATTCTATTTTGATAGGGAAGTATCATTCCCTTATTTGATTTTTTTTTTCATTCTCGGGGATATAGGGAGCCAGCATGATAGCCAAACTTTGTACTTGAATGAGTACTTTGCAAAAAGTGTGGATACAAGGAAGTCCTACAACTTAACATATGTCAAGGGTTGCAACCTCGAGTCCACATTAGTATTTCATGTGTGCTCTTTTTGGCACTTTTCAGGTTAAGTCTGTGCTCCTTGTTTTTATCCCATTTCCTGGAACCAGATACCTAGAGCAGGGGGTTCTAATGATGAGTTGGCAGGGTGAGTAGTGGATTGGGTAGGAGGGTTAGTGCCCAGAGCAGGGTAGGACAGAGATTCTGATAATGTTCTTAAATCTCTTTTAATGCTTCTCATAAAAGCTACAATCTCTCCTTGACTTTCCTCTATAAGCTCAAGCCAAGTATTTATTTCTGCATTTTGTTGAGTAGTAGAAGGAACACTTGGTTGATTTGACTGAGAAGTGGGTTTTGTAAGGAAATACAATATTATAGCTATAATAATCAAAATTCCAAGGGGGAGTAGCGTGTCAATTATACTTTGCCATAAGCCCCATGGTATGAGAAATCTCAGAGAGTCAACGAATGCGAATTTTACAAGGTTGGTCATGGAGCTGAATAGCCAGTTGTTAAGTACGTTGTGAACTGCCTGTATCCACATATTTCTAAAGTAAACATGTGGGGAGCAGCACAAGGCCAAAACTTTCCCCAGGTTTCCCTTAATCCTACTTTAGGCAGTTGTTCCCTAAAAGAACAAATATTTAGAAACAGATCTTCTAGCCAGGACCTTAGGGCCCTGTTGCTAAGATTTAAAACAGCTGTATTCTATTTAATTTAAGGAGAATCAAAATGTTTTTTACTCACCCACTCTTGCAGCTGTGTTTTTGAAGCCAAGTTAGCAATGTTTAAAAGACTGACTGATAGAGCAAGTAATAAAGAGAGAAAGGAAAGAGATTTCATAGAAATTTTTGAGGGTTTTTTCACCAACTTCGAAAACCCATATGACTTAGGTATTTCATATTTTGGGAATTTTCCCATGGCGACCACTTGTATTTTTAATATAAAATCAAGACACTAAAAACTATCTTTACAGTTTTGGCTGTTAAAAGTCTTGAAACTATATTTTCGTGGTCACAGTTTATGGGGACCATTTTTTTTAACTATAACAGGTGATGTCAATACCACTGACATTTGTTGTGATATTTTGCCACTACCATTCAGCTAAAATAGCCTTTTACCAGGCACTGTTTTCATGTCATGTCCTAGATTTTCAGTCAAAGTCCTTGAGTTGGAATCTTGACCCATGGGTTTAGTGTTGAGTAGCTATGATGAAGAATAAAGACTTACTTCTCACTGTGATGGAGAACAACATTCTGATGAGGGCAGAAGTAGGTTATGGATGAGGCTTTTGTAAGTGGTGAGATTTTGAGTTTACTATTTCCATCTCCTCCTCCTGTTTCCATTAAAGATACTCAGAGCAAATCATTTCCGGACTTCATCATTGAAGTCACAAGATATATCTGAGGACATTAGTGGTCTTTAGAATCATTTAACCTGTTACTTTGCAGCTATTATGTGCCAGGGACTGCTTGAAGAACTTTACAAATACCTCCTTTGATCCTTACAAAAACCCTGGCGGGTATGTGCTAATTCTCATCTTTTTAAAGTTGAGGAAACTGAGGCAGACAGGTTAAGTTACTTTACCAGGATCACATAGGTACCAAGTATCTGAGGTGGATATGAAAATCAATCTTCCTGACCACAGACCCAGGCCTCTGACCACTGTTGTATGAGGTTTGGGAGCTGGAAAGGAATGTCAAGAAAATTTTGGAGGCTGTTATTGGATGCATTCCTTTATGAAGAGAAAAAGAGAGAACTGAAAGAATACAAATAGATAATTAGAGAGGGAGATTATATATATTTCTAGCTCTAATTTCCATGCTCCTCACACTTCTCACAATTGAGATAAATTCCAAAAAAATTTATGAAGTTACTAAGCCCATACTTACTTGTGTCATAAGGCAGGCAGGTGACATAGTAGGTAGAATGCTAGACAGATAGTCAGGAAGACCTGAATGAGGCCTGCATTATATAATTACTTGTGTGAACCTGAGCAAGGCACTTAAACTTTCTCTGCCTCAGTTTCCTTATTTTCTGAAATGGTGTTATTTCCAACTTCACAGGATTGCTGTATGAATTAAATGAGAATATATTTAATGTGCTTTGCAGATCTTAAAGTGTTATATAAATGCCATTTTTGTTGTTATTTTAATGTGTGTATATGTGGTATGGTGGAAGACTGGTCAGTGAGATTCTAGTCCTCATAAGGATGTGCAAAGAGCTGAACTTGACACAATTCCCTACACAGAATTCAGAATACATCCACGCCATTAGTGTTTCTTGGTCACTAAACATGTGGTGAGGAGATACTTTTTTCCTTGGTCTTTTAGCCCAAACTAACATGAAACACATAGACTTTTGGTTCCATCCTACCTATTTGCCTCCAATCGAGAAAGTATCCCATTTATATGTATGCAAACATTAAATGTTTATATATAAATATACACATGCGTATATATAATATAATATATGTTTATCTATACTATATATGTGGGTATAGATATACTTCATATAAGTATACATAAGGCAATAAATATAAATAAATATATAATATATATGTCTGTCTATCTATCATTTGATCCTCACAACAATTCTGGGAGTTGTGACAGCTAGGTGCCATAGTGGATTCAGTTCTAGGTCTGGAATCAGGAAGACTCCTCTTCCTAAGATCAAATCTAGCCTCAGATGCTTACTAGCTGTGTGACCCTGTGCAAGTCACTTCACCCTGTTGGCCCTCAGTTGGTTAATTCGTGTGGTACTCTGTATACATTATTTTATCTGACCTCCCCAGCAATGCTTCTGGGGAAAGCTCTGCTACTATTGCTGCTGCCATTTTACAAATTTGGAAACTAAAAGATTAAGTGACTTGGATGGACCTCATAGCTAATAAATGCTGAATGTAGGATTTCAGGTCTTCCTGGCTCTTACATACTATATTCAGTCCACTCCCATACTGTCCCCTAGCTATTAAATCAACAGAATACATTGCATTTAGCCCCTTGGGTGCTTTCCTTAATGGGCTAGCCCAAACCCTTGCTGGTGCTCCTGTCTCTTGCTCTTCTTTTTGTTGACATAAGCGAACAGATGTAAAGGGCCCTGCCAGCAAGGAGAGGGAGGTGGGGACAGAGCCCTTGTCTCCAAAGGGCAATTAATTATTCATGGACTTGTAGCCAAATGCTCTAGGAGTCTGCTCTGAAGTGTATTTTGTGGGAATAATGAAGATTGGGGTAACCTGAGCCTTCACTGCAGCATCAGTCTCTTCCTTCTGACTTTGACAGGAAGGGGGAAGCCTTCTCACAGAATTACCTCCTTGGGGAATAGTCTAAGCCTGACACATCACCTATGTGATAACGCTGACAACAGAAAGATGATTTTGATCTCTAGTTTTGGAGCATTTCAAACACACAACTGTTATTTGCATGATTGAAACCCTCCGTCATGATTAAACAAATTGCAGACATGAATTTGTTTTTGCTCTGTTTGGTAGAAGACTGGCCCAAGCTGCTTACAGGAATGTGCCCTGGGCTGGACTCTATCGCACCTTTCCACTCACATGGTTTCTAAAGGAAAATGGAATCTGCAGATTAACCATTGAATTACCAGGTAGAAGAAATGTGGATTTCTAAGTTGTAAAGAATCAATTGCACAGAAACAGAGAACTCATTAAGTTGCTATTAGGGGAGAATACTTGGTCTGCTTGGCTTCAGAGTACAGAAATAGGACTAATGAATGACAGAATTCAGTGCAGTCTAAGGAAAACATTTCCTAACAATGAAAACTGTCTGGAAATTCAATTCAATTAAATGTGAATTATGTACCTACTATGTAGGCATTATGTTACTTGTTGGGAAGAGAAAGAAGGGGAGGGAACAAACATTTATTAAGCATCTTCTGTAAAAATTAAATTTATAATCTCTAATTATAAAAATACTATATTTTATGAGGTTCAAAATCTCCACTTATACACTTCTATGTGCCAAGCACTGTACTAAGTGCTTTACAAATATTATCTCATTTGGTGTTTCTATCTAAGACTGAAAGACAAAATCATTAGCTTTTCTGTACATATGCAGTCAAAAAAGATGTTTTTAACAATAGGAAGAATGTAATATAACTTTCAATAAATCAGGGATTCTTTATTTACCCATAGTTGAGACAAGATGAAATGCGTAGTTTCAAATATCCATTCAATATATGATCTCAAGGCAAATCTAGTCATCATTCTTACTCAAATGAAATAAGTCTCCTGGTTCATGGCAAAAGGATTCCTTATTCATTGTGGAAGAGTGGAAAGTTCACAATAAGAGGGCTTGGGTTCAAATCTCAGTTTTTCTACTTATTGCCTCTGTGACATTCTACATTTCACTGGACTTCTGTAGGCAGGGGTAGGCTGGAGTCAGCTCCTACCAGCTTATAAGATGATTATTAAAATTTCAGAGTAAGCACTTACCCATTGGAAATCTGGAAATGTAAAAATTAGGGCTGGTTTTATTGTTTTGTTTACTGTCTAGAATTAAGAAAGTGATAGAGAAAAATGTTAATGCAGGTTAAATGAAAATGATGTTCTGCTTGCATTTCTTAGGAGAGCTACTCATTAAACATTTACCAGTGTCTCCTTTTCTCTGAGCCTCAGCTTGCTTATCTATAACATTGAGGAAATTGGAGTGAATGGCCTCTAAGGTTCCTTGCAGATCTAAATCTGTTAACCTAAAACCCATTCATATTTTGAAATGTGTAGGTCTTTGAAATAAAAAGAGAATTACTACTCTAAACTGGTCAAGTCATAAGTGATACTTTTACTTTTTTCTATTTCAGTTGGAGGCTAAGAATATTCAAAACCAGGAAAAATTTAAATATTCTTTCATTTCATTAGCCATAGTTTTAACTTTTTTTCAGGAATATAAGTACTATATGTTTCTGGACAGAATATGAATTTGAGGATTTTACTTTTTTAAGATGACTTAGTTTTTAAAAAATCTACCAAATATGTTTTTCAGGAGAAAGTGTATCATGACAAAATGGAATGATGACATCTTTATCATAAGTTTCCTTATCTCAAAAAATCTTCAAAGTATTTTTGCATGAAAAAATTGGCAAATTTCTTACTAATAAAGAAATGCACTCCACTCTACACCCATTGGCCACAGAATTTTTCAGAGCCTTCCTTTGAACAGATAATTTTTTCCTGACCAATTCAAATAGTCTTTTAATAACTTGTGGGAGAGGGAAATCTATGTAGCTACTCACTCATATTTCTTGATACAAGTAATTGTCTGTAAAGCATGTGATGTGCCCAAATTCCACAAAGGGCCACTCTTTAAATTATTGCCTGTAGATCTGAATTTTGGCTTGGCATCAATCAAGATAGCTCCATGCAGGGCCCAATAGAATTCTCCCACATTATGTTTGTTTCATGTAAACATCCATCAATCATAGCAAACATTTGGCATACATGGGAACTGTCTTTCATGTCCTTAGTTAAATCTCCAATAAATATAATTCCATTACCCTGGGAAAGGTCTTACGTCACTGGCTTACTGATTGATGCCCAGGTTCATCTTACAATTTTAGTGACTTGGACTCTGCTGGTTTAGCATTCCTGTGGGCTCCTGGGAAAGTCTTCCTCCTCTTTGGGGTGTCTAATGCATCCTGAATGATTTGGCACTTCTCAGTCTTCTCCCCACCCTCGCATGATTGATAAAATGTTTAGATCTGCCTTCTGTGTGAATATATATAGTATATATATTCTCATAGGCATATATATGTGTACACATATATATTTCTATATGCATACACTCAACACACATGTATATTTGCATGCATACCCCCATGATGGTCCAAAAGTCTTTGTGTAATTTTAAACTTATTGGAGCTCAAATAACCCTTATGCAAGCTTTTTTAGGCCTTAATAAATTTAGAACTAACTAATATTAATTTTTGAGATTCTCTGAATATATTAACATATCTATATATTATACATATATGTATATACACATTCTCTCTATAGAGAGATTTATTAATGTTACTTCTAAATATTATACTGTGTTTATATAATATACTTAAGTGTATAGGTATGTATATATATATATACATCGATTAAATACTATACTCCCATATACTTGCTTGAGTCTCAATAAGCTTAAAACTGCTCTACATTAACATTTTGGAGACTCCTTGTATGTACCTTCACATGTATGTGTATACAGTATGCATGTATCTGTGTATGCAGACACACACTCTAATTACACATATGCCATATACATAAAAAATGAACCTGGGTCAAGTAGCTAGGATAAGGGATCTCTGGGAAGACACCTATATAACATAGCTTTTGAGTTACAATTAAGAGCTTACATTCTCCACTTATATTGGTTTCAAATTATTGCTGTTGAAGTGGGAATTGACCTTAATGATCTATTCTTTCTTTAATTCTTACGAATTCTTTTAGTCTCTTGAACAAAAATATGCTTGTTTAATAGGTTCTTTCTATCACTGGCAAAGAATCCTGGGTGAAAAGATTCCCAGCCCTCAACACATTTGGTTTATTGTTTACAGATACATTGTGGAAGGATTCTGGGAGTCAGATAATTGATGGAGAAAACTGGATAGCCTTGTTAACAGTTGGTCCTAGAGTTGAAAGAGATATGGTGATTAGATAAGACCTGGTTTCTGACCTCCAAGATTTACATGCAAGTAGACAGATAAGAACAATAGAGATAATTATAGATCCAAGATTGTGGATTGATTCCATTCACAGGGATAGCAAATGATAGCATAGGAATTGAAACCCATGGGTTCTGACTGCAAATCAGGGACTTGTTACCTTTGTTCATCCAAACAAAATGCTATGAGAGAGTTCTGAAGGGGAAGGTCATTGATTCAAGGGTCAGGGAAGACTTTGGAAGAGGAGGTATTTGAATCAGCCTTTAGAGAGGGAAAAGAAATTCAGCCACTGAAGAGAGGAGAGAGACTATTCTAGATGCAAAGGCAGGAGTCTGCTGGAGCTACCTTGCATAGTTCCTAAGAGCTGATTGATAAATTTTCAGTGTGAGCATTTATACTTTGGAAACCCACAAATGTCACAAATCAGAAATATATATAACACACATACCATATATATGGTGTGGTTATATATCACATATATATCTGTAGTAGTCTCTCGGTAACCGAGGATGACTATTGTCTTTGTGTGGTTTTGTGCATGAAGATTTAAGTGGAAAAGTCGATGCAAAGAGACAGTCCCACTCTCTCGGCGTTGGAAGCCTGGACCCATTGGCACGAAAAGTCATTACACCTGGAGACTTTCTCAGCTGCATTGGATGGCCGTGTTGTCCTTTGTGCTCCAACACGCCCTGAGCACTCCACAGTGCTTTGCTGCGTTGCCATCTCAGCCGTTGAACCGTCTTGTTGGTTTCTTCCGCCTGTTCCGCAGAAACAATCTTCACATGCTGGGTAAGCAAAGCCCTAGTTCACCAGGGGTCAATGACCCAATGGCTACCCTCACAAGGTTTAGCCGGCCTGTTGAAGCCGTTGCCCGGGATGTGGCCGCTGCCGCATGCTAGCAGCTACTATGAGCCACAAGTGAGAACTGAGTGTCAGGTGATGATCAGAGGCTAGAGAGCTGCCCTAGGAGGGCATGACAAGCCCTCCATACCAAAGATATTACTCCTCCCTGAGCACCCCATACACCCCATACACACACACACACACACACACACACACACACACACACACACATATATATATACATATATATATATATTTGTGCATGTGCATACATATATATTTCTATATATATTGCTTAGACTTAAGAGCATGATGGAGATGTTAATAATGCAGATTAAACTCAAAAGGATGGCATGAATATATTCTCCCCAACCCAGAGATCTGAATTTGAAATATTTATTAGCGTGCCCCTGCATAGGGAATAGTCTGAGGAAACATGGAAGTAGGGTGGGAGGACATGATATATTTAAAGACCCAGGGAAGTCCAACTTGGATAAACCAGAGTACATGAAGAGTGATACCTGATAAAACAGAAGATAGATGGGAGCAAATTGTAGAAGAACTTTAATGAAATAGTGAGGAGACTTAGAGTATACCTTAATAGAGTATGGATGTGGGATTTTTGGGGGGTGGGACCTCCTTCCCTCAATAAAGATCTCCAGGCTCTACCTTAGCAGGTAACCTTTGAGAATTGCTGTGGCCTAAAACAATACATTACCCTATAGCTCCAATAGGGATGAGCTTTCCTCAGCCTGGTTAGATTGGTTCTTGGTTTAGAGACATATGTGGTGATGCTGGGTTTATGCTTATTGCCTTTCCAGCTAAAGATTGCCTTCTAGTTTATACTGGTCAAATGGAGGCATTGCCTGCAGAAAAAGTGAAATAAGAAGGAGGACCAGGTTGATTTTGGGGGGGGGGGGAGGTAGGGATGGAAAATTCACTTTGGAACATATTGGATGTGAGCTTCCAGCAGATTATAAATATGGAGAAGTATTAAGGCAGTTGAGAAAGTGGGTCTCAGTAGAGAAGTCAGGGGAAGATATGGAAACTTGAAGGTGTTCTTTTGAGTCTATGAGCCCTCTATCTCAGCCAGGTTAATTTCCTCATTGCCTCCAAGAGAAATGAACATTTTGAATGCTGTGCCTTTACTTACCCCAGCCTAACTCCCTGGTATAATCTATCCCTTTGTGTTGAACCATTCTCAACTTGGTGATTCCTTACGACTCAGTTTTATCTCTACTTCTTCCTTGACATCTTCCTTGAGCATGTAGTGAGTCCCCTATAAGTTTTAACCATCTGTTGGGTGCTTATCTAACATGTCCAATTGCCTATTGGATATCTTGGACTAGATAACTGACAGGCATCCTAAACTCAGCATGTCACAAACTGAACATGTTATCTTTGCCTTCCAATCCTCCCAACTTCCAAACTTCCTATTCCTGTTAAGCATATCACATAGTCACCCAGGCTCAAAAGCTAGGTGTCATTTTTGATTCTTCATTCCCTTTCATCTTGCATATTCAATTAGTAGTCAAGTTCTGCTATTTATGTCATTGTTAATATCTCTCATATACATCCTGTTTCCTCTCTCACTGCCTCTACCTGGGGCTCCCTATCACCTCCAGGAGCAAATACATAAACCTCTATAAGGCATTCAAAAGCCTTTATAACCTGGACCCTTGATTACCTTTCTAAATCATTTTATGCCTTACTCTTTGGCATACACTCTGTGATCCAGTGCCCAGAGCACTGGATCGTTTTGAACACTGTGTACTAAATCTTTTCCCCTACAAAAGGATCCCTAGATATTGATTGGATATTATAATTTGTTGAGTACTTCAGTTGCCTTCATTATTTTTCTTGTGGAAAATGGGAGGCTTAAAGTTTGTCAGTGTGTTCCTTGATATGGAGCTGTTTTTCGGTCCTGACACAACAGTCTAATTTTCCTTGAGATACAACTTTCAGTTCAACCTAAAGAAAACCATCCATACAAGTAGTGAGTTCCCCATGACTGGAGGCATTGAAGCAAAGACTAGATAACTGCTTTCCTAGGATATTGTAGGGAAAATTCCCAAACTGGTTGGAATGGATTACTTCTGGGTCATCAGTTGTGGTTTCATAGTCAAGTGACAGGAGACAATAATCAATCCATCATGAATCACTGGTTTTCTAGCCTAGGTTAGCAGAGTGGATTGATTGCTCAGGAAAACCACATTGGAAAAAGCTATAAACATAATTCCAAGACACTTAATAAATGTTCATTGAATTAAATCAAATCAAGGGTCAGTAGATGAAAATTTTCAAGACTGTCCACTTGATGGCAATATGAGCCCGAGTGATTCCAGCCACCTGGACATTTACTCACCAGTGAAATACCAGGCTTTAAGAGGAACCTTCAGAAATCTCATTTAGAATATCAGAAACATCTGTCTGGCATCTGCCTGATAGTTGTGGATCCAGCACGTTTGCAAACAAGACAGTCAATACAATATAAACTTGTCCAGGAATAAGAATTGATTCAAGTTTTTTTTAAAGAATATATTTCTCTGCCCTTGCATATTGAACTCATTCACACCAAGAGGAAAAATACTTAGGTTATAGGAAACAGACCAGATTGGCTCTCTCTTAAAAAAACAAACAAACAAACAAACAAAAAACCACCACCATCACCACCAAAAAAAAAACCAGCAAGAAATTTCCTCAGATCTCTCTCTCTCTCTCTCTCTCTCTCTCTCTCTGTCTCTCTCTCTGTCTCTCTCTCTCTCTCTGTCTCTCTCTCTGTCTCTCTGTCTCTCTCTCTCTCTGTCTCTCTCTGTCTCTCTCTCTCTCTCTCTCTCTCTCTCTCTCTCTCTGTCTCTCTCTCTCTCTCTCTCTCTCTCTCTCTCTCTCTCTCTCTCTCTCTCTCTCTCTCTCTCTCTCTCTCTCTCTCTCTCTCTCTCTCTCTCTCTCTCTCTCTCTCCCCTGTTCATTGAGGTATCTCTGGGATATTTTTTCATAGAATGTTCAACCCTAAAGAGGATCAATCTGAAATTGGGGGAGGAGGCAGGAAAGAGAGAGAGACCTGTCACTCACAACCAAAATAACATAACTTAGTTTGTTCCTGGTGGGTCCTGAAATTCATTTCCCCCTGCTTCTAAAACCCTCTACCGCCTCCCTAAAGCTTGAAGAATGGTACAGGTAGGAAAGTGCCTTCTTTATTTCTTATGTAAGGAAATATTGAAAGATTAACTGAGTTTTGAGGCAGTGAACTCCCTGACCCGGGGGGTCCAAGTCAAGTCAACAAGCACTTATTAAGTGCCTACTATGTATCAAACACTCTGCCAAGTCCATAATAAGCACTTTACCATGTTAGTTGAAAAGTTGGATAAATCCACTAAATGAGCACATTCAAGGAAAGGCTGGATTCAAATTGACCCAATATGGGATTCTAGGATCATGTGAGAATTTTTCTGGAAAGAATTTGATTCTGGCATTTTGTGCAGGGCCATGGTGGGATCATATGATTGCGAGCTGGATGGCATCTCTAGGAGTGATTTCACTGGCTGCCCCCATTTCCTGGAATGCTCTCCCTCCCAGGCTCCCCTCCTGGCTTCCTTCAAGTCTCAGCTAAAATCTCACCTTCAACAGGAAACTTTCCTTTGCTCTTTAATCTTAGTGCCTTCCCCCTGAGATTACTCCCAATGTGCCTGACCCTATCTTGTTTGTACCCTGCAGTTGGCTTGTTATCTCCCCCATTAGCCTGGCAGCTCTTGGAGGGCCTTTGCCTCCCTTTGTATCCCCACTGTTTAAGGCAATGTTTATTAGATGCTAATTGCTTGCCTGAATTTAGACCACATTTAATTCTAGGGTTCTTAATCCCGGGTCCATGAAACTGTTTTTGGTACTTGTATCTCAACATTAGTATTTTCTTTTGTAATCTACTGTATTCTATTTCATTCGCTTTAAAAACGCTCCTCTCAAATGGACTCAAAGATTTGTTGTTGTTGTTTAGTCATTTCAGTCATATTTGGTGCTTCGTGTTTCATTGGGGATTTTAATGGTTTGCCATTTCCTTCTCCAGATCATTTTACAGATGAGGAAACTGAGGCCCACAGGATGAAGTGATTTAGCTGTTGTCACACAGCTGGCATCTGAGACCAGATTTGAACTCAGGAAGGCTAGTCTTCCTGACTTCAGGCGGAACACTATCCACTTCGCCACCTTGATGCCCAGCCTGCTAAAGGTGATGTGAGACAAAGTGTTGATCAGTGCTGCTCTTGAAAAAACTCAGCCTCAGACCTCCTTAGTGAGTAAAACAGAACTTTATGGTAGGTTTGAGGGTGACACACCTCATGGCCTCATCTCCTTTCCTTGAGGGAATAGGTGTGCGCTCTTGTCCTTCCTAGGGCAGCAGTGTGCCTGCCTGCCTGCCTCCCTCCCTAAGGAGAAGGTATTCTATACAGCTGTAGGGCTAATTGGTCTGTGGGTGCTCTTCCTAATCAATACAAAAGACTCTTACCTGTGCCCTCAGGCACTGGTCACCCCTGTTGATCTGCCCTCCCTCATCCAAGGGCCTTCAAGACACCTCAAAAAGGTTAGGAAGCTCTGATCTAGATTAGCCCTAAAACTGACAGAAGGGAAATGACTTACCCAAGTCATGCTCATAGAAGAGACAAAGGGAGACTATGAGAGTCATTCCCCTGATCATCCCATGCCCTGCTCAGTGTAACATGGTCAACAACAGAAAGATACTTCCTGTCAAACACCAGGGAGAGCAGCCATCTTTGAGCTCACAGAGTTGTCAGTCCAGGGACCAAGGAAGGCCAGGACACTTGTCTTGGCTGGAGTTGGGGCTTAAAAATAAGCAAAGCTTTAGAATGTCACTGGAGAGAAAGGAAGGAAAATCTTTACCTTCCTTCTTAGAATGAATACTGTGTACTGGGTTTTGGTTCCAAGGCAGAAGAGCAGTAAAGGCTAGGCAGTGGGGGGTTAAGTGACTTGGCCAGGGTCACCCAGTCAGGAAGTGTTGGAGGTCAGATTTGAACCTAGGACCTCCCATCTCTGAGTCACCATCCTCTCCCAGTGTTGTACATACTTTTCAATGAATCATGTTGAAGTTCTCAGTCACTTAAAAGGAAAAGCAATAATTATGCATATTTGTTCCTTTTTCTTGGGTCATGGGTGGAAAGGGAGAAAAATGAAAGGCCTGACACTTAAAGGTTTAAAAAAAGAAAAAGAGAAGGAAAAGGTAGTTATATTTAAGAGATTTCTATGTTTTCGTGTGTAATCTTCTTTCTCTCTTCTACTTTGTATATGGAAATGTCTATCTTATTTAGTGTTTTAAGTTAAGAATTTTTGAAAAGACTAAAAAATATCAAAGGAAGAAAAGCTTTAGGGTCAAGAATAAACTCCCTTTGACTAGTGTTAAAAAAAAGTAGTGGGTGGTGGGAGGGCATTAAATTAAGATGTCTGTGTTACCTTGAACAAGTCACTTGACTTGTCCCTCTATGTCTAACTTTTCGTCTCTCTAAAACTGGTATTGGTGAAAGAGATGATTTTTAATATTAAGCCAAGAAACATAAATTAAGTGCCTACTGTGTTCAGGCAACTCTGGAGGTACAAGGTAAGATGAAAAACTTTCCCTGCCCTCCAGGAGCTCAGATTCTAATGAGGGTGATAACATGTAGATAATTCTATGCCAACAAGACCTTTTTATTGTTGTTGTTCAGTCATGCCCCACTCTGTGCCCCCTTTTAGGGTTTTGCTGACAAAAAGGCTGGAGTGATTTTTGCCATTTCCTTCTCCAGTTCATTTTACAGATGAGGAGCTGAGACAAACACGGTAAAGTGACCTGCCCAGGGTCACAACTAGTAAGCACAAGAGGCTGGCTTTGCATCTCCTGATTACTAGTCCCAGTGCTCTATCCACTGTGCCACCTAGCTGCCCTGACATAAATTAGAAGTAATCTCAAAGTGAAGGGGAGAAATGTCTACCACAAAGGATAGGACTCCAGTTGACACTGCAGGAACCCAGGGAAGCCCAGGAGGCAGAAATAAAGAAGGAAGGCATTCCTGATATGGGGGACATCTGAGACAGAAGCATAGAATTGGGAGACCCTAAAGTCCCTTTTTTCTTGAAATCTTTTTATTGCACAGGAAATTAAGAAAAATAAAGAAGTTCTAAGGCTCTGGGCTGGCTCTTTTATACTATCAGAAAAGAGAAGCGTTCTTATAGAGTTGTGCCAGAGCCAGTTTGAATTAGTTCTGAAAACTGATTATTAAATGTTCCTTTTGAGCATTTATATCTTAGAGATCAATAAATGCCACAAAACAGGTTTAGTTTCTTTTTTAAATGATTGTCTAGATTTAAGAAAGTGATGACAAAATGTTAATAATTAAAATTAAAATTAAAATGATGGCCTGTATATATTTCAGAATCTGGCAATTAAACATTTACCACCATACCTCTGTGTGCAATTAAACATTTACCACCATACCTCTGTGTAAGAGCTTGCCTGATGGGGAGCTGAGATTGGACACAGTCTTTTAAAATCACTGTTAAATTCTTTCTTTCTTTCTTTCTTTCTTTTCTTTCTTTCTTTCTTTCTTTCTTTTCTTTCTTTCTTTCTTTCTTTCTTTCTTTCTTTCTTTCTTCTTCTTTCTTTCTTTCTTTCTTTCTTTCTTTCTTTCTTTCTTTCTTTCTTCCTTTCTTCCTTTCTTTCTTCTCTTTCTCTTCTTTCCTCTCCTTTCTCTCTTTCTCTTCTCTCTTTCTCTCTCTTTTTCTTCTCTCTTTCTCCCTTTCCTTCCTTCCTTCCTCCTTCCTTCCTTCCTTCCTTCCTTCCTTCCTTCCTTCCTTCCTTCCTTCCTTCCTTCCTTCCTTCTTTCCCTCCTTCCTTCCCTCCTTCCTTCCTTCCCTCCCTCCTTCCTTCCTTCCTTCCTTCCTTCCTTCCTTCCTTCCTTCCTTCCCTTCCTTCCTTCCTTCCTTCCTTCCTTCCTTCTTTCTTTTTTCTTTCTTTCTTTCTTTCTTTCTTTCTTTCTTCTTCTTTCTTTCGTTCTTTCTTTCTTTCTTTCTTTCTTTCTTCTTCTTTCTTTCTTTCTTTCTTTCTTTCTTTCTTTCTTTCTTTCTTTCTTTCTTTCTTTCTTTCCATACCAAGAAAGATGACCACAAAACTTCCAATAAAGATGCAAGATCTCCCACTGTTAATCAGTAAATGGTCTTCATGGGGATGGGATGGGGTGGGGAGGGGAGAGTTGTTTTCCCTAAAGGAATCAAAGTCCACTGGGGCCTTTCCCAAGTGCAGAGTCATGATGACTGGAGAGGGGGGAGGGGGCAGGAACCACAAGTGGATGCCATTCCAAGGGGGCCTAGCTCTGGGTCCCTGGGTCAACATTTCTAACCAATGAGAGAACAGCAGACTTGGACAACTTTTCATGAGTTTAGTGAGAAAAAATGCCAGGAATGTGCTTCTTGTTACAATGACCTCAGTTCAGTAGGACATGCCTGGACAGGTGAGACTAAATCTTGATTTCAAAGCCCTGTGGATGGAGAGGACATTTTCCCAGAAGTAATATTCCCACCAATATGAAATGTAAACTTAAGTTTGGAGAATTAAAAAACTGATTTCTGATCATCTAGATCACAATTATTATCCTTCACCTTGCTCCCAATGGGAGGCTGCTTATTGATTTAAATTATGTTGTGAACCATTGTTCAACATATTTCTGGCTATTTAAATAATCCCAGAATTTGGACCTTGGATGCCATCCAGTCCCATCTCTAGCTCAACCAATCTATATCTAGATTTCTCCTTTCACATGCTCCAAGTTAGTATCCAGTTGTTGTCTGTAGGTTTTCAGAAGGGGAAAGTCTCCTCAGATTTGAATATCAGAGCCAGAAAGACAATAACTATAGGGACTGTGACCCAACAAATTTGTTTTAGCAAGGGGGAACCTGAAGCTTGGAATGGAGAAGTAACATTCCAAAGGGCATGAAGTTAGCATGTTGCAGAGTAGGAATTTGGACCCAAGTATAATCCCAGGCAATGTAGTGAAGTGGAAAGAATGCTAGATTTGGAATCAGGAGAATCTTAACTTTCTGTGTGGCCTGCTACTTGTGTGACCTTCCAGAAGTCACTTTAAATCTGTGGGCCTCATGGGCCTCATCTGTATAATGGTGGGGGTGGGGGTGGGCAGGCAGGGGTTGGACTTGATAATATCTGAGGCCACCTAGAAGCAGCTAGGTAGAACAGTTGGGACAGTGTTGGGCTGGAATCAGGAAGATCTGAATTCAAATCCAGCCTCAGACCCTTGCTAGCTATGTTTCCCTGGATATGTAACTTAATTTTCACCTGCCATATAAAGATATAGATAAATATTTATATTTATATCATATAGATATAGATATGTATCAATAGGTGGAACAATAGAGTGCTATTGGATTTGGAGTCAGGAAGATTTGTCTTCCAGAGTTTAAATCTGGCCCTAGATATTTACTAATTGTGTGATCCTGGACCAGTCTCTTAACCCTGTTGGCTTTAGTTTCCTTGTATGTAAATTAATTTGGAGAAGGAAATGGCAAATGGTTCCAGTATCTTTGTCAAGGAAACTCTAAGTAGTCTCATGAAGACTTGTACCCAATTAAAATGACTATACAGCAACAAATGCATATACATATATGCATACATACACACGTATTGTAGCAGATATCTAGATATGGTGACCCATTTGGTCTTAGGTGCCCACCAAGTCTGAGAGGCCCAGATGCCACTTGATTGGGACATTTTATACATTTAGACGAGACCAAACAGGTCCCAGGTGAAGCCTTGCCTTCTTTTAGGTAAAACCTCCCATTATGTGAATGGGAAGAAAGAAGTCAGCTATCACATATGGAGAGCTATCACTAGAATAAGGACCAACTCACCCCAAGAGAAACAGATTTCTATCTTGAAGAGAGCAAGAGGAGGACAGGGTGCTTGCTTTTTCCCTGGCTTATCTCCAAGAGAGTTAATGGACTTACAGGGCCAACAGATTTATTTCTCTATCAAATATTATTAGTCTAGGGCCTTGTTGGCAAACCTATGGCATGCATGCTGGAGGGGAGGCACTCAGAGCTCTCTCTGGGGGCATGCCTGTCATCACCCCAACATAGAGTTCACCAGAGTTTGTTACTAGAAAGCCAGAAGGATGTGGGGTAAAGCTGCTCCCCTCCCTCTCTCCACCCAGTTTGCAATTTGGGCACTTGATCTCTGAAAAGTTTGCCATCACTGGTCTAGGGGTACCAAAGATTTAGAAGAAAAGTTACTTCTCTGGTTGCTCTTAAGGAGGGAAGCCTTTAACTTTTATACCAGCATAGCATAGCATACAGAAAGTAGAGTCCTACAAATTAAATATAGCTGAGAGAGAGAGAGAGAGAGAGAGAGAGAGAGAGAGAGAGAGAGAGAGAGAGAGAGAGAGAGAGGTGATCAGTGGATTCTTTTAATTTTAATTTTATTTTCTTGTTCAAGAATATCTGGGCAGTTTTCTTTGATAATTTCTTGTATTATGATGTCCAAGCTTTTTTTTTTATCATGGCTTTTAGGGAGTCTAATAATTCTTAAATTGTATCTCCTAGAGCTATTTTCCAGGTCAGTTATTTTTTCGATGAAATATTTCATGCTTTCTTTTTTTTTCATTTTGATTTTGTTTTTATTGCTTCTTGATGTGTCATAAAATCATTAGCATCCAGTTGCCCAATTCTATTTTTTAAGAAATTATTTTCCTCTGTCAGCTTTTGAGCCTCCTTTTCCATTTAGCCCATTTCTTCTTGCATTGGTTTCATTTTTCTTCCTCATTTTCCTCTCTGCTTCTCCTTGCTTTTTGAAATTTTCTTTGAGCTCTTCCAGAATCTGTGTCCAATTCATATTTTCTTTTTGACTTGATGTGTGTTAGCTATCACCATCCCCTTCTATGTGTGCCTCTCTCTTTGTTTCCATAAAACTTCTATGTAGTTAGGCGCTTTTTGTTGTTGTTGTTGTAAGTTCATTTTTTCAACTTTTTTATAGGTAGACTCTGTTCTCTGAGAGGTTAGGGTATCCTCTTAAGCTTCAGTCCTTCCTTGATGCTACTCTTACTTTTATTTCTAGGTTTCTCCTCAGAATGAATTCTGGAGCAGCATAACCCCACAAAAACAATGAGGCAAAGTAAATTTTTATTCCAAAAACAACTCAGAAAGCCATAATAAGGGATCTAGTATCCTGAAATGGAAGTGGAACAAAAAGAAGTATCCCCACCTTGCCTATAGGCCCTGGGAGCAGCTGAAGCAGCAGAAAGGTTTATGGATCTCTCAGCCATAGATGATGATGAGGAAAGTCAGATAACTCCTCAGAAAGACATAACAGAGGTCCCTTTGCTAGTTCTGGGTTCAAGACTCTTGTTGTACTACCCATACACATATCCAGGAAGAAGTCATGGTACACAATCTCAGGGGGAGGAGGAACACTAGCACATATCAGTGTTTGCAGCCACTGGGGAACAGGAAACTCTAGTCACAGTTCCAGGGTATAATAGACTGCTTGTTTTTACACCCAGACTAGAGCACAGACCTGAAAAGTATTAAGCACCTATCTTCTTACATCGTATCACCTTAGAAGAACTGAAAGCAGATTCCCAGAGTCCGAAGGCAGCTGCATAAATAATCTGAAGTTTGGAACAGTGCTCCCTTCATCATGGGTACAAAGACCAATTTTAACAGCTTTTTTTAAATTAAAAGAAAAGAAACAGGCTGGAAAATGAGCAAGTATCAAAAAAAAGAAACTCAACATAGAAAGTGATTTTGGTGATAGAAAAGACCAAAACACAAACTCAGAAGATGACAAAGTCAATATTTCTGCATCCAAAGCCCCCAATAAAAATATGAATTGGCCTCAAGCCCAAAAAGAATTAATGGAGGAAGTAAAAAAGAATTTAAAAAATCAAATGAGAGAGAAGAAAATTGGGAAAATAAATAAGTGATACAATCAGAAAAGAGTAAATATCTTGGTAAAGCAGGCACAAAAAATACTGAAGAAATTAGTATCTTAAAACACAGAATTGTCCACATGGACAAAAATAATTTCAAAAATTCACTGAAGAGAAGAAGAATTTCTTAAAAGGCAGAATTGGTCATAAGAAAAAAGAGGTTTGTATTAAGCAGCATTGACCAAATGAATAAAGAGGTACAAAAGTTCACTGAAGAAAATCATGCTGTGAAAATTAAAATCGGGCAAGTGGAAGCTACTGATTCTATGTGATTTCAAGAAGCAACCAACGAAAATTTAAAGAATAAAAAAAATAGAAGGAAATGTGAAATAGCTCACTGGAGAAACAACTGACCTGGAAAATAAATCCAGGAGAGATAATCCAAGATTTATTGGAATCCCTGAAAGCCATGATCAAAAAAAGAGCTTAGATATCTTCTTTCAAGAAATCATCAAGGAAAACTTCTCTCACATCCTAGGATCAGAAGGCAAAATAGAAATGGAAAGAATTTACCAATCACTTCCTGAAAGAGATCCCAAAAGCATTACTTTCAGGAATATTATAGCCATATTCCGGAACTCTCAAGTCAAGGAGAAAATATTGCAAATAGCCAAAAATAAATACTTTGATTATTGTGGAGCCACAGTTAAGAGCAGTCAATATAACAAAAGATTTAGCAGCTTCTACATTAAAGGATCAGGGACTTGAATATGATATTCTAGAGGGCTAAATAGATAGGGCTTCAAACAAGAATCACTTATCCAGCAAAACTGAGCATAATTTTTCAAAGGTAAAAATAGGTTTTCAGTGAAATAGAGAACTTTTCAACAGGCCTGATGAAAAGACCTGAGCTGAATGGAAAATTTGACCCTCAAATACAAAACTAAAGAGAATCATGAAAAGGTAAACAGGAAAGAAAAATCAAAACACATTCAGTAAGATTAAACTGTATATAGCTCAACATGGGGAGATGATTCATGTTACTGGGAAGAACTTTATCATTATCAGGGCAATTAAAAGGAATTGTTATAATTAAAATTAATCTCAGAGACATTATTTCATTATAATTATTTATTAGTAGAAGAAAAAGAAAGAGCAAGAAAAAGATTACCAGGTAATCCTTTAACTACCATAGTCTTCCAGTCATGGTGCTTGTATTCAGCCTTACAGGCTGTGCAATGGGAAAGATAAGATCAGAGACTCATGGACAGATTGAGGGGAGTTCTTGCACTGCATGATGATACTTGTGCCAAGAAAGACATCATGCCCCACTCAACCCATCTCCTATATGACCAATGATATTATACCTACTTGGATTTCTGATTTGGCAGTCTGGGTCATGAGTTCTGATGTCTAGGCATGTAACCACACCACATCACTAACCATATGGGATCATCTGCCGATCTATACAGGAAGTCTGGGCTTTAGTTGGCCATGTAGTCTCCGTACTCATGTGACTTGGCATTCTTTCTTAATGTGCATGTGCCAGCCAATGGGCTATATTTTAATGTTAATTTCCCACAGAATATACATATAAAGATGGCAATATTATAAGTTAACTATGATGGGATGATATAAAAAAATAAAATTTTCGCATGAGAAAGAAAAATGCATTGTGAGGAGGGAGAAGGGAAAAATAGAATGGGGGTAAATTATCTCACATAAAAATGGCATGAAAGAGTTTTTAAAGTGGAGGGGAAGATGGGGAGGAGGTAAGGGGAGCATTTCAATTATAACCTTTTTGGAATTGGATCAATGAGGGAAGAACATACACAATTTTGTATAGAAATCTATTTTAACCTACAGGATGGTAGGAAGGGAAGGGATTAAGTGAACA
This sequence comes from Monodelphis domestica, assembly GCF_027887165.1. Classification (NCBI taxonomy): domain Eukaryota; kingdom Metazoa; phylum Chordata; class Mammalia; order Didelphimorphia; family Didelphidae; genus Monodelphis; species Monodelphis domestica. Next base: position 299,332,302 of record NC_077232.1, on the reverse strand, counting down.
TGGGTAGGGCTGATAGAAAAAGAAGGCAAATTGGGGGGAGAAGTAGTCATAAACTAAACAGGGTGAAAGAGGATGGAGATTAATACATAGTAATTATAATGGTGCATTTTTTTTGCAAGTCTCTCTAATAGAGACTTTATTTCTCAAAATTATAAAGAATTGAATTGACTTTATAAGAATATGTAATTCCTCAAATTGATAAATGATCAAAATATATGAACATATAGTTCTCAAAGTAATTAAACTCTCTATAGTCATTTAAAAATACTCTAAATCAATATTAGAGAAATGCAAATTAAAACAGTCTGAGGTACCTTCCCTCACTTATCAGATTAGCTATTTTGACAGAAAAGGAAAATGACAAAACTTGGAGGAGGATGTGGGAAAACTGATACACTAATCCACTGTTGTGAAATGATTCAATCATTGTAGAAAGCAATTTGGACTTATGCTCAAAAGGCTATAAAACAGCACCTACTCTTTGACCCAGCAGATATTACTAGGTTTATATGCCAGAGATAAAAAACGAAAAGGGGAAGGACCTATACATTCAAAAGTATTAAAAGCAAATCTTTTTGTGGAGGCAAAGAACTGGAAATCAAGGGGATAACCATCAATTAGGTAATGGCTGAGTAAGTTATAGTTAGAATTACACTGAAATACTATTGTGCTGCAAGAAAGAACAATCAGGAAGAGCTTAGAAAAATCTAGAAAGACTTACATGAACTGAAGTGGTGTGAAATAAGCAGAATTAGGAGAACATAGTGAAATATTGGCAGGAATTCTGTACAATGAACAACTGTGAATAACTTAGCTATTCTCAGCAATACAATGATCCATTACTATTCCAAAGGACTCATGATAAAAAAAAAATGCTATATGCTCCCAGAGATAAAGAAGTGCTAGAATTTGAATATGGACCAAAGAAAAATCATTTTCACTTTTGTTCTTAATTTTTAAACTAGTTTCCTTTCACAAAAAGATTAATGTGAAAAAATATTTTTCATGTAAATGTAAAATCTATATGAGATTGTTTACCATCTCATTGTGGTGGGGGTAGTGTGGGGAAAAAGGGGAAAGGAGAGAATCTGAGACTCAATATTCTTTGAAAAATGGTGTAAACTATTTTACATGTAATTGGATAAAAATTAAATTCATAAAAACAAATTAAACTTTAACAAAAAAGCTATATCTGAAAAAGGGCATAAATCTAGTTTATGTTGAGGCAAAACCTATAGTGCTTTTTTCTCAAATTCTATAATTCTAAGTAAGCTAGGATTGGACTTCTTGGTCATCTTATCTCATTTCCCAATCATGGGTATCTCCCCAAACTCTTTCCTTATATTCTGTGTCTCTCTCTTTACACTTACTCATCTCATCATACTGTTCCAATTGTCAGCCCCTGCAGTCACTATTGAGGGGAGAAATCATTGTGGGGAATAGTTCTATTTTCCTTATTATATCCCTTATCTCTACTTACTCAATCACCATTTATTTTGTGCCTTTACTACAACTCATTTGGATTATTGTTATATTCCTCTAATTACTTTGTCCACTTACTGACCTTCTTATAATTGCCAAAATAATTTTCCCAATAGGTAGGCCTAATCATACCACTACCCTGTGTCAAATCCTTGTGACTTCATATTGCTTCTACTATTCAACAAATATTTTTGAAATCTGGCATTTGAAGCCCTCTACAAAATGGTTTAAAAATACCTTCCTGGCCTTATTTAACAGTCCTCTTGGAAGTCAGGTGGAGTCTGTGGGGCAGAAGGGAAGAATGTATGCGTGACACATTTTAAATTTTATTCTACACTTTCACATTTTTGACATCACTTTCTTACTGCTAGTCAAAAAACCCAGAACAATAAATTCACCCCTGATACGTAACATTTGGCAGTTTCTGAAATGCAATTGCTTTCACTGGAAATTTGAAATTGTCTCATAAGCAGTGCATCCTTGGGTACTCCATTTCACAGAGTCTATATTCTGTTTTAACTCAATGACTACATGTTCGTCTAAATGATCAATCTATTGTTAGAAGTTCCCTAGAAGAACTACTTGCAATAATGACAAAGATTTTAGTAGCTCCCTTTCAGCAATAACTAAGATTAGGGAGAATTTGACAGTGACCTTCACAGTTTGTGATACTCATTGTGAAGACTGGATTTGGCTCTCTCCTGATTGTAACAATGAAGGTACTTAGCTCTTCCCTGATTGTGAAGATTTAAATTGTAACCCCTGATGATTTTTAGATTTTAATCCCCATAAGTGTAAATACCCTACTTAAGAGTTATATATGGGGAGACCTGCCTATTTTTTGATTCAATCGCAAAAAGTGCAAACACTATACTTAAAGTTGAGTGGGAAGATCTGTCCATGTTAGATCTAATCACCAAAGGTGTAAACATCCCACTTAATCATTTAGTGGTAGGTCTGTGACCCACATGGGAAATAGTGGTAATAAATCAGAATCCACTAACTGCCTTCTGGGCAGTCCCAGAGCAGAGCATCAGCTGTGATTGGTAGATGTGGAATTAGGGGAAGTGACACAAGAAAAAAAGTCTTTAAAAGAGAGAGACAAGGGCCTGAACTGAGTTCTTCTGGGAGTTCGACTTGGAGACTCTTGGAGTGGAACCTATTTCTAGAGACAATTATTCATTTTTGGAAATGGAGACGGAAGGAATTCTTCGTGCTTTTGAGTTAAGGCTGGTGAAGAGGGGCAGAAGGATCTACTGACTGGACTGACATATGGTGAGTGAAAAGCTGACCTTTAACTGCTGGATTTTTCTGAAGAGACTTCCCCAGGTCTTGGCTACAAGGACTGAAGCCTATCTGGTTGAAGACTAAACTCCCCTGCCTACTTTTTGAGCCAGGGGCTGGAGATAAATTACTTGGTGTTCATGCTAGACTTCCTACATTATCCTCTCTCTTGCTTCACTCTTTCTACATTTTGTAAATAAATTGTAAATAAAATTTCTTTGGAATTAATTCAATTCCTGGCAACCAAACTTTTAAATAATCAAGTCCAACCCTTTAAAATTAACCTCTTTCCCTTCTTACATCATTTTTCTGCCAGTGGCCAGAAGACTGCTCCCTCTGCTCAAAGTATAGGCTGACCTCCTGCCTGGAATACAGTAAAAGAGCTCTCTATTCTCTAGGTTATTAGAGATATGTTCTTTTAAATCACTGGAAATGTTAAAGTATTTAATATGAAGAAAAAAAAACAGAAAAACTTTCTGAAGTGGCAAAGAGAAATCTTGGCCTGCCAAGTGTTGGAAGAGTGGAAGAATAAGACCTAAAGGAGAAAGGGGGAAATGACAACAGAATACATGGATTTAAGAAGCAATGAAAGTCTGTTCCCAAAGAGAAGGGAGCTGGACTCTTGCCCTAGGAAGCATCTCTTTGCCCTCTAAGGAATGGCAGATGCTGTATGTGAGAAGTTATCCAATTAAGTGTGGGTGGTAACTTCTTGCTTAGGGATCCTGAAGCTGCTATTCCTTGACTTCCCACCAACAACAAATAGATTTTCTGTTTTCCTGTTTACATCTTCAGAGTCTCCATCCCTCCCAAGCTGAGTACCTTCTCCTTGAAGAATTTTAGTCCAGGGGATTTTTTATCTTTAGAATCCTTTGAAGTCTGTTCTTCTGAAATATAGAATATCTTTCAAACTATGCCTGACTTTTTACTCTGCCTCACTAATCCTTCTGACGGTCATCTTTTTCTGCTCTGTCATATTCATTGTTGGTGAGAATCAGACCAGGACTAGAAGTTTTCCTTCCTGGATTCCTTCCCTTTGTCTTAAAATAGTAAAATTATCATAAACCAAGTCAAGACTATATTAGATGCTCTATTTTTGACCAATAGCTCCAGAAGATATCTGCATAATTGAGATCCCCAATCACATAGCAGAACAGGCTTTAGGATATTTTTTTTTCCAGATCTTCTCATCTATTTCTTCTTTCTGTCTAAATGGTCTATAAAGTACTCTAATAACAATATTGGAATGCAAGATGAAATCACAGATTTAGAATGGGATTTTAGAGGTCATGTAGTTCAAACTCCTTATATTATAAATGAAGAAACTGAGGGTTAGAGTTTATATAATTTGCTCATAGCAACACAGAAAGTAGGAGGCAGAGCCAGGAATCTAAATGAGATCTTCTGATTCCAAAATAATACTTTTTTCCCAGTGATATCCTACTATTTCTGCCTACATAATCTTTTATCCAAATTCATTGTACCATGTTTTCTGTCTTTTGTTCTTGGATTTCAATAATAATAATAATAATATGATAATTGTTAGCAGTTATAGAGAGCTTCAAAGTTTCCAAAGCTCTATACAGATATTATTTCATTTGATTATTAGAACAAACCTATGAACGGAGTAGAAGTATAATTCCCATTTTATAGATTAGAAAACAGGGTGTCAAATAAAGTGACTTGCCCAAGATCTATGCATCCATGCATCTTGGGGAGGATTTGAACTGAGGTCTTTCTGACTCCAGGTGTGATTGTATTTGTACATTGTGTCATTTAGATGACTCAAACAGGTACATCTTTTAAATACACAATTCTAGTCTCCTCTCCTTCAACTATAAGAAATATCTTGACAGGTTAAAACAGTGGACAGAGTCTGATCAAATAAAATTTGTTAGGAATAATTATAAAATCTTTTCTTGAGTTTAAAAATACTACCTTTAAAGAAGATAGAAAGATGTGCTAATAGTTCACCTGAGAAAGATCTGGGGATTTTTAAGTGGAACCATAACTTTATCATGGCAGCCAAAAAATGAATGCAACTTTACCAAGTAGTAAGAGAGACATGCTATAGAGCACTATGTATATTAGTTCACATCTGAAATATTATCCTCTGTTTTCAGCATCAAATTTTACAGAGATCATACAAAAGCTGTAGAATATCCAAATGAAAGCTCCCGGTTTGGTGTATCAAGGGAAGGGAATAAGCCCTGATAGCTCCTACTATGTATCAGACACTGTATTAAGTGTTTTTTACAAATATTATCTCTTTTGATCCTTACAACAATCTTGAAAGTTAGATACGATTATTAACCTCATTTTGTACTTGAGGAAACCACAGGAAACAGAGGTTAATTGACTTGCAAGGATTACATGACTAGCAAGTGTCTGAGTCTATTTAGGACTCTAGTCTTCCTGACTCCAGATTCAGAGATTTATTTAAAGTGCCAGTTGTCTCTTTTTAACCAAGTGTAAAAATTAAATTAGTTTCTCTACTAAAAGTATTATATTTTTATGAGGTTTATTAAAGATTCTTAGAAATAAAGGAAATACAAAATAAGAAAAGCACATGTCTAGGGCTAATTAGTCCATTCACAATTCACTTACTACATCTTGCATGCTGAGTAGAGAGATGCGTATGTTTAGAAGCGGAAGAAGAGAGAGCTTGGGAGGCAGAGAGCCCTTTAAATACTAAATTGTGTTCTCGCACTCAGATGAGGACTTAGGTGAGATTATAGGGAATTCTGGGAAGTACCAAGGACTTCTGGGGATTGAAGTCCAGGGTTCAAATCTCCATTTTACATTTCCCCTTGTATTGGGAAACCAGTTTCCCCAAAAGGAACATGAAAACATAATCAACTTAAAGATTACTATAGTTTGAGGATAAAAGGAAAAGAGAACAAAACCAATGATTGCTAGGCACATTGACAAAAAGCCCATTAGGGGGCAGTCCCCTTTGGCATAAAAGTATACATACAAATTAAATGTTCAATCAACCACACCCAAAGTTCATTCTTGATCTTTCTCATGCAGCTTGTTGTCTGTGGAGGCATCTTCATGGTGTCTTCTCCAAACAGTTCAGTTTCTGGATTTCGGAGAGGTAGCATGTTTCTTAACCTAAAATTTATCTCTCAAGGAATTTAAAACTTGCAATTTAAAATAATAATAATTATACATCCTCCTGCCCCCCGAAGAGGGTGATTGAAAAACACAGGGATCACTTAGGTATGAATGACTGAGTTATGAGGTATATGAATTAGTTGGTAAGAGAAATCAAAAAGCATTAAAAAAATCCAAATAAAAAAAGATAATTTCTGGATGAAATATAGACTATCAAAGTCTTATGTGTAAAAATTCCAAGTAAAGAAAAAGTAAATCCATAACAAGTCCTTGAATCAGGGCCCAATTAAAATTATATAAACAAGTAAGCATTTACCCAGTCAGTAGCAGGACCACAGAAAGTTGCCACATTATGAAAGGCAGAAAAGAGACTAGATTATAGGAGCCAAGTTGGAGCCAAATTTGAGATACTCATCTGTAAGTATTTTCACAGAGTGTGGATACAAGGAAGGCCTATGACTTAACATATGTCAAGTGTTGTAACCTCAAGTCCACATTAATATTTCCTGTGTGCTCTTTTTGGCACTATTCAAGTTTAGCTTTGTGCTTCTTTGGCCCTGTGCAATGGCTCTTTTGTACATCTTGTCCTGGAATTGGACAGAATCATTAAGCAAAGTCCCATAATTTTTTAAAAACAATTAATGGCATTATTTTTATAGTCTCAATCTTTTGGGGCATGCATTGACATTATAGCAAATGTATTTTAAACTTATATTACTGCTAAATAAAAAAAATTAAAAATCTTAATACTGGTGATATGTGCTTCAAATATAAAATGGAGAGAAAAAAATAAAAAAAACTGAAATAGTATATTGCACATGCAAGAAAAATATAATAATAAAAGAGTTTTAAAATTCAAAAATATAGCTTATAATCATTGACACTGTGTCAGCTAAGAAAATATAGAATACAAGGCTTTCTTACCAAAAATGAGATCCATTTCCTCTTCATATCTGGCCGTGATCCACTGTGAGTACAAGCAAATAAATTTTACAAGCTAACAGTTTTTTTTTTAAATAAAGAACAGTAGTACAAATATGTAGGTATCAATATCCCAAAAATTCTCAATAGCCCAGTTAAATACAATAACAAACAAACCCACTATCATATTTTATATGAGTCTGCTGTGTGACATTTAAAGGAAATGGATACTTGTCACAAGTTTTTCAGGTGTAGTAAATCTTTCAACCTTGCTGAACATATTTAAACAAAGTAAAACTCATTTGGATCTAGAACATCATCAAGAAATCTAGATATCATTACAAAAATGTGGCAGAGGAGTCAAGGAAAAATCCAAAACACTGTAATGTTGATGTTGGGTAAAGTGAGCTGAAAAGTTATAAATGAGAGATGCTCCTCTTTTGGGAGTCTTCTAGGGGTACAATGCCCTGGGATTAACTTCCCAGCTCTTTTGATATGAGACTGTGATGTCCCATCCATTTACATTTTTATAAATGTGGGAGGTGGGGATTGTAGTGATTAAAATAGTGGTAGTCATAAACTGTGGCAGATAAAAGAGTGGTTGCCTTAAATTGTGACCGCAGAAAATATGTTTTCAAGACAGTGTCTTGTTTTAAATCAAATATAAGGTGGTCGCCAGGGAAAAATTCCCAAATATTAAATATACCCAAATCAGCTGGGTTTTAGAGAGATTTTAATTAATACAAATGAGGAATTAATGAAAGGGAGAGAGAGAGAGAAAAAAAAAAGGAAATAATGAGAAAAGGGCTATACCAGCCTAGGCCAGCATGAGCCAGCCTAGGCCGAAAACCCTAAGAGAGAGATCAGTCAGTCTTTTATCCACTCACCACAAGATTTGTCCCAAGCAAAATTCTAGTGTTCAGAGAGACACCAGCTGCCTCCTCCAATTCAGTTTTTCCCAGCTGACTCTCCTCAGCTCCCTTTCTGATCTCCTTTTAAAGAGAATTTTCTCCTATGTCACCTCCCCTAAGTTCTTACATCTACCAATCACAGTAGACGTTTTCCAAAGGACAGACCATTCTTAATTCACACCTAAGTAGTCTAAACTTTTGAGTAATTCACACCTGAAAAAACCTCTGAGTAAGTTCTCACCTCTTTGCTCCTTGTAAATTCACAAGTTGCCTGACCTTTATAGGTACTTAGCACCCTTTTGTATTAGATCTAAAAATAGGAACAGCTTAAGAACTTTTGCCTTACTATAAGTATGTGTTTAAGTATTTTTCATTGTTCATCAAGGAGTTTCTTCCCCTAAAGCATGCTTAAGTAGGGGTGGAGTAGAGGTCTCACATTCCTTATCTAAGTTCCTTCATTGTTTAAAATGGGGAATGGTCTTAACCAAACCTTATGAAGTAGGGTCTGAGAATTTTTTAAGGTTCACAGGATTAAATTTGTATTTTACTTCAGCTACTAAAATGAACCTTACCTCCTGTTAGGGGCAGGCAAAATGACCAGAAGTTGTTAAAAATTCTAAAAATCATGTCTAACGACCCCTTAAGATCAATTTGAGATAATTAACTCTAAATTTTCCAAAGGTTATTATGCAATTGTAACCAGTTCTGATGAAGTCCATCTGTCCTCTTTGTGACCATTTACAAATTAAAAACAGAGAAAGGCTGTTTTTATATATGGGCTTATTTAATAATATTTGTTCAGTATAGTTATAAGGGGAAAGCAACAAAATTTAACAGTAGTTAAAACCCAGTACATTAAAATGATTCAGTGTAACAGAATAGTATTGAATACATTAATATATGAACTTAAAACCAACAAAATTAAATCTTAAACAAAACAATCAGGAAAATGCAATAGAATACAGAGATTTTTATAAAAAATTGGAGTCTGAAATGCCTTAAAAATATAACCTCCAATCTCTTTAAAGTTCATTGGTTTTTTTTTTTATCCATTTAGATGCCTATTGTCAGAAGGCAGAAGATTGGTAAGGAATAGGCAATGAGGGTCAAGTGGCTTGCCCAGAAGTGTCCAAGGCCAGATTAAAACCCAAGACCTCCCATCTCTAGGCCTGGCTCTCAATCCACTGAGCCACTGAGCTGCTCTCCTGTAGTGAGGGTGGGTTTTTGGAAGCTCAAATTGGGCCAAGGAATTGCAGGGAGTTGAAATTCTCTCCTAAATCTCAGGTGAGAGAAATAAAAGGACCAGTGAACTCAAAAGATGCCCTTTGAAATAAGTCATGCTTGTAACTTCCTGTTTGGAAAAGTCTCTTCCTTCTCCTCATTGCCCCCCCCCCTCCCCTTTGACCAGGTGGAGGCTAATTGTAGCCTAAGGAAAAACCACCCCCATTTTTACCAGCTGGTGTTTGATTCCAAAGACAAACACAGAGGGCAGCTACCAACAGTCTGGGGCGATGAGTGAACTGGGTCAGAGGCCAGCTGGGCCAGGTGAGCAAGAGAGAGAGACCAGGAGCAAGAGCAAGATCAGGAGCCAGAGCTGGAGCCGGGGTGGGCAGGGCCCAGAACAGGTGAGCTATCTTGGTCAAGAAGGTGCAGAGAGGTAATCGGGGATAGCAAGAGCAGGCAACAGGAGCAGAGCTGATCAAGAGTGTTTTCTGAAAATCCTTGGAGAACGTGGCTTAAAAAAATTTTAGGCAGTAGCTATTAAAAGTTGACCTTAGTCATAGTAGAGAAAAGATTTAGGAAATTTAAGAAGATTGAGAGTATTTCGTCACAACTGACGTGGTCAGCCAAAACTATAAAAATTAAATTAGTTTCTCTACTAAAAGTATTATATTTTTATGAGGTTTATTAAAGATTCTTAGAAATAAAGGAAATACAAAAATACAAAATAAGAAAAGCATGTGTCAAGGGCTGATTAGCCCATTCACAATTCACTTACTACATCTTGCATGCTGAGTAGAGAGATGCGTGTGCTTAGAAGCAGAAGAAGAGAGAGCTTAGGAGGCAGAGAACCCTTTAAATACTAAATTGTGTTCTCACACTCAGGTGAGGACTCAGGTGAGATTATAGGGAATTCTGAGAAGTACCAAGGACTTCTGGGGATTGAAGTCCAGGGGTCAAATCTTCATTTTACCCAAGGAAGCAAAAAAATAAATATTCACTAAGCAGCTTTTATATGATAATTAGGCAATGGGTTTCCAAAGCCCAAAATAAAACATTTCCTGTTTTTGAGAAGCTTCTATTTGGAAAAACAACATCTGTAAGAAAATAGAAATCATTTAGAAGGTATGGAGGATGGCATTAACATTTGAGGTAGAATCAGGAAATATCTCATAAAGGATATTTCACTTGAGGTGAGCCTTGAAGGAATCTAGGGAGTGTAATAGGGAAATAAGGAGAAAATGTGTTGTAGGCACAGGGGCCATCCTGTGCAAAAAAAGAGAGATTGAATGTCATAGAGGAGGCTAGTTCCATTAGAAGTAGAGAACATGAAGGAGACTCTTGTGGAACATTGAGCAGAAAGTCAGGAAAAGCAGTACAGAGCTAGACTGAGAATACTAAGTCTTAAAGAGAGGGATTTATATCTTCTGGTAGCCAGCAAAATTCCTAGAGCAGGAGCATGACCTGGACAGAATTTAGGAATGTCACTTTGACTACTGAGTGGAACATGAGTTGAGGAGAAACAGGAGACTGAATGATAGATTAGAAGGCTATTTTGAGAAGTGGTAAAATCCTCAAATGGAAAAGTTCTAATGTAAGGGGAAAGGATTATACATGTATATTTATATATATGATTTTATTGTTTATATATGCATATAATAAATTATATATGCATATAATTTTATTGTTCATTCATTTTCAGTCTTGTTTGATTCTTCATGACCCTATGTGAAGTTTTCTTGGCAAAGGTATTGGAATTGTTTGCCATTTCCTTCTTCAACTCATTTTGTAGATAAGGAAACCGAGGCAAACAAGGTAAAATGACTTTCCCAGAGTCAAATTTGAACTAAAAAGAAGAATCTTCCTGACTTCAGGTCAAGTAATCTATCCACTGTGTTCCCTAGTTGCATAAATAATAAAGAATTGGCAAATTATTGATATGAGGGATAATAGAGAATGAAGAGTCAGGGAAAATTCAGAGGTTGTGTACCTGGGTGAATGAAATAGTGGTACCCTGAACAGAAATAGAGAAGTAAAGAAGAGAGGAGAAATATTATTTGGAAAAATAATGAATTCTGTTTTGGACACTTCAGGTGTGGGATACTAAAGGGGCATCCAGTTGGATTTAGATAGGGTTAGCTTTCAGATTGAAGGGACAGAGGGTGGGTGTACCAAACTTCTCCCAAGACCTTCCTTTATAGAGTGTAGAAACAAGACTCTCAGCTTACTTTACTCTGTATCTGCTGCTCTGCTTAGTTTCAATTCTATAGAATAAGATATCCAGCCCAGTTTAAGCATATCACTTCTAATCTTATCACCATGTTGCTACTCACTTTGATTAAAACCACTACTCTCTAATAGGGAAAATATGTGGACAAAAATATTTATAGCCTTGCTCTTTGTGCTGGCAAAAAATTGGAAAATGAGGGGGCATCCATCAATTGGGGAATGGCTGAACAAATTGTGGTATCTGTTGGTGATGGAATACTATTGTTCTAAAAGAAATAGTGAACTGGAAGAATTCCATGTGAATTTGAACAACCTCCAGGAATTGATGCAGAGTGGAAGGAGCAGAACCAGAATGTTGTACACAGAGACTGATACACTGTGGCATAATAAAATATAATGGACTTCTCTACTAGCACTTATGAGGGACTTATGAGAAAGAGTGCTATCCACATCCAGAGAAAGAACTGTGGAAATAGAAACACAAAAGAAAAAATAATTTCTTGATCATATGATTTGGTGAGAATATGATTGGGGATGTAGACTCTAAATGATCACTCTACTGCAACTATTAATAATATAGAAATAGTTCTTGATCAATGATAAATGTAAAACCCAGTTGAATTGATCATTGACTATGGGAGGGGGAAGAAAGGAGGGGAGGGAAAATATGAATCATGTAATCATGGGAAAATATTCTAAATTAAATAAATTAATTAATTATAACAAAAGAACAACAAAAACAACAACAAAAAACACTTCTCTTGACCTCTTTTCCCCCTTGCTTAGAGGACTGGAGTACCAAACTCCTCCCAATGTCATCTTTGATATAAGACTGACATAGGATTACATTTTAGCTCTTTTAGAGAGGCAATTCCTTTATGTAACTAGTACCAGATTAGAAAAACATCCTTATCTGCATTTCTCCTCATTTAACAAAATGTTGACCACACCTGACCTATGATTTCATTGGTATAAGAAATGCCAAAGAGGAGCTTTCTCTGCTAATTTAGATGGGCACCTGTCCTATAATATGTTGTGTGGTGGGAGGGGTACTGAGATATTAAATGACTTGCCTAGTGTCAAAAAGCTAGTAGGTAGCATAGGCAAGACTTGACCCCTGAGACTAAGACCAGTTTGCTATCTTTGCCACAGCATCTTCCATTACCCCAGACAGGGGAGGGTAGAAACATTGGGTTGCTGGGCAGACAGGTGGGTGATGAGATGTGAGTGTGGAGAGGGGAAGAAGAGCAGCTCAAATACTCTGCTACCCTCCAGCTGTGTGCCACACTGTGAGTTATGCTTCCTTCAAATCTACCTCCTCTCCAACCCCACCACAGGAATCACCTTCACCAAAGTCTCAACAGACAACAATCTGCATCACACCTTCAGATAGCATGTGAACCACCTCACCCAGCACCTTACCCCAGACAGGGCAGGGGGGAAGTGCTCCCATTGGACTGCTGGGCAGAGGGCAGGGGAAGTGAGGAATGTCCTTAGGTACACAGAGAGGGTGTGGATAACAGCTCCATCCTGAGTCCCTCTGGTTTTCTAGTAACAACCTCTGGTGGGGGACTACAGGTGTGTCCACAAAGAAGGTTCTATGTGCCCTTTTTGGCACACATGCCATAGGTTTGCCATCCTGGTCTTAGACCATCTAGATAAGAAATAACTGAGCAGTTGTTTGATCCCAGACTGACTGCTGTATCACGGTACACTTATGGCCAGCATTACCTTAAGGCTTTGGGTTAATGTACATGAACTTTATGTGTTTTAATTTTTTCCTTTACCCTGGTTAAAGTTTCCTGATGATGAGAGATCTGTGTACTGAGGGAACATTGGGCTTTGCTTGTGTTTCTTTTTCAACATGGCTTCTCTAGATATGTTATTGGTTTTTCATCATACCATCAACTTTATCACACAAATAACTCACCCATCCTCCCAGGTATCTTACTCTTTGCATACACATATGGCACAGATCTTGAAAACAGCTTGGAATTTCATCTAGTTCTATAGTAAGTTGCTGCCTTCTACTGCTTCTAAAAAGCCTGCCAGTACCATCTGCAGTCAATCTATTTATACTTTCAGACCAGAAGACCATTGACCAAATTCAGGGATGACATAATAGTATCCATCCTACATATTCAACAGAGGAGATATGTATGGGTCCTTTCCCTACCCCAGGCTGTAATCTTTTGTGGCTAGAATTTAAGTTTATTTCAGAAAAATATCAAATTCAGCTATAATAATCCTTTTCCACATCCAAGAACACAAATAACCTTTGTGAGTGACAAAATCAGGGCCCAGTCCCAACTGGTTGTAATACTATGCTAGGAATATTGACAAAACAGTCCCAAACACTTGCTGACTGCTTGATGCTGCTCCCTACCAGGGTGGCTATTGCTGTTGCTGCTGTTGATGATGACAACTTTCATTTGTATATTTAAGTTCTTCTATAAACTATTTTTCCTCCCAACATCCCTATGAAACAAGATTCTGAAAATATAACTCATTTATCCAGTCATTCAAGAAACATTCATTAAGCACCTACTGTGTACAAAACATTCTGCTAGGAAGCATCTTTTTAAAGATTCTTAAAAAATATTTATTCATTTATTTATTTAAATTTTGAATTCCAAATTCTTTCTCCCTCTAGTCATTCCTCTAACAATTGAGCAGGTAAACAGCATGGTATCATTTATGCATATGAAGTCATGTAAAACATTTCCATATAAGTCATATTGAAAAAAAGCAAGAAAAATGAAGTGAAAAAGTATGCTCATATCAACCCCTGGTGTTTATTCTATTTCTGGAAGAGGAAAGCATTTTTATCATTGGTTCTTTAGAATTCCCTAGAATCATTGTATTGAGCAAAGTAGCTAAGTCTTTCCCAGATGATTATTGTTACAATTTTGTTGTTCCTGTGTAAGATATTTCTCTGGTTCTGCTCATTTTATTTTCCTTCAGTTCATATAGATCTTCAGAGGTTTTTCTGAAACCATCCTGCTAATCATTTTATAGCACAATAGAATTCTATCACACACATATAATACACCCTTGTTCAGCCATTTCCTAAATGTTGGGCATCCCCTCAATTTCCAATTCTTTGACACCACAAAAAGAGCTGCTATAAATATTTCTGTATGTTTATGTCCTTCTTTGTTCTTTTTGGGATACTAACCTAGGAATGGTATTGCTAAATCAAAGAGTATGCACACTTTTTATAGCTGTTTGAGTGTATTTCCAAATGGCTTTCTAGAATTATTGGACCAGTTTACAGCTCTACCAACAGTGCATTAGTATTTCAATATTTCTACTCCCTCTCCAGCATTAGTCATTTTCCTCTTTTTTTCACCTTAGCCAATTTGACAGGTGGTACCTTAGAGTTATTTAATTTGCATTTTTCTAATTAGTAGTGATTTAGGGTATTCTAAAAACGCAACTATGGATAGTTTTGATTGTTTCTTCCAAAAACTGCTTGCATGGGGAAGCTAGGTAGGAGAGTGGATAGAGAACATTATTCTGTTCCAGGGAGAAATTGGGTTTAAATCTGGTCTCAGACATTTCTTAGCCATGTGACCCAGGGCAAATCACTTATCTTCAATTGCCCAGCCCTTGCTATTCTTCTTGAACTGATAGGAAGACAGAAGGTCTTTTAAAAAGAAAATGCTTATTCATATCCTTTGACTATCAATTGGGGATTGACTGACTCAGTTCCTAATCTGAAAAATGAGAAATTTACTGGAGAAGCTTGCCATATCCACCCCCATCCCAAATCCAGTTTCTTTCCTTCTAATTTTGGCTACATTGGTTTTGTTTGAAGTGTCAACATGGAATCTAGTCTGATCTCAGACTAACAATAGATTTCAAGATGTCAAATGACTCTCCTTGTCTCTAGAAGCCTCTCCCAATACTCCCAGTACACACTCCTTCAGAGGAGAGGACCAAACTGGGAACCTTCAGCTTGCCAAGCTACCTTCTGTGTCAAATCTTAAAGTCTATTGTTAGAGAGATCACTGAGGTCAGCGATGTAGGACTTTCCCTCAGGGAGGAACTCTCATGTGACAAGGTCAAACGTGGGGTTTACCAGATCCCATTACGCCACA
This sequence comes from Monodelphis domestica, assembly GCF_027887165.1. Taxonomy (NCBI): domain Eukaryota; kingdom Metazoa; phylum Chordata; class Mammalia; order Didelphimorphia; family Didelphidae; genus Monodelphis; species Monodelphis domestica. Next base: position 299,317,034 of record NC_077232.1, on the reverse strand, counting down.
AGTTTGGGGTTTCTAAATTCCATGTTGATGCAAGCAATTGATATGTCTCCAGTTGTTTAAGATCTGTCTTTATTTATGTGTAAAGTATTTTATAATTGTATTCACCTAGCCCCTAGGTCTGTCTTGGCAAGTAGACTTATGAGTATTTTGTACTGTCTACAGGTATTTTAGATGGAATTTCTCTTTTTATCTTTTCCTAATGGGTTTTGTTGGTAGTAAATAGAAATGCTGATGACTTACATGGGTTTATCTTATATCCTTCAACTTTGCTAAAGTTGTCAATTGTTTCAACTAGTGCTTTAGTTGATTCTGTTGATTTCTCTAAGTAGTTAGAAAGCACCTTGATACCCTTCCTCCTGAATCCAAACTGTATCTTGGACCTAAGATTACAGCTCCTACCCTGGGCTCTTATTGGTAAGAGTCTTCCTTTTCAAGAACTGACGTCTAGTCCCACAGTTTACTTCTTGCAGCATTTTCATGCCATTCTCCTGCAGATCTTCACTTCTGGTCCTTCCCCCTAAAGATCTTTGGTATAACCAGTATCAGTTACTATGATCATTTCTTTTTTTTTTTATTTTTCCAGAGGTGACCACGATATGACAAGGCCTCCTTTTTTATTTTTTATTTATTTTTTTTTTGAGATTATTTTTTTATTTGGTCAATTTCAAACATTATTCCTTGGTTACAAAAATCATTTTCTATTCTTCCCTCCCCTCCCCCAGCCCCTCCCATAGCCAAGGCACAATTGCACTGAGTATTGCATGTGTCCTTAATCAGAACCTATTTCCGTGTTGTTGATGTTTGCACTAGGATGTTCATTTAGAGTCCATGTCCCCAATCATATCCCCCTTCGACCCATGTATTCTAGCAGTTGTTTTTCTTTGGTGTTTTTAGTCCCACAGTTTTCCCTCTGAATATGGATGGTATTTGTTCTCCTATATCCCTCTGGGTTGATCAGGATCAATGCACTACCACTAATGGAGGAGTCCATTACATTCAATTGTACCACAGTGTATCAGTCTCTGTGTACATTGTTCTCCTGGTTCTGCTCCTTTCACTCTGCATCACTTCCAGTCTCCATGGAATTCCTCCACTTTATTATTTCTTTGAGCACAATAGTATTCCATCACCAACATATACCACAATTTGTTCAGTCATTCCTCAATTGAAGGGCATCCCCTCATTTTCCAATTTTTTGTAACCACAAAGAGCGCAGTTATGAATATTTTTGTTCATGTCTTTTTCCTTATTATCTCTTTGTGGTACAAACCCAGCAGTACTATGGCTGGGTCAAAAGGGAGACAGTATTTTAGCGCCCTTTGGGCATAGTTCCAAATTGCCCTCCAGAATTGCTGGATAAATTCACAACTCCACCAGCAATGAATTAATGTCCCAACTTTGCTACATCCCCTCCAGCATTCATTACTTTCCATAGCTGTCATGTTAGCCAATCTGCTAGGTGTGAGGTGATACCTCAGAGATGTTTTGATTTGCATCTCTCTGATTATCAGAGATTTAGAACACTTTTTCATGTGCTTATTAATGGTTTTGATTTCTATGATTGAAAATTGCCTGTTTGTGTCCCTTGCCCATTTATCAATTGGCGAATGGCTTGATTTTTTGTACAATTGATTTAACTCTTTGTAAATTTGAGTAATTAGACCTGTGTCAGAGGTTTTTGTTATGAAGATTGTTTCCCAATTTGTTACTTCCCTTCTAATTTTGGTTACATTGGTTATGTTTGTACAAAAACTTTTTAATTTGATGTAATCAAAATTATTGATTTTACATTTTGTGATTTTTTCTAAGTCTTGCTTGGTTTTAAAAACTTTCCTTTCCCAAAGGTCTGACATATATACTATTCAGTGTTCACCTAATTTACCTATAGTTTCCTTCTTTATGTTCAAGTCATTCACCCATTCTGAGTTTATCTTGGTGTAGGGTATGAGATGTTGATCCAAGCCTAATCTCTCCCACACTGTCTGCCAATTTTCTGAGCAGTTTTTATCAAATAGTCAATTTTGGTCCCCAAAGCTGGGATCTTTGGGTTTATCATAGACTGTCTTGATGAGGTCACTTACCCCAAGTCTATTCCACTGATTCTCCTTTCGGTCTCTTAGCCAGTACCAAATCATTTTGATGACCACTGCTTCATAGTATAGTTTGAGATCTGGTACTGCAAGGCCACCTTCCTTTGTATTTTTTAAAATTATTATTTCCCTGGGTATCCTTGATCTTTTGTTCTTCCAAATGAACTTTGTTATGATTTTTTCTAATTCAGTAAAAAGTTTTTTGGAAGTTTGATGTGTATGGCACTAAATAAATAGAGAAGTTTGGGTAGGATGGTCATTTTTATTATGTTAGTTCCTTCTACCTTTGAGCAGTTAATGTTTTTCCAATTGCTCAGATCTGGTTTTAGTTGTGTGGAAAGTGTTTTGTAGTTGTGTTCATATAGTTCCTGTGTTTGTCTCAGTTGATAGATTCGTAAGTACTTTATATTTTCTAAGGTGATTTTGAATGGAATTTGTCTTTCTAATTCCTGCTGCTGAGATGTGTTGGAGATATATAGAAATGCTGATGAGTTATGTGGGTTTATTTTGTATCCTGCAACTTTGCTAAACTTGTTGATTATTTCCACTAGCTTTTTAGTTGATTATCTAGGATTCTTTAAGTAGACTATCATATCACCTGAAAAGAGTGATAGCTTGGTGTCATTGTTGACAATTTTAATAACTCCAATTGCTTTTTCTTCTCTAATTGCTACTGCTAGCATTTCTAGTACAATGTTAAATAATAGCGGCGATAATGGGCATCCTTGTTTCACTCCTGATCTTATTGGGAATGCATCTAGTTTATGCCCGTTGCAGATGATGTTGGCTGATGGTTTTAGATAGATACTATTTATTATTTTTAGGAAAGACCCTTCTACTCCTATACTTTCTAAGTGTTTTCAATAGGAATGGGTGTTGTATTTTGTCAAAGGCTTTTTCTGAGTCTATTGAGATAATCATGTGATTTTTATTGGTTTGCTTATTGATATGGTCAATTACGTAGATGGTTTTCCTGATATTGAACCATCCTTGCATACCTGGTATAACTCCTACCTGATCAGAGTGAATAACCCTCCTGATCACTTGCTGGAGTCTTTTTGCTAGTATCCTATTTAAGATTTTTGCATCTATGTTCATTAAGGAGATTGGCCTGTTGTTTTCTTTCTCCATTTTTGACCTGCCTGGCTTTTGCAATCAGCACCATATTTGTGTCATAAAATTAATTTGGTAGAACTTCCTCTTTGCTTATTATGTCAAATAGTTTATATAGTATTGGGATTAGCTGTTCTTTGAATGTTTGATAGAATTCACTAGTGAATCCATCAGGCCCTGGGGATTTTTTCTTAGGGAGTTCTTTGATGGCCTCTTCGATTTCTTTTTCTGATATGGCATTATTTAAGAACTCTATTTCTTCTTCTGTTAATCTAGGCAATTTATATTTTTGTAAATATTCATCTATAGCACTTAGGTTGCCATATTTATTGCCATATAATTTGGCAAAATTGTTTTTAATGATTGCCTTAATTTCCTCTTCATTGGAGGTGAGGTCCCCTTTTCCTCTATGATATTGTTTATTTGGTTTTCCTCTTTCCTTTTTTAAATGAGAGTGACAAATACTTCGTCTATTTTGTTTTTTCAAAATATCAGCTTCTTGTCTTATTTATTAGTTCAATAGTTCTATCACTTTCAATTTTATTAATTTCTCCTTTAATTTTTAGAATCTCTAATTTGGTTTTCTTCTGTGGGGGTTTAATTTTTTAATTTTCAAGTTTTTTGATTTGCATGTCCAATTCATTGACCTCTGCACTCCCTATTTTGTTAATGTATGAACTCAAGGATATAAATTTTCCCCTGAGTACTACTTTGGCTGCTTCCCATAAAGTTTGAAGGGATATCTCATCATTGTCATTTTCTTCAATGAAATTATTCATTGTTTCTATAATTTGTTCTATAACTAACCGATTTTGGAGAATAATATTATTTAATTTCCAATTAATTTTTGATTTGGCTCTCCATGTACTCTTACTGATCATTATTTTTACTGCCTTATGATCTGAAAAGGTTGCATTTGTTATTTCTGCTTTTTTGCATTTTTATGTCATGTTTTTATGACCTAGTCTTTGGTCAATCTTTGTGTGTGAATGTACGATGTGCTCCTGAAAAGAAGGTATATTCCTTTTTGTCCCTATTCATTTTCCTCCAAATATCTACTAACTCTATTTTTTCTAAGATTTAATTCACATCTTTTACTTTCTTATTTATTTTTTATTTGATTTATCTAAATTTGATAGTGGTAGCTTCAGGTCTCCCACTAGTATGGTTTTACTATCTATTTCCTCCTTCAATTCTACTAGTTTCTCCATTAGAAATTTGGGTGCTATACCATTTGATGTATACATGTTGATTAGTGATATTTCCTCATTGTCTATACTCCCTTTTATCAGGATATATTTACCTTCCCTATCCCTTTTAATCAGGTCTATTTTTACTTTGGCTTTTTCAGATATCATGATTGCAACTCCTGCCTTATTTCTACCAGTTGAGGCCCAATAGCTCTTGCTCCAACATTTAATTCTGACTTTGTGAGTATCTACCTGCCTCAGGTGTGTTTCTTGTAGACAACCTATGGTAGGATTCTGGATTCTAATCCACTCTCCTATTTGTCTACGTTTTATGGGTGAGTTCATCCCATTCATATTCAAAGTTATGATTGTCACTTTTAAATTCCCTAGCATTTTGATATCATATCCTAGTTCTGTCCCTGCTTCATTTGCTATATCCTTTTAACCCAGTTGTTTACTCTTAGTCAATCCCCCTATTCCCCTCCCTTAATATTCTTCCCTTTATGCCCCTCCCATTTTGTTCCCTTCTTGGTTTTTTTTTTTTTTTGGTCTGTTAAGTTCCCTTCCCCCTCTTCTTCCCTCCCTTTTTGTACTCCCACAACCCCCTTAGTTTCCCTTTCTCCCTTACCCTGTAGGATACAATAGAATTCAGGATCCCAATGGATCTAGAGGCTCTTCCCTCTCAGAGTTGATTTTACTAAGAGTGAAGTTTAAGTATTACCTATTAGCACTCTCTTCCTCTCCTCATAAGAGTATTCTTCCCCTCCCCTTCCCATGTGTATCTTTGTGTGAAAAAGATTATTCTTTTTATTTTATTTTTTCAAGTATCTCTTGGCACCATCATCGATTCTCCCCCCCATTCTTTTTATTTTTTTGCATATCATCTTATAGCCCTTAATGTCCCAATCTTTTCCTATGAGTGATTCTTTTAATTACTATAATAATGAATACAATTTTTGAGAGTTATAAATAACATTTCCACCATATATTAATATATCTATATGTATATATCTATAATTTGATCTAATTATAGCCCTTAAAGAAGAGAGCTTGAATAAAAAAAAAACAAAACATTTTTTCTCCTTTTCCCTCTCTTTCATATTTACCTTTTTGTTTTTCTCTTGATCTTTGTGTTTGGATATCAAACTTTCCACTTAGTTCTGGTCTTTTCTTTACAAATACTTGGAAATCTTCTATTTTGTTGAATGCCCGTAATTTCCCTGGAAGTCTATAGTCAGTTTTGATGAATAGGTGATCCTTGTTTGAAGGCTAAATTCTCTTGCCTTTCTGAATATCACGTTCCAAGCCTTGCGGTCTTTTAGTGTGGAAGGTGCCAGGTCTTGTGTGATCCTGATTGGTGCTCCTTGGTATCTGGATTGTCTCTTTTTGGCTTCTTGTAGAATTTTCTCCTTAGCTTGAAAGCTTTGGAATTTGGCAATTGCATTCCTGGGAGTTGCCTTTGGGGATTAGTGTAGAGGGTATTCTATGAACTCTTTCAATGTATATCCCTCCCCCCCCCTTGTTCAAGAACATCAGGGCAGTTTTCTTGGGTGATTTCTTGTATTATGATGTCAAGATTTCTGTTTATTTCTGGATTTTCAGGTAGACCAATGATTCTTAAATTGTCTCTCCTTCCTCTGTTTTCCTGTTCTGTCACCTTGTCAGTGAGATATTTTATGTGTTCTTCATTTTGTCAGTCTTTTGACTTTACTTTATTCATTCTTGCTGTTTTGCAAGATCATTGTCTTCCAGTTTCCCAATTCTGGTTTTATAGAATTATTTTCCTTTTCAGTTTGGTCTATCCTGCTTTTTGTGGCTTCCAGCTATTTATCCAAGTGGGAGTTCTTGTCCTTTAGACTGTTGTTTCCTCTTTGAATTATTTCCTACTTTTCTTGGCAGAAGGCTTCCATCTTTTTGATAAGGTCCAATTTGAATTGTTCCAGAGCTTGTGGACAATTTCCATTTTTTGGGGGAAAGTTTCGATTTTGTTTGAATTTCTTCTTCTTTTTCCTCTGTAGCCTGGGTTTTCCCTCCATAAAAATTTTCCATGGTCAATGCCTTCTTTTTGTTTCTCTTGGAGGGTGGTTGTTGGTCCTGGGCACAATTAGCCATCCCTATGGTGGTTTTTCCTTTCCTTTTTAGTCAGAAATCTGAGTGAGATGGGCAGGTTCTCTGTTTATGGAGTTAAGGAGCAAGGTTTTTGCCTGAAGCAAGCTCTCAAATATCTGCAGCCTCCTCTGTTTTCAAGAGCACCCATGGTCTATGCTCCCCAATGTGCAGGGGTTTCCAGTGTAACTGCTCTCATGAGTACGTCCCCGGCAGTCCTAGTCAGTTCACAAGGACCTAGAGGTGCCCCTTGCTCACTGTAGAGATATCTCTCACTCACTCACTGATTCTGGAACATGCTGGTTCTGACTCTGGCTCCATAGGTGGGGTGGGGCATGGTATATTGGCTCATGCTCAAACTCCATGTACCTTCAATGCTGTACCCTATTGTTGAGTCCCTCCATTCTTCTGAAAATGGTTTTATGTTCTTTTGAGGTAGTCTATTTCATTGGATGCTGGGGAGAGGAAGCATCCCATGTTGAGACTGCCACCATGCTTACCTGTAAGCACTAGGATTATTTCCTGAAAGGTGTGGCATCCCAGGTATATTCTCAGGTTGAAAGTGTTATTGATGTATTGATATTGTAACCTAAGTGCTCATATATTAGACACATGGTCATGATACTTATTGATCATTGTATTTCCAATTCTTCAGTCCAAAGGTCAAAAGAATTCTTGTGTAGGGCATTAGCTGTCACAGGGCACTAGCTACCTCTTTGTTAGTCCACATTCATTAACAAGTAACATGTTTGATTAACCTCCTCCTCTTTGATTACATGATTGTCAATTGAGCCAATGTTAAAAGCCTATGCCATGTCACATGTTCATTAGCTACCCCCCACTCCACATTCCTAAATTCTCCAATAAAAGTTTGGGATGTTTGCAGATCAGTCTCTCTCAATACCATCAGAGGAGCATGCATGATGGAGCCCATGTTTTTTATCTCCTCTTTGAGTCTTTATTATTCTCTCTCTCTCTCTCTCTCTCTCTCTTTCTCTCTCTCTCTCTCTCTCTGTCTCTCTCTCTCTGTCTCTCTCTCTCTGTCTCTCTTTCCTTTACTTATTTTCCCCTCAGTTTCCAGTCTCCTTCGCAGGTGTCCATCCATGAAAACATTAATGTGTAACCACAGGAGGTTACAAAAGGGCCAATCAACCACTTGTCTTGTCATTCTCAACTTATTGTCCCTGTTATTTCCCAGGTGAAAATACCCCTCCTTGAACAACATTGTACTATCTGTTGTCTTTACATATTTTAATATAAATTCTTTGAGGGCAAGGAGTATATGCCCTCAGTGATTAAGACCTTTTCTACTACATTTTGTTCAGTTACTTTAGTTGTGTTTTGATTTTTCTTGGCAAGGAAACTATAGTAGTTTGCCTCAGTTTCCTTATTTGTAAAAATGAGCTGGAGAAAAAATGAAAAAGAGGGTGAAGAGACTGTCCAGATCACATAACTAGTAAGCATCTGAGGTCACATTTGAACTCAGGTCTTTCTGACTCCAGCTCTTTCCTGCCACATAGTAAGTGCTTAAAAAATGCTTCTTTCATTAATTCAAGAATAAAACATAAACACTGCTTGCCATCAATGAGCCTACATTCTATTGGGGGAAAACTATGGCTATCCATTAAAGCAACAAAAAAATTCAGTAATTTTTTTTTTGGTGGGGGATCAATAAAAACTAGGGAAAATCTGGAAATCATTCAAGAAGTGACACTTAAGGTTAGTTTTAAACAATGTAGAGATTCTAAGGGCAGATATATGGCTGAGTGGATAGAGTGCCAGGCCTGGAGAAAGGAGGTCCTGGGTTCAAATTTGACCTTAGACACTTCCTAACTGTTACTCTGGGCAAGTCACTTAACCCCAATTGCTTAGCTCTTATCATTCTTCTGCCTTAGAACTGATAATTAGTATCAATTCTGAGATGGAAGGCAAGAGTTAGGTTTTTTTTTTCTTTTTTTTAAAGAACATAGAGATCCTAGGAGCAGAGGTGGAAAGGAAGAACATTTTGTAAGATTAAAATTAATATCCAAGAACTCCAATTTTATATTTTATAAAGTTTATTAATAATCACTTGAAGTAGAAGAAATAAAAATAACAAAAGTAAAAGCCTGTGTAAATAACATGTGAGTGAAATTCTCCTGCCTGGTATTCATCTCACCTCCACAAATTGTGATCAGGGGAAAAGAGAGAGAGAGAGGGCAGAGCTGTACAAAAGTTATATCCTCCCTATGTCAGCTTATAACATGAGAAGGGACATGGGAATCTAGGATTTAGAGACCTGGGGAGCAAATTCTAATTATACAATTTCAACGATCAGAGATAACCTGTGCCATGTAATGAATATAATGAACCTGGGCCATGGAACATTATTTCTGAGGAACAGCCAGTGATCCAGTTTTGTAGGGAGAAAGTGTGAAGGAGAGTGAGGTTTCTAAACTTGGAAGGCCATACTGGAGCCAGATGGTCTCCATTTTCTTTTTACGTAAACTGATTTTTGTTAACTTATTGAACTACAAGCAAAGCAATTTTCTCCACGAGAACTGACTAGCAGGTCTAAATTGGAGTCTTCAAGATTGGCCATTGAGAAGTTAGTTTTGCCCATAGTCATAGAGTTATCTCCTGATTCATAGAGCAGCTGTCTGTCCATGATGCCATTTTGTCTTTTGCTTTGGGTATTATTAGTGCTTTTTTATAGATGAAGAAACTGAGACTCAAAGAGGTAAGTACCTTATCTGAGGGTGACTCAGACAAATATAATAGAAGAAAGGGGGTGATGAATAGTAAAGGAAAACAGAGAAAATAATTTAGAAATGTCCTGTTTCATTACCAAATATCAGTCAGAGAATCAAAGTATATTTAAGGCAAAAGAGGAATTTCCAGAGAAACTTTATACTCTAAACCTATGTGCTAAGCCGAATTTCAGGATTACTTGCTTCATTATCACTGGAAAGAGTGCCTCAGGTAGAATGGGAAGAAATGCTTTCTTCTCTGATTTTTCCTTGAAAGGTTCACTTTTCCTAAGCCTAGGCTGGGCAAAGGGATTAGTCTCCCAGAGTATCTGGGGCAGAGGTAACTGGGGCTATTAGGGACTCCATGCCTACTCTAGAAGAAGCTGGCACCAGAAAGGCCAGATCTGCTTCCTTCCCTTCAGCTCTCACTGTAGTAAGTATCTTTCTCATACTCAGATTGATCTTCCAACATCTGACAGTCTAATTTGTTTTTTTTTCCACTGAGGTTATTTCCTAGACCATGTTAAAACTTTCTCTCAATAGGAGGGACAGAAAAAGGTTATTTATAGATGTATTATGGGTACATGTATGTATATGGAGATGAACCTAGATAAAGATATGGATATATTTATATGGATGTATACATATCTTTTGCATATCTATATTTGTCAACTTTATCTTCACACACACATATTTATATATACTTGTGGTGTCGTCTAGGATATGCTGGAGCCAGCTCAAGTGGGCTCAAAAGTTGATTGTTATTTTATTCAAGGTAAGAATTCCTACATCAGAAATTAATAAATGCTAAAAATTTGGGCTCAATTTATTATTTCAATGATTCCCTAGATTTTTGAAAGTCAGGAGAAAATATTACTAATGAAGATTAAGCCTAAATGTTATATGTACTTAAAAAAAAAACTTTTTTTTTTGAGAAGCAGTCAAACATTTGCCAGCACAACCTATTAAAATATAAGCTTAAGGGAGCAGCTAGGTGGCTCAGTGGATTGAGAGCCAAGCCCAGAGAACAGAGGTCCTAGGTTCAAATCTGACCTCAGACACTTCTTAGCTGTGTGATGCTAGGCAAGTCACTTACCCCTCATTGCCTAGCCCTTACCCCCCTTCTGCCCTGGAACCAATCCACAGTATTGATTCTAAAACATACTATTTGTACTGTGACTATAAGTATAAAGAATGAAAGAATGGTTTCAGGCATGGGGAACAGCCAATAAAAGTGCTCAGAGATGGGAGATGGAATAACAAAGAGGAAAATATCAATGGATTGCAAAATACATGTGGTGGGAAAGTAAGAAGTAACACTGGATTGTGAAGGGCTTTGAATGACCAACAAAGGAATTTATGTTTGATCCTAGTTTGGGGCAGGGGGTGCCAAGATCAGATATATACTTTAGGAAGATTAATTTGATGGCTGAGTAGATGATGGACTGGAGTGAGTAGAGATTTGAGAAAGGCAGCACAATGAGAAGGTTTTTTCAATCATTTAGGCATGAGGTGATGAGGGGCTGGACAGGGTGATACCATTGCAAGAGCAGAGAAAGGGACATATGAGAGATGTGAAGGTAGGATTAACAGGACTTGACTGATTGTGATTGGGTGGATGAAAGTGTTACAAGGAAATCACCTTAAAAGACTGATATATATTAATTTAAGGTCGCCAAGGAATCAGCTATGAAATTCCTAAATGAAAACTTAAATCAGCCGTCAATCTTTTATGGAGTTTAATTACAATAGGAGGAAGTAATTAGAGAGAGAGAGAGAGAAAGGGGAGAGAAGGAAATAGGGCTTAAATACCCCTTCTGTTTAGGCTGGGCCAAAAGGCCCAAGCCCTTAGATAGCTGGGGCAAAGAAAAGAGATCAGTCCCTATTACTCACGTGACCAAAATGGAGAAACAGTCTTAGAGGCCCCCACCTTCAGCTTCCTTCAGAGCAAGCTTCTCAGAGCCACACCAACCACACCGACCAACTTCTCAACAACCACCCCGAGTCTTCAGACTCCCCTATCTTTAAGGAAACCATCCAAGTTGCCTCCCCTCAGTCCTCACATCTACCAATCACCTGTCCATCAATTTCCCTGTGCCAATGGAGGCTCTAGCTTAAACCCAGGACCGCCCAGAGGTCTCTGGCTTTTGCACATGTCTGTTGAAGGTCATATTTTCAAATAATTAAATCTTTGATCCTTTGCTACAGCCCTTTCTAAATCCTGTTAACCTGAGTAGGGTAGAGATTGGAATAATTAAATTTTGATCTAGGCTGCAGCCCTTACTCAATCCTGTTAGGACTGAATAGGGTGGAGATTGATTCCAAGTATCTCCATTGTATCAATTCTAAAATCGATCATGACTCAAAGAAATTCCTGTTCTATGCTTAAGCATAGGTCAAAGCCCTTTCCATTGTTCAGCAAAAGGTTTCTGTCCTAAAGTAATCTTAAGAAGGGAAGAGAAGGAACCTCCCATGCCAATGGGGTTCCCATTCCAATAGACTATCAGTAAGAAATTTTCCAAGTATGAAATATCCCAATGGTGAAATTTCCAACATTTATAAGTCTAAGGAATTTTAAGGTTTACAAAAGTGAGACATCAAGGTGGATAGCTAGGTTTGGAGCCTGGGTGACTGGGAAGATGGTGGTACCATCAATAGTAACTGGGAAGTTAGAATGGAATAGGAAATGTTTGTGGATCCACAGATTCCTTGAACCTAGCCCCTGACTGAGTTGGGGAGTGCCCCAAGTTGCTACATTCAGAATACACTGTGTGTATGCCTGCATTGCCCACTGAGGTTGGAGAAAAGAGAAGTCTGGGTTTTCTGAGGATGGGTCTCCCATTGGGCAGGCCCCACTGATCACTACATTCTGTCACTCACAGTCATTACTCTGTTTTAGGCACTTGCCACTTCCTGTCTTCGAGGATTCAAAAAGGTAGTGAAGAGAGGGGCAAAAGGTGTTGAAGAAATCTCTGAGATCATTTGGACCAGCACCAATCAAAGCTGTACCATGAATCTAAGATATCACTGAATTCTCTATGTGTGGTTCAAATGAGGAAACTATTGTAGATCAGGATATTGAGGGAACTAGGGTGGCCTGGGTTAACCCCTTGTATTCATCCAATACCAGCTGGATCTGTGATGAGAAAGAAAGGAACAGAAGGCCTGGACCAGTTTGGATTAGGTTTGCCCTTAGGTTCGTTGGTTTGGGACTTAGCTGTCGGCCTTTTGGGCAATAAGGTTACAAAGTGTCTTTTTCAGGGCTTTTTGGGGAACTTCAGAGGTACCAAGGAGCCTCTATTATGATTTTTTAAAATCTACCTTGTTAGTCATGTACAACTTTTTGCAACTGGGGTTGTCTTGGCAAAGATACTAGAGTGGTTCACCATTTCTTTCTCCAGTGAAATAAGGCAAATAGAGGTTAAGTGACTTGCCCCAGATCACACAGTTGAAAGGTATCTGGGGCTGGATTTGAACTTAGTTCTTGCTGACTCTAGGCCCAGTGCTCTGACCACTAGCTGCCTGTTAATTTACTTGCCTACAGTTTTATCTAAATCAATCTCTCTGAATTGCTTTTAATCATCCTGGGAGCTGCTTTTTGGTAAAATAAAACTCTGCTTTCCCCTTTAGTCTCTGTGGGATCCCTGGAATCAGGTATGGTAAAAAGTTGGATCTAATCTCATAGATGAATGACTTGGTTAGGATTCAGCATAATAAGTAGAAAGATGCAACATTTGAACCCAAATCTCCTATCACCAAACTTAGTGTTCTTTTCATTATACTATCTGCCTCTATGCAGCAACTTTTTTGCTGTCAAATAAGTTAAGTCTGATTGGACTTTCACTCTGTGAATCTATGCTCATATAATCACAGGACATCTTCACTAGTAGACATGCCAGGTCATCTGACCTCACTCCTGTCATTTTCCATCTAAAGCAATTGAGGGAACCAAGGGCCATGGACATAAAATAATCCTCCCAACATTTCAATGCTCCCATCCCCTTTCCATTCATGCTCTGACACCTTCTTAGTCCTTATTCTGCCCCGGGGTTTCAGGCACAGTTAATAAGGGAAAGATAAGAGGCAGCTAGCAAAAGCCAACAGCTCATTATTACCCAGTAATCTCTTCTTCTTAAGGTGTATAGGTTTATTCCCAGGATTTTTCTCATGAATGAATGCTCTGCTCTTTTTTGCTTTGTTTTGGTTCAACACAAATATCAGACATCTATTCTTAATCAGTCAACTTTAAGTACCCACTGCACACCAGGCACTGGGCAGATGACAAAAGAGGCAAATGACAGTCACTGTCCTTAAGGAGCTCACAATCTAATGGAGGAGAGACAACATGCAAAATATTTGTAAAGCAAGATGCAAATGCAGGACAAATAACTAACATAAGGGAGGTTGTGAACAAACAAGTCAAATCAAACAGATGCTGCAATACTCTGAACTTTGTGTAATCATTAAAATAGTGGCTGGGACCTGGCTGCATCTGAGGGGGCTGTGTCTCTATAGGACACCTTGGTGTTCTTGTAAATATTTCCTTTTTCTGTACATCAGGTTCCTAAGAAAAACATCTCTCCGTATTCCCCCGTTGCTGTTCTATGTTTCCCTTTTCCATCCTAATAGTGATTTCTCTTCTCTATGCCTCTTAATACTTCTTCCAAATGGAGATAGGAGAGGGAATGGAAAAACTCCCTGAGCTCATCCTCACAGGGTTGGGATAACCTTTCCCCAGGCCTGGACCAGTTGATTCAATATGCAATGTAAAATAACTCAGAAATACCAGGCATGTGAACATTTGGAAAATGTAAACCTTTCCAAAGTCTGAACCCAGTGTCCATGCCCTCTGACCAATTATCCAATGGAAGAGCCCCACCAATCATTGCTAGGAAGAAAACACTCTTGCATTTCTCCCAGCATCTAATACACAAACATGACAAAATCCAGGGTCCTTGCCACAAACTTTGGAAAAGGGAATGAGCTGTGAATTACTATTGAGATCTTGTAAGTCATCCATCTACCTGACAGGGCCATCTGCTAATCAACAGCCACATGGCCCCATTTTAGCCAGCAATGAATCACACTTCATGGGGCGGGGGGAACAGTTATGGCCTCAAATTCCAAAGATTTCTGCAATTGTCATCTTTGTCATTTACCAGCAATTATGCCCAGAAAAGGCACAAGCTGTTGTGTTTCATTAAAAAGATGTTCATGGGTGCAAATGCCTTTGAGGAGCATTGACTTTTCCAATCTCCCCGGTTTGTAGGTTGCTTAGTAAATCACCATGTCAAGCAGAAGAACACTCTGGATGATCCCAGGTTCCATGGCCATTACAAGCACATTCCAGTCTTTGTTGATCTGTAAGGTGTCTTGGGAAGGCAGTACTGAATAATCAGTTTGATTTTATTGGTGACTTAATTATCAAGTATTTATTGCATGCCTACAAAATAGACAAGGGACATGCTGAGAACGGTGAAGGGAAAGCCCTGTTATACTTGGCCTTTTTTCTATGTTAGCCTCACAAGCATCTGAGAAATAGGTCTTGTGGTAGAACCTGATGCAAAATGTCATAACATCCCCAGATACTGGTCACTAAAGAAAGGAATTGGTTTCACTTAAGATTTTTTTTGGAGTAGAGAGAGGTCCACTCCTTTCATTTTACCTGTGGGAAAGATGGGAAGTGACTGCCTCTGGATCACAAAGTAATATGTAGCAGAGCCCATATTGTAAAAGCAGATTTTCTCATTCCTAATCCAACATTCTTGGAGAATTGAACCTGAAGTCATATCCAAATATATCACTTTTCTTCTTGCTTTGTGACATTGGGTAAGTCATTTCCTTTCTCTGGATGTCAGTTTTCTCAAGTGTATAACCAGATTCAGCCAGATGACCTCTAAGTTTCCTTCCTGTTTAAAATCTTTCATTACAAAAGCTATTTAGACTCTGGAGTTTTCTGGTTCACAGAATAGAGTCCTGATCTTTGCCTTTCTTTTTCAGGACCTTGTCCTGCAAGAGTGAGGTTTCCCATTCTTTTCTATGAACAGGAGATGACTATCTTATCACTGTGATGAGGAACAAGATTGTTCTGTGCCAAGATCTCTTTGGGCACCCAACAGCTCTGAACTTTGGAGATAAATTGAGTGGAGTAAAACATTTGATTTCCAAAAATGTCTTAAAAAGTCTTAATCCCTTTATGGATTTGTCATTTCTGAATTTATCTAAATCCATCTTGAACCTATTTACATATTTTTGGTTTTCCCATCAAGCAAGATAACAAGCTTTATATATTTTTCTTCCCATTGCAAAAAGAAGCTCTGACTTTCATTTCTGAATCTTATTTGTCCTCAAACTAATAGCAGCCCTTGATAAATGATGCCTTGGTGTGACTGGCCCAAGAGAACTCTTTGCTAAGAAGTCTTCTGGGGGTACTCTGTGGTGGGAAGAGTGTTCTGACAAACACACAAGCATTCCCTAGCCCCATGCTATCCTCTCTCTCTACTGGGGAGTGGGGGTGGGGGAGAAAGAATCAGCCCACCACTCTACTTCCTTAGGAATACTCTCTCTCTCTCTCTCTTTCTCTCTCTCTCTATCTCTCATTTTCTTGGTGAGAGCCCTGAGAGCAATAGTGCCATGTATGATGAAAAGGAAGGACAATTTGTCTGGACTGGAGAGGGCATGAAAGAAAAGAAGTATAAACAGTCTATAAAGTTATATTGGAGCCAGATTGTGAAGGACTTTCAATGCCAAATAAAAGAGTTCATATGTGATCTTGGAAGCAATTGAGAATCACTGGAGTTTATTGAGTAGAAAATTGATATAGTCAGATCTTGATGTTAGGAATATCCCAAGCCATATGGATGATGGATCAGAGAGGGGGAGAGACTTGGTTGCCATATAAGTGAAAGATTGGAGAAGGGAGAGACTGGGCAATGAAATCATTTAGAGACTTTTGTAATAGTTCAAGTGAAACAACCTTTCTAAGGGCTTAAATATAGTAAATGCTTAATAAATACTTTATGATAATTTAAACTAGGCACATAGTTATGTGAATAGAGAAAAAGGAAAGAGATGTAGAATGTATTATGGAGAGACTATCACTATGAGAGAATGAAAAAAATAAGGAGTGGAAGATGCTTCTCAATTTACAATCCAGGGTTACTGGAGGGATAACTAGCCCTCCAAAGACCTAAGAAAGTTTAGAACATGTATGATTCAGGAGAGGAGGAAATTCTCTTTTGGACATGTGCAATCACAGAGCTTTGGAAGGAACTTCAGTGGTCAACTAGTCCAACTGATGCCTGAAGGAATTGTAAGGGGGAAATAAGGGTTTTTATTTAAAAAAAAAGATTGGACTGGATTATATTTAAAATAGGGTCACCAGGAATTTATGTTAATTCCAAAGAAATTTGTTTACCATTTATTTAAAAAATATAGAAAGAACAAAGTAAGAAAACCAGAGAGGTTAAGGTAAAAGATCTAGCTTAAGCACTAACTAATTTACTCCATGCCCTTGGCTCAACCTGGGCAGGGAGAATTAGTCCTTAGGCCTCAGCAAAGGACCTGGGGAAGTCTCTCCTGAAGCTAGTCTCTTCAGAAAATCCAATAAGAAAGAAGTCAGCCTTTCTTTCACCATGTCTTGGGTCAAGTCAGCAGATTCTCCACCAGCCTCCACTCCGAAGAAGGAAAGAACTGTCAGTAGAACTTCAGGAAGTTGTAACTCCCTTTTAAAGACACTTTCTTTTGCATCACTTACTGTGTATTCCTCCACTTTTTACATGGATAAATCATAGTCTAAAGCCTTGCTTAGGACTGCCCAGGAGGCCATCTATTCTGATTCATCACCCACTATTGCACATGTGGGCCACAAACCTCCCACTTAATGATTAAGTGGGATGCTTACACTTTGGGTGATTAGATCTAAAAATGGGCAGGGTTTATGATTTAATCTTCACAATCAGGGGAGAGTTAATTAATTTCATTTTCACAATTGGGGGAGAGTTAAATTTAATCTTCAAAGAATTCTCACTATTACTTGCCCAGGTAAGTTTGAGTTTGAGAAGAAACAAGTCAGAAATGGCTAATAAGCCACTGCTGGTGTGGGGCTAAGAGAGAGCCAAGACTAGATATATTGATTTAGGAGTCAAAATTATTTGAAGAGGTAATTGAATCTATGGGGACTTGTCAGGTCACAAAAGAAAACAGGATATTAGAGTTGGTAATTATGAGCTCTTTGGAATTTTTATTCTTTATGTCTTTTTCATCAGTCTTGCACTGATTTCACCTCTAAAATTTGAGTCCAAGAGATATCCCTACTGTTTCTTTTGAAACCTTTGAGCTTTGTTATTCTAAAATAGAGGATACTTTCTGACTAGGTTCAGCTTTCCTCTCCTTCTCTAGCCTGAATTCCAAGATGAAATGATCACTTGTTCAACCCCCATTATTTTAGCTTTAACAAAGAATTTCATCAGGTTAGAAATAGGAAATAGAATGGAAGAGATCAGTGATGGCGAACCTCATAGAGGGGTGGGTGATGTGAGAAATATCTTCAGGCACCTGTGATGAGGGGGAGGGGAGCACCCTGGTCCTGTGTCCCTTTGACTTTTGTAAGGGTTAAAATAAAAATGTTTAGAGTAAATGTATAAAAATGTGGTCGCTGAAATTATATTACCCAAGTCAGGATGACTTTTTATGGTAGTTTATTTACAAAAGGAGAAAGAGTTAAAGTAAGGACATAAGAGAGAGAGTAGATAATTACTCTAGCCTGGTCTGAACCTGGCAGGGCTTCAGAGGCCCCAGCAAAGGGGGCCCAGAGGTAAATTAAACAAGGGTTCTGGACACAAGACCTCCTCTAGGAGGGGCCTCTCCAGAGGCTAGTACCTCCAGAAAGCCAGGAAAGGGAGTCGGCCTTTTCACTCACCCACATGGTAATTCAATGGGAAAATCCAAAAGCAGTCCAAGATCCCAAGCTGGAACTCCTTCAAGGTCAAGTTTGAGGGTGAAAGAGCTAGTCACAGAAAGTTTCTCCCACTTTTAAAGACCATTCCTTTTGTCACTTCTTGTGCCTTCCTTCCACTTTACATGAACCAATTACAGCTATAGCTTTGCTTAGGACTGCCCAGAGGGGAAGTCAGTTGATTTTGATTCATCACACGTGTGAAAGAGAAAGAACATTTTGCAACAAACTGAGTGGTGCATAAGTCAGAGTGATTGACAGGAGTATGTGACTGAGAGTCACATGGGAGTCTAAGGCTGGAGATCTGGTGAAAGGTTCTAAAGTCCCAACTGTCTGGGCACTTCTCTCCTGGAAGGACCTTGATTGGAAAAGCTTAGAAAAAAAGTTTTTTGACTTATGCACCACTCAGTTTGTTGCAAAACATTCTTTCTCTATCACACACGTGGGTCACAGACCTCCTCATACTTAAGGATAAGTGGGGTATATACACACTTCTGGAGATTAAATCTAAAAGTGGGTGAGGGGACAGTTAATCCTATCTTCACTCTTTCTAGTAATGAACTCTGGTGAACTCTGTGCTGGGGTGACAGCTTGCATGCCCACAAAGAGGGTTCTGAGTGTCTACTCTTGCATATGTGCTATAGGTTTGCCACCACAGACATAGATGAAGGATAGCACATAGGGAAGGAGAAGGAAATAGGCATTTATTAAGCACCTACTATATGTAGTATGGGCCATGGATTGTAGCAAGTGCTTTACAAATAGGATATCATCTGATCCTCAGAACAACTCTGTAAAATAAGTGTACTTAGTCCTATTTTACAGTTGAGGAAACTAAGAGTGATTTGACTGGACTGTATACTCCATAACTGGAAGAAATGTGTCACAACTCTGGAAATATATACTGGAGCCTGGTTGCAAAGTGCATTTAAATGCCACTTTCATGTTTCTTTTTGATCCTAAAGGGAAATTTAAGAGTTACTTCCTAAATCTGTCTTTATTGTCTGACGTCTTTATTTTTTTAAGTGGCAGTGATGAGAGTATTCTTACCCATGGCTCCAGTTTCTTTTTAAAGTTACAAACAATTGTAATGTTTCTCTATTCCTTCTTGAGAGATCCTTTATGCCTACATGAATTGGGAGAAGTGAATATCAGTTATCTAGATGGACAAATCTTGGGAGGTCCTTTGTCATGCCCACAATTCAAGTCTTAAAAAGGTAAGGTATTGTCTTATTATTATTAGATCTACAGATTACTATCTCAATATACCCTTTACTACTAATCATTCCTTTTTCTGAATTGTCACCTGAAAATACCTCAAAAATTAGATTCTCTCATTCAGAATCCATGAGAAAAGCAGTGAGAAGCTTTCCTTGCCATGGAATCAAATTTGAGGATTGATGGAAAATATTAGCTTACTGAAATTTTTGCCTCAATAATGTTAACTGGGAAGCTGCTTTGTGGGATCCAGTGAGCTAATCTGGGATGGCACTGATCCTTTGCACTTATTCACCGTCAGTGACCTGTCTATTCTGCTACTGCTGGTTGTTAGAGAATATTAATTAAGTGTAACTCCATGGAACACAGAACTGAGCACCTCAGATTTCTCTGACTTTAGAAAAAGAGCTCTGGAGGTATAGCGTAATGAGCAATTTCTGGTAAGATATGTAATGTAAACTTTTTGTCATCCTAGAGCTTTGATATCACTCCCAGGCAGAATAAACAGAGTTACAGCAAAGGGTGAGTATTAAGATTGATTCAGATTCATCATGAAACAATATGTCAAAGAGCCTTTCTAAACTCCTCAAATAATAACTTTCAAAGCAATTTACAAAAATTTCCTCATTTGTTTTCTTAAAATTTCATAGGATACAGTAAAATGACAGCATTAAGGATTACTTATCTCTTTTTTCCTCCTTCCAACCATTCTGTACTTTGCCAAAAATATGCCTAGATTAACAAAGTGAACTCTTCCCCCTTAACAAGGGTTGGAGAAGGGAAATTCCAATGAGAAAGATATTCTGCCTTTTCCTGTCTGAGCAAATAGAGAATTGTACAAGGCCTTCCTGCATATTCTGGGGTGAGGATGAGGTTAAGGGGAAGATTCAGTACCATCTCATCTTCCAGATTTCAGAGAGTTTTTTGACAGTCCTTAGGTGATATTGGAATGCCACTGCATTTGGTGGTTTGGGTTCATTTTAAACAGCCATTGGCTGAATAGCATTAGCTGTGAGTATCAGAACTGCTTTATTTTATATTTATGATTCTCTCTTCATTGGAAGCATGAAGAGTTTTATTGTTCTGTTGCTGTCCAAGACCAAAAGGTCTAAGTTTCCACATGGCTAAGGGCTCACTTCTTCAAGGTCAAATCTACATTACATCTTTAAATCTTTCTCACTTGGAGATATGACACATCACATTGCAGAGGCTATTCTAAGGCTATTCTGAGAGCTGGAACTGGAGTCATGAGATTGAGGTTCTAATCCCATTTTAAGTATATAAATAAATATGTGTGTAAATATATATATATGCATATATGTATATTCAAATACGTATACACACACTAGTGTGTGACTTGGGGCAATATATGTACCTTTTCTAAGCTGTAGGAGCCTTAATTGCAAAATGGAGATATGTTTGAATTTCCCAGATTGGATATAAGGAGAAATCTCTTTGGAAACATGAAAACATTATAGAAATGCAAGTTGCTATTTTGTTGTCACTTCAGTCAAGGAAGCTCAGATGATGTGGAGACAAGACATTATGTTGCCGTTCATTTTTTTAAACCCTTTTATCTTTTTTCTTAGAATTGATACTAAGTATTGGTTCCACAACAGAAGAGCAGTAAGGGCTAGGCAATTGGGATTAAGTGATTTTCCCAGGGTCACATGGCTAGGAAGTGTCAAAGACCAGATTTGAACCAAGGACTTCCATCTCCAGGCCTGGCTAAGCCACCTAACTTTTCCCAACATACATATATTAAGACACATGTTATATGCCAATTATTTTTCAACGGGCTGGGAATACAATGGGAAAAAAGTGAAATCATGCCTATTCTCAAAATGCTTCAATTCTAACAGAGAGAAAAAAGAGGGAAAGAGACAAATACAGAAATATTGAAACAGAGAAAATCAGAGACATAGATACAGATGTGGAGAAGGAGACACAGATGCAAGACTTACAATTTTATTGTAAAAATTAAATTATTCTAAAATAATAAAAATATTATATTTTTGGAGATTTATTAATGATCATTAGAGGTAAAGGAACAAAAAGATAACAAAATAAAAACCACATGCCCATAGCTAATCAGCCTGTTTAAAAAAACCTGCATTTACCACCATCATGATCATGACAGGAAATCCAAGAGAGCCAGAGCAGGAATGCCCACTGAATTTATCCTCTGTCTACAGGAAGCATGTAATGATAGGAAGTCAGTGGGCTCTTGGGAAATGTAGTTTCTTAGGTTAACAAATTTCCAATTATGCATTATTTACATAAAGCATATTACAGCAATACTACTTAATATGTTTGTAATCTAAGAATAATCCATGAATTGACTCAAAAGCTTTGTGATAATCAGAAAGACAGGAAAAATATAGCATTTTTGGTTGACTTGGTCAATAATAAATGAATTGATGATGAATTGTTCTTCCTGACTTCAAGATTTCCTGCCCCATCATTGGAGAGTAAAGCAAGGAAGCTGGGGACAATTCTTTCTTTCCTCTGTAAGTAGTATCCCTTCATGCAGCAGAAATCACATGGCTTGAGGAGACAGGTGCTTGTACACAGAAGGGAATAGAAGGCTCTCACCTTCTCAGTTTCAACCTTCTCTGTTGAGAGGGAGCTTGACTCCTGGAGGGAGGTTGCTGCTGAGACTTCAAGACAGCAGCATAATAATTGCAACCACATGGTGAATTTATTATTTTTTAAAATTGTTTATTTGCTCATTGTTGTTATTTTGATTCCCTATATCAACTTAACGTAAGATTTTCCTTTCTGTCATTGATTGAAGGTGTCTAAAGTTTTGGGCAAATTCTCTTGCTACAAGTTCTGGTTCCATCTTTTTTTGTCAGTGGATGAGGTGATGAATAAGGCATTTAAGGTTTCATATGTTAGTTAAAACCTGATCTTTACATACTTTCTAATACCTTCCAAAAATTGCAATAATTTTCTCAAACTAGTCCCATTCTGACAGTTTTATATCTGCCTTGACAACTCTCCTATGGTCCTTATTGTGGCACCAGTGATAGCATATAATATGTATAGAATCTGAATTGTTTGCATTTTCATCCAAGTGTAAAAGAATACATTTGTTCATTATATTGATAGCCAAGGATAGCAGTGGAAAAATCTAAATGTGAGTGTGGGTGTATGTAGTCTTCCAGTTGTGTTCTCTGACTGTGGAAATTTTAACCACCTTTTCAGAATAATTTGACACAGTATTATTTTTGCCATTCATACTGTCACTGGGCAAATTTTTTTGTAGTTAGCATTAAGCAACAATTTTCAATGAAGGTTCTTCAGGTTTTTCCTCTTCAGATTTAAAAATCTCTATGTTCTCAGTATTATTTCATATAACCTGATCCAAGAAGGTGTAAACCTCAAAATATCAGTCTTTTAAAAGTGATTTCCTTGTCACAAAGGGAAATTATTTCTTCTCAGAGTCCTACATCAATTTGTAATATTAAGGGGTTTTCAGTAAGAAGTGATATCTTCTGTTTCTCATCACTGCTTCCCAATTTATCAAGAAATAATACTGGCACACAATAACATTCATATCTTCAGTTCATTTCTAATATAATTATGGTTTACCTGCATTCATGGTCAGTGTTGTTTATGCCAAAGTGTTTCCAGCACTAGGTTTTTGTTTTCTAATTTGTTTGGTATGTTTTGCCTTCTTTTAGCTACTGATCATTGTAATAATTTAAATTTAAGTTTTTAGGCTAATATGGAATTTCTAAAGTAATATTGTGTTCACCAATTTAAATATATTACAGCTTGAATTAAAATGATGATTATCAGCTTTATTTACAAAGAGGTAGAAAGAATGAAAGTGGAAAAATATAAAGAGATGGATTCTACTAAGCCTACCTTACCAGCCCTTCCTTCTGAGAAGCCAAGCTCAGAGCTTCCCCAAGACTCTGTCTCAATGTGAATTTTGAGGTATCTTCAGCCAAGGTTCTACAAATGGAGCTTCTTCCAAAGCTAAGGCAGGAATCTCTGGAACCAATCTCTTCAAAAGCCAGGAAAGGATGACCAGCTACTCACCCAGCAAGCCAATGCAGAATCCAGGGAAAGAGTCTCCTCCTTCAGTACAGCTCACCGATGCAGAGTCTCCAAAGATGGACTCTAAAGGAGAAGTTCAAAGGAGAAGTCCCTTGGACAGTAAGTTCAGGACTTTTTATAGTCCTTTTCCCATGTCCCTTCCTGTCCCTTCCCTACTTCATGGGAACCAATCACAGTCTCAATTTGCATAGCACTGCCTTGGGGCAGTGGCCTTTGGAGTTGTCACCCACTCTAGCAAGTGATTTGTGAACTCTCATAATTAGTGACTGGTAAGGTGCTAAGTAGGGGCACTTAAGTTTTTGACTGATTAACTTAAAAGTTGCTGATTGATAGAAAGAGTTTGATTCACTCTTCACACCATGGAGGTGCATCACTCATGCTAATTAATGTCCTCTCTGTCTCTCTGATTGTCCCAACACAACAGAGTAGAGCCTGGATATATCTCTAGATACTTTATTTGATTCTTACCAGCAATTACATTACAGTGATTTTTAATGCTATGCTTTATCATTGCTTTCTCATGTTCAGGGTTCTGCATACTGCTGCACATTTTGCCAAGATGTCAGAGTTCCTGTCATGCCCTCAAACCTTCTGTGGTGATCTTAAGTCACACAGAGACTTCCTGTATATTACTCTGACCAGCAATTCCCAATTTCCCCATTACCTCCAACCCCTTCACAACAAAGATAACATTGTGGGCTATTATAGGGCTATTGTTATTATTCACTAAAAACATCTTGTTTATAATTCCAGTACAGAAAGAACCAATCAATAGACATTAATTAAGCACCTACTCTGTGCCAAGCACTGGGGATACAAAAAAGAAACAAAAGACATTCCCTGCTCTCAAGGAGATTACAATTTAATGGTGGATGCAACATGTAAGAAAATGTATACAAAGCAGACTAAACACAAGATAATAAGAAATAATTAATAGAGGCAGGGTGTTAGATAGATAATATGGATAAATGTACCTTAATCAAAAAAATGTTGGGGCAGCTAGGTGGTTCAGTGGATTGAGAGCCAGGCCCAGAGAAAGGATCCTGGTCTTGGGTTCAAATTTGACCTTAGACATTTCCTGAAAAATCACTTACTCCCCATTGCCTAGCCTTTATCATTCTTCTGCCTTGGAACCAATACACAGTATTGATTCCCAGAGAGAAGGTAAGGGTTTAAAAAAAGTTTACATGTACTTGATGCCATCTACCAGGTCTCTACAGGGTGAATGGTTTTTGGTCCATACAGTTGGACATATGTGATATGCAAGAACATATTGGAGTTCCTAGTATTGGCTTTTATGAGTCCATTGTTAAATTTCCAGTGTGAGCATTTACACGTTGGAAATAAGCAAATTTAAGAAAGAAAGGGAGAAAATGTTATCAATGTAGATGCAATGTAAAAGTGTGCTATGTGCAAATTTTACCAAAGAGCTGACCCCAAAGAGCTTGTTGTTAAGCATTTACCAGGATACGTCTAGTGATATATTAAAAATATTTTTCTTAAATTTTTTATGGATCATTGTTTATTCAGAACAATATGGTGTATAACACTTTTTTGTGTGATACCACTTTCCGTCTAGTGTAGTTGTTGACTTGTCAGGGATATTTGGGGACTTATACTTTAAATATGGGTTCTGTTGTCCATTAGTGTACAAAAACTATTAAGATTATGGTCTATAATTCTAGCCACCTGAGCCTCTTTTTAGGCATATGGTAGGAGCTAAATGTTTGCAACATGCAATGAGATACTGGACAGACTGGAGTATTTTATTTCATAATGATCGTTTCAGAAGAAATTCAAGACCCCATATGCAAAACCTTTTGGTAATTTTTTTGTTTTAAAAAACCTGGTCCTGATTACTATTATTTATTGATCTCATTTTTAAAAATTGAGTTTAGACAGAAGTGGTCCTGGGACAAATGTTTGTGCTAGTTATTCTTTCATATTCAGTGTTCTGTCCACTACTACACAGACAGATAAAAGAAAAGGATTTTGTAAATGTTTGGGTGTAAATCCATATTCTGTAGGATCATTGGAAACATATTTTGGACAATTTCAGTAGCAAAAAGGATAATAGATGTCATCCTATACCATGATGGTGAACCTATGGCATGCATGCCAAAGATGGCACTCAGAGGCCTCTGTGGGCACACATGCCATCCATGGTAGAGTTAGTTACTAGAAAGACAGAGGGACTCCAATAGAGCTGCTCCCTTCCCCCTCTCCATTGCACCTTCCTGTCCCTCTGCACTTACTCCTTCCCCTGAGTGGAGTGTTCAGGCCATTATCCTCCTGAACACTCCACTCAGGGGAGGGTGTGGCACATAGTCTGGGGAAGGGACATAGCACATGGTCTCTAAAATTTTACCATCACTGTCCAATAACAATATAGTCTTAATTTCTTCCTAGGTCTCCAATTTTGAAAGCCTTTTATTATATAGAATATGATATGAGGCAATCTTAATTTTTTGAGGAAATTTTTTAAATATTTATTTTAAATTTTAAATTTATTTTTATTTGGTCAATTTCAAACATTAGGATTTGGTTACAAAAATCATATTATATTCCTCCATCTCCACCCCCCCCCCTTCCCATAGCCAAGGCACAATTGTACTGGGTATTACATGTGACCTTGATCAGAACCTATTTCCATGTTGTTGATGTTTGCATTAGGATATTCATTTAGGGTCTATGTTCCCAATCATATCCCCTTGACCCACATAATCAAGCTGTTGTTTTTCTTCTGTGTTTCTACTCCCACAGTTTTTCCTCTGAATGTAAATAGTGTTCTTTCTCATAGATCCTTCCAAGGTGTTCAGGATCCTGGCATTGACACTAATGGAGAAGTCCATTACATTTAATTGTACCACAGTGTATCAGTCTCTGTGTACAATGTTCTCATGCTTCTGCTCCTTTCACTTTGAATCACTTCCTAGAGGTTGTTCCAGTCTTCATGGAATTCCTCCACTTTATTATTCCTTTTAGCACAATAGTATTCCATCCCCAACATAGACCACAATTTGTTCAGCCATTCTCCAATTGAAGGGCATCCCCTCATTTTCCAATTTTTTGCCACCACAAAGAGTGCAGCTATGAATATTCTTGTACAAGTAATTTTCCTTATTATCTCTTTGGGGTACAAACCCAGCAGTGGCATGGCTGGATCAAAGGGCAGACAGTCTTTTAGTACCCTTTGGGCATAGTTCCAACTTTCCCTCCAGAATGGTTGAATCACAACTCCACCAAAAATGCATTAATGTCCCAACTTTGCCACATCCCCTCCAGCATTCATTACTTTCCATAGCTGCCATGTTAGCCAATCTGCTAGGTATGAGATGAAACCTCAGAGTTGTTTTGATTTGCTTCTCTCTGATTATAAGAGATTTAGAACACTTTTTCATATCCTTATTAATAGTTTTGATTTCTTTAACTGAAAATTACCTATTGATGTCCCTTATCCATTTATCATTTGGAGAATGGTTTGATTTTTTTTGTTCAATTGATTTAGCTCTTTGTAAATTTGAGTAATTAGACCTGTGTCAGAGGTTTTTGTTATGAAGATTGTTATTTGTTACTTCCCTTGTAATTTTGGTTAAATTGGTTTTGTTTATACAAAAACTTTTTATTTTGATGTAATCAAAATTATTGATTTTACATTTTGTGATTTTTTCTAAGTCTTGCTTGGTTTTAAAATCTTTCCTTTCCCAAAGATCTGGCATGTATACTATTCAGTGTTCACCTAATTTACTTATAGTTTCTTTCTTTATGTTCAAGTCATTCACCCATTCTGAGTTTATCTTGGTGTAGGGTGTGAGGTGTTGATTCAAACCTACTCTCTCACATATTGTTTTCTAATTTTTCCCAGCAGTTTTTTATCAAATAGTGGATTTTTGTCCCCAAAGCTGGGATCTTTGGGTTGAACATAGACTGTCTTGATGAGGTCACTTACCCCAACTCTATTCCACTGATCCTCCTTTCTGTCTCTTAGCCAGTACCATATTGGGTTTTTTTTTTTACCTTCCATATTAGAGTCAATATTGTGTATTGGCTTCAAGGCAGAAGAGTGACAAGGGCTAGGCAATGAGGGTCAAATGACTTGCCCAGGGTTACACAACTGGGAAGTGTCTGAGTCCAGATTTGAACCTAGGACCTCCCATCTCTAGGCCTGGCTCTCAGTTTACCGAACTACCCAGTACTCCCCACCATATTGTTTTGATGACCACTACTTTATAGTATAGTTTGAAATTTGGTACTCTAAGACCACCTTCCTTTGCATTTTTTTTCATTATTTCCCTGGATATACTTGATCATTTGTTCTTCCAAATGAACTTTGTTATGTTTTTATCTAATTCAGTAAAAAAAAAGTTTTTTTGGTAGTTTGATGGGTATGGCACTAAATAAGTAAATAAGTTTGGGTAGGATGGTCATTTTTATTATGTTAGCTCGTCGTACCCATGAGCAGTTAATATTTTTCCGATTGTTTAGATCTTGTTTTATTTGTGTTGAAAGTGTTTTGTAGTTGTGTTCATATAGTTCCTGTGTTTTCCTTGGCAGATAGATTCCTAAGTTTTTTATATTGTCTAGAGTGATTTTAAATGGAATTTCTCTTTCTAATTCTTTGTGCTGAGAATGTTGGAGATATATAGAAATGCTGATGACTTATGTGGGTTTATTTTGTATCCTGCAACTTTGGTAAAGTTCTTGATTATTTCCTCTAGCTTTTTAGTTGATTCTCTAGGATTCTTTAAATAGACCATCATATCATCTGAAAAGAGTGATAGCGTGGTCTCCTCATTGACAATTTTAATACCTTCAATTTCTTTTTCTTCTCTAATTGCTACTGCTACTGTTTCTAGTACAATGTTAAATAATAGAGGTGATAATTTGCATCCTTGTTTCACTCCTGATCTTATTGGGAATGCATCTAGTTTATCCCCATTGCAGATGATGTTGGCTGATGGTTTTAGATATATAGTACTGTTAAATATTTTTAGGAAAGGTCCTTCTATTCCTATACTTTCTAGTGTTTTCAATACGAATGAGTGTTGTATTTTGTCAAAGGCTTTTTCTGAGTCTATTGAGATAATCATGTGATTTTTGTTGGTTTGCATGTTGATATGGCCAATTCTGTGGATTGTTTTCCTAATATTGAACCATCCTTGCATTCCTGGTATGAATTCCTTGATCATAGTGAATAACCTCATGATGACTTGCTGGAGTCTTTTTGCTAGTATCCTATTTAAGATTTTTGCATCTATGTTCATTAAGGAGATTGGTCTATAGTTTTCTTTCTCCATTTTTGACCTGCCTGGCTTTTGCAATCAGCACCATATTTGTGTCATAAAAATAATTTAGTAGAACTCCTTCTTTGCTTATTATGTCAAATAGTTTGTATTGTATTGGGATTAGCTGTTCTTTGAATGTTTGATAGAATTCACTTGTGAATCCATCAGGCCCTGGGGAATTTTTCTTAGGGAGTTCTTTGATGGACTGTTCAATTTCTTTTTCTTATATGGCATTATTTAACAATTCTATTCATTCTTCTGTTAATCTAGGCAATTCATATTTTTTGTAAATATTTATCCATATCACCTAGATTGGCATATTTATTGCCATATAATTGGTCATAATAGTTTTTAATGATTGCCTTAATTTCCTCTTCATTAGAGGTGAGGTCTCCCTTTTGTCTATGATACTGTTAATTTGGTTTTCTTCTTTCCTTTTTTAATTAGATTGACCAGTACTTTGTCTATTTTGTTTGTTTTTTCCCCCAAAATTTCAGCTTCTAGTCTTATTTACTAGGTCAATAGTTCTTTGACTTTCAATTTTATTAATTTCTCCTTTCAATTTTAGGATCACTAATTTAGTCTTCATTTGAGGATTTTTAATTTGTTCACTTTCTAGTTGTTTTTTTTTTTAATTTGAATGCCCAATTCATTGACCTCTGCACTCCCTTATTTGTTAATATATGAACTCAAGGATATAAACTTCCCCCTGAATACTGCTTT
Source organism: Monodelphis domestica (assembly GCF_027887165.1). Lineage (NCBI taxonomy): Eukaryota > Metazoa > Chordata > Mammalia > Didelphimorphia > Didelphidae > Monodelphis > Monodelphis domestica. The sequence goes on along the minus strand of NC_077232.1, from coordinate 299,287,553 downwards.
GGCTGCTTCCCATAAAGTTTGAAGGGATGTCTCATCATTGTAATTTTCTTCAATGAAATTATTCATTGTTTCTATGATTTTGGAGAATCATATTATTTAATTAATATTATTTAATTTCCAATTATTTTTTTATTTGGCTCTCCATGTACCCTTACTGATCATTATTTTTATTGGCTTATGATCTGAGAAGGTTGAATTTATTATTTCTGCTTTTCTGCATTTGTATGCCATGTTTTTGTGACCTAGTATTTGGTCAATCTTTGTGAATATACCATGTGCTCCTGAAAAGAAGGTGTATTCCTTTTTGTACCAATTTATTTTTTTCCATATATCTACTAACTCTAATTTTTCTAAGATTTCATTCACATCTTTTACCACTTTCTTATTTCTTGATTTGATTTCTCAAAATTTTGATAGTGGTATGTTCAGGTCTCCTACTAGTATAGCTTTACTATCAATTTTCTCCTTCAATTCCTCTAGTTTCTCCTTTAGAAATTTGGATGCTATACCATTTGGTGCATACATGTTGATTACTGATATTTCCTCACTGTTTATACTCCCTTTTATCAGGATGTATTTACCTTCCCTATCCCTTTTAATCAGATCTATTTTTACTTTGGCTTTGTCAGATATTATGATTGCAACTCCTGCCTTCTTTCTACCAGTTGAGGCCCAATAGGTCTTGCTCCAACCTTTAATTCTGACCTTGTAAGTATCTACCTGCATCAGGTGTGTTTCTTGCAGACAACATATGGTAGGATTTTGGATTCTTATCCACTCTCCTATTCATCTGCGTTTTATGGGTGAGTTCATCTCATTCACGTTCAAAGTTACGATTGTCACTTGTGAATTCCCTAGCATTTTGATATCCTCTCCTAGTTCTGTGCCTTCTTCTTTTGCTATATCCTTTTAAACCAGTGGTGTACCTATTCCCCTCCCTTAATATGCTTCCCTTTCTGACCCCTCCCTTTTTGTTCCCTTCTTGTTTTTTTAGGGTCTGTTAAGTTTCCTCCTCCCTCTCCTTCCCTCCCTTTTTGTACTCCCCCCAACCCCCTTAGTTTGCCCTTCTCTGTTACCTCCATTACCCTGTATGATAAGATAGAATTCAAGACCTCAATGGATCTAGATTACCTATTAACACTCTCTTCCTCTCCTTCTTATAAGAGTATTCTTCTCCCCTTCCCATGTGTATCTTTGTGGGATAAATATTATCCTATTTATTTTATTTCTTCAAGTATCTCTTGGTGCCATCTTCAATTCTCCCCTCCATTTTTATTGTTTTGCATATCATCTTATAGCACTTATTACCCCAATCTCTTCCTGTGAATGATTCTTCTAATTACTATGGTAGTGAATATAATTTTGAGAGTTACAAATAACATATCCCCATATATTAATAAATATGATTTGATCTAATTGTAGTCCTTAAAGAATAAAGTTTGAATAATAAAACATTACCCCCCCCCCTTTCCCCTCTCTTTCTTATTTACCTTATCATTTTCTCTTGATCTTTGTGTTTGGATATCAGATTTTCCACTTAGTTCTGGTCTTTACTTTACAAATACTTGGAAATCTTCTATTTTGTTGAATGCCCATGCTTTCCACAAAAGTATATAGTCAGTTTTGATACATAGGTGATCCTTGGTTTAAGACCCAATTCTCTTGCCTTTCTGAATATCACGTTCCAAGCCTTTCTGTCCTTTAGTGTGGAAGCTGCCAGGTCTTGTGTGATCCTGATTGGTGCTCCTTGGTATCTGAATTGTCTCTTTTTGGCTTCTTGTAGAATTTTCTCCTTAGCTTGAAATCTCTGGAATTTGGCAATTACATTCCTGGTAGTTGTCTTTTGTGGATTTAGTGTAGAGGGTGTTCTGTGAACTCTTTCAATATCTATTTTGTCCTCTTGTTCAAGAAAATTGGGGAAGTTTTCTTGGATGATTTCTTGTAGTATGATATCAAGATTTTCTTTATTTCTGGCTTTTCAGGTTGACCAATGATTCTCAAATTGTCTCTCCTTTCTCTGTTTTCCTGATTTGTCATCTTCTCATTGAGATATTTTATGTTTTCTTCATTTTGTCAGTCTTTTGACTTTGCTTTATTAATTCTTGCTGTTTTTCAAGATCATTGTCTTCCAGTTGCCTAATTCTGGTCTTTATAGACTGGTTTTCCTTTTCAGTTTGTTCTATCCTGTTTTCCGTGGCATCCAGTTGTTTCTCCAATTGGGAGTTCTTGTCCTTTAAACTATTATTTTCTCTTTGAACTATTTCCCACTTTTCTTACCAGAAGTCTTCCATCTTTTTTATAAGCTCCAATTTGAATTCTTCCAGAGCTTGTGGACAATTTCCATTTTTTTTGGAACGTTTTGGTGCATTCATTTGAATTTCCTCTTCTATTTACTCTGTGGCCTGGGTTTTTCCTCTCTAAAAATTTTCCAGGGTCAGTCCCTTCTTCTTGTTTTTCTTGCTGGATGGAGGTTGTTTTTCCTGGGCACAATTTGCCACCACTGTGGTGGTTTTTCCTTCCCTTTTTAGTCAGAAATCTGAGTGATATGGGCAGGCTCTCTGTGTATGGAGTTAAGGAGCAAGAATTTTTCCTGAGGTAAGGTCTGGAGTCTTTGCAGCTTCTGCCGTTTGCTGCCCTTCTCTGTGCTATCTTTCCATGAGCTCCCATGGTCTGCACTCTTCAGCCTGCTGGGGTTTCAGGTCTTTCTGCTCTCAGGGGTAAGTATTTGGTGGTCTTAGTTAGATTACGAGGACCTAGATGTGCCCCTCACTCACTCTAGAGCCCCTTATTTCTTTTCAAAACTTGAAAGTGATAGGAATTGATGATATTAGTTTTACTAATTTCCTCTCATGTAACTATTCTCAAGTTTCTTATATAAATGGCATGCATATTTTTTGAACAGCTCTCTATTGACTTGCAAAGGCTCATGCATTATATTTACAGGTTTCCCCCAGTGTTTTTTTTATTTTTTTAATTAATTTTTCCTCCCAGATTACATGCTGATACAATTTTCAGTAATCATTTTCTGACATTTGGCAATCCAGATTCTCTCCTTCTCTTTCATTCCTTCTCCTCCCCAAGATGGTGTGAATCTTAAAATTTCTCAGACTTGTGAATCTTAAAAAATTCTCAGACTCTACCTTAGAACATTTTTGGTTAAGGCTGCTATACCCTGATTTTTCAATGAAGGTATTTAGTCAGGAATGTAGGTGGGAATTCTAACATTACTCCACCCATACTTAAGCATACTTTAGAGGAAGATAAAGTTTTAAAACTCCTTACTGAACAATGAAAAGTACTTAACCCATACTTAAAGTAAAGCTAAAACCCTTAAGCTGGGTCTATTTTTAGATCTAATACAAAAAGATGCTAAGTACCTATGAAGGTCCAATTAATCACTAAAAGTTCAAGTAAGCTTAGCAAGAGGTGTGAGGTTTTAGTCTACCCAGAGAAGGTAGTGAATTAAGGTGTGAATTAAGAATGATCAGTCCTGTGAAAATGTCTACTAGATGTGAAAACTTGGGGGAGGTGACATAGGAGAAAATTCTCTTTAAAAGGAGGCCACAAGGCTTCTGAATGGGGAATTCAGCTTTGGAGCTGAATTGGAGACTGGTCTCTCTCTCAGTGGCTGAACTTAGTTGAGCTTCCTGAGCTAAACTGGAGGGTCTCTCTGAACACTAGAATCTTGCTTGGGACAAATCTTGTGGTGAGTGGATTAAAGACTGACTGGCCTCTCTTAAAGCTCAGGCCTAGGCCAATGGCCTAGGCCCCTTTTCCCATTATTTCCTCTTACTCTCTCTCTCTCCCTTTCCTTAATTCCTTATTTTTATTAATTAAAATCTCCATAAAAACCCAGCTGACTTGGGTATTTCATATTTGGGAAATTTTCCCATGGCGACCACTTTATTTTTAATATAAAATCAAATCACAAAAATTATCTTTACAGTTTTGGCAATTCAAAGTCTTGAAACCATATTTTTGCAGTCACAGCTTATGGCAACCACTCTTTTATCTGTAACAATGGCATGTAATATGATATAGTTTGTATGTGTGTTATAATACATGTTTCCATATTCATTATGTTGTGAAAAAAGACACATATTTACAATAGTAAAAAATTCATGAAGGAAATACAGTGGAAAATGGCATGCTTCAATTTGCATTCAGACTCCTATAGCAATAGAGACCTTTTTCTGTTATGAGTCATTCCCTTGGAGTTGTCTTGGATCCCCAAATCCAAAAAATAAAATATTTTTTTAAAAATTGGAACTGCCCATGGATACATAGAAGGCAAATGGGAAAATCCATTAGTTAATGAAGACTATAATATATACTGCCTGTTTTCAAATTTTTCTATGTACAATTGTTTGGCTACTTGGATTCATACTATTGAACTCAAAAAGATCACCAGTCTAAATATGCCAATCTCCATTTTCAAAATTATTTGAAGTATAGTTCATGATCTCATCATCAAGTTTCATTAGGTTTGGTTAATTTCTGTTATTTGCATTAAGCAGAGTTTTTAAATGACATTAAGTTCTTCAAGGTCATCAAATCTAGGCTAAAGTCTTTTTTTAAACTACCCTACATTATTTTTTTTAAACCCTTGCCTTCCATCTTGGAGTCAATACTGTGTATTGGCTCCAAGGCAGAAGAGTGATAAGGGCTAGGCAATGGGGATTAAGTGACTTGCCCAGGGTCACACAGCTGGGAAATGTCTGAGGTCAGATTATTTGAACCTAGGACCTCCCATCTCTAGGCCTGACTCTCAATCCACTGAGCTACCCAGCTGCCTCTTACATTATTTTGTGACTAAAAGTCACTACAAAAGAATTTTTTCATCCATGGTAATGACCAAAGAATAGTGATAATGATGAGTCAGAAAAAAAATCAGGTGAAATAAACAGAATCAGAAGAATATTATACAAAGTAACAGTAATATTATACTATGATCAACTGTGTGCCATTCTTAAGAAAATTCAAACTACCAATGTAGTTATAATAACAGTTCCTTAATCAAGGCAGTTAGATTAATTTGGGAAGACACATAGAACTATCATCCTGGGACTTCTGCTGAACTATAGAAGATGGGGTATTTATATAGATTTTAGAAAAAAAGAGAACCAACTGTTGGATTATTTGAGTTCACTGAAGCCTGGGAAAAAGACAACAGCCAATGCCTAAGTGGCTGGGAATAGCTTACATGCAATAGCCAGAGGATGGGTTGATTGGACAAGTACTTACAGTTGATTGCAGATACTTTAGAACTTATTGTCTTCTGTGAACTCAGTCCTGGGGATGGGGGAAAGGCAAATCCAATTAATAGTAAATTCGATCCTTGTCTGTCTTTTGTTTTAACTCTTTAGTAGCAGTCTAGGAAACAAATCAATCTGGAAAATTTTTGAAGACAATGTTGTCATATGAATGACTTAGTATTCTGATTAATACAAAGATTCAACACAATTCTGAGGGACTTATGATGAAAAATTATATCCATCTCCATAAATAATGGAGTCAAAGTCCAGATTAAAGCTTATTTCTTTATTTTATTTTTTTTCAACATGGCTAATATGGAAATATATTTTGCATGATTTCACATGTATAATTGATATCACATTTCTTGCCTTCTTGATGAGGAGGGAAGTGAACAGACAACTCAAAGTTTTAAAAAAAGAATGTTGAAAAATAATGAATTTTTTAAAAAAGAAAAATGTATATAGTATGTACAGATGGGGCCCTGAGGGAGATACAAGGATAAGAAAACCTTTGCAAACTCATGGGAGGAAAATTATACATGCATAGGGAAGGAGCTGAACTTATGATTTTGTTAGTTAGTTAGTGAACTCCCAAGTAAGAAAAAAATTCATCTCTCAATGCAATTAGGTATTTTCTCTTCAACTTACAGTCTTGAAGAGTTGTTTAGAAGGGCAGTTCTTAAAGTATGGTCCTTGGCTTCTTGAGGGTCAGCAAGGTTCCCTAGGGTCAATACAATTTCCATAACAATACTAGGACTTTATTTATTGATTAAAGTATTCCTCATTTTTCCAAGTACATATCTGTGAGGCCAGATTTTCTTCATATATTTCAACCAAAACAATATAACATAACAGATTGAATACAGAAGCAGATATTAGAATCCAGCTGTCTTCCTTTAAACCAGACTTTAAAGAAATTTCCCCAAATGTGTAAAATACCACTGTTCTCACTGTTTTTGTTTTAGAAAACATAGTTAAATTTCATAAAAATATATGCTTTATATTAACATGTAACAGGTTTATTATTGTCATTTTAAAATGATTTAATAAATATGTTGTAAGAATTAAATTAGGTTTGACTGAATATGAGAATTATAAAAGTAGTCGACATTTATAAAATGTTATCCCCTAAGGCAAAATGACTGTTAGCAGCTATTATTTTTAACAAGATTGAGATAATGAAAGTGGGAAATATAGGAAGGAGACAGAGCCTTGACTAGCTTACCATCCAGTGAAGTCTGGCTTAGCTCCCAGCAGGGGCTCTCTGAAGTCCTAATCTCCACATGGAAGTCCCTGTGGTGTCTTCTGCCAGAAATCCCAATGGTGTCTTCAGCCAGAGTTCCACCAATGCAGAATGACTTCAAGGAAAAGTATGTCTCTTCAGCTCTATTCCTTGAAGCAGAATCCAAGGGAAGAGTCTCTCCAAAACCGAAGGAAGGAAAAAAGACCAGACCATATTGGTCTCTTCTTTTATACTCCTTTTTTCCATGTCATTTCCTGTCTTTCCCCATCTTCACAGAAACCAATTATAGTCTTTCAACTTGTCTAGCAGTGCCCTTTGGAGGTGAGAGTTTTCTCTAGTAAATGACTTGTGAATTATTTTGAGTTCTTAATTTGATCAACTAAAAATAGACAAAGGGAAAGTTAATTCTATCTTCACAATGTTTTAAAAATCAGAATGAAATTCAAAATCCTCATGTTTACCCTTACTACCTTTGTAACAGATACAAACCATTTATCCTCTCTAGTTCTCAGTTTCCTCACCTGTAAGAAGAAGGTTTGATTTCCAGGTTCCTTTCTAGCTCTAAATATGATCCCAGAGTGATCCCAGAGCATCTGACATTACTACCCAAGAGCCATGATTTAGGTGGGGGAAAAAGTATTCTAATACTGAACCATCATGTATTCTAATATTTGGAGCCATTGTTATACACAGATGCCACTTAAATAGTTTAAATTTTGTATTGAATCAATAAGCAAATGAATGAAACAAGCATTCATTAGGTATTTATTATGTTTTAAACACCGTGCTAAGCACTGGAAATACAGATGTAAAATAAGCATAGTTCCTGTCCACAAGGAGCTTATATTCTAGTGGAGAAGAGAGGGTATAAAGGGGAATGATTGTTAGAGAATATTGCTTTCATCTGAAAAGTTACTGAGCTATGGGGGAGCAGACAAATACTTCCAGTTCCTCCAGGAACAGTGACTCAGTTAATTTGATCATAGAACTAACTAGAAAGAGTCGCAAAGTAGATGGTGAGGTGGAAACAGCCAGGAAGTAGGAAGTCAAATGAAGCAGGAGGACTTTACTGGGATAGTGATTGGGGAAAAGCAACCATCCTAGTAGAAGTATGTAAAATCATTAAAGAACAACTGATAACTATAGTGACTTCATCAGTGATAAATACTGATAAAGATTGGTGGTGGAGATAGGGGAAGGTTTCAAATTTTATAAAAATGAAATATAAATAAAAGAAAGCCCATAGGTCAGTAAGGATTTTTTCCCTTTTTTTATAGATAGACCTGTAATTTTTCTTTTTTTCCCCAACAAGAATAAGATTTGTTGTTTTGTTTTTTTTAATCGTCCTTCCTTCCATTCTTAAAAAAGAGGGAAAGCAATAAAAACAGGAAATTGGCTGCCATTTTCCCACCTCTCCCCACAAAACCCCTCCCTCCACACAGAGGAGTTCACGACTGCCCTCATGAGCATCAGTTCCTTGGGGGCCTGCCACAGGCCATGTTGTGTATAATTTCAATTTTATTGGATAGAGATGTGTGAGATGTGGAGGGAGGATTGACTCTTATGAAAAGCTTCAGCTTTCTTCCTTTCTCTAACATTCCCCTCCCTCCAGGCCCTTCTATAGGAGGAGTCATCTCAACAACATCTACCTTTCCAAAGTGGGAGATAACTGAAATAAATCTGAGGAAGCTGGGGAATGGGAGACTGCAAGATGGCTAGAGGGAAGGGGGAAGAAGAGATATACACTGAGTTCTGGAATTCCAAATGGGTGTGTATCTGTGTTTTGAAGCATATGGTGTCTGAAAGAACTGAGCTGGTCAATCCTTGAAGAGGGCTTCCAGGGTAGACAAGAGAACATAAAGTCCAATGTCAGCCTTTTGGATAAACATGTAATTTCATTAGTGTTAGAGACTTCTGTAATAGAATCACCTCCCTTCAAAGATGCCGGTTGTAAAGTCTGTAATTTAGTTTTAGTGGGTTGCCTGGGGCACTGTCAGTATCGCTGTTCTCCCTATGGTTGTATTTCCTTCATTTTCCCATTTTCTGTGCCTTTATACACACACACACACAGACACACACACACATATGCAATCACATACACAACATTCATTATGTATTTAAACATTCTTTAAAAACAAATTGAAGTTGTGAATTCTTTTCCGGGCTTCAGCCCCACCCTTACCCATTGAAAAGGCAAGAAATGTGATATCTGTTGTACATGTGAAATCATGAAAACATATTCCCATATTAGCCATGTTGCAAAAAAATGCAAGAAAAGTAAATAAAGTTTTAAAAGAATAGGCTTCAAGCATTCAGACTCTGTTAGTTCTTTGTCTGGAAGTAGATAACATTTTTCTTTTGAAGTTCTTTGGAATTGTCTTGGATCATTGTATTGATCGGAATAGCTAAGTCATTCACAGTTGATCATTTTACATAACAGTAATATTGATTACTGTTACTGTGCACAATGTTCTCCTGGTTGTACTAAGGAATAAGAGGCAAGAGGTTTTTCTGAAGAAATGGTGACATCTCACTGAAGTGGCCATTAGTCATGAATGGCTTGGGGCCCCATCTTCCCTAGAACAAATAAATACTAGGAATGAATTCCCATTTTAGGATTTTTTTAAATGACAACTTTAATTTTGTTTTCTTGCCTTTTCTCAACATTGTAGGGATTACATATACTATATGTGAAAAAATCTCAATGAGACTTCAAATAAAGGTCAGCAATTACTAAGGAAACAATGAATCCCCAAATGAGTTTATCACTTACTTTGGAACTTCCTTCTCTTGACTCCCTCAAAATCTCTGATATTGACAGTCATTAAGTTGCTTGCCATGTCCTAGAAAGATAGAAATGAAAAGACAAAACCAAATATTCCTTGTCTTCAAGGAGCTGACATCTCCTATCATTGTTTGCAATCTTTTCCAGATTAGTGTAAGAAAGAAATGCTGCTGTGCTCCAGCTTCATCTGTACCCTCTTTCTTTTTTGTTTGGTGCTTATGTCTCCTCTGTTCCAAACCCACAAGACTTTAAAGATATACTATATATACAATATACTATATATATACAATAACTATAAAAACAACAATAACAACAACCAAATCTCCCCAAGTCTTTTGGCTATCAAAATTCTCATCTAAAAATAACATTTTTAAAGACTTAAAATATAAATGAATCAAAAACATGTGGATTAAATTTCCTTCAGAATACCGCTGGGCTTTAAGACTGAGGAGGAAAAAGCTTGCAAAATGAGTTAAATCAAGTTTTGCCAAAAATGAAACATTTGAAAAATTATTTGAGATCTTTTGCTGATCCCCAGGTGCTCATGGAGGTTTCCTTTCTTTATATGAAAAGTACTTAATTCTGGAAATTCAACTTAGATTATTTTTAAAGCATATTCATCAGCCCTCCAATTGGCTTATCTCATCCACCAGACCAAATGAATACCAGGAATGAATTCCCATTTTAAGCTTTTTAAAAAAATGATATCCTTCTTTACATTTTGTTGCCTTTCTTCTCTATGGTGGAGATCACACACACTAGGTAAGAAGAGAATGTTATGAGGCAAATGAGATTTCATGAGACCATCCTGGGCAAAGACTCAATAATGTAGCCTTTTGGAAAATTGAACAAGAACTGATCTGTCTCCCTGACTTCCTTATTCCAACCATGGTATCAAATCAAATTGACAAGCATTGATGGAACATCTATTCCATGTCTATTGATAAAACAAAGGGTAAAAAGAATCTCTGCCCTCAAGGAACTTATATTTTAATGGGAGAGACAATGTGTAAAGAGCTATGTTCAAATAAGATAAACAGGATCAATTAGAGATTTGTTGGTTGGTATCTTTCATACTGGAAGAATACCAAAATGACAGCCCTGTGTCAAGGCCAATATGTGGGGTGTCCAACTGTGGCTCATCAAACCAATATGTGGTTGGTAGACTCTATCACAGATTGGGCACAAATAGTTCAATGAACATTTGGGATAGAGATGTTTCTAAATTCGCACATATCACTTTCTTTAAGCTACTACAATTCTGCTTTGCTCATAGAGCATGGAGCCTTCTTTGATGCAGGCATACCATGCTAGAAAGTCTTGTGCCAATGTCTCCCATATTTAATGACTGATACCAAAGTTCTTCAGAGAGTCTTTTAGAGTGTCCTTGTATTGCTTCTTCTGACTTTTGCATAAGCTCTTGCCTTGTGTGAGTGCCCCATAAAATAATCTTTTAGGCAAACTTGAGTTTGGCAGTTGACCAATATGGTCAGTGCATTGGAATTGTGTTCTCTGCAATAGAATTTGATTGCTTAGCAGTTCAGCACAACAAAGCTCAGTGTCCAGTACCTTATCTTGCCAAATGTCTGAAGAATCTTGCTAAGATATATCAAATGGAAGCAATTGAATTTCCTGGCATGGTGTTGGCATTCTGTTCATGTTTCACAGGCATACAACAATGAGGTCAGTACAATGGTTCTGTAGATCTGCAGTTTATGTGTACACTAGGCAGCCTAATACCTCTTCTTTCCCACACTTTCCTTCAGAGCCTCTCAAATAGTGAGCTAGCTCTGGCAATGTGTGTGTCACCTGATCCGATTACATGTAAAGAGCTATGTACAAACAAGATACAGGTCGGATATATTGAAGACAATTATACTGGACATATACAGTGGCATTAAGGGGGACCACAAAAATCTTTTTGTAGAAGATAAGACTTTATTTGACATAAAAGAAGTCAAAGGAGCCAGACCATGAAGATAAGGAAGAAAAGAGTTCTAGATGCAGAGTGAGAGCATAACAAGGAGAACAGTGTACAAAAGTACTGATGCATGGTGGCACAATGAAATGTAATTGACTTCTCTACTAGTAGCAATGCAATGATCCAAGACAATTCTGAGGGATTTATGAGAAAGAACACTATCCATATCCAGAGGAAGCATTGTGGGAGCAGAAACACAGAAGAAAAACAACTGCTTGATCACATGGATCTATGAGGATATGATTGGGGATGTAGACTCTAAATGATCACTCTAGTACAAATATTAATAACATGGTCTTGATAATGACACATGTAAAACCCAGTGGAACTGCTTGTTGCTATGGGAGGGGGTAGGAGGAAGGAAGGGAAAGAATATGATTCATGTAACTATGGAAAACTATTCTAAACTAAATAATTACATTAAAAAAAGAGTCCCAGTCCTGGTAGATAGTGAAAATGCTTGAACTTGTGAGATGGAGTTTCATGCCTAAGGAATATCAAGGAGACCAATATCACTGGAATTCAGGGTATATGGAAATGAGTCAAATATAAGACTGGAATGTTGGGAAAAGGCCAATTTATAAAGGAATTTAAAAGTTAAACTGAAGATATTCTGTTTAATCCTGTAGGGAATAGAAAGCTAGAAGAGTTTATTAATTAAAGGCACTGATCTAGTCTGACTTAGGTACACTGTAGGACAATAACTTTGGTCAACAGGAATGGGAATAGACTTGAAGTAGGGAGAATGACCAGAAGGTTATTTCAGTCATCTAAGTATGATGATATAGAGTCACAGCAGTGTCTGAAGAAAGAAGAGGGCATATATATGAGGGGTGCAGTGAAGGCAAACATAGGGCAGGGCAACTTGTTGGATATGAGTAAGGTGAGAGAAAATGAGAATTTAGGATGACACAAGATTCCACAATCCACAAGCTTTCATTAGTTGCCTACAATGTACTAGGTACTGAAGATTCACAGACAGAAATGAAATAGTCTTGCCCTCAAGGAACTATAGCCTTCTGCAAGCCCAACTTTGATTATCTCAATCCAGTGATGGCCAATTCATATGGTTCTTTATTTCCCAGCATGTCCAAACAGCTCAGGCATTAGCATACCATCATCTGGCCCTGCTAAGTCACTAATTTGACTTGTCTGAAACAAACCCTTAGCCTTAATCAAATCAACCCCTTTAGTGTTCTGAGACATTTAATATATACTTCTACATCTATGTCTTTACTTATGCTATTTCCTCTTCTGCTCTTACATCTGAATCTAAGTCCTTCAAGGACCTACTTTGTCCTTGTACCCCTTATTGCATAACAACAGGCCCCTGTAACAAAAAAGATCATTCATATCTTACCTCTAATACTATATATATATACATATATATATATGTGTGTGTGTGTGTGATCACAGATAAGTCAATTAACCCCTGTAATCTCAATTATAGCTTCTTTGTCTACAAAATAGAAATAAGTAATACCTGTTTATCTACTCAACAGAGTCGTGAGTCTCAATTTAAAGGGGAGAGGGAAGGAACAAGGATTTTTAAAGTGCCTACTGTGTGCCTGGTTCTGTGTGTAAATGACAATTTTAGCATTGTGACTTAAAAATCTAAATTAATTAGTCACCAGGTAAAATCCCAAATAATAAAAAACCCAAGTCAGCTGGAAACTATGGTGATTTTAATGAATACAGAGAGAAGGAATTAAGGAGAAGAGAGAGAGAGGAAAGAGTTAATTTAAACTGCTCTGGATCAGGCTGAGCCAGGAAGGAGTTAAAGGCCTTGGCCAAAGTGGCCTCCCTGAGCCTAAGGGAAAAGGAAGTCAGTCTTATCACTCACCACGAGACTATCTCAAGAAAGCTGTCTGAATGACTCCTCCAAGCTGAGTTCTGAATATCGAACTTCCGGAACTGCAGGGCAGCACTTGCCAGGTGACTGGAAAGCATGGGGCTCCTGTGGGGGCAGGGAGGAAGAGCATTTACATGGAAAGAAAGGCAGGCAGGCTGTCAGGCAGCAGCCAGCTGGGGCAGGGCAGGGCAGGGCAGGGCAGGGCCGGGAGGGCAAAAGCCTGGGCAGGGCTCTGGCCCACATGCAATGGAGGAGTGCCTAGAACCGATTACCAGACACTTTTAGCACCCTGAAAAATATAGCAATGGCTTTACTCAAAATTTTCCCTCTATGTACTTTTGTGAGACCTTATTCTCAGCCTTAAATAATATCAAAACCAACAACAACAACAACAACAACAACAACAACAACAACAACACCAGATTGACAGATGAAGTTAATAGCACTTGCTTGGGCTTGAAGTATATAAAATACCAACCTTCAATTGAAGATTTAGCCAATGAAATTCAGCAACAAAAAAGTCACTAATAGGCAGGTTAGTTAAAGAATTCCTCCTTCTCCTTACTTATCTTAGTTTATGGCACCCCAAACAAGTTAAATAATATCAAGACCAACAAAAGAAACTCACTGACAGATGAACAAAGAAGTCACTAAGCAGGTAAATTAAATAATTAGTTTTTGGTTTATTAAATACAGTCATGTATTACAATTATACATTTTTGTTATTTAAACTATAAATATCATGAAATTATGTTTCAAGTGACACACTGCCCAAGTTATGGTCATTTTTTTGGCAAATTTTGACACACCAAGCTCAAAAGGTTTCCATCACTGCTCTAGAAGGAACTCAACAATGATCATATTGAGGATTATTCATAGTTGAAAAGTGTATAAGAGTGATTGGATTTTACAAGATAAGGAGGTCCCATGTGCAGATGGAAGTTCCACAATGATACAGCTGTAAGCTATTTTTGAAGCCCAGAAGCCAAGCTATAGTAGATACTTAATAAATGTTTGTTGACTCATTTTGTTAAGAAGTAAATTAGTCTCTTAGTACTAAAATAAGCAATCAAAGAAATTCCATGAGTTCAATTCATAGAAATTCTAGGCACAAAACATGAGAAACATTGATCTAATTTAGTCAGATAATATTTTAAAGTTCTAATTTTGTTCTTGTTTGTTAGCATTTTCAAATATGTAGGTTTGATTTTATTTGATTTATAATGCATTTATTAAATGTTTACAAAGTGCAAGGAATGTGCTATTTGCTGAAGATACAAAGGAAAGAAAGTAAAATAGTCCTCTGCTCTTGGGGCTTCTATTCTATCAATCAGGGAAGACTTCACATAAAGCTAAAGAGGAATCAGAAAGTTGGGGCTTGCCTAGATCTCAGCAGCCCTATGATCAAAATTATATCTGAGTAAGAATCACCTCTAGATTTTCTCACCTGGTAGATCATCCAGTCTTTATATGAAGATCTCCAGTAGGGGTGGGACTGTGGCATGGAGTGTATTCTGTATCTTGGGGGGCAACTAGTGAATGCAGTATATACAGTACCAGGACTATAATCAGAGAGACTCATCTTCCTGAGTTCAAATGAGAACACTTCTTCATGTGCTTATTAATAGTTTTGATTTCTTTATCTGAGAACTGCCTATCCATGTCCCTTGCCCATTTATCAATTGGAGAATGGCTTGATTTTTTGTACAGTTGATTTAGCTCTTTATAAATTTGGGTAATTAACTTAGACTTAACTAGCTCTGTGACTTTAGGCAAATGACTTAATGTTTACCTCAGTTTCCTTCTCTGTAAGAGGAACTGGAGAAGGAAATGGCAAGTCACTCCAATATCTCTGCCAAGAAAATCCCAAATGGGGTCATAAAGGCTGAGGTTTATGGCAGAATTGTCTCAGTATATATTTCTCACTATTGTTTTAAACTATTACTTTCTTTTTTTTTAGCAGAATATTCAACACTTCCTTTACAGAATATATATTGTAATAAAATTGTAGTCATTTAGATTTTTGAAGATGAGAAAATAAACAAAATTTTTAAGATGAGAAATAAACAAAAATTGGTCATTGATGTCCTCTTGGTGATCTTTTTTTTTTTTTAAGGAAATTAGGGCCCTTTGCCCTGCCCAAATTTTTTTTTAATATTTTATTTGATCATTCCCAAGCATTATTCATTAAAGACATAGATCATTTTCTTTTCCTCCCCCCCACCCTCCATAGCCGACATGTAAATCCATTGGGCATTACATGTTTTCTTGATTTGAACCCATTGCTATGTTGATAATATTTGCATTAGAGTGTTCATTTAGAGTCTCTCCTCTGTCATGTCCCCATAACCGCTGTATTAAGGCAGTTGCTTTTCCTCAGTGTTTCTACTCCCACAGTTTATTCTCTGCTTATGAATGGTGTTTTTTTCTCCTAGATCCCTGCAAATTGTTCAGGGACATTACACTGCCACTAATGGAGACGTCCATTACATTCGATTATAGCACAGTGTATTAGTCTCTGTGTACAATGTTCTCCTGGTTCTGCTCCTCTCACTCTGCATCACTTCCTGGAGGTTGTTCCAGTCTCCATGGAACTCCTCCACTTTATTATTCCTTTTAGCACAGTAGTATTCCATCACCAACATATACCACAATTTGTTCAGCCATTCCCCAATTGATGGGCATCCCCTCGTTTTCCAGTTTTTGGCCACCACAAAGAGCTCAGCTATGAATATTTTTGTACAAGTCTTTTTGTCCATTATCTCTTTGGGGTACAGACCAAGCAGTGCTATGGATAGATCAAAGGGTAGATATTCTTTTGTCACCCTTTGGGCATAGTTCCAAATTGCCCTCCAGAATGGTTGGATCAGTTGACAACTCCACCAGCAATGAATTAATGTCCCTACTTCACCACATCCCCTCCAGCATTCATTACTTTCTTTTGCTATCATGTTAGCCAATCTGCTTGGTGTGAGGTGATACCTCAGAGTTGTTTTGATTTGTATCTCTCTGATTATAAGAGATTTAGAACACTTCTTCATGTGCTTATTAATAGTTTTGATTTCTTTATCTGAGAACTGACTATCCATGTCCCTTGCCCATTTATCAATTGGAGAATGGCTTGATTTTTTGTACAGTTGATTTAGCTCTTTATAAATTTGGGTAATTAAACCTTTGTCAGAGGTTTCTATGAAGATTTTTTCCCAGTTTGTTGTTTCCCTTCTGATTTTAGTTACATTGGTTTTGTTTGTGCAAAAGCTTTTTAATTTGATGTAGTCAAAATTATTTATTTTACATTTTGTGATTCTTTCTATGTCTTGCTTGGTTTTAAAGACTTTCCCTTCCCACAGGTCTGACATGTATACTATTCTGTGTTTACCCAATTTACTTATGGTTTCCTTCTTTATGTTTAAGTCACTCACCCATTTTGAATTTATCTTGGTGTAGGGTGTGAGGTGTTGATCTATTCTTAGTCTCTCTCACACTGTCTTCCAATTTTCCCAGCAGTTTTTATCGAATAGTGGATTTTTGTCCCAAAAGCTGGGATCTTTGGGTTTATCGTATACTGTCTTGCTGAGGTCGCTTTCCCCCAGTCTATTCCACTGATATTCCTTTCTGTTTCTTAGACAGTACCAAATTGTTTTGATGACTGCTGCTTTGTAATATAGTTTTAGGTCAGGGACTGCAAGGCCCCCATCATATGTGTTTTTTTTTTTTCATTATTTCCCTGGATATCCTTGATCTTTTGTTGTTCCAAATGAATTTTGTTATGTTTTTTTCTAAATCAGTGAAGAATTACTTTGTTAGTTCAATGGGTATGGCACTAAATAGATAAATAAGTTTGGGTAGGATGGTCATTTTTATTATATTGGCTGGTCCTATCCATGAGCAGTTAATGTTTTTCCAATTGCTCAAGTCTAGTTTTAGTTGTGTGGAGAGTGTTTTGTAGTTGTGTTCATATAGTTCCTGTGTTTGTCACAGGAGGTAGATTCCTAGGTATTCTATTTTGTCTAAGGTGATTTTGAATGGGATTTCTCTTTCTAGTTTTTGCTGCTGAGCTGTGTTGGAGATATATAGAAATGCTGATGACTTATGTGGGTTTATTTTGTATCCTGCAACTTTGCTAAAGTTGTTGATTATTTCAATTAGCTTTTTGGTTGAATCTCTAGGATTCTTTAAGTAGACCATCATGTCATCTGCAAAGAGTGATAACTTGGTCTCCTCCTTGCCTATTTTGATGCCTTCAATTTCTTTTTCTTCTCTAATCGCTACTGCTAGTGTTTCTAGTAGAATGTCAAATAGTAGAAGTGATAATGGGCATCCTTGTTTCACTCCTGATCTTATTGGGAATGCGTCTAGTTTATCCCCATTGCAGATGATATTAGCTGATGGTTTTAGATATATATACTGTTTATTATTTTTAGGAATGACCCTTCTATTCCTATGCTTTCTAGTGTTTTTAATAGGAATGGGTGTTGTATTTTATCAAAGGCTTTTTCTGCGTCTATTGAGATAATCATGTGGTTCTTGTTGGTTTGCTTGTTGATGTGGTCAATTATGTGGATGGTTTTCCTAATATTGAACCAGCCCTGTATCCCTGGTATAAATCCTACTTGATCATGGTGGATGATCCTTCTGATCACTTGCTGGAGTCTTTTTGCTAGTATCCTATTTAAGATTTTTGCATCTATATTCATTAGGGAGATTGGTCTATAGTTTTCTTTCTCTGTTTTTGACCTGCCTGGTTTTGGAATCAGTACCATGTTTGTGTCATAAAAGGAGTTTGGTAGAACTCCCTCTTTGCTTATTATGTCAAATAGTTTGTATAGTATTGGGATTAACTGTTCTCTGAATGTTTGATAGAATTCACTAGTGAATCCATCAGGCCCTGGAGATTTTTTCTTAGGAAGTTCTTTGATGGCCTGTTGGATTTCATTTTCTGATATGGGATTATTTAAGAATTCTATTTCTTCTTCTGTTAGTCTAGGCAGTTTGTATTTTGGTATATATTTATCCATATCACCTAAATTGGTGTATTTATTGCCATATAATTGGGCAAAGTAATTTTTAATGATTGCCTTAATTTCTTCTTCATCAGAGGTGATGTCCCCCTTTTCATCTTTGATGCTGTTAATTTGCTTTTCTTCCTTCCTCTTTTAAATTAGATTGACCAGTACTTTGTCTATTTTGTTTGTTTTTTTCAAAGTACCAGCTTCTTGTCTTATTTATTAAATCAATAGTTCTATCACTTTCAATTTTATTAATTTCTCTCTTAATTTTTAGGATTTCTAGTTTGGTTTTCTGCTTGGGGTTTTTAATTTGATCGTTTTTGAGTTTTTTCATTTGCATTTCCAATTGATTGATCTCTGCTTTCCCTAGTTTGTTAATATAAGCATTCAGGGATATGAATTTACCTCTGATTACCACTTTGGCTGCATCCCAAAAGGTTTGAAAGGATGTCTCGCCATTGTCATTTTCCTCGATGAAATTATTAATTGTTTCTATGATTTCTTCTTTAACTAAACGATTTTGGAGTATCATATTGTTTAATTTCCAATTAGTTTTTGATTTGGTTTTCCATGTACCATTACTAATCGTTATTTTTATTGCCTTGTCATCTGAGAAGGCTGCATCCATTATTTCTGCTTTTCTGCATTTGTGTGCCATGTTTCTGTGACCTAATGTATGGTCAATTTTTGTGAATGTGCCATGTGGTGCTGAGAAGAAGGTGTATTCCTTTTTATCCCTATTTATTTTTCTCCATAAGTCTATTAATTCTAATTTTTCTAAGATTTCATTCACTTCTTTTACCTCTTTCTTATTTATTTTTTGATTTGATTTATCTAAATTTGATAATGGTTGGTTTAAGTCTCCCACTAATATGGTTTTACTGTATATTTCTTCCTTCAATTCTCCTAGTTTCTCCATTAGAAATTTGGGTGCTATATTATTTGGTGCATACATGTTGATTAATGATATTTCCTCATTGTCTAAAGTCCCTTTTAACAAAATATAATTACCTTCCCTGTCCCTTTTGATCAGGTCTATTTTTGCTTTGGCTTTATCAGATATCATGATTACCACTCCTGCCTTCTTTCTGTCAGTTGAGGCCCAGAAGGTCTTACTCCATCCTTTAATTCTGACCTTGTGGGTGTCAACCCACCTCACATGTGTTTCTTGAAGACAACATATGGCAGGGTTTTGGATTCTAATCCATTCTGCTATTTGTCTACGTTTTATGGGTGAGTTCATCCCATTCATGTTCAAAGTTATGACTGTCACTGGTGGACTCCCTGGCATTTTGATATCCTTCCCTAATTCTAACCTTTTCTTCTTCGGCTCTACCTTTTAGTCCAGTGATTTACTTTGAATCAGTCCCCCTTGTCCCCTCCCTTGATGTTTCCCTTTTTATTCCCTCCTTTTTTGTTCCCTCCTCCTCCCCTCTCTCTTTCCCTCCCTTTTTGTTTTCCCTCTCCCCCTCCCCCCCTTGGTTTTTCCTTCTCCCTACCCTTGTTGGGTAAGATAGAATTCAAGATCCCAATGGATCTGGATGTTTTTCCCTCTCAGAGTTGATTTCCCTGAGATTAAGGTTTAAGTAAAAAACCCTCTCTCTTCCTCTCCTTCTTATAGGAGTTTTCTTCCCCTCCCCTTCCCATGTGAATCTTTGTGTGAGAAAGATTATTCTATTTGGTCTTTCTTTACCCCCTATTTATACATTACATTTTCCCCACATGTTAGTATGCATAGATTGATATAAATGTAGTCCTTATAGAAGAGAGTTTGAATAAAAGAAGAAGATAACATTTTTCTCCTTTCTCCTTTCCTTAATATTTACCTTTTCAGGTATTCCTTGTTCTTTGTTTTTCGGTATCAAACTTTCCACAGAGCTCTGGTCTTTTCTTTGCAAAAAGTTGGAAATCTTCTATTTTGTTGAATGCCCATACTTTCCCTTGGAAGTATATAGTCAGTTTTGCTGGGTAGCTGATTCTTGGTTGAAGACCCATCTCTCTTGCCTTTCTGAAGATCATGTTACATGCCTTATGATCATTCAGAGTAGAACTTGCAAGGTCTTGTGTGACCCTGATTGGCATTCCTTTATATCTAAATTGTCTTTTTCTGGCTTCCTGTAGGATTTTTTCTTTTGTTTGAGAGCTTTGGAATTTGGCAATTACATTCCTGGGAGTTGTCTTTTGGGGGTTTAGTGTAGAAGGTGTTCTGTGAGCTCTGTCAGTGGCTGTATTACCCCCTTGTTCTAGAATCTCTGGGCATAAACTATTACTTTCTGCCTTAGAATTAGTACAGTGTATTGATCCTAAAGTATAAGAGCAGTAAGGGTGAGGCAATGGGGGTAAGTGACCTATCCACTATCACATAGTTAGGAAGTATCTGAGGCCATACTAGTACCTTCTGTCTATAGGCCTGGCTCTCAATACACTGAACCACCTTTGCTGCCCACAAGTTGTTGTTATTCTTAAAGATTAAAAACCCTTTTCCCCACATCAGTAAAATAAAAAATTTAAGGTTCAGTTTTAGACTCAGTAAATTTATGAATTTTATCATAACCTGCATGACAACTATTATTTGGATTGTTGAATAGCAAGATTTCCTACTTACCAACTAATTGTTTTGCCATTCTACCATGCAAAAGCCCCAGAGTAGCCTCCATTCACTTAGAATAAAGAACCAAAGATTATGTTCCCATTCATATGTCCTTGACCCTTTTCTTTTCTCTGTTCTATTCTCCCTCCTGGTAGCCTCATTCACAAAAATGTCCTCAACTCCCTCTATTATAAAGGATGCTTTTATTCTTGCATTTTCCTGGTCTTCTTTCATTCCTTTCTATTCCTTGGCCCTCGTTTATTATCTGTCATCAATTCTTGTTGGTTCTTTCTCTTGGAAATCTCTCATTTCTATGTTTTCCCTTCCTTTGGTATTTCTACCAAAATGCTAGTTCATGGTCTCCTTACTTCTTGGATAGGTTTAGGCTCATACCTGGCTTCCAAACTTTTAGCTTCTCTCCTCATTTGTTTCCCTTTTATTAGTCTTCATGCTTCCAATTTCTCTCCCTATACACACACCTTATACTTCTGCCAAAAAAATCCTCCTAATGCACAAATATAATTTTAAAAAATTCTCCCAGTTGCCTAACAAATAAATTTCAGTCTTCATTACCTGGAATCCAAGGCCTTCTATAAGCTGCCTCCAAAATACATAGGCTCCAACTTTTATTTTGCAATAGTTTCTTTCCCATTTCTATGGACTCAATGTAATCTGGTCTGAATTATATAATTCCCTAATTCCCCAAATATGTCCCACACTCTGCCTAAGTGTTTTAGCTCACACTTTTTCCTATGCCTGGAATTCCCACTCCAATCTTTATAAACTAAAATCCTATGATACTTCAAGAATCAACTCAAATGGCATCTCTTATAAAAACCTTCCTAATCCCCACAATGGGAATGATTTTACCCTCTGCCTTCTGAACTCTTCTGTACTTACCAAAATAATATGTACATTATTTATGGGGGTGCCATTTCTTCATAGACTACAAGGTCCCTGAAGGTAAAGTCTGCATATTCTTAATCTTTGTATCCTCCATGCTGTATGCTCTGTACCTATTGAACATTGGTCATGTTGTATGTATATGCTAGTCATTTGTCTTCATTTTACCTTGATATCCCCCAAACCTAACATAAGTAAATTCAACCTGTATCAATTCAAGTACTGTATTATGAGTTGGGAATACAAATATAGCCCCTGCCCTCAAAGAGTTTACATTCTAATTGGAAGCCAAGAAGAGGCAGAGGAGGAGACACCAGGGGGATAGTGGAGAAAGTTCTGGCATATTCTAGATGCCCAATTAATGTTATTTCTTCTTGTTACCCCAAGACAACACAGTCCCTACCCTCAAGGAACTCAAATTCTGCTGTGAAGTACCAGTGATGATAAAGTCCAAAATATAACCTGAATAAATGCAAAGTCCTTTCACAGTGCGAGGGGGGACACTAAATTATGAATATAGTTAATGTATTCAATGCCACAAATTCTTCAGGAACTGGTAAGGGAAAGTTTTAGAACCTGGGGCTTATAATGGTTCTCATGTAGTTATTGGAAGGTATGCTGATTCAGTGACCCACTGTTCCCAGACCTGCTTGTTAATCAATGTTAGTGGGGTTGTCACCAGGTCTGTAGCTTTGTAATACCTGCTATTCCTCATGTAACAAGTCACCCCCTACCTATTGGTACCTGGCAATTGTCATGGACCTGTTATCAGAGCTGAGATTTAATGGCCCATCCCTTTTTGCTGACATGGACCTATCAGAACTAACTATGTCATTGTGGAAGTTATCAATAAGAGAGCTTCATTTTGAATCCTTTACTGATTTTCAGTGATCTTCAACCTGCTGTTACCTTGATGTATCTTTTAGTAAATTCCTTTTAATTCTCTTTGTCCTGGGTTTTGCCTCCTAATCAGGATAAAAGCTTGAGCAATGAATTTTCCTTTTAAATCTAGCCACCTAGGATTTATTAAGGGCCTGCAAAATGACTTGGAGAAGAGGACAGCATAGAATCAAACTACAGAGTGGGCAGCTAGGTGACTCAATAGATAGAGAGCTGGGCCTAGAGACAGTAGGTCTGGGGTTCAAATATGGTCTCAGATACTTCCTAGCTATATATGATCATAGACAAGTCACTTAACCCCCATTACCTAGCACTTACTGCTCTTCTGCCTTAGAACCAATATAGAGTATTGATTCTAAGAAGGAAGGTGAGGCCTTTAAAAAGGGAATTGAACTGAAACAACAAAGGGTCAAGATGGGAAAGGAAAGAGAGTGTGGTTAGTTTGGAGTATCAGAGTATTTTGCATTTATAGATATCAAGTTATTTTATTTCTTTAGGAGAATAAAGTAGAAAAAATGTAAATTCAGAGCCTCTAGAAAAGGCTTTCAGAAAGTGGTGCCTCCTAGGCACTTGGAAGCTTTGGCCTGTGGTCTTAAGAAGACACACTTCCAGGAAGAACTGTTGGCTTATTTTAGGAGGCACAGTTTTTCCTCTCTTTTATGCTTTTAATTGCACTACACAGTAGATACACATGGGAATTAGAAATTGATATGCATTCTAGTTTTATTTAAGAAAAGTCAAAGGGGCAAACTAAAAAATTTATAGCCTAGTGTACAATGGAAGTTCTGGGGGAAGGAGTCTTAGAGAGCAGTCCAATGGTTTTATTAAGAGGACAGAAATAACCCCACCCAGATAATGAAGTTAATATAGTACAGTGAGTAAATCTAATTTTTAGTCTGAAGTCAGGAAATTCCCTGCTTTGTCTCTGACTGTTTTCAGTTCTTCAGAGGCCATTGAATTTCACATTTTGATACTACATAACAACACTGGCAGAATATTATTATTTAAAGAATAAAGATTGGTAGTCATTGGACGAATCAAAAAATTATAAGAGCACAAGATTTGAGACTTAGAAGGGACCTCAGTGTCCATCTAGACCAGAAGTTTCTAATCTGGGATTTCTGGACTTTCTTTTTTCTTTTGATAACTGTATTTTCAATTCAATTTGTTTACTTTGTTGTCCTCATTTAAAAACCAGGATTGCAAGAAGTTCTTCCTAGCCATCACCAGATGGGTCTGTGATATGAAAAAGTTTAAGAACCCCTCATTTACTTGAACCCATATATAAAGAGAATCTCTACTTCAGCATAGACAGTCCAGCCTCTGAATCATGGCCTGCAGTAAAATGGAGTCCACTGCCTCATTAGGCAGTCCATGGCATTTTGTAATAACTCAAATTGTTAAATTTTTTCTTGACATCAACTCTAAAATTACCTCTTTGAAACTGTCTTCCCATTGCGCTGAGACCAAATAGACCAGATAAAATCAGTATTACACATGACAGCCCTTAAAATACTGAAGAAAATTCTCCAATGTCCCCTGAATCAGTTCTTTTCTCCTGAATAAACATCCCCAGTTCCTTCAAATAATCCTACTATATCATGGACTCAAGACCCTCCTGAGTACCTTCCTCCTCTACAGCATATTGTTTAGTTTGTCAGCCTTCTTAAATGGTAGTGGCTAAAGCTGAACACTGCATTCTGGTTGAGATCTGACATGAGCAGAACACAGTTGGCCCATCTTTTCTCTCTTCTGAGAAGCTTGTTGTTCAGTTATTCAATGTGTTGGACTCTTCATGACCCCAGGGACCATACATCTATGGAATTTCCCAGAAAAGATGCTGGAATGGTTTGCCAGTTCCTTCTCCAGTGGAGTAAGGCAAACAGAGGTTGAGTGATTTGCTCAAGGTCACACAGGGAGGACATATCTGAGGTCAAATTCTATACAGGTCTTCTTGACTCTAGGCTCAGTGCTCTATCCACAGATCCACCTAATTGCCCCCTTAGACCCCTTTTAATGCAATCCAATATTACATGTTTTGAATATCACATTACACAGCTGACTCATACTGAGCTAGCAATTAATTAATCTGTCAATAAGCATTTATTAAGTACATACCATATGCTTGGCATTCAGATGTTTTTTCAGAACAACTGCCATTTAAGCATGCCACTCCCATTTTATGAATGTGAAATTGATTTTTTGCTTCCAAGAGAAAGAGTTTACATTTACTCATACTAATTTCATCTTTATTAGATTGTCTCATATGAGCTATGCTGTTCAAGATCCTTTTGTGTCCTGTCACACAGCATGTTAACAATTCTAATCAATTTTTAAGTCATCTGCAAGTTTATTGAACATAAAAACTGTAAGGGGAAAATTTAGGGTTGAGACTGAATATAAATTTAGTTGGTTGCTAGGGATTTAATTTCTAAATCCCAATAAAAATATTCAAGTCAGTTTGGGAATTTTATGGTGGTTTAATTAATATAGAGGGAAGGAATTAAGAAGAAGAGAGAAGGAAAATGGTATAAGATTTCTCTGGCCTAGTCTGAGCCAAGGGGAGTTCAGAGACCTCAGCCACGAGGCCTCCTCCGAGATGAGGGGCTTCCTAGGAGGACAGTGTTTTAGGAAAGGTAAAGAAAAAAAAAGGAATCAGCCTAAACACCGAGATGTGAATTTTAAAATTACTCCACCCTACTCAGACATACTTTAGGAGAAGATAAAGTTGTAAACTCCTGATTGAACAATGAAGGTACTTAACTCATACCTTATAGTGAAGCTAGGACCTTAAGCTAAGTCTTTTTTTAGATCTAATACAAAAGGATGTTAAGTACCTATAAAGGTTAAATTAATCACAAAAAGGTCAAGTAACTCACAAAAGGTAAGCTTAACAAAAAAAGTGTGAAGTACCTCAGAAGATATAATCTAACCAGAGAAGGTGAGAACTAAAGAGTGGTGAGAATTAAGAATGGGCAGACCTGGAAAAAAGTGTCTACTGTGATTGGTAGACATGAAAATTTAGGGGAGGTGACATAATAGAAAATGTCTTTAAAAGGAGGCTAAAAAGTCAGTTCAGGCAATTAAATTCAGTTCAGAGTGGAATTGGATTTCTGAACTCAGTTCAGGAGATTGAGTTCAGTAGAGGACTGGAGCTACCTTGGAGACAGTCTCATAGTGAGTAATAAGATAGACTCCCTTTCCTTTAGACTCAGGAAGGCCACTTTGGCCAAGGCCTTTAACCTTTAACTACTGCCTGGCTCAGCCTGAGACAGATCAGTTTAAGTTAACTCTCTCTCTCTCTCTCTCTCTCTCTCTCTCTCTCTCTCTCTCTCTCTCTCTCTCTCTCTCTCTCTCTCTCTCTCTCTCTCTCTCTCTCTTTCTTTAATTCCTTCATTTATATTAATTAAAATCACCATAATTCCCAGCTAACTTGGGTATTTTATTATTTGGGAATTTTCCCTAGTGACCAATTATTTAGATTTTAAGTCAAAACACTAAAATTATCTTACAGAGAGAGCTCAGGGAAGATCCCTCACCTGACCCAGCCAAGACAACAAGATGCCAAAACACTGCCACAAGCCACACCAATAGTCAAACCCAACTTCTCCAAGAGAGAGAGATGCTGAGCTCCACACCTCCACCACCAAAAAGAGAGTCATATACACCTCTCTGCAAAAAGAGAGGAGAGAAATATATAGACCATTTTTACATCACTTCCTGTGTCTCACATGTACCAATGGTAGCTTAAGCTTGACTTAGGATAGCCCAGGGGTCTGTCAGTTGTTTCTTATTTGTAACTTTGCTAGCACATATCTGTCATAGGCCTTCCTTTTCAACACTTAATCCTTAAGTAGGGGTGTATACATTTCTGATCGCTAGACTAAGCAGGGTGGAATAAATCTAAAATTCGCAAACCTATGACTTTTTCCAAGTTCTTAACAAAATCTTAAAGTGCACACAACATTCATGAAAAAAGTCTCATGCATTCTTGGAGTATTTGACTGGAGACTTCCTACCATGTTAACATTGAACCATCAAGAACCACTCTTTGAGAACAATAAGTAATTCTGGATTTATATACGAAACAATGAATGTGATGAATACAAAGAAACACAGAAACACACAAAAGAATTGATACAAAATGAAACAAGTATGATCAAGAAAATAATATACAGAATAGTAACAATGTAATAATAATAGATTGGAAAAATGAAATAAACTGAACATTCTGTAATGCTAGCTATTAAGCTTTGCTGTGAGAAGAGGTAATAAAATACCTTCTTTGCATAGGTGGGGAAATTAACTTTGTGGAATATTATATATGTAATATGCATCTTCTGGCTCACTCTCCCAGAACCAGTCTGGCTAACTTTGCTTCTCATGGTTTCCCTTAGGGGGATTCTATGGGTTTGTTTTGAAAAAATTCTCAAAGGTCATTCTTTCTGTCTTGAAGC
The DNA here is from genome assembly GCF_027887165.1 of Monodelphis domestica. Taxonomy (NCBI): domain Eukaryota; kingdom Metazoa; phylum Chordata; class Mammalia; order Didelphimorphia; family Didelphidae; genus Monodelphis; species Monodelphis domestica. The sequence continues at coordinate 299,260,578 of NC_077232.1, read as the reverse complement.
ATTAATGCTACCTTGGCTGCAAATCCAGATTCTGCACTGTGGAAGATAGGGATACTTACACACTCTAGAACTTTTAACCTCGGAAAATCTGAAACTCCACTCACCTCACCTAAATTTGAAAAGACCAAAACCAGAAGCCAATGTTCAAGATCCTTCTCAAGGTCATGTGGTCTCACTGGAAAGGTAAAAAAAATCCTTCCCCTTACACCATTGGCTCTCACCAGATGCCATGTTAATAAAGCATCCAATAGGACTGAGCCAAGGGGTACCTAGAGGAAACTAAGGTCTCTGAATTCCCCTTCAGACAATTAAAGAGCCTCCCATTCTTCCTCTCCCATTTTGGTTAACAAAACCAGTTACAGAATACAGAATATGTTGGCACTCTCTACAATTTAAGATTTAATTTCCCTGATACATCATCATAACTCTTCTGGAAGGAGGTGTTATCATCTAAGTAACTTGAGGGCTCTGCACATAATATCAGGCCTTCATTACACATATTATCAGACTTGATTGATGCACATGCTAATTTTACTGAACGTTTTCCTCTTAGTTTAATTTTTGTTAAAAGAAATAATTTAAAATGATGTGGGAGAGGGGTTTGTACTTGGAAAAGAAGATGATCTGGAAATGAAAAATGTCAATACAAAATAACCTTGTAATTATGTTGTCTGTTTTTATATATACTTACAACTTTATATATACTTACAGACTTATGTCTCCCCTGATAGAATGCAAATATTGTTCCTGTTTTCATCTTGTGTTTTTGGTATACAAAAACTTTATATCTGTTTGTTGAATTATTAATAATGGAGCACAGGCTAGTCAGGAAAGCTTTGTATGACTAGTTGGAAATACTGAGATAAAATCCATAATTCCTAGTCACTGAAGCCCAGAATCATAGCATTTCAGAGCCTTAGGAGGAAATCTAATTTATCTCCCTTATTTTATACAGCAAGGGTCTGATTACAAGTTAGCATGACAAAATTTGCAGGAAAAAAAGATTCAGCCTTTATTGGAGATTTGTCTCAGCATTGACCTTTGGTAGGGGAGGAATGCTTGACCAAGGGACTTACTGATCCATTTATCTCTCCTTAAGGATGATTAGTTGAGTCTTGGCAGTCAGAGTTGATTGGATTTGATCAGGGAATTATATATGTACATAAAGTAGGATTCTGGCCCATTAAGGAGAACAAATATTTGTAAGAAAAACTGTTTTAGAGAGATAATAATGTGTCAAAACCAGAAACAAGGGAGTAGTTTAGGTGGCTTAGTAGACTGAGAACAAGGCCTAGCTGATGGAAAGTCCTGCATTCAAATCTTACTGTTTTGAAATAATATTGATTCTAAGGCAGAGAGTAAGCTTTGTTTGTTTGTTTATTTTAAACAGGAATAAGAAACTAGTGACTAGAAACTGAATTTTGGTCTCAGAAGAGGGAAAGTCTGATATTTCCTCAGGGAAGCACCAAACTACACTTTAGAGAGAGCCACTATGAAAAGTCAGCAGTTAAACCATGAAGGGAATCCCAGCGGGGGACCTAAAGTGTCTGCAAAATAAAAGCAGCTGGGGATAGTTGGAATGGTCAGTCCCTGGACTCAGTCTTTTACAGAAAGAAAGAAAAGTACCTGAATTTTGTCTCTTAGAGGAAAATTGGAGAGTTTCTGGATAGAGAGAAGAGAAAAAGCCACATGATCTTGGAAAAGAAATAGTGAAGAACAGAACTATGATATGAAGGGACAAACTTGGTCTTAACCCTCTACTAGTTGGGTTGTTGAGCAACTGAATGTCTCAGGAAAGGTATTGCCTTATTGGTAACTACTAAATTCATTTCCCTTTGAAAGGAAGTTTAGCCATAGAATGGCTTGAAAACCCTGGGAGAGTAGGAAGAAACTGGAGAGGGAAGGAACTTTCTCTTGATTGTTTGAAGGCTCTAGGAATCTTGAATTTTGCATTTTTTTTGTACTATGAAATAAAGGCAGTTCTGTTGCTTATCTATAGTTGTAGCTTAAAAGCTCATATAAGATCAGAAGACCCTTTTGGATATACTCTCAAAAGACCTAGACCTAAGTCAATGTTATGCGAGACTGGTCATTGATAGTACAATACTTTGAAAAGGAGCAATCTATTCTGTGGGGTGTAATCTATATGGATCTTTGGGGAACTTACTTCTGGGCTTGCATAGTGGAGGACCTTGTCCTTCACTTCAGAACAAGTGCAGGTAGCATATGACTATTTCCTGTCCAATAACTAAATGATGGCAGAAAACCTTTGAATTGGCTGGAGAGTTAGTAGAGAGAATGCATATAGAAAGCTCTAAAGGAGAAAATATTCTTCACTTTCCTTCCCACTAATCATGAGTTGTGAGGGAGCCTCTGAACTTTTGATGACTTGTGGAGGCAGGGGGAAAGAGTCTCTCTTATCTCAAAATATGATATTTCCAGACATATGGTGGAAACCAAAGAATGGAATGGAGATATTTTTAATAACTAAAAGCATGTAAACCTTGAACTGGGATTCTGAACCACAGGCTATAGATAGTTAAGAGAACAAACTTAGATAACCAATTTGCCCAAGACTGATACTGGAATTTAAGTTTACTATTGGCTAACCCCCCTTTTTTAGTGCTCCATGCTAATATATTAGCTAATATAATAGTCAATATTGATTTTTCTCTAAAAATATAATTCTTTATTAAAATAGAATTGTGACAAAAATAAATCTTTTTTAGTAAAAAATAAACAGAAGATATTTCAGGAGAGGTGATAGGGTAGGGACTTTTATGTTAGAAACTCCTACAATTGCCAACAGTAGCCATTAACATACTTTCTTAGAGTTGCCTCTAAGATTCAAGACTATAAGGATTATAAGAAATAAAACATATCTTGTCCTATTACTTGCAGACAACCAGTAGTATCTAACCAATAACTAGATTGACACATGGTATTCTGGGAGTGATGGGATAAGAGGTTGTACATGTAGTGAGCCAAGGCCCATTGGTAGAATCTATACAATGTGTCTTCGATGTGCAACCTGAATGTGTAATATGCTATGTATTTCATAATCTGTCTTTGGGTTATAATATATATTCCCTAATAATTTTTATATTCTATTATTCTTTATTCCACCCCTGACCCTAGCCCATCCAAAATTTCATAGCCCTACAGTTTCTAATGCCTATTAGTTTTGCATACACAAGTGATTTTTGTTAACAGTGGCAAAATTGAATTGAATTATATATAAACAAACACATTAACTCAGTCAAAAATGGGAGCCTGGAAAAGTTCTGATCCACTTATCTAAGTCTCTTGATTGAAATTAGGCTTATCACATTTTTTCAAATTCAGTCAAGTCAACAAGCATTTATTTATTTATTTATTTTTTTAAAACCCTTACCTTCTGTCTTGGAGTCAATACTGTGTATTGGCTCCAAGGCAGAAGAGTGGTAAGGGCTAGGCAATGGGGGTCAAGTGACTTGCCCAGGGTCACACAGCTAGGAAGTGGCTGAGGCCAGATTTAAACCTAGGACCTCCCATCTCTAGGCCTGGCTCTCAATCCACTGAGCTACTCAGCTGCCCCCTCAACAAGCATTTATTAAGAATATACTTTGAGTATGGCACTATGATGAGGGCAAGGAATAAAAAGATAAGGAGATGAAAGATAAATGAAATAAAAAAAACAGTTCCTCCCTGTTCTCAAGGACCTTACTATCTACTGGAAAAAAACAGCACATAAGCAACAAAGTACCAAAAATTATAGACAGGATACATTTGTTATAACTTTTTAATAATGAAAAATGAGAAACAAATTCATTAACTCAGTTTGATAAACCTGAGACTATAAATCTTTGGAGCAAGAATTCTATTCTTTTTGTTGACAAAATTTCTGAGAATCTGTCAAAAATGTATTTACACCAAAGTTTTAAACAATGTATTACAATGAGGTCAAAATTAATATGTGAACTTAATGTTAAAAGTTATGACATTTAAAAAAATAGAACAGAATTAGAGAAGTGACTTTCACTAGACTAGAATAAAGCAGACACTTTCTTTAAGAGTAGGGAAGACTTCTTAAATAATGACTAGAGGTGATCACAAAAGATCAAACAGATAATACTGATGACATGAAATTGGTATAATCAATGAAGTTCATATCAAACTAGAATTTATCATGTGGGACAAAATGTTTGCATGAACTATCTCAGATAAGGGTCAATTATCCAAGTTTATAGGTAATTAATGTAAATATAGAAGACGAAGGTCATTCTCCAGTAGATGAGTGCTCAGTTGGTATGAAGAAATAGTCCTCAAAAGAACTGCTAACTTGAATAGACATACTAATGCACTCTTGGCAGAACTATGGTTTGGTGTAGTAGTCTGAAACCCAAATAGAAATAGAGTCACTAAACTATATGTAATAAGGAACCCTGTAGGCTGTATATTGACTAGAAAATCACATATAAACATTATGCTCTATTGTATTTTTATTTAGTTTGCTAAATATTTTCCAATTACATCTAGGGCAGTGAGGAGTGTATTTGATACCTCTGTTATAGTGGACCTGCGATGCATCCAACACATCTGGAAAGAAACATGGTATTATGCTACAAAAGTAATTAAAATGAGCATAATTTTTAACCTAGAAATCCTCCAGTTAAAACTATACCTTCTGGCAAAAGATTGGAAAATGATGCAATGCCCTTTGATTGGGGAATGGCTGAACAAATTGTGGTATATGTTGGTGATGGAATACTATTGTGCTCAAAGGAATAATAAACTGGAGCAATTCCATGTGAACTGGAAAGACCTCCATGAATTGATGTAAAGAACAGAACCAGGAGAACATTATACACAGAGGCTGATACACTGCGGCACAATTGAATGTAATGGACTTCTCTACTAGCAGCGTTACAATGATCCAGGACAATTCTGAGGGACTTATGAGAAAGAACACTATCCATATGCAAAGAAAGAACTGTGGGAAGAGAAACACAGAAGAAAAACAATTGCTTGACTACATGGGTTGAGGGGATATGATTGGGGATGTAGACTCTAAATGATCACCCTAGTGCAAATATCAAGAATATGGAAATAGGTCTTGATCAATGACACATGTAAAACCCAGAGGAATTGCGTGTTGGCTATAGGGGGTGAGGGGGTGGGAGGGTGGGAGGAGGGGAGGGAAAAACATGAATCATAGCCATGGAAAAATATTCTAAATTAATTAATTAAATAAAACAAAACAAAAAAATTATACCTCGAGAAGACAAAAAGACCTTATATATACATAAATCTTTAAATGGAACATTACTATTTTAAGAAATGACAGGAAAAATTAGAAATTTTGGAGAAGATATACATATGAGTTGATGCCGTATGAATGAAGTATGCAGACTCAGAAATCCATAATGACTGCAAGAATATAAATTAAAAGAATAACAGGGGCAAATTAAATGAAACAGAAAGGTATATGATTATAATGTCCAAGCTTATTCTCTTTTTCTTCCTTTATAAAATTAAAATCTATTCTTTTCAATAACAAAAAAAAATTCTTCTGTCTTTACCTCCTCTCACCCCCCAAATTGAGAAAGAAAGAAAAACAAAACTCCTGCTATAAACATACATAGTCTGGCAAAACAAATTCCCACAATGGCCATTTTATATATACATATATATTTAAGTGCATATGTACTTATGTGTGCATTTATGTTTTATATGTTTTATATATATATATATATATATATTAAGCTGTGCTCTGCATCTATCACCTTTGTATCTGAAGGGGGAATACCTTGTTTCATCATAAGGAAGAAGAAACAAATAAGCATTTCCATAGTACCTGCTATGTGCTGGACACTGAACTAAGTGCTTCCCCCTATCTCCCTTAACAAAAATGATTTTATTTGATTTGCACAAAAATCCTGCTGCCAGGCAGTTGTCATCATTATACCCATTTTAAATGAGGAAACTGAGGCAAAGAAAGGTTATATGGCTTAGTGGGGGGCACATGGCTAATAAATATATGAGACCATATTGGAATTTCAGGTCTTCCCAACTACAGGCCCAGCTTTCTATCCACTATTCCTTAAGTTGCCTTCAGGCCTCCGGAATCATGGTTGGCCATTGTATTGGTAAGATTTCCCAAGTCTTTCAAGGCTATTTATTAATCTTTAAAATATTATCATTGTATAAATTGTTATGATGTAGTCCTTTCATTCTGCATTAGTTCATGTAAATATTCCCAGGTTATTCTGAAACTATTGTCTTCATCATTTCTGACAGCACAATAATATTCCATCATATTCAAATAACATAACATGTTCAGTCATTCCCCAGTTTCCATTTTTTTTTGCTTTTACAAAAAAGGTGCTATAAATACTTTTGTACACATATGTTCTTTCCTTCTTTCTCTGATCTCTTTAGAGGAAAGACCTAGTGGCAGCACTGTATATAAGGATATATATCATTTTTAAAATAACTTTTATTTTCTGTCCTAGTAACAACTCTCAGACAGGTCAAGGGCTAGGCAAATGGGGTTAACTGACTTGCCCACAGTCACACAGCTAGGAAGTGTCTGAGACCAAATTTGTATGCAAGTCCTCCTGACTTAAAAGCTGGCACTATATCTACTAAGCCACCTACCTGCCCCTGATATATATCATTTAATAACTTTTTAGGATCTAGTTCTAAAGTTCTTTTCAAAAGGTCTGAACCTTATTTATCATAGTTCCATTCATATATCTGTTTTCTCATAGCTCCTCCCTCCATAATTTACCATTTTCATTTTTTGTCAATTTTGCCAATCTTATGAATGTCAGCTGGAAGTTCAGAATTGTTTAATTTGACATTATCTAACTATTAGTGATTTAAAGTCTTTTTCTCATATGAACATTGATAGCTTGGATAAATTTTTTTAAACTGCCTCTTCATACCCTTTGACCATTTATGAATTTTGATCAGTTCCCAAGTATCTTAGAGATGTGACTGTTCACTGAGAGCTTACTATAATGCACCACTCCCATTTATTTGTTTTTTAAAAAATTTCATTGTATTGGTTTAGTTTGTTCAAGAACTTTTAAATTTTATGTAATTGGCCATTTGGCCTTCTGTGATCCTCTCTATGAAATTGTTTGGTTTTAAACCAATCCCTATCCATGAATCTCATGGGGAATGTCTTCCTTCTTTATGTTGAGATCAGGTACACATTTGGAGCTTATCTGTATAGTATGTGAGATGTTACCTTTGTTTTGCCATACTGATTTCAAGTATTCCCAACCTTTTTGTAGAACAGTGAATTCTTGCCCCAATAAATACATTCAGATTTCTCAAACACTAGGCTGCTGTGCTTATTTTGCTTCTGTTTGTTATATACCGAATAGGACCACTGATCATCCTCTCTATTTCTTAATCAGAACTAAATTGCTTTGATGATTACTGTTTCATAATATGAGGTCTATTATTGCTAAGACTCTTTCCTTCCCATTATTTTTCATTATTTCCCTTGAGATTCTTTCCCTTTTGTTCTGCCAAATGAATTTTATTCTTTCTAGCTATCTAAAGAGTTCCTTTGGTAGTTTGGTTGGTTTGGCATTAAATATGTAATTTAATTTATGTAGAATTGTAATTTTTTATTATATTGGCTCAGCAATATCAATGAGCAGTTAATATTTCTTCAATTATTTAGATTGGTATTAGTGTTAAGAGTGTTTTGTTGTTATATTCATGTAATTCCTTCCTGTATCTTGGCGGGTAGACTCTGAAATAGTTTATAATTTCTGTAGTTATTAAAAATATAACCTATCTATTTCTATTAGATTTTGTTTATAATATACAAAAATGATGATAATATACTGCAATCTTGCTGAAGTTGCTAATTATTTCAACTAGTTTTATGTCTGACTTTTTAGGAATATTATAAGAAAACCATCACTTAGCATCTATACCAACAACAATAATTTTGTTTTCTTTTTTGCCTGAGCTTATTCTTTGAATTTTTTCATATCTTAATACCTTAGAATAACAACAATCAACTAATAAATTGATAAACATATTATGTGCCAGGCGCTGTACTAAGTGCTAAGAATACAAAAATAGGCAAAAGACAATTCCTGCCCCAATTGAATTTACAATCGAATAGGGATACTATTGTGTATATGTGTGTATGTATGTATGTATACATATTCAGAACAAATTATATATAGAATAAATAGAAAAACTAACCGAGGGAATGCACTGAAATTACGAGTTAAAGAAAATATCCTGAAAGTAGGATTTGGGACTTAAAGAAAGCCAGGAATATCAATAGTCAGCATGGAAGAGAGTGAATATTTTAGGCATGTCCCTTATGAGAAAATACTTGGAGGTAAAAAATAGAGTCTTGTTCCTGGAACAATTGTGTTCCCAAATGTGTGTCCCAACAATAGTGTCCCTGGATTGAAGAATAAATGTTGGAAGTGAGGTATAGGAAGATTGGAGGCGGCTAGGTTATGAAAGACTTTGAATACCAAATAGAACATTTTGTATTTGAGGTAAAAGGAAGCAACTGCGGTTTATTCAGGGGGATTGGGGAAGGGTATAACTGGATTAGACCTAGACTTTAGGAAAACCATTTTAGTGGCTGAATAGAGAATAGATTGGAGTGCAGAGAGACTTGAGGCAGGTAGATTTACCAGCAGGCTATTATAATAATCCAGGTATGAGGGGATGAAGGCTTGTACTAGATTGGCGGCCATGGCGGTAGAGAGAAGAGAGCATCTTTGTGAGATATTTCAAAGGTGAAATCTGTAGGCCTCAGCAACAGCTTGGATGTGGCAGGGTGAGAGAATGAGGAGTCCAGCTAACTCCTAGGTTATGAGCCTGAGTAATCAGAAGGATTGTTTTGCCCTCAATATAAATAGGGAAGGAAGGAGTTAGGAATGATTTATGAAGAAAGATAATGAATTCTGTTTTGGACATATTGAGCTTAAGATATCTCTGGACATCCAGTTGGAGATGTCTAAAAGACAGTTGCAAGAGTGGATGTGTGTGTGTGTGTGTGTGTGTGTGTGTGTGTGTGTGTGTGTGTGTGTGTGAAGAGAGAGAGAGACAGACAGATAGATACGGAGAGAGAGTGGGAACATCAGCACTTTAATAATGACAACGGGTATACTCTCATTAACCCTGATCTTATTGGAAAACCCTCTAGTTTATCCCCATTATGAACAATGTTGGCTCTTGTACAGATGCTTCTTACTATGTTAAGGAAAGATCCATTTATTCTCATAGACTGTAGTTTAAAAACACACACACAAATCAGTATTGTATCTTTTAAAACTCTCTTTTATTACTATAAACTGGATAAGTATTAACAAATATAAACATTTCTATATTCAAAGAACAGAAAAAAGGACACATATGAAAGTGTGAATCTCCATGACATTATGCTTTGAAAACATATATTTCAAATTTAACATTGTAATTGCAATAGTTCTTTCTTTGTCTGGATACCTTTCTGCATTTTTTTCTCCCTTATTTGCATTTTTTAATGATTTATCAATGTTCTGTTCTTTCTTTTTTGATATGATTATCATTAACCCTTCTTTTTGTTACCATTTGTTTTTGTTTTTTATATATAATGTAATATAGTAACATAAAATAATATAATATATAATTTGTTATAAATATATAAGAAGTTACAATAAATATACTTATCCCAAAGAAACATATTCTCATATTAGCTATGTTAAAAATTGTATGTATCATTCTCTTCCTGCCTGTTGTCTCCCATCCATCACCTCTCCCCAAGAAGGCAGGTAATATTATATAGGTTGTGCATGTATTATCATATAATATGTATTTTCCTGTTCATCATGTCATGTCATAAAACAAAATTAGAGAAAAATTCATGAAAGAAATTAATTTAAAGAATGGTATGTTTCAATCTGCATTCAGATTTTTTTTGTTCTTTTTATGGTGGTGGATATTTTTTCATCATGAGTCCCTTGAAGCTGTCCTGGATCCTTGCTTTGTTGAAAATAGTTGTATCGTATCTTATTAGAAGCCTTTTCTACCACTATTGATATAGTCACATGATTTTTGTTATTTTTAATCATATGTTCAATTGTGTTTGTTGCTTTCCTAATATTGAACAAGTCATTCATTTCTAGTATCAATTCTATCTAGTCATTTGGTGTATAGTTTTTATTATTTAATGTCACTGTAGTCTCATTTCTGGTATTTTATTTTATTAATATGTTTAATGATATTTAACATAACTTTTTCTCTGTTTTTTTCTCCCATTCATTTAGATATCAAGATCATTTTTATATAACATAAAGGATTTGGTAGAACCCTTTCTTTGCTTTCTCCTAATTTCTGTATTATAAAAGTAAGAGCTAATTATTATATGTTATATTTCAATATATTTTCATTATGATATCATTTGAAATAAAGACAGCTTACATAATATAGAGATTACTTGTACTCTAAGTGTTTGATAGAATTCAAAGTCTTCTAGTCCTGGTTTTGTTTTCTTCCCCATTTTGAGAGTTCATGTATGGCTAGTTTAATTTATTTTTCTGAGATATGGTTATTTAAATCTTTATATTTTTGAGGAATAATCTAGATATTTTACATTTCTGTAAAATTCATCCATTTTATTTAGATTGTTAGTTTTATTTACATGCAATTAATTGATCAACATAATTCTTAAGAATTTTTTATCTCTTCTTCATTGGAGATGAACATGCTTTATATTTTTGATACTGGTATAACTTGTTTTTCTCTCTTAAAAAATAGAATTTGTAGACTCGTTTCATTTATTAATACTTTTTTTTGCTTTCAATTTTGTTAATCTCTTCTTTGATTTTTCAGAATTTCTATTGAGTCATTTGATCAGCAGTTTAAATTTTTTGGCACAAATTAAAAACCACCAGTCAAACTTCTGGATTCTAGTTTTCTATTTTATTGCAGGCCCTGTTCATTAATTCTTTCTTTTACTGATAAAAGTATTTGAAGATATAAATTTCCCCCAAAGACTTCTTTGGCTGTGTCTCAAAAAATTTTTGTTTGCTATGTTATTGTTGTCATTACATTTAATGAAATGTTTTACTGTTCTTATGATTTGTTCTTTGACACACTAAATCTTTATGATTAAGTTATTTAGCCTCTAATTAAATTTTAATGATTCATTCATCTGTCCCAAAATGAATAGTTATTATTATTACATTGTTGTCTATAAAAGCTGTACTTAATACTTCTGTTTTCTGCATTAGTTTGTGAGGTTTTTATGCCCTAATTTATGATCAAGTTTTATAAAAATTCCATGAACGACTATAAAAGATTTATATTTCTTCTGACTCATCATATCTAACTTTTCTAAAACTCTTATTCTATGTAAAGATCTCTTAATTCTCATTTTGTTTATTTTTTGTTTAGGTGTATCTAAGTTTGAAAAGGGTCATTTGAAGTCTTTTCCTATTATAATATTACCATATCCCCCTGTAACTCACTCAGCTTTTTCTGTATCTAATTAGACACTATCTCATTTACTACATGTATGTTTAGTATTGAAATTAATTCATTATCTAGAGTACCTTTTAGCAAAATGTACTTTTCCTAAAAAATTTTATAACAAATTTCTCTGGTAAAGGTCTAATTTCCCAAATTTATACAGAACTAAGTCTGAGTCTTGCCATTTATACCTTGTTTCAGAGATATTTGAGCCAATCATGAGTTCCATGTATGTTCCATATTGACCCAGGTCTGCCTTGGCTCGGGTAAGACTATTCTGCATGTAAACATCCACTCATCTTTATATGTATGCATGTATTTTATTACTCAGATATACCCTCTTCAATCAATGTCCCAAAAAACCCAGCAGGAGGGAAGGCTGTATTCTTCTCTCTTCCTGCCTCCCTCCCTCCCTCCCCACCTGTGACAAAAAGAGAGACAAAGACAAAAGACAAAGACAAAAAGAAAGACAAAAAGGAGAAAAAAGAAATCAAGTAATTAAGAAAGAGATAAAGAAGGACTTCCAGTCAAGATGGCAGTGTAGAAGCAGCGAAAGTTCAGACCTCCAGAACCCTCCCTTACCGATCGCAAACTGAGAGCTCCTAGGACACCAAAATTCAAGCTGAACAACAGGATAGACCTGGGGAACCCTCCTCCTGGACCTGGATCAAAAGGTACCACACCCCAAAAGCCAGAACCCTAGATCACTCGGATCTAAGGGGTAGGCAGAAGGAAGGTCCCAGGACCCATCCCCCTCAACTCAGAGTGCTGAGCCCATGGCAGCAGCGGGAACCTCAGGGCTCTGAGGACTCACCTTGAAAGCAACCTGAGCCAATCTCCAGGGTGCCCAATACAGATGGCAGGGAAACATAGAGAGAAGGGGGAAGCCTGTAGCCCCCTGGCTGGGTCCTTCCATCTGAGTCTCAAGGGAGGTCCCAGCTTTAGGGCACCAGCTGAACCCAATCCCATCAGGAGCCCTCAGAGCTACTGAAAGGACAGAAAACTCAGGGCTGGCAAAGGGGTTGCTCCAAAGAGCTTACCTTGAAAGTAACCTGGGCCAATCTCCAGGCATTCAACACAGATTGTGGAGGAGGAGGTTTTTTGCTTCAGGGCTCATTTGGCCCAGACCAGGTGAACCTAATACCATCAGGAGCCCTCAGACCCCAGGCAAGCCACGACCCCTCCCCTCTTAGAGAGCAGGGTCTTCTGAAAGAACCAGCTGAACCTAATCCCATCAGGAGCCCTCAAAGCCCAGGGAGGCCACGCACCTCCCCCCTTAGAGAGGAGGGTCTTCTGAAAAAACAGAAACCTAGAGGCGAAATCAAGATGGCAGCCTAGAAGGAGCATAGACCTGGCAGCCTGGCCAGAGCTTTGGAGATCCTCCATATTTGCTCCAGCCGTCCAGGAAGTTTAAAACTCAGAGTAAACCCAGCCCAACTAAGCTGAACTCAATCCCATCAAAAGTCTCCAGAATGCAGGGAAGCCCAGGCTCCCCATCCATCCTCATTGACTTCTGGACTTTAAGCCAATCAAAAGCCTCCAGAGGACAGGAAAGCTCAAACCCCCAACAACCCTCCCCCAGAGATTACACCAAGAGATCTTCTGTTAAAGCTCCAAGAGGGGAGACCGATAGAAGTCCCCAAAAAACAACAAAAATGAGAGGAACAAGAGCACAGACAAATAAGGGGAGTAAAGAAGGGGTGAATTTGAACAAACAACAGAAACAGAAAAAAGAAACTACAATAGATAGCTACTACTCAGCAAATGGAACAGAGGGGGAGAGATCAGCAAACAATAAACCAGAAATCCCAGCGAATTGGTTACAGGCTGTGGAAGAATTCAAAACACAACTAAGAGAGGCTGAAGACAATTGGGAAAAGAACTTAAAAATTAAGATAAGTCATCTGGAAACAGAGGCACTTGAACTAAAACAAGAAAATAGTGTCCTGAAAGCCAAAATCATCCAGCTGGAAAATGAGGCAAAGGAGATGAAAGATGAGGCAAAGGAAATGAAAGACGAGGTAAAGAGGATGAAAGACGATCTTCAAAGAAAATCAGACCAGAAGGAAAAAGACGACCAAAAAGCCAGAGATGAAATCCTATCTTTAAGAACAAGAGTAAAACAACTAGAATCAAGTGACCTCACAAGGCAGCAGGACACTATAAAACAAAACAAAAAGAATGAAAAAATTGAAGAAAATGTGAAGCATCTCATTCACAAAACAGATGATTTAGAAAATCGTTCAAGAAGAGACAACTTAAGAATAATTGGACTACCAGAAGACCACGACAAAAGAAAAATCCTAGACATAATACTAGAGGAAATTATCCAGGAAAACTGTCCCAAGATCCTAGAACAAGAGGGGAAAGTGGAGATTGAAAGAATCCACAGATCACCCCCCTGTATTTAATCCCCAACTGACAACACCAAGAAATGTTATAGCCAAATTCAAAAACAATCAGATGAAAGAACAGATATTACAAGCTGCCAAGAAGACACCATTCAGATACCATGGAAACATGGTGAGGATAACACAGGATCTGTCCGCATCCACACTGAAGGACCGAAAGGCATGGAATACGATATTCCAGAAAGCAAGGGAACTAGGTCTATAGCTAAGAATAAAATACCCATCAAAACTGACTATATTCTTACAGGGGAAAGTATGGTAATTTAACACAACAGAAGAGTTCCAAGCATTCATAAATAACAGACCAGACCTGAACAGAAAATTTGAAGTCCAACCACAGAACTCAAGAGAATCATCAAAAGGTAATTTAAAAAGAGGGGAAAAAACAACAACAACAACAAAAATTTTTAGAGACTCAATAAGTTAAAATGATATGCATCCCTATAAGAAAAGAGGTCATTGGCAACTCTTAAAAACTGTTGCTATCACCTGAGCAGCTAGAAGAACTACACTCAGAGGGAACAGTGACAAACTGTATAGGATGAAAGGACAAGACATAAATAGGTATATAGATATATACGCATACATAAATACATATACATGTATCACCTCTACTATTTGACATTGTACTAGAAACACTAGCAGTAGCAGTAGCAATTAGAGAAGAAAAAGAAAATGAAGGCATCAAAATAGGCAAGGAGGAGACCAAGTTATCACTCTTTGCAGATGACATGATGGTCTACTTAAAGAATCCTAGAGATTCAACCAAAAAGCTAATTGAAATAATCAACAACTTTAGCAAAGTTGCAGGATACAAAATAAACCCACATAAGTCATCAGCATTTCTATATATCTCCAACACAGCTCAGCAGCAAAAACTAGAAAGAGAAATCCCATTCAAAATCACCTTAGAAAAAATAAAATACCTAGGAATCTACCTCCCGAGACAAACACAGGAACTATATGAACACAACTACAAAACACTCTCCACACAACTAAAACTAGACTTGAGCAATTGGAAAAACATTAACTGCTCATGGATAGGACGAGCCAATATAATAAAAATGACCATCCTACCCAAACTTATTTATCTATTTAGTGCCATACCCATGGACTCCCAAAAAATTTCTTTACTGATTTAGAAAAAAACATAACAAAGTTCATTTGGAATAACAAAAGATCAAGGATATCCAGGGAAATAATAAAAAAAAAACACAAATGAGGGGGGCCTTGCAGTCCCAGACCTCAAACTATATTACAAAGCAGCAGTCATCAAAACAATTTGGTACTGGCTAAGAGACAGAAAGGAGGATCAGTGGAATAGACTGGGGGCAAGCGACCTCAGCAAGACAGTATATGATAATCCCAAAGATCCCAGCTTTTGGGACAAAAATCCACTATTTGATAAATTGGGAAAATTGGAAGACACTGTGGGAGAGATTAGGAATTGATCAACACCTCACACCCTACACCAAGATAAATTCAAAATGGGTGAATGACTTAAACATAAAGAAACCATAAGTACATTTGGTAAACACAGAATAATATACATGTCAGACCTTTGGGAGGGGAAAGACTTTAAAACCAAACAAGACATAGAAAGAATCACAAAATGTAAAATAAATAATTTTGACTACATCAAATTAAAAAGCTTTTGTACAAACAAACCAATGTAACTAAAATCAGAAGGGAAACAACAAATTGGGAAAAATCTTCATAAAAACCTCTGACAAAGGTTTAATTACTCAAATTTATAAAGAGCTAAATCAATTGTACAAAAAACCAAGCCATTCTCCAATTGATAAATGGGCAAGGGACATGGATAGGCAGTTTTCAGATAAAGAAATCAAAACTATTAATAAGCACATGAAGAAGTGTTCTAAATCTCTTATAATCAGAGAGATGCAAATCAAAACAACTCTGAGATATCACCTCACACCTAGCAGATTGGCTAACATGATAGCAAAGGAAAGTAATGAATGCTCAAGGGGATGTGGCAAAGTAGGGAAATTAATTCATTGCTGGTGGAGTTGTGAACTGATCCAACCATTCTGGAGGGCAATTTGGAACTATGCCCAAAGGGCGATAAAAGAATGTCTACCCTTTGATCCAGCCTTAGCACTCCTGGGTCCGTACCCCAAAGAGATAATGGAGAAAAAGACTTGTACAAGAATATTCATAGCTGCGCTATTTGTGGTGGCCAAAAACTGGAAAACGAGGGTATACCCATCAATTGGGGAATGGCTGAACAAATTGTGGTATATGTTGGTGATGGAATACTATTGTGCAAAAAGGAATAATAAAGTGGAGGAATTCCATGGAGACTGGAACGACCTTCAGGAAGTAATGCAGAGGGAGAGGAGCAGAACCAGGAGAACATTGTACACAAAGACTAATACACTGTGGTATAATCGAATGTAATGGAATTCTCCATTAGTGGCGGTGTAATGTCCCTGAACAATCTGCAGGGATCTAGAAGAAAAAACACTATCCATAAGCAGAGGACAAACTGTGGGAGTAGAAACACTGAGGAAAAGCAATTGCCTTACTACAGCGTTTGAGGGGACATGACAGAGGAGAGACTCTAAATGAACACTCTAATGCAAATATTAACAACATGGCAATGGGTTAGAATCAAGAACACATGTGATACCCAGTGGAATCACGCATCGGATATGGGGGGTTGGGGGGAGGAAAAGAAAATGATCTTTGCCTTTAATGAATAATTCATGGAAATGATCAAATAAAATATTATAAAATTTTAAAAAGAGAAGCGAAAAAAAAGAAAGAGATAAAGAAAATCTGGATCATTGTTTAAATCATACCTGGCAGTTTATATCTCTTTGCTTTTGGGCAAGAACACTACCTGGGCCTCAGTTTCTCCATCTGGAAAATTAAGAGGTTACATTAGGTAGTCCCTAAATCCTAAGACCCCTATGAAATGCATCTCCAAAGGTTATTATTGCTTTTAATCTGTTTCCCTGATGTTGCAAAGACATTCATGAGAAAACAAATTAGGAGTACCTCCCCTTAGCTCTTTGCTTGCCTTTCTCCCTACTCCCCTCACCCTTCACTCTGTACAGTCTTCTCTGGCTGTCCTCACTATACAGATGAATGGCTGGCTACCAGACAGGCCGTTCCTGATTTAGAGCTCTCTTTGATCTGAGACTCATTTTTAAAAAGGTGATAGTTTAAAATGATTGAGACCTGGATGTTCTAGGCTTTTTCATTTTTTTTCTCCCAAGCAAGCTGCTTCTTTAGATCTTATTGAAATTTATGGCCCTTTTCTATTCCAACTGGCTGCCTGGTGCTGCTGTCAAGATTTCCAGACTGCTCTTCTTTATACATGAAATACATTTTAAAAAAATCTAAAATATGGTTCCTAGAGTCATAATGAGAATGCATAGATTTAAAGAAAGGTCTCCAAGATCAGGACACAGAACGCTTGTGTTCTCAGTGACTGAAAGTCAATTATGACAAAATAAGCAAGGGCTATTCCTCTAGTACAGGAGAGGTGAGAGTATTGGGGAAATCAGCATCTTGTTTCCCTGAGAAGGAGCTACTTTAATGTACCCCCATGAAACTGGTAGTGAAGGAACCATTAGCAGTGTCCTACTGTCCCTAGAATAAAATACAAATTCCTATGTTTAGTATTTAATTAAGATTTTTACATTTGAACTTTAAACTGCTTGTCTGGACTGATTATATATTACTTTTCCCACTTCTACCATTCTTTTACTAAAGTAAAAATGGAACTATCATTTCTACCTAATGTGAAATTCTATCTCCTCCCTCTTTATTTCCTTATGGCTTACCCTCACACCTAGAATTACACCTTTTTCCAACTCTCCCTCTTGGACCTCTGAAGTCACTTCAAGGATTAAATCAAACATAGCTTCCTAGGAATGGATTTTCCTTACTTTCCCTAACAAAAATGAACAATATTCCCCAAAATATTGGGTGTATTTTGAATTTTTTTGTTGGTACATGTGTTATTTCTGCATATAGAATGCAACTTCCTTGGGGGAGGGAGAATTTTGCTTTTATCTTTGCAGCTTTACTTCTTGATACATAGTAGGTGCTTCATACAAGATTGTTGAATAAAACCAAATTTAGTTGTAAAACCTTCAGCCCAGGTGTTTGCTAAGGATCACATAACTAAAACTGGAAGGGGAGAAGTTCAGATTTGGATTTCCCAATCTTTCATGTAAAACAATTCTCCATGGTTCCCCCAAACTTTGAAATTTAAGAAATATCTATGTGAGGAATAAACTAGTG
Source organism: Monodelphis domestica (assembly GCF_027887165.1). Classification (NCBI taxonomy): domain Eukaryota; kingdom Metazoa; phylum Chordata; class Mammalia; order Didelphimorphia; family Didelphidae; genus Monodelphis; species Monodelphis domestica. The sequence continues at coordinate 299,242,402 of NC_077232.1, read as the reverse complement.
ATATTAAAGGTATAGATAAAAAGGTGAATTTACCATAAGAATAGTTTTGAGTGACCCTAATCTGGATGTTGAAATAAGCATAAAAAAGTCACATTTCATATCATATAAGCATAGGATATCAGAGCTTTAAGGAAAAAATAGAGCTAGTCTCTATTTTACAGTAGAGGAAGGTGAGGTTAATAATGGTTAAGAGAATTTCCTGAGGACACCAAGCCTTTCCAGTGCTTATCATATCAGTGAATGCTTGATTAAAGATTGTTAACTTGACCTGTTAATGTGAAATCCTGGGAGGAGAGGAAAGAAGACAATAGGCTTTTATAGAATGCCTAGTATTTAATAGGCACTGTGTTAAGCACAGTGCTAAGTGCTTTTTTCTTTTCTTTTTAGTTCCAAATTCTCTCCCTCTCCATAAATTCTTCCCTCACACACTAAAAAGGCAAGAAATGAAGTCACACAAATCATATTTCCACATTAGTCATGTTCTGGGAAAAAAAAGGCAAGAAAAATAAAAGAGATGAAAAAAAGTTAAATCTAAACTGAGTTCATCAGTTCCCTTTCTCAATGTGAATAGTATTTTTCATCATGAGGCTTTTAAAGTTGTGGTGGATCATTGTATTAAACAGAGCCACTCAATATTTCATGAAGTTGATTACTTTTACAATGTTGCTATTACTGGGCAGATTATCCTATTGGTTGTTCATTCTCTTTGTATCAGTTCATATAAGTCTTTCCAGGTTTTTCTGAATCCATCCCCTTCATCATTTCTTATAGCATGATAGTATTCTATCCCATTCATATACTATACCTTATTCAACCATTCCCTAATTGATGGGCATCCCTTCATTTTCTAATTCTTTGCCACCATCAAAAGAACTGCTACAAATATTTTTGTGCATGTGAATCTATTTCCTTATGTTTTTCTTCTTTTTATTTTGTTTTATTGTTTCTTGATATCTCACAAAACCATTAGTTTCTAGTTGCTCAATTCTAAGTTTTAAGGCCTGATTTTCCTCAGTCAACTTTTGAGCCTCCTTTTTTCATTTCTTCTTGCATCATGTTCATTTCTCTTTCCTCCTTTTCCTCTGCCTCTCTTAATTGATTTTTGAAGTCCCTTTTTGAGCTCTTCCAGAATCTGAATCCAATTAATATTTTTCTTTTGGAGCTGGTTTGCTTTGCTTTCACTGTCCCTTTCTGTGTCTGTACTTTGCTCTTCGTGTCCATAAAAATTCTCTATGGTTAGGTGCTTTTTTTTTTGTAGTCTGCTCATTTTTCCAACCTTTGTATTAGGTAGGTTCTCTTCTCTGGGAGGTTAAGGTATCCTTTCAAACTTTAGTCCTTCCTCGGTGCTATCCTTAGCTTTATTTCTGGGTTTCTGCCAGTTTCAGTTCTTCTAAGATGGTATGATGACTTGAGGGTTGGGAGCTCTGAGAGTCATCTCCCACTGCTGATTCAATTAACCCTTGAGACTGCTGATAGCTGAAATTCTCACCTCAGACTTGGGTGTAGGCTTTTGGTCTCACTCTGTGCTTGATCAGGTCAGGCATTGCTCAAATTCTAGCCTTAAGCTGAGGTGTAGACTTTTGGTCTCACTCTGGGCTTGATCTGGTTAGGCACACAGCTTATTGCCCTGCCATGGGTTCTGCCTTGAATTTTTGGCAAAAGATTCAGGGGGCTCAACTACTCCAAAATAGGATCTATGTCCTTACCACAGGCCCAGACTAGGACTCCTGGTTTCCCTCTGGACCCACACAGATCAGGTTGCTTCAGCACAGCTTGCCATGGGCTGGAATTACAGGCTTGGCTGCAGGTTTTCTTGGAATTTCAATAGGTGTGTATGGCTTGGACCTCTATTTGCCAAGCAGGGTCTCAGAATATAGATGTTGGCTTGGGTTCAGTTCAGAACTTGTCACAGCAGATGTGGGGTAGCATGGTGTGACTTGCTCCTCATTCCTTGCTGTATATGTTCCCTTGTGACTTGCTCCTCAACCTCTTGCTGTCTATGTTCCCTTCTTATCCCAGTGCCCAGATGTTCTCTGCCTACTTTTTAGGTTTTTCTCTTCTTAAAAGTCGTTTCACTTCATATCTTTGTTGGTTCCTTGATTTCTGTTTTTTTTTGTTGTTGTTATTTTAAGATTATTTGGAAAAAATTTTGGAAAAAAAATATTCTCAAGGTGATTTCAAGCTTTCTGGCTTCTACTTCACCATCTTGGCTCTGGACTCCATTTCCTTCTTTTCTTTTATCTTCTTGGGATATAGACTCAGTAACAGTATTTTGGGGGTAAAAAGGAATGCATAATATTATTCCAGAATAGTTTCCTCATCTATAAAATGAACTGGAGAAGGAAATAGCAAATCACTCTAGTATCTTTGCCAAGAAAATCCCAAATGAGTTCATGAAGACTTGGATATGACTGAAACAACTCAACAATAGCAATTCAAAATATCACAGAAAGCTGTATTTGCATGGTGTCTCAGAAGCCACAAGTACAACCCACTTGAATAGGAATCTGTGCTATAACATAGCAGTAAGTAATCATTCAACCTATCGTAGGGAAGCATGAATTATGTACAACCAAACTTATTTTCCTTTTCATTTGGGAAGGTCATAGATGGAAGCAAAATATTCCTTTTTGCAGTGATTTCTCTACTTCAAGTTAAACTAAGGGAAATGAAGGATCTATTAGGGGAATTTTACTTCATTCTTAAGTTTACATTTCTTTTTAAAAAGTTTTTTTTCTGTATTATACATTTATTATCATGCAAAACATATTTCCACATTACTCATTTTTGTGAGTAATATTATAAGGCCAAAACCCCAAATCATATAACCAATAAACAAATGATAAACTATATGCTTTCATGTGCTTCTCTACTCCAATAGTTCTTTCTCTGGAGATGGATAACATGCTTTTTCATAAGTCCTTGTCCTGGATCTTTGTATTGTTGTAGTAGCAAAGTCTATCACATTCGATAGTTCCACAATACTGCAGTTACTCTGTATAATGTTCTCCTGATTCTGCTTCTTTCGCTCTGCATCAGTTCCTGGAGGTCTTTTCAGTTCTTTCTGAAATCATCCTGTTCATTATTCCTTATAGCACAATAGTATTCCATCACCATAATTTACCACAATTTGTTTAGCCATTCCCCAATAGAGGGGCATACCTTTAGTTTCCAATTCTTTGCCACCACAGAAAGCACAGCTATAAATTAGTCATACATTTAAAAAATGACATTTCAGATTCCATTTCTTTAAAATGAGTAATTAATAAGGGTTGTCTCTGATATTTTTCTATGGTTTTCTAAAACAAGCTGGACAACTCATTATCCAAGGACTGAGATTCAATCTCCTTATATATTTAACCTCTATTTCAGGTTCTACCTGTCACTACTTAAAAGTTTTATTTTCACCAAATTAAGCCTTACTTTCTCTTTTACACTTTCATACTTACGTCTATGGCTCTTTAAGAAAGGTTCAAAACATAGAAATAAAAACCATGAAACCCTGAGAATTTTTTCCTTGAGATGACATGGATTAAGAATTATTCATTAGGCATGCACTTGAGAAGATCTGTGTTCAAGTCCTGATTTTCACAATTACAAGATCAGGACAAGGAATTTAAGCTCCATGTCCCCAGGCAATTCCCTCAGACCAAAAGATACAGAAGAAGATTTGCCCATGTGCATCAGTAGAGGGAGTATCAGTATTGAGAACTGCCCACACAGATGACAATTACAACTAGATATCCACCTTCCTACTCCAAAATAACTGAAATAAAATCACTCCCCTCAAAAGCATAACATATAAAATTTTGATCGATGGTGGTTCTGACTCATGTGCCTCATTGCATTTTTGTTTGTATGTTCTGGTCAAGGAGAAGAGGACACTGGAAGAATAATGATTAGGGAAAGTAAAAATGCCCATATTGAAGCAGACAGAGTCCCTAAATCTGCCCAGAGAGCCATGGAGGGGCAGGTGGTCCATAGACTTGGTAGAAGTATAATATCAGCAATTTAGAGCTAAAAGGATTTAGGGGCCATCAAATCCAATTCTCTCAATTTTAGAGGAGGAAATTGAGGCTCAGAGATTTGTCCATGGTCACACCATTACAAAATATCTGAAATGGGCTTGGAATTTAGGTTTTTTCTGACTCCAAGTACAATTCTCTATCCGTTATAGTATGTAGATCCCCTGAGGCTCTTAGAATTCATGTCTCTTTGTCTTCAAAGGGGAGTCTATGACATCATCTAAGATTCAAAAGCCCTTTGCACTAATTAAAATAATTTTCCTTCAATTGATCCCCTGATGTCCTTCCATGTTTACCCCCCCCTTTGAAAGTAAGAGTGGCAAGACACACACCATGTGGGATATTTCAATAAACACGATATCCTCGTAAATGAAATAAGTCAATTCAAACCCATAAATTCAGACTGAAGATGAAAACAATGAAAGATGTTCCAGTTTGTCATGGCTCCATGCCAGAAGCCTGTGGTGATTTCAGGCTAATCATCCTTCAGTCTGAAGCATGCTATTGTAAAGGGTTTTCAGAGATGGATCTCGGCAGACATTATCTTGAGAGAAGAATGCACTCATGAAAATTTGCTCAAGCTGAGGTTTCCTGATGGCTTCTCCCAGAATGTTCATCAAACCAGACCTCACAGGATTTCTAAGGAAACATTTTTCTGGCAGGTTCAAGGGAGAAGGCATCAACAAACAGCCGTAGGAGACACAAGAGAGCTATAGGACTTCACAAGCTATATCCTTATGCTTGCTATTTTTCCCCTATCACTTTTTAAGACCTCTTGGTAGTTTGAAACATCAGATAGAACTTTAATGGAGCACATACAATGGGCAGAAGAATCAGGAAGGAAAGGAAAGATTCCATTTCAGTAAAACAAGTAATTCCTATAGTCAGTTGGTCAATGAGCACTGTGCCCAGCACTGTATTAAGCTTTGGGATCCAAAGGAAATTACTACCATCAAAAAGTTCACATTCTATTGAGGAATACAAATAGGAAGATAACTAAGTACATACAAGAGATTTACAAGATAGTTGAAAGACTTTAGCACATGGGCAGAAAGTAGTGGTACAGAGCCTGAGGGAGGCTTTCTAGGGAAGTTAAGATTTGTGCTTAGTGTTGAAGGAAGCCAGAAAAGCAGAGTCTAAAGTGAGGAAGGAAATGTTGAGGCCTGGAGGACCAGTTGTATAAAGTGTTAGAGGCAGAACTAAATCTAGATCTTCCAGCTTCCATGGTCAGCCCTCTAGACACTCAGCACTCAGTCTTTCAAACATATTTTGAAAAAATGACTGGGGGTTAAAACTACATCAAGATCAGAGTAGTAGGACAAGAAGGGACTAGAATAAAACTTTGACACCAGTAAATGATTTTATCTATTACTGAACTGAGATGATTTAGTAATCATCTAATGACAGGAGTCCTCACCCTGTGATCTCTGAACTTCTTTCTCTAAAAATATATTTTGATAACTTCATTTCACCATAATTAAATTTCCTTCAGATTCTATATATTTAAAAACACACTTTGGAGAAGGACTTCATAAGCTTCATGAGATTGCCAAGGGGACTTTGATATAAATAAAATTAAGAACCTCTGATTTAGTCCATTCCTTTATTTTCATATAAGCTATAGAGAATTGAAGTGAATTTTCCAAAAATTGGATTCAAATCCAGCTCCAGCAGTTTTTCCACTACATGTCATTTGCTTCTTGTTGATAATTCCTCATGTCTTGACTCAAATATGAATTGGATTTAAGTGAGGCAGAATTGCACAAAGTCACAAGTCTCACTCTTCCAGAGTCATCAAAATCCATTGGCAAGACAAAAGTGAAAATAAATAGCAGTGGACCAAGGTGCAACTGATGATCTCAGTATCTTATTATTTGCTTAATGCTCTGGAATCAGAGGAGCTCAGTTCAAATCTCAAGTTTGACATGTTGTACTGTGTGACTTGATAAAAGGATGGAGAAAGCATTGAGCTTGGAATCAGAACAGTTTGTATTTAAATCCTGCCTTAGACAATCTTATCGTTTGGCCAACTAAGCTGGTTGCTTGATGTCTGGAAGCCTCAGTTTCCTTATACATATAAAATGGAATAACAATAGCACCTATATGCCGGGTCTATTGAGAAAATAAAGGAGACAAAAATATTTGCAAATCTTAGATTTTATATTAAGGTGAATTATTATTGGGCTAAGAAGTCCATTGTGGAGAGTACGAAGAGACATAAATTACTTTCCCCAGCATAAATTTTAATAACTGTCCCAAATATGTAGTCCTCACACTCTCCAGGTTTCCTAAGCAGGCAGACCCCCAATGGAGTTTTGTAAAAGTGCTAGCTACTATCTTTCTTGCTAGGTAGGTACAGAAGGAAGTTTCAGGAAGCAAACCAGAATAGGATGGGGATGGAGGATAGATTTAGGGTCAGACTCTTAATATTTCAGATCCTTCTTTAATCATTGCAAAAGAATATCTGCAGTTTAACTTCTCTAGCTAAGTATCTATCCTCATACCAATGATCTTTTTTTTTTCTCTACTGTCCCACCCCAAGTTCTACAGAAAGGACATTCAGCTCTACTTTTCCATTTCAGTCTTCTATTTTCCCCAGCCCTACTTTTGTAAACTCTTTTTCTCACTCCCACTTTTTGACCTCCAGACAAGATAACCACATTCCCAGTTTCCTTCTTTATGAAGATAAAATTCCTTAGTCTCTCTGGCCTTCGACCACTAGTCTCCTTTCATTTATTTATTTTGAACTAGGTGGTACTCTTTGTTCCTTCTTTTGTAATGCTATTGCAGCCCCCTCCTATCTCCACCCTTTTCTGATTCTTTCCTATCCCATTCTGATTATTCTGGTGAAAAATAATGCTGAAATCTGGGTCAAATGAGAGGATTTTTGTGGGCTTTGTAGCTGAATAGACATATACCTGGCAGGTACTAATCAAGGACACTATGTCCCAGTTATTGGCACTGCTTTCTTCTTGAAAATACTTTCTATTTAGTTATACAAGACACTGCCCCCTTTGTACAGGACCAGTTTGGTTGTTGAAAGGGGCAGAAAGAGAAAATCTGTGTAAGGAAAATAAATGGTTTCCTTTTATCTATTTATTTATTTTCACTATAAAGATATTTTATTTTACCAATTACATGTAATAACAAATTTCCACATAAGTTTTCCAAAGTTATTCAATCTAAATTGTCTCTCCCTCTCTTTCCTCCCCACACCCAGAGCTGGCAAGCAAATTGAGCTGGGTTATACATGTATTGTCATGTGTAAGAGAGAAGTTGCAAAAGAAGAAAAAATCAGATCCAGCAAAGCAAAGGAACAGCCCATCTGGGGGAAGGGCAATGAGGACTCAAGATTCCGGGAAGGAACAGAGGAACTGAGAAGATTCAAAACTGTCAGTTCACTTCTGATTAGCTCTCTTCTGGAGTGGAGGGTCTGAGAGGAGGACCACTGAGACAAAGGATCTCTCTGGACATTGACTAACTTCCAGTGAACCCTAAATATCCCTGGTTCCAACTGAAGACAAAGTACATTGGGACTTTATAGAAAGTCATCTACTGAGAAGATTTCTCTTTCCCTAAATTGTCCTTAACTTTAACTCGTAGCCAGATTAGCTTAGGAAGAAGGATGAACTCAACAACTGACCAAAGGAGGGTCAGGCAGACAGACTGAATTCTTCAGGATTTGTAGGGGAGGTCATTTGCTAATCTATAGGAATTCCTATCTCCTACTTTCTTCAACCAAACACCCTCATCCTCCCTTCCCTTTGCGTCCTCAAGAATAAGGTGTTACCCTTTAGATCAGGTCTGCTTGCTTTCTGGTATCAAAGAAGGAGACTGATAATTTGGGGGGAATCATACCATTCCCCAAAAGGGAGAATAGTTCAAGACCAGGGCTAAGGAGTGAACTAGGTCTCAAAGGGAAGGTTGGCATTTGAGATATTGGGAGGATTCAGAAGCAGGAAATTTACCTGTCTCTCAGTACCAGCTAAGATCAAGAAGGGAGGCAGTGGGTCTTTTCTCTAAGACTCTCTCCTCCTGTCCTTAACCTCCATCTCCCAAACCCAATCTCTGAGGAGACATATTCTGTCTCTCAGGGAGACAAATGGTCCTATCTTCCCCAAGGGGAATAGAGGGGGAGGCTCAATCTCTTCCCTCTCTCCATTGTAGCCTCCTTCTGGTCATATATTGCACATGCAAAACATATTTCCATATTGTTCATTTTCGTAAGAGAATAATTATATGAAACCAAAGTCCCCAAACGAAACCCTAAATAAACAAGTGAAAAATCCCATGCTTTGATCTGCATTCTGACTCTAATAGTTCTTTCACTGAAGGTGGATGCATTCATCATAAGTCCCTTAGAATTATCCTAGATCATTGTATTACTGATGGTAACTATCTATCATGGTTGATTGTGCCATACTGTGTACAATGTTCTCCTAGTTCTGCTTATTTCACTCTGAATCAATTCATGTAGGTCTTTCCAGCTCTTTCTTAAATCATTCTGTTCATCTTATAACACAACAGTTTTGATGGTTCTGCTTTAAAAGAAACAGCCTCTCAGATAAAATGTTGAGAGACAAATGTTCTTAGTATGAAATAGACAATGGCTCTTCAGATTAATGTTTAGAGAGAACATGTTTGAAGATAGGATAATGACTGAGGCAATCATGCATGCCTATTGTGGTCTGCTCATTTGAAAATGACTGGGTTATGGAAAGGAGTAGTTTTAAAGGCTACAAATGTGAAATTATGTATTAAATAACTAGCTTATATGAAACAGAAAAATGGAATTATTGATTCTGATAATCATGCTAGGAATGGTCATGAGGAGGCACTGATTTGAGAAATTTAAAGCCAGAGAAGAAACTGTTGGAAGAAGTCAGATGAAGAGTGGGATAGAAGAGAAAGCTGAGCACAGAAGGTTTCAGATCCAGAAAGCACAGGAAGCTAAAAGAAAAGTTTCTTACAGAATACAAAATAGAGGAGCTGAAAAGATCTGAGCTCACAGGACCACTTTGCAGCTGTTTTTCTGGGAGCTGTGCTGACTGGAAGTTCCTCAGCTACAGGGAACTGATTGCCCCTGAAAGAAAGTCACTTTCTTAGAATCCTGCTAAGAGAGGCTATATGCTAAAGGAATGCTTCAGTGACCTAAATAGCAGACAAGTGGCTTCAGGAGAACTATTGTTTTACTCTGCAAACTTTTATTTCAAATTATTCTCTAAATGGGTTGTATTATTCATATGCCACCCTGATAAGTTCTTATAAGAGTCCTCATTCTCTTCCAGTGATAATCTATGTATTGGTGGGAGTGGTTTATTCCTAGACTATTATATTTTGATTGCTACAAAAATAATCTTTGGTCTTTCATTGAATAAATATGATGGCTTTTTTTTTTGCTTTTGCCTTCTGAATAAATGTGAGTATTCTTGCCTTTGCTTTATAAGTAGGTAAATATTTCATATATAAGAATAAATGATATTATGGTGACTGATGTATAAATGTGAAGCACAATGTTCAGGGCTAAAGGGCTATATTGATGAGTAGTAGGAATGTACCTCCTCCCTATGTCTCTTCCCCTAACCCCCCCCCCCAATTAAGATGATTCTTGGGAGAGATCTAATTTGAATTTTAACCACATGATTTCAGCCAGCATCATGGCTGCTCCTGACTGGGAAAACCTTGAAACTGTAGGCAGTTTGGGTATGCATGAGCCAACCCAGAGAGAGAAATCAACCTGCAGAATTTTTATGAAGGAAGCAATACCATTACTTTTGTATATCAGAAAGATTGTTCTAGGAAATATAGAGGTGGAATGCCCCCCAAAGAAAATAGTATTCCAAAAGACTAGGTCAAAGGAAATGAAGTCTTGAGTGAGTATGATGGTGAATTAAAATGAATGTGTTCTTCCACTGCCTAAAGAGTGAGCAAAGTACTACAGATGCTGGGAAGCAACAAATTGGGAAACAATATCTTCATAACAAAAACCTCTGACAAAGGTTTAATTACTCAAATTTATAAGGAGCTAAATGAATTGTACAATAAATCAAGCCATTCTCCAATTGATAAATGGGCAAGGGACATGAACAGGCAATTTTCAGTCAAAGAAATCAAAACCATTAATAAGCACATGAAAAATTGTTCTAAATCCCTGATAATCAGAGAGATGCAAATCAAAACAACTCTGAGGTATCACCTCACACCTAGCAGATTGGTTAACATGACAGCAAAGGAAAGTAATGAATGCTAGAGGGGATGTGGCAAAGTTGGGACATTAATGCATTGCTGGTGGAGTTGTGAATTGATCCAGCAATTCTGGAGGACAATTTGAAACTATGTCCAAAGGGTGCTAAAAGACTGCCTGCCCTTTGATTCAGCCATAGCACTGCTGGGTTTGTACCCCAAAGAAATAATAAGGAAAAAGGCATGTACAAGAATATTCATAGCTGAGCTCTTTGTGGTGGCAAAAAAATGGAAAATGAGGGGATGCCCTCCAATTCGGGAATGGCTGAAAAAATAGTGGTATATGTTGGTGATGGAATACTACTGTGCTCAAAGGAATAATAAAGTGAAAGTATTCCATGGGGACTGGAACAACCTCTAGGAAGTGATGTAGAGCAAAAGGAGCAGCACCAGGAGAACATTGTACACAGAGACTGATACCCTGTGGTACATTATGGAACATAATGGACTTCTCCAATAGTGTCAATGCAATGTCCCTGAACAATCTGCAGGGATCAATGAGAAAAAAAAACATTATCTACAAGCAGAGGGCAAACTGTGGGAGTAAAAATGCTGAGGAAAGGCAACTGCTTGACTACAGGGGCTGAGGGGATATGATTGTGGATGTGGACTCTGAATGAACATCCTAGTGCAAATACCAACAACATGGAAATGGGTTTGGATGGAGGACACATGTAATACCCAGTGGAATTGCGCATTGGCTATGGGGGGTGGGGTGGGAATGGAGGGAGGAAAAGAAAATGATTTTTGTATCCAATGAATGATGTTTGAAATTGACCAAATAAAAATAATGTTTATTTTTAAAAAAGTACTACATATGCTGATGTTATAAGTGCCTGTTTTCAGTCCTTACCATAAGAGAGGCCTTCACTTTCATGGTTAAGATGATCATTGGAAAATACTAGCCTAATGAGAAGTTCTAGAGTGGTCAAAAGTCATGGATTCTCATACCAGATTTGCTGTGCGACCACAGGCAAGTCACATACCCACTCCTGTGTTTTTTCATCCCTAAAATTTATAGGTTTGGGTTCTCTAAGATGCCCTCAAGCTATGAAATATAAAAATTCTATGATCCTATAATAGGGTGCCAATTTCCTCAAGGTCTACTAGAGAAGATTTCTAGTCTACAAAATTTGTTATAGGTTCATAGAGTAAATACAAGGAGAATGCTCACAGATCTTCTAATCCAACCTTCTCATTTTAGAGCCTGAGGAAATTGAGGCTCAAATAGGTTCATTGACTGCCCCAAAATTCACAGAGGTAGTAAGGATCAGAATCAGGACTTTTACCAAATTCTCATACTCCAATGATTCTCTTTACATATACTTATTCTAATTTGGTTGCTTTTCCTGTTTACTGTCCATTCTGCCTTGCAAATAAGCTCATCCAAGACTACAATGTTAGAATGGTGCTTTTATTGTTTTTGATGGTTCATGAAAAGTGTTTGATACAAATATTCTTGGAATATCTCTTCCATTTTCCATCCTGTTACTCCCCAGCCTCTTTTGTTCTCAATACCAATGATTCAGAACCTCCATCTATTTAAGCAAAAATCATTGACAAGAACATGACTTCCTATTCTTGTTAATTCTGGCTCTACTCATCCCGAGCCCCACTCAAGTTCTTTCTACCTTACCCTTGTGACCTCTGGATGTCCCCTTATGTCTTTAACAAATGCCCCTTTATTTTAGACCTCTTCTCCTTCTTCTCCCATCTCCTGACATTCATGTAGATCTAGCTCTATCCCCAAAGACTAATACCAGATGTACCTTCTCTCATGCCTCCTGACACATGGATCCAGGAGGAGGAAGAAGCATATACCCTTTGACCCCTCTTTCCCTGTTTCCATTTCCAGACCTTCTTCAACTGCTATCCCTTGCTGTTAAATCTCTGTGTATGGATTCACTTCATTCATTTCCTAATGCTGTTATAAATGACCATCAGTTCATTTTTCTCTATATTCTTGAGTTCAGAATATGGCTTAAAGTTTTGTTTCCACCCTGCTCCCATTAGTAGATTGTAAAAACACATTTATGGTCCCTCCATATACCCTGGACTCTTAGTTGATTAGTCAACTCCCACAACCTATTTCTTCACTCCATTTAACATTAGACAAGGAATGACACACCATCTTCCATGAATTAGGAACTCTAAAATTTTTCTCTCTGACCATAACCTCCTATCATTTCATCTCTCCCTATGGCTCATTCCTTCTAAAGCTATTCTTCATCTTCACTATGACATGTAATTCCCCCACCCCCCAGTTTCCACCTATTGTTCTTACTTATGTCTAACTTCCTAATAATAAGATCTGTTTCAGTGTGGGATGGGCTGTCTTGGTAGGTCATGGATTTTACCTAACATAAGGTCTTCTAGTGAATACGGGGAAATCACTTATAGGGAATGTTTTAGAGAAGATTACTATTCAGAGACCCATTGGTCCTAAAGATACTTTGTAGCTCTGAAATCCTCTAATTCTTTGAAAAACTCTAATTACCTCTGGTAAATTATAGCATTTTTTACACTGGATAAAGAAATATATCCTAGTGTGAAAGGGAATTCTTTGTTCTCTTTTGTCTATTCTGAGTTTACCTTTACAATAGTATTGTAAACCTCTAAATTCCTTAGACTTATAAATGTTGGAAATTTCACCTCTAAATTCCTTAGACTTATAAATGTTGGAAATTTCACCATTGGGATATTTCATACTTGGTGAAATTTCCAACATTTATAAGTCTAAGGAATTTAGAGGTTTACAGTATGCTCCTGAAAGTAACCAGGAGGAATCTACATAGCTTCCCTCAGAGTGAAGCCTTGGGTTGTGTACCATCTGAAAGTGATTCTTTAGGTATTTTTCAGCTATTTCACAGAGAAATAAACCTCATGACCCCCATCAGTATTAGTTGTTGTTGTTGTTATGGGTTTTTTTTTTTTGCTTATTATTGCTTAGTTTGACTTCTCCTTTATATAATATGATTTATAGCTAAGACCCAAGATGTGCTGTCTCTTCCGTTAGAATGTGAGTTCCTAAAGGGCTTGAACCTTCTCCATTTTTCTGTTTGTATTCCCATCACTTAGCACAGTGTTTTGTGCAAAAACACTCAAGGCCTTTTCCATTCATTCATTCATTCATTCATTCATTCATTCATTCAGAAATCTAAATGAAAGACCAATGGCTAGAACATTCACAACACAACTATTCCCTTTTGTAGGTATGTAAATTTCACATCTTCTACAGGTCTCATTGAATAAAAGGAGCAGATTTTTGTGTATTGTCTGGGCTTGTTAAGAGGTATGTGTAGACGATAAGAAGTCAGTGAGATGTGTAAGGAGACAAGATAATCCTCAGAACTCTTTTATCTTCTTAAAATTTGCTATTGATGTTTATTGTTTTTCTGCCATCATCATGCCTTTCTATTGTTTTCATGAAATTTGTTTTAGGATTCTGGGTCTTAGACTTGGAAAGGATTATTGTGCTCAATTCTCTCATTATACAAATAACTCAAAGAGGGAGACATGATTTGACCAAGGACACATGTGTTGTAAGAGCCAGAAATTGGATTTGAATCAGAGTTGTTCAAATCCTACTCCAGTCTTTTTCCCACTATTCTATAGTGTCTTCCTTTCCTGGCTATCAGAGCTACATTTTCTGGAGGAAGAAAAAAAAAGGTCCATCTTTGGACTGAGTTCTTTCTTGATCCAATTTGTTCCCTTTCAACACGTTCTATGGAAGGCAAAAAGAGAGCAACTTGAGGCCTTTCCTGCAGACCACTTTGTAAATTTCAGAACCTTTTCAAGTGGAATTCTGGTTTCATCTTATAGCTCTCCTCCTTCTTCAGTGATGATAAAGATTCTGCTCCTTTACTCTGCTTCTATTTTCCTGGAAGAAACTGACAAAGATAACATGCTTGACAATGAGCTTTGCAACCAATGAATTTCCAGGATGATACATCAGGCTTTCTGTTGCCCTTGTGGCCAAGATATTCACTGCAGCCCTTTGAAGGGGCTGGGGTTCTTTTGCTGGTCATAGGAATTAGAGCCTCCCAAGACTCTAGTTTTAAATCTCTAGTGTAACATCCTCATTTTACCAAAGAGGAAACTGAGGTCCAACAAGGAAAAGTGACTTTCCCAGGGCCATTCAAGTAGTGAATAGCTGAGCTGAGATTCAGTCAAGCCCTCTACTCCTTTCAATATGTCATAGGGATAAAGATAAAGACTGGGCCTGTGATCTTATTAGTATAGAATCCACTCCTAAGGTGGGTTAGCAACTTTTCTGGAACCTTATAGAATTGCCTAGAGCACTAAAGGTTTAGTGACTTGTCCAAGGTTACACAGGCAATAAGGATCAGAGGTGGAACTTGAACTTAGGTTTTCTTGATTCAAGGCCTGTACTACTTGTACCACCATTCTTAATGCTATAAATGGATTGGATTGAAACTCCAAGGATTTTGCTGAATGGTATTGACTCAAATAGTACCCATAGTTCTGCTTATATCAAAGAGACTCCATGAACCAACCACTTTGTTCCTAGCATCTCAAATGAGATAGTGGATATAAAGCATGTCACAAACCATCATGGTTTATAAACATGACTTTATCATAATCATTGTCATCATCATCATCAACAGTCATCCAGTACAATGATGATTTCATTACTTGAGCCTTCTACTAGACTCCTGCTGAGCTCAAGCAATGCTTATAGAGCAATGCAGATGTATACTGATCAAATGTTTAACAACAAATCTTGCTGGGGTGTGTGTGTGTGTGGAATGTATGCACCCACACTTCTAAGTTTAAAGTTTAAGCACCAAATTCAAATTAAAACAATAATTTTTACTTTCTTAAGTCTAGACAATCAGCAAAATAAAAAATCTATCCTTTATTTGTAGTTATTGCCAATTTCTGCAGAATAAATGCTCATTCTGGAAACATAACAATTGGCTAATCCCCTTGGACCTGCTTACAGCACGCTCTTGGTTGTACCACTCTCTGGCAGGACTGTAATGATGAAATATTCTTTTGTTGACCTGCCAGCTATGACTGCCATGAGAACGTGTCCTTACCACATTCACAGGATCATAGAGTTAAATCTCTTTGGAGGGACCATAGTTGGCATCCACCCCAATCCCCTCATTTTACAGATGAAGAAATTGAAGCATAGAGATGTTTTAGGGACTTGCTCAGGGTTACATATCTATTAGGTATCTGAGGCACATTTTGAATTGAGGGTCTTCTAACCTCTAAGATCAGTGCTCTGTCTTCCATATCCTGCTGCCTTGACCATCAGTGAATTGGGTTTAAGCCATCCTTAGCTTAAACCCAAATCTTGAATAAAAGTTGTACTGGATGATCAAATTTATTGACAGTGTTTCCTGATCTCCAGATTTAGGGTTTGTTCAACATTTCCTCCATTCTCCTCTACCTTATCATATGTCCTATCCATAAATATTCTCCTTATGCCTTTGACTAATTATCTTGTTAATACATCATGTTTGGAATTATGCTGAGAGAGTACAGAAAAGGCATTTGGGGCCAATTGTCTCTAGATCACAGCAACACCTAACTATCATTCCTCATCCCATGATCTACTACAGACAGTGTGATTTGCAGAGAGAAACAATTATGAAGGTCAATAGAAATACAATTTTGCAAAACCCAACATCCAGTAAGGAAAATGATGACTAAAGAAGATCTCATTCTGCTTGCTCTGGGAATTCTCTCTCTTACTCATTGACTTGCCAGCTGCTCAGCTCTGTGCACTGGGCTTTTTCCTCCATTCCAAAAGTATGGTTTCTCTAATCTTTCAGTTCCTGAAAGTCACTCAGGCTTCCAGCTTCCAGTTCACAATGCACTCAAATGACACCTGAAATGGCAGAGCTCCCAATTCTTTGATCAAGGGAATGACAGGTCCTGATGAGGACTCAATCACCTTGATATATATGAAAGAATGCAATGTCATACACCAGATTTTCCAACTGATATTATCAAGGAGAAGGTAGAGGATAATTATGAGAATAGATAGCAGTCATATATAGAAATGATCATTTAAAACAAGATCCTTTTTACAAGGAATGGAGATATTGTATGGTATGCAGGGTCTGTGGTTTCTAGAGCAGTGCGCTCAAGCTGCTTGAGTAGAATGCCAACAGATGAATTTCTTCCCTTCATTCCTATCATGACTCTCTGTGGAACCCCCCCCCCAAGTTGTGAAGCATTTATCTGAATGAATAACTATAATTCTGATTACAATAAAATAGAATTCTTCTACCATCCTTTTTTCTTATTTATTTATTCTTAACATTATTTTCTTTTTAAAATTTTGAGTTCCAGATTCCCTCCCTACTGCTTTTCTTCCACTCACTGAGAAGGCAAACAATATGATATCAATTATACATGTGAAATCATGCAAAACATGTTTCCATTTTAGCCATATCACAAAGTTAAAGACTTCAATTTGCACCCCAAATCTGGAGGTGGATTACAAAAACAGAGATTTTTAAAAAATGTTCATGATATGCTTTGCTTTTAAAAACCATGAATAATTAGAATGAATTTTCAACTAATGCAAATGTTGAATTGGACACATCCTGTAGAAAGATCCCCATATTTAGAATCATAGGTCTGGGGTACATATTCTTACTCTTCTGATTACTGTCCTTGGGACTTTGGGCAAGTTCCTTCTTTTCTCTAAGCTTCAGTTTCCTTGTTTGTAAAATAAGGGCATTTCACACTCTAAATCTGCCATATTGGGTGATAAGATTGCCTTTAAGGTGCCTTCTATATCAAAATCTGTGACTAGAAACCAATTTTGGTTTCTTTGCTTCATTTTATAGTTAAGTGTAAGGCAACCTTCAGTTTTCATGAAAGAGATCTAGAAGAAAATCAAATGATCCCATAAATAGGATTTGTGAAAGCAAAAAACCAACTAACTTCCAACTAATGTGTGTCCTGGGGTCAGGATACCCTGGGCCCAAAATCTTTTATGCCCTAGAGATTTATCTTCAGGATTCTCATAATGTGATTTCAAGGGATCAGAATGGTAACTCCTAAGCCCTATAAGAGCCTCAGTTGCTCCTGAAGGATTCCTCTCTAGATTCTACATGGTGGATGAGGATTCATAAAGTTTATGAAAGTTATTAAGATAATGGTTAAAACAAAGGGGATTTTATGCTTGGAACCATCAATCACTTTATATATTCTTGTGAAAATAGTCCCTGATATGAAAAACTCTTGAATGTATGGGTTGGTCTTGATAGTTGCAGAGATCTCTTCCAACTTACAAAATCTGTGATGTTATGTTTCTCTGCTATATCTTCATGTCCATGTTAGGATGCAAGCTTCTCAAGGGCAGGGAATGATTCATTATTGTATTCCTATGCTCAATAATATGATCTGGTACATAGTTGTCACTTCATACATACATGTTGAATTGTCCTTGCTCTTAAGGAATTCACCAATGTGAGGAAGAAAAAAGATATGAAATAAGAATGAAAAATCATTCAGAATCAAATAAGCATAACATAATATAATCATAATATTAGATTCATCAGGGGCCTTACAAATCATCTTATCTAACCACCCTCACATTATGGAGGAGGGAACTAGAAGCCAGAGACTAGCAATGCAACCAAAATCATAATAAGAAATCAAAGGCATCTTCTGAATACACAGGTTGTGTATCAGACCATGAGGCAGAGGTTAAATACTGGAGGAACTCAGAAGGTATGTGAAGCCTGGAACAACTTGCCATTTCAGACATTAGATCATGAGTCCCTTGAGATCAGAGGTTATTTTTGTCTGTCTTTGCATAGCCAGCATTTAGTGTAGATTCTGCTATGTTGTGGTTCAATCATTTCTGCCATGTCCAATTCTTCATGATCTCTTTTGGAGTTTTTTTGGCAAGAAATTCAGTGGTTTTCCATTTCTTTCTCCAACTGATTTTATGGGGAAACCAAGACAAATAGGGATAAGTGACTTGCCCAGGGTCACACAGATAGTAAGTGTCTAAGACCAGAATTGAATCTCAGGAAGATGAGTTTCCCTGATTCCAAGACTGGCACTCTATCGACTGTGTCCCAGCTGTCTCTCCTGCCACACAGTAGGGATTTAATAAGTGATAATTGGCCTGATTTACAGTTTCTCTAGCATCTAGCTCCAACTGAGCTTTCCATTTGTCTTATCAAGCTAGATGTATAGGCCTAGTAGTGGATCATGAGTCTATCATTTTATCTAACCACCCTCACATTATGGAGGAGGGAACTGGAAGCCAGAGGTTAGCAATGCACCCAAAATCATAGTAAAAAATCAAAGGCATCTTCTGAATACACATATGGTGTGGTTTCTCCTATCAACCCTATCATCAAAAGACCAGTCTAGCTGTGGTTAGAGAGCTTCATTGCCACTTTGGACACTTTGGATTATGACTTAATTTTGGCTGAAGTAACTGGTAAGTGGTTCAATATATAGAGTACCAGTCCTGAAGTCAGGAAGAACTGAGCTCAAATATGGCTCAGATACTTACTAGGTTTGTAGCCCTGGGCAGGCCACTTCACCCTATTGACTTCAGTTTCATCATCTGTAAAATCAACTGGAGAAGGAAATGGCAAATCACTCCAGTTATCTCTGCTAAGAAAATCCCAAATAGGATCATGAAGACTCAGACACAATTGAAAAGACAATGACAATAACATCTCTTAAGTTACAGTGTGGTAGTAATCTTAGTCAATAGAGAGAGGACCATGGATATTCTGAAAGTGCAGAAGTGGGTGGGATACTGGACTTGGATGAAATATAGAGAAGGCAACCTTGTTGCCTTCCCCTCCACTCCCATCCTTCCAGTGCCATTAAGGAATCAAATGATTTTCCTGCTTTGTTTTCACACTAGCTTGTTCCTTTGAAAACTCAAGTCAGCGTTGGCAGTCAGCTTTGGCGCCTTGCTAAGTCTCATTATATTCCACAATTTGTTAGTCTCATTAGGTGTTTGTAACATCAGTGCTAAGGCAGAGAAAATGGCAAAGAAACTGATGCCAAGTCACTGAAATCAGGAATCTGGGCCCCCATACAACCAGTTAGATTCTGATCTCCCCATTCCTGTGTTGCTAGGATTAGGAAGAACAGATGGTAAAAGTACTATCCATCTCTCTCCTCATTAAGTTCATTTTGGTGTAGTTTTCACAGATCATGGAAATAATAGTGGGAAAAGGGAGTCTAATACTCCATCTTACAGTAATAACAACAACAATGATAATAAAAATAATAAAGATAAATAGCATTTATGTAATATTTTAAACTTTAGAAAACACTTTAAAAGTCTCATCTCATTAGAACGTCAAAAGAGCTTTGAGATGTAGGTGCTTTGTTATCTCCATCTTACAGATCAGGAAACTGATAGACTTAATATTTTGCTCAAGGTTACATGATGAGAAAATATCTAAGGCATGATTCTTCCCTCCAAGTCTCTATCTACTTTCCTCCTTCAATGAGAATTTCAGAGGACCATAGATTTTATATTGGGAAAGGACAGAGTCCTTTATTACCACAGAAAGTACAGATCTCAGAATTAGAAGGGGCTTCAGCTACTATCTGTCCCTGAAAAAGAATCCCATCTAGAGTCTGCCTAAAAAGTCATCAGTAATCTCTATTTGAAGACTTCCAACGAAGGATTCCCCATTGTCTGCTGAGGTAGCTCCTTAGAGTTCTAATTGTTAGAATGTTGTACCTATAAGAATAGATGGGCCTTTCCTAAAAATAATAAACAGTACATATTTAAAACCATCAGCAAGGAGGTGGAGTCAAGATGGTGGCCTAGATGCAGCAGAAGTTCAGACCTCTGAAAATCCTTCCTTACCAATCACAAACGGAATGCTCCTAGGGGACTGAAAATCAAACCAAACAACAAGACAGCCAAGGAACCCTCCTGCTGGACTCAATTCAAAAGGTACACACCCCAAAAGCCTGAATCTGAGTACACTAGGATTTAAGGGGAAGGCAGAAGGAAGGCCCCAGGACCCCTCCCCCCACCTAGATCACTAAGCCTCCAGTGGCAGCAGGAACCTCTGGGCAGGCAAAGGCGCTGGTCTGGAGGGTGTACCTTGCAGGCAGGGCTATGCCAGGCTCAGAGTGTAAAACACAGGCTGCAGGGAAGGAGTTGGAGAGGAAGCATAGAGCAGGCAGCCTGTACAGAGCTGTGGAGACCCTCCATATTGCTCCAGAGTTCCAGGGGGTTTGGGCCTCAGAGCACACCCAGCCCATCCCAGCTGAACTTAATCCCATAAAAAGTCTTCAGAGGTCAAGGTAGCTCAACCTCCAACACCCCTCCCCAAAAGACTGTATGGAGAGATCTCCTGACAAAGCTCCAAGAGGGGAGACTGACAGAAATCCCCCAAACCAAAAAAATAAGAGGAACAAGAGCACAGATAAATACAGGGAGCAAAGAAGGGGTAAATATGAGCAAACAAAAGAAAAAGAAGAAATAAACTACAATTGACAGCTTGTGTACAGGCAATGATCTAAGAGCAAACGGAACAGAGGAGGACAGATAAATCAAACAATAAATCATCAATCCCAGCGAATTGGATACAGGCTTTGGAAGAACTCAAAATGCAATTCAAAACAAAATTAAGAGAAGCTGAAGACAATTGGGAAAAGAATTTAAAAACTAAGATAAGTCATCTGGAAACAGAAAATAGTGTCTTGAAAGCCAAAATCAACCAGCTTGAAAATGAGGCAAAGGATATGAAAGATGAGGCAAAGAAGATAAGAGATGAAGTAAAGAGAATGAAATATGACATCCAAAAAAAAATCAGACCAGGAGGAGAAGGATGACCAAAAAGCCAGGGCTGAAATCCAGTCTTTAAGAACCAGAATAAAACAAACTAAAATCAAGTGACCTCACAAGGCAGCAGGACACTATAAAATAAAATCAAAAGAATGAAAAAATTGAGGAAAGTATAAAGCATCTCATTCACAATACAGAGGATTTAGAAAATCATTCGAGGAGAGACAATTTAAGAAGCATTGGTCTACCAGAATACCAAGACAAAAGAAAAAGGCTGGACATAATACTACAGAAAATTATCCAAGAAAACTGCCCTGATATTCTAGAACAAAAGGGAAAAGTGGAGATTGAAAGAATCCACAAATGACCTCCTATACTTAATCCCCAACTGACAACACCCAGGAATGTTATCGCCAAATTCAAGAACTACCAGACCAAAGAAAAGATATTACAAGCTGCCAAGAAGAAGTCATTCAGAACTCATGGAACCATAGTGAAGATAACACAGGATCTGGCTGCATCCACAAGGAAGGATCAAAAGGCATGGAATATGATATTCTGGAAAGCAAGGGAACCAGGTCTATAACCAAGAATCAACTACCCAGCAAAACTGACTATATTCTTACAGGAAAAAGTATGGTCATTCAACACAACAGAAGATCAAGAATTTGTAAAGAAAATACCAGACCTGAACAGAAAATTTGATGTCCAAGCACAGAACTCAAGAGAATCATCACAAGATAATTAAAAAAGAGGGAAAAAAGAAAAACAAAACAAAACAAAAAGCCTTTTTGTAAAAGAAACTCAATAAGTTAAAATGTTTTGTATCCCTATAAGAAAAGTGGTCATTAGTAACACTTAATAATGTTATTATCACCTGGGCAGCTAGAAGAATTATACTTAGAGGGAACAGTGACAAACTGTATAGAATGAAATGACAAGCATAAATAGATATATAGATATATGTATTAAGGGCTTTGCTCACCTAGCATTTGAAGACTGTCTTGGTGGAACAGGCGGAAGAAACCAACAAGAAGGTTCAAAGGCTGAGATGGCGATGCAACAAGGCACTGTGGAGTGCTTAGGGCGTGATGGAGCACAAAAGACAACATGGCCATCCAATGCAGCTGAGGAAGTCTCCAGGTGTAACGACTTTTCGTGCCAATGGACCCAGGCTTCCAACGCCGAGAGAGTGGGACTGTCTCTGTGCATCGACTTTTCCACTTAAATCTTCATGCACAGGTGTGCACAAAAACGCACAAAGACAATCGTCATCCTCGGTTCAAGAGACAACCAACAACATATGTATTAATAAATGCATATACATGTGTGTGTATATATACATATATATATACAACTAGAGCTAAAAGAAGAGGTTAATATTAGAAGAAATGGGAAAAGAAACAAAAGGAGGTAAATTTATATGTCACAAAGAAGCTTATGGCAGGAGTAGGGAGAGCATCAATACACTGGAAGGGTAAACAGGTTGGAGATAGGAAATACTCAACTCTCACATGCACTGAAATTGACCCAAAGATGGAAGAACAATCCAATCCATTGGGGGAGAGAATAGATTTGTGCCCTATAGGGGAGTGGAAGGGTAACAAATGGACTGGTGGAGAGGGAAGCAGTACAAGGGAGGGAGAAGGTGGGGGGTAGTTTTAGAAAGACTTCAGGGAAAATAAGGGGGGCATAAGAAGGGTGGGGGGTAGAAAGGGAAAAAAATAAGAGTGGGAACTAGGGGGACTGATTAAAAACAAACATTTGTGTAGAAGGAAATAGTGAAAGAAGAAAAGGCAGGACCAGGAGTAGATGTCAAAGTGCTGGGAAATACACAGCTAGTAATCATAATTCTGAATGTGAATGGAATGAACTCACCCATAAAAAGCAAGTGAATAGCAGAGTGGATTAGTATCCAAAACCGTACCATATGCTGTTTACAAGAAACACACATGAGGAAGGTAGATAAGCATACGGTGAAAGTAAGAGGATAGAGCCAAATCTATTGGGCATCAACCGATAAAAAGAAGGCAGGAGTCACAATCATAATATCTGACAAAGCCAAAGTAAAAATAAATCTAGTTATAACAGATAGGGAAGGTAATTACATCCTGATAAAAGGCAGTATAGACAGTGAGGAAATATCAGTACTCAACATGTATGCACCAAATGGCATAGCATCCAAATTTCTAAAGGAGAAACTAGTGGAGCTCAAGGATGAAATAAATAGAAAAACAATACTAGTGGGAGTCCTGAAACTTGCTCAATCCAAAATAGATAAATCAAAGCAAAAAATAAATAAGAAAGAGGTAAGATAAGTGAATAAAATCATAGAAAAATTAGATTTATTAGATATGTGGAGAAAAATAAATAGAGACAAAAAGGAATACACCTTATTTTCAGCAGCACATGGTACATTCACAAAAATTGACCATGTATTAGGGCATAATAACATTGCAAACAAGTACAAAAGAGCAGAAATAATGAATGCAACCTCCTCAGATCACAATGCAATGAAAATAATAATTAGTAAGAGTACATGGAGAGTTAAATAAAAAATTAATTGGAAATTAAACAATATCATTCTCCCAAATTGGTTTTTTAAAGAACAAATCATAGAAGCAATTGATAATTTCATTGAAGAAAATGACAATGATGAGACATCCTTTCAAAACCCATGGGATGCAGCCAAAGCAGTACTGAGGAGGAAATTTATATCCTTGAGTTCATATATTAACAAATTAAGGAGGGCAGAGGTCAATGAATTGGGCATGCAAATTAAAAAAAAACTAGAAAGTGAACAAATTAAAAATCCTCAAATGAAGACTAAATTAGAGGTCCTAAAATTCAAAGGAGAAATTAATAAAATTGAAAGCCAAAGAACTATTGATTTAATCAATGAGACTAGAAGCTGATAATTTGGAAAAAAAAAAACAAAACAAATAAAATAGACAAAGTACTGGTCAATCTAATTTAAAAAAGGAAAGAAGAAAACCAAATTGACAGTATCCAAGATGAAAAGGGAGACCTCACCTCTAATGAAGAGGAAATTAAGGCAATCATTAAAAACTATTATGCCCAATCATATGTTAACAAACATGTCAATCTAGGTGATATGGATGAATATTTACAAAAATATAAACTGCCTAGAGTAATAGAGGAAGAAATAAATTATCTAAACATCTCCATATCAGAAAAAGAAATTGAACAAGCCATCAAAGAACTCCCTAAGAAAAATTCCCCAGGTCCGGATGGATTCACCAATGAATTCTATCAGACATTCAAAGAACAACAAATCCCAATATTATACTAACTATTTGACAGAATAAGCCAAGAAGGAGTTCTACCAAATTCATTTCATGACAAATATGGTTCTGATCCCCAAACCAGGCAGGTCAAAAAAAGAGAAAGAAAACTATAGACCAATCTGCTTAATGAATATAAATGCAAAAATCTTAAATAGGATACTAGTAAAAAGACTTCAGGAAGTAATCAGAAGGGTTATTCACTATGACCAGGTAGGAGTCATACCAGGAATGCAAGGATGGTTCAATATTAGGAAAACCATCCACATAATTGACCATATTAACAAGAAAACTGACAAAAACATATTATTATCTCAATAGATGCAGAAAAAGACTTTGACAAAATAAAATACCCATTCCTATTGAAAACACTAGAAAGTATAGGAGAATAAGACCCTTTCCTAAAAACAATAAGCAGTATATATCTAAAACCATCAGCAAACATCCTCTGCAATGAGGATAAACTAGAAGCCTTCCCAATAAGATCAGGAGTGAAACAAGGATGCCCATTATTACCCTTATTATTTAACATTGTACTAGAAACACTAGCAGTAGCAATTAGAGAAGAGAAAGAAATTGAAGGTATTAAAATTGGCAGTGAGTAGACCAAGCTATCATTCTTTGCCGATGATATGATGGTTTACTTAAAGAATCTCAGAGAATCAACAAAAAAGCTAGTTGAAATAATCAACAACTTTAGCAACGTTGCAGGATAAAAATAAATCCTCATAAGTCATCAGCATTTCTATATATCTCCAACCCATTTCAGCAGGAAGAATTAGAAAGAGAAATTCCATTCAAAACCACCCTAGACAATTAAAAATACTTAGTAATCTATATGCTGAGATAAACAGAGGAACTATATGAACACAACTACAAAACACTCTCCACACAGTTAAAACTAGATCTCAACAATTGGAAAAACATTGATTGCTCATGGGTGGGACGAGCTAACATAATAAAAATTACAATCCTACCCAAATTAACTTACTTATTTATTGCCATACCCATTAAACTACCAAAAACTTTTTTACTGAATTATAAAAAAACAACAAAGTTCATTTGGAAGAACAAACAATCAAGGATATCCAGGGAAATAATTAAAAAAGTGCAAGGGAAGGAGGACTTGTAGTCCCAGATCTGAAACTATACTATAAAGCAGTAGTCATCAAAACAATTTGGTACTGGATAAGAGACAGAAAGGAGGATCAGTGGAATAGACTTGGGGTAAGTGACCTCATCAAGACAGTCTATGATAAGCCCAAAGATCCCAGTTTTGGGGACCAAAACCCACTATTTGATAAAAACTGCTGGGAAAATTCAAAGACAGTATGGAAGAGATTAGGTTTGGATCAACATCTCACACTGTATACCAAGATAAACTCAGAATGGGTGAATGATCTGAATATAAAGAAAGCAACTCTATGCAAATTAGGTGAACACAGAATAGTATACTTTTCAGATCTTTGGGAAAGAAAAAATTTTAAAACCAAGCAAGAGCTGGAAAAAATCAAAGAATGTAAAATCAATAATTTTGATTATGTCAAATTAAAAAGTTTTTGTACAAACAAAACTAATGGTTCCAAAATTAGAAGGGAAGCAACAAATTGGGAAACAATCTTCATTACAAAAGCCTCTGACAAAGGTTTAATTACTCAAATTTATAAAGAGCTAAACCAATTGTACAAAAAATCAAGCCATTCTCCAATTGATTAATGGGCAAAGGACATAAATAGGCAATTTTCAGTCAAAGAAATCAAAACCATTAATAAGCACATGAAAAAGCGTTCTAAATCCCTGATAATCAGAGATGAAAATCTAAACAACTCTGAGGTATCACCTCATACCAAGCAGATTGGCTAACATGGCAGCAAAGGAAAGTAATGAATGCTCGAGGGGATGTGGCAAAGTGTGGTCATTAATTCATTGCTGGTGGAGTTTTGAATTAATCCAACCATTCTGGAGGGCAATTTGGAACTATGCTCAAAGGGTGCTAAAAGACTGTCTGCACTTTGATCCAGCCATACCACTGCTGGGTTTGTACCCCAAAGAGATAATATGAAAAAAGACAAGTGCAAAAATATTCATAGCTGCTCTCTTTGTAGTGGCAAAGAATTGGAAAAATGAGGGACTGCCCTTCAATTGGGGAATGGCTGAACAAATTGTGGTAAATGTTGTTGATGTAATACTATTGTGCTCAAAGGAATAATAAAGTGGAGGAATTCCATGGGAACTGGAACAGCCTCCAGGAATTGATGCATCGTGAGAGGAGCAGAACCAGGAAAATATTGTACACAGAGAGTGATACACTGTGGTACAACCAAATGTAATGGACTTCTCCATTAGTGGCTATGCAGTGACCCTGAACATCTTGGAGGAATCTATGAGAAAAACCACTATCCACATTCAGAGGAAACACTGTGGGAGTAGAAACACTGAAGAAAAACAACTGCTTGAATACATGGATTGAAGGGTTATGGTTGGGGATTTAGACTCTAAATTAACATCCTAGTGCAAACATTAACAACATAGAAATAAGTTCTGATCAAGGACACAAGTAATACCCAAAGAAATTGCATGTTGGCTGCAGGAAGGGTGAATGGAGGGGAGAGAGGGAAATAATGTGATTATTGTTAACAAAGGAATAATGTTATAAATTGACTAAATAAACTAATTCAAATGGGAAAAAATAAAATCATCAGCAAGAATTATATGCAATGGGAATAAGTCAGAAGCTTTCCCAATAAAATCAGGAGTGAAGCAAGGATACCCATTATCACTTCTATTATTTAACATTGTACTAGAAATGCTAGTGGTAGCAAATAGAGAAGAAAAAAAATCAAAGGGATTAAAGTAGGCAATGAGGAGACCAAATTATTATTCTTTACAGATGATATGATGGTCTACTTAAAGAACCCTAGAGAATCAACTAAAAAGCTAGTGGAAATAATCAACAATTTTAGCAAAGTTTTAGGATACAAAATAAACCCACATGAATCATGAGCATTTCATTATATTTCTAACACATATCAGCAGTAAGAGTTAGAAAGAGAAATTTCATTTAATATCATCCTAGACAAAATGAAATATTTAAGAATCTACCTGCCAAGACAAACACAGGAATTATATGAACACAACTACAAAACACTTTCCACACAATTAAAATCATATCTAAATAATTGGGAAAACATCAATGGTTCATGGGTAGGATGAGATAATATAATAAAAATGACATATCTACCCAAATTAATTTACTTATTCAGTGCCATATCTAACAAACTACCAATAAACTTTTTTTTTATAAAATTAGAAAAAAAATTATAACAAAGCTCATTTGGAACAACAAATGATCAAGAATAGCAAGGGAACTAATGAAAAAAATGTGAAGGATGGGGTGGCCTAACAGTACCAGATCTTAAACTGTACTATAAAGCAGTGGTCTTCAAAACAATATGGTACTGGTTAAGAGAAGGGAGGATCAATAGAATAGACTAGGGGTAAATGACCTCACCAAGATAGTGTAGCATAAATTCAAAGATCTAAGCTTTTGGGACAAGAACCCACTATTTGACAAAAACTGTTGGAAGAATTGGAAAACAGAATGGGAGAAATTAGGTTTAGATTAACATCTCACACTCTATGCCAAGATAAATTCAGAGTAGGAAAATGACAAATATAAAGAAGGAAATTATAAGTAAATTAGATGAATATAGAATAGTATACCTGTCAGATCTATGGGAAAGGAAAGAATTTAAGGCCAAGCAAGAGATAGAGAATACTGCAAAATGTAAAATGAATAATTTTGATTACATTAAATTAAAAATGTTTTATATACACAAAACAAATGCAACTAAAATTAGAAGGGAAGCAAGAAATTGGGAAAAAATCATCTATAACAAAAACCTCTGACAAAAGTCTAATTTCTCAAATTTATAAGGAGCTAAATCAGTTGTACAAAAAAATCAAGCCATTCCCCAATTGATATATGGGCAAGAGACATGAATAGGCATTTTTCAGATAAGGAAATAAAAATAACTATAAATAAACATGTGAAAAAATGTTCTAAATCTCTCATAATTAGAGAAATACAAATCAAAACAACTGAGGTGCCACCGCACACCTAGAAGATTGACCAATATGATAGCAAAAGAAAGTAACAAATATTGGAGGGGTTGGGACAAAATTGGAACACTAATGCAATGCTGGTGGAGTTATGAATTGATCCAACTTTTTCTGGAAGGGAACTTGGAATTATGACTAAAGAGCTTTAAAAGAATGCTCACCGTTTTATCCAGCCATATCACTGCAGTATTTGTGATCCAAAGAGATAATAGGGAAAATACCTGTACAAAAATATTTATAACCATGATCTTTGTAATGGAAAAAAAATTGAAAAATAAGAGGATGCCCTTCAATTGGAATTGGCTGAACAAATTTTGGTTTCTGATGGTCATGGAATACTACTGGGCTGAAAGGAATAATGAACTGGAGGAATTCCATGTGAACTGGAATGACTTCCAGGAATTGATGCAGAGCAAAAGGAGCAGAACCAGGAGAATGTTGTATACAGAGATGGATATATTATGGCACAATCGAATGTAATGAACTTCTCTACTAGCAGCATTGCAATGATCCAGGACAATTATTTGAAAGTATGCTATCCATATCCAGAGAAATAACTGTGGGAGTAGAAACCCAGAAGAAAAGCATATGATTGATCACATGGTTTGATGAGGATATGATTGTGGATGTTTACTTTAAATGATCACTCTATTGCAAATATTAATAATATGGAAATAGGTTTTGAAGAATGATATGTATAAAAATCCAGTGAAATTGCTCATTGGCTCCAGGAGTGGGGACAGAGGAGGGGAGAAAAAAACAACATGAATCATATAATCATAGAAAAATATTCTAATTTAATTAAATAAATTTTTAAAAATTAAAAAAAAATGTTGTACCTTACATTGAACTGATATTTTACCCCCTCTATTGCTTTTATCCATAATGCCTTGTTCTACCTTGTAAGGCCAAGCTGTAAACCTTAAAATTTCTTAGACTTATGAATGTTGGAAATTTCCCCAATGGGAAATTTCATACTTGAAAAAATTTCCTACTGATAGTAAGAACTCTATTGGAATGTGAAACTCCTTGGCATGTGAGGATCCTTCTTCTCCCTCCTTAAGACTACTTTAGGACAGAAACCTTTTGCTAAACAATGGAAAGGGGTTTGACCTATGTTTAAGCATAGAACAGGAAGTTCTTTGAGTCATGATTGATTTTAGAATTGATACAATAGAGATACTTAGAATGACAGAACCAGGTCTTGGAAACTACAATCTCCACCCTACTCAGAGTTACAGGATTTAGGAAGGGCTGCAGCAAAGATCAAGATTTAATTATTTGAGAATATGACCTTCAACAGACATGTGCAAAGAGGCCAGACCTCTGGGCAGTCCTGGGTTAAGCTAGAGCCACCATTGGCACAGGGGAGACATCAACAGTGATTGGTAGATGTGAGAACTGAGGGGAGGGAATTTAGATTGTTGGCTTAAAGATAGCGGGGTCTGGGACTCTGGGGGAGGTCTGAGAGGAGAGAGGTCCTGGAGGGAGAGCTGCTGGAGAGAGGTTTTGCTCTGAGGAGGTTGCTCTGAAGGAGGTGAGAGGAGAGAGGTCCTGGAGGGAGAGCTGCTGGAGAGAGGTTTTGCTCTGAGGAGGTTGCTCTGAAGGAGGTGAGAGGAGAGAGGTCCTAGAGGGAGAGCTCCTGGAGAGGTCTTGAAGGAGGCTGTGGAAGGAGAACTCAGGAGGAGTCAGGAGGAGAATTCTCTGGAAACATTTCTTGAAAGGAGGCTCTCTTGAAGGTGGAGCCTGAGGTTGGCATGAGAAGCCTTACCTAGAGAGATCTTGGGTGAGTGATAAAACCAACTGACTGATTTATCTCTTAGGACTGAGGTCTAGGCCTTATTGGCTTGAGACCTTTCATTTTTATTCCTTTCTTACTTTCTCTCTTTTTCTATTGATTAATCAGTGTATTATAAATTAAATTTCTCTATAAAACCCAGTTGGCTTGGGCATATTCATAAATTGGGAATTATTCCCTGGCGACCATCTTATATTTATATAAAACCAAGACACAGTAGAAAACATATTTCAGCAGTCATAATTGATATATATATATATATATATATATATATATATATATCCCTTGCTCCCAAACATTTTAATTATCTCAGTTTATGGCTCCCACTCTCTTATCTACAACAATTTAATGCTCCAAACTATTTTAAATCTAACAAAGCAGAATAAACAGATAATCTTCAACCACAAAATCTCAAATGGAGCATGAAGGCATCTTCTTCCCTCTCCCTCTTATCCTCCCTCCCAAATTTCTTCTCTCTTCCACATCCACATTGGAAAACTGGACACCCTCCCTCCCCATATAGAGTTGCAGCCATGGCCTTGGTGGGGGGAAAAGAGCCATTCTTTTTATCCTTTTACTGGTCTCAGGAGAGAGTGGGCATGGAATCTATACTTCTTGGTACTGCACCAAATATTGGCTAGAGTACCCCCTTCCTTGGCTTCTTACCCACTCCATCCCACTTTCCCCTACCTTTCCCTGACCCAGACTTGAAATAAAAAACAATTTTGTGATTAAAAAATTATCTGAAAACAATTTTGAATAGCTTCTGCTACAATCCCTACTAAGTCCCAAATGCTGGATGAATCTAGGATAAGAAAAGATCCAAGGGTGATGAGTACTGGAAGACTTTATCTAGGTAAGAAGAGAAATACAAGACTGAATGAGGTAAAGTAAAAAAAAAAGATTCTGAAATAAAGGAGGGGTCAGAAGTCCTATGCCCCAAATCATGTGGAACTTGCTTTGACAATTGCTCCAGTGATTTGCAGAACAATGAGGGCAAAAACAATCCCAGAAAGGGAGATTATTGTTCTTCTAACTCTTACCATTCATTCAACTGCTACTATCAGCATCTAGGAGGAGCTTCTGGGGAGGGGTAGAGAGCCTAAGCATAGGATAATTTCATTTTACTACTTCCAAGACTGTCCTGCTTGTTTTTGGTTCCTTTCACACTTCGCTCTGCTGTAGTGTCCTCACCTGTAAAATCAGAGTTTGGGCTAGGTGGCTTTGGGGACCCTTTATAGTTCTTTATCTATGTTCTTTTGAACTTATGTGTGTATGTTTGCTCTGTATCATTCTCTCCCCACAAAGTACCTTCTCTCAAATATTTAAAACAACACTTGTCCTCATGTCAGGGAAGCCCTGTCAAGTGAAATAAATTCATATATTCCATTTTCTATTTAATGTCCATCATCTTTTTATAAGGAAGTGAGTAAAATTCAATATTTTGAGTCCTCTGAAATCTGGATTGATCATGACAATGATGGGAGTTCTTAAGTGTTTCAAAGATTTTTCAAAGTTTCAGTCAATATATGAATTGTTCACCCTGTATCAGTTTGCATGTCTTCCCATTAAAAAAAAAAAGAATATCACGTTTGCCATTGCTGTACAGTAATATTTTATTACATTTACATGTAATTATTAGTTCAGCTATTCCCCAATTGATGGCTCCTTATTTATTTTCCAGATTTTAAAGAAAAACAAAAAGCACCATTGCAGCTATTTTTGTACAAATGTGTCCTTTTTCTTTGTATCTGATCCCTTTAACATGTAAGCCTCGTATTGGTATGAGTAGATCAAAGAATATGCATAGACTGTCTTTGGTTATAGTTCCAAACTGCCTTCGAGAATGTTTCTAGTACTTCATAGTTCCAACAACAGTATATTAGCATACCTTTTCTCCTACATTGCTTCCACTGCTTATTTACCTTTTATTGTCACCTTAGACAATCAGAGAAGTCTGAGGTCAATGCACATTTCTCTTTTTAGTGATTTGGAACATTTTTTTATGTTTTTGATAGCTCTTGTGGGTTCTGGGAAGAAAGGGTTAGCCCTTGAGAATTACTTTTTCTTTTCCTTTGATTACTTATGGGAAATTATTTTTAAGGTCATACAGATAAAATATGGCAGCCAGAATTTGAAGCCAGGCAATCTGATTGTATCCAGACCTCCTTCCAACATACTAAGCAGTAACACACTGATATATTTCCTATTCAAAGACTGGCACATAGGAAGAGGTAGAGTAACCTATTCACCAAGACTCTGGGCATTAATGGGAAGTATTGCTGATTTGTGTGTTTTAATGTGTGTGTGTGTGTGTGTGTGTGTGTGTGTGTGTGTGTGTGTGTGTGTGTGTGGTGCTTTATGTGACAGAGGAGAAATGCAGCATAAGTTTTGTGCAGTGAAATATGAACCCTAGGAAACCCCAGCAATCATCACTGCAAGATGCAAGAGAGACACTTCAGATTTGTTGAATTAAGAAATCTCCTTTGACATTGAATTCTCCTTCCTTAATGTACAAGCTGCTGACTTAACTCAAATGTGCACTAATTGGGGGTTTAGTTTGGCTCCAAATTATAGGCTCTTACAAAATGAAGGCACAAATGTCCATATATTACCCACTATCGCTAATTATAAAATAGCTGTGACAGCCCAGATTTGGCTCAGGTTCCTGTTCCCGATATTGTGTATGGTGTTAAATGCCATAAATGTGAAATGTACCCAAGGTAGTAGGAATAATAGAACACTAGCATTTGTCAAGTCTGCTTCATTTTTTTTCATGTTGAATTCCTTATCATATTTATGGTAGGAAATGAAGCCAACTTCACCCTTATCATGCATATCCAGGATGCTGATCCCCTACTGAGCATGAAGGGGCCCCTCTAGCTCAGGGACTAGGGAAACTATGGCATTGTTGGAAAATTTTTCTTTTGACTGTGTGACTTTTTTTCTAAAGTAAATTTCTAGCTTTTTTACTAAACCCAGGATTTTTTACCTCAGTTCCAAATTGTCAATGGGTATTATTTTTGTCACTGGACTAAACTTAGAATAAGGGCTACCTAGGACATACTAACACCAATATTAGATTGTCAGTAGTGGGGCATATACAACCTTCAGATCTCTCAAATGAAATATTATCCCTTCAAATTTTGATTGGTCAGGATGTCAAGTGATCTCAATATTACAGAGATCTTTTAGGAAAGGATTTATAGAATGGAGGAGGGAGATAATAATTTAGAAATGAGGAAAATGACATGTTGGGAGAGAATGTGGAAAAACAGGGACACTAATACACTGTTGGCGGAGCTGTGGGCTGACCCAAACATTTTGGAGAGCAATTCGAGTTATACTTAGAGAGTCATAAAATTGTGTATGTCCTTTTCCCCAGGAGATCAGGGGAATAGGAAAAGAATCTATGAATTCCAAAATATTTATAGCAGCTCTCTTTGTGGTGAAATAACTGGAAATGGAGGGGGGTGCTCATCAGTTAAGGAATGGTTAAACAAATTGTGGTTTATGATTGTAGTGGAGTACTATTAAGCCATAAGAAATGATGAACAGGGAAATAAACAAAAATAAACAAAAATCTCTTCCATTTTAGAATCAATACTATGTATTGGTTCCAAGGCAGAAGAGTTTTAAGGGCTAGGCAATGGAGACTAGGTGACTTGCCCAGGGTCACACAGTTAGGAAGTGTTTGAACCCATATTTGAACCCAAGACCTTTCATCTCTTGCCATCTAACTGCTCAGTGAATAGACTAATTTTTTTAAAACTTGGAAAGAACTACACAGGATAATAAAATAAGTAGAATCAAGAGAACACCACACACAACTAAAGATTTAATATTTGAAGAATAAATTGTCAATATTATCTTAAGAGAATGAACTGAAAAATGAAAACACAAAAGATATATATATATATATATGTATATATGTATATATACATATATATATATATATATATATATATATCCCCCAGATTATGACTTCTATGATGCAGGGAGGGAGGAGCTGAGACGCTTGTAAATAAATTTTATTAATTAAAAAAATAAAGTGATCTTGAAGCAATTCAAATGAACCTCTAATACCTCTGTCAAACTACACTGCACTCCATTAAACATACATAAACATAAAGCCTCTCCCTCACCTCCTTCTCCCACCACAAGCACTGCAAGAGAAGTTGATGGGTAACATAGAGGTCTCATAGCAAAGGGAAAAAAAAGAAATGAGCAGGCTTTGCCACCAAATAGCTCTATGATACAAGTCCCTTGACCCATCCTTTAAGTAGTCTGACTTATTCTTAGCATAAACTGCTGAATCTGGGAGATCATGCCCAGAGCTGTTCCAAGATCCCCTTTCCCCATTGACTTTTGTCTTCAATGAACATCTGAAGATTCTGTATATTTCTACTGTCTAGAGGTCCAATTTGCCACTGCTGTGGAGATCAGAGAATTCAGCTTGATTAGAAAGTTCTAAAATAGTAAATCGCCCCTTCTCCTTTACCTGTTGTGTATTGTTGTGTGTGGACAATGATCACTTGTCTAACTTGGGTTCACAGTTCAGCTTGCCTGCTGGGCACACAACAATGAATTGTTGCCATGCTCATTCTTGAGCCATTGATGGAAGCACAGACCCATTTGATCGAATGCAGCCTAAGCATTAGAAATTCAACACCAAAGCAAGGGAGAAGGTAAGATGCATCAACATGGAGTAAACAAGGATAGATAGCAGTTAGCAGAAAGAAACCTGAAAGGTTTAGCAAATTGTTAGCTCATGGCAAGCAAAACAAATATAATATAATTTATATTAGAATACTATTTCTTGGTATT
This sequence comes from Monodelphis domestica, assembly GCF_027887165.1. Lineage (NCBI taxonomy): Eukaryota > Metazoa > Chordata > Mammalia > Didelphimorphia > Didelphidae > Monodelphis > Monodelphis domestica. The sequence continues at coordinate 299,207,305 of NC_077232.1, read as the reverse complement.
CCTAGTGTCAATCTGACTGATGGGGTTTCAACTCAAGAGACAAGGAAGCCAACCTTACTGGCCCCCAGGTTTTGGTGTCATATGTCATTCTGACTGATGAAGGTTTGACCCAAGAGGCAAATGCTTCACCCATAACAAATGCTTAATAAATATCCATTGACTAATTGATTAGGCTTAACTAAGACAGTTATAGTACCCAGAACTAGGGGAGAGTTCCATTATAATGTGATCTGTCCAGGTAACATTTGGTGTGGCCATTGACTTTTAGAAAGAAAATTGCTATTCCAAACAGGACAAAAAGGGACCTGGTCATAGAATCAAACAAATCATCTTTGATGTCAAAGGATTTCTAAAGCAAGCTGGAACTGTTCCCCTCCCCACAATGGATTTGCTAAATGGAAAGTAGGAATTGGTACATTAGCATATTAAGTTTGATGATGCAGCAATGTTAAAGCCATAGATTGAGTTGGGAGGCATTTTGAAGATCATCTATTCCAACCCTTCTATTTCATGGAGGTTAAATGACTTCTCACATTAGCACAGGTAGTGAGTGACAGCACCAGGATCCAAGGCCAAGTCCTCTGTCTCCAAATTCAGTCCCCTATTTACTCTGCCAATCTCCTAAATCCATTATCATGGTCCACTCTTTTTCCTTGCCAAATTGGATTGTCAGAGAAAGGAGACCAAGATGGAAAAGGCATTGGGGATCATATTGTGTAAAAATTAGCTAAAGCAACTAGACATTTTTAGTCTGGGTGTGTGTACAGGGGTGGGAGACAGTGAGGAGGAAGATAGTTGTCTTTGAGTATTATAAAGGCTGTCAAGTGGAAGAAACACTGAGTCTTGGGGAACAGATAGGGAAGATTGGGTGCAAGTTTCAGAGAGGCAAATTTTGGCTTGATGAAAGGAACAAGTAACTAAAAAAACTGGATGAATTTTGAATAAACTTCCTCTATAAAAAGTGAGTTCTTGATAACTTGAAGTTCTCTAATTGAGGCTAAATGAGCACTTGAATCAGGTAATATACAGGAGATTCATGTTTCATATTGGATTAAACTAACTACTTTTGCCTTATCAATAATAATGTAGCTTATCATTTCAATCATGTCTGACATTCTGTGATCCCTTTTGGGGTTTTCTTGGTAAGACACTAGAGTGATTTGTCATTTCCTTCTCCAGATTATTTTATAGATGAAGAAACTGAAGCAGAGTTAAGTAACTTGTCCAGGTTCACACAGCTAGTAAGTGTCTGAGTCCAGATTTGAATGCAAGTCTTCCTGAATTCAGACCCAATGCTCTATCCACTGTACCATCTAGATGGTCATCAATAATAACTGAAATTTAAAAGCTACTTATACTCACTTGATCTTTTAAACAACCCCATAAAGGATCATTCCAACTTGATGAATGACAAATCTGAAGTTCAAGAACTTGCTTAAAGTCACTCAACAAATAGTAGAGGAAGCATTTGAACCTAGGTCTCTCCTTGACTCTTCATACTGTACCACAAAGATTTTCTGAGCCTCCTACACTATTGTCCCATTATTCTGAACTTTCTCTCTAATCCAAAGTGGATATCAATGTCTAATTAAGGTAACTCCATATGAATTTGGCAACCTTCCCATGTCAATCTGTTGGGTTCATTCTTTGATAACCAACTGTCATCTTTTCTTTAGCTACTGGTTTGCTGGGATGATACTGTTCTCTTCTCAATGGAGAACTACAGAGTTGATTCAGCTAGGACAGCAACTCTTAGATTAGAATTAGCAGAAAGCTCTTATCCTTGATACCCTTAGCTCCATGGTTGTTTGTCACCCTCAGGCAGGATGTTATGTTATAGTGTTAATTTATATTGAGCTAGATGCCTCATTTAAGTTCTAGTTTTACCACTATGTGACACTGCTTAGTAATTTCTTCCCACTAGATCTTTTTTCCTCACCTGTAAAATCATGGTATTGTTCTATATGAGAGATATAAAACATACAACCTATGAACCCCAAACATTCTAAGTGCTGTGAACCAGATTCAAATGTAATTGTGAGGGACAGTGAGATGGTTCAGTGGACTGAGAGTCAGGCTTAGAACTGAAGGTCCTGGATTAGAATCTGGCCTCAGACAATGGGCAAGTAATTTAGCTCCTATTGCCAAAACCTTACTGCTCTTCTTCCTTGGAACCAACACACAGTATTGATTCTAAGATGGAAGGTAAGGTTTTATTTCTTTGAAGAATGAGAAAAATGTAATAAAAATACAATAAAACATAGATAATGTGAATACATTGTTTTCTAAGTCAATATGTTGCCTGCAGGGATCTTTATATATGATTTAGTGGGAGTTTGGCAATATTGGTCTAGATAATTTATATGATCCCCCACCCTGATAGTCTAGGAATCTATTAGAATCAAGTCATATAGTTTCCTCTTAAACAAACATGATTTTCCATCAATTTAGCCCCAGAATCTAGCAGGGATCAAGTATACTCAAAACATATAGCCTCTGCTTACTGAAAGAACACTAGAAATGGAAGTGAGAGATTAGATTCTAATATCAACTTTGCCATTAACTTTCTCTGTGACTTAAGCAATTACTTCCACTTCTGGCCTTCAGTTTCCTCATTTGCAAGATGAGAGGATTAGACCAGATGATTTCTACATTTCCCTCAGCTCTAATATTCAATGACTTAATGACCCTAAAAGTTGGGGCCTCTATAAGTCATTCAAACTCTTTAATTTTTGACAAACCTGGAACTGGAAAAATTATTGGACACTTGAGTCAGGACTTACCCAAGATTTTAAGATGTGTCAAAATTTGTGAGCAACTAAAGCACTAACATAACTAGCAGAAGCAAATGTCTTTCCTTCCAGAATCACAATATTGTTGAATGTCCAAGTTGGAAGGAGCTTTGGGAGCCATCTGGTCCAAATCTGAGCTAACTGAGAATCCCTTCTTCAACAGAATTGACAAATAGTCATTTGGCCTTTGTGAAAAGAGTTTCAGGGATAAGAAACCCCTGATCTCAGAGGCAGTCCATCCTATTTCTAGTCATCTCTAATAATTTTTAGGAAGCTTTTCTTGACATTAAACTTAAACCTGCCTCTCCAATTTCCACTCATTGCTAGTAGTTTTGCCCTCTGGAGCCATGAAACAGAAAAAGTCTAATCCATCTTTTAACAGTCTGTCCAATAATCTCTTGTCATCTCAAATCCCTGGAATTTTCCATTATTCAAGTCTCCAAGTCCATGAAATTCACAATCAGTAATTACTAGGCAGTGTCGGCAGCTGTCTAAATGGTATGACAATATATTCCACCAGTCTTCTATGGTATAGTAAAAAGAATCCTGATACTAGAGCTAGAAGTTCTAAGTCAGAAACTGAGATACATGCTCTTTGATGTGGCCCTGGTAAGACACTTTATGTCTCTGGTTTTTAGTTTCCTCCTTTGTAAAATGAACAGGTAGAACAAGATCATCTTGTAAATCTATTCTAGATCTGCTTGTGTGCAAGCTTGTTATCTGGTTATTGCCCCCAAATTCTTAAGTTGATATGTATTGGGCACATGAATTAACTATAATGGCATCAGACACAGAGAACAAGAGAATTTTGATAGAGGCCAATGGGATGATCCAGTATTGGGGAAGGGTAGATCCAATCATAAAATTATGCCTATTTCTTTCTTTCATTGTCTTTCATCCATTTCTTTTCCATCATGCTTCCTTTCTCTGGTCTTGGATATCCTCACATGGTAACAAACATTTGTTGGGATAATAAATATTACTAAGTACTGACTCTGTACTAATAGTGTGCTACACATTGGGTATACAAACATGAGCAAAAATAAAGGCAGTTTCCATCCTCAAATAGCATATGTTTGAATGGGGAAAGACTATTCACCAAAAGGGTGGAATGAAGGTGGTGGAGGAGAGTATCATACAGGGACATAATGTTCAAGTCCAGAAAGTCATTAACAGAGCCAAGAGAGAGTTGGCTTTCTTCAAAATGGAGGCTCCAGGAGGAACTCATCAATGGGAGAAGGGCCTATCATGGTGGAAGGATGTGCCAGGGGGATAAAGCACTAGGCACTGAGGGAGATTCCAGGATCAGACTGAAGCTAATGTATGAGGAGGAAATCTGGAAAAAGAAAAGCTCAAAGACAAAATAAGTTTTTGTTCTTAAATATAGGTCTCCCAAGTCCTATGCCTACATTGTTTTCTTTTCAATATCATATAACACATATTCAGTTTAAAATGGGCTTCATATCAAATATCAATACCTATGAGGTTAAAACTGCCTCTTTGCATTAGGACCATCAGTTCCTCTCATGTGCTACCTAAACATTGGGAATTTGTGCATGAACATTGAGTTTTGGGGCACGTACATTGTCTATGTCTACTCTCTGCTCCAGATACTTACACACATGCACTAATTAAACCTCTCTAGAGATTGTTCATCCAAATGAATAGTATAATCTAGACAACAGGCATCCTTGATCCATAAGTGTGGAAAAGCTTCCTAAAATTTTTGTATAGTTGGGAATGTAGATTAATAATTGCTGATCTTCTTGTGGTTGTCTTTTTCAGGATTAATAATGTCCATGATTCACACACACACACACACACACACACACAAACACAAACACAATTTTAGTATCTTCACCTCCACCTTGTAAATTGGTCTTTTAATCCTCTGATAGTTGTGTCAACTCAAGCAAAGATCTCTTATCTATTCAGTCCAATTTTGTTCTTTTTTCTATATTTGCTTGTAAAGTAAGTCAGGGACTTGATGACTAAAGCTTTTACACGTCTTTGTAACTTACTATGTCTAGTGTCAATGTCATTTCTAGTGTCTATTACCATGCTTTCATTATCAAATGCTCAGGATTGAATCATTTTAATAGCCTGCACCATTCTTTTTCTCACTGATCTTATTTCTTCTAGCTTTTCACAAATTCTAATCTATACTATAACAGTTAGTGGTCTGATTCCCCCCAGACAGTCAATTCAGTGATAACTCCTACATAGTCAATAATGAGTCCTTTGCTCCCAGTTAAATTAAAATCAATTTCCTTGTTCATGTTATTATTCAGGACTTCACTCCTGATTCTTTTCTCAATGAAAGCACTTCTGATGTAAAGACATGAGGCTTTTATATTATATACATCTTTTTTTTTAAACCCTTACTTTCTGTCTTGGAGTCAATGCTGTGTATTGGTTCCAAGGCAGAAGAGTGGTAAGGGCTAGGCAATGGGGGTCAAGTGACTTGCCCAGGGTCACACAGCTAGGAAGTGACTGAGGCCGGATTTGAACCTAGGACCTCCCATCTCTAGGCCTGGTTATCAATCCACTGAGCTACCCAGCTGCCCCCTATTATATACATCTTATAACCTCTTTTGCTCCTCTTTCCTAATTAATGATTGCTCATTTATTTCTACCTTTACATTTAAGTCATTGTTTATTCAAGTGAATGCTGGTTTAATTTCAAGAGTCATCAAGAAAGGGGCAGCTCAGTGATTCAGTGGATTGAGAACCAAGCCTAAAGACAGGAGGTTTGGGGTTCAAATTTGACATCAGATATTTCCCAGCTATATGACTCTGGGCAAGTCACTTAACCCCCATTGCCTAGCCCTTACCACTCTTCTGCCTTGGAACCAATACACTGTATTGATTCTAAGACAGAAGATAAAGGTTTTTTTAAAAGAATAATCAAGTTTCCCCCCATAATATTGTTCCTTCTTTATTCTCCACAACTGATGTGAGCAAATGAATTATACTTATTTTCAAGGTTTTTTTCCTTGATAAATAACTTTTAAATCCTTGCCTTCTTAGTATCGGAAGAGTAGCAAGGGGTAGGCAATTAGGGTAAAGTGACTTACCCAGAGTCACACAGTTAGGAAGAATATGAGGCCAGATTTTGTAAATACTTCTTATAAGCACTGCCCTGTGTAAGTGGCTTGGGAAATGTTTCTTGTTACATTTGAGCATATGACAAAATGTACTGCATTGAATTTCTTTCTTTAGCTCTATAAGGAGTACCTGTGAACCATCCTAAGATTTGGCTGAGCTTCCTTCTTTTGCTTTCATTAATGACAAAACAAATCAAGATTCATCAGTTCTTCTATGAATTAAGTACACTTATTAGTGATTGGGAAAAGTATCATGTTTTTGGTACCAACCACCAAGACAGATTTTTTAAAATAGATGTTCCCACAATTATATGATTTGTTGCAATCCTGACCCCAATAAACAGTTGCTGAATTGAACTGGACTGAACAGAATGGAATAGAACAGGAATAACATGACTGTGCTTCTGAAGCAAGGGCAATCTTTTTCATTTCTGATCATGGGAACTTCAGCCAACCAGGAAAATGGGGTTGAGGTTTACATCTCAAATGTGGTTTCTGTTTTACAGGAATTAGTTGTTGTGCATGTCCAAGAACATGTAGAAAAGAGTAATGTCATTAAGAGGGAAGTGTAAAACGAGGGCAGCTTTTGAGTCATAGTCACTAGGAGGAATGTGGTACTCTTGACACTTCCTCTATATCCTGTTCTCCAGTGGGACTCTTAAATTGAGATGAGAACTTTTCTATGCTTTAAAAAAATTCCTGTCCTGCTTTTAAGACCAATGAGGGAATAAAGTGTAACCCTGTAAAACTAAGCCTCAGCATGGTGAAAACATGTAACGGCAGGCACCCATGGAAAAAGCCAGGTAAGACCAAAGAGAAGAGCACCTCCAGTGTACAGAACTCCAAACAAGCGCACCATAAAAACAGAGACAGCAGGGGGGTTTGAGCAGGCATTCTTCTTGTCCAAAGGGATCCTGCTTTGGTTTCAGATAGCCCAGTAGTTGAGGGATATTCTAACTGATATTCAAGGATTAGATGAAATCCAGAATATATTCCAGCCATTTGACAACTTGGTACAATAAAACAAACATTTGATTTTGAGTCACAAGATGTGGGGATCAAATCCTGACTCATGTATTTGTATCCAGCTATTTGGTTAAAACACACACACACACACACACACACACACACACACACACACACACACACACACACACACGCGCGCGCAGTCACTAAAACTAGCAGTGTAGAATATCCAGACGAGATCAACTAAAGCTAACTAGCATTTCTACATCATTTTAAAGGTTTGCCAATTTCCCTGCATGAATTTTTCATTGAAGCCTAACCACAACCTGGAGAAGTATGTATTATAGGTGCTTTCATTATACCCATTTTACAGATGTGGAATGTGAAGCAGAGTAATACTAAGTCACTTGCCTATGGGAACATAGGAGGAAATGGCAGAGGCAGGATATATATTGAATATCTCTTGATTCCATGGACTAGGCTCTTTATAATAGATCATTATATGTCTTTCTCAGCTTTTTTGTTTTGTTTTATAAAATGAGACATTGAACCTGGTGATCTCTAAGACCTGGAAGTATGTGATTCTAGGACTCAGATTAGTGACTCTTTCGATCCATTTTACCTTTTGTGAAAAAAGGAAAAATAAAAGGACTGGAATAAAGAATCTTTAAGATCTTCAAATCCAAGAGTTCTTAACCTTTTTTGTTGTTATGGACCACTCTGCCAATCTAGTAAAGTCCGAGGTTCCCTTCTCAGAATAATGTTTTTAAATGCATAAAATAACACAATAACTGTATGTTATTGTATGTACTAAGTAAATAATAAATGATTGTTGACTGAGGCTGGAGATACAAAGACAGGCAAAACTTGGTCCCTGCCCTCCTAGAGCATGCGATATGATAGAAAGAGACAGCATATAAATACTTACACACACAAGATAAACATAAATGTAAATTGGGGGTAATCTCAGAATGAATAATCTAGTATTTGGGAGTGGTGCTAGAGGAAGACACACTCAGCAAGTCAAGGAAGCTGGGAAACAGTATGGGGGACAGCCAGGGAAAAGCAAAGAGTCAGAATATGGAGAATCTTGTGTTCTAAACATAAACAATCCCATGGTTACTGCATGCTGAGTATTTACAAGGAAGTTGTGTGTGAGAACATTGAAAAGGTAAGGATGGGACAGGATATGAAGACCTTTACAAGCTAAGTAGAGGATATGATATTTGTTCTTAGAGGTAATAGAGAGCCACAGCCAATAACTGAGTAGGGGAATAATGTGTTCCTAGAAGATCTCTTTCGTGGCTAAATGGAAGATGGACTGAAGTGGGGAGAGATTTAAAGCAGGAAACCAACCAAAAAGCTATTGTAATAGTCTAGGGTAGCTATGTGAGTGGAGGGAAGTAGGTATAAAAAACGAGGTTGTAAAGGTATAAACAAGTAGCCTTTGCAACAGATTAGATAAGTGGAATGAATACAAGTGGTCAAGAATCATACATAGATTGAAAACCTTGGTGACTAAGAGGATGGTGGTTCCCTTGAATATAACAGGGAAGGTAAAAGAGAGAAAGACTTGGAAAGAAAGAAAATAAATTGTGTTTTGGATGTATTGAGTATAATATGGTGATCTGATAGGAACTTAGTGATTAAATGTTGAGAGGATGATAAAGTTGGATATATAGACCTGAGAATCATTTATATAGAGATAATAATTGAATTGGTGGTAGTTAATGAAAACAGTGAGACAAAAGAGAGGAGAACGTGAAGAAGGTCCAGGGAAGAGCCTTGTGAGCAGTGGAATTCTGGTAGATGTTTAACAATTGGTATTCTTAAAAAAATGTTTAGATACTTTTAAGATTAATTTGCATTGTTGATATTTTCTGCATCACTTTAAGTCTAGACAATAAACAAAACAGGTAGGAAGATAATAATAATGGAATAGTATCATGAAAACTCATGGAGGTATGTGAAGGAGAGACTGGCCAGCAGAACCTGAAGTGGCAGACAGGATGAAGGCTAAGAAAAGGACATTGGATTTAGCCATTGAGATCTCTGGTAATTGTAAAGATAACTAAAGTGATGGAGATGGAAGCCAGATTACAATGACTTGAGAAGTGAGTGGGAGGTGAGAAAGTAGAAGCCTTGAGTGTAGACAGGTATTATTGTTATTGTTTTCCCCTAGGAAAGGAAGGGTAGATCTAGTACAATAACTTGAGGGGGTGGTACCGTCAAGTGAAGCAATCACCCCCTCATGTTATTCTTTGAGCATGTTTTAAGGGAACAAGGAAGGAGTAAACAGTTGAAAAAGAGACCAAAAATTAGGAAGAGAGAAGAGATGATCAGTGTGGCAAGCTCCTGGTGGAGACCGAAGGGTTAGGGATAAAGGACAAAAGAAGAGGGCACTGGCAAAAAAAAAAGGCAAGTCTGTGTTATTTAATAGAAGAGGAGAGAACAGATGATGCTGAGAATGTTTAGAAGTGTGGAAGTGGTGAGGAGCTCAGGATAGTTGGCTTAATTTTTTCAGTGAAGTATGAGGTAAGGTCCTCCTCTGAGAGGAAGAGGGGGAAGATGCTGGTGTAGGTGGTCTGAGAAGAGAAGGGTTAGCGTAGTTGCTATTTTGAGGGTGATAGAAAGTTGATCTGGGAAGAGAAAAAGAAATTGGCAAGTTGCAGTGAAATCCCAGGTGAGACTGGAAAACGTTAATTTGTTGCATCAATGTATGCTGGGTAGGCAAATAAACTCACACTCCTATTTTGCACAATCACCATTTCAAGGTTAGAGTACTCTGAGGACTGTTAAATCATGGAATTGCCCTCAGCTTAATCTCCTCCCAATTAAACCAGTGGGGACCACACCAGCCTTTACTCAGTGTTCCCTCACATACCCCAACGGTTTATTAGAAAAGTCAAGGAGCTAGAAGGACTCCTTTTTTTCTGTCTCCAGTTCCTTCCATGGCTAGCAGCATTGTGGTCTTTTCACTATCCTAATGACCCTTAGCTGCTACCCAGGCCCTATCTCCTTGACCAAGCTTTCCCCTTCACTTTTAGGCTTGGGTCCATAACCTCTGAGCTGGGAGTTGATCCATGTGTTTGTTGTCTCTGGCTGCATTCCCAAAGTTAAGGAAAATTGGACACTACATGTATAAACAAATAAAATTAAACAACACATTCTCCTCCTCACCGCCCCACTCATGACTCCAGGCTATAACAATATGCTTCTCTAAAAACTCATTAAAACCAAACTGTATTTTTAAAAACCCAGAATTGTGATTTCATTGATAGAATAAACTCCTGGTGAGGCCATTTTCTCTATCAGTCCAAATCAGCATGGACTCTGAAATGTAGCCTTGGGCTAGGACTTCTTAAACTCTTTTGTGTCATAAAGCTCTTGGACGGCAGTCTGATGAAATCTGTGGGCCTTTTCTCAGAAAAATGTTTTTAAACACATAAAATAAAATTCAGAAGATTACAAGTCTATCAACATACAATCAAAATGTGTTTTTAAAAGGATTTCCAGACCAGTGGTTAAGAAGTCTTGAAAGTGTGCCAGTTGTCTGGGGGGCAACAAGAGAGCAAGACTAGCCTAGTATAACATAGACAGAATATGTAAGAGACAAGATTTGAATCTAGGTCTTCCAAAGTGAGAAGTCAGCTGACTCTCCTCCCCTCCACAATGCTTCAAAGATACCCCCTCATCTTGCTAAAAATCACAAGAACACCGCCAATCACAGGCAATGACATATGGTTCCTGCACATATGGAGCACTGTTCAGGAAAGTCAAAGTGCTAGGAACCAAAAGCCATCCTTAGGAAGAATAGCTCACTCCTTGTTATGGGCTTCCAAGATGGGGAGTGGGGGGCAGGGAGGAGTACCAGGAGTCAAATAGCTGAAGTTCCTTATGTCCTATTATTGGTGTCAAATAATGGATAGTTCCCAATTGACTCATCAGGTCAATTGGGCTTCTGCTTGTATTAATAAGGGACTCCCCAGTTCCAGACCAACCCCCCCTTTACAGAAAAATCACCCACCATTTCCGAGACTCTGTTTCCCAATCTGTAAAATATGGGCAAACAATGGGGTATTATACCAAATGACCTGTCAAGTCTCTCCTGGTTTTAAATTCTCAGACAAATCCATGATCTAGCTTGGATGCCTTCCCTTATATTTGGTATGAGAATCTCAAGTTTCAATCTCTAGGACACTGAGAAGTGTCCTCCACTTCTGTTTCTACACATATTTCTGATGAGATTAAAAGGACTAGTTCCCATTTCCATAGCTTCTAGAAAAGTATTTTCTTCACAAGGAAGGTAATGGAAATATAATTCCTCCATTTTACATATGAAACACCTGAAACTTGGAGAATCATAAATGACTAACCTGAGGTTTCCCAGTAAGTAGCAGGGGTGGGCTTTGAACCCAGATTTCCTGCTTCTGAATCTAGTATTCTTTGCTTCACATTTCATTGCCATTCCTATCTAAGTCTGTAAGTTATTTAACCAATTAGCACATTATATTTCTTAGCCTTTCTGATATCAAGATATAGTGCACAATCAATGCTTCTCTTACTATCATTTATAGCCTAGGATAGGGACAATCATCCATAGTCTCCTGAAAATCTAGCCTATTCCCCCAAAGTAGAATGTTTGGCCATCTCCCAGAGACTGTGGGGAATTTGAAGAAAGACCAGATGTCCTCAACTTGTTACCACAGAAAGAACCCTAGATTTGGTGCTCAGGGAACCTGGGATAATTCCCCCACATTGTGGCGTCATTTCCCCAATTTGGGTCTCAGTTTTCTTTCTGGTAAAATAATGGAATCCACTGAAGTGATTTCCAAGGTCTCTTCCAGTTCTAAGCCCTAAGATCCCTTTAGCTATAAATTCCTTTCAAATCTATTGTTCTATGATATGCAGAATAGGGGCTGTGATGGTATTGGTATAAGAAATTCCCAGGTGAGGAAACACCCTCCGTTGATTCAGGATAGCACTTTCTCTACGATTTATAATCTCAGAGGATTGCCTGCAATATTGACTGGCTAAGTGACCTACTTGCCTGGTCTAACCAAAATGTACCCTGAACCCAGGTGTTCCTGACTTGGAGGTCAGATCTCTTTTGTCTTTCAATGCACTCACAAAATCCATAGAAACTTCTAAACAGGACAACTTACTGGACTCCTCTGATGAAACAAAGAAAACTAACTGCAGAGACAGACAGGAGAGCATTGCTAAAGACTTACCACCACCTGGATGTACTTAACACCATTATCCATGGCCTCAGGTTTTGTGAACCTCTCCCTGAAGGTCCTGCATGAGTGGGAGGTCCATCTCCTCTGGCCTGATCTCCTTCCCATCCTCATTCTTGTCATTTAAAATGGCTCATTTAGAAAAGTTCAACCTATTAAAGAATCACAATTTAGACAGGAGGGCTTGGGCCCAAGCAATGTAATGGCACTGAGGTAGCCAGGTTTTTCTTGATACCATAGCTGGGAATGAAAACTAGCATTTTCTTTTGTTCAGGGCAATTTTACTCTTCTTTTACCTGGATCCCTATGGGGATTTTATTTCTGCAAAGCTTGAAAAATATAGCCATGTTTTTTAATGGAGAGGACTCTAAGTGAAAAACTTCCATGTGTGCAATCCTAAATCATTAAACTCTAATTATGGGATATTTATTCCCACCCTAGCTCCAATCTAGCACTCCAAACTTATCCTCTACTCCAACTTCTCCCCTACAGAACTCTAGAATGTGCTTCCCAAGCCATGGATATACCTGTGACCTTTCCAGCTCTCCTTGCCCCTGGAAAAACTTCTGTCCTATTCTCTACCTATCCAAATCAGAGCAAAATTTCACCATCAGATCAGGTCCCATCTCTTACACAAAGATTTTCTCTTTTTAATTATATTTTTTCTTTCAATGATTTTCTTCCTCCTGAAGTGGTGCACTTCACAAAGTGAGTTCGAACACCCAGAACTCAATTATTGGTACCGCGATTTATTAATAAAAGAACAAAAAGAGAATCTACCAGCTGGGATAGGCTTCCCTAGTGGAAGCTGCACAGGTCTAACATTTTGGATAGCTTATATACCTTACAAGATACAAAGTTAATCCCTTTCCTATACAGGTTCTCATTTGACAATCAAACAAACCGTATCACAAAACATAGGTATGTGTAGTTAGAGACAATATTTAGATTATCCAGGGGTTGTTAATTTTCACTGGTACCTTAATACCCTTATCCTGGTTTACTAAGTGTTATCTTGCATTCCATCCAGACCTCTTTGGTATTCCTGAAGTTCCTTTGTATCCCCCAAGCTAAGCAGTCTGGCATGCTGCCTGCATAAACAGCTTGACTTCCTGGGGGAGAGAAGCCAGGTCTGTTCCCTAAAAAAAATGCTGTCAGGGTTTTGTATTTTTTTTTTTCAATTATCTATTTCAATTTTTCCATCTTGCCCTTTTTGGACTACTTCACTCCCATAACTTGCCTTCCCACTTTCCAAAAGAAAGAAGGAAAAACCCCCATTTAACAAGTAAGCATAGTCAAGAAAAACAAATTCCTTCTTTGGCCATATGTGAAGATGGGTTTCAAATTCTACTCATTCTATGGTGATACCTATTGTATAGGAGGTGATGCATATTACCTGTCACATGATCTTGTCAGGTCATGGATACTATTCTTCACCATCCATTCTCCAGAGTCATAGTTAATTTTGGTGCTGATGAGAACCTAGGGGAAGTGTTGTTCATACCCTCTTCCTAACCTTGACCACTCACTCTACGTCACATACACACACAAAGAAAGGAATAAAAAGAGCATTTGTTAAGTTTATTGTGTTCCAATCCCCATACTAAGCACTGGCAGTGCAAATGTGATGAGAAAGGAGGACTTTGCCCTCAAGAGAACTTCTTTTCTAATAAAAGAAATTTCTAATAAAAGAGAGTACTGGGCAGCCAGGGTTATTTTGGTTCAGAAAATTAAAAGGATTTTGAATGAGTCCCTCTAACTCTTTCTTCCTTCTGATCTTGAAGTGAAATCAAATCACCAAATATTTATAAAACAGATCCATGTGCTCATGGGGGTAGGATGCTTGGGGGATTATAAGGCAAAAGTCAAATGGCCTCTACCTGCAGGAAGCTTGCATTCTACTCTAGAGAAAAGACAGATAAATAAATATATAATAAATAGAAAGCAAATACTGTTGCTCACAAACATGACCAGATGTCTTTTATTCTTAAAGGATTTTCCCTTGCTCCTACCATCCCCTCCAACTGTCCAAGATTCAGCCTATCTTCCAGCGTCAAAAGGAGAGGACTAATTGGCCCCACTACCTGACTCCTCACTTCTCAGCTCCATGTAGTCTGGCTCTGTTCCTATCATTTAAGTGAAATATCATCCTCCAAGGTAGTCAAGGGTCTCTAAAAGGCTAATCCAATGACTTTTCCTCATACTTCTCATGGACTTCTGTGCCTTTTAGTCCAGCTGATTATTCCCTTTTCTGAATATTCTCTCCTCTGAATTTTAATGACATTTGTCTATTGTCATTCTCTTCTTCCCTTTTGAATTATTCTTTTCATGTTTTCTTTGGAGGTCCATCATCCATATCTTACCTGCTCTTCCCTGAATTCTTTCCTCTTTAGCTATTTACGGACTGTTGGGTTCTTTCATTAACTCCTAAGGATTCAAGTATCATCACTCTCAGATTTATACTTACATCCTCAATTCCTCAAATTACCAAATCGCTCATGAGGTTCAAGGATCACTAGTATTTTAAGCCAAGTTTCTTGGAGTTGCCCATTGTAAAACTTGATATGGCCAATTCCATTTGGTTTCTGGGTTTCTTGTCATTTGATCACTCTATTCTTTTGGAGACTTTTCTTCAAAATTTTTAACAATTTTCATGAGAATTTTAAAAATTACTCATTTTTTACAATCAGACTTCTTGTGTTTCTCTATGGCAATTTTCCTTGATAGGAACTCTTTCCACATCTTTCTTTTGTTCCCTTACTTTATTTGGTGCCTTTGTTTCTGCTGGAGTGATAAAATGGAAGGGATTCAGTTCAGTCATGACCACTTGTTTAGCCAGCTTGCCACAACTATTCTAAGCCCACTGTGTGTGTGTACAATTATTTGAATGTGAGTGTCTACTGGAGTAGAAGTACACAATAACCAATTAAAGTCTGTAATTCACATGGACTAGGTGACTGACACACAGTCCATCACCTGAAGTTCCTAATATATCTATTCAGAAGTTCTCATCATCAGTAGGTCAGCAAGCCAGTGGTGAAATTACTCTGTGGTCATAGAAACTTATGAAACCATCTCCTAAGGCTCAAAGGGTTTGTGATCAGCATCAGTGAAGCTAATTATGCACACAATGAAATCATTGCTTTTGGAGAAGTGTATTGTAATTGGAAAAGAATGTGGCCAAAACAGGGTTTAAAGGAAATTTTGAGAGTAAATTTTCCAGTGGAATAAAAAAATTCAGCTTGGCTTGGCATATTTTCCTTAGATAATTTGTTCAGTTTTGTTTTATTTGAACCTCAAAATGTTTTACTTTATATAAGTATTTTGGAGCCCCCAAGAGAGCCATCATTTATCAACTCTTCTTTCTCCTATAACCTTGTGCCAGAGATTCTACTATGACTTGAAGAGCCCTGGTATGCTTTGGGGGATTTTCTTACTCTTGTTTCAAAGTTTCTTCCTAGAAAATCTAGGAAACTATTCATGATACATGGAGGATATATATCCTCCAACCCCCTCCCCTAGGATACAGCAGTTGACTGCCTCTACTTGAAAGCCTATCATTTAGATTTAGTCTTTATAAAATCTGACTAATCTATTCCAATTGCCCTTCTCAGTGGCAAGCCAAATAATTAAATCAAATAAATAAGAATGTATTGATTATAGCCTCAGAGTAACTTTGGCTCAACTCCTACTCTGGCTGGAAACTTGGTTCCCAAGAGCAAAGGCTACATGTCCCCTTTAGGGCTGTAGTGGTACCCTTCAGTATGTGGAGTATTTTTCTCCAATTCAATCAGCACAAGACAATCAGCATTCTGATATATAACCCCATATGAGTCACCAATGATTTCTTCAATATCATCTAACAAATACCAGTAGCAGTGTCATCAATGGCACTGGCTAACATTTTAGTAACATTTAACTCATTAACATCAATTAATTTATGGGGGGAAAAAAGGAAATTTAGTGAGAATATAGCATGAACAGAAGTACAGAATATCTCTCTGAATCTGGGACATACTTTTGTTTAGAACACTTGAGTATGGTGAATTCCCACCTCCATAAGTTGCTATAAAGCAACCACTCCACCAAAGTTTGTTTCAAATATGGCATAGCCCATGGAATAAGAGGCAGCTAGGTGGTGTAGTGGATACAGTGTTAAACCTGGGGTCAGGAAGATTCATCTTCTAGAGTCAAATTTGGTTTCAGACACTTATTAGCCATGTGATCCTAGGCAAGTCATGTAATCCTGTGTGCCTTGGTTTCCTCATCTGTAAAAGTGATGGAGAAGGAAATGGCAAAGTACTCCAGTATCTTTGCCAAGAAGACTACAATTGGTGTCACAAAGAACCACACATGACCAAACAACAACAACAAAAGAGCTTATGAATAGATTTGATCCCTTCATCCACTAGAATATAACATTTTAAAGACAATCTCCTACAGGGCTGGGTTAGGCATTCTACCTTTCAGCCAGCCTCACTAGCATCTCTCCTGACTCCACTGCTATTAAATCTTCCTTGTTTCTATTAATCAGTTCTTAAGGTGAACATTCACAAGTCATTCTTCAAATATTATTTCTATGTATTTATTATTTTCTTGGTTTTGCTCATTTCACTTTTCATAACTTCATGTTAGTCTTTCCATTAAAAAAAAACCTGCTCATCATTTCTTATGGCATGGTAACATTCCATCACAATTATATTCCCCAACTTGTTTAGTCATTCCTCAATTGATGAATATCCCCTCAATTTCCACTTCTTTGCCACCACAAAGAGAACTGCTATAAATATTTTAGAAAATAGAAGTTATTTTCCGTTCCCCCAATCACTTTTGGAAATAAACCTAATGGTATTGCTGAGTCAGAAGATCTATACAGTTTTATATTTCATAGTTTGAGGCCAGATTTGAACCCAAGTCTTCCTGATTCCAGGCCTGGGGCTCTATCTACTATGCTGCCTAGCTGCTAATTGTTACCTTGAAAGACTCAAAAAAAGGTGAAAGGTGCTCAGTCCTGAAAGAATGAAGGTACAGGAACAGACTGGATAGTCTTTTTAAATTCTCATGTTCTTAGTAAGAACCCAAGAATGTGGCAGCACCTAACCATTCAAATAGTAGGGCATGGCTGGGCACAATTTTTTCTGTTTCTTGGCTTCCTAATTCTGCTTTCAATTTTACAAACTCATGTGTACACACATACATACATATGTATATATAATACTAAATATCGTACATTATATATTGATATACCATATTTATCAATACCAATATGTAATAATTATATATATATTATATAATATATTGCATATCAATATATAATATGTTACATTTAATATAATCTTTTTAATACAATTTTTCTTCTTGGGACAATGGGAAAATGTGTGGAAAAATCTAAATGAGAATGGTCCTTCTCTCATCTATAGCCAATATGAACCTTGAGAGCACTTGCCAAGTAGATGGCAGGGCATCACCCAATAAATCCAGCCTTGTAAAAATGTGCACAGTTGTCTGCTGATATAATCCCTATTTGGATTTTTGAGCATATAGAAATATTTTGTAATAGTTTCCAATCTGGAATCCATGCGATGAAGTTGAACCACTTTGAAAACCAGAATATGGGATGTTTTCAGGAGGAACTAGTTGTCCAGAACTTACTCCTTCTATGAATCCATCTTCTGCTTGACTGAGATTGATTGAGAGAAAAGAGATATTGCTAAAAAGGGAGTGACCTTGGGTCCTTGTCATCTGAGGCTCACATGTGGCCAGTTCATATGGGCTTTGGTTCTTCGTCTCACCTTGGTTTAGGTGATTAGAGGCTTTATTTATTTTGAAGTCATGCCAAGGTTTGTAGCCAACTAATATATGTTGGAAGGATAGCTGAGAAATGGGCTTATTCAGAAATAATGCTGCATTTACACTTGAACTTGATGGGATCAATCAATGTAGAAACTAAATTATCTATAAGTCCCCTTTCAACAGGATCTGGGGTTGTTTAAGGGAAAGTGTGTCCTTGAATGATGAGGGATTAAATGTTGTTAACTTCTGTTTTTGCTGGGTTTGGTAGGTAAAATCTCTTTGTAAAAACTAATTAATGTTAATTGGTTAAATAAAGCTGGGTTGATAATCGCAGCCAGCTAATTGTGTGTGCACATGTGCATGTTGAGAAAATACAACATAATGAGGATTCAATACTCCAGGAGTGGGTTGAAGATATCTATAGGTGTCTGAGCAGAGATGAGCCCTACCTTGCTCTGGGAAAGTAAGGACAATGCTAAATTGCTATAAGAAGATGAAGGAATGGTGCCCAGGACAAGTGAACTTCATTGGAGTAGCAAGGAGAGAGAGAGAGAGAGAGAGAGAGAGAGAGAGAGAGAGAGAGAGAGAGAGAGAGAGAGAGAGAGAGAGAGAGAGAGAGAGGCAGAGGCTAGGAATCCAATAGCAATGAGGAGTGACCTATGCTATAATGTACTGACTAGGGGAGTATCACAACCATGATATCTGTATAGTAGTATGCAAAGATACAAATTGGAAAAGTAAAGAAAAATAACTTGTTCATCTCAACACCCTCCTCCCTCAGAGCATCTCATCTAATATATTTCTACTTCTTTGGCAAGTTATCAACTTGCTGCAAATTGCAAAGCACTGTATATAAATGAGCTATTATTATATAGTCATATCTCAGGATATGAAAGACTTGATCTACATTTTGCCACTCCCTTGAATTATACTCTACCCAGAAAACATAAAAAAAGAATAATGGGACCACCCCCCCATCGTGTTGATACCAACTCCTTATTTTGTATGATCAAAGATCACTATGTTGTAGATGACTATTTTATTAAAAAAGAAAAAAGAAAAGACTCCTGAATAGCAGAGCAAATATTAGCCCCAAGGACATATGGGTGCTCTCACTAACTCATTCAAGCACACGTTCAAATTCAGTCACTCCCCACCATATCAGTGCTTATGCCCCTGGACCCTCTCCAAACCTGCTCATTTTCAATTAAAAAAAATCATGAAATGCCAATTATATATGTCCATCTTCCAAGGTTTGGCAAAATGATGCCTGCAAAAATGATGAATAAGAATCCCTCTGTGGACAATGACATTAAGATCTAGCATCCCCTAAATCTTAGGAGTTAGATGTAGGAGATTGACATTTTTTGCTTTCTCACTTCTATGTACTTTATCCTGCCTAAATGGAATATATTTATACCATCAAGAAACTCCACCTCCAAGGGATTTATCCCTCCACCTCAAAAGTCATGTCTCAGATACTTACTGTGACCCTGAGCAAGTTGTGTGACCTTGAGCAAGTCACTTTACCCCCATTAGTCTCAGTTTCTTCTTCTGTAAAATGAGCTAGAGAAGGAAATGGCAAACCATTCCAGAATCTGACAAGAAAATCACAAATAGGGTCATGAAGAGTGGCACATGACTAATTAAACTATTACAAACTTATGCTCTCTAGTACCAGTCTCATTAATTAACCACTCAAGCATATATACTGGTTTGTCATTATTGATTCTTCCCTTTTACTTGCCTATGAAGGAAGAAAGAAAGAATCCAACATTTATGACCTTGTCCATATTTGGCCTCTTATATTTAGACTGAGCTGCGCTCATTCCTGAGAGTTGCCTCATAGAGATGATATAAGCTCCAACTCTATCTCAGTTTTGACCATCCTCTGTCCTGTTTGGTTTGGTTTGTTCAGTGTTGATCCTTTAATAATTGATGTTCCTCTTATTGGTGAAGCATCTGGGCTTCTTGCTCTCCAGATTCCATATAGTTCCACAACTAAATGGTAAAACAACAATGAAAATAAACAATTCTACAACTATTTAAATAAAGTAACCTGCCTAAAGTAACAACAGAAATGATGGATTATGGCATCTAATATTTCCAAGACCCTCAGGAATACTTTATTAAGTGCAGATATGCATCCATAATAAACCTAGAAGTTAAGCAATGCCAATTATTTTAGCCCAACAATCTAGATATAGCCATTAAGGCTCAGAGAGATTAAATGACTACATTATGATAATATAGCTAGTATGGGAGATAAGATTCAAACCCAGAGCCCTAGAGTCCCTGTGCCTCAATTTGTTTTCTACCCCACACTAGGCACTAATATAAGTAAAAGAGCAAGAAAGGATATTAGAAAGATAAGAACCCTTGACAAGAACTTTGTCTCAAGTGGAATGGAACTGGCTGAAAGCCCACCTGCTTATCTTCATTAGCTTAGATTTCTATACCCTTTCCTTATTCTCCCTCAACCTAACACCTCCCCAGACCTCCTAATTTGGCTTGGGCTGTGTAATGATTATTACTATTGGAGGGTGAAGTTGATTCTTTCTCTATCTCTCTGTACATCATTTCCTCCTTCCCTCATATCAGAACAATACATCCATTCCCCTGTCTTGCCAGCAGACAGTTTACATTCCCTGAAAGGAACCATTTCAGTTCCAGAAATGTCTCCAACTTCCTCCTTGCTGATCACCTCAGTCCTGTGTGCAGCTCTCTGCATTTACAGCATTAAGAGTTTGAGGCCAGACCCCCAAAAGGTGGTCATTTTCTTGCAGGCCAATTTTCCAGCCCAAGGACACTCCATAGGCTCAATTAAACACTGGCAAATCTTTATTTCCCCAGAGGAAAATGATTGAATAAAATTGCTATTCTAAATGTCTTCTCTTGGTGGAGATTTTGCATAGTTGGAGGGAAGGTAGGGAAAGGAAACTAGACAACCCTGTCAAGAAATCTGTATGGAACATGGAAAGGATTGCAAAAAGGACATTAAAATGAGTTTCATGAATACATTTTCTTGCTGAAAAGGGAAAGGAAAAGACTCTAAGAAGTACTGTAATTCACTTCTTGTCATGATGCAAAATTTGCAAAACTCAGTTGCCCACATGACCTTATTACCAAAAAATATCACAGCCAGAGTCAACTTCCAATAACCCTGATCTGTTCTCAGGGCATGTTTGCTCAACAGCCTTCACTGGCTCCCTGCTGATCAACATATATATTCATCAACCTGACACTAATCTCCTTCCATAGTGCATCTTCTGTATTTTTCCTGGTTTATTGACCATCATCTCCTTTCACACATTCTATATTCATTTGGGCATGGCATCATGGATTGAGAGCTAAAAACTCTAATAGAAGCCATTAAGTACAAATTCCATATTTTACCACTAATGAAAATGTGTCCGGGAGAGACTTGGTGTCTTTGTCTCAGGATACCCAAATGGTAAGTGATTTAATTAAGATTGGAACTCAGTTCATCTGACCTCAAATCTAGAATTCCTTCTGATTTTCCAATCTGCCTCTCTGTCAATCAGATGGGGAGCATTTATTAAGCACCTACAATGTGCTAGAACCTAGGCTAAGCATTGGGCATTCAAAAGGGGAAGGGAAGGAAAGAGAAAAAAAATTTCTCTAGAATAATAATAATAACTAGCATCTAAAGGATGCTTTAAAGTTTACAAAACTCTTTATAAATATCTTATTTGATCTTCACAATAACCCTGGGGAATAAGTGCTTTTATTATTCCCATTTACAGTTGAGGCAACTGAGGCAGGCAGAGGTTAAGAGTCATGCTTAGAGTCTCACAAATAGTGTCTGATGCAAGATTTGAACTTGTCTTCCTGACGCCAAGTTCAGCCCTCTAGACAACATTATTTATAACCTAGTGGCATAATGTCAGTATTTTGTAAATTGGGTGGTATATTCTGTACCTAGCCATCTACTTTGAACCATCTACTTAATCAGATTACTCAAAGAGGTCCCAGGAGACTTTTTTATGTTCCTCCTATCCACAAAGTAGTCTCTAAAGAATGAAACTGGGGCTCAGAAACTAGAGTCAACTTCATCTTTATAGACTTATTGAATTCAGGGTCAGAGAGGATGGGATGCTGGTGACTCCTACAGAGTTCTAGCAATAGCTGACACCTTCTTGCTGCGTAATCTTTCCTCTAAGACTTCCTAACATAAGTTAGTGGTAAATAGACTAGATTCAAAGAGGACAAGAGCATGCCTGAAAGAAACAATTTTGTGAGTTAAGATGAATCTAAGCTGACTAATGAATAGCAACCTGGGTAAAGAATAATGAGATTTCAGTCTGGCTGAATCCCAGGAAAATGTTTGGGGAGGCAAAACCAGGTTGTGCAGTTCTTTTCAGTTTTATCTGACTCTTCACAACCCCATTTAGGGTTTTCTTGGCAAAGATATTGGAGTGGGCTGCAATTTCCTTTTCTAGCTCATTTTTCAAGGAAACTGAGGCAAATAGGGTTAAATGACTTACCCTAGGAAATGTAATTAGTAAGTGTCTGAGGACAGAATTGAACACAAGAAAGTGAGTCTTCCTTACTCCAGAACCCAGGATCCTGTCCACTGAACCACTTAGTTGCCACCCAGGTAACAGACATTTATTAAGTGCTTGTTGTATGCCAGGCACTAAATTAAGCCCAGGGATATAAATATAAATAAAAAAGAAAGCCCTTGCCCTCAAGGACATAATATTCTAAATAAGGAAGACCACACAAGATGGAACTGGGAGTACCCACACCAAGGTATGGTGGAAAAGCTTGGAGGATGAGAAGTAAAGGTAAGAGGGAAATAATGGCAGGTCAGCATTAGCCCCTACACAAAAAGGAGAATCCCAGAAGGAATCTACCAATGGCAAAAGGCAGAAAGATGTTTTAGGGTAAAAAATCTGCAAAGGAGAATGGACATTCCAAGATAAGACTGCATCCAGTGGCAAGAAGAAACAGAGTCAAGTGAGGAGGTGTGAACCATAGTTCTTGACCTTTACTGATCTAGTAAACATTATAAAATCATAAGATCTATAGGTGGAAGTATTCTTAGAAATTACTATCATAATGTCCATTAGGCAGTGCAGTGAATAAAGTAAAGAATTCTGGAGTCAAGAAGACCTGGGTTTGAATCTTTTCTTAGAAAATTCCTACTTGTGTGACTCTTGACAAGTCACTTAAACTGTGCTTGCTTCAGTGACCTCCTCTGTAAAATGGAGATGATAGCATTTGCCACACAGAGTTGTGAGGATCAATTGAGATAATATTTGTAAATCACTTTGTAAACCCTGAGGTCCTTTATAAATGCTATCTATTCTATCTCATTTTCTATATGAGGAAACTGAGACCCCAAATATGGAGATACTCATTTATATGCAGGTTGAAAATTGAACCCAGATCCTTTGTCTCCAATTCAAGTCTTCTTTTTGAGAAACCATGCTTTTGGAGGTGGAGTCAAGATGGCAGCATAGCGGCAGCAAACATTCAGATCTCTGAAAACCCTTCCTTACTGACTACAAACTAAATGCTCCTAGGGGACTGAAAATCAAGCCTAACAACAAGACAGAGCCAAGGAACCCTCCTGCTGGACTCAACTTAAAGGGTATGCCCCCCAAAGCCAGAATTTGAGAACACTCGGGTTTACAGGGAAGAAATAAAGAAGGTCCTGGGACCCCTCCCCCACCTAGAGAGCTAAACCTCCAGCAGCAACTGGAACCTCTGGGGAAAAGGCGCTGGTCTGGAGGGAGTGCCTTGCAGGCAAATCTGTGCCAGGCTCAGAGCATCCATCATAGGCAGTGGGGAAGCAGACAGAGAAGAAAAGCAGAGCACAGAATGGGGAGCAGTTGCAGCAGCAGAGATACTCCATATTGCATCACCCCTTTCCAAGGTTTTGGCCTCAGGCCACATCCAGCAACCCATCCCATCAAAGCCTCCAGAGGGCAGGGAAGCTCAAGCTCCAACACCCCTCCCACACAGACTGCACTGAGAGATTTACTGACAAAACTCTAAGGGTGAAGGCAGAAAGAAAAGCCCAAAATCACAAAAAATGAGAGGAGCAAGAGCTCAGGCAACTATAGGGAGTAAAGAAGGGATAAATATGAGCAAACAACAGAAAAAGAAAAAAGAAATTATAATTGACAGCTTCTATGGCAATGAACAAAGAGCAAATGTAACAGAGGAAAATCAAGGAACATCAAACAAAAACACAGAAACCCCAGTGAATTGGATATAGGCTCTGGAAGAACTGAAAATACAATTCAAAATACAATTAAGAGAGGCTCAAGACAACTGGGAAAAGAACTTAAAAACTAAGATAAGTCATCTGGAAACAGGCACTTGAACTAAAACAATAAAATAGTGTCTTGAAAACCAAAATCAGCCAGCTTTAAAATGAAGCAAAGGAGATGAAAGATAAGGTAGAGGATGAAAGATGACCTCCAATGAAAATCAGACCAGAAGGAGAAGGATGACCAAAAAGCCAGGGATGAAATCCAGTCTTTAAGAACCAGAATAAAACAAACTAAAATCAAGTGACTTCACAAGGCAGAAGGACACTATAAAACAAAATCAAAAGAATGAAATTTTTTTAGGAAAATATGAAGCATCTCATTCACAAAACAGAAAATTTAGAAAATCATTCCAGGAGAGACAACTTAAGACTCATTGGTCTACCAGAAGACCATGACAAAAGAAAAAGCCTGGAAATAATACTACAGGAAATTATTCAAGAAAACTGCCCCAATATTCTAGAACAAGAGGTAAAAGTGAATATTGAAAGAATCCACAGATCACCTCCTGTACTTAATCCCCAACTGACAACACCCAGGAATGTTATAGCCAAATTCAAGAACTATCAGACCAAGGGAAAAAATATTACAAGCTGCTAAGAATAAGTAATTCAGATACCATGTAACCACAGTGAGAATAACACAAGATCTGACCGCATCCGCACTGAAGGACTGAAAGTCATGGAATATGATATTCCAGAAAGCAAGGGAATTAGGTCTACAACTAAGAATCAACTACTCAGCAAAACTGACTATATTCTTACAGGGAAAAGTATAGTCATTTAACAAAATAGAAGAATCCCAAGCATTTGTAAAGAAAAGACCAGACCTGAACAGAATATTTGATGCTCACGCACAGAACTCAAGAGAATCATCAAAAGGTAATTAAAAAAGAGGGAAAAATAAAAACAAAACAAAACAAAACTTTTTTTAAGAGACCCAATAAGTTAAAATGTTATGTATCCCTTTAAGAAAAGAGGTCATTGGTAACTCTTAAAAATTGTTATTATTACCTGGGCAGCTAGAAGAATTAAACTTAGAGGGAACAGTGACAAACTGTATAAGATGAAATGCCAAGACATAAATATGTATACAGATATATGTATGTATAAATCCATATATATACACACACACACACACACACACACACACACACATACACACAACTAGAGCTAAAAAAGAGTTTAATACTAAAAAAATGGGAAAAGAAACAAAAGGGGGTAAATTTATATGTCATAAAGAAGCTCATGGTGGGAGGGGGGGGAAACATCAATATAATGGAAGAGTAAAGAGGTTGGAGATAGGAAATATTCAACTCTTACCTGCATTGAAATTGACTCAAAGAGGGAAGAACAATCCAATCCACTGGGGCAGAGAATTGATTTGCACCCTATAGGGAAGTAGAAGAGTAACACACAGACTGGTGGAGAGAGAAATGTACAAGGGAGGGAGAAGTGGGGGGGGGGGGTTAAAAAGACTGTAAAGAAAATAAGGGGGGAATAAGAAGGAAGGGGTAGAAAGGGAAGTAAAATAAGGGTGGGAATTAGGGGGACTGATAAAAACAAAACTGGTATAGAAGGAAATAGGGAAAGAAGAAAAGGGAAGAATAGGAATAGAAATAAAAATGCTATGAAATACACAGCTGGCAATCATAACTCTGAATATGAATGGAATGAACTCACCCATAAAATGCAAGTGAATACCAGAGTGGATTAGGATCCAAAACCCTGCCATATGCTGTCTCCAAGAAACACACATGAGGAAGGTAGACACACATAAGGTAAAAGTAAGAGGATGGAGCCAAATCTATTGGGCTTAAACTGAAAAGAAGGCAGGAGTCACAATCATGATATCTGACAAAGCCAAAGTAAAAATAGATCTAGTTAAAACAGATAGGGAAGGTAATTACATCCTGATAAAAGGCAGTATAGAAAATGAGGAAATATCAGTACTCAACATGTATGCACCAAATGGCCCAGCATCCAGATTTCTAAAGGAGTAAATAGTGGAGTTCAAGGATTAAATAGATAGAAAAACTATACTAGTCAGAGACCTGAGCCTTCATCTATCAGAAGAAACCATGCTTTCCCCTCTTCTAGCAATTTTATCTTTGCCACCCATGCCTCTCTTGATCCCATCTATAGATATCTGGGAGCAATGCAAGGCCACTCCTGGACTCCATTTGACATTCCCTTCTCTTAGATCATTGACTTTTGATCTTTTACAGAGTGTGGAGACCTGGAGCAAAAGCTATCATTCACCTCCATTCCTCTGAGCCTTCTGGAGATGCTGTCTTAATAACAGCATTGATTAAATAATATTTTCATGATTACCTTCAACCTCTTTTTCCTTTTTTATAGAAGGGAGAATAGAGAATGCATCTTCCCTTTTTAAGACCATTAGTCATAAGGTTCTTGTTTCCGGACAATGAAAGTAATCTAACCTGAGATCCTCAGCTGTATTTCCCCCTAAGAGACAGTCAGGGCAGCCAGGTGGTACAGTGGATAGAGGACTGGGCTTGGAATCAGGAAGACTTATCTTCTTGAGTTCAAATCTGACCTCAGACACTTATTAGCCATGTGATCTTGGGCAAGTTATTTAATCCTGTGTGCTTTAGTTTTCTCATCTGTAAAAATGAGCTGGAGAAGGAAAGGGTAAACCACTCTAATACCTTTGCCAAGAAAACCCCAAATGGAGTCATGAAGAGTTGGACATAGCTGAAATGACTCAACAACATGATGTTATATGCTTCCTTAGAACCAAGAATTCCCAAATATCTCACCCATGGTATCATAGGATGGAGAGAGAAATGGGTCCTTAGAGATCACTTGATCTAAGTCCCTCATTTTATAAGTAAGGAAACCAAAGGGCAAATTTTACTTTCCAAAGATCACACACATAGTAACTAGCAGAGCCAGAATTTGAAACAAGGTATCTTGATTCCAAACCCATAGTTCTGTCCACAATACCAAACTTAATAAATTAATTTATTACTGAAAAATGTGCTTTCCCTCTCCAGGGAAAAGCTGCCAGCATTCATCCCTGCATCTCTAGCGAGGAAAAGCAGGAACCAGATGCCAGATGCTGGCACCCTTTCCTTTCATGGTTCAGTCTCTAATTGTCTCGGAGGCTGAAGAAGCTGTCAGAAAATCTCTCAAGATGGAAAGAGGCTTGTAAACCTGCCTGACATAATCCATTATACCTGAAAGCAACAAACATCTGTTTTCTTGATGAAGTACCCAGCTCCTGAGTGTGGAAACAAGCTTTTCAAGTGGCCCCCAGTGCCTAATTCTTCCAGAGAAGTGCCTTGGGGGTTCTTTTCAGCAGACACATTGAACATTTTTTCCATACTTCTCCATATAATCTTCTTGGCTATGCCTTGAGTGGCTTGATTCCTAGTCAGTGAGGCAGTTTCATTATATAAACTATTTGAAGTTGGTGAAAACAAAAAATGAGATTGTACTGTGACAAAGAGGCTGATGTTTAGGAAAGTTCTCTCTGATTCTCTGTCTCTGTGTGCGTCTATGTCTGTCTCTGCCTTGATTTACCTCTGTTTCTTTGTCTCTCTCTTCCTCCTTCCTTCCCTTGATGAGTATTTCTCTCATTCATTATCTCTCTCATTCTATCTCTCTACCTCTATTTCTCTGTCTTCAATGCTCTCCTACTATTCCTCTCCAAGCTTTATGGACCCTAGTTTATTCAGGTGCCTCCCTTGTGTCCCAGCTTTTATCAATGAATCATCTCTAATTTATTAGCTTATAACATTTGTTTGTTTTCCTTTTTAGGGGGTGTTGTGAATTTTTAAAAGGAGATTATAGACTAGAGTGTAAGATCTTGGGGGACACTAGGACCTACCAACACCCCACTAATCACAAACTGGCAAATGCCTCTGCTACATAGCCAGAAGGTCAGTCCTGCAGGATGCCATAGAGAATATTTAGGATATATCAAGATCTTAGTGAGCTGTAATAATAGATTATAATAAGATGATCATTTTTCCAAAATTGTAATGAGCCAGAGAATTCCTGATTTGGAAACTTTCTCCATAGGAATTAGATTACTAAACCTAAATCTAGTTTCATTTATCATCCTAATCTCATATGCAATTTCATTTCAGAGAGTTGCCTGGGGACACTAAAAGTTAAAATGACTTTTTGTTGTTGTTGCATTTGATGAAAGTTAGTATACATGGTTAGTATGTATTAGAGGAAAGAATTGAATCTAACAAAGCTAACAATAATTTCTACATTAGGGGTTGCAAAGTGCTTTATCTCATTTGATCTTTAAGGTAACCCAGGGAAGTAGGTGCTATTATTGTTATCCTCCTTTATAGATGAGGAAATTATCTCAGACAGAACTGAAGTGACTTATCCAAGATCACACAACTAGTAAGTGTCTAGAATGGGTTTATGAACACAGGTGTCTGGGATGATGATATTGGCCTCTATCCACAATGCTAGAAGGTTTTTCAAGATAAAGTTGAATTGGGATTTTAAAAAATCTACACCCCAGTTGCCAAGGATTGAAGCGATATGGCTAAATAGCACTTCATGGAAAGAATGGCCCCAAGGTTCTTTGTGGATTACAAACTCATTACAAGTCAATGATGTCATGTAGCAGCCACAAAATCTAAGTTATCCTAGCCTGGTAAGAGAGTCATATGGCATCTATATGGAGGAAGGTGGCAGTCACTCTGCTCTGCCCTAATTAGGCACCACCCCAGCATTTTATTGAGTTGTGGATAACATGTTTAAGAAAGAGAATTGCCAAGATGGAATGTGTCCCAAGTGGGGTCAGCAGGATTGTCTAGTCTCCAGAGACCATGTCATGCCAGCTTTGGTTGAAGGAACTGGGCATGGCTGCCTTGGATACAGATAAGACTTAGTGGGGTCATGCTAGCTGTCTTAAAGCATTTGAAGGATTTTCATGTACAAGTGAGATTCAGTTTGGTCAGACTGATCCAGGAGCAGTGGGTGGAAATTACAGCGGGGCCTAGTTCCACTTAATGCAGAGAACAACTTTCTCACAATGATTGTTGTCCCAAAGTGGAATGCCCCGATTTGGACTCCCTCTCTTCAAAGAGTGCTTAGATACCCACTTGTCGGAGGCTAAGTAGGTATGCCCAATAGTGAATTTTGTTATTATCATTATTAAAGCATAAACTAAATACAAAATCATCAAAGAATGATTATTAGAAATTATGTTACATAATTACAAATATAATACTAGTAGTCACAAAAGATATTTTTTATTTGTCAAAATTTGACACTTGATATCTCATACAGCTCATAATTCCTTATGATGCTACATGATCATCTCCTACTCCATATAGCCAAATTCTCTCAAGCCAGAAAAATATGAGCTCTACAATGTCAATCACAAAAGATGGTCTACCCATATAATTATATGCATCTCTTGATCCTTCTTCAGCCTGGCTACTGGGCTCTGGGGCCATGGCCTCCGTCACGTTAGATACTTGGGAAGACAGCTCGTCAGGTCAAAAACTCAACTGAAAATTCAGGGAAATGTGTCTGGATAGCTTCACCTTATTTGTAAGAAATCATCACTCTCACATAAACAAAAGGCTGAGGAATATGTTTTTCCACAGACATTTTATTGTTATCAAAGGAAATGTCCTCAAAGTCCGAGCTCAAGATGTTTTTGTGCTTTATCTGTAAAGAAACCTCCATGAAGAGAAAGGCAATTCCACAGCTGGTAGATTAGCATTCCTGAGACATGACTGAGGCCTCCTCTGGGCACAGCCATCCAAACACTCAGGCCCAGACAAAAGGTACAGGAAGCCTCGGCCTCTTTGGCTGGGAAGGGGGAAGGAAGACTGACTGGTTCCCTTAGTCAAAGCAATGGTGTGTCCTGGATGTACTGGAGCCTGGGAGCCTCATCCAAGAGCTCATGTCTTACTGCTGGGAGCCTTAGCCCAAGAGACCTCTGGGCCCCTGTTGATGGTGGCAGATGGGGAAAGTGCAAACCAAGAACAGATGTTGCTACAGAGCTTGGCAACCTTTCCACTTATTCACCCTCTTGGCAGCAGAGAAGCAAGAGATTCCGAGCTCCTCTTGAGGAGTGCATGAAGTCCTTTCTGATCCCCCCCCATCTTTCAGTGATGCCCCCATTCCACACTGTGGTGACTTTGTATTTGATTGTCTAGGCAGGTGTGCCCCCAGCAGAGCAGCAACTCCTTGAGGGCAAGGATTGCTTTTTATCTGTGAAGACCAAGCACCCAGTATAGGGCTTGGCACAGAATAAGCATTTAGCAAATCTGCTTGAATGAATTGAATTGAAAAGCAAAATGTTTAAATACAAAAATATGGTTATATCTATTTTAAAACCCTTACCTTCTGTCTTAGAGTCAATTCTGTATATTGGCTCCAAGGCAGAAGAGTCGTAAGGGCTAGGCAATGAGGGTTAAGTGACTTGCCCAGGGTCACACAGCTGGGAAGTGTCTGAGACCACATTTGAACCCAGGACCTCACATCTATATGCCTGGCTCTCAATCTAGGCCTGAGTCACCCAACTGCCCCCCTATCTCTAACACAGACAATCAATTTCTGTCTCTGCTCTCTTCCTCTTATAGAGGCAGCTAGAAGGCTTAGTGGATAGAGTGCCAAGTTTGGAGTCAAGAAGACATATGTTCAAATTCAGCGTCAGATTCTTAGCTGTGTGACCCTAGGCAAGCTGCTTGATGGTTAACTGAGCAGTTCAGTACATAGAGAGAAAGAATTGGACTCAGAGCAAGAAAGTCCTGAATTCAAATCCTACCTCAAACATATACTAAACTGTATAATTCTGATGCAAGAATAAACTTTAGTCTATCTGTTTCCTCATCTGTCAAATGGTGATAATAACAATATATGTCTCTCAAAGTTGATGTGAGTTTTAAATGAGGTTATATTTGGAAAGTACTCTGCCAACACAAAAGAACTATATAAATATTGACTATTATTAATAACCACTTTGTGCTATAAAGATTAAAATTTAGGGGAGATGGGGAGACTGAGGCATCTGAGGTAGGTAGAAATTAGTTTCTCTCTGCAAGGAGTATTATATTTTTTAGAGGTTTATTAAAGGTTAAAGATTAAAGAATATACAAGTAAGAAACATGTGCCTAGGCCAGAGGCCTAGACAAAGTAACCTCACATCAGGCAAGAGACTCGCCTGCTCCAAAACGGAAGTCCAAAAGACCCAAGAGCCCCTCAAAAGCCTTTGAATCAGTTTAAATCCCTTCTCGATCTCGGCCCAGGTGAGATTACAAGGCATTCTGGGGAAGTGGAGCAAAGGCTCATGGGGATTGTAGTCCTGTATTCGAGTCTATTTTTTACAGTGCCTCAATTTACTCATCAGTGAAAATAGAATGGTAATAACTCTTTTAATCACAGATAAGTCTGTTTTGAGAATCAAATGAATTATATTTGTAAAGCATTTTGCAAACCTCAAAGCACTATTGAAATGCTGGCTGTTGTTAATGTCTCCATGCTTCAGTTACTGGAATCATTTTCTGTTTCCTTCTCTAGATCATTTTATAGATGAGACAACTGAGGTATACAGGGTTAAGTGACGTAGTTTGAACTCATGAAGATGAGCCTCTATCCCCTGGGCCACGCAGATGCCTGTGCCTCAATTTACTCTTCTATAAAACAAGATAAACATTGGTTGTTGGGAGGATCAAATGGGATAACTTAAGTACAGTGTTATGCAAACCTTAAAGTTCTATAGGAATACTACTTATAATTAACATCATCCTTTACTAAGTTGGCTATAAGCCTGTAGAGTGCAGAGATTCCTTTGATTTTAGCTTTACATCCTTATCACCCAATATAATATGCCTTTTTACAATCCTTTCCTTCTATGTTAGAATCAATGTTAAGTATCACTTCTAAGGCAGAAGAGCAGCAAGGGCCAGGCAAATGGGGTCCAATTACTTGCCTAGGGTTGTACAGCTAGGAAATGTCTGAGACCAGATTTGAATTTAAATTCTCCCGACTCCAGGCCTGGGGCTCTTATCTACTGGGGCTCTACTCTATCTACTAGCTGCCCCTTGAATGACCTTTTCATAGTAAATTCTTACTAAGTGCTGTATCAGGATAGATTGAATTGGTTAATGAGTTAAACTCCTCTGGTCTATATACTATATTCACAGGGGTGGAATCCAAGAGTTTCTTTTTTCTCAGCAAGCTTCTGTGACTTCTACAGGAGAGCTCCACATGAGGATCAAATGAAACCAAAATCTACAAGAAAAAGAAAAGAAGCAGGTGAACTGAGATCAGAAAGGTTAAGTTGTTCCCTGGAGAGGACCATGTTAATGTGGAGGTGTAAGCTAAGCTTTAAGGTTCTGGCCATGTCATAATGTGCAGGGTTCCCTTCATAAAACAACAGGATAACTTCCTATCAACTTCATTAGTCTTTGGGAGTCATATTTTAGGTGTTCAGTAAGCCTTTCTTGATTGTTTTCATTCTATTCTCAATGTTTTGGAGGGCTGATTAAATTTTTTTTCCAAAGTTGGCACTGAAGTTTGGATTTCAAACACAGGCAAATGACAGAGACACTTGCTTCCATCCAATGAGTTTCAATCATTTATAGAAAAGACTTCATACTAAAGGGGGCAAAGTAAGAAGAGAGGCAGAGCAGCTGCAGCCATTCAACTTGCAAATTAAAACCCTAACTGTGACTGTTGAGAAATTAAATGAGCTTAGTGGAGTTAATTGGCTCCATAGCTCATTACTGATCCCTCACAACCTTGGGTTTATTTCTGGCACTTGCATGCCCAAAGGTGTGGATTTCCAGGTGCCTGCTGGGGCCAGATTGCATGTGTCAGGCTTTGTAAAACATGATTTGCAAAATCCTAGGTGGTCTTCAGCCATTTGTCCTAAGGGGTAATACCTGAGTTGACCTCATTATGCCAATCCATACCATCTAATAAGCATCTATCAAGTGCCTACTATGTAAAGGAAACATTGCATTAAGTCCTAGGGATAAAATGACATAAGAAGGAAAACAGTCCCTGCCCTTTAGGAGACTATCTTCTATTGGAAGCAGTGGCATATTCTATGTGTTCCAATTCTTCAGGTCATTTTGACATTTAGAAGCCTTCCCCAGTGTTGAAGAGCTTTTAGTAGAGGCTGGAAAACTATGTAGTGCCAGAGTGGGCATTCCTTGTCAGGTTAGAGAAGTTAACCTCCAAGATCTCTTCCAGATCTGAACTTATTCACTGAAGAAGGGAAGAGCATACAAATGAGTAAGCAGCATTGAAATGCTTGCAGCCTGCTCTTTTGGTAGAGTTTAGGATTGAAGAATATCACTCTCTCCAGTGGTTGGAATGAGTAGACAGGAAGAATAATGCCACAGTGGAAAGAACACTTACTCTGGAAACAGAGGACCTGGGTTCAAATCCTTCCTGTGATGCTTATTGCCTAGGTGACAATGGGCAAATTGATTGACCTTCTGAATCTCAACTTCCACATCTAAAAAATGAAGAGAGGGGACAGATGCCATTTGAAATTCCTTCCAGTTCTCAACCTATGATCCTGTGATTTCAGATTAGGGATAGATTGTGTCTTTAGTACTTTCCATCCTGAGATAATTTTAGTCATTCTGTATGATTAGTCTGTACCTTTTAGTTCCAAATGGATCATTGTGATCATAGGGAATTCTGGCATATATCCTACTACTGTCCTCATCATTTTCAGACCAGTCACAGATGAAGATATCAAGATAAATCAGTAAGAATGGAAAAAGCATTTGTTCTGGACCCAGAGAACCTGGATTCAATTCCTACTGTTGATGCCTGTGTAACACTGGACAAGTCACTTACCTTCCTTGTACCTTGGGTCCCTCTTGAATAAAATAAAGGGATTAGATTCAATGACATCTGAGGACTCTCCTAGTTCTAGGTCTAGAGTAGGAGCTGTAAAGATTAAAATTTAGGGGAGACTGAGGCAGGTAGAAATTAGTTTCTCTCTGCAAAGAGTATTATATTTTTTAGAGGTTTATTAAGGATTAAGGATTAAAGAAAATACAGGATAAGGAAAATGTGCCTAGGCCAGAGGCCTAGACAAGACCTCACCTACATTATGGAAAGAGCCACATCTGCTCCAAAATGGAAGTCCAAAAAGAGACCCACCTATGGGGAAGACCCTTTAAATAAAATTTTGTTCTCGTCCCAGGTGAGAATTCAGTGAGATTAGAGGGCATTCTGGGAGCTAGCAAGGACTCCTGGGGAACGGAGTCCAGAGTTCAAATCTCAATTTTACAGAGCCTATGATTTAGGAGGCATTGGTATGTTTTGGTGACAAGGTAGCATAATTCTCAACCTTTTGCAATCTGGCTTCCTACTTTATCACCTAGCAGAAACTACAGATATCCCTTTCACATCATAACTTTCTCCATCACTGCTTTAATGTATCACAGGTCAACATAAGAAATTAATTAGGAATTTTAGGGGAGTTTTGCAGAAGGTACAGATGACACACAAAGGCCAGCAAATGATACAGAAAAGGTTTAGAAATTTATAAATGCATAAAATATGTGTATAATATTGTATAATATTAACATAATTTCTCTTTTCATGACATAAACACCATTATTTTTAAAGTTAAACAAAAACTTCATTTGCAAAAAGAATACAAAAGCCAGCAGATAACACACAAAGGCTAGAAATGTTAATGTTGATCTTCATAGAGACTATGACCAAATACTTAACCAAAATTTTACAATAAGGTACTGATAACAACCCATATAAGGAAGAAAATTAAGACTTCTTCTCTGGTATGAAAGGAGAGCTACAACATTTTTCAAGAATTTTCTGGATAGCAGGGATATCTGCCCCTAAACCCTTCAATGTGGAAGAGATACTCATACTCTTGAAAGACAAGACATTGAGAATTTCTCAGTCACTATATGCCAGTCATTGTGTTCAGTGGTGCAGAAATATATAGAAACAAAAAGATAATCTCTGCCCTTAAAGAATTTATAATCTAATAAGAAAAGACAACATGCAAATGGAGCTAAAAATAAAAGGGGATGGTACCCATCCAGATGCAGGGGTTGAATTCTGTGGATTCAGAAGCAGAGCTGAAAGAGGTATGAAAGGAAACCAGCCTTCATGCCTCACTAAAACTGAGGCCCCAAAGGATCTTGCCAACTGAAGACATGGGATGGCATTTCAAAGGGAGGTTTAAAGATTAGAACATCCCAAATTCTGAGGGAAGTTCCAAGGTAATACAGCAGATGATTCACAGAGATGAAGGAAAGGCGAGTTGGATAATAAGAATTTGGTCCTGGGAGCATATAGGTTTGGTGAACCTGCATCTAAAGTCCCTGATATCATGGACTGGAGATACTACTGCTCATCATTTCTTCATGCTATGACTATGACTGCTACAAGTCTGCTATTGACTATGTTAAAATAGAACTTTTGATAGCCAGAGTTTGGTGTTCAGTTTATTTTTAAATAGTTTGGTTTTTTTCCAATTATAATTTTTACATTTCAAAAAATGTCAAGTTTCAAATTCTTTGTCTCCCTCCTTCCCCTCCCCCTTATTATAAAGACTAGCAATTTGATATCGGTTATACACATGTAGTCATACAAAACATATTTCAATAGTAGTCATGTTGTGAAAGAAAATACAGACCCAAAAGAAAACAAGGAAAATAAGAAAAGTGAAAAAAGTATGCTTCAAGGTGCATTCAGTTCTTTCTCTGGAGCTGGATAGCATTTTTCATCATGAGTTTCAGAACTGTCTTGGATCATTGCATTGTTGAGAATAGCTACTTCATTCACAGTTGTTCATCATATAATGTTGCTGTTATTGTGTACAATATTCTCCTGATTCTGCTCACTTCACTTTGCATCAGTTCACATAAATTTTCCCAGGTTTTTCTAAAATCATTCTACCTGTCATTTCTTAAAGCAAAACAGTATTCCATTACAGTAATATATTACAACTTGTTCAGTTGTTCCCCAGTTGATGAGTATCTCATTCATTTTAAAGACATTAATGTACTAATCTCTCTCTCTCTCTCTCTCTCTCTCTCTCTCTCTCTCTCTCTCTCTCTCTCTCTCTCTTTCTCTATCTCCTTTCTCAGTTTGTTGGTCTTTTATTCGGAATCTATTTGTAGTGGTAATTCATGGAGCTGTTTGATGCTTTTACATAATTACAACAGCATTCTGGTTTAGAGCCTTGGTCTCCAAGTTCTAGGCATTTTGAAGTCCTCTCCTTTTCTCCTTCCTCCCTTTCATAAACTCATAGATTTAGATCTAGGAGGGACTCTAGAGATGATCTAGTTCAGATACTCTTAACTTGGGGTTCCTGAATTGTTTCTTCAAAAAATTGACTGCTGTACTTTAATATAATTGGTTTCTTTTGTACTGTGCTGTATTTTATTTTATGTTTTAAAAAACATTATTCTGAGAAGTGATCCACAGGACTTGCCAGACTCAAAGAAGTTCAGGACACAGAGGTTGAAAAACGAGCTGACAAAGAATTGTAAATTGAGGGGTCATGGCCAAACAAGTTGTGGTATATGATTGTGATGGGATTATACTATAAGAAATGATGAACAGCATGACTTTAGAAAACCTGGGAAAACTTATATGAACTAATGCAAAGTGAAGTAAGCATAACCAGAACATTGTACATCATAACAGCAATATTGTAATAATAAGCAACTATGAAAGGCTAAGTAACTCTGATCAATACAATAATCTAAAGGAATTCCAAAGGGCCTATGATGAAAAATGATATCCACGTCCAGAGAGAGAATTGACTAATTCTGAGTGCAGATTGAAGCATGTTTTTAAATTTTTCCTTATGTTTGTGTTTTTTGTTCTTGCTGCCATTGTAACCTGTACATAAATTTTATATGATAATCTATATCAAATTGCTTGCCTTCTCAGTGGGTGGGGAAAGGGACTGGAGGGGATGGAGAGAATTTGGGGCTCAAAATTTTAAAAAATAAATGTTAACATTTTCCTAAAATACAGTATTCTATTGGAGGAAAAAGACATCAGAAACAATATGTTTTTTTTTAAAGTACCTACAATACATCTTTTTCCTAAATATTGAAAAAAAAGAAGCCATATCAAGTCTAATGACTTCATTTTACAGTTAAACTGAATCAAAGCGATGTGAAGTGACTTGTCTAAGGTAAACTAGGAAGAAATTGGCAGCGAAAGGATTTGACTCTAGCTCCTCCAAATTCATCACTATGTTCATTGCTATACATTGCCTCTGGGTTAATACTTTGCCCATAGAAGGCATGCACTAATTTTTTTGTTGAATTGAATGATTTGCTTAATGAGGAGTAGTGAAATTATTTTAAAACAAAGCTAAAAATCACTAACTATAATCTAATAGTCTTTTTGCATTTATTTTAAGATCTTCACTACAAACACCTATTGGGTATCCACTATTGAGTATACCCAAGTTACTGCTTTAGAATTACCCTATGAAGATTAAAAAAAAAAAACAACTTTCCTTGAGTACTTCATATGAACTGCACATTCCTAACACTTGCTTGATTGGTCATTCTAATGGACTTGCATGAATACTTCTTCCCTTCATGCTGATTGTATGGATCTTGGATGATTCTTGAAAATATCCTTGGATGAATTCCCCTATCAGCTGCCTACACCATGCCCTGGAGAGGCCTCTCTCCCATTCTTTTATAGTACTATACCTACCAGAGCAGCACTGCAGCTGTCCCAACTCTCATCTGCTACTTGCCACATGACCAACCCATGTTCTTTTCCAATTGTGCACTTCCTAAATGAGCCTAAGTAATTTGAGAGATCTTCAGTAAGTGCTCATTTAACATGCAAAGAGCTAAGAATACCAAGACAATATTTAGAACACCAAGACAACATTTAAATGGTTTCTTACACCTGGTAATCTATGTCCAACTGTATTTTGTAGCATTTTTCATTGTTGGGAATAGGATACCATTTCATTACTCTCCCCATAACTCCTTCTGCTTTCTGTGGGTCACCTGACACTGTGGTTCTTCTGAGATAATGATAGTCCATGATTCTGAGCGATCCAGCCTCACCAATCACCACCAGTGGGGTCATAGTATCAGATCACAGCTTGGGGTCATGATGGCAAAAGCAATGTTGCCTCTCCTCCTCATATTCATTATTTCTGCATTCAGCATATTGTTCTTCTTTGGGATTGGGTTGAGATAGCCATACCAGTGAACTAAATCAATGGTCTGTCCATCCAATTGCAAGGTGAGATTTGGCCAATATGTCATTCTTCATCTATGAGGTAGATGCTAAGAGTTATAAAGAATCCACTCTCCTTATTCCCATAACTGTTTATTCAGGGTGATAGCTTCCTTGCACAATCTACAAAATGGCCAAGCAGCCTTGCTGTGACCTATTTTCAGGAACAAAGACAAACATCTCATAAGTAATTTTTTTAAAAAAGCCTGCTCAAAAGGAAGTCATATTTTAGCAAAAAAAAAATGATTAGCAAATCACACCCAAAGTCTAAAAAGCAAACACATTCCAGGCAGTAATATCAGCTCTGTAGAATCAAAGTCAGCACATGTTTGTGATCTCTCTACAGTAGGTGGAGTTGCTTTACCTGTCTGAAGCTATTTCCTCACAAAATGCAAAGTTAATGATTCCTATAGCCCCTAGCTTGCTGTGAGATTCTGGAGCCTACATAAAATAATGTATGTAGAGTGCTTTGCAAAACATAAAAAATCTCTAGAGGGTATGTAAAGGGACTCAGTACGGTTTTATGCTTTAATAGCTTAAATTTGTACACAGATGTGTCCTCTTGACCCTTTTTCTTCTTTGGAATATAAAGAAGATATGTATAACCTCTCCTTCAGTTACCTTTGTCCATATTCACCTTAGGACAGCTAGATGGCCCTATAGTGGATAGAATGCCAGTCCTGTAGTCATTAAGATTCCTTTTTTTCTGAGTTCAAATCTGGCTTCACACAGCTTTATTAGTTATGTGATCCTGGAAAGTCACTTAACCCTATTTGCCTCAGTTTCCTCATCTATAAAAATGAGATGGAGAAGGAAATGGCAAATTGCTGTAGCATCTTTGCCAAGAAAATCGCAAATGGAGTCATGAAGAGTTGGACATGACTGAAATGACTTAACAACAATGGCAATAGAATATTCCCCTTCATTAGCTTGCCAAGATAGAGAGGATTTCTTGAGCAAAGTGGACTTCTTAGGCCCAATCTTCCCATAGATCCTTCTTTGAGAGAATCCTCTAAATGAGATAGATAGATAGATAGATAGATAGATAGATAGATAGATAGATAGATAGATAGATACATACATACATACATACATACATACATGCATGCATGCATACATATATACATACATACATAGAGCATAGTTTAAATGTTTATTTTTAGTCCAGCTAACAGCTGAGGATATAAATACAAGCAAGTTATAAAATCTCTGCCCTCAAAAAGCTTACATTCTAATGGGAGAAGAAAGTGGAGTTAACAGGGCCAAAAAAAATGAGGCCTGTTGGCAAAGAGGGGAGTAGCTCAGTGCATAGAATTCAGAGTGAAGTGGAGCATTGCAGAGGCTCTTCCTATATATCACAACATATAAAAAAGAAAGGATTCCCTTCTAAACACAGAGAGAAATAAATTTTCTAGCATATAATTCCTGAGGGATGATATATGCTCAGTGGACATGTGTGGCTAGTGAACATAGTTGGAGTATATACACATAGGAAATCTGCAAGATCACTCCAGAGACCTTTGTAGGCAGGATATTTACAAGGCCAGGAACAGCTTTGGCCTCTGGTGTTGGAGAACTGATGATATCCTCAAACTGATCTCAGATATTCTTTCTGTACTGGATACCGGCTTTTTTACACTTCACCCTGGGGTTTTATCTCTGCCTTAGGTTTGACGTCTTGGTTCACCACTGAGCACATTAGTTCTCCTGGTCATTATGCCATTGTTATGTTCATTATTGGGTGTTTACCCAGTGTTAGTGGTCCAGAGATTTTCTTTATTACCAATGTCTGGTCTTTACTTCTCCAGAGTCATCAGCTACCCATCTTGACTCATATTGGCTAAGGCACAGAGACTTAATCAATATCCATGGCAAATAGCTACCATGCCCTGGTAATGACATGACAATAGCAAAAAGATATGAGAGTCTTCAAGCTAATCTTATGTCAATTCTTTTGTTATTGTTGCTGTTCAGTCATTTCAATTGTGTCTGACTGTCTGACTCCATTTGGGGTTTTCTTGGCAAAGATTTTTGAGTGGTTTGCCATTTCCTTCTCCAGATCTATTCTTTTGACTGTCTAATATTTGAAATAGATTCTGGACAGCTATTTGATCTAGGGTTAGACATTCTGTGTAACTCCTGTTTGAGCCCAGTGAAGATCCTATGCTCTCCAAATTGAATTTTGGGGACTCTGCCAAAGAAAGCCCACAGGAGTTATTTAAAGGCTGGTCATGAGAAGTCCATTTTGCTCTACAGATCATTTCTGGATTGATGAGTTAATGAGGTGAGTATGGAGAAAGGTAAGTGAAG
The DNA here is from genome assembly GCF_027887165.1 of Monodelphis domestica. Lineage (NCBI taxonomy): Eukaryota > Metazoa > Chordata > Mammalia > Didelphimorphia > Didelphidae > Monodelphis > Monodelphis domestica. The sequence continues at coordinate 299,166,555 of NC_077232.1, read as the reverse complement.
AAGGCAAAATTATTATATGCCATATTTCTAGCCCACATTCTTGCCTTTTATTATATACATCTGTTAGCAGCATAGAAAATTTGTACTGTATTCTGGCCAATGCAAAAACTGACTGTCCTCCTACACCTGTTCTTAATGAAACCATGTTGCTATGAAATGAATATTCTTACCTTTCTAAATATTGACAAATAAATACTTTGATAATGTCTTCTTGAATTTTGTCAGAAACAGAAATTATTTTCACCACTCTAAAGCTTTCAGACTCCACATTTCTCCCTTCATTTTTAAAATATAGGTCAAAAACTGCATGTCTCCAGTTTTATTTCATCTTTCCACAGTCTCTATGGTCTTCTAAAGATCACTGAAAATGATTCAATATAGTAAACTCTTTCTTTGAACTAGAATGTGGTTCACCTGGGAATGATGGTTTAAATTCAGGGCATTTAGGTATTCTCTTACCATCTCCTTACTTATCTTACTTTTTAATCCAATTTATCATCTTTTTTCTCTCCTTTCTAGGCCAAAGATTATTCTCCTTGTCTGAGAAAAAGAAGCAAAACAAAAGTTATGGCTTCTCTCCAACATTCAGTATTATCATGACATTTATCTCTAATCACCAGTTCTATCTGCTTTTCCCCTACATAGCCAAAACAAAGCAATCAAGGCATTTTGTTTGTCCTTAGTTATCCTTTCCAGTCTCAGCTCATTTTGAACCTTAGTAATCTCATAATCATTCCCAAAGGCACCTTGCTGCATTATTGTATCCATCCCTTGTTATTTCCCCTTGTTTCTATATTCTATATGCATCTTTTTAAAATTTGTTAGTCAATGATTGTACATCCAAATTGTTCTCTTTAGATAACTGTGTTTTCTTCCTCCTTGAACTTTGTTTATACCTTTATCTGAATCTTTAGGATTTTATTTGTAAAAGCATCCTACTTTCTAAGGCTTGCTTGTTTCTCCTATAAAATTTTTTTCCCTGTAGAATTTTCAAACATGGAACTTAACTGTGGAATAATCTTTCTCTGAATTCTTTGAAATATATTGCCCCCAGTTTAGGGTTGACATTGGATCCATCACAAACTGTAGGTTGAAATCATTACTTTTCATTATATTTCATCAAGTGACACAATGCTAGAGTTCTGTACTTGGAGTCAGGGAGATTTGAGTTCAAAAATGGCCTCAGACATGTACTAGCTGTGTAACACTTAGCTTCTGTTACCTCAGTTTTCTCTTCTACAAGATGAAGATAATAATAAACCTACTTTCCATGGTTATGTTGAGTATGAAATAAGATACTATTAAAATACTTTGCAAAGTTTAGAGCATTCTATAAATGCTAGTTGTCAGAGTGGTGGTAGCAGTAGCAGTAAGAGTTGTAGTAGTAGTGATGGTGGTGATCAAAATTGCATTTGAAATAGTATGTTTCATAGAGTCTCCTTTTTGAAGAACTGTCTTTGGGGAATGCCAAGAAGCTGTTAGATGTTCTCTTGCTGCAATAAATATTTAACTGCATGTAATCAAAATTGTCCATTTTATCTTTTGTGATCTCTTTCTTGGTTATGAATTCTTCTGCTATCTAAAAATAAAACTTAGATCTTTTCTTGGTCCCCTAATTTGTTTATATCAAAGTCATTGTGAGACTTGGAAGACACTGACCCATCCAGCATGATTTGCTCACATCAAAGATGGTACTGAAAGAACTTAAATTAGAAAGAAGTAAGATATAGTTGTATATATGCATATATTTCCTTGTCAAATGGTGCTTTCTCTACTGGGGGAGGGGAGAGAACAAGGGAGTTAACCAGGTATTTTAATGTAACAAACAGATAAATTTAAAGTAAATATAAGTAAAGTGGTACCAATGATGGGGGGGGGGGGATAGAATTGCAGTAGTTCAAAAGAAGATTGAGATGTGCAAATTTAGCGACATCTCCATTCCAAATGTTCATATGAACTATTTGTGTCCAAGCTGCAGTAGAGCCTTTAGAGTTCTTACTGATCTAATCAGTTACATACAGTTAAACACAATGTACATCAATCCTGACAGTAATGTCATTTTGATTTTCTTTGAGTATGAAGAATAGCCAACCAACCACCAAAGTCATGCATGCATTTGGATATTGTCTTGCTATATGGTTACATGTTTATCAAAACCTAATTTCTGCTAGACTACGTTCAAGTTTTGCCAAAATTTTGTGTTGTTATATTGAGGTGTGTTTTCATTATTCTGTTCAAAGTATGTACTTAGTCCAGTATTTGAAGTATTTGGGTTTATCAAACTCTATTATTCTTGATGTCTTATACGTAATTTCTTTCAGTGATGATCAGTCAATAATTTTTAAGATGGTAGGACTTTCATGAAGAATATTTTAATAAACACAGGGAAAAGCCTTAAAGCTTTAGGGGTTAAGGAACATCTAGTGACATGAGTAATCAAGGAAAGAACCACAGTCATCCCTAGAACCCCTGATATGGTGATCTTTAGATATTGGCAGCAGGAGGAAGATAGTCAGCAATGGTCCTGTGAGAGGATACATTTAGCATACCCAAGTTCCAGCAAAATGTTGTTTTAAATTTTTTTTTTATTTAAGTTACATGTAGAAACACTTTTTGCATTTTATTGGACATTTTAGCATTCAGATTTTCTCCCTCTTCTGAAGGAAGTGAATGCTCTGGTATAATGCACGATTTCCATCATAATAGAAGATATATACCACACAAAGAAATCTCATGGAGGAAATAGAGTGGGAAGTCACCTGCTTTGATAAATGCTCAGATTCTAACTGTTCTTTCTTTAACTGTGGATAGTATTTTCATCAGGAATCCTCCTTTGTTATTATCTTGGAGACTTGTTTTGCTGATAATGGTTTAGTTCTTCACAGCTGATCATCATATAATATTTCTGTTATTGTAGACATTTTTCTCCTGCTCACTTTGCATCAGTTCATATAAATGTTTCCAGGTTTTTCTGAACTCATCCTGTTTATTGTTCCTTATGGCACAGTAGTATTCCATTACAACTATATACTATAACTTGTTCATCCATTCCCCAAGTGATTGACACCCCCTTAGTTTCCAGTTCTTTGCCACTACAAAAAGAGCTGCTAAGCAGAACCAGGAGAACATTAAACATAGAGACTATAACATTGTGGGATGATCAAATGTGATTAACTTTACCACTAAAAGCAGTGAGATGATCCAGGAAAATTATTCTGAGGGACTTATAAGAAAAAAATGCTATACACATTTAGAGAAAGAACTATGGGAGTAGAAATCCAGAAGAAAACACGTAATTTATCATTTGTTTAATTGGGTACATGATTTGGTGTTTTGGTTTTAAAGGATTGCTCATTTACAAAAATGAATAATATGGAAAATGGTTCAAAAGATAATATATATAACCCAGTGGAATTGCTTGTCAACTCTTGGAGGGAGGAAAGATGAGGGGAGGGAGAAAACATGAATCATGTAACCATGGAATAATTTTTTTTCCTTTGTTATCTCATATATTTTAGTTCACTCACTGAGACATATTATTCTTTTTTCCCCCAATTTAAACATTATTTTATTTGGTTATTTTCAAACAATATTCCTTGGAAACAAATATCCTTTTCTTATCTTCCCCCCTCCCACCGCCCCTCCCCTAGCCAATGCACGATTCCACTGGGTATTACACGTGTCCTTGCTTCAAACCCATTTCCATGTTGTTGGTATTTGTATTAGGGTGTTCATTTAGAGTCTCTCCTCATTCCTGTCCCTTCCACCCCTGTAGTCTAGCAGTTGCTTATCTTTGGTGTTTTTACTCCTACCTTTTGTCCTTTGCTTGTGGATAATGATTTTTTCTCCTGGATCCCTGCAGAATGTTCAGGGACATTGTATTGACACTAATGGAGAAGTCCATTACATTCTCTTGTACCACAGTGTGTCAGTCTCTGTGAACAATGTTTTCCTGGTTCTGCTCCTTTCGCTCTGCATCACTTCCTGGAGGTTGTTCCAGTCACCATGGAATTCCTCCACTTTATTATTCCTTTTAGCACAATAGTATTCCATCACCAACATATACCACAATTTGTTCAGCCATTCCCCAATTGAAGGACATCCCCTCATTTTCCAATTTTTGGCCACCACAAAGAGCGCAGCTATGAATATTCTTGTACAAATTTTTTTTCCTTAATATCTCTTTGGGGTACAAGCTCAGCAGTCCTATGGCTGGATCATAGGGCAGATGTTCTTTTATCGCCCTTTGGGCATAGTTCCAAATTGCCCTCCAGAATGGTTGGATCAATTCACAACTCCACCAGCAATGAATTAATGTCCCTACTTGGCCACATCCCCTCCAGCATTCATTACTTTCCTTTGTTGTCATATTAGCCAATCTGCTAGGTGTGAGGTGATACCTCAGAGTTGTTTTGATTTGCATCTCTCTGATTATAAGAGATTTAGAGCACTTTTTCATGTGCTTATTAATAGTATTGATTTCTTTGGCTGAAAACTGCCTGTTCATGTCCCTTGCCCATTTATCAATTGGAGAATGGCTTGATTTTTTGTACAATTGATTTAGCTCTTTATAAATTTGAGTAATTAGACCTTTGTCAGAGGATTTTGTTATGAAAATTGTTTCCCAGTTTGTTGCTTCCCTTCTCAATTTGGTTGCATTGGTTTTGTTTGAACAAAAACTTTTTATTTTGATATAATCAAAATTGTTTATTTTATATTTTGTGACTCTTTCTATGTCTTGCTTGGTTTTAAAGTCTTTCCCTTCCCACAGGTCAGACATGTATATTATTCTGTGATCACCTAATTTACTTATAGTTTCCTTCTTTATGTTCAAGTCATTCACCCATTCTGAGGTTATCTTGGTGTAGGGTGTGAGGTGTTGATCCAAACCTAATATCTCCCATACTGTCTTCCAGTTTTCCCAGCAGTTTTTGTCAAATAGTGGGTTTTTCTCCCAGAAGCTGGGCTCTTTGGGTTTGTCATATATTGTCTTACTGGGGTCACTTACCCCAAGTCTATTCCACAGATCCTCCTTTCTGTCTCTTAGCCAGTACCAAATTGTTTTGATGACCACTGCTTTACAGTATAGTTTGAGCTCTGGGATGGCAAGGCCACCTTCCTTTGTATTTTTTTTTCATTATTTCCCTGGATATCCTTGATCCTTTGTTCTTCCAAATGAACTTTGTTATGGTTTTTTCTAAGTCAGTAAAATTTTTTTTTGGAAGTTCAATGGGTATAGCACTGTAAAGATGAAAATTTAGGGGGGACTGATAGAGGTAGAAATTAGTTTCTCTCTGCAAGGAGTATTATATTTTTAGAGGTTTATTGAAGATTAAAATGTAAAGAAAACACAAGTAAGAAAAGCACGTGTCTATGCTCAGAGAGCCTATTCACAACCATTCACATCTTGCCTGCTAGGTGGAGAGCCACATGTGCTCTGAAACGGAAGTAAAAAGAAGGGCAGAACCTATTCACAACCAGGTTAAATACTCCATCTCGCTCTCAGCCCAGGTGAGATTACAAGGTATTTTGGGGAAGTGGGGCAAGGATTTCTGGGGATTGAAGTCCTGGATTCAAGTCCATTTTTACATTCCCCCTGTTTGATCCTCTTGGGAAGAAGGACTTCCCCAAAGGATCATAAAAACATAATCAATTTAAAGATTGCAATAATTTGAGGATAAGAAAAAAAAACAAAACCAATAATTGCTGGACTCATTAACAAAAAGCCAGTTAGGGGGCAGTCCCCTTTGGCATGAAAGTGTACATACAAATAAATGTTCAATCAACTACACCGAAAGTTCATTTTTGTGCAGCTTGTGGTCTGGAGACTTCTTCATGGTGTCTTCTCCAACAGTTCAGTTTCTGGATTCAGAGAGGTATCATCTTTCTTTACCTAAAATTCTTCTCAAAAGGAATTTAAACTTTGCAATTTAAAATAATGATATTTTTTACATTCCCCTGTTAAGAGGGATACATGGCTGAGTTATGAGGTATATGAATCACTTGGCAAGAGAAATTAAAAAGATATCAGAAAAATCCAAATTAAAAAAAATACTGGATGAAAATATAGACTATCAAAGTCTTATGTGTAAAAAATTTAAGTAAAAGAAAAATAAATCTATAACAGGTCCTTGAATCAGGGCCCAATCAAAATGATCTAAGCAATGATGCATTTACCCAGTCAGTAGCCAGGACTACAGAAAGTTACCACACTATGAAAGGCAGAAAAGAAAGGGACCAGATTATAGAAGCCAAAAGTAGGAGCCAAGTTTGGGGATACTTGTCTGTGAGTATTTTCAGAGTGAGTGTGGACACAAGGAAAGCCTATGTCATAACAAAATGTTAAACTCAGTAACTTTGAGTCTTCACACTAGGTTTAAGACCTTTGTATTGTCCTAGAAGTGCATCAATCCATCCTGGATTGGCTTTTCTTTGGCTCTTTGCAATGGCTCTTGTGTGTATACCTTGTCCTGGAATCAGACAGAATCAATAAGCAAAGTCCCATAATTTTTTTTTAGTTTTTAAAAATATTATTTTATTTGGTCATTTTCATACATTATTAATTGGAAACAGATTATTTTCTTTTCCTTCCCCCCACCACCCCTTCCCTAGCTGACTAGGGTCTAGTCTGGGTATCACTTGTGTCCTTGCTCTGAACCCATTTCCTTGTTGTTGGTATTTGCATTAGGGTGCTCATTTAGCATATCTCCTCGATCTTGTCCCCTCAACCTCTGTAGTCAAGCAGTTGCTTTTCCTCAGTGTTTTTACTCCCTCAGTTTGTCCTGTGCTTGAGGATAGTTTTTTTTTCCTCATAGATCCCTGCAGATTGTTCAGGGACATTGTAAAGCCATTAATGGAGAAGTCCATTACATTCTCTTGTACCACAGCCATATTTTTTTTAATAATTAGTGGCATTATTTTTATAGTCTCTAGCTTTCTGGGCATGCATTGACAAATGTATTTTAAACTTATATTACTGAAAAGTCAAAAAGTTAAATAAAATCATAATACTGGTGACATGTGCTTCAAATATAAAAAAGAAAGAAAAAAATAAAAAACTGAAATAGTATATTGCACATGCAATAAAATATAATAAGAGTTTTTAAAATTCAAAAATGTAGCTTATGATCATTGACACACCATGTCAGCTAAGAAAATATATAATACAAGGCTTTCTCACCAAAAATGAGATCCATTTCCTCTTCATGTCTGGCCATGCTTCACTGTGAGTATAAGGCAAATGAATTGAGCAAGGTAACATTTTTCATTTTTAAAGAATAGTAGTACAAATATGTGGTATCAATATCCCCAAAATTCTCAATAGCCCAATTAATTACAATAGCAAACAAACACACTATCATATTTCACATAAGTTGCTGTATGGCATTTTTAAAACCTATGAATTGATGGATATTTGTCACAAATTTTTACAATCATAGCAAATCTTTCAACCATGATAATAAACATATTTTTAAACAAAGTAAAACTCATATTGGGTTAAGAACATAATCAAGAAATCTATATATCATTCTGGTGGAAGTAAAATAGTGAGCTGAAGAGTGCAAATGAGAGATGCTCCCTTTTTGGAGACTTTGGGGTACAAATACCCTGAGATTAACTGCCCCAACTTCCATTCACATATTTTGAAATGCGGGAAGGTTCGGGGTTATAATTGTATTTCACTTCAGCTACTAGAATGGGCCTTAACTCGTGGTAGGGGCAGGCAAAAATGACCAGAGATCATTAAAAAAATTCCAAAAATCATATTTTAAAAAACCCTTAAAATCAGTTGAGATATTTAGCACATTAAATTTTCCAAAGGTTGCTATAGTAATTGTAACCAGTTCTGAAGTCCATCTATCCTCTATGTGACAATTTACAAAGGCAAAAATAGAAAGGTTGTTTTTCCATATATGGGCTTAATTACAATGATCTCAATATGGTTATAGGGAAAAACAACAGAATTTTAAAACTCAGTACATTAAATGAACAGTATAACAGAATAATATTGAATCCAGTAATATATGAATTTAAAATCACAAAGTTAAACCTTAAACCAAACGAACAGCAAAATGCAAGCTATAGATTTTAACTATCATGTGTTGATTATCTAATCTTTCCATTGATCAACAACTGTCTTTCTTAGCCAGTACCAGATTGTTTTTGATGATTACCACTTTTATAGTATAGTTTGATATCTGGTATAGCTTAGCCTCCTTCCTTCATCCCCTCCCCCCCCCCCCCCACAACACACACACTAATTCCCTTCATAGTCTTGGATTTTTGTTCTACCAACTGAACTTTGTTATTATTTTTTATAATTCTATGAAATAATTTTTGGGTTGCTTGATTGGCATGATACTGAATAGGTAAATTAATTTAGGTAAGATTGTCATTTTCACTATATTGTCTTAGCCTATCCATGAGCAATTAATGTTTTCTCAAATGTTTAGATCTGACTTTATTTGTGGATAAAGTGTTTTGGAATTTTGTCCATATAGTTTCTGAGTGTGTTTTGGTAAATATACTCTCAGATATTTTATATTGTCTAGAGAAATTTTGAATGGGATTTTCTTTCCAATTTATTGCTGTTCAATTTTGTTGGTGGTAAATAGAAATGCTGATGATGTATGTGGGTTTATTTTGTATCTGTGACTTTGCTGAAGTCGTTACTTATTTTTGTTATTTTTTTGTTGCCTGCAAAGAGTAATAACTTTTGTTTCTTTATTGCCTATTCTAATTCCTTCAAGTTCTTTTCTGCTCTTAATGTTATAGCAAGCATTTCTAGTACAATATTAAATAAAAGTGGGGATAATGGGCATCCCTGCTTTACATCAGATCTTATTAAGAAGGGTTTTAGTTCATCCCCATTACAGATAATACTTATTGATGGTTTTAGATAAATGCCATTTATCACTTTGAGGAAGGTTCCCTTGATTCCATTGTTTTCTAAGGTTTTTATAAGGAATAGGTATTGTACTTTGTCACATGCTTCTTCTGTATCTAATGTACTAATCAAGTGATTTCTGTTGGTTTTCTCATTGATATTATGCTGGTGGTTTTCCTAATATTGAGCTATCCCTGCATTCCTGGTATAAAACTGCATCTGATCATGGTGTATGATTCTTGTGATATAATGTTGCAAACTCCCTACAAGTATTTTATTTAAATTTTTTGCATCAATGTTAGTTAGAGAGATTGATGTATTATTTTTTCTGTTTTAGCTCTTCCTGGTTTAAGTATTAATATCATATTTGTGACATAAAAAGATTTTGGAAGGATTCTCCCTTCCCCTATTTTTCTAAATAGTTTATGTGTTGTTAGTTGTTCTTTGAATGTTTGGTAAAATTCATTTTTTAATCCACCTGCTACTGGGGCCTTTTTCTTAGAAATTGAACAAAACATCTGAGAACTTCCTTTTTCTTCAATGAGGCTTTTTAAGTATTCTGGTTCCTCTTTTGTTAATCTGGGTAGTTTACATTTTTTTAAGTATTCATCTATTTCACTCAGATTGTCTGCTTTATTGGCATAAAATTGGCAAAATAACTACCAATAATTGATTTGATTTCTTCTTCATTGGTAGTAATTTCACTTTTTTAATTTTAAAAAAGTGTATTTATTTAATTATATAATTTAGAACCTTTTTCATTTTTGATACAGGTAATTTGGTTTTCTTCTTTAAAAAACTATTAACAAATGGCTTGTTTTATTTTTTTTCACAAAACTAACTTGACTAACTTCATTTATTGTTTCAAAGGGTTTTTTTTTGGTTTGTTTTCAATTTTATTTATATTACCCATGATTTTCATGATTTCCAATTTGTGTAATTGGAGATTTAAAATTAGTTATTTTTCTAGGTTTTTTTCAAGTAGCATATTCAATTCATTGTCCTGCTCTTTTTGTATTTTATCAATATAAATATTAATAGATATGAATTTTCCCCTAAGTATGTCTTTGGATCTATTCTATAAATTTTGATATATTCTCTCCTCGTTGTCATTTTCTTTAACGAAATTTTTTTTATTATTGCTATGATTTATTCTTTGACCCATTCATTCTTTAGGATAAGATTATTTAATTTCCAATCAATTTTTAGCCTTTCCATTTACCTTTGTTGAGTGTAATTTTTATTGCATTATGGGGAGAAAAGTGTGAATTTAATATTTCTGCTCTTCTACATTTGGATGTGAGGTTTTTATGGCCAATTATGTGATAAATTTTTGTGAAAGTACCATGTATTGAAAAGAAAAATGTGATTTCCTCTCAATTCCCATTCAGTTTTTTTTCAGAGGTTTAGCATATTCATTTTTTCTAAAGTTCTATTTATCTCCTTAACTTCTTTCTTGTTTATTTCTTATTAGATTTATTTACTTCTGAAAGAGGTAGATTGAAGTCCCCTCCTAATGTTTTACTACCTATTCCTCCTGTAACTCATGTAACTTTTCCTTTAGGAATTTGGATGTTATGCCAATTGGTGCATATATGTTTAATACTGATCATGTTTCATTGTCTATGGTTCCTTTTATCATGATGTAATTTTCTTCCTTGCCTCTTTCAATTAGATCAGTTTTTACCTTTTCTTTATTTAAAATCATGATCTCTATCCCCTGCTTGTTTTACTTTAGCTTAGGCATAGTAAATTCTACTCCAGCCTCCTACTTTTACTGTGTGTATCTCCCTGTTTTAAATATGCCTCTTATAGACAGCATATATTAGATTTCTGTTTTTTAATCCACTCTGCTATACTTTTTCATTTTATGGGTAAGTTCTTCCTATTTACATTTACAGTTATGTTTTCTAATTGTGTGTTTTCCTCCCCTGTTTACTTTTTTTCCTCACTCTTTTTAGACTTTGTCTGTTCACAGATGTTTTGTTTGTATTGGCCACCTTCCCCCAATTTATTCTCCTTTTTGTCCATCCCCCATCTTATTCTCCTCATCCTCCTACATCCCTATAGGACAAGGTAGGTTTCTAGAGGTGACTGAGTGTTAGTGTTATTCACACTTTGAGGCAGTTCTGATGAGTAAGGTTCATTCATAGCCATCCCCTTCCATCTTCTCCTCTGTATTTGCCTCTTATGTGCCTCTTAATGAGTAATAGTTTACCCTCTTTTAGCTTTTTTTCCCTCTTCTCTATATATTTTTCTCTTTCCCATTCTTTTTTTATATCAACTCATCATATTTAGGTTCCTTCTTTCTAGGTGTACTTCTTTTCATTGCTCTAATACTGATAAACTTCTTAAGTATCTTAAGTGCTTTAGTTCTCTTGCATTCTTTAAGTACCTTACCTTTCTCAAATAGTACAGATATTTTAATTATTTTAATTATCACCTTCTGAGGTATGAATGTACTTACCCTTATCAAACCCCTTAAGCATTCACTTTATCTTTTTATGCTTTACTTGAGTGTGGAATTTTCTTATAAAATTTTTTTTTAGCTCTGTGTTTTGGGTCAGGAAAGTCTGAAATTCTTCTTTCATTAAACATCAATTCTACCCCACTCCACCCCCAGAGAATTATGGTGTTTTGCTGGGTATGTAAATCTGAGTTGTAGTCCTAAATCATTTGTTTTTCTAAATATCATATTCCAAGTCTTTTGGTCCTTTAATGTAGAAGCTACTCAGTCTTGTATAATCCTGACTGTTGTTCCTTGATGTTTGAATTTTTTCCTTCTGGCAGTTTGAAGTACTTTGTCCTTGATCTGAAAGCTCTGGAATTTGGCTATAATAGTCCTTGGATATTTTATTTGGGGATCTTTTTCAGGAGGTGATCAGTAGATTCTCTCAATTTTCATTTTCCCCTCTTGTTCCAGGCTATCAGGGCAGTTTTTCCTGGTGATTTCTTGTAATATGGTGTCCAGGCTCTTTTTTTAAACATAGCTTTTGGGTATTCTGATGATTTTTAGATTATCTCTCCTGTATCTATTTGCCAGATTGATAATTTTTCCAGTGAAGTATTTCAGATTTTCTTCTTCTTTTTAAATTTTGTCTTATTGTTTACTGATGTGTTACAATTTCATTAGCCTCTATTTGTCCAATTCTAATTTTTAGGCAGTTGTTTTCTTTCTTGAGTTTTTGTGTTTCCTTTTCCATTTGACCAATCTTACTTTTCAAAAGATGTTTCTTCAGTTTGTTTATTATCATTTTTTTGTTTCAATTTCTATTTGGTCAATTCTATTTCTTAGGCACTTGTTTTCTTCTAGGTATTTTTTCCCTTCCCTTTTGGCCTATTCTAGTTTTTAGAGAATTAATTTCTTCAGTGAATTTTTCCTACAGCTATTGAGTTTTCTGTCAGTTCTCTTATTACTATTTTTTAAACTTCTTTTCAAGTTCTTCCAGGGGTTCTTTTGAAGCCTGAAATCTGTTCACTCTTTCATTTGAAGCTTAATTTGTTTCATTTTTGGCATTGCTGTCTTTTTTTCTGAGTTCATATTTTGGTCTTCTCTGTCACTAAAGTAACTTTCTCAAGTCAGGTTTTTTAAAATCTTTTATTCATTTTTATAGTTGTTTCCTCCTCCCCCATTATCTTATCTATATTCTTCTCTATTCCTGGGGTAGAGGGCTCACTGCTCCAAGGTTGCAGAGTGCTCTTTTCTGGTACTTTAGGTAAGATCAGATGTTCTTGTTCCTCATAGTGTGTGTGTAGAGGAGGTGGTCCCACTTGCTTGCTCTGTGGAGGTTTGCATCTGTTTTGTCCAGATATATTCAACACCTCATGCTTTTGGTTTCCCTGTTATTTCCTGGTCCAGGTTAGTCCCCACTCTGCTGTTTCCCTACCCCACTAAGTATCCAGGACTGGGCTGGGCTGGGTCCCTGATTGGGGTTCTGCCACCTCAGGCACTGTACTGTCAAGGGAGTGTGAATGGGGTCCTGAAGTACCAGTTCTCTCTCTCTCTCTGTTTGTTCCCTTGTAGCTCCAAGTTTCTAATGCCATATGGGAATGAGTACTTTACTATAGTTCTAGTTCCCACTTTCTGCTCCCCTGTAGTATAGGGCTCTGATTTCACATGGGAGACAGTATGGTCCTGAAGTTTCAGTTCCCCCTTTTTACTCCCTTGTAGCCCAAAGTCTCTGCTGCCACTTGGAAGTGAGTAAATCCTTAAAGTTCAAATTGTCCCTCTATGCTCACTTGTGGCCTCAGAGTTCCACAGCCCCTTGAGAGTTTGTATATGTCCTGCCTTCTCTGCCTTCTATACCCATATGGAGTGGATCAGGCTGTGCTCATTCTCATTCTACAGTTTTGTTGCATCTGGTGGAGTCATCTTATATTGGGCTGATCCAAATTCTGCCACTTCTAACTGATGTTGTGCTGTGTGGGACATTTATTTTGAGGTGCTTTAACTTTTTTGTGTGTGATGGGATTAAGGCATCAGAGCATCCATTATTCTGCTATCTTATATCATAGTATACAACTCTTTGCAGCAAAATTTTGTCTCTCCTAGTTGAAGGGTGGAACATTTAGATGCTTCATCACTTCCATAACAGGGTATTTTAATAAAGCAAGTGTGAGTCACAGGTTTTAGCATGGTTCTTACTTGGACATGTCTAAATGGTTCCACGTCTCTGATTTTATACCTAGGTAAGTGCTAAGGATTAGTTAGAGAAGGACCTCCTGGATAAGAATAGGGCAATGGAAGATCCCAACAGGAGGCAGAATAAGGGGATGGGTCCAGAACAGAAGCAGAAATGAGGGTGAAGAGAGGTCTCTCAAACCAGGAAAATTTTCTGGATTCCTGAATTTTTATAAATTCAGGCTCTTCTTTTGCTCCTTTTCCAGAAATGTTGGCATGTTAAGGCTTGGTTTCCTTTCTGTAATTAAAACAACATTCAAGCTTCTGGACTTTCACATTTCTCCTTTCCTTTTCCTTTTAAAATAACTCAAAAGTCTATCACTTTTCACAAGCTCAGTCCAAGTGGAAAGCAGTATCAGAGATAGAAGCAAGAATCAAGAAGTGAATCACTCAGGGGTGGAGTCAAGATGGTAGCATAGAGGCAGGTTCTGAAAACCCTTCCTTACCAATTACAAACTAAATGCTCCTAGGGGACTGAAAAATCAAACCTAACAACAGGAAAGAGCCAAGGAACCCTCCTCCTGAACTCAATTTAAAAAGCCCCCTAAAAGCCTGAATTTGAGAACACTCAGGTTTAAGGGGAAGGAAGAAGGAAGGTCCCAGAACCCCTCCCACACCTAGAGTGATGAGCCTCTAGTGGTATCTGGAACCTCTGGGAGGACAAGGGTGCTAGTATGGAGGGAGTACCTTGCGGGTAAAGCTGTGCCAGGCTCAGAGCATTGAAAACAGGGGGTGGGAAAGCAATTGAAGAAGAACTGCAGAGCAGGCAACCTAGTTGTAGCAGCAGAGACACTCCATATTGGCCCCCCTTTCCAATCTTTTGGCCTCAAAGCCCCAGCTCTGCAAATTCAACTCAGCTGGGCTTAATCTCATCAAGCCTTGAGAGGGAAGGGAAGCTCAAGCTCCAACACCCCTCCCTCACAAACTGCACTGAGAGATTTTCTGACTAAGCTCCTAGAGTGAAGGCTGACAGAAAAGACCAAAGCCACAGATTTAGCACATAATGAGAGCAGCAAGAGTGCAGGCAACTACAGGGGGGAAAGAAAGGGAAAATTTGAGCAAACAACAGAAAAAGAAAAAATAAATTACAATCCACAGCTTCTATTCAGTCAATGAATAAAGAGCTAATGCAACAGAGAAGGATAAAGGAACACCAAGCAAAAACACAGTAACTCCAGCAAATTGAACACATGCTTTAGAAGAACTCAAAATACAATTCAACACACAATTAAGAGAGGCTGAAGACAATTGGGAAAAGAACTTAAAAACTAAGGTAAGTCATCTGGAAACAAAAAATAGTGTCTTGAAAGCCAAAATTAATCAGCTTGAAAATGAGGCAAAGGATGAAAGATGAGGCAAAGAAAATGAAAGATGAGGCAAAGAAGATGAAAGATGACCTCCAAAGAAATCAGATCAGAAGGAGAAGGATGAACAAAAAGCCAGGGATAAAATCCAGTCTTTAAAAACCAGAATACAACAATTAGAAGCAAGTGATTTAACAATGCAGCAGGAAACTATAAAACAAAATCAAAAGAATTAAAAAATTGAGAAAAATATGAAGCACCTCATTCACAAAACAGAAGATTTAGAAAACTGTTCCAGGAGAGGCAACCTAAAGACAAAAGAAAAAGCCTGAATATTATCCTACAGGGAATTATCCAAGAAAACTGTCCCAATATTCTAGAACAAGAGGGAAAAGTGAAAATGACCTCCTGTACCTAATCCCCAACTGACAACACCCAGGAATGTTATAGCCAAATTCAAGAACTATCAGACCAAGGAAAAAATATTACAGGCTGCTGAGAAGAAGTAAATCAGATACCAAGGAACTACAGTGAGTATAACATGGGATCTGGCTGCATCTACACTGAAGGACTGAAAGGCATGGAATATGATATTCTGGAAAGCAAGGGAACTAGGTCTATAACCAAGAATCAACTACCCAGAAAAATTGACCATTTTCTTACAGGGGAAAGTGTGGTCATTTAAAAAAAATAGAAGAAGTCCAAAGATTTGTAATGAAAAGACCAGACCTGAACAGAAAATTTGATGCCCAAACACAAAACTCAAGAGAATCATCAAAAGGTAATAAAAAAGAGGGGGAAAAAGAGAAACAAAACACAACAAAAACTTTTTCTTAAGAGACAAAATAACTTAAAAATTATGTGTATCTCTATAAGAAAAGAGGACATTGGTAACTCTTAAAAATTGTTATTATCACCTGGGTAGCTAGAAGAATTACACTTAGAGGGAAGAGTGATAAACTATATCGGATGAAATGCCAAGACATAAATATGTATATAGATATATGTATGCATAAATTTATATATATATATATATACAATTAGAGTTTTAAAAAGAGGTTAATACTAAAATAAATGGGAAAAGAAATAAGAGGGGGGTAAATTTATATGTCACAAAGAAGTGCAAGGCAGGAGGGGAGGAGAACATCAACACACTAGAAGGGTAAAGGGGTTGGAGATAGGAAATAGTCAATTCTTATGTTCGTTGAAATTGACTCAAAGAGGGAAGAACAATCAAATAAATTGGGGAAGAGAATTGATTTGCACTCTATAGGGAAGTAGAAGGGTAAAAAACAGCCTGTGGGGAGGGAAGCAATACAAAGGAGGGAGAGGGTGGGGGTATTTTAAAAAGACTGTAAAAAATAAGAGGGGAATAAGAAGGGAGGGGGTTAGAAATGGAAGTAAAATAAGGGTAGGAATTAGGAAGACTGATTAAAAAGAAAACATTGGTGTAGAAGGAAATAGTGAAAGAAGAAAAGGCAGGACTAGGAGTGGAAATCAAAATGCTGGGAAATACACAGCTGGTAATCATAACTCTGAATGTGAATGGAATGAACTCACCCATAAAACGCAAGCGAATACCAGAGTGGATTATAAACAAAAACCCTACCATATGCTATCTACAAGAAACACACATGAGGAAGGTAGACATGCATAGGGTAAAAGTAAGAGGATGAAGCCAAATCTATTGGACATCAACTGATTAAAAAAAAAAAGGCCGGAGTTGCAATCATGATATCTCACAAAGCCAAAGTAAAAATAGATATAGTTAAAAGGGATAGGGAAGATAATTACATCCGGATACAAGGCAGTATAGACAATGAGGAAATATCAGTACTTAACATGTATGCACCAAATGTCATAACATCCAAATTTCTAAAGGAGAAACTAGTTGAGCTCAAGGTTGAAATAGATAGAAAAACTATACGAGTGGGAGACCTGAACCTTCCCAAATCAGAACTCGGTAAATTAAACCAAAAAAATAAGAAATAAATAAGAAAGAGGTAAGAGAAGTGAATGAAATTTTAGAAAAATTAGAGTTAGTAGATATGTGGAGAAAAATAAATAGAGATAAAAAGAATACACCATCTTTTCAGCAGCACATGGTATAGTCACAAAGATTGACCATGTATTAGGGCATAAAAACATTGCAAACAAGTGCAAAAGAGCAGAAATAATAAATGCAACCTTCTCAGACCATGATACAATGAAAATAATAATTAGTAAGGGTACATGGAGAGGCAAATTAATTGGAAATTAAACAATATGATTCTCAAAAATCAGTTGAAGAACAAATCATAGAAACAATAATTTCATTGAAGAAAATGACAATGATGAGACATCCTTTCAAAATCTATGGGATAGAGTCAAAGCAATACTCAGGGGGATAATTTATATCCTTGAGTTCATATATTAACAAATTAGGGAGGGCAGAGGTCAATGAATTGGGCATGCAAATTAAAAAAAAAAACTAGAAAGTGAACAAATTAAAAATCCTCAAATGGAAACTAAATTAGAGATACTAAAAATCAAAGGAGAAATTAATAAAATTGAAAGTTAAAGAACTATTGATTTAATAGATAAGACTAGAAGCTAATAATTTGAAAAAAAACAAAAAAATAGACAAAGTACTGGTCAAAATCTAATTTAATAAAGGAAAGAAGAAAGTGAAATCAACAGTATCCAAGATGAAAAGGGAGACATCATCTCTAATGAAGAGGAAATTAAAGCAATCATTAAAAACTATTATGAATAATTATATGGCAATAAATATGGCAATCTAGGTGATATGGATGAATATTTACAAAAATATAAATTACCTAGACTAACAGAGGAAGAAATAGAATACCTAAACATCCCCATATCAGAAAAATAAATTGAACAAGCCATCAAAGAACTCCCTAAGAAAAAATCCCCATGTCCAGATGGCTTCACAAATCAATTCTATCAAACATTCAAAGAACAACTAGAATAAGCAAAGAAGAAGTTCTACCAAATCCCTTTTACAACACAAATATGGTACTGATTCCAAAGCCAGGCAGGTCAAAAACCAAGAAAAAAAACTATAGACTAATATCCTTAATGAATATAGATGCAAAAATCTTAAACTGGATACTAGCAAAAAGATTGCAGCCAGTGATTATGAGGGTTATTCACTATGACCAGGTAGGATTTATACCAGGAATGCAAGGATGGTTCAATCTTAGGAAAACCATCCACATAATTGACAATATTAACAAGCAAACTGACAAAAATCACTTGATTATCTCAATAGATGCTGAAAAAGCTTTTGACAAAATACAACACTCATTCCTATTGAAAACACTAGAAAGCATAGGAATATAAGGGTCTTTCCTAAAAATAATAAAAAGTATATATCTAAAACCATCAGCAAACATTATCTGCAATGGGGATAAACTAGAAGCCTTCCCAATAAGATCAGGAGTGAAACAAGGATGCCCATTATCACCTCTATTATTTAACATTGTACTATAAACACTAGTAGTAGCAATTAGAAAAGAAAAATAAATTGAAGGTATTTAAATGGGCAATGAGAAGACCAAGCTATCACTCTTTGTGGATGGCATGATGGTTTACTTAAAGAATCCTGGAGAATCAACTAAAAAGCTAGTGGAAATAATCAACAACTTTAGCAAAGTTGCAGGATACAAAATAAACCCACATAAGTCATCAGCATTTCTATATATTTCCAAAACATTTCAGCAGCAAGAATTAGAAAGAGAAATTCCATTTAAAAATCACTCTAGAGAATATAAAAACTTTAGGAATCTATCTGCTGAGACAAACACAGGAACTATATGAACACAACTACAAAACACTCTCCACACAATTAAAACTAGATCTAAACAATTGGAAAATCATTGATTGCTCATGGGTCGGACAAGCTAAGATAATAAAAATGATAATCCTACCCAAATTAATTAATTTATTTAGTGCCATACCCATTGAACTAACAAAAACTTTTTTTACTGAATTAGAAAAAAACATTACAACGTTTATTTGGAAGAACAAAAGATCAAGGACATCCAGGGAAATCATGAAAAAAATGCAAAGGAAAGAGACTTGCAGTCCCAGATCTCAAACTGTATTATAAAGCAGTGGTCATCAAAATAATTTGGTACTGACTAAGAGACAGTAAGAGGATCGATGGAATAGACTTTGGGTAAATGACCTCAGCAAGACTGTCTATGATAAGCCCAATGATCCCAGCTTTGGGGACCAAAACCCACTATTTGATAAAAAAAACTGCTGGGAAAATTGAAAGACAGTATGGGAGAGATTAGGTGAGAGATCACCATCTCACACCCTACACCAAGATAAACCCAGAATGGGTGAATGACTTGAATATAAAGAAGGAAACTATAAGTAAATTAAGTGAACACAGACTAGTATACATCTCAGATCTTTGGGAAAGAAAAGATTTTAAAACCAAGCAAGAGCTAAAAAAAATCACAAAGTGTAAAATAAATAATTTTGATTACATCAAATTAAAAAGATTTTGTACAAACAAAACCAATGCAACCAAAATTAGAAGGGAAGCAACAAATTGGGAAACAATCTTCACAACAAAAACCTCTGACACAGGTCTAATTACTCAAATTTCTAAAGAGCTAAATCAATTGTTCAAAAAAACAAGCCATTTTCCAATTGATAAATGGCCAAGGGACATGAATAGGCAATTTTCAGTTAAAGAAATAAAAACTATTAATAAGCACATGAAAAAGTGTTCTAAATCTCTCATAATCAGAGAGATGCAAATCAAAACAACTCTGAGATATCACCTCATGCCTAGCAGATTGGCTAACATGATCGCAATGGAAAGTAATGAATGCTGGAGGGGATGTGGCAAAGTTGGGACATTAATGCATTGCTGGTAGAGTTGTGAATTGATCCAAACATTCTGAAGGGCAATTTAGTTTTTAAATTAATTAATTAATTTAGTCAATTTAGAACATTATTCCTTGGTTACAAGGAATTTTTTCCCTCCCTCCCCTACAACCACCACTCCCGCAGCCAAAGTGCAATTTCATTGGATATTATTTGTGTCCTTGATCAGAACCTATTTCCATGCTGTTGATGTTTGTACTAGGATGTTCATTTAGAGTCTACATCCCTAGCCATATCCCCTTGACCCATGTATTCAAGCTTTTGTTTTTCTTCGGTGTTTCTACTCCCACAGTTTTTCCTCTGAATGTGCATAGTGTTCTTTCTCGTAGATCCCTCAAAGGTGTTCAATGATCCAGTGCTGGGTTTGTACCCCAAAGAGATAATAAGGAAAAAGACCTGTGTAAGAATATTCATAGCTGCACTCTTTGTGGTGGCAAAAAAAAAATTGGAAAATGATGGAATGCCCTTCAATTGGAGAATGACTGAACAAATTGTGATATATGTTGGGGATGGAATACTATTTTGCTCAAAGGAATAATAAAGTGGAGGAATTCCAGGAATGGATGCAGAGTTAGAGGAGCAGACCAGGAGAACACTCTACACAGAGAATGATACACTGTGGTACAATTGAATTTAATGAACTGCTCCATTAGTGGCAATGCAGTGATCCTGAACCATTTGGAGGTATCTACAGGAAAGAACACTATCCACGTGAATACATGGGTCAAGGGGATATGATTGGGGATATAGACCTTAAATGAATATCTTAGTGCAAACATCAACAACATAGAAATAGGTTTTGATCAAGGACACCTGTAATACCCAGTGGAATTGCGCATCAGCCAAGGAAGTGGGGCGGGGGTAGGGAAGAGATGGAAAGAGTATGATTTTTGTAACCAAGGAATAATGTTCTAAATTGACTAAATAAATAAATAAATAAGAAGTGAATCATTCAACAATGATCAAGCATTTAGTAAGTATCTACTTTTTACCAGGCAGGGCAGCTAAATGATACAATGGATATGGTACTGGTCCTGGTGCGAGGAAGATTTGGGTTAAAATCTGGCCTCAGACACATGCTCACTATGTGACCCTGGGAAAGTAAAAAGTAACTTCAGTTTGCCTCAGTCCCTCATTGGTAAAATGCACACATATGGGAGAAAGAAATGGCAAACCATTCCAATGACTTTGCCAAGAAAACTCCATGGACAAGTTGATGGGGTCATGTAAAGATGAACATGAGTGAACAACTCAACAACAAATGTACTAGGTATATAGCCCTGGAACATAGAAGACACAACATGGTAATGAATAGTTAAGAAATGTTAGAAGACCTGGAATAGGAGTCAGTAGAGCAACTAATGATTTCTTTTCTGATCTTGGCCAATTCACTACTCTCTGGGCTTCAGTTTACTCATCTGTAAAATGGATGAATTGGACATGATGATCTGTGAGCTCTCTTCAGGTTACAAATCTGTGTTTTAAATTTATTTCTCCCAAGTTTAGCATGTAATATGAGTTGTTGGTTTTTTTTTTAAAGAATGAGGGCTTGCATATTTTTTTTTAATGGGCACAACAAGAGTTACCTATCCAGATAACTTTTGTCCCTTTCAATTCCATCTCCTTGGAATATTTGCCAATGAATAAGAATTCAATTAATATTTCACTATTCAAAATATGTTGGGTATTTGTCTTCCATAGCTCTTCAAAGAAACATTATAGGACACACATACAATCAGAGCACCATAGAATCTCAAACACAAAAAGGTCCTTGGGAAGAATATTCTACAAAATGTTCACCAAGTGATCTTTTGCTTCCTGAGGGGGAACATGCTGGCAGTTCATTCTTTTTATAGGTAAGCCTTATTGTAAGGAAGTTTGTTCTTGCATTAAACTAAAATCTTTTTCCCTATGACTGTCCCCTAGTCTACTCTATTCAGTCCTTTGGATCTGAGATAGGCAATGGTCTCAGTTTTTATTGTTATGGAGGGTAAGAAAGACTATAGCAGAAGTGAGAAGTCAGGGTCTATTTGAGACACCTCTCCTATTTTTTTTCTATATTTCCAAGAGCCATCTATTCTTTTTTTTTTAACCCTTACCTTCTGTATTAGAATCAATACTATGTATTGGTTCCAAGGCAGAAGAGTTGTAAGGGCTAGGCAATGGGTGTCAAGTGACTTGCCCAGGGTCACACAGCTGGGAAGTGTCTGAGGCCAGATTTGAACATAGGACCTCCCATCTTTAGGCCTGGCTCTCAATCCACTGAGCTACCCAGCTTCCCCCCCCCCAAGAGCCATTTCTTGATCTTTATCACTTCCTGTTCTTTTTACAACTCTCCTACCCCAGAACTATGGATGGATAACTTTTTTTTTTGCTGGATTTTACAGCATAAGTCCAAGTGTCAGATAACTCAGAGACCAACTAAGCTAGCTACACCTGAACTAGAAATTTCACTCATCATACCTATTGATTGCTCTTTTAGCATTTGATTGTACCCATCCAATGAGTCAGAATCCATGACCCACCTTTTCCACTTGTGGAGAGTTTGGGATGTTTCACAAAATCAAACCCATCCTCAGTGGAGAAGCATATATAGTCCCTGAGGCAAAAGAATATGTTTGGACATAGGAGATAATGTCTAATGCAGAATAGGTAATAAATACATTTTGAATTATGATGACATGTTTGGATAACTCTAGCACTTATGATGGTCTTCTTGAAGGGTACAACATTCATTGATAGCTTAGAACTTGAATGGGCCATTATAATAATATTTTATAGATATTACCTTACATGCTACTAATTCACCATCATCCTCTTAGAATGATAGTGAGAGGAGGTCTGGGCTTGGAGGTAAAGAATCTGGGTTCAAAACTCAGTTCTTCTACTTATTACCTTGCACAGGGCACTTACATCACTAAGTCTCTGAATTCATTCTTAAAATGATGAGTATATTGTGCTAAAAAAGAGCTTTAGGTAAGTAACTAAAAGAAATAAACAAACAGAGATATATTGAATAGTATAGCATATAAATTCACATAGGAAAAGTTTACTGAATAGCTATAATGATGCCATAATAATAATTAACATAATTGTAAGAGAATCCTCTCACAGAACTATGCAAATCTAATAGAAAGATATGCAAAAGGAAAAATGCAAAACTGTATAAACTGTCAAATAACAGAGCTGAAATAATGTTACTTTCTTAATGGGAACTTTTAAGAATTTGAGGTGTCCAACCATTCTGTAGGGCAATTTGGAACTATGCCCAAAGGGTTTTAAAAGAGTGGCTACCCTTTGACCCAGTCATACCACTGTTGGGTTTGTACCCCAAAGAGATGATAAGGAAAAAAAAACTTATACAAAAATATTTATAGCCTCACTCTTTGTAGTGATGAAAAACTGGAAAATGAGGCAGCTGTGCATTGATTGGGGCATAGCTGAATAAATTGTGGTATCTGATGGTAGTGGAATATTATTGTGCTAAAAGGAATAATAAACTAGAGGAATTCCATGTGAACTGGACAGACCTCCAGGAATTGATGCAGAGCAAAAGGAGCAAAAGCAGGAGAACATTGTACACAGAGACTGATACATTTTGGCACAATCAAATGTAACAGACTTTTCTACTAGTATCAATGCAATGATTCAGGACAATCCAGAGGAACTTATAAGAAAGAATGTTGTCCACATCCAGAGAAATAACTGTGTGAAACACAGAAGAAAAACATATGATCGATCAAGTGGCTTGGTAGGTATATGATTGGAGTTTTTGCTTTAAAAAATCATTCTTCTGCAAACATGAATAACATAGAAATAGGTTTTGATCAATGATACATGTATAACCCAGTGGAACTGCTTGTCAGCTCCAGGAGGGGGAGGAAAGAGCTGGGGTGGGGGGACAGGAATCATAAATCATGTAACCATGGAAAAATATTCTAAATTAAAAAAAATTTTTAAAGATAATTTGAGGTGTGTCTGGGGGAGGGATGTGTGTGTATGTATGTCTAGAGAGCCAGAGAGAGCTTTATACTTTCTAGAATATAACAATAGAAAACAAAATTAATACAGAGAATAAAAGATATAGATCTCAATTAATAAGAATGATACCCTATGATGGAATACTATTGTGCTCAAAGGAATAATGAACTGGAGGAATTCCATGTGAACTGGAATGACCTCTAGGAATTGATGCAGAGTAAAAGGAGCAGAACCAGGAGAATGTTGTACACAGAGACTGATACATTATGGTGCAATCAAATGTAATAGACTTTTCTACCAGCAGCAGTGCAATGATATAGGACAGTCTAGAGGAATTTATGAGAAAGAATGCTGTCCACATCCAGAGAAAGAACTGTGGGAATAGAAACACAGAAGAAAAACATACGATTCATCACATGTTTTGATGGGGATATGATTGGGGTTTTGGCATTAAATAAATGCTATTGCAAATATGAATAACATGAAAAGAGGTTTTGAACAATGAAACATGTATAACCCAGTGGAAATGCTTGCTAGCTACAGGAGGGGGAGGGAGAAAAAGAACATGAATCATGTAACCATAGAAAATATTCTAAATTAATTAATTAATTAATTTAAAAAAGAATGACACCCTGAATGAGTACATCAAAGAAAAGAATTGGTAACTATGTTAGATAATGATAACAATTAAAAACACACCAAAATTGTGGGGATATATGTCTTCAGGAAGAGATGATTATGCCTAAGAAATATTTTTCATTGCTCGATTTCTAAATTCTAGCATACTGATAATCATTATCATCATCACTAATATTTAATAAAACCTTTTAAGGTATGAGAAGTGTATACATATTATCCCATTTGATTAGATTTCCTGGTTGCCATGTCATTCTATTGACACATGTTACACTTGACATCTACAAAAAATATCACATTACATTCTCTATCACATCCAAAAGCTTTCAAAGAAAAAAAAAAGGAGGATCTACAAGTACAAAAATATTTATAGCAGCTCTTTTTTGTGGCAAAGAATTGGAAATTGAGGGAATGCCTATCAATTGAAAAAGGACAGAAAAAGTTGTGTTGGATATTGGATTATTGTGTTGGAATTCTATATTATACTTTGAGAAATTGTTTCAGAAAAACTTGGGAAGACTTATATGAACTGATTCAAAGTGAAATGAACAGAACCATGAAAACATGAACAGTGAGATCATATGATAACAATTGTGAATAGCTTATCTATTCTGTTCAATACAATGATTCAAGACACTTCTAAAAAATATGAAGAAAAATACTCCAGAGAAAGTCATCCAAGTGAAAATTGAAGCATATTTTTTGCACTTTTTTCCTTCTTTGCTTTTTTTTTTTCAAAATGGCTACTATGGATATGTTTTGCCTGATCAAATGTATAATTGATACCACATTTCTTGACTTCTCAGTGGATTGAGGAGGAGTTTGAGGGAGGAAGAAAATTTAGATTGCAAATTAAAAAAAATGAATACATAAAACATTTTAATGTCACATTATTCTTACAAACCTTTGTACATTCACTCTTTTCTTATCTTGTAATTATGAAGTTAATTATTTGAATTAGAATATGAATTTACATTTATCCCCATTAAGTCACATCTAAAAATTTATCTCAACTTTGTGCAAATTCTAAATTTTTTTAGTGTGTCATTTATGTCTTTATATGTGTCATAAGTGACTTTTTAAATCACTTTCAGCAATATCTACAGGGTTGCCCTTTACCAATCTGGTAGGTATTAGATGAGGAAGTCAGGCTAGTCCAGAGCCTATGCTTTATGAAACTATTTGTTTGGGACAGCTAGATACATAGTGAAATGAGTGCCGGGCCTGGAGTCAGGAAGTCCTGGGTTCAAAGATGGTCTCAGACATTTCCTAGCTGTTGGACTCTGGGCAAGTCACATTAACCCCAATTTCCTAATCCTTTGTCTTAGAATTTGATACTAAGATAAAAGGTGAAAGTTAAAAAAAATAGAGAAACTACTAGTTCTATGGTATTATTTGTATGCATGTGATTATTGTTTGTAGACAGTAACTTAATGTACTTAGAGACTTATCTTCAGTGTTCTTTATAAAGTCAGAGATATCAGACCCTGACATCAACCACATAAGGCATTATTCACCCACATTTGTTCCTGTGATCCATAGAAGAATGTAGTAGTCTGAAAAGAATGGTGTTTGAAGGTACTGGTTTTCTACTTATTTTTTAACAAAAGAATTGAGTTGGACAATAGGCTATTATTTGCTAGCTAGCTGCCCAACCTCAGATCAGTTATTTCCCTAATTGTGCTTAGTTTTTTGCTGTGCAAATTAAATAGGTTGCACTTGATAATCTAAGGTCTCTTCTATCTCTATTTTTTCTTTTCTTTTCTTTTTTCTTCACTTCTCTCACTCTCTCACACTGTCATTCTCTCTCTCTCTCTCTCTCTCTCTCTCTCTCTCTCTCTTTCTTTCTCTCTCTCTCTCTCTCTCTCTCTCTCTCTCTCTCTCTCTCTCCCTCCCTCCTAGGACTCTTTATTTCAACCAGGCTAAAATGTTGAGGACTTTTCAAGGGTTCAATCCCACTACTTATACAATAGAAGCATAAAAAAATAACTTTTAATCTTTGACCTCTTCTATTTCCTATCTGAGCTAGGTTGCGTTCTTTAGGCAACATGGTGGCCTCCCTCCGTCACACATACATGTATAGAGATGGTCACCATGTTGATGCTGAATTTAAGTGTGGACACTAGATCCATTGATTTAATGTACTGCAGCCCAGTACTCTTATGCTAAAGATATCTACCACATTTAGCCTCCCCAGTATCTGGGATTCAGGCATATATGTAAGCAAGACTGGCTACCTTTCAGTCATGTTCTTAGACTAAGTGACTTCCTCCAAATTCACTCATCTAGTTACATCACTGAGTAGAGATTTGAGATAATTTTTACCCATGCAGTAGCATCTGGTTTAGTTCTAACAGGCACAGTCCTAGATTGAAACAGGTGACATATTTCTTCACTTGCCTTCCCAGTTCCTTGTCATTCCACCTTCTTTTAATTTCTTTCCTCTTACCTCCTAGGCATGTAGCATTTCCCCTTAGAATCTCCCTATTTTTCATTCCATAAAATATTTATCAAAAATCCATTTTGGTGCTAGGCAGTGTGCCAGGGGTTATTACAGGCAGACTGACCACTTACTTTTGTCTCTTGCTTCACAAAATCACTCACCTACTCTATTAGGGACCAGAATGCCTACCCCAATTTAATGATGATAATGGTTTTCATTCATTTATTAAGTAAACATTCAGTAAACAGCTACTGTGATGCAAACATTATATGGGTGCTAGGGATACTCAACTAAAGGGAAAAGAGCTCTTTCTCTCAAAGAGTTCATATTGTCTTGGAGATTAGATTGTATTGGATTTGTGTATGTATAAATGACCCACTGCCATAATGATATTTTAATTGATTTAAGAGTGTTTGTTGAGGAAGTAGAAAAAAGTAGAAATTGAATACCACAGTGGTAACAACCTCCTCTGGCTTTGCATTAAATGTGTGTCTAAGTATGCATGTAACATTAATATTAGGA
Organism: Monodelphis domestica; assembly: GCF_027887165.1. Lineage (NCBI taxonomy): Eukaryota > Metazoa > Chordata > Mammalia > Didelphimorphia > Didelphidae > Monodelphis > Monodelphis domestica. The sequence goes on along the minus strand of NC_077232.1, from coordinate 299,139,193 downwards.
AGTGAAAAAGATTTTGTAAATAATTTTGTCCAACTTTCTCATATTGAGGATGAGGAATCAGATCAAAAGAGGAGAGAAATTACTTTCACATAGCCACCCAAGCAGCAAAGAATCATACTTCATACTCAAACTTGCCTCTTCACATTCCAAATCTTTACCAGGGCCCCAAATGGATAGCAGGGAACAGATACAAAATTACTAGGACCTTTTCTTCTGGAAGGGAACCTGAATATGTGGCACATATTTTTTGTCTTTCTTCATAGTATGATTTGCCAACTGCTTTTGATATCAGTGTTAAAATTGGCACATTGCAAAAAAAAATCTATAAAATTCTATACATGTAGATTCAACCAAAGAATTAAATTATTATTATATTAAATTATTAAGAATAGAATGTAATTATAATTCAATTTAATTCTTTACTAGATGTATAGTTTATGTTTAATACACAGACTTCTGAATAATGAACAGCTTATACATTTATGGAATGAATGCTGCATTTTTGAGTATTTCTGCAGCCATACAAACACTTCCTGTACTTTGGCAGTGTGACAGTGCTATCTCATCTGTTGGGCATACCAACTTTTCAAAGAGTCAACGAGTCATCAACAAATATCTATTTAGCTTCTACTATGTGCCAGGCATGATGCAAAAAGAAAGACAATCTCTGACCTCAAGAAGATTGCAATCTAATGGGGAAAAACAAAATATAAAAGAAGTTGAGAAATGACTGGAGACATGGTGGAGAAGTCAGTCAGAAAAATCCCAAAGTATTGCATCCAGGTGAGAAATGAGAAATTTGAAGGGAGCTTTCTCCTTACATGGAGATCATGGCCCCACCCTTCAGTCCAAGAGGCTGATGAGATTTTAAAGAATGATGAAGTAATACCAATAATGGGATTCCCCTGGACTGGGGAAGAAGTCAGTCAGAGGAGTTCCAAAGTAGTACAACCAAAGGAGAAATTATTTCAGAATCAATTTTTTGTTAAAAATATATTTTAATGAATAAAGCTCCAATTTTATCCCATTATAAAATGTTTTCAGTTTTTAGTTATTCTCTAATTACAAAACATTAAATACCTTTTAGTATATTTTGCAAAAGAATGCAATTTATTTTAAAATTAATTCTAATTGTACTTTTTTAGTTTTCAAAAAAGTGAGATCTTATATCCAACATAGAAATTTGAAAAGGTTGCCTTATGTTGAAAAACAAACAGCAGCTGCATTTTGTAAGTATTTTATTTTAAATATATTACTTTACAACTTTGTTGCAATTAATTTGCAATTTTCAAAAAATGTATTTGTGAGGCTGCCTCTCATCAATATTTTTTGCACTGTGAATGTGATTTCAATGTTCTTAAAGAATATAGTTTTAAAATTGATAACATTAAAAATTAAATCAAAATAATGGCACACATTATTATAATTCACATTGTAGTAAATACCACAGACATTTATTTGTTTTTTACCTTTTCATATAAATCCCATGTAAAGATTGTTAACCTATCCTCATCTTTCCTATCCACTTTCCCCCTCCTCTCTTCTAGTCCTCTCCTTTTTTTTCCTTCCATTTTTTTCCTCCTAAATTTTCTACCTTTCTTGCCACTTTGGGAGGAAAAAATTTCTTCTAGATTTTGAAAGCATTCTCAGCCTGTCTTTCCTTCTCCTCACCCCAGTTGACAGTTTAATGTCATGAATGAAACTATAAAGTCATAAATTATGAAAAGCACAATTAAGATGTTGTCCCATAACCCTCTCATGTACCCATGGGGAAGTTAAATGGTTAATGACAGAGGACAGAGGACAAAGGGATGAGACTATGAGGCCCCCAGAGCAAGCTGACCTCCTTGGCCCCTAGGGAAGGAAGTATAGCCCCTAGGCTATCAGCAGAGCAACCTTCTAGTGTAACTCAAAGAATTCTGTAGACAGTGGAGTTGGGGAGTTCAGACATTTCTCTTTGAAGTCTAGATCAATGGTGAAGTTGAAATTTTGAATGTTTTTGGTGTTGGGCCATATGTGAATGGCACCAAAGATCTCACCCTTCTTCACCGGAAGGTAATTCTCCATAAACAAGACTTTTTTTTCCCCAGTGGGTAAGGTGACTCAGGGCTAGTGGAAAAGTCAGTATGCTTATGGCAGTGTGTGCCCTCAGTGCTGAATCTGGCTGCCAGAGCATGGTATTCATCTTCACTTGCAGAAAGAAGGTGGAGATGAAGGTCAGGTTGCCCTGTGTATTATGTAAAGGTTCACCTCCTTGATAAGGCAAGACATTGGTCACCAAATACTTGGAGTCAACCACATCAATGAGGGGCTCCTTGATGGCCATGTTCTTGGACTTCTCTAAGACTTGTTAGAAATGTAGATGTCCTCTTATAAGGGAATCTTGCAATTTTTGTACTTTTGATCTTCTATGGCAGTTGCATACATTGTTGCCCAGTGAGGGAAGAGATGCCCAAAGAGGAACATCCACTTGGATATGTAGTCACAATGTTGAGCATGGATTAATAGAAGAGGTAGCTTCTATCCACTTACTGCAGCTCCACCTCCACCACCTTCCCCTTGATGATGATCACCACAAGGGAGACCTTGTTGGCCCAATCTTGACATCTTGGTTGTAGATGCTGGAATATTTGATCACAATGACTTTTTGGGACCTGCCTTCATCACAGACCTCCAGATGATGCTGGTTCCTGAGTCAATATCCAGCACCATCTTGTCCTTGAACAGGTACTGGTTATGGAATATGGAATTTAGGTAAGCGAGAATCTGAATTTCATCCTTGAGCATCTCTTCATGATTTCAAAGTGGGCATAGAAGTCAAATGATTAGTTCTTGGATGTAATCTCCTTAGAATTGGGCTTCTCATTGCTATTGGGCTGTTTGCATTGCACTTTTTCAAGTGGAGGCTGAAGGCTTATACTATCAGCTAATGTGGTCACAAAACTCTCAAAGATACAGTTTCCTCAAGTGCCCCTGCCATCTTCTTTCTCCTCAACTTGTATGCCCCTTCTCTGTGCTTTCTAAAATACACTACCCGTGAAATTTGAAAGCTTTTCTATAAATATAAAATCACTATTTGATCTCACCTATATCTGAAACAAATAGTATGGATTCATACATGTTTCAGGGAAAGAACTTTTCTATCAGCTGGAGAGAATGTAGAAGTTGAATCAGTGAATGTTCCAACTGAATGGAATGCAATGCACCAGTTGCCTCACTTAAGTTACTGAAGAAATATTTGAATATTTTTTTAATCTTCCCCTGACTTGATAGAGGACCAATTGACTCCATCTCAGAAGTTCAGGTGTACTAGCACACTTATCACCAAGGATAGCTACAGCCAAAACAGAATCTCACTTCTGGTCCACCTGACTGTACCAGAAGAGGGGCTGTGGGTAAGAATATGATAAAACTAAATTATAGGCCACTGAGTGAGTCCTACACTAGGTAAGCTGATACTCTTATTTGTACTGTCTTTTCCCAACTGGCATAAGATTCTTAACTAGCTCTTCCAACTTTCAGGTTTTCAAAAACAGTCAAAAAATTTGGCCCTGCTACCCTAGATTTAGGGAACAAAGAGGCTATCTACTTTAACACCCCCAATTTACAAATTAAATAACTGAGGCCCAGGACATTAAGTGACTAGCCAAAGGTTATATATGTACTAAATATTATAGGCTATGAAATTAAGTTTGACTTCAGAACCATTTCTCTCATATATGTATATGTGTGTGTTTGTATATACATGCATATTATGTATTCATTTCTCCTTGATTCCATCCTTTTCTCATTTCTTTACTTCTTCTATTCCTTCCTTCCTTCCTTCCTTCCTTCCTTCCTTCCTTCCTTCCTTCCTTCCTTCCTTCCTTCCTTCCTTCCTTCCTTCTTTCCTTCCTTCATTCCTTCTTTCTTCCTTCTCTCAATTTATTTCCTTTAGGTTGTTATAGTAACTTGCCAAGGTCATACAGGTAATAAGTTTTAGAAGCAGGATATGATCACCAATTCCTTGACCTCTCAATTTTCTTTCAAACTATCTCCCCTGAACTAATCACCCTCTCTTTTTTCTCCTTTATTGGCCCTCTGATGAACCAGGTTGATTCTATAATATTTTCTCTTGAATTCCTAGCCCTCTTGCCATATAACTGATTATATCCAGCCAAGCCTCAGTCTTGAATCACTACCATCATTTGCCTGTCTTTTCATTCCTGCACATGGACTGTTGAATAAATATGGAGAAAATTACACAACCATTCTGATAGTTACCTAAAAATTTATATTACACAACTGGGATCTCACTACTACAAGGCAATCCTACTATATCTCCCTTATCAACTCATTATCCCACTATCCTTAGTAGTTTTACCAAAACATTTTTTATTTCCTCCTCAAAGTTCCCATGGCTCCCTCTTTTCAAACTTACTGATAATCTCTTAGCTGTCAAATCCACTGGGCTTCTCAATCCTCATTCTCTTTGATTTCTCTGTAGTTTGGGATACCATGGATTACCCTCTGCTCCTTGATACTCTCTTCCCTCTAGTTTTCATTCCTATATAAAGGGTATTGAAGTTTGAGTAGGGCAGGCCTCAAATTGAATCCAGCCTCAAAAACTTGCAAGTTATTTTACTGCTCTGGGCCTCACTTACTTCATCTGTAAAATGAGGATAATAATAGCATAGCACCTACCTCCCAGGCTTACTGTGAACACAATGGGATAATATTTATGAAAAACTATAGATATCATCATTAGTATTATATATCATTATTTCCCCCTCCCCCATGTGAGCTTGGACACATTAATTTTCCTCTCTGGGTCACAATGTCTTTGTCTGAACTATATAATTTTTAAATTTCTTCCAGTTCTAATTCTAAAGTTTCTCTCACTTTCTCTCCCCACCTCTAACATTTAAGAAAATATAATTTTGAACCCCAAATATATCAAAAGGAAGATTGGAAAGATAATGAATAAAGAAAGGATGACATGAGCAAGTCTTGCATCATAGGGGAATTCTACTAAATCCCATACTTGTAAAAGTTCCAGTTTTCTTTCTAAACCCAAGAGGTCTGGCTAATTGGCAAACTTATCCTTGCAATTTTCTTAGGTTCAGATTAAAGCTTAAGCCTGTCAGTCTGCTAGTTCATCAGGATGGGATGGGGCTTAACAGAGATCCATTACCAGGGAACATACTCTCTTCTCCAGTGAGTCAATTAACAGAAAACAATTAACCTACATTCCAAAGAGAATCCAAAATGTGCAATTTTCTAAGGGCTGAAATTTTTCTTATGACTCACTTCTTGGGGTAATTTTCTTGCTGAAGTGTCAGGCAGGAACAAAGGAATCAATCACCTTTGGGGTCCATAAGCCTCCAGCTAGAGGATTTGTGTTTTTAAGGATACTAAGAATTCTATTGAAGGAATAGGGGCTTGCGATCCCTTGCCAATATGGAAATCAGAATTGTTGCTTTTTTTTTAATGAAAAGTTGTTTGTTTGTGTTTTTAATTGAGGGGCAGAGCATGGGAGATCAGATCCTATTTCTTATATCATGTAGTTTGGTGAATATATTTTATATTATAAAGTTTCCTGCTTTGGAAGAGGAAGGGTTAGAGTAGATGACCTGCAAAATTTCTTCTAGGCTAAATAAGTGCTTCTTTGATGTATCCCCAAGAACACCAGTCCTATAAAGCAGGTTTTTTTGGGGGGGAGCTCTTAACATACTCAGACACTTAGCCTTTAGATAAACTTACCAGGGGACCCCCATATACTTGTGTGAGCCATAAGTCAAGTTATACTGCCTTTTCTGCAAGGATCTCTTCCTTGTAAAGCTGTCCTTGTGGTTTAAACCTGGAAGAGTCCAGGGGCACTGTGGTTTTAACAAAGATTCTGAGGGTACCTACACATTTTTTAGAGTGGGGAGGAAAAAATGGAAGTAGTAGAAGGAATTAGCCAGCTCATCTCTAGGAGTCCTGAAAGCTACATGGTCCATTTCCTCTCACCTTCTCTCCATTTTCCATTTTCCCACTTCCTCTTCTCCCTCTCACTGTCCCTCCCCCTATTTCCCTCTCTCACTATTTGTAAGGAGTTTATAACAATAGAGCTAGCCATTGCTCTTAGTTCCTAACTTGCCTTCCCATCATATTGCAAAGCTCCCTCATTAGGAGGCAGAGTCAAGTGATCTCTTAGTATGGCAGTGCCCTGAAGGGCTGAGGACTTTGGTAACCTGGTTGTTTTTTGTTTCAAGTCTCTTTGGGAGTTTCTGTGTGTCGTATATGTTACAGAATCATGTACAAGTGATATGCTCAAGTCTGGGTATTAGTGAGATCATAGAATCTCATAATAGAAATAAAAAGGAGATCAGAGTACATTATGATTGTCTCAAGATATGAATGGATTCCTCTTTCAACATCTTCAGGTAAAAACTGACCACTTGTAGGTTATGTTATAGAGGAAGAGGGGAACCTGTGGGATTAGGGTCATATCAAAGAAGATTAAGCAAAACTAAACAAAAGGACAAAGCACTGACTTAAAACAGTGATGGGGGATTCTAATTAAAAAATACTAGAGACACAAAAGGAGAAAAACAGAAATGTCTCATAACTTTAAGTGTGAAAGAATTAAACAATGCAATAAAACAAGACAGTGACAGATTGGGTTTAAAAAACCCAAACCTCACAATCTGTTGCTTCTAAGATGCATGTCTTAAAAGCAAAGCCTTTTATTTAGAATAACACTAAGGCTGTAACAAAGATCACCAAAACTGCCTAGGTAATTACATATCCCATTCATTCAGTATCCCAGGGTAGTCATTTGTCTGCATCTGGTGACTTGACTTCATTGGGGTTCAGCTCAAGATCTTCTCATTGTCCATTCTCTTTTATTGCTTTATCCTTCTCTGCTTTCAATTTTGGTTTAGTCATCACAGAGTTAGAGCTATCCAAATTTGGAAGGGGCTGCCATGGGCAATAATTTCCTTATCACTGGAATTCTGCCATTTGAAATTGAATGGCCACTGTCAGGAATTATTTCAGGAAGAATCCTTGTCTTGTTTAGAGTCCTGTATCAATTAGTATCAATACTAATATTTGCTGGTTCTGTGAAGTGTTGGAAGGAGGCAGTTGATTTCTTAAAGGAAAGTCTCTTTAGAATGTGAGACATAGTGCTCAATCCCAGAATATCAGAGCTGAAGAAGGCCTTGGAGATGATTTTTTCCAGCCCTGCCATCTCCATGTTACACATGAAGATATTTAATTGCAGAAAGAGACTAAGCCTTGACCCAAATCACAAAAATTATTGGTAAATATGGGAGTTTTTCATAATTGCAGGGCTCTTAGAGAACAAGTGGAGAGAAGCAATGTGGAACATAGATCCTGAGAGTATCTCAGTGGAGAACCAACAATGACTAGTGGCCATTGCATGGCCCACTCTCAACTTGTCCTTGTAGTTGGAGAGAACAGTGAGGTAACTCTGGGAAAAAAGTTAGTCCAATGAAAATCCCTTTCCTAAATTACTTTTACATTGTCCTTGTGAGATTCATTGAATATCTTACTAATGAAAGAAAAGAGGAAGATAGAGAGAGGAGATTTTGTACATAGCTACATAAATCTCAACCTCCCTATGGATGAATGTCTCAAAGTCCATATGGTTAGAGATTCTAGGCTTAGATGTCAAGGAGAGCAATTCCCTTCCTATATCTCACAGGTCAATGGCCATAAAGACACTTTATCAGGCAAAAAGTAAAATATAAATATATCATTCTTTCTGTAAAATGACAAAATCACTTCTTCACTTGTCACTCGGCTAATAAGTGACAAGACAAGGATTTGAACCCAGGCAAACTACTCTAAGATATTTGCCAAGGAAAACTCATGGGCAACATTGGCATGATGCCCAACAGGTCTTGAAGAATTGGAAACAACTGAAAAACAACTATCAAATTTGCTTACTGGATTGCATAGTATTATTCAAGAAGGAGAGGGAAAAGAGGAGACAGACTCCTATCTGATGGCTTTTGTCTTCATAATGATCATATGATCACAATGTTCCTAGTTCATGTTTTCCTCAGGGTCCTATTGGAGCTCATGACACAAGAATGTGTCTGTGTGTGTTTGCTCTTCCTTATTTTCCTCTATCTTTACTGCCTTTCTGTATTTATGTAGCCCCTATAACTAAAACAGCTCCTGATATCCCGGACCAACCTCAGAGGCTATAAATTTCCATATATGTGGTCCTTGTTTTTTGGTTCCTATGGAAACCTTACCAAACATCTCTTAAGCTTTTTCTGATGGTTGAGCCAAAGCCCCGTGTCTAGGAAACAGCTTCTCAATTGAGAAATCCTGATTCCTTGCTCATCTTGGGAACAGAAAGGGTGCTGTTTGGTTTTCTGGCCACAAATGACCCATATGCCATGTAAAGGCACACACAGCATTCAAGTCACTGACATCTCATGCAGTTGGAGATAGAGGAGCCAGCCACAGAAATCTGCCATTTTCCCCACCCACCTGACAGTATCTCTGCCACCATTAAAGTTACATTCTGGAGGTCTAAGCCAAGGAGAGGGCTCAATCAATCAATCAACCAGCAATCATTTATTTGGGACCTAGGATGTGTCAGCATTTTTACAGATGTTGGAGGCACAAACAAAATGGCTCCTTAAGGAGCTTACCTAAGAGATATAATATATACACAAGCATATAAATATATAAATATGTACAAGACAGATATATGATAGATTTCTGTTGACTTGGCAAGGAATAACAAAATGTGGAGGGACCTAAAAAGATCCAATATAGGAGGCACTTTATTTGAACTTTAGAGACAGGATTCTTAGAGATGGAAATGAAAGTTACTGAAAAATCACAGGGGCCAAAGATGGAGTATGGTTTGTGAGGGACAGCAAGAAGGTCTATCTAGTTGGACTTCTATATCCTTCCCCCAAGTTAATACCTTTTCTATACCCCTCATTTTGCCATCACTCACAATTGATCAGCTTCCATTATCAAGAACTCTGACATATCTTTATGTAATTTTGGATGTCAATCTTTCTCTACTGTAAACCTTAAAATTTCTTAGACTTATGAATGTTGGAAATTTCCCCAATGGGAAATTTCAGACTTGAAAAAATTTCCTACTGATAGTAAGAACTCTATTGGAATGTGAAACTCCTTGGCATGGGAGGATCCTTCTCCTCCCTACTTAAGACTACTTTAGGACAGAAACCTTTTGCTAAACAATGGAAAGGGCTTTGACCTATGCTTAAGCATAGAACAGGAAGTTCTTTGAGTCATGATTGATTTTAGAATTGATACAATAGAGATACTTGGAATGACAGAACCAGGTCTTGGAACTTACAATCTCCACCCTACTCAGAGTAACATAATTTAGGAAGGGCTGCAGCAAAGATCAAGATTTAATTATTTGAGAATATGACCTTCAACATACATGTGCAAAGGAAACAGACTTCTGGGCGGTCCTGGGTTAAGCTAGAGCCACCATTGGCTCTCTCATGGGAGACATCAAAAGTGATTGGGAGATGTGAGGTCTGAGGAGAGAGTTTTGCTCTGAGAGGTTTTGCTCTGGAGGAGTCTGAGAGGAGAGAGGTCCTGGAGGGAGAGCTCCTGGAGAGGTCTGAGAGGAGGGCTTGCTCTGAAGGAGGCTGGAGGTGGAGGCCCCTGAGACTGTTTCTCCATTTTGGTCATGTGAGTGATAGGGACTGATCTCTTTTCTTTGCCTCAGCTATCTAAGGGCTTGGGCCTTGGGCCCAGCCTAAGCAGAGGGGGTATTTAAGCTCTATTCCCTTCTCTCCCCTTTCTCTCTCTCTCTCTCTCTCTCTCTCTCTCTCTCTCTCTCTCTCTCTCTCTCTCTCTCTCATACCTTTCTTCCTCCTGTTTGTAATTTAAAAACTCCATAAAAGGTTGACTGCTGACTTGAGTTTTCATTTAGGAATTACATAGCTGAATTCCTTGGCGACCTTAAATTAATATATATCAGTCTTTTAAAGTGATTTCCATATCACACTATGCATATTATTAGTCTTAATTGTAATCTATGATATCTCTACTCTTTAGTCCTTTGCCAGGCTTTATCATCCTTTCTGTGGCTATTGTCTCTTTCCTTCTCAATATCAAACTTTTTGTTAACCAGTTCAACTCTATGTTGGCATATGTCTTCAAATCCTTTGTTTGCCATTCATGCCTTGGTAATCTCATGTCCTGGTTTGCTTTTTCATTCATCTTCCTATGTGCTGATGAATGGAGCTAGAGAAATTTCATGCAGTGATGTTGACTGGATGCACAATAGATCTGTTATCCAATCTCAAGTGAGCCTTCATCATTGTAAAGCAATCCTTTGGTCTTCCACAGTTATTCTCTGTCCCACTCTCCATAATAGCTGTTCCAAATTTTTTCTTCTCCCTCAGGCCTCCAACAGCACCCATCCCCAAGTCTCAGCTCAAGTCCCAATATCATACTTAACTGAAAACATCAAGACCATTCATTAAGCTCTAAACATTCTCCCCTCCTCTTTATCTTACAACCTCGAAATCATCTGGCATGCCTAGATCTATCTTTTTCCCTCCAACAAATTCTTCTCCTCTAGTTTCTACTAGTCTTTCTCACCTACCTATACCATCAATGCCCAATGAATTCTCCAATAACTCTAAAGTCTATCTTTGATATGCCCACATTCTCTCATAGAATGAAGAGTTACTTGAAGGTATTTTCAGGTAGCCAATATCCATAGAAATCCCAAAGGCATCCTTAACTCTTAATTCTCCAAGAAAACTAAAATAAAGTCATCCATATTACCACCCTATGCAATAACATCAACATTTTAAAATATCTAACTTCAAGGAGATGGGGGAAAATTAGGAAACTAATGCACTATTAGTGAGGTTGTGGTCTAACCCAAGGAGTCTGGAGAGTAATATGTAACTATCCCCAAAGGGTTCTAAAATCTTTGATGCAGCTCTAAAACTTTTAATCCAGCAATATCACTACTAGGTCTATATCTTAGTTAAAGATATTTTTAAAAAGGGAGGGAGGATCCACTTGTAAAAAATTATTTCTTTCAGGTTTTTTTTTTGTGTGTGTTAACAAAGGAGGGAAAATATGAGGTTATCCATTAGTTGGCAAATGACTGGACAAAATGTGGCATATGATTGTGATGGAATATTATTGTGGTATTAGAAGTGATGAACAGAATAATATTGGAAAAATTTGGAAATACTTATATGAACTGATGCAAAGTGAAGTGAGAAGAACCAGAAGAGTGTTGTACACAGTAGCAGACATATTGTTGATAAATGAAAGTGTAAGTGACCTAGTTACACTCAACAATGCAATGATTCAAAATAGTCTCAGAGACTAATGATGAAAGGATGCCATCTGCCTCCACAGAAAGAACTGATGGAGTGTAAATGTAGACCAAAACATACTATATTTCACTTAATTTCTTCTTTTTTTCATTTGATATCTCATTCACTAATATGGAAAAATGTTTTACATAATTGTACATGTAAAATATACATTATATTGCTTAATGTTTCAGGGAGGAGGGAAGGATGGGTGAGTGTGTGGGAGGGAGGATAGGAAGGAGGAAAATAATTTATGAGTTTTTTAAAATTAGTATTAAAATTGTTTTAACATATAATTGGGAGGGGGAAATTAAATATTATTTTGAAAAGATCTAACTAAGATAAAGAGAATAACCCAATAGTGCAATCAACTATTTCCCAAAAAGTGAGCTTCCTGTTCCTAAAAGTATTCAAGTAGTGACTGGATAATCATTCTCCAGGTATGTTAAAAGAAGCTATCTTCCCTCATGTAGGAGTGTAGACAAGATGGATTGCAAACTCCCTTCCAATGCTCAGAATTTTTGCTTCAATGGAAAAAATGTAAAAATGGTGGATGCTCAGTGCCTTCCTGTTTTGCAACTCCATTTTCTAGTTTAATCTCAGTAAAAGTTTAGATAAAGAATAATATTTGAATCAAAGAAGGAAGTCCCCTTTGCCTTTGCCAGCAACTGAAGAGAATGCCACATTCTTAGAGCAAGTTAGTCTATTTAATCACTGAGAGACACCATTTTTTCTTCAGATATAAAAAATACAAATTGGCTAATCCTTTGAAAAAATAACTCAGAAGTGAGAATAAGGGAGAAACAAAATTAAGCCAATTTGAAGCATGCTTGAGTCCTCAACTTTTCAATAATCTAATGGGTGAAGAATGTTGGGTGAATGCTGGGCAAGCATACCACCTAGTGACCTAGAAGAAAACAAAGCAGGTTTTTCTTTAGCAAAATAACTTCCAAGAGGAGACAATTTCTTCCCATACCACCACCCCCATTTGAAATCTAGGCTAAATTTCAGCTCCAGCATCCTGCATTGTATTGGTTTGCTTGTCTTGTTTTACCCCTTAAAGAGAGTAAAGGGGAGGGAAGAAAAAACAGAAAACAGTATAGGAAGGAAAAGAAACACAGATATGGAGAAACACAAAGAATGACCAGTAATGATTGGTTGCAGATAGTCTAGTATTGTTCTTACACAAAGAGCTGTCTGGAAAATAGTCAAGCAAGCAACAGAGTGTAAAAGAAGGAAGTATGAGTGTAAAACGAGGAGGGGCAAGAAAATATCTTTGAAAAAGCAGTAAACTACTAGGTTTGTACGGTTAACAACAATGCTATTTAGCTTATCTGTCATGTTGAGTCGGGTACTCTTTTTTCAATAACATGACCCACAATTCTCCACACTTTCTTACCATGCATGATTCTTATCCGTGGCTTATAGTAAATTTGTCATAGACCATATCAGCCTTATCTAACAACATATTCAACTCAGGAAAGGTCTTCAAATGGCTTCTCCACATTTCATGTTGATCATAGCAATGCTCAGCCTAAATATGGCAAGCCTTCTTTCTTTTTCCAATCATTCACATCTTTGTATCAAAAGTCAGATCATGCCATTACTCCTTCAATAAAGATTAATCAACTCTCTTTTATCTCTAAGATAAAATTTAAAAAAAAAAAAAAACTTTCTGTGTTTGGCAAGTCAGTCCCTTTGTATTTTTGTCTCTCATTTATTTTTCCAGACTGCTTTAATGTTACTCCACCTCAGGTAGGGTATGTTCTACAAAGTATATCCTCCACAAATTGCATGCCCTTTGTTCTTCTTACATGAGATATTATCTATAGCCTTGCATTGAACAGGTTGTCCCTTATTCCTATAATTTTCTTCCTCCTTACCTCTCCCTCTAAGGTCCCTTCACTGGCCCAACTGAAGTGCTTCCTTATAGGCTGGATCTTTCCCAATTCCCTGGTAGTTATTATTCTTTGAAAATTCTGCTCTACCTCACTCTTCTCTTTCTGGATATAATTGGCTCATTTGGGGCCATTATAAGTCAAGCAAATATCCTTTGCTAAGAAAACTTTTTAAAGTTGCCATTTATTTTTAATTTTTATATATAACAATATAATATGTAACCTATCAATAATATAATACCTATAATTTATTATAAATATGTAATAAATTATAATAAATGTGTTTATCCAAGAGAAACAAATTATTACATTAACTTTCTGCAAATTTATGTCTCATTCTTTTTATCCCTTCTTCTCTCTCTCCCCCTTCCCCAAGGAGGAAGAGAATATGGAATAAGTTCTACATATACAATCACATAATACATATTTCCCTGTTTGTCATGTTGTGAAACAAGATGTTTACTTCTTATAGTAGTGAAAATTCATGGATTTTTGAAATGAATAATGATATGTTTCAATCTATATTTGGACATCCTCTGTTCCTTTTATGGCCGTTTTTGTCATGAGACCTTTGGAGTTGTCCTGGATCCTTACCCTATTGATAATATTGATAATAGTTCAGTTTTTCACAGAGATTGTCATACATTATTTTCATTACTATATACACATTTCTGGTTCTACTCATTTCATTTTGCATGACTTTGCATATAAGTCTATATCCAGATTTTTTGTGTGATCATCTTGTTTGTCATTTCTAATTGCACCATAGTATTTCATTACAATTTTATACCACAACTTTTTCAGCTAGTCCCCAATTGATGGACATCCCTTCAATTTCCAGTTTGTTGCCACCACAAAACAGCTACTATAAATATTTTAGAACACATAGTTTCTTTTCCTTTTTCCTTGGTCACCTTAGGAAATAAACCCAATAGTGGTATTATGGGGTCAAAAGGTATACATAGTTTTAAAACTCCTTGAGTAAAATTCCATATTGCTCTCCAAAATGGTTGGATTTGTTCACAGTTCCACCTGCAAAGTATTCATATCCCTATTTTTCCACAACCACTCCAATATTTGTTGTTTTGTCCTCTTATAATTTTATCCAATCTGTCAGGATGATATGTTTTGATTTGCATTTATCTAATAAATAATGATTTAGAGCATTTAATAGTTATATATGGGTTTGATTTCTTCATCCAAAAAAGAAACTTTTCATATATTTTGATATGCTAACAAGGAAACTTATTTTAAACCAATGAGGATTGTTAAAAAGGAGAGGTTAGACTTCTCCTACCTCCTGCTTATAGTGAGAAACTTCAGTCTCCTGATTATCTGTAGGAGCCAAAGAGGAGATACTTCTGCTGCCCATTTAGGTTAAAAGTCTAGCTGAAAGAGATGCTTGAGCTAATTTAGTTTGTTTATATATGTGTGTATATATATACACATATATATATAATATTTACAAATGTATACACACACGTATTCATAGAACCTTGTTGTAGCACTTGCCTTCTATAGATCCAATCCATAAGTGTGAATACAAGTTGGGAAAGAAGTGAGAAGTTATTTCTCACTGTCTGTCTCTTTCTCAATTTTTTCACACTACTTTCTCATCTTTGGATCCCAAACACCACTTGCCAAATAATAGACGCCTGTTAAATGATTGTTATGTTAGATTATCTTCGTATCTTAGATTTTAGGCTGAGCATTATCCTTTGCTCCTCACTCTCCTTTATCCTGTATATCCAAATAAGTTGCTATGTTCAACCATTTAATTTCTATGCAACATCTTTCTCATGGAAGCCCTCTCTCTTCTCACACAGCTACCACCCTCGTTCATCATTTTTCCTCTGAGTTACTGCAAAAGCCTCTTCATTATTCTCTCTGCCTTAGGGTTTTCCCTGTTCCAGTCCATTCTATACACTAATGTCAAAGTAATTTTCCTTATGCACAGATCTGACCCTGTGACTCCTCCATTTAACCAACTCAAAAAGCTTCCTATTGCTTCAAGGGTAAAATAGGAATTTTTCTGTTTAGTTCTTAAAGACTTACCCAAACTAAATTTCTAGCCTCATTGGATAATTACACAGCCTCCCAGAATCCACAGTCCAGTCAAACTGGTCTTCTCCTTTTTCCTTATTAAATCCCATCCCCCATTTATGAGACTTTGCATTGTGCTTCTCCATGCCTGGAATGGATGAGTCCCTTATGGAGTCTCTTTCCGCCTTTAAAAACAACTGTCTTCTACATGAAGCCTTCCCTGCTCCCTAACCCAAAATTCTAGTTCTCTGCCTCCTAAAATCCCCTATATTTAATTAATTTATGAATATTTGTCTTCATTCACTCTATATCCATGCAGTATATAATTTTTTATCTCCTCATTTTCCTCTTTAGAATGCAAACTCCCTTTGAGTAGGAATAGTTTTATTCTTTGTACTTGTTTCCCCAGCACCTAAGGAAATGCCTAAAATTAGCCAGACTTTATAAATACTTGCTGATTGATTAATTAGCATGACCAATTTGGGTGCTAAAGGTCTTATCTAAGCTTTGTGTTTCTTCCCCATCAAACAAAGAGTGTTGTATACCCTTTAGGTGCTTATTATATTTTTGGTGCACGGAATATCATCAGCCTGCTTTCTGACTACACAACAGGAATTGTGGAGAATAGTAAACTCTACATTGTGTGTGTGTGTGTAGCCACTAATATGGAATGCTTATTCATAGACCAGCTGGGAAAACATGCTCCTTTCAAGACAGATTAGGAAATATGATGTTTAGGTTCCCAGAATCACCGTAATCTGTCCTAGTGCACATTAGCATACAATGGCATGAACCTCAAGGTATCCCAGAGAGGGAGCAAGGACATGGGCTGAAAAATTCATCAGTTTTCATTTCTGACTAGAGCATCTTCATCTTTGCCAAGAATATCATATTAACAAAACGTACAAAGAATATTCCAATGTAATTCAGATGATGTCACATCCCAGTTGGTAGGAGTTCTCACAACAGGGATGTGTTCTTCTTCTCATAAGAATTTCAAGGAAAGAGCTCCCCAGAAGAAACATTAGGCCCCAAGGAATGCTGAATAATCCCAAAGGCCTGAAAGGATTTATCTTCTAGGGAGCACAGGAAGCTGGAAAGCACCTTGTTTTCAAGTGGTGTAGTTCCCAGGAGACCTAGCCTCACCTCCTTATCCTTAGTGGCTATCATATGGTTTTGGGAGGTCAGTGATTCCTTAACACTCCATCCTCAATTCCTGAAAAGTGAAGACTAAATATAGTCCACTCAGTCAATCATTTGGATCAGTTGTGGGTAGCCAGTGGGGCCAGCCTTTTCAACAAGACCTAAGAGTGGATATGTTGGAAAGTTCCTCATTCTTCAAATACTTTGAAGAAAAACACAAATCAAGAGCATTATGCTGGAGAGGAGTAACAGGCTAGGAGGGAGGAGACTTGAATTGTAGTGTGACTGCTTCCCCTCATGAACTATGGAAGAAGTACATTTGGAATATACATTTTATTCTCTGGGTGGGCCTTCCTTTCCTCGTCTCCAGTGTGGGGAATCAGAACCATCCCATTTGTAGTACACTTTTTTTTTAAAACCCTTACCTTCCATATTGGAGTCAATACTGTGTATTGGCTCCAAAGCAGAAGAGAGGTAAGGGCTAGGCAATGGGGGTCAAGTGACTTGCCCAGGGTCACACAGCTGGGAAGTATCTGAGGCCAGATTTGAACCTAGGACCTCCCGTCTCTAGGCCTGAGCTACCCAGCTGCCCCCTGTAGTACACTTTAATAACCAACAGTGCTTCCCTCATATCAGTGGGAAGTAGGCAGCCTAATATTAACACCTCTAGTTTATAGAGAAGGAAACTGGGGTTTGGAGGAATATACTGAAGACAGAATCTGAACTCCTGGTCCAATGTTCTTTCCATTGTATGATTTGACCTTTCTGGATCATTCCTTATAAGCCATGGGACAAGAGACTTAGCCAGATGCTCTTTTGATTTCCTTTCCATTTCATAAAAGTACAAGTTAAAATGTTATTCTAACACATTACTAGAAAGCCAGCCATTGTCCAAATACCTCAATGCTAGATAGCATTTTCTTTCTTATGTCTCAGAACTAGTAGGAATTCTCTTGGTGGAGAGAGACATGGTTACTCTCCCTAACAGGAAGCTGATAGCTTTCCCTGTTCCTACAAACATTATGAAAACAGAATTATAAGTTTTAGAACTAGAAAGCACCTTAGAACAAATCTTCCAATCTTATATTACAGATGAAGAAATTGATCCAGAGATATCATGTGACTTCTCTAGCATCACAGGACCAGTAAATTGCAAAATGTGATTTGAAATCAGGCTCCCCCCTCCCCCAATCATTCCCTTTGGACCCAGGATTTTCATTTTTTCTTTCCTCCCTTTATACTTTTCATGAGAAGTTGGGAATACATAACTGATATTTCAATGCTTCCAGATCTTGACTGATTTTTAAAAAAGCATTTGATTTTCTGATTACTTAATTTCATAGCATCAAAGGGGTAAAAACTGAGAAGGAGCTTAAGAATCATTTATTCTAATCTTCCCTTTTTGAAGATGGGAAGAATGAGATCTAGACAGGGAAAGAAATTGGCTGAAGGGTAAGAAGAAAAACTGTCATTTAAAATTAGGATTATGAATATAGTACTTTCTCAATTTCATTGTTCTGCTGTAAAGATTAAAATTTAGGGGAGAGACGGAGGCAGGTAGAAATTAGTTTCTCTCTGCAAGGAATATTATATTTTTATGAGGTTTAATGAAGATTAAGGATTAAAGAAAATACAGAATAAGAAAAACATGTGCCTAGGCCAGAGGCCTAGACAAGATAACCTCACATCATGAAAGAGACATGTCTGCTCCAAAACAGAAGTCCAAAAGAGGCCGAGCCTATTCACAACCAGGTTTAAATACCCCATCTCACTCTCGGCCCAGGTGAGATTACAAAGCATTCTGGGGAAGTGGAGCAAAGGCTTGTGGGGATTGAAGTCTTGGATTCGAGTCTATTTTTACATTCTACCGTTTGATCATTATTGGGGAAGAAGTTTCCCCAAAAAGGATCATGAAAACAACCAACTTAAAGATTACAATAATTTGAGGATGAGGGGAAAACAAACAAACAAAAAACCCAAAACCAATAATTGCTGGACTCATTGACAACAAGCCAGTTAGGGGGCTTTTTGTACATACAAATAAATGTTCAATCAACTACACCCAAAGTTCATTTTTGTGCAGCTTGTGGTCTGGAGACTTCTTCATGGTGTCTTCTCCAACAGTTCAGTTTCTGGATTCAGAGAGGTATCATGTTTCTTTACCTAAAATTCTTCTCAAAAGGAATTTAAACTTTGCAATTTAAATAATAATATTTTTTTTACATTCCCCCATTAAGAGGGTGATTGACAAATACAGGATCACTTAGGGATGCATGGCTGAGGTATGAGGTATATGAATCAATTGGCAAGAGAAATTAAAAAGATATCAGAAAATCCAAATAAAAAAGAAAATTTCTGGATGAAAATATAGACTATCAAAGACTTATGTGTAAAAATTCCAAGTAAAAAGAAAAATAAATCTATAACAGGTCCTTGAATCAGGGACCAATCAAAATGATCTAAGCAATGATGCATTTATCCAGTCAATAGCCAGGACTACAGAAAGGTACCACACTATGAAAGGCAGAAAAGGGGACCAGATTATAGGAGCCAAGGTTTCAGGGATACTCGTCTGTGAGTATTTTCAGAGTGAGTGTGGACACAAGGAAAGCCTATGTCTTAACAACATGTTAAAAACAGTAACCTCGAGTCTTCACACTAGGTTCAAGACCTTTGTATTGGCCTGGAAGGGCATCAATCCATCCTGGATTGGCTTTTCTTTGGCCCTGTGCAATGGTTCTTTTGTGTATATCTTGTCCTGGAATCAGATAGAATCATTAAGCAAAGTCCCATAATTTTTTAAATAATTAGTGGCATCATTTTTATAGTCACAAGCTTTTGGGGGTATGCATTGGCAAATGTATCTTAAACTTATAGTACTAAAAAGTCAAAAAGTTAAAGAAAATCTTAATGCTGGTGACATGTGCTTCAAATATAAAAGGAGAGAAAAATTAAAAAAAAAACTGAAATAGTATATTGCACATGCAAGAAAATATAATAATAAAAGAGTTTTAAAAATTCAAAAATATAGCTTATAATCACTGACACACTGTGTCAGCTAAGATAGAATACACGGCTTTCTCACCAAAAATGAGATCCATTTCCTCTTAATATCTGGCCATGCTCCACTGTGAGTGAATGAATTGAACAGGGTATATTTTTCATTTTTAAAGAATAGTAGTACAAATATGTAGTTATCAATATCCCCAAAATTCGCAATAGCCCAATTAATTACCATAGCAAACAAACACACTATCACATTTCACATAAGTTGCTGTATGGCATTTTTTAAAACCTATGAATTGATGGATATTTGTCACAAGGTTTTACAATCATAGCAATCTTTCAACCTTGGTGTATAAACATATTTTTAAAACAAGGTAAAACTTATCTTGGGTTAAGAATATAATCAAGAAATCTATATATCATTCTGGTGGAAGTTAAGTAATGAGCTGAAGAGTATAAATGAAAGATGCTCCTTTTTTGGAGGCTTTTTAGGGGTACAAATGCCCTGAGATTAACTGCCCCAACTTCCATTCACATATTTAGAAATGCGGGAAGGTTGGGGGTTATAATTATATTTCACTTCAGCTATGGGCCTTATCTCGTGGTAGAGGCAGGCAAAAATAACCAGAAATTGTTTTAAAAAAATTCCAAAAATCATGTCTAAAAAACCCTTAAAATCATTTGAGATATTTATCACATTAAATTTTCCAAAGGTTGTTATAGCAATTGTAACCAGTTCTGATGAAGTCCATCTATCCTCTATGTGACAATTTACAAAGGCAAAAATAGAAAGGCTGTTTTTTTCACATATGGGCTTATTCAATAATATTTGTTCAGCACAGTTATAGGGGAAAAACAACAGAATTTTAAAACACAGTACATTAAATGAAGAGTACAACAGAATAATATTCAATCCAGTAATATATGAACTTAAATTCACAAAGTTATATCTTAAACCAAGCAAACAGTAAAATGCAATACAGAGATTTTTTGTAAACCATTGGAGTCTGAAATGCCTTAAAATATATAATCTCCAGTCTTTAAAGTTCCTTGTGTGTGTGTGTGTGTGTGTGTGTGTGTGTGTGTATGTGTGTGTTTTTATTTATCCATTTAAACATCTATTGTCCGAAGGCAGAGTGGTAAGGGCTAGGCAATGGGGGTTAAGGGACCCATCCAGGGCCCCACAGCTGGGGAGTATCTGAGGCCATATTTTAACCCAGGACCTCATTGTCTTTAGGCCTGGCTCTCAGTTCACTGAGTCACCCATTTGCCCCTTCAAAGTTAGTTGAATCTTCTCCCTGACATGCAGGTGAAGTCAATAAAATTACCAGAACAGTCAAAAGGTATCCTTTTAAACAGCCCATTGCGTTTAAGTTCCTGTTTGGAAAAGTCTGTTTCTTCTCTCTCCCTTTTCTCTCTCCCCTGCTATGATCCACCCATGTGGTCAATACCCCCATCCACTCGGAGGCTTAGCCTAAGGGAAAATTACCTGTTCTCCTTTCCCTCTTGTCTCTTCCCTCCACTCACGTGGTCAATACCCCAGTTGTGTTTTTTTTGTTTGTTTGTTTGTTTTTTTCACCAGCTAGTTTTTTATCCTGAAGAAACTGGATCTGCTACTAGCAGCCTCGATTCTGGGGCTGGGGCTGGGGCTGGGGTGATGAGACCTCTGGGTCGGAGGCCAGTTTTTGCTGGACTGGGATCAGCTGGGCCAGATGGGTGAGAGACCACTGGATTGGGCCAGGGCAAGAACTCAGGGCCAGAAGCTGGAGCACCAGGTGAGGACAGAGAGAGGTCGGGATCAGGGGCTGCAGACAGGAACACATGCAGGCAGGGAGAGGCAGCCGGGAACCAGGTGAGAGGCAAACAGCAAACAGGCAGGGCTGGGAGCTAATGGCTGAAATGATCAGCAGCTTTGCGAGGATAAAAAAACCTCAGCCAGAGAAAAGTGGCATGAAAAAAATTTCTAGGCACTAGCTATTAAAAGCTGAACTTAAGATCAGAAAAGAATCAGAAGATTGAGATATTTCGTTTTCCCAAAGTGGTAAGCCAACTGTAAAGATTAAAATTTAGGGAAACTGAGGCAGGTAGAAATTAGTTTCTCTCTGCAAGGAATATTATATTTTTATGAGGTTTATTAAACATTAAGGATTTAAAGAAATTACAGAAGAAGAAAACACATGTCTAGGCCAGAGAGGCCAGAGAGGCCTAGACAGGATAACCTCACATCATGGAAGAGACGTGTCTGCTCCAAAACAGAAGTCCAAAAGAGGCCGAGCCTATTCACATCCAGGTTTAAATACCCCATCTCGCTCTCGGCCCAGGTGAGATTACAAAGCATTCGGGGGAAGTGGAGCAAAGGCTTGTGGGGATTGAAGTCCTGAATTTGAGTCTAGTTTTACACTGCCTAGTATTACAGAAATGAAATTGCAGAAGAGAAAACATGTTTTTTTCTAGTCTCCTCTGCATTATAAAACATCTTAGTCCAAAAATGTGCTGCCTCACACAATTTTTTTTAAACCCTCACCTTCCATCTTGGAATCAATACTGGGTATTGGTTCCAAGGCAGAAGATTGGTAAGGGCTAAGCAATAAGGGTTAAGTGACTTGCCCAGGGTCACACAACTGAGAAGTGTCTGAGGTCATATTTGAGCCCAAGACCTCCCATCTCTGGGCCTGGCTCTCAATCCACTGAGCTACCCAGCTGCCCCTCACATTACACAATTGAAAGACAATGAGTCTATATTTTACCAAAAGCAGAAAATATGACAACCTACTATTTGGATAATAAGCAATAACTAAATGATAGATAACATGGTTTTATCTATCTGTCTTCAGGAAAAAAAAATTCTAAGGGGATCACTATTCCATCATCCTCAAAATGCTTCTTAGGGTCAAACAGGTAAATGAAACCTTTCCTGGTGCCCCCTCTCCCCCACCATTTTGCACTATCCCTTGAGGATTAGGTCTTCAGAGTAGGGTTAATAGGGATAATACTGGTTCTAAGAATAACCCTGTGTATCTTCTCTTCTAACTATGTAGGTAATAATATCCCATATGTCCCGAAAATATTCATCCAGACAACCCAATCAGCACACATCAAAAGAATTCATTTGAACCACAAAGAAAAAGAAACAAAGGCAGTTACAAAACATCCTTCCTCTTCCCCCCTCCCCCATCCTAGAGGAATATTTTCTCTAGGAATCTATCTGTTCTTCCTTTGATTTATTATCTTCTTGGTTTACTTTTGGGGTTTCATTCAGTCCATGGTATTTCTTCATTATATTCCAAATTCTCTTCTTTTAACGTATATCTACCACCTTAGTTCCTGAATTACAGCTTTATTATAGATTTTTAGATTCTTCCCTTGATGGGATTCCTGCTATAGTATGGGCATGAGCTTTCTAGACTGAGCTATGATACCTGGGCACTGATTTTTCTAGTCAGGGCTACCAGGATGCTGCCTTGACTAGATCCGATATGGCATTGTCACCTGGGCATTGGTCTGACCCTGTGTTCTGTTCTGGATCATTACTTTTGTGCTTTACTTTCTACCTAACTTGAGTTTTCTCCCCTCAGAGCTCTTTCAATAGTTTGAAAGTCTTTTTTGAAGTACTGAACTGGATGTAGACTTTGGTTTTCTTTATTAGTGTTCTCAGTGGCCGTTTTTTAGAGCATTATCAAGGTATCTCAGATGTTACCAAGTGGGATATCTGAGTCCCTCCAGAGTGTATATCCACCTTCTCTATTATATGCTTCAAAGTTATCAAGGCTGACACAGGTTAGAATACCACAAACTTTCAGAGACTTGAGACATGCCAGACTGATCACTATGGACTATGGACTTGATGGACTACGGCTTGGCCTTTTCTTATCCCTGCCTCCAGAACTGGAGTGTTTCAGAATGCCATATGCCTTCCTCATTAGAGGACTTGGGTCTTTTTTGCTTCCTGGTATAAAGCTCTGCAGGATCTAGATGTCCTTTGAGAATCTCTGATTCATGATACTAGGTTTCTGGGTGCTCTACTTGCTTAGGCTTATCTGGAAGGATTTATCTGACTCCCTTCTGTAGCACCCACAGTCTCTTTCTGCAGACTTAGTATGCTTAAAAAAAGTTTTTCTTCAGAGTACTTGTATGAGAGTTGGGAGGGTCTTTTTCCAGTCGCTCCACTATTATCTTAACCAGAACTTCTCAGTTACTCTCTAAGCTATAAATCACCTTCTGTACCATCCTATTTCCTGGCACTCTGACACTATTCTTCCTAAGTAGATATTAGTGGAAACCCAGAACTATGCCATTCACATATGGCATATATTAAATCCCTCTCCTTATTGTCCCTCAAGTTCTGGAATAACTCTGGGAGATAGACCTGAGGCTTAGAATATGACACACTCTCAAGGATCAATATATCAGTAGAGCATAAAAACCTCTACCCACATGGTCTCCTAGGACTCATTTTCTGTATAATACTAAAAATCAATATTCACTTTAAGGGTAAATTCAAATATTTGCATATCTACTGGATTGTCCCACCAACTATCAGGCATTCATAATAACCAAAATACCTGCAAGCTACTTGTCATGGCATACACTCTTTGTTTCCATAAAAATGTATTATTTTTTTATTGTATTCTCTGTCTCTGTCTCTGTCTGTCTTCCTGTCTTTCTGTTTGTCTGTCTCTCTCACATTATAGGTTCACCACATACTCTTCCTAACTCATCAGACATGTTTTCATCAGACTCTCTGCTCCTCTTCTCTGAGACCAGAGACCATGCCTTAAAGGACTTAATTATTTCAGTTCCAGAATAATCTCCTTGAGCCCCATTCTCTAGATTTATGTGTTTCATTTGACCCCTTACATCTTGGCAGCCCCAGGCAACCTTCACCTTAAGCCCTTGTTATCTTCTAACCAGCCAACCTGACATTATACACATATCCCCCTAAAACCAGCTCTTCACTTTTGGAAACAATCTAATAAATCCTAGATCCCTACTGAAAGGGGCATGCCGACTCCATTCCTCATTCTTGTAACTTTCTGATCCACAACACTATTTCTTGGCTATTGGAATATGAGTACCTTAAGCTTTGGATCATCTCCACTTTTGCATTTTTATCTTGAGTTCACAGTACAAAGCAAACACAAATTATTTCCTTAATCATTTATTAATAATTGTATTCTAATAAATAAACAAAAATTTATTAAGGGACATTATTAAATTATTTCAATTTAACAAATAATAGCTTTGACAACTTTATTAATGAATAATTAATTAATGATTTAAATAAAAGATCTCCATTTGTCCATTTGCTATGATTCACTCTTTCTTTTATAACATATATTCTCACTCTTCACATTCACCCAATATGCCAAACACAAACTTCATGAGCCCAGGGGATGGATTTTATAGCACAAGTATTTAGCCCATTAACAGCATTAGAAAAAGCACACCCTGGATACTTATATAGTATAGGAATGTAAAGGTGATGGAGGTGGGAGAGATGAGAATAATAAACAATTATTGAAGCTGCTAGTAGCCATCTCCTGTTCTGGCAAGCAGTCATTGCCCCCTCCAAGTGTACCAGTAGGAATATCTCCTTTATGTGTGTGTAATGCTTTGATGTGTACAGAGCACTTTCATTCAAATAGCCATGATGTTTAAGTCAAGAAGTCAGAAGCAAGGGCATGAGCTCAAGACTGAATAGATGAGACTAATATGGTATATAAACATAGTGTCAGGATTCTAGTGATGTGATCGATCAGATGAATATCTTCATGTCAACCCGTGGAAATGGGAAGATGTAGTAAGATAGAATCTGAGCAAAATACAGTGTGAAATAAGACATAAATGCCTCATACAGATGTGGACAAAGGCTTATGGATTGCACCACCAGTAGAGTCATAAAAGAAAATAAGGATCAAAATAGTAGAGAAGCAGTTGAGGACAAGCTCTGATGGCTGAACTATGTTGGACATTGGAAAGAGTGTTGGATTTAGAATCAGAAGTCTAAAACTAAGTCTCAAAGGCAAGATGTGAACTGGAATCCTCCAAGTCTGGAAGCATGCCACCTCACCTTATGGAAATGATTTCTTGTGTTTTTTCTAGTCCTCAATGCTATTAGCCACCCTTTCCTATCCTAATTGGTTTTTGTTGTTCCAATTTTCTTTGAGACAGTTTTAAACTCTTTAGAGAGCTTCCTAAAACCCTTGATAATGATCTCCATTTATTTCAGTGACTTCACTCAGCTCTCTGCACCAATAAACAATTTGACATATTTTTACATGTGAAAGTATATTTTTTCATGCTTCATATGCATCTCTTAAGTTTCATAATATCAGATTTAATCAGTTATTCTAGGCTGGCAGTGTAATGTTGACTGCTGGCTCCAGAATACAAAGTGTTAGCTCTCCCATGTTTTTGTCACTTTTAAAGTAGCCAATTTGACAAGCATGCAATCTATGGTTAATCCAATGACTTGGATTAAGAACTGCACATCAGTATAGAAAACATCTAATCCAATGTCCACATTTTACAGAAAAGAAATCTTGAGTCTGGTCTCCAAATTCCAAGATGCTTCTATCCTCTCAATGGATTGTCAAGAAAAGTAACTTTACCACTTCACTGACATCTCAGGCAAGAGGTATGCTCAGGTGCTTTTTTAGCTGTATCCATACACACAATTAAGTAGCTGAAGATAAATTCAGTCAGACAACTTGAAAACATATTTTCATTATTTAAACTTTGAACCTTTCCGAAATAAAATTCTTAGGATGAAGAATTAAAAGGGAGATAGAACCAAGGGGTAGATGAGTCATCTAGTTGTCCAATGCACAAAATATGAGGTGGGTAAAAAGCACACATTTATTTTTAATGCCAGAAAGTTTTACTTTCTATTATGCATATGCAGTTAAGATCTGAATTGATATGGAAAGAAAATTCCCATTGATTTCATTTTCATCTCCATGAAGATAATTTATAAATTTATGTTAAAATCCCGGTCTTTCTCCTAAATTCACTTCAGTCCCAGATGTCTAATTGTTCAATGGATTTCTCCAATCTCATATACTAACGGCTTCATATATTCAGTATATACTAATTAGAAGTCATTAATCTCCTATTCTGTTGAGTCCCCCCTTTTTTTTGTATTTCCCTACTTCCATCAAAAATGAAGTACTGCAAATCTTTAATTTCCAAGTTTCAAAGCAGCAATGTTTTCATTTGATTGCATAGTTTAACCTGTATTTACATTTTTATTTGTACATAGCTCTTTGCATGTTGTCTCCTCTACTAGATTGATTCAATAAAGAGCAAGGTGTGTTTTTTACTTTTCTTTTTTTCTCCAATGGTCAGTATATTTTGTTGTTTCAGTCATTCAGTCATGTCTGACTCTTTGTGGCACCATGGATCATAGGACACCAAGCCTATCCTCCATCATCTTCTCAAGTCTGTCCAAATGCATGTCCATTGTTTCCAGGGCATCATCTATCCATCTCATCTCATGCTCTTTTACCTTCTCCTTTTACCTTCAATCTTTCCCAACATCAGGATCTTTTCAAAGGAGTTCTGTCTTCTCCTTATGCAATCAAAGTATTTAAACTTCAATTTTAGTATTTGACCTTCCAGGGAATAGTCTGAATTAATTAATTGACTGATTTGATCCCCTTATTTTCCAAGAGACTCTTGAAAGTCTCCAGCATCACAATTGGAAAACATTGATTCTTCAGCACTCAATTTTCCTTATCATAGGTTAAATATACTTATTTATTGATGACTGCTGATCTTTAGACTCTTTCTCCTCCCTTGGCCTTTATATACAACTAGTTGTCAGGTCCTGTTGATTCTGAATCTACAAAATTTCTTATGGAACTATTGTCTTCTCTGCATTCATACGGTTACTCCTTTAGATGAGATGCTCATTGCCAGGTGCTTAGATTATTAGAATAGCCTCCTGATTGATCTCCTTGACCCCAGTCTGCCCTCCTATCCAATCCTTTCTTTATATAACTGCCAAAAAGAGTTCCCCCAATCAATAATATGGTCATATCATTCTTTTGTTCAAGAGCCTTCCCTATTGCTCTTAACAAATCCTCAGCTGGTTCCTCAACCAAATCCTCTGTAATGTGGCCTATTATCTTCCCATTCTCATTTCATCTTATCCACCTTCATGTTCTCCATATTCCATGCACACTGGATTTCTAAATGTTCCCTCAACTACACATAGCATATCTCACTTCCTTGTATTTCTATAGACTGTCCCTCATGCATGGAGTCAATTTCCTTCTCACTGAATATTTTCAGATTTGTTTTCATCCTTTAAAGCTTATCTAACAAATAAAAAAAAAACCCTACCTTCTATCTTAGAATAGATACTGTGTATTGATTCCAAAGCAGAAGAGCATTAAGGGCTAAGCATTGGGATTAAGTGAATTGCCCAGGGTCACACAGCTCTGAGGCCAAATTTGAAACCAAGTTTCTAGGCCTGGTTCTCAATACTCTATGCCACCTAGTTTTCCCCACTTACAATCTTTTATGTAGCCTATTTTGATCTACCCAGGTAAAACTGTTCTTTATCTCTCCAAACATTCCCAGAATACTTCATGTCATTTCTCTTTCATCCTCTTCTCTCTCTCTCTTATATCAGACCTTTAAGGATATGCTTAATATGAACCAGTAAATTTCAGCCCCTTTAAGACAGGAACTACTTTTCATTTTTGTCATTGCATTTCCAGAGTTTAGTACAGTGTTTTACCCAAAGTAGACATTTACTGAATCTTTTGGGGACTTACAAGAAAGATTATTTGCTGTTTTCTAGGCATATAGCAAGAGAAAAAAAAAAAGACATGCCATATTCAACAAGCTAAGCTGGTTGTTGAGGGAACCTAATTGTGATATCCTGGGAATCCCTGATTTGAAACACATCAAGGAGACAAACTGGGGGAAGATGGCAGAGTAGGGTATGAAGTTTCCTCATCCTCTTAATATCCCCCAGAAACAACCAAAAATAGCTCCAAAGAATCAATACTAAAATCAACAAAAACAGACAGAAGTCAGGAGTAAAGCTGAACAGCCAGGGATAACTAGGCAGGAATGATTCTGAGATCCCTGACTTCAATCACCATAGATACTGAGGGCAGGAACATAGCAAATAGAGTGAATCAACAAGACAGTCCCTGTAGGCAAGATTGGTAACCTCACCTGATATGCTGAGGACCAGAACTTGAATCCCTTAGGATACTACTGGAAACTGTAGGCAAAGGGCCTTAGGAACAGGGTGGAACATAGAGGATAATGTGAAATATTATATCACAAAAACAATTGGCCAGAAAAAAAAACAATGGGAGACAATATAAGAATTGTTGTCATGATAAAAAAAAAGTGTAGACACCATATTCCAAGAATCATCAAGGGAAACTGCCCAGAAATTCTAGAATTAAAGGATAAAATAGAAGTTGAAAGAAACCATTGAACACCACTATCCAGAGCCCTAAAGATGAAAATGCACAGGAAAATAATTACATAGCTCCCAGGTTAAAGAGAAAATATAAAAAGGCACCAAGAAAAAAATAATTGAAGTATTTTGGAATTACAGTCAGAATAACACAAAACTGTAACAAAAACCTCTGACAAAGATCTAATAACTCAAATATATAAGGAACTAAATCAATTGTACAAAAAAATCAAGCTATTCCCCAATTAATAAATGGGCAAGTGACATGAACAGGCAATTTTCAGATAAAGAAACCAAAACTATCAATAAGCACATGAAAAAGTGTTCTAAATCTCTCATAATTAGAGAAATGCAAATCAAAACAACTCTGAGGTACCACTTTACACCTAGCAGATTAGCTAACATGACAGTAAAGGAAAGTAATAAATGTAGGAGGGGATGTGGCAAAATAGGGACAGGACATTAATGCATTGCTTGTGGAGTTGTGAATTGATCCAACCATTCTGGATGGCAATTTGTAACTATGCCCAAAGGGTTTTAAAAGACTGCTGCCCTTTCATCCAGCCATTCCACTTCTGAGTTTATACCACGAAGAGATAATAAGGAAAATACTTGTGCAAAAATATTTATAGCTGTACTCTTTGTGGTGGCAAAAAATTGGAAAATGAGAGGATGCCCTTTGATTGGGGAATGGCTAAACAAATTTAGGTATCTGTTGGTGATAGAATATTATTGTGCTAAAAAGAATAATGAACTGGAGGAATTCCATGTGAATTGGAATGACCTCCAGGAACTGATGCAGAGTGAAAGGAACAGAACCATGAGAGACTTATATACAGAGACTGATACACTGTGGCACAATTGAATGTAATGGACTTCTCTACTACCAGCAATGCAATGATCCAAGACATTTCTGAGAGACTTATGAAAAAGAATGCTATCAACATCCAAAGAAAGAACTGTGGGAACAGAAGAAAAACAACTGCTTGATCACATGGTTCCATGGGGATCTGATTGGGGATGTAGACTCTAAATGATCACCCTAGTGCAAATATCAATAATATGGAAATAGATCTTAATCAATGACACATGTAAAAAACCAGTGAAATTATGTGTTAGCTATGGGAGAAAGGTGGGTGGAGGGGAGGGAAAGAAGATGAATCATGTAACCATGGAAAATTTTTCTTAATCAATACAATTAAATAAAAATAACACAAGACTCAGTAGATACAATATTAAAAGAATGCAGAATATGGAACACAGTATTTGTAGAACTGAGCTTACAACCAAGAATAACATATCCAGAAAAGATGAACATCATAGTAATAGGTAAAAAATAGATATTTAATGAACTAAAAGAGTTTCAATTACTTTTGGGGAAACCCCCAGAACTCATAAGAAAAAAATGATCTATAATAAACATTGAAAGGTAATGGAAGACTAATCATAAATGACTCAAAAAGTCAAAGTGTTTGAGTCCTGTATTAGAAAATATCATTTATGGCCCCTAGGAATTGCATAATTTCCTGGGTATTTTGATGGGGCATGAATATATGGAAGATTCAGGATCAAGGTGAATGTAATGGAATGAGCCCAAATGATCATGGAATAGACCTGGAAAAGATAGGATAGAATGGCTAATCTCATCTGGATGAAGAAGGAGTGGAGGAACTCTCACAGAAAAGGTGATTTTGAGGTAGAGGACTGGTAACAGTAGAACCCTACTCTCATCTAACCTGAGGTAAAGAGAAAACATACACAACTAGAAGGGTAAAAATCTTCTTAATGTACAGAGAAACCAGAGGGAAAGGGGATTGGATAAAGGAGGGACTGGAAATCCCCTTGGGGGAATGAGGGAATAAGAGAAGGAAGGTTGAATTAAGAGAAAGAAGGTCAAGGAGATAAGTAAAGGGAGAGAAGAAAGGGATACCTAGAAGGGAGTACATATCAAGAGGAAGAGGGATATAAGGGATAAAGGAAGGACTCAGAACAAGAGAGTTTTTTAGAATTAAATTCATATCATGAAGTTGGAGAGATAAGAAAGGGATTTTTGTAAAGGTAGAATAAGAATTAAAATATAAGGGAGAAGGGACAAGGAAAGAACCTTTAGACAAGTGGGCCAATTTGGAACTAGACAGGTAAGGGGAAAGGATTAGGGAGAATTTTGGGAAAGGAGTATGAATTGAGACAGATATTAGTCAAAGGAAATTGGATATCTGAGGAGGAATATGATGGAAAGGAATTGGAGAACAAACAGTAAGAAAGAACAGCATAGATAGAAATGTGTAAATGAAATTAATTCACTCATGGAAGAAAATGGAAAACAGAAAGGATCAAAAAACAGGACCTGAAAATATGTTGTTTACAAGAAACACATTGAAAATGAGAGACACATATAGAGTGAAGATGAAGGGGTAGAAGAGAATATAATATGCCTTGGCTGATATATAAGAAGCAGAGGTAGTAGTCATGATCTCTGACAGAGTGGGGGATAAAATGGACATAATTGGAAGAGGTTAACAGGGTAACATAATAATATCGGAAGGTACAATGGATAATGAAATGTTACCAATATTGGACCTATTTGCACCAAGAGTGATAGCATCTAGATTTTGAAAGAAAAAACTAAATGAGGTACAGATGGAAATAGATAGGGGAACTTTAATTTTTCCCTTCTAAAAACTAGATAAATCTAATCAAAAAATAAATCATAAAAAAGTTAAGGAGATTAATTGGACCATAGATAAGTTTAAAATGATTGCTATCTAGAAAGCCCCAATGTATCAGCATGAGGCTGGCAATAGATCTAAGCCTGAATATGCACATAATCCAAACAGTTTCTGGTTGGTCAACAAATGGTTTAGAGTGCTTCTGCAGAAGTCTTATTTGAAAATTCATCATACAATGGAGATAATCCTGAATTCCTGAGGGGTTGTGTTATTGGAACAAATCTTCCACTGGGTAGACCAAACCAGAAAGACTTTGTTTCAGAAAGAATATGGTCCTGGAAACAGAATATGTCTGCTGGCTAAGGACCAATTTAGTTAAATATGGCCCTGGTAATATATGTTAACTGAGAACCAGATGGGTTAAGTTGATGAAATTAAATGCTGATGATAACATGGAGATATAGGCCTAATATTACATTGCTAGTGCAATTGTCATTCATTTTTTAGGAAACAATATGAAAATGTCATTAATTGCTATAAAGCTTTTCATGCTCATTTACCTAAAGAATCCATTACTGTTAAGGGTAAAAATTAGGGTTGTTGACTGAATATATTACATAAGTGGTTGCCAGGGATTAAAATTCAATTCCAATAAAATACTAGTCAGTTTGGGATTTTTATGGTGGTTTAATTACAATAGTAGGAAGAAAGTAAGAAGAGAGAGAGGAAAGGGTATAAGATTTCTTTGGCCTAGTCTAAGCCAAGGGAAATTCAGAGGCCTCAGCCAAGGGGCCTTCTCAGAAGATTAAATCTAGCTCAGCTTTCAGCCACGAGGTCTCCTCCAAGATGAGGGACTTCCTCAGAGGATAGTGCCTTTTCAGGAGGTCAAGGAAAGGAGGAATCAGCAGCCTTACCACTCACCAAGGTCACTCAGGGAAGATGCCTCACCTAAATCACTCTACAGAACCAAAACCCACAAGAACACCAAAACACTGCCCAGAGCTCCCAATGTCACCAAGCAAGTTCCACACGCCACCACAAGAGCCCAACATTGCCGAGCGAGAGAGAGAGAGAGAGAGAGAGAGAGAGAGAGAGAGAGAGGGAGGAAGTGATGCGTAATAAATAGGCAGTTCTTTACATTACTTCCTGCATCTTACATGTACCAATAATAGCTTAAGCTTGGCTTAAGGCAGCCCAGGGGGTCTGTCAATTGTTTCTGATTTGTCACTTGCTAGCACATATTGGTCATAGGTCATCCTCCTCAGAGTTAATCCTTAAATGGGGGTGTATACATTCCTGTTTGCTAGAATTCTAAAGACTAAGAGGGTGGAGTAAATCTAAAATTCACAATTACTAGGATTCAGACCTTTTGGTGCTATTGAGAGAGTAAAAAGTGTGTATGTATAAAAATATTTATGAAAGCATTGTTTGTAATGACAAAATAACACAAATGCAATGATTGGAATAAATAATTGACTGAACAGATTGTGATATTTGAATGTGATGGATTGTATTATGTTATTGGAAATGAGAACTATTAGAAATATAAAGAAAATGAGGGAAATATATGAAGAGATAAAAAAGAAGAAAAGAGAATAAGAATTATATATACTATGATTACATTAAAAAATAAACTCACAAAATCAAGAGAAAAGAATATCAAAATTAAATAAATCCAAAGGGAACTCAGGCAGTCTTTAAAATGTTTTTAACATTATTTAAATGTTTTATGATGGTGTTGGTGATTAATAAATATATAATTAAAAAAAGGAAAAAAGAAACAGCATGAGATGAGCATAGAAAAGTTTTTAAAAGGAAGTACATTTGCCCTAAATTGGGAATTGTCCTAAAGAAGTTATCTCTGAAGGAGCAGTAGTGTAGCTTCTAGTAGTGAAAGTGGAACCCAGTAAAATCAAAGCCATTGTCTGGCCAGAATCACTCTTCACATGAGGCCCCAAATCTAAATCATTTCTCTCATCCTGGTTTGTGGCCACACAAGTAATTTGTTGAGCAGATCTCAACAGTAGTAAGATGTTCTGATGCTGTTAATGGGTGGATTAGTCAAGCCACTTTTGGACATGTGAAATGCAATGTATGTAAAAGAAAGCATGGTTGGAGTTTGCTATTAGTAGGTGAGTGACCGATTTGATGCAGATTGTACCAGTCTAATGATTGGAACAATATATAGTGTGATTGGAGGTCAATTCATATACATGTTGATTAATTATTTTTCCATCATATCTAACTTTTTGTGATGTCTTTTGAGGTTTTCTTGGCCAAGATACTAGAATGGTTTGCCATTTCTTTCTCTAGGTCTTTTTTCAGATGAAAAAACTGAGGCAAATAGAGTTAAGTGACTTCCTCAGGATTACACAGCTAGTGTCTGAGATCTGATTTGGATTTAGGTCTTCCTAATTCCAAACATGATACTCTATCCATTTTGCCATTTAGCTGTCCCACATATGAATAAATATGTGAATTAAAATAGAACTGAGCACAAGAGCTGAGTAAGGTGGAATGCAACAGTTTGGGGCCTCCAGAGGAGCTGCATAAGTAATAGTAATAGTAGTAGTAGTAGTAGTAGTAGTAGTAGTAGTAGTAGTAGTAGTAGTAGTAGTAGTAGTAGTAGCAGTAGTAGTAGTAGTAGTAGTAGTAGTAGTAGTAGTAGTAGTAGTAGTAGTAGTAGTGTATTGGTGGTGGTTGCTATGGTGGCAGTGGTCTTGGCATCAGCAACAGCTATGTGGCCCAGTAGATTCCCAACGAGGCCTCGAGATGGAAGATTCTGGGTTCAAATCTAGCCTCAGGTACTTCCTAGCTGTGTGACCCTGGACAAGTCACTTAACTACCATTGCCTAGTCTTTGTGGCTTTTCTTCCCAGGATATTTTGTATCAATTCTAAGACAGAAGTTAAGGGTTTGAAAAAAGTAGTATTAGTAATGATAATGATGATGATACTAGCATACATATACAGAGTGCTTTTTTAAAGTTTACAAAGGACTATATATGTTACCTTATTTGATCCTCATAACAACCCTGTGATATAGCTGCTATTATTTTCTTCACCTCACAGAAGAGAAAGTCAAGGTATAGAGAGGCTAAGGGTATTGTGTATAGTCATGTAGAGGATAAATAGAAGGCAGAATTTCACTTTGGGTCTTCCTTACTCGAAGTCTCATACTCTATTGACATCACCAACTATCTGAGTAAAACTCTTGAGCTTGAATCTTTGGAAACATGGAGAGAATATGGCCCAAAGAGATCTTTGCAAGTGTGTATTCCATGCCTATGTAGTTACCCAAAGTAACTGAGTCTTAGCTCTGGGACCTAATGACTACTTTCATAAAGGACATCAGTATCTGGAGACTTTAATGAAGAATCACTGATAGCTGGAGAGCGAGGTGGAAAAGTAAATAGAGTGCTTGGCCTGGAGTCAGAAAGACATCCTCCTGAGTTCAAATCTGACCTTAGACAATTAATAGCTAAGTGACCTTGGACCAGTCACTTAATCCTATTGGCCTCAGTTTCCTCATTTATAAAATGAGTTGGAGAAGGAATGGCAAACCACCCCAATATCTTTGCCAAGAAACCCCCAATGGGGCCATGAAGAGTTGGAAATATGGTCTAACTTACTCCTGAGGTTTCAAGAGAAAATGTAAGGTCAGTGATCCCAGACCTTATAGTCTTGGACATTAAATGCTTGAAATCACTAAATGAATAAGTGGTTCTATGGCACCTGGTTATGGACAGGAGGGGTGGTAGCTACTAAAAACCAGAATGGCCTGGGTGTCCATGAGTCCAAGTCACACTATTGTAGTAGGTAAGCCTGGGAATCACAAATGCATTTGTTCACTGCTTAGAGAATCATAGTAAATGCTTTTCTGAGTAATGCAATTGGACCTGATGATTGATGTAAGGTGTGGGGATTACAGACAGCCCTTGATTTACAAAAGCTCCACTTATGCATGGTATATATGGCCAGCCCTTCCCTAAACAGCTTCCTTGGCTCCAGACTCACTCTTATTTCTACTGATGTGACCAGGGGGATTCCCCTTTCCTCTCCACGTTCCAAACGCCCTCCTTACAAATGAACATTTGGAACACAGTCCATTCCTGACATTCCCTGCCTCATGCTGCCCTGTTTTCATTTGCTAGTCTTGAGACAATAGCAGAACTAGACCTGAAATAGTTTAAGAGCAAGGCAGAAATTGATTGAATCAGTTAGCTTGAGCGTGTATGCTCAAGTGTTTCTATCATTTGTATTCCTTCCAGTGGCACCTGGGAATTGGTTACCTTAAGTGCATAAATCAGCCTTCTGAGAAAATGTTATTCCGTTTCCTGAGCTTATGTTTAAGCTGAATTACAAGTGACCTTGCAGAACTGTTTTATCCCCTCCTTTGTCTGAATTCCCATGGAAGGGATTATAAGAAACATGCTGTCAGGATTTATGGCCATGTTTCTCTGTGTCCCTCCCCAGTTTAATGACCTTCCCTCTTTCAGATTATATTCTTTATTCTCTATTTTATCCAAATCTGCATAGGCAAGTAAATGCCCAAA
This sequence comes from Monodelphis domestica, assembly GCF_027887165.1. Taxonomy (NCBI): domain Eukaryota; kingdom Metazoa; phylum Chordata; class Mammalia; order Didelphimorphia; family Didelphidae; genus Monodelphis; species Monodelphis domestica. The sequence goes on along the minus strand of NC_077232.1, from coordinate 299,103,090 downwards.
GCTAGACAATCTGCAGCAATGAAGGAAAAAAGTGCCAAAAACATAAGGGCCCTTTGTGTTTTTTCCAGTCATTTCCAGGGAAGTGTTGCATTTGAAAACTGATGCATATTATGCTTTATGGTGTGCCCATCACCATCACATGCAAGCATGTGGCCAGAAAACCAGGGGAAACTAATAAGCTTCCAGATTAAGGCATGGGTCAAGCCCTTGCTCTTCCAAAGGTGCTAAAGGAGCCTGGAGCAATTGTCCTGAAAAAAAGCAGGACCCAAGAGAGGTAAAGCACAGAATGAGCGGATGCTGTCTGGTATATGCGTTGTTACTGGGGGCTGGACACAGGGTGTGGATGACAGTACAGTAACAATTCCAACTCACTCTCCAGCCAGTGTATAAAAAGGGTGCTCAAAGCTGACTTCCTTCCCTCCTTCCCTCCTTCCCTCCTTCCCTCCTTCCCTCCTTCCCTCATATTTTTAAAGCAACTAGCACCAGGCAATTGGAGTACCCCTTCCTGATTTCCTCTGGAGGAATCACAGTGGACTGAGAAGGAAGGAGTGAAACTAGGTGTAAATGGGCATGATTTCTCTAAATCCCAAGGTAGCTCTGGTGTGTGAAGCCAAGGACTCTCGACATTAAAGCAGAAGAAAAGGTTTCAGAAACAGAATGGCATTGTTCAGCATGTGCCACTGCAGAAGGCGGTATGGGGCCCTGAGAATGGAAATGATGTTCACTACCTGAAAGTCAAGGAGAGGTTCCAGAAGCACCAACATGTAGAATGGCAAAAATTAGAAAAAGAAGCAAATAGTGGCGATCTTTAGAGAAGCTGTAAGATAAAGTGCAAGGAGCACTGATGGTGGAGGAACCACTTCATAAATTTTCCACAGCCAACACTGTCTGTGACAGAGACTGTACAAGCCTCTAGGGCCTTCTGGCAAGTGTTCTTATTTTCTATGGACTGTGATATGAGTTCCAAATATTTTTTTCTTAACCTGTTTAATTCCTTTTGTTCCCCTGGGAGCCAAGAGATAGAACTTTTCTGCACTGAGGGCAAGTGGAATGAAATACACGCTTTATGAAAAACTGGTTGTGGAATGAAACAGAGATGGAGACCTCAGGAAATGTTGAGGTTGGTGATGTGAAAGATGATGGACATGTATAGGAAGCAGGGCATGGCAAGCTGAGCCAAGAGGTATTCACATAATTAGATGAACTCTGGAGAAGAGGCTATGGGTATCACCTGGAAGCTTCCTGTTTTAATGAATTAAACTTGCTAATTCCATCCTAAGTTTAGCTGAATATACTGGGAAGCCTCATGCACACCCACACCTGCAATGCAAGCTTTCCAAGCCCCTTAAATGCTAGTCCCTTTCCTCTACTTTCTTCAATTTATTCTGTCTATGTCTTATTATAGTTGTTGGATGCTGTCTCCCCATTAGAATGTGAACTCTTTAAGAGCAGGAATTGTCTTTTGCTTTTCTTTTTATTTCCAGTGCCTTGCACATAGTGCATGTTTTTATATATGCCACTTGATTGACTACTCTGTTACAAGTGTTATCAGCTCCCTCTAAATTTTTATATTCTAGAACAGTGATGGTGAAACTTTTAGAGGATGAGTGCTCAAACTGTAGCCCTCATGTCCCATGTAAGCCCTGGCCTCACTCCAGACAGGGGAGAGAGAAAACACTCCCATTGGGCTGCTGAACAGAGGGGTGGGTGAGAAATGTCCTTGGGCATGCATAGAGAGGGGGAGGGGAGCAACCCCCTCTGGCACGCATGCCATAGATTCACCAGCACTGCTCTAGGGTAATGCCTTTATCAATCTACTCTGATGACCATTAGGATTGGTAGTTCTTTTATTTAAAATTTGGCCCTAAAGCTATTTATTTTCCTCAGCAATTAAGCTTCATTTCCATGGCCAATGTGGATTTCCTAGGAATGCAAATCATGACAAATCATGAGAGTTTCCAAGGTTTGATTGAAATCATTTTTCCAACTCCTGTTGATCCTAAAAATACTAATACAGCTATAGATGCTAAATACACTTGCAGAAGGTTCTTGATGAAACAAAAACTGTCATGAGTAAGCAGATTAGAAGCCCATGATTGATCCCTAACTGGGTAAAATGACTATACTGACCAGGAAGAAATACCAATAAACTCCTTTACTCAGAAGAAGATAACATAAAAAGCTATTGTTGAAGGGGATAGAACCTAGTCATAATAAAGAGTCGGAAATCACTTCCTCTCTCTTATTCTTTTCTCTATTTTTCCTTTCTTCCCTCCTAAATTCCCCCCTTCCCTTCCTACCCTTGAATTCTCTCTCTTATCTTCACCTTCAAGCCCCCTCCACTTCCTTCAATTTCTGAGCAGAAATTCCATCCCTAATTCTCCTTTAATGCTATTGTCTTCCATCTATCAATTATCCCCTATATGTATGTGTGTGTGTGTGTATTATATAGCTGTTTTCAAGTTGTTTCCTTCAGTAGATTCTGAATTTCTTGAGAGCAGGGTTTTTTTCCCCTTCTTCTCCTCATCTTTCTCCTCCTCTTTCTTCTCCCTCTTCCCTTTTCTCTTTCTCTTCTCCTTTATTCTTTTTCCTCTTCCCTCTGCTCTTCTTTTTTTCATCACAAATTTAAGCACCATGCCTAGCACACAACAGGAAATTAATATTGTTTCTTAACTGATTGACTACAGATCTAGTTTCTCTTTCCTACTCAATTATATAATCAGAACCTAAAGGGCATCATGAAGAGGTAATACTTAGTGCTTTTCCTTTCCTAGAACACCATGTGAATGTCCAAATAACTAACTTTCTCTGATGTCTCTGTCCAGGTTCTCAGTTCATTTTAAATGCCAGAATCTTAAAGCATTCCCTGTGATGGACAGAAGACTTTTTCATTGAGGACTCATTTAACTGTTATCTCAGATATTCTTAATCATGACCAATCTTCAAAACTGATTATTTTGTAAAGGGCCTCTCAGATCTACTCCCAAATAAATATCATTTCTATCCTCCATCCTTGAGGAAAGAACCATATAAGTCATTTTTAACTATTTCTTCTCCTTATTCTTCATCCTATTACTTATCAAGCCCTATCTATTCTTCCATTATATCTCTACTTCAGTTCCTCTCTTATATGTCCTAATGCAAGTCCTTATCACCCCATCCTAGCCTACTCTAAAAACCTGCTAATTGTTCTGCTTGCCTCCAGTGTCTCTTTTCACTAAGCAATTATATACCTACCTGCAAAATAATTCTCCTAATGTGCAGATATGACTTCACATCTATGCTTTTTCACATTTTCTATATCCTTTTGCCTATGACTCTTACCCTACTATGAATCATACTAATTTATGGCACTGTTCTATCAACTGTCTTCCTCAGAAGGCTATAAGCTCCTTTGGGATAATACCTATGTCAGTAATCATTCTTATCCCATCCTAAAAAAAAAAGGCAGCAAATAGATCTTAGTGAAATGGTGATTTTTCTTTCTTTTTAGAATTCTTTTGGTAATTTAAGTTGGGAATACTTCTGGATTTTTGCTTTGCAGTGATTAACAGTGATGAACAGTGAAGGCAAACCTTTTAGAGACTGAGTAAACAAATTGCAACCCTCATGCTGCCACACCCTGCACATTACCCAGTCAGGGGAGGGAGGAAATGCTCCCATTGTGCTTTTAGGCAGAAGGGCAAGTGATGTGAAAAATATCTTCAGGCACTCATGGATATGGGGGAGGGGGCAGCACCCTCCAGCATGTTTTGGCATGCTTGACATAGGTTTGCCAACATGGCCCTCAAAGTTTTTCAAGACTTTTTTCTAAAACAAAAATGGAAATAATGTAAAAATTATAAATGTTTATTTCTTTAAGTATTGCCTGCATTTCACCTCACACCCTACACCAAGATAAATTCAAAATGGGTGAGTGACTTAAACATAAAGAAGGAAACCATAAGTAAATTGGGTAAACACAGAATAGTATACATGTCAGACCTTTGGGAGGGGAAAGGCTTTAAAACCAAGCAAGATATAGAAAGAATCACAAAATGTAAAATAAATAATTTTGACTACATCAAACTAAAAAGCTTTTGTACAAACAAAACCAATGTAACTAAAATCAGAAGGGAAACAACAAATTGGGAAAAAATCTTCATAGAAACCTCTGACAAAGGTTTAATTACTCATATTTATAATGAGCTAAATCAATTGTACAAAAAATCAAGCCATTCTCCAATTGATAAATGGGCAAGGGAAATGGATAGGCAGTTCTCAGATAAAGAAATCAAAACTATTAACAAGCACATGAAGAAGTGTTCTACATCTCTTATAATCAGAGAGATGCAAATCAAAACAACTCTGAGGTATCACCTCACACCTAGCAGATTGGCTAACATAACAGCAAAGGAAAGTAATGAATGCTGGAGGGGATGTGGCAAAGTAGGGACATTAATTCATTGCTGGTGGAGTTGTGAACTGATCCAACCATTCTGGAGGGCAATTTGGAACTATGCCCAAAGGGCGACAAAAGAATATCTACCCTTTGACCCAGCCATAGCACTGCTGGGTCTGTACCCCAAAGAGATAATGGACACAAAGACTTGTACAAAAATATTCATAGCTGCGCTCTTTGTGGTGGCCCAAAACTGGAAAACGAGGGGATGCCCATCAATTGGGGAATGGCTGAGCAAATTGTGGTATATGTTGGTGATGGAATACTATTGTGCTAAAAGGAATAATAAAGTGGAGAAGTTCCATGGAGACTGGAACAACCTCCAGGAAGTGATGCAGATCGAGAGGAGCAGAACCAGGAGAACATTGTACACAGAGACTAATACACTGTGGTATAATCGAACGTAATGGACTTCTCCATTAGTGGCGGTGTAATGTCCCTGAACAACTTTCAGGGACCCAGGAGAAAAAAAACACCATTCATAAGCAAAGGATAAACTATGGGAGTGGAAACACCGAGAAAAAGCAACTGCCTGAATACAGAGGTTGAGGGGACATGACAGAGGATAGACTTTAAATGAACACTCTAATGCAAATACTATCAACAAAGCAATGGGTTCAAATCAAGATAACATCTAATGCCCAGTGGACTTACGCGTCGGCTATGGGGGGTGGGGGGGAGGAAAAGAAAATGATCTATGTCTTTAACGAATAATGCTTGGAAATGATCAAATAAAATATATTTAAAAAAAAAAAAAAGTATTGCCTGCATTTCCTGCACCCTATATAAGGAAAAATGAATGGATGATTTACAAATAAAGGATACTACCATTATCAAATTAGAGGAGCACAGAAGAGTCTATGGATAAAGGAAGAATTTATGACCAAATAGGAAAGAGAAAACATAATAGGATGTAAAATGACTGACTTTGATTATATTAAACTGAATATTTTTACACAAAAATAACACAATCAACATTAGAAGAAAAAGATAAAGCTGGGATGGGGGGAAAATTAAGGCAATCATCTGTGATAAACATTTCATTTCTCAAATATATAAAGAACTGTCAAATTTATGAGAATACAAATCATTCCCCAATTGATAAATATTCAAATGATATGAAGAGGCAATTCTTAGATGAAGAAATCAAGGTGATCAATAATCACGTTAAAAATGCAAAAAATCAATCTTGATCAAAGAAATGCAAATTTAAAAAAACTATGAGGTACTATTACACACCTATCAAATTGGCTAATATGACATAAAAGGAAAATAATAAATGCTGGAAGGAATGTGGAAAATTGGGACACTAATGGACTACTGGTGGCATTGTGAACTAATCTAACCATTCTGAAGAACAATTTAGAAAGATTTTAAAACTGTGCCTTCAATTTAGCAATACCACACTAGATTTATATCCCCACAGGATTTTAAAATAGAGAAAGAGATCTGTTTGTACAGTATATATATTTTAAATAACTTCTTTGTTTTATTTTAATTTTTTCCATGATTACATGATTTTTGTTGTCTCCCTCCCCTCTTTCCACCCCCTCCTAGAGTTAACAAGCAATTCCACTGGGTTATACATATATTATCACTCAGAACCTATTTCCATACTATTCATTTTTATAATAGAGTAATATTTAAAAAACCAAACCTCCAAATCATATAGCCATATAAACAAGTGATAAAGCATATGTTTTCTTCAGGATTTCTACTCCTACATTTCTCTTTCTAAATGTGGATAGTATTCTTTCTCATAAGTCCCTCAGAATTGTCCTGGATCATTGTATTGTTTTTAGTAGCAAAGTCAATTGCATTTGATTGTTCCCACAATGTTTCAGTTACTGGGTACAATGTTCTCCTGGTTCTGCTTATTTCTCTCCACATCAGTTCATGTAGGTCTTTCCAGTTCTCATAGAAATCAAGAAGTTCATCATTTCTTATAGCATAATAGCATTTCACCATATACCATAATTTACTCAGCCATTCATCAATCTAGGGACATCCCCTCATTTTCCAATTTTTTGCCATCAAAAAAAGTACAGCTATAAATATTTTTGTATAAACAGATCCTTTCTCTTTTTTGTACAAAATTATTTTTAGCAGCTCTTTTGTGGTGACAAAGAATTGGAAGCTCTGGGGATGTCTGTCAATGGGGAAATGGCTGAACAACTTATAGTATATGTTTATAATGGAATATTATTGTGCTTTGAGAAGAATAATTTAAGAAAGTTAAAGACCTATATGAACTGATGCAAAATGAAGTGAAAAGAGCCAGAAGAACATTGTACACATCAGCAGTAATATTATTTGATGAACATTTATGGAATCACTAACCTATTCATAGCAATACAGTGATCCAAGAAAATCCTCAAGGACTCATGATGAAAAATGCCTTCCACCTCCAGAGAAGAAACACACATGTAAAAACCATATCAGATCACTTGCTATCTCAGAAAGTGGGGGAAGGAATGAAGGGAGAGGGTTAAAATTTAGCTAAAAATAGCTTTTTGTGTAATTGAAGAAAAAATAAAATATTAATTTTTTAAAAGAATTGCCTGTATTTGTATGGAATTTATTTCTTTGAAATAAATCCATTATCAGAACTTACATGTAGTAGATGCTTCATAAAGATGTTATAGTTGTTTAGGCAGTCTTCAACAGCCTTACTCAGAAGTAGCATCTCCTTCTCTCTCTTATCCTACCCTGTTCACAGTGGTATTATTGCCTTTATAGAATCTTTAGAGAAGTAAAGGTGGTGAAGCTATGGCATACTTGCTATGCTAAATACCTGAGATATAATGCAAATTTTCCTGACCACAGGGTAGTTTGTTTCCTTATTATGCTAAATGTCTTTAGCAGAAACAGGGTCCAAATTACCTATGTCTTTTCATGGCAAGGAAATAATTGAGGATTTATTTTCTAAACCAGGTGAATACTATTTACTACACAACCATCACCATCCAAGTATGGCCAGGTAGCCAACACCATGTCCAGAGTATATTCCTACTAATGAACTTGAAAGTGAACCAAGTTTGTAACAGCTTCCCCCATGGAGTTATTAATGCTATTTATATTGGGAAAAATTAGTGATTGCCTTTCTGCTCCACACAGTTAGCCCTACTAATTAGTATTGAAACAAACTGACATGTTGATGCTCTCCAATGTGCAGCTTTAACAACACAGAGTGAGTGACTTTTTCAGCAGTGCTTGCTGTCTAAAAGAACATAATTAATTAGCAGAACTAATTAGGTTTATCTAAACAACAATTGGCACATGAAATCCAGCATGTATCCATTTTGAAACTCCTGAGTTTGCAGGGCAGATGCACAATAACCTTTGGAAAATGGAAGAGACTTTGTGTATTAAAACTGTTGAGTTTCATTTTCATATAGAAATGAGCTGAATAAGAATGATTCTGACTCAGAATAATTGCATTGTTGCTATTGATCTTATAGAAGGAACCTTTCTCTTATTGATTCCCTTTCTTGCCCCCTCCCCCAATTTCCCTTAGAAGGCAATGGAGAAAATGCCTGATTTTCAGGATATGAAATAATCTGAATGAATAAATGCAATGGACATACTTATTAATGCCCTCAGGAAAGTAGCCATTTTTAATTCAAGAAGTGGTTTTTCCCAATATTTTCCTAAATTTAATCAGATTACATGAAGAGTAAATACTTGTTTTTTCTTATATTCATAATTATGTTTTCCTATGGATGAGATTTCCCTGGATTAGGGTCATCGTTAATAAAGCAACTGATGCACATATTTTTATATTATGATTTTTGTCTTTCCCATCTAGCTTTTCCAGATTATACCCCCCTTGTGACAGAGCAAAACAATTAAGCAAAAATATCTCACCCAGAGAGTAAAAATGTAATTAGGTTTTGTAATACAGTATACATTGATAATATGATTTGCATAGTTTCAATGAATACAATATTCTCCAATGATAGCAACCCAGCATCATTGCTTTTCCAGCAGGGAGGAGGGATGCCTAATTATATCCTTTTCTTAGCCATTTTATTGCCAGGTCACCCTGCTAGTGTTATGGTGTCATGCTGTTCTAATTAGTGAGATTCTACTCTCTTTAGCCTTCCTTGGCCATCTTCTTGTCATGCTACTCTTCTTTGCACTTTGGACCACTAATGCTCTGAGGTGGTGTTATCTTGATTACAGAAAGCCTACTCTAAATAGCTTTTTGGATCAAAAGACATGAACTGTTAAGTCATGTTTCATGAATAATTTTATTTGAAATCCAGCATAGTTGCTCCATGGTTCCAACAGGGTTTCAGTGTGCCTGTCTTCCCACAGTCCCTTCATAAATGATTTTTCACATTTTGTTACTTTGGGGAACTTTAATATTGTAAGGTGAAAGGTCAGAGGTTGAATTAAATTGCATTTATTTTCATATTAGTGGTTTTGAGAATTCTGTGATCATTTATACTTTGCAAGTCTTGCAATTGATTGTAAATTCAATTGATATCCTTTGACTACTTATTGTTTAAGGAATAACTCTTGGGGTTATATATTTAGTTCATTTGTTTATTTTACTTTGTTTATTCAACTTTTATTAGTGATTTTTATGTAAATATTTTTATTACTCTCTGTCAATTAGGTCTTCATTGATTTTATTTGGGCAAAGGCTTTTCCTTTTATGTAGATTAAATTGCCTAGTTTATCCTTTCTGATATTATTTATCCCTTGTTTGGTTAGTAGTTTTTCTTCTAACCATCATCATTCTCTCTCTCTCTCATTCTCTCTCTCTCTCTCTCTCTCTCTCTCTCTCTCTCTCTCTCTCTCTCTCTCTCTCTCTCTCCCCCTCTCTAATTTCTGTAAAACTTTTCTACAAATTTTTTTAGAACTTCCTGTCAAAGAATGGTTTAATCTCCCAATAACATATTCTTATGATTGATTAATGATTTTTTTGCTTTTCTTCATATTCCTAGTACCTTGCACCTTGTGGGGCACAAAGAGAGCACTTAATCAGTGCCAGATGACAGGAAAAATGTACCATGGTTTTCAAGTCCTTCTATTCTTTCTTTACCTAGTCAATTTCATTCTTTTTCTGTGTGCTTTTTCTTTGTCACTGCTTACTATGACATTTCCTTGTCTGTCTTCATGACCTCTGCATTCCTTCCTCATCCCCACTCTTGACAATGGACTATAATCTCTTCAGAGAAAGAAACTTTTGATATTGTCTTCATATACTCAGCAGCATGGACTTCATAAATGTTTATTGACTTTGACTGAATGATAGAAGAATATAAGAGCCAAGCCAACTTAGTTCTCCAATAAGGGAAATCACAGGATTGGGGGGGGGGGGGGAAGCAAGGAATACCGAAGAGTCAGAGGGAAATTAGGAAGATGCTACTCCTGCTACCTCATATTCACAAATAGACCACTCTCAGCCTCTCTTCCTTACCCCACTGAACAAACACAAAAACTCAGTGTTTAGACAGAGTGTCATGGATTCAATGCAGATTTGGGCTTAGGAAAGTAATAATAACAGTTCATATTTCTACATAGTTAAAAAAAATTTCCTTGCTCTATCCTGATTAAAGGGATAAAATATTATTCTCTGCTTCTTGGGTGGGGAAACTGAGGTTCAGAAAGGGTAAGTGACTTGCCCATGACCACATAGCTAGCATATGTCCAAGTTGGAATTTGAATTTGAATTTGAATTCAGTTTTTTTCTGACTATGATTCCAGTTTGGCTTTCCCTACTTTGTCACAGGATATCTCTATAGAATCCTAGAATCCCATAGGATCTCAAGATTGAATGGAAATGAAGGGACCAATTAATCCAACCTATACCTACATAAGGATGCCATCTACAATATTCTCAAACTGTGGTGATCCACCCTTTGCATGCAGAGATCAGGAGAGTGATCATCGATCACTTCCAAAGGAAGAAATAGCTCTAATTATGGTGAAATTTACCAAATTTTAATTTACTTCTTTTCAACTCCTATAAATAACTTATAGTTCTGCCATTGTTTTCCAAGTAGAACAAGTCAAAGCCAGTTGCCACATGTTAGCCTATTAAATATGCATCTCTTTAAATGAATCTTAGTTCCATTACCTGACAGTGAAAGGACCCTTGGATCATAGTGTAGCTACCTAATTTTCAAGAGTAGAATTAAAGCCAAGATTGGAAAAGGGCTTGATTCAGTGTAGTATTGTTAGTTAGTGGCACTTTTAGAACTAAATCCCAAGACTATGCTACTATGCAATCTCCCTCATAATTTTAAGAGAACAGTTAAAAATTTTATTTTAGAAATACCCAAGTGGCATCAGTATAATACCAATGGTTGGTCTTGTACAGGTTGATGTACTTTTGGTCTCAGGATTATTATATGGGGCAGCAACATCACTTAATTCAGATCACTTAATTCAGATCACTTAGTCCTTGCCACTCTTCTACCTTAGAACTTATATTAAGACAGAAGGTAAGGGTTTAAAAAAAAAGATTATTATACAAAAGGTCACTATACAAAAGGTCACTTTGCTCCAAAAACAAAACAAAACAAAACAACAACAACAAAAAAACCCAAAGGGCTGTATCTTGCTTCATAAACATTACCCTCCTACTCCTGATTCTGGCCTAGCTCACCCAGGTCTCACCTTCCAACATCAAAATACAATTATAAACTATTGTTTCATTCTCTTTTTTCATTTTCATTTTCATTCAGGAGCTATTTTCAGCTGATAATAAAAAGAATTTATCCCATTTGCCTCAATAAAATCATTGCACATATTCCAAAACCTTGTATTGCAGTGTTATGAGAAGCTCAGAACTCCCATAACCATCAAAATCTAGTACAAAGAGGAGGAGAGCATTACTCTCTGGAAATGTACCCCATGTGCTCCAAACGTGCTTTGGCCTGTTGCCCACTCTGGGCAGTCATTCTACCAATGTGTTGCACTTAATCATTTGAATACTTTGATTCCTGGACAGCTCTTTTATCTTATAAGGGTAGGTTAATTCCATAAATGTTACAGATATCAAATCATCCACTTCTCATCCCATATGAGGAATGCCCAGTGTGCATCTAGAGAGTCCAGAACATGGAGTTGGGAAAATCTGAAATCAAATCCAGCCTTACATACATACTGGTTGTGTGATCCTGACCAACTACCCACTGTCTAACTCAGTTTCTTCATTTGTTAAATGGGAATATTAAAAGCATTTACCTCCACATTTTGTGACAGCATAATGAGATATTTTTAGTATAAAGGATTCATAAGAATCCAATTATAAGTGCTATTATTATCTGCTGCTAGGTATACTACTATACTTTCTTTATCAGCTCTATCTCCACAGAGGATCTTCCAAATCTTTTCATCCCACCTAAAACCTCTGATGGCTCCTTCTCCCCAAATCTATCAGCTGAGAAACTTGCCTCATATTTTACCGAAGAAATTGAAGCTATTCATCATGAACTCCTTCTTCTCTCTTCTTCCTCATCCATTTATCACTCATCTCCTCCTTCACCCCTGAATTACCTTGCCCCTTACCGAGAACCCTTTTGCTCATTTAAATGGTTCCATTTCATCCTGTCTCCTCCAACAGATTACTTCCTCTGTCATCTCCATTCTTTCATTTTTCCCCATCTTCCCTGCCTATTGTCTCCTTCATTACTGCCTACAAATATGCCTCTGTCTTCCCCAAACTTAAAGAAAAATCCTTCACTTCCTTCTTCCATTCCTGCCAATTGGTCCTATATCTTTTCTATCCTTTCTAGCTAAACTCCTCAAAAAGATCATCTAAAATAAATATTTCTTTTTTCTCTCTTCTTAACCCCTTATAATTTGGTTTCTGACTTTATCATTCCATGCTCTCTGCAAAGTGACCAATGATCTCTTAATTGCTAAAGTCAATGACCTTTTCTCAATCCTCATTCTCCTTGATTTCTTTGCAGTCTTTGACATTAATGATCACTCTTTCTTCCTTGACACTCTCTTCACTTTAGGGTTTTAGGACAATGCTCTTTCCTGGTTCTCCTAACCGATGACTACTCGGGCTCTTTCGCTGGGTCCTCATACCGATCATGACCTATAACTGTAGGTATCCATCAACTTTCTCTCTTGGGCCCTCCCCTTCTCCCTCTATACTACTTCACTTGCCCATCTTATCAGTTCCCATCCATTTAATGACCATATCTATGTTGATGATTTTTGAATTCACCAATTTATCTCAACCTGAATATCCAATAGATCTCTTAAATTCAATGCATCAAAATCTGAAGTCATTGTCTTTCCCCTGAAACTCTCCCTACCTTCACATCTTCCATATTATTGTTAAGGGCCACACCAGACTCCCTATCCATCAGGGTCACAAACTAGAAATGATCCTGCATTCCTAAGTATCTCTCACCTGACCACATCAAAGCCATTGCCAGTGCTTTTCAATTTATCCTTTGCAACATCTCTAGAATACATACCTTTCTATCTCAACACTGGATCTTCTCTAGTGAAGCCCCTTATCACTTCACTCCTGCACTTTTGGAAATAGCCTGCTAAAGGTGGTCTGCCTGCCACGAATCTCTCCAATTCACTCTCCATTTATCCACCAAAGTGATTTTCCTAAAGCACAGTACAATTGTGACCCCAGTAAGTAAACTACAGTGGCTCCCTATGACCTCTGGGATCAAATACTATTTGCCATTCAAAGCCCTTCATGACCTTACCTCCTTTTATATGACCAGTCTTCTTTTGCATTATTCCCCAACATGTAGTTTGATCCAGTGACACTGGCCTCTTGGTTGTTTAGAAACAAGGCAATCCATCTCTGGGTGTTTTCTCAACAAACTACCCTCTGTAATGCTCTCTCTCCTCCATTCCACCTACTGATCTCTCTGTCCTATTGATTTCTCATGACATTGGCTCTGCCCTTCATGTGTTCCAACTTTGATTTGAGGATGCTATTGCTAAATCTTTAGTAGGAGCATTTATACCTTGGAAATCATTAAATCTATACATTAGATTTAATAGTTTTCATTTATTTTCTAGATATAAGAAATAGTTAATAATGTAGATTAAACTTAAAAGTGCCTCATTGATACATTTTTCCCCTAAAGAGTTGCTAAGCATTTACTCTTATACACAATATGTACACTATAGCATACATACAGTGTTTAAATATTTTAATCCTTTTTATCTTTTTTTTGCAACATTCACACCACTTGAAATATCCCCTTCCAAAGAACAATTTCTTTAAACAAAAAATGGAAGCAGCAAATTGAGAAAAAATATTGAAAGCAAATTATCTGACAAAGTTCTTATATCTAGGACATAAATAGAATTGATACAAGTGAGAACAAAAGTCATTCCCTAATAGATCTGTTACCTTTGTTCTAATTCTAACCACATTGCTTTTGCTTGTGATAATGCTTTTAAATCTTATTTAGTGAATGTTTTTCATTTTATCATTCATGATTGTTTCTAGACTCTTTTTGGTCAAAAAGTCTCCTCTATTGTGGAAGGCTTTATTTTTCTTAATCCTCTAATTTGTTTAGACTGATCTTTTATATTTAGGTCTTTCATTCACTTGGTGTTTTTGTGATATATATATTGCATAATGCTGGTTTAAATGTGCTTTCTGCCAGATTGGTGATCAAATTTCCTAGAAAATAATAGCAGGATTTTCTCCTAATGCTGCTGTAAGAATGTAAGTGTTGTAATATCACAATCTCTAAGAACAAAGTTCCAGAAAAAATAGATCTGTAAGAGGAAAGAAGATGGACTGGTCGTGTAATAAGACAGGAGTAACAGAAAATCCTGGTGTTCTATACTGTTAACAAACTTAAGGATAGAATCCATCATGTTTGGGAGATGAATTGGGAACTATTCATGAAATGATATGGGCAATAGAAAATGAAGGTGTATATGATTTATAACACTTCAGGGAGTACTCAACTTTGAGTTTATGGAACCATCAAAATAATTGAAGTGTCATGAATTCAAATTTAGCATATTTGGGGAAGGGGAGGTTGATGAAATACTCATTTTAAAATTATACTCTCACAGGGCAGCTGGCTCAGTGGACTGCGAGTCAGGTCCAGAGGCAGGAGGTCCTGGGTTTAAATCTGGCCTCTGGCACTGTGAGAGAAATATTGAAGGAACTACAAGAACTGGATTTGCAGTGTTATCTTATGCAAAAAGGAAATAGAACTCTGACTGCCAATGGTGGATGGGAATGGAATCTCCAGCTAAGAAAAGGAGCTAAGCTGTTAGAGATTCAGTTTTTCCCTTTTGAACTGAGGAGGGAAGGAACAATTTTCACTGAGCTTATCTAGCTACAAATACCTAATTGAACAGAAGAGATCTAGACTAATTATCTGTCTTCATAGTGGTTGGATAGAGATTTTCCCCTTTGGGGAACACAATAGCCTATCCATCAGAAGATTTCCTTCAAAGCTATATCTTGGTGCCAAGAAATACATCATCTTACATGGTACTGATTCCAAAACCAGGCAGGTCAAAAACAGAGAAAGAAAACTATAGGCCAATCTCCCTAATGAATATAGATGCAAAAATCTTAAATAGGATACTAGCAAAAAGACTCCAGCAAGTGATCAGAAGGATCATTCACCATGATCAAGTAGGATTCATACCAGGGATGCAGGGCTGGTTCAACATTAGGAAAACCATCCACATAATTGACCACATCAACAAGCAAACTAGCAAGAACCACATGATTATCTCAATAGATGCAGAAAAAGCCTTTGATAAAATACAACACCCATTCCTATTAAAAACACTAGAAAGCATAGGAATAGAAGGGTCATTCCTAAAAATAATAAACAGTATATATCTAAAACCAACAGCTAATATCATCTGCAATGGGGATAAACTAGATGCATTCCCAATAAGATCAGGAGTGAAACAAGGATGCCCATTATCACCTCTACTATTTGACATTGTACTAGAAACACTAGCAGTAGCAATTAGAGAAGATAAAGGAATTGAAGGCATCAAAATAGGCAAGGAGGAGACCAAGTTATCACTCTTTGCGGATGACATGATGGTCTACTTAAAGAATCCTAGAGATTCAACCAAAAAGCTAATTGAAATAATCAACAACTTTAGCAAAGTTGCAGGATACAAAATAAACCCACATAAATCATCAGCTTTTCTATATATCTCCAACACAGCTCAGCAGCAAGAACTAGAAAGAGAAATCCCATTCAAAATCACCTTAGACAAAATAAAATACCTAGGAATCTATCTCCCAAGACAAACACAGGAACTATATGAACACAACTACAAAACACTCGCCACACAACTAAAACTAGACTTGAGCAATTGGAAAAACATTAACTGCTCATGGATAGGACGAGCCAATATAATAAAAATGACCATCCTACCCAAACTGATTTATCTATTTAGTGCCATACCCATTGAACTACCAAAATACTTCTTCACTGATTTAGAAAAAACCATAACAAAGTTCATTTGGAAGAACAAAAGATCAAGGATATCCAGGGAAATAATGAAAAAAAACACATATGATGGGGGCCTTGCAGTCCCTGACCTAAAACTATATTACAAAGCAGCAGTCATCAAAACAATTTGGTACTGGCTAAGAAACAGAAAGGAAGATCAGTGGAATAGACTGGGGGAAAGCGACCTCAGCAAGACAATATACGATAAACCCAAAGATCCCAGCTTTTGGGACAAAAATCCACTATTCGATAAAAACTGCTGGGAAAATTGGAAGACAGTGTGGGAGAGACTAGGAATAGATCAACACCTCACACCCTACACCAAGATAAATTCAAAATGGGTGAGTGACTTAAACATAAAGAAGGAAACCATAAGTAAATTGGGTAAACATAGAATAGTATACATGTCAGACCTTTGGGAGGGGAAAGGCTTTAAAACCAAGCAAGATATAGAAAGAATCACAAAATGTAAAATAAATAATTTTGACTACATCAAACTAAAAAGCTTTTGTACAAACAAAACCAATATAACTAAAATCAGAAGGGAAACAACAAATTGGGAAAAAATCTTCATAGAAACCTCTGACAAAGGTTTAATTACTCATATTTATAATGAGCTAAATCAATTGTACAAAAAATCAAGCCATTCTCCAATTGATAAATGGGCAAGGGAAATGGATAGGCAGTTCTCAGATAAAGAAATCAAAACTATTAACAAGCACATGAAGAAGTGTTCTACATCTCTTATAATCAGAGAGATGCAAATCAAAACAACTCTGAGGTATCACCTCACACCTAGCAGATTGGCTAACATAACAGCAAAGGAAAGTAATGAATGCTGGAGGGGATGTGGCAAAATAGGGACATTAATTCATTGCTGGTGGAGCTGTGAAATGATCCAACCATTCTGGAGGGCAATTTGGAACTATGCCCAAAGAGCAACAAAAGAATATCTACCCTTTGATCCAGCCTTAGCACTGCTGGGTCTGTACCCCAAAGAGATAATGGACACAAAGACTTGTACAAAAATATTCATAGCTGCGCTCTTTGTGGTGGCCCAAAACTGGAAAACGAGGGGATGCCCATCAATTGGGGAATGGCTGAACAAACTGTGGTATATGTTGGTGATGGAATACTATTGTGCTAAAAGGAATAATAAAGTGGAGAAGTTCCATGGAGACTGGAACAACCTCCAGGAAGTGATGCAGAGCGAGAGGAGCAGAACCAGGAGAACATTGTACACAGAGACTAATACACTGTGGTATAATCGAACGTAATGGACTTCTCCATTAGTGGCGGTGTAATGTCCCTGAACAACTTGCAGGGATCCAGGAGAAAAAAACACCATTCATAAGGAAAGGATAAACTATGGGAGTGGAAATGCCGAGAAAAAGCAACTGCCTGAATACAGAGGTTGAGGGGACATGACAGAGGATAGACTCTAAATGAACACTCTAATGCAAATACTATCAACAAAGCAATGGGTTCAAATCAAGAAAACATCTAATGCCCAGTGGACTTACGCGTTGGCTATGGGGGGTGGGGGGGGGAGGAAAAGAAAATTATCTATGTCTTTAACGAATAATGCTTGGAAATTATCAAATAAAATATATTAAAAAAAATACAAACTTTCAAAAAAAAAAAAAGAAATACATCATCTTGAGCATACAAAGAAACTAAGATCATCTGGGACTTAGTCCCTAGACTTGATCTTCAAACCCCTGAAGAAACTATAGGAGGAAAATAGTTCAGGGACTTCCTCTTCCCTCTTTCCTAACCTATTATACCCTCCTCTAATAAATAGATATTTTAACTAATTAAGAAATGAGATATCTTCAATGAACTAAAGGTATCATAGATACAATCATCTAAAGAAGAAAATAGGAACAGAGATTGAAGGAGACTTTCTCTTACCCTTCAGCTCTGGTCAGATCCAACTTCATTTTCTCTAGACAGTTCTGCCTAGGAGGGAAGTGGTGTTCCTCTTTATCTGTTCCTTCCCTCTCAGCTACCTGTCAAACTTTAGTTCCTGATCCCCTGTTAGTACAACACTTCCTAGCTGTGTGACCCTGGGCAAGTCACTTGATTTCCATTGCCTAGCCTATACCATTCTTCCTCCTTAGTATTGATTCTAAGACAGAAGATAAGGATTTAAAAATAAATAAATAAATGTATACTCCCTCAATTTCCCAAATGCTTTCTCAAGCATATCTCCTTTGAAAAGATACAGCTTTGGGACTTCTGGTCAAGATGGCAGCTTAGAAGCTGCAAAAGTTCAGACCTCAGAAACGCTTCCTTACTGATCGCAAACTGAGAGCTCCTAGGACACCGAAATTCAAGCTAAACAACAGGACAGACCCGGGGAATCCTCCTCCCAGACCTGGATCAAAAGGTATGGCCCCCCAAAAGCCAAAACCCTAGATCACTCGGATCTAAGAGGCAGGCAGAAGGAAGGTCTCAGGACCCATCCCCTCCAACCCAGAGTGCTGAGCCCATGGCAGCAGTGGGAATTTCAGGGTCAGCAAAAGGGCCCCAGGGCTGGCTATTTTGAAGGACTCACCTTGAAAGCAACTTGAGCCAGTCTCTGGGACACCCAACACAGACGGCAGGGAAACATAGAGAGAAGGGGGAAGCCTGTAGCCCCCTGGCTGGGTCCTTCCAACTGAGTCTCAAGGGAGGTCTCAGCTATAGGGCACCAGCTGAACCCAATCCTATCAGGAGCCCTCAGAGCTACTGAAAGGAGAGAAACCTTAGGGCCGGCAAAGGGGTTGTTCTGATGAGCTTACCTTGAAAGCAACCTGGGCCAGTCTCTGGGCTTCAACACAGATTGTGGAGGAGGAGGTTTTTTGCTTTAGGGCTCATTCAGTACAAACAAGCTGAACCTAATCCCATCAGTAGCCCTCAGAGCCCAGGGAGGCCACGACCATTCCCCCCCTTAGAAAGCAGAGTCTTCTGAAAGAACCAGCTGAACCTAATAATATCAAAAGTCTCCAGAATGCAGGGAAGCCCAGCTCCCCACCCATCCTCATTGACTGCTGGACTTTAAGGCAATCAAAAGCCTCCACAGGATAGGGAAGCTCAAAACCCCAACAACCCTCCCCCAGAGACTACACCAAGAGATCTTCTGCTAAAGCTCCAAGACAGGAGACTGATAGAAGTCCCCCAAAAAACAAAGAAAATGAGAGGAACAAGAGCACAGACAAATACATGGAGTAAAGAAGGGATGATTTTGCGCAAACAACAGAAAAAGAAGAAAGAAACTACAATAGACAGCTACTACTCAGCAAATGGAACAGAGGGGGAGAGATCAGCAAACGATAAACCAGCAATCCCAGCGAATTGGATACAGGCTGGGGATGAACTCAAAACACAACTAAGAGAGTTGAAGACAATTGGGAAAAGAACTTAAAAATTAAGATAAGTCATCTGGAAACAGAGGCACTTGAACTAAAACAAGAAAATAGTGTCTTGAAAGCCAAAATCAACCAGCTGGAAAATGAGGCAAAGGAGATGAAAGATGAGGCAAAGGAGATGAAAGAAGATCTTCAAAGAAAATCAGACCAGAAGGAAAAAGATAACCAAAAAGCCAGAGATGAAATCCAATCTTTAAGAACCAGAGTAAAACAACTAGAATCAAGTGACCTCACAAGGCAGCAGGACACTATAAAACAAAACAAAAAGAATGAAAAAATTGAGGAAAATGTGAAGCATCTCATTCACAAAATAGATGATTTAGAAAATCATTCAAGAAGAGACAATTTAAGAATAATTGGACTACCAGAAGACCACAACAAAAGAAAAAGCCTGGACATAATACTAGAGGAAATTATCCAGGAAAACTGTCCCGAGATCCTAGAACAAGAGGGGAAAGTGGAGACTGAAAGAATCCACAGATCACCCCCTATATTTAATCCCCAACTGACAACACCAAGAAATGTTATAGCCAAATTCAAAAACAATCAGATGAATGAAAAGATATTACAAGCTGCCAAGAAGAAGCCATTCAGATACCATGGAAACATGGTGAGGTTAACACAGGATCTGGCTGCATCCAAACTGAAGGACAGAAAGGAATGGAATACGATATTCTGGAAAGCAAGGGAACTAGGTCTACAACCAAGTATAAAATACCCATCAAAACTGACTATATTCTTACAGGGAAAAGTATGGTCATTTAACACAACAGAAGAGTTCCAAGCATTCATAAATAAAAGACTTGACCTGAACAGAAAATTTGATGTCCAACCACAGAACTCAAGAGAATCATCAAAAGGTAATTAAAAAAGAGGGGGGGGGGAAACAAACAAAACAACAACAAAAATTTTATAAGAGACTCAATAAGTTAAAATGATATGTATCCCTATAAGAAAAGAAGTCATTGGTAACTCTTAAAAACTGTTGCTATCACCTGAGCAGCTAGAAGAATTACACTCAGAGGGAACAGTGACAAACTGTATAGGATGAAAGAACAAGACATAAATAGGTATATAGATATATGCACACATAAATACATATACATGTGTATGTATATGCATATATATACATGACTAGAGCTAAAAAAGAAAAGAGGTTATGACTAAAAGAAATGGGAAAAGAAACAAATGAGGGTAAATTTATATGTCACAAAGAATCACATGGCGGGAGGGGGGAGAACATCGATACACTGGAAGGGTAAAGAGGTTGGAGACAGGAAATACTCAACTCTTATGTACTTTGAAACTGACCCAAAGAGGGAAGAAGAACCCAATCCATTGGGGAAGAGAATAGGTTTGTGCCCTATAAGGGAGTAGAAGGGTAAAAAATGGACTGGTGGGGAGGGAAGCAGTACAAGGGAGGGAGAGGGTGGGGGGGATTTTTAAAAAGACTACAGGGGAAAATAAGGGAGGGAATAAAAAGGCAGGGGGGTAGAAAGGGAAGTAAATAAGGGAGGGAATGGGGGGGACGGGGGAGCTGACTATAAACAAACATTGGTATAGAAGGAAATAGTGAAAGAAGAAAAGGCAGGACCAGGAGTAGAAATCAAAATGCTGGGAAATACACAGCAAGTAATCACAACTCTGAATGAGAATGGAATGAACTCACCCATAAAACGCAAGCAAATAGCAGAGTGGATTAGAATCCAAAAACCTACCATATGCTGTCTGCAAGAAACACACATGAGGAAGGTAGATACGCATAGGGTGAAAGTAAGAGGATGGAGCCAAACCTATTGGGCATCAAATGATAAAAAGAAGGCAGGAGTAGCAATCATGATACCGGACAAAGCCAAAGTAAAAATAAATCTAGTTAAAAGAGATAGGGGAGGGAATTACTTCTTGATAAAAGGCAGTATAGACAGTGAGGAAATATCTGTACTCAATATGTATGCACCAAATTGCAGAGCATCCAAATTTTTAAAGGAGAAACTAGAGGAGCTCAAGAATGAAATAAATAGAAAAACTATACTAGTGGGAGATTGGAACCTTCCCCTATCCGAACTAGATAAATCAAATCAAAAAATAAATAATAAAGAGGTGAGAGAAGCAAATGAAATCTTAGAAAAATTAGAGTTAGTAGACATATGGAGAAAAATAAATAGGGACAAAAAGGAATACACCTTCTTTTCAGCAGTACATGGTACATTCACAAAAATTGAACATGTTCTAGGGCAAAAAATCATTGCAAACAAGTGCAAAAGCACAGAAATAATGAATGCAACCTTCTCAGATCACAATGCATTGAAAATAATAATTAGTAAGGGTACATGGAGAGATAAATCAAAAATTAATTGGAAATTAAACAATATGATTCTCCAAAACCAGCTAGTTAAAGAAGAAATCATAGAAACATTTAATAACTTCATTGAAGAAAATGACAATGGTGAGACATCCTTTCAAAACCTATGGGATGCAGCCAAAGCAGTATTCAGGGGGAAATTTATATCCTTAAGTTCATATATAAACAAATTAAGAAGGGCAGAGGTCAATGAATTGGGCATGCAAATTAAAAAAACTAGAAAGTGAACAAATTAAAATTCCTCAGATGAAGACTAAATTAGAGATCCTAAAAATCAAAGGAGAAATTAATAAAATTGAAAGCCAAAGAACTATCGATTTAATAAATAAGACTAGAAGCTGGTACTTTGAAAAAACAAATAAAATTGACAAAGTACTAGTCAGTCTAATTAAAAAAAGGAAAGAAAAAAACCAAATTGACAGTATCCAAGATGAAAAGGGAGACCTCACCTCTAATGAAGAGGAAATAAAGGCAATCATTAAAAACTACTATGCCCAATTATATGGCAAAAAAATATGACAATCTAAGTGATATGGATGAATACTTACAAAAATATAAATTGCCTAGACTAAAAGAAGAAGAAATAAATTACCTAAACAACCCCATATCAGAAAAAGAAATTGAACAAGCCATCAAAGAACTCCCTAAGAAAAAATCCCCAGGTCGAGACGGATTCACAAATGAATTCTATCAAACATTCAAAGAACAGCTAACCCCAATACTATACAAACTATTTGACAGAATAAGCCAAGAATGGGTTCTACCAAATTCATTTTACAACACAAACATGGTACTGATCCCAAAGCCAGGCAGGTCAAAAACAGAGAAAGAAAACTATAGGCCAATCTCCCTAATAAATATAGATGCAAAAAGGTTAAATAGGATACTAGCAAAAAGACTCCAGTAAGTCATCACAAGGGTTATCCACTATGATCAGGTAAGATTCATTCCAGGAATGCAAGGATGGTTCAATATTAGGAAAACCATCCACATAATTGACAATATTAACAAGCAAACTGACAAAAATCACATGATTATTTCAATAGATGCAGAAAAAGCCTTTGACAAAATACAACACCCATACCTATTGAAAACACTAGAAAGTATAGGAATAGAAGGGCCTTTCCTAAAAATAATAAACAGTATATACCTAAAACCATCAGCAAACATCATCTGCAATGGGGAAAAACTGAAAGCCTTTCCAATAAGATCAGGAGTGAAACAAGGATGCCCATTATCACCTCTATTATTTAACATTGTACTAGAAACACTAGCAGTAGCAATTAGAGAAGAAAAAGAAATTGAAGGTATTAAAATTGGCATTGAGGAGACCAAGCTGTCACTCTTTGTGGATGATATGATGATTTACTTAAAGAATCCCAGGGAATCAACCAAAAAGCTAATCAAAATAATCAACAACTTTAGCAACGTTGCAGGATACAAAATAAACCCACATAAGTCATTAGCATTTCTATATATCTCCAACCCAGTTCAGCAGCAAGAATTAGAAAGAAAAATTCCATTTAAAGTCACCCGAGACAATATAAAATACTTAGGAATCTATCTGCTGAGACAAACAGAGGAACTATATGAACACAACTACAAAACACTCTCCACACAATTAAAACTAGATCTAAACAATTGGAAACACATTGATTGCTCATGGGTGGGATGAGCTAACATAATAAAAATGACCATCCTACCCAAACTTATCTATCTATTTAGTGCCATACCCATTGAACTACCAAAAAACTATTTTACTGAATTAGAGAGAACCATAACAAAGTTCATTTGGAAGAATAAAGGATCAAGGATATCCAGGGAAATAATGGAAAAAAAAATACAAAGGAAGGTGGCCTTGCAGTCCCAGATCTCAAACTATATTACAAAGCAGCGGTCATCAAAACAATTTGGTACTGGCTAAGAGACAGAAAGGAGGATCAGTGGAATAGACTTGGGGTAAATTACCTCAGTAAGACAGTCTTTGACAAACCCAATGACCCCAGCTTTTGGAAAAATTCCAATATTTGATTAAAACTGCTGGTAAATTGGAAGACAATGTGGGAGAGATTAGGTTTGGATCAATACCTCACTCCCTACACCAAGATAAACTCAGAATGGGTGAATGACTTGAGTATAAAGAAGGAAACTATAAGTAAATTAGGTGAGCACAGAATAGTATACATGTCAGAACTTTGGGAAGGGAAAGATTTTAAAACCAAGCAAGACTTAGAAAGAGTCACAAAATGCAAAATAAATAATTTTGACTACATCAAATTAAAAAGGTTTTGTACAAACAAAACCAATGTAACTAAAATTAGAAGGAAAGCAACAAATTTGGAAACAATCTTCATAACAAAAACCTCTGACAAAGGTCTAATTACTCAAATCTATAAAGAGCTAAACCAGTTGTACAAAAAACCAAGCCATTCTCCAATTGAAAAATGGGCAAGGGACATGAATAGGCAATTTTCAGTTAAAGAAATCAAGATTATTAATAAGCACATGAAAAAGTGTTCTAGATCTCTTATAATCAGAGAGATGCAAATCAAAACAACTTTGAGGTATCACCTCACACCTAGCAGATTGTTCAACATGATAGTAAAGGAAAGTAATGAATGCTGGAGGGGATGTGGCAAAGTAGGGACATTAATGCATTGCTGGTGGAGTTGTGAATTGATCCAACCATTCTGGAGGGCAATATGGAACTATGCCCAAAGGGCGATAAAAGACTGTCTGCCCTTTGATCCAGCCATAGCACTACTGGGCTTGTACTCCAAAGAGATAATAAGGAAAAAGACCTGTACAAGAATATTCATAGCTGCACTCTTTGTGGTGGCCAAAAATCAGCAAATGAGGGGATGCCCTTCAATTGGGGAATGGCTGAACAAATTGTGGTATATGTTGGTGATGGAATACTATTGTGCTAAAAGGAATAATAAAGTGGAGGAGTTCCATGGAGACTGGAACGACCTCCAGGAAGTGATGCAGAGTGAGAGGAGCAGAACCAGGAGAACATTGTACACAGAGAATGACACATTGTGGTACAAGAGAACATAATGGACTTCTCCAGTAATGGCTTTACAATGTCCCTGAACAATCTGCAGCGATCTACGAGAAAGAAAGAAAAAAAACTATCCTCAAGCAGAAGACAAACTGAGGGAGTAAAAACACCGAGGAAAAGCAACTGCTTGACTACAGAGGTTGAGGGGACAAGATGGAGGAAAGATGCTAAGTGAGCGCTCTAATGCAAATACCAACAACAAAGAAATGGGTTCAGAGCAAGGACACATGTGATACCCAGACAAATCACACGCCAGCTAGGGAAGGGGTGGGGGGGAATTGGGGGGGAGGAAAAGAAAATTATCTGTTTCCAATGAACAATGTATGAAAATGACCAAATAAAATAATGTTTAAAAAAAAAAGAAAAGATACAGCTTTGGAAATATGTGCTGGAATAATTTAATCA
Source organism: Monodelphis domestica (assembly GCF_027887165.1). Classification (NCBI taxonomy): domain Eukaryota; kingdom Metazoa; phylum Chordata; class Mammalia; order Didelphimorphia; family Didelphidae; genus Monodelphis; species Monodelphis domestica. The sequence goes on along the minus strand of NC_077232.1, from coordinate 299,077,949 downwards.
CAGCCTCCAATATGTCTTATGAAGGCAAAGCAATCTTACTTCACAAACTGTGCAACCAAGACCAGGAGAGAAGATCAGGGTCTGCCATAGAGCTCTCTGCTGCAGACAAGAAGAGTAGTCCTCACAATATCTTCCACAATCAGTACAGGCATACACTCTGGAGATTTCCAGAATGTCACAATAAAAGGATTATCACAATAAAGTGATTTACTTGATTTTTTTTTGTTTCCCAGTGCATATAAGTTATGTGGACCCTCTACTAAAACTTATTAAGTATGTAATAATAGTATGTCTAAAAATATGCAAACCTTAATTTAAAATATTTTCTTGATAGAAAAAAAAATTATTATGTGGGCCTTTAGTAAGTTGTCATTTTTTTTTGCTGATAGAGAGTCTTGCCTTGATGGTACTGGCTGCTGAGTGGTCAGAATGGAGGTGGCTGAAGCCTGGGGTAGCTGTGGTAATTTCTTAAAATTAAACAGCACTGCCACGTTGCCAGGTTGACACATTGACTCTTACTTTCACTTGTACACTTTGAGGTCTTTCTTAAAATATTTTTATTGTTGTTGCAGTGTTATTAATTGGCCTAATTTCAATAATGTTGTGTCTCAGGGAATAGAATAGGCCCAAGGAGAAGGAGAGTTATATGAATGGCCAATTGGTGGTGTGGCCAGAACACAGACAATATTATCAAGCAGTAGCTGACTATTTAACTAAACCACATTTAGGATGGATTGAAATGAGTACCAGAAATAACAATCTGTAAGGAATTCGCAGATCTCGTTCAGGAATAGGATCCCTTTAGAAATGTCAGATGAAACCCAGTTCTGGGACCTACCATCCAAGGTTGCCTGGTTTATTTCAGCCTAATAACTCATGATTTTGGGAGTCCAACCATATGTGCAGCCCTGATATCTGTCCAGAACAGCCAAATGAGGCACTGAAATTATTAGACATAACCCACACAAACACAAGTAACCAAAGCGTTGATGGAATCTAACAAAAAACCATTTAGAAAATGGATAAGAACCAGAAATAGGTGAGGGTGGGGAGAGTATAACTTGGGGGGAGTACAAAAGGACCAAAAGTATCTGACTTAATCTAGACTTGGAGATTATCTTCTTTCTTAGGGGACAGTGTAGAAAAACTTGTTACTTTATCAAGCATCATGCTATTTGGGACTTCAGGATTTGCACACCCATTCTGGAGTTTTAAGTTTCTCTTCTGCACTATCTTGACTTTGTGGACAAGTGTGAACAGTTAAATTAGTCTCTAGTAATAAAAGTATTATATTTTTGTGAGGTTTATTAAAGATCATTAGAAATCAAGGATAAAAAATACAAAAAAAGAAAAGCATGTGCCTAGGGCACATTAGCCCATTCACCACCTACTCACTACATCTTGCCTGCCAGGTAGAGAGACAAGTGTGCTTAGAAGCTGAAGAAGAGAGCCTTGGGAGGCAGAGAGCCCTTTAAATAAAAATTGTGTTCTCACACTCAGGTGAGGACTCAGGTGAGATTATAGGGAATTCTGGGAAGTACCAAGGACTTCTGGGGATTAAAGTCTGGGGTGCAAATATCCATTTTACACAAGTTATGCGAAGACTACAATTTTGACCTTGTTGGGTACTGTAAGATAGGAAGGGAGATAGTCCACTTTGAGCAGAGAACAGTCTCTTACAGAGACTACCTGAAGAGAGAGTGGGGGAGGAGCAAGAAGAAAAAACTGATAATTCCAGGAGAGAATAAAAATCTTGGAGGTCCAACTGGCCACTCACTTCCAGCTGGGAGCCTGAGGAAGGAGGTAGATCTCCTAGACTGGGAAGAAGCTTGTCTCTCTGGACATCAACTGTCTCTTTCTGAACCCATGGATACCTCTCACTCAACTCTCAATAGCAATCTTAAAGTCATCAGTGGATTTTGTAGACTGGGACTTTGAAGAGAGCCATCCACAGATCTCTTCCGAGGATCTCCATCTCTCTCTCCCTTACCTGTCCTTGGACTCCTATATTCAAATTAGTTAGCTTAGGAGTAGGAAACAACAGTCAGTTGACAAGAAGAGGGATCAAGACTGAGAAGCTTGAACCTCTAGACTTTGGAGGACCAATTTGCCAGATCAGGTAACATAGGGTTCCCTTATTTACCAACTTCCCTACTTGAACCCCAATATTTAGGTCTATCCCAGTTTCTAACAATAATAAAGGGGATTGAAGATTGGGGAAGGTCATACCTCTCCCCAAAAAGGAGGGTTGACTTCTGAATCCCAGTGATCTAAGATTGCCACACGCAAGGACTAGACATCTCTCCTTGGCAGTGGAGTAGCCCTAAGATCCTGAAGGGGACTGACAGTTGATGTCCCTGGGGAAAACAGAGGCATACGAGTTCATTTTGTCTCTTAAGGATAGATTGGACCTCAAAGGGGGCATCTTGTTATCTTACTAAGGTTTCCCTCTCTAGTTTCTTGTCTTCCATCTCCCAGAAAACATTCTCTGAGGAGATATACTCCCTCTTTCAAGGAGACAGGACTTGGCTATCTCCCCCCAGAAGGAAGGGAGGGAAAGAACAGTATTACCATACTTGCCCCTTGAATCTTTTATGCTTTTCCTTTTTGCTTTAAAAATGGTGCTAAAAAGTTTTTTGGTCCTCTAATATTTTCAGTGCTAATAGTCAATACACAGTATTGATTCCAAGATGAAATTGAAGAGTTTGTTTGTTTTTTAAAGGGGGGAGGGAATGGAGCAAGTTAAATGACTTCAGGCTTATGCATAAGTTCAGGTACCCCTTCCACCCCAACTTTCTTCATCTCAGTTTCACTATTTCATGGATTAATGTAAGAAATTAAATGGGAATTTTGGAGGAGTTTTATGGAAGTTGCAGATGACCAGTGTAGGCTAACAGAAAACACAGAAAAAAAAGTTTAGAAATTCAAGAAATGTATGAAACATCAGTATAATATTGTTTAATATCAACATAGTTTAGCTTTTAATACTGTAAATAGACACAATTTATTTTAAACACTCAATAAAAAATCAAAGATAACATATCACAATAACAGATATAAATTATAATGAGAAAGCTTAAAATATTGTGAGAATGAGAGGCATCTGGGTAGCTCAGTGGATTGAGAGTCAGGCCTAGAGACAGTAGGTCTTCTGGGTTCCAATCTGGCCTCAGACACTTACCAGCTGTGTGACCCTGGGCAAGTCACTTAACCCCCATTGCCTAGCCCTTTTACTCTTCTATCTTGGAACCAATACTAACTATTGATTCTAAGAGGGAAGGTAAGGGATTTTTTAAAAAATATATATATATACATATATATATATATACATATCGAGATATATACATATACATATATATATAGTGAGAATGATCCAGATGTGACATAGAGACACAATGTGGGCACATTTTTAGAGAAATGGTGTTAATGAACTTCATTACCACAAGATTGCCACAAACATTCTGTTTGTAAAAACCATAATATCTATGAAGCACAATAAAGCAAAGAATGATAGGCGTATGCCTTACTCTAATCAATCCCACATCCATCATGGATTTTATGAAGGATGCTCTGCCCTAGATATACAGAAAAGAATCCCTTGGATCTGGGTCAACAACTCAATCTAGGAATATGAATGTGTATAAATGTGGGTACAATATTGTTGAAGGCAGGAGTTGGGTTAGTCTATATTCCTATCCATGGTCATATTTAGCAGCTAAGAGAGACAAGCACTTCCAGGGATATTGAGAGAGTTTGCTTTTAGCACAAGTGGTTTATTCCTTTTCTCCTTCATAGTAAAGTCATGAGCTTTTAATAGGCACTTTGTGTGATTGTCATCTTGATGAGTGCTGCTGCCAAATGCCCCCTGATAAGCATGTGGATGGTGGACTCTTGGGGAACATTTAAGGGCATCCTCATACACAGACTGTTAAAGCTTTTCCAGAATGATTGGATGATGAATGTCACTCTTCAAAATCATGCAATGTACTTAATTGCAATGTCTTATTTCAAATCTCTTCATTGGTTTCGTTGTCTTTCTAATATCCTAGGATTGGAATGAAAAGGATGCTATCTCTCTAAGAGCCACATAAACATATTTGGGCAGATTGCAGAATTATATTCTGTAGATATGACTAAGCAAAAGGCCTGATTTCATATGTTAGCTTAGCCTGCATTAAGAGAGGTGTAACGTCCCAAAATTAGGAGGTTCTAGTTCCATTATAGTCTGCCTGGTAACTCTAAATCTGGTGTATCATTCCTTTTTCTTTTTAACCCTTACCTTCTGTCTTGGAGACAAAACACAGTATTGACTCCAAGGAAGAAGAGTTGTGAGGGCTAGGCAATGGGTGTCAAGTGACTTGCCCAGGGTTACACAGCTGGGAAATGTCTGAGGCCAGATTTGAACCTAGGACCTCCTGTCTCTAGACCTGGCTCTCAATCCACTGAGCTACCCAGCTGCCCCTTGTATCATTCCTTTTTAAGCATCCTAGATTAAGAAATACATTGGTATGAATTATGTAACCATGGGAAAATATTCTAAATCAATTAATTAAATAAAAATTTTCAATTCTAAAAAAAAAAAAGTCTTTCCAGATCTTTCTGAAATCATCCTGTTCATCATTCTTTCAGTGCAATACCATTCCATCAAAATCATATGCCATGGTTTGTTCAGCCATTCCCCAATTGATGGACATCCCCTCAATTTCCAAATGTTTGCCACCACAAAAAAAAAGTAAATATAAATATTTTTGTATACAAAAAAAAGAAATACATTGACATATGGGAGAGCGGCCAGAGGAGGGCAACCAGACTGGCAAAGGCCTAGGATTCCATGTCAGATGATGGTAACTTAAAGGAACTTTGGATATTTAGCCAGGAAAAATGATGACTCAATCAGGACATGACCTTTGTCTTCAAATATTTGAAAGGAAGTCATACCGGAGAGGGATTCGATTTGTTTCTATTTTATTCCCAAGGGCAAAACAAGGAGCAAGGGAAAGCAGTTGCAAAAAGGTAAATGCATGTTTGATATCAGGGGGGAATCCTAGCAACTAAAACCATCCAGAAGAGTTTGAAAGAGTTCTTTTGGAATTGGTGATTTTCCCTAACTGGAAGCTTCCTAACAGAGGCTAACCAACCACTTATTACAATGGGTATTTCTTTTGTCTCTGTCTTCTGGGATTCATTCAATCTTTGAAACTTTGTTATTTTGTTATCCATGAGTAGTTCCAGATTATAGGTTTACTCTGATTCAACATTCCCCTAAAGGCTCATTCTTTCACTTGTTTTCTGAGCTCTGTGGTCAACTTCACTGTAAGTGATACTACAAGAAGTCTCCTCCAGAGGCAGAAGTTTCTATTGCTGTGAAAAACACCTGGGATTAGGTGCATCCCTTGCCCATATCATGTGGTGTGTGAGTTCAAGGGCTTTCTGAGAATGATACAAATGCTTGAATGTCCTTCTTAAACATACTGATCACCTACTGCTTGAAAATCCTTTCATGGAGTGCTAACCATGAAATTGGAAGTAGGTTTGGGGTTTGAAAGGATCAAGGGAATTATCTAGAGGTATCTTGGCAGGGAGGATGATATGGGTGTGGATAGTCTATCCAAACTTGTCAATCAGTGTCCTGAATTAAACAGCTTTTTTTTTTTCCTGCCTCTTCTTTGCTTTCAAATAGTCCATTGATAAAGGGAGTCAAAATTCAGGATTTCTTTTAATAGAAAGACACATCCTATTATTTTTTCCTCCTACCATGATGTGTATCCATACTTATATTTAAGAATGATGATCCAGAATCAAGTTTCTATCTCACTAAAGAAAGTCAGTCAACAGAACTGATTAAGTGTTTCTTTATGCAAATATTTAATCATGTTCATTAGTCTGGGAGATCATGATGGCACAGGTAGCAAAACTGGCAAGGGCCTGAGGCACTATACTGTGCTGGGGAATAGTATGAGATATAGTTAGAATGGGTTTAGAGTTCAGTTTTGATACTAGATGGCCTTTGGTTTCCTCATCTGTAAAATGTGAAACTTCCATTAGATGATCCTTACTGTCCTTTTCATGTCTATATCCTGATAATCCTACATCATATAGGATAATGATGGTGAAACTTTTAGGTTGCCCAAATTGCAACCCTCATGTGAATGTGAGTCATCCCCTTGCCCCAGATGGAGTAGGGAGGAAGCACTCCCATTGGGCTTCTGGGAAGAGGAGTAGGTGATGTGAAAAACGTCCTCAGGCACAGTGAAGCAGCCCTCTCCAGCACCCATTTCCATAGGTTCGCTATCAGGGGTCTAAGATATCACTGAATACATAGTTCCTGGTTCATAGAAGATACTTAATAAATATTTAATGTATTAAGAGGTTAATAAGTTCTTAGCATTTTTTGACAGTATAATGGACCTTTTTGGCAATATTCTGAAATCTAGATTTCTCCATCATTCAGTCAATACACATTTATTCAACAGATTTTATGTGCCAGTTATTCTGCTGGGTCCTGGGAATACAAGGATAGGCAAAAGCAAATTTAAATAACCCACAAAAAACAAAACTAGTCCCTGCCCTCAAAAAGCTTATAGTCAAATGGGGGTGACAGCTCAAAAACATCTCTGCATAAATATGATATATATAGGATAAATTGAAGATTATCAACAGATTTATTCCTATAATAATATTTTTCAGTGTTTAAAGTATCAATTTTTAAAATAAGTAAATATTAGTTATACATAGCTATAATTTATAACATATCCATATCTCTGTTGTCTATCTGCCTTTCCATCTATATTTCTATGTATGTATGCATGTGTATCTATCCATCTCTCTCTTTCTACCTACCTACTCATCCACCTATTTATGCAATCTCTATCATCTATCCATCCATTTATCTATAAATTATCTCTCATGCACCCACTTCTAGTATCATCTATCTCTCATCAATTTTTACAGAGCAAATTCATGGACTCTAGATAAAGAAGCCCTAGTCTATGAGGAAACAGAGCAAACCTCTATAAACCGATAAAGAGCAAAGTGAGGGAGAATTAAGGGAATGACCAAAACATTGTAAGGAAAAAAACAATATTGGAAGAATTTGTAATCTAATCAATGCCATGATAAACCAGAAGTCCAGAAGACTGAAGATAAAACATGCCACTCACCTCCTGCCTGAGTAGTAAGGAAGTGTCAATGACAGCGAGACAGATTTTCTCACATGCTCTCTAAGGAAATTATTTTTTTTTTCTGAACTATTCAGGCCCATTATAAGAAGCTTAAGGTTTGTTTTTATTTGTTTTTATTTTATTTCAATGGAGGGTTGTTAGTGGAAGTAACAGATTTTAAAAAATAAATAAATAAACAATTCAAAGGAACCCCTGCTCTATCAGAGAACTTCCAGTAATAGACAACTCATTACCTCTCAAGGCGGCACATTCTACTTTTGGAAAACTTCAATCGTACGGAAGTTTTTCTTTCAATCAGGCTGAAAGCTGCCACTGTATGATTTCCATCCATTGTTCTGAGCTTACTCCACTTCTCTGGAACTTGTAGATTTTGTTCATACTTCTTCCCTCTGGGGCCAATCCAAATAGGTTTAATCCTTCATTCACATGATAGCACTTAAAATACTTGAATTCAGATAGTCTATCTGCCTGTTATGTTTTCTCTTTTCTAGGCTAAATATCCCCAGTTCCTTCAATTTTTTGAGTCCCCAGACCATCTTGATCACCCTTTTTTTAGGTATGCCCCAGCTTGTTAATATCTCTCCTAAAAATGTGGCACCAATGTCTGAATATAATGTGCCAGAGGTAGGCAAAGACTGAGGACAGTGTGATTATCATCCCTATGATTCTGAATACCAACTTATACATGTGGCCTAAGAACACATGATAGGATTGAGCTGTTGTATTACTTTTCATCCACAAGCTTCTCCTCTGATGTCTCTTAAGGGCATTGGAATGATCCTGGGTTCTTGAAGGCCAGTATCAAAAGAGCATAAGCTCCAGAAAATTCTATTATGGTAGAAAATTCAAGTGGAGTCCTAATGATAAATTGACCTTCTTGTATGACTGTAGGCTACCTAGTAGAGGATTAATTCTTTGTAGGGACAAAGAAAAAAAATGAAAATGACCTTAATGTCTTTAATAGGAGGAAAATGTTGCTAGGGTACTAAGCATAATAAGTTAATTTATATCACATTTAATGGCTAATTGTAGTCAAATCGAAAAACTTTTATTAAACACTTCCTATGTGCCATGTACTGTTTTAAGCACTGGAGACATAAAAAAAGGAGCAAAAACATAGTCCTTGCCCTCAAGGATCTAACAATCCAGCAAAGGAAACAACATGTAAACTTTTATGCATAAATAAAATAGGAAGAGGTTAAACTGAAGATAATCTTAGAGAAATGGTACTAGAATAACTGTACGTACTATGAATAACCACTGTGTAGTGATCAAGAAATTCTACTATTGAAATAACCAAAGGAGTAGGAGCTAAACAAATGAATAGTTCATGGGTTCTCCTTGGGAAGAGATAGGAAAGAATAAGCATATCTGCTTTCATTATGAACCCAAAGGTAAAAAGAAATGTGACTCCATGGGAGATTTCATCACCTCATCCCACAGTTGAGTTTGTCGTGTAGTCATTTTTCAGTCTTGTTCCATTCTTTGTGACAACATTTGGGGTTTTCTTGGCAAAAATCCTGGAGTGGTTTGCCATTTCTTTTTCCAGCTCATTTTCCATATGAGAAAACTGAGGCAAATAGGATTAAATTACTTGCTGAGGGGCACATAGCCAGTAAGTATCGGAGGATGGATTTGAACTTATGAAAATCCCCTAGAAGGAGGAAAAGATTAACAATGGGCAGCTTAAATACTTCCCTAGTCCCCATAACATATAAAAAACTCCTGAATGAATGAAAAAACTTCTTGACCTCAGTAGCCTTAAGTGCCATTCTAACCCACATTGTTCTGTTGACTGAAACAGAGAAATGGAAGCCCCAAAAGAGAATCAGAAAAATTGTCAGGGAAGAATCTATGGCAGAGGCTCCAGTTTAACAGACTGTTCACAATAAATTTTGTTTGTAACAAAAAAAGTCTAGTTTTGGAGCTTGATCCCTTTTGTAGGAGCTATATAAGAAAATAAAAAGGGGAAAGCTAGATGGCTCAATGGAGAATACTGAGACAGGAAGACCTAAGTTCAAATCCAAGCCTTGGACACTAGCTGTGTGACTCTGGACAAGTTACTTAACTTCTGTTTGCTTTAATTGAAATATGTCACACTAAAATACTAGTTCAGTGAAAGTTGAATTTTATTATGGATCAAGGATTGCAAAAATATTCTTACTGCTCTTTCCCATAGCAATGTATTTGTGAAACTGATTTTTCTAATCCAAATGAATGTTTTCTCTTTTTTCCTTTCCTTCCTTCCTTCCTTCCTTCCTTCCTTCCTTCCTTCCTTCCTTCCTTCCTTCTTCCTTCCCTCCTTCCTTCTCTCCTTTCTTCCTTTCTTTCTTTCTTTCTTTCTTTCTTTCTTTCTTTCTTTCTTTCCTCCTTTCTTTCTTTCTTTCTTTCTTTCTTTCCTCCTTTCTTTCTTTCTTTCTTTCTTTCTTTCTTTCTTTCTTTCTTTCTTTCTTTCTTTCTTTCTTTCTTTCTTTCTTTCTTTCTTTCTTTCTTTCTTTCTTTCTTTCTTTCTTTCTTTCTTTCTTTTTCTTCCTTCCTTTCTTTTTCTTCCTTCCTTCCTTCCTTTCTTTCTTTCTTTCTTTCTTTCTTTCTTTCTTTCTTTCTTTTTCTTCCTTCCTTTCTTTTTCTTCCTTCCTTCCTTCCTTCCTTTCTTTCTTTCTTTCTTTCTTTCTTTCTTTCTTTCTTTCTTTCTTTCTTTCTTTCTTTCTTTCTTTCTTTCTTTCTTTCTTTCTTTCTTTCTTTCTTTCTTTCTTTCTTTCTTTCTTTCTTTCTTTCTTTCTTTTCTTCCTTTCTTTTTCTTCCTTCCTTTTTCTTCCTTCCTTCCTTTTTCTTTCTTTCTTTCTTTTTCTTTCTTTCTTTCTGTCTTTCTTTCTTTCTGTCTTTCTTTCTTTCTGTCTTTCTTTCTTTCTGTCTTTCTTTCTGTCTTTCTTTCTTTCTTTCTGTCTTTCTTTCTGTCTTTCTTTCTGTCTTTCTTTCTTTCTTTCTTTCTTTCTTTCTTTCTTTCTTTCTTTCTTTCTTTCTTTCTCTAACTCTCCCTTCCTTCCTCTCTCTTCTTCTTCTGTGCCTTATGCCTATGATAACTTTGGCATGAGTAAATATCCTTCTATCTTATCTATAGATAAGCAAGTTTTTTGTAACATAATTGGAAGGAAGGATACAATAATTTCTTAAGGATCTGTTGTGTTCCAGGCACTGTGTTAAGTGCTTTGCAAATATTATTTCATTTGGTCCTCACAACAAACTTGAAATATAAACACTATTATTATCTCCATTTTATAGATAGAAAATTGAGGCACATAGAAGTTTAATGATTCACCCAAGATAACAAAGCTGGTATCTGAGGAAGCATTTGAACAGAGATCTTCTTGACCACACCTCTATCTATTGACTATGATGCATATCTACCTCTGAAAGATTTTGGCTTATATCAGAAGCAAGGGTCAGTCTACTCTTTTTTGAACCCAATGGTCTATCTGCTACACCACCAGTTCACAAACTTTTAATTTGCTCTCTTTAAAGTCTTTTTATTATATTTATTTTATTTTTACACTCTTTTTTTTGCACTCTCCTCATTTTATTTTATTTTATTTTTCCATCTGAATAAGTTTATTTAGTCAATTTAGAACATTATTCCTTGGCTACAATAATCACATTATTTCCCTCCCTCCCCTCCACCCACTCTTCCCACAGCCAACATGCAATTTCATTGTGTATTACTTGTGTCCTTGATCAGAACCTATTTCCATGTTGTTGTTTGCACCAGGATGTTCATTTAGAGTCTACATCCCCAACCATATCCCTTCAACCCAGGTATTCAAGCAGTTGTTTTTCTTCCCACAGTGTTTCCTCTGGATGTGGATAGTGGTTTTTCTCGTAGGTTCCTCCAAGTTGTTCAGGATCACTGCATTGCCACTAATGGAGAAGTCCATTACATTCGATTGTACCACAATGTATCCATCTCTGTGTACAATGTTTTCCTGGTTCTGCTCCACTCACTCTGCATCACATCCTAGAGGTTGTTCCAATCCCCATGGAATTCCTTCACTTTGTTATTCCTTTGAGAACAATAGTATTCCATCACCAACAAATACCACAATTTGTTCAGCCATTCCCCGATTGAAGGGCATCCCCTCATTTTCCAACTTTTTGCCACCACAAGGAGCGCATATTCTTGTACATGTCTTTTTCCTTATTATCTCTTTGGGGTACAAGCACAGCAGTGCTATGGTTGGATCAAAGAGCAGTCAGTCTTTTAGCACTCTTTGGGTATAGTTCCAAATTGACCTCCAGAATGGTTGGATCAATTCATAGCTCTACCAGCAATAAATTAATGTCCCAGCTTTGCCACATCCCCTCCAACATTCATTACTTTCCTTTGCTGCCCTGTTAGCCAATATGCTAGGTGTGAGGTGATACCTCAGAGTTGTTTTGATTTGCATTTCTCTGATTATAAGAGATTTAGAGCATTTTTTTCATGTGCTTAATAATAGTTTTGATTTCTTTCACTGAAAATTGCCTATTCATGTCCCTTATCCATTTATCAATTGGAGAATGGCTTGATTTTTTGTACAACTGGTTTAGCTCTTTATAAATTTGAGTAATTAGACCTTTGTCAGAGGTTTTTGTAATGAAGATTGTTTCCCAATTTGTTGCTTCCCTTCTAATTTTGGATGCATTAGTTTTGTTTGTACAAAACTTTTTAATTTTATATAATCAAAGTTATTGATTTGTGATTTTTTCTAGCTCTTTCTTGGTTTTAAACTCTTTCCTTTCCCAGAGATCTGACATGTATACTATTCTGTGTTCGCCTAATTTGCTTACAGTTTCCTTCTTTATATTCAGGTCATTCACCTATTCTGAGTTTATCTTGGTGTAGGGTGTGAGCTGTTGATCCAAACCTAATCTCTCTCATACTGTCTTCCAGTTTTCCCAGCAGTTTTTATCAAAAAGTGGGTTTTGGTCCCCAAAACTGTGATCTTTGGGTTTATCATAGACTGTCCTGTTGAAGTCATTTACCCCAAGTTTATTCCACTGATCCTCCTTTCGGTCTCTTAGCCAGTACCAAATTGTTTTGATAACCACTGCTTTATAGTATAGTTTGGAATCTGGGACTGCAAGTCCTCCTTCTTTGGCATTTTTTTTCATGATTTCCCTGGATATCCTTGATCTTCTGTTCTTCCAAATGAAATTTGGTATGTTTTTTTCTAATTCTGTAAAGAAGTTTTTTGGTAGTTCAATGGGTATGGCACTAAATAAGTACATTAATTTGGATAGGATTGTCATTTTAATTATGTTAGCTCGTCCCACTCATGAGCAATCAATGTGTTTCCAATTGTTTAGATCTAGTTTTAATTGTGTGGAGAGTGTTTTGTAGTTGTGTTCATATAGTTCCTCTCTTTGTCTCAGCAGATAGATTCCTAAGTTTTTTATATTTTCTAGGGTGATTTTAAATGGAATTTCTCTTTCTAATTCTTGCTGCTGAGATGGATTAGAGATATATAGAAATGCTGATGACTTATGCGGGTTTGTTTTGTATCCTGAATCTTTGCTAAAGATGTTGAATATTTCGAGTAACTTTTTGGTTGATTCTCTAGGATTCCTTAAGTAAACCATCATATCATCGGCAAAGAGTGATAGCTTGGTCTCCTCATTGCCAATTTTAATACCTCCAATTTATTTTTCTTCTCTAATTGCTACTGCTAGTGTTTCTAGTACAATGTCAAATAGTAGAGGTGATAATGGGCATCCTTATTTCACTCCTGATCTTATTGGGAAGGCTTCTAGTTTATCCCCATTACAGATGATGTTTGCTGATGGTTTCAGATATATACTGTTTATTATTTTTAGAAAAGGCCCTTCTATTCCTATTCTTTCTAGTATTTTCAATAACAATGGGTGTTGTATTTTGTCAAAGGCTTTTTCTGCGTCTATTGAGATAATCATGATTTTTGTCAGTTTGCTTATTAATATTGTCAATTATGTGGATGGTTTTCCTAAGATTGATCCATCCTTGCATTCCTGGTATGAATCCTACCTTGTTATAGTGAATAACCCTTGTGATGGCTTGCTGTAGTCTTTTTGCTAGAATCCTATTTAAGATTTTTGCATCTATATTCATTAAGGAGATTGGTCTATAGTTTTCTTTTTCTGTTTTTGACCTGCCTAACTTTGGGATCAGTACCATGTTTGTGTTGTAAAATGAATTTGGTAGCACTCCTTCTTGGCTTATTCTGTCAAATAGTTTGTATAATATTGGGGTTAGTTGTTCTTTGAATGTTTGATAGAATTTATTTGTTAATCCATTTGGACCTGGGAATTTTTTCTTAGGGACTTCTTTGACGGCCTTTTCAATTTCTTTTTCTAATATGGGGTTGTTTAGGTAATTTATTTCTTCCTCTGTTAGTCTAGGCAATTTATATTTTTGTAACTATTCCTTCATTTCACCTAGATTGACATATTTGTTGCCATATAATTGGGCATAATAGTTTTATTTTTGTACTCTTAATAATTATTTATCCCCTCCACTAGAGCTTTTATATAAATGGATTATATGTTGATATATTTTTTACCTTGAGGACCCCTTAAAAGGGTGTCAAGGATCCTGAGAGTCCCCAAACCTACCCTTTGAAAGCCATTGAATGCCCCATGTTGTCTTCCTTTTTCTCACTATCTTCTTCCCTCCCTCTTCTCACTCTCTCCCTCCATCTGTCTCTTACTCTAATTTTTGACAAGAGATTTTATGATTCTATCATCCATTGGGTTTACAGGCCCTCCCAGATTTGCCTTGGTGGAACATTTGGTAATTTGAAATGATTCAGTTAGTGACCTAATTTCTTGAAGAGAGTGTCTATTTTATCCTAAACTAGAAACTAATTTACAACTTCCTGAAAAATTTGATAGCATAAATTTAAGTGGCCAAAAATATCAACTAATTATACCAATTTATTTCACCCCAAAATATGAGAAGTGTAAATTATTTACACTTTTACACAATTTAGATTAATGCAGAAAAAAAGTTTTCTTTTGCTTCTGATCCAATATGTGTGTGTGAAATCTTTCTCAAGAAAACCAATGTTTCATGAATATGTAGAGTGCTGTTAAAGACTTCTCAAGAGTATGAGAAGGACTTGACTCAGGTCTAAGTATGAAAGAAAAAATCCCTTAATGATGTTATCAGCAGCCCATTAATTTTATTTAACATATTACAGTTATATATGTATGATAAATCATGTATATATGTGCACATATATAAATATATAAAAGAATCTTCCATACTTTCCAAGGGTGAGAAGGAATTGTTGTGTTCATCCTTCATTTTTATTTTTCTTCTTGTTTTTGAAAATTTTATTTAATCCAATTAGAACATTATTCCTTCATTACAAGAATCATACTCTTTCCATTCCGCCCCTCCCCCCAACCCCTTCTTATAGCCAACTTGCAATTACACCGGGTTATACATATGTCTTTGATCAAAATCTATTTCATGTTGTTGATGTTTGCACTGGGATGATCATAAAGTCCACATCCCCAATCATAACCCCCTCAACCAATGTAATCAAGCAGTTGCTTTTCTTCAGTGTTCCTACTCCCACAGTTTTTCCTCTAAATGTGGATAGTGTTCTTTCTCATAAATCCCTCCAGGTTGTTCAGGAGCATTGCACTGCCACTAATGGAGAAGTCTATTACATTAAATTGTACCACAGTGTATCAGTCTATGTATAATGTTTTCCTGGTTCTGCTCTTTCATTCTGCATCAATTCTTGGAGATCATTCCAGTTCACATGAAATTCCTCCAGTTTATTATTCATTTGAACACAATAGTATTCCATCACCAACATATATCACAATTTGTTCAGCCATTCCCCAATTGGAGGACATCCCCTCATTTTCCAATTTTTTGCCACAACAAAGAGTATAGCTATGAATATTCTTTTATAGGCATTTTTATTTATTATCTCTTTGGGGTATAAACTCAGGCAGTGCTATGGCTGGATTAAAGAGCAGACAGTCTTTTAGCACCCTTTGGGCATAGTTCCAAATTGACCTCCAGAATGGTTAGATCCATTCACAACTCCACCAGCAATGCATTCATGTTCCAACTTTGCCACATCTCCTCCAGCATTCATTACTTTCCTTTGCTGTCATGTTGAACAATCTGCTAGGTGTGAGGTGATACCTCAGAGTTGTTTTGATTTGCATCTCTCTGATTATAAGAGATTTAGAAGGCTTTTTAATGTACTTATCAATACTTATGATTTCTTTGACTGAAAATTGCCTATTGATGTCTCTTGCCCATTTATCAATTGGAGAATGGCTTGATTTTTGTACAATTGATTTAGCTCTTTGAATAATCAAACCTTGCCAGAAGTTTTTGTTATTAAGAGTTTTTTTTCCCAATTTGTTGCTCTGAGGCAGGGTCACAATGGCCTTGTAGAGGCAGCAAAAGTTCAGACATCTAAAAACCCTTCCTTACCAATAACAAACTAAATGCTCCTAGGGGACTGAAAATCAAACCTAACAACAAGACAGAGCCAAGGAACCCTCCTGTTGGACTCAATTCAAAAGGTATGCTCCCCAAAAGCCTGAATTTGAGAACACTCAGGTTTAAGGGGAAGGAAGAAGGAAGGTCCCAGGACCCCTCCCCCACCTAGAGCACTAAGCCTCCAGTGGCAGCAGGAACCTGTGTGGGTGCAAAAGCCCTGGTCTGGAGGGAGTACCTTGTGGGCAGAGCTGTGTCAGGCTCAGAGTGTCAAACACAGGCTGTGGGGAAGGAGCTGGAGAGGGAGTGCAGATTAAGCAGACTGGTCACAGCTGTGTAGACCCTCCATATTGCTCCAGCCTTCCAGGAGGTTTTGGCCTCCGGGCACAGCCAGCCCAGCTGGACTCAATCCCATCAAAAGTCTTAAGAGGTCAGGGAAGCTCAAGCTCCAATACCCCTCCCCCACAGACTCTGGACTTTAATCCAATCAAAGCCTCCAGAGGACAGGGAAGCTCAAACTCAAAAACCACTCTGCCACAGACTGCACTGAGAGATCTCCTGACAAAGCTCCAAGAGGGGAGACTGACAGAAAACCCCAAAACCAAAAAAAAATGAGAAGAACAAGAGCACAGACAACTGCAGGGAGTAAAGAAGGGGTAAATATGAGCAAACAGAAAAAGAAAAAAGAAATTACAATTGACGGCTTCCATACAGGCAATGAACAAAGAGTAAATGTAACAGAGGAGAATCAAAGAACATCAAACAAAAACACAGAAACCCCAGCAAATTGGATACAGGCTCTGGAAGAACTCAAAATACAATTCTAAACACAATTATGAGAAATTGAAGACAATTGGGAAAAGAACTTAAAAACTAAGATAAGTCATCTGGAAACAGAAAATAGTGTCTTGAAAGCCAAAATCAACCCACTTGAAAATGAGGCAAAGGTGATGAAAGATGAGGCAAAGAATACAAAAGCTGAGGCAAAGGAGATGAAAGATGAGATAAAATTAATGAAACATCAGGCAACGGAGATGAGAGATGAGGTAAAGAGAATGAAAGATGACCTCCAAAGAAAATCAGACTAGAAGGAAAAGGATGGCCAAAAAGCCAGGGATGAAATCCAATCTTTAAGACCCAGAATACAGCAACTAGAATCAAACAACTTCACAAGGCATCAGGAATCTATAAAACAAAATCAAAAGAATTACAAAATATGAAACACCTCATCCATAAAACAGAAGATTTAGAAAATAGGTCAAGGAGAGACAACTTAAGAATCATTGGTCTACCAGAAGACCATGACAAAAGAAAAAGCCTGAACATCATACTACAGGAAATTATCCAAGTAAACTTCCCCAACATTCTAGAACAAGAGGGAACAGTGGAGATTGAAAGAATCCACAGATCACCTCCTGTACTTAATCCTCAACTGAAAACACCCAGGAATGTTATAGCCAAATTCAAGAACTATCAAACCAAGGAAAAAATATTACAAGCTGCCAATTTGTTGCTTCCCTTCTAAATTTGGTTGCCTTGGTTTTGTTTGTACAAATCCTATTTAATTTATTGTAATCAAAAATATTTATTTTACATTTTGTGATTTTTTCCTAACTCTTGCTTGGTCTAAAAATCTTTCCTTTCCCAAACTCCTGAAATGTATACTAGTCTGTGTTCACCTAATTTACTTATAGTTTCCTTCTTTATATTAAAGTCAATCACCTATTCTGATTTTATCTTGGTGTAGGGTGTGAGATGTAGATCCAACCCCAAAATCTCCCATACTGACTTCAAATATTCCCAGCAGTTTTTTATCAAATATTGAATTTTGGTTCTGAAATCTGGGATTTGGGTGCTTATCATAGACTGTCTTGCTGAGGTCACTTACCCCAAGTCTATTACACTGATCCTCTTTTTTGTCTCTTAGCCAGTACCATATTGTTTTGATGACCACTGCTTTATAGTATAGTTTGAGATCTGGGACTGCAAGGCCACCTTCCTTCACATTATTTTTTCATGATTTCCTTGGATATCCTTGATCTTTTGTTATTCCAAATGAACTTTGTTATGGCTTTTTTCTAATTCAGTAAAAAAGGTTTTTTGGTAGTTTGATGGGTATGGCACTAAATAAGTAAATACTAGGTTTGTCATTTTTATTATGTTAGCTCATCCTACTCATGCAGAATCAATGATTTTTCTAATTGTTTAGATCTAGTTTTAATTGTGTGGAGAGTGTTTTGTAGTTGTGTTTATATAGTTCCTGTGTTTGTTTCAGGCAGATAGATTCCTAAGTATTTTATATTGTCTAGGGTTATTTTAAATGGAATTTCTCTAATTCTTGCTGTTGAGATGTGTTGGAAATATATAGAAATGCTGATGGCTTATGTAGGTTCATTTTGTATCATGCAACTTTGCAAAAGTTGTTATTTCAGCTAGATTTTTAGTTGATTCTCTAGGATTCTTTAAGTAGACCATCATATCATCCACAAAGAGGGATAGCTTAGTCTCCTCATTGCCAATTTTAATACTTTCAACTTTTTTTCTTCTCTAATTGCTACTGCTAGTGTTTCTAGTACAATGTAAAATAATAGAGGTGATAATAGGCATCCATGTTTCACTCCTGATCTTATTGGGAAGGCCTCTAGTTTATCCCCACTGCAGATGATTTTTGCTGATGGTTTTAGATATATACTGTTTATTATTTTTAGGAATGGTGCTTCTATTCCTATGCTTTCTAGTATTTTCAATAGGAATGAGTATTGCATTTTGTCAAAGGCTTTTTCTGCATCTATTGAGATAACCATGATATTTTTGTTTATTTGCTTGTTGATCTGGTCAATTATGTAGATGGTTTTTCCAAGATTGAACCATCCTTGCATTCCTGGTATAAATCCTACCTGGTCACAATGAATAAACTTCATGATCACTTGCTGGAGTCTTTTTGCTAGTATTCTATTGAAGATTTTTGCACCTATGTTCATTAAGGAGATTGGTCTGTAGTTTTCTTTATCTTTTTTTGACCTGTCTGGCTTTGGAATCAGCACCATATTTATGTCATAAAAGGGTTTTGGTAGAACTCCTTCTTTGCTTATTCTGTCAAATAGTTTGTATAATATTGGGATTAGTTGTTCTTTCATTTGTGAATCCATCAGACCCTGGGGATTTTTTTCTTAGGGAGTATTTGATGGTTTGTTTAAATTCTTTTTCTTATATGGAGTTGTTTATGTATTCTATTTCTTCTTCTGTTAATCTAGGCAATTGATATCTTTTTGTAAATGTTCATCCATATCACCTGGATTACCATATAATTGGGCACAATAGTTTTTAATGATTGTCTTAATTTCCTCTTCATTAGAGGTGAGGTCTCCTTTTTCATCTTCAATACTATTGAGTTGTCTTCTTTCTTTTCTTTTTTTTAAAACTAGATTTTGACCAGTACTTTGTCAATTTTATTTGCTCTTTCAAAGTACCAGCTTCTAGAGTTATTTATTAAATCAATAGTTCTTTAACTTTCAATTTTATTAATTTCTCCTTTGATTTTTAGGATCTCTAATTTAGTTTTCATTTGAGAATTTCTAATTTGTTCATTTTCTAGTTTTTTAATTTGCATGTCCAATTCATTGACCTCTTCCCTTTTTAATTTGTTAATATATGAACTCAAGGATATAAATTTCCCCCGAGTATTGCTTTGGCTGCATCCCATAGATTTTGAAAGGATTTCTCATCATTGTAATTTTCTTCAATGAAATTATTGTTTCTATGATTTGTTCTTTAACTAACTAACCTTACCTCTTTCTTATTTATTTTTTGGTTTGATTTATCTAGTTCTGATAGAGGAAGGTTCAGGTCTCCCACTAGTATAGTTTTTTATCTATTTTATCCTTGAGCTCCACTAGTTTCTCCTATAGAAATGTGGATGCTATGCCATTTGGTTCATACATGTTGAGTACTGATATTTCCACATTTTCTATACTGCCTTTTATCAGGATGTAATGACCTTCCTATCTCTTTTGAGTAAATCTATTTTTACTTTGGCTTTGTGAGATATCATGTTTGTTGTCCCTGCCTTCTTTTTCTCATTTGATGCCCAATAGATTTGGCTCCATCCACTTACTTTTACCCTATGTGTGTCTACCTTCCTCATGTGTGTTTTTTGTAGACAGCATATAGCAGGATTTTGGTTTCTAATGCACTCTGCTATTTGCTTGAATTGTATGGGTTAGTTCATTCCATTCACATTCAGAGTTATGATTACCAGCTGTGTATTTCCCAGCACTTTCATTTCCACTCCTAGTCCTACCTTTTCTTCTTTCTGTATTTCCTTCTACACCGGTGTTTTGTTTTTAATCAGTCCCACCTAATTCCCAACCTTATTTTACTTCCCTTTCTACCTCACTCCCTTCTAATTCCTTCTTATTTTCTTAAGTCTTTTTTTAAACTTTTTTTTAAAGTACCCCCCACCATCTCCCTCCCTTGTATTTCTTCCCTTACCACCATTCTGTTTGTTACCCCCTCTACTTCTCTATAGGGTGCAAATCAATTCTCTGCCCCAATGGCTTTGATTATTCTTCCCTCTTTGAGTCAATTGCAATGCACATAAGAATTGAGTATTTCCTATCTCCAACCTCTTTACCCTTCCAGTGTATTGGTGTTCTCCCCAACTCCCACCATGTGCTTCTTTATGACATATAAATTTACCCCCTTTTGTTTTGTTTCCCATTTCCTTTAGTATTAACATCTTTTTTTAGCTCTACTTGTATATGTATATATATATATATGTAAATATATACATATGTGTATATGTGTATACATAAATATATTTATGCATAAATATATCTATATACATATTTATGTCTTGGCATTTCATCCTATATAGTTTGTCACTCTTCCCCTCTAAGTAAAATTCTTCTAGCTACCCAGGTGGTAATAACAATTTTTAAGAGTTACAAATGTCCTCTTTTCTTATAGACATACATATCATTTTAAATTATTAGGTCCCTTAAAAAGGGTATTTTTTTGGTTTTATTTTTCTTTTCCCCCTTTTCTTAATTATCTTTTGAAGATTCTCTTGAGTTCTGTGTTTGGACATCAAATTTTCTGTTCAGGTCTGGTTTTTTCTTTACAAATGCTTGGAAGTCTTCTATTTTATTAAATAACCATACTTTCCCCTGTAAGAATATAGTCAGTTTTGCTGGGTAGTTGATTCTTGGTTGTAGACCTAGTTCCCTTGCTTTATGGCGTATCATATTCCATGCCTTTCAGTCTTTCAGTGTAGATGTAGCGAGATCCGTTATTATCCTCACAGTGATTCCATGGTATCTGAATGACTTCTTCTTAGCAGCTTGTAATATTTTTTCCTTGGTTTGATAGTTCTTGAATTTGGCTATAACATTCCTGGGTGTTTTCAGTTGAGGATTAAGTACAGGAGGTGATCTGTGGATTCTTTCAATCTCCACTGTTCCCTCTTGTTCTAGAATGTTGGGGAAGTTTACTTGGATAATTTCCTGTAGTATGATGTTCAGGCTTTTTCTTTTGTCATGGTCTTCTGGTAGACCAATGATTCTTAAGTTGTCTCTCCTTGACCTATTTTCTAAATCTTCTGTTTTATGGATGAGGTGTTTCATATTTTGTAATTCTTTTGATTTTGTTTTATAGATTCCTGATGCCTTGTGAAGTTGTTTGATTCTAGTTGCTGTATTCTGGGTCTTAAAGATTGGATTTCATCCCTGGCTTTTTGGCCATCCTTTTCCTTCTAGTCTGATTTTCTTTGGAGGTCATCTTTCATTTTCTTTGCCTCATCTTTCATCTCCTTTGCCTCATTTTCAAGCTGATTAATTTTGACTTTCAAGCACTATTTTCTCATTTTACTTCATTTTAAGTTATTTTCCCAGTTGTTTTCAGCCTCTCTTAATTGTGTTTTGAATTGTATTTTGAGTTCTTCCAAAGTCGTATCCAATTCACTGCAATTTCTGTGTTTTTGCTTGGTGTTTCTTGATTTTCTTCTGTTTCATTTGCTCTTTGTCCATTGCTTAGATAAAAGCTGTCGATTGCAATTTCTTTTTTCTTTTGCTGTTGTTTGCTCATATTTGCTCCTTCTTTCCCCCTGTAGTTGACTGTAGTCTTTATTCTCTCATTATGTGCTGGATCTGTGCATTTGGGTTTTTCTGTACTGAAGGGACTTCTTCTCTGCTCTGTTGATTGGTCAGGTTGAATACTGATGTCAGATCTTCCCCAGCTGTCAGCAGAAGCTGAAAAGGAGCTGGGCTTCCCACCTTGTTATTAATGTGTTCTATAGTAGTTTCAGACTTCACTCTTGGAGCTTGATCAACAAGGCTCTCAGAGCAATCTGTGTGGGTAGGTGTTGGAGCTTGAGCTTCCCTGCCCTCTGAAGGCTTGATAAGATTCAGCCAAGATGGAGTTGATCTTGCAGAACTGGATGTGCCCTAAAGCCAAAACCGTGGGAAAGGGCGGGGTAATTTGGAGTGTCTCAGCTGTGATTGGGTTGCCTTCTCTGAGTTTCTCCTCCAGCTGCCTCCCTGCTTCCTGTGTTCAAAGCCCTGAGCCTGACACAGATTTGCCAGCAAGGTACTCCCTCCAGACTAGCATGCTTGCCCACCCAGAGATTCCAGCCATGACTGGAGGCTCAGTACTTATATGAAGGAGGGGTCCTGGGACCTTCCTTTTTCCTTCCCCTTAAACCCAATTGTTCTCAAATTCAGGCTTTTTGGGGGTGTACCTTTTAAGTTGAGTCCAGCAGGAAGGTTCCTTAGCACTGCCCTGTTGTTAGATTTGGTTTTCAGTCCCCTAGAAGCATTTTGTTTTTAATTGATGAGGAAGAGTTTTCAGAGTTCTGAACTTTTGCTGCCTGTATGCTGCCATCTTGACTGCACCTCTTCATCCTTCATTTTTAAAGAGGACTAGTGATATCACAGAGTGATGTTTTGATTTGTTTATGAATTGGATTTAAGTTAGGCAGAGTTACATAAAGTCATCAGTCTCACTCTGTCTCTTCCAGAATCATTGAGGTCAAGCTGACTGCTGATGGCCTGGAATATAGTGGATGTTCTTAGCCTCTTCAATGTCTCACCAAGCTCTATATGATCCACAGTGCCTGCTTTGACCATATTCATGGCCACTGGAACTAATTGTTCTCATTGCCTATTCCACCTGGGGAAGTCTTGACATGCTTAAGCCACTGATGGGTTTGTCAGTTGGAGTGGGGTGTGCATGGAAGACTAGCAACTCTGGTGGGAGAACTTGCTGAGCCATTTTCAGGACTTACCTTTGGTGTGTTTCTGTCACCTGACTTTTACCTGTGCTTCCAAAGAGGTGTAGCATGTGTAGCAGCCACATCCCAGTAAAACCTTTTCAGCCAACAGGCTAAACCAGATGGAGGTAACTGACAGGCCTCAAACTTACAACTAGATTGCAGAGTACTTACAAAATAAGGAGGTATAAGGAGGCTGAAAAGGGGGAAAAAGGGACCAACCTATAAAGAGGTCTCAATGCTCCAGTGCCCAAGTCTCATGTGAATAGATTTTAGGAAGATAACATTGATGCTAAATAGAAGAATTACAGTGGGAAAGATTTGTGGGAGAGAAACCAACCAGCTCACTATAATAAAAGCCCAAGGGTTAGATGATAAAGCTACCACCAGATTGGTGGTCATGTTAGGGACCATAAGGGTGTGTGTGTGTGTGTGTGTGTGTGTACACACACACACACACACACACACACATGAAAGTAAGATCAAGAGGCCTAGGCAAAATGATTGAATTAGAGAGTAGAGAATAAGAAAACAAATGAGTAGTCAAAAACAACACCTATAGTTTTGAGCCTGAACAACATGGAGAATGGTGATGTCCTGACATTAAAGAATCTTTTCACATAGAGTTTCCAGTGTTCTCCAAGCTACACTCTCAGCTTTGTCCACTATACCTCAGAAAACTTCATCCTGGAATCTCCAGGACTGGTATTTACACACTGGAAGTACCCTCCACCCTGAGGCCTTTTCCTGCAATTGGTTGACTCCTCCATTTAAAGCAGGCACACAGAACAACTGTTTCTTCATTACTCTCCAAGCTGAATTCTAGACATTCTCTACCATCAACTCATATTGAGTACCAACTTCTTTTTTTTTTTAAGCTTCCTTTTATGCATTGTCTTCCCTAATTGGCAGAGACTATCTTTGTAAAAATTTCCATTTGTGTTATCAGTACCTAGCACAGTGACTGAAATAGAATAAGGGTTTAATAAATGCTTGTTGACTGATTAAATATAAATTTAAGAATATAACATTAAAAATATTTTATTTATTACATTAAAATACCCAGTTAACTCCTGTCTTACCTCTCCTCCCCCATTAGAGAAGGCATCATTTGACAAAAAGATAGATATAGACAAAACTGTCTTCCTTGTTTCTATTTACCAGTTCTTTCTCTGGAGATGACAAATATTTTTCTTCAAACAATATTTCTGTTGCCATAGGTAACATTCTCTTGGTTCCCTTCATATCACTCTTCATAATTTCATATAGATCTTTTCATGCTTTTGCAAAATAAACTGTCATTTCTTATAGAACAGCAGTATGCCATCACAATCATATGCCACAACTTGTTTAGCCATTCCCCAATTAATGGTCATCCCTTCAATTTTTTTTTGCCACCACAAAGAGAGCTGCTATAAATATTTTAGAACATATAGGTTCGTTTCCTTTTTCCCTGATCACCTTAGAAAATAAACCTAATAATAGTATTGCTGTCAAAAGGTACACAAAATTTTATAACTCTTTGAGTATAATTCTCAATAGCTCTCCAGGGATGTGGCAAAATTGGGACATTAATACATTGCTGGTGGAGTTGTGAATTGATCTAACCATTCTGGATGGCAATTTGGAACTATGCCCAAAGGGTGCTAAAAGACTGACTGCTCTTTGATCCAGCCATAGCACTGCTGGGTTTGTACCCCAAAGAGATAATAGGGAAAAAGACTTGTATCAAAATATTCATAGCTGCCCTCTTTGTGGTGGCAAAAAAAATAGAAAATGATGGGATGTCCTTTGATGGGGGAATGGCTGAACAAATTGTGGTACATGTTGGTAATGGAATACTATTGTGCTCAAAGGAATAATAAATAGGAGGAATTCCATGTGAACTGGAACAACCTCCAGGAATTGATACAGAATGAAAGGAGCAGAACCAGGAGAACAATGTACACAGAAACTAATATACTGTGATATAATCGAACATAACAGAATTCTCTACTAGCAGCAATGCCATGATCCAGGACAATTCTGAGAGACCTATGAGAAAGAACACCATCCACATTCAGAGGAAGAATTGTGGAAATAGAAACACAGAAGAAAAACAACTGCTTGATCACATGGGTTGATGGGGATATGACCGGGTATATAGACTCTAAAGTCACCCTAGTGCAAATATCAACAATATGGAAATAGTTCTTGATCAATGATACATGTAAAACCCAGTGGAATTGCTCATTGGCTATGAGAGGGAGGTGGAGGTAGGGGAGGGAAAGAACAAGAATCTTGTAACCATGGTAAAATATTCTAAATTAATTAATTAAATAAAAAAAATCCCAAAACTTAATAAATAAATAAATGGTGCTCCAAAATGATTGGATCAGTTCACAACTCCACCAGTGGTATCTTAGTGTCACCATTTTTCCATATTCCCTTCAACATCTATCATTTTACCCTTTATCATTTCAGCCAATCTGATAAGTGTGAGATATCTCAGCTATTTTGATTTGCGTTTCTCTAATCAATAGATGATTTGGAGCATTTTTTCATATAGTTTTATATAGATTTGACTCCTTCATCCCCAAACTGTCCAAAATATCTTTTGGCCCCTTATCAATTGGTGAATGACTCACATTCGTATGTATCTGATAATGTTTGCTATATATTTTGTTGAGACCTCTCTCTGAGAAACTGCCTATGAAATTCCCCTCCCAACTTACTGCTTTTCTTATAATCTTGGCTACATTCATTTTATTTGTACAAAATATTTTAAATTGACGTATTCAAAATTATCGATTTTATATCTCATAATGCTTTCTATTGCTTATTTATTCATATTTTCTTTTGCTATTCATAAAGCTAATAGGCAATATGTTCTCCATTTTCTAATTTGTTCATAATATCTCCCTTTATGCTTAGGTCATGTATCCATTTTGATCTAATTTTGGTAATGAATAGAAGATATTAGTGTATATATAGTTTCTGCCAAACTGCTTTCTAGTTTTTCCAACAATTTTTATTAGATGGTCCAAAAACTTGGATCTTTACTCTTGTCAAACACAAGATTACTATAATCTTTTATAACTCTTTGTTATGTTTCTGTTCTGTTTCACCGATCTGCTTTTCTATTCTTAGCCAATATCAGATAGTTTTGATCAGTACTGCCTCAAAATATAATTCAAAATCTGGTACTTCTAAACCTCCTTTCTTTATATTTTTTATTCATTCTTTTGACATTCTTGCTTTTCCAAACAAATTTTGTTATTTTTTTCTAGTTCAAGTGTTTGGGGGACAATTTAATTGGGATGGTATTGAATAAGTAGATTATTTTAGGTAGGATCATCATTTTCATTATATTGGCTCAGCCTACTTATGAAGAGATAATTATTTATTTAATTTTTTAAATCTGACTTTATTTGTATAAAAAGTGATTTGTAATTATGTTCATATAGTTTCTGTGTTTATTTTGGCAGACATATTCTTAGGTATTTTATTCTATCTATGGTTAATTCAAATGGGTTATCTCTTACAATCTTGCAGGCATAGTTGTTGATACATAGAGATTCTGATGATTTATGTGGTTTTATTTTATATTCTACTCCTTTGCTAACTTGATAATTTCAACTAATTTTAGTTGAATGTTTAGGATTTTATTTATATATATCATCATCATATCATTTGCAAAAAAAGAGATAGTTTTATTACCTCTTTGTTCATTCTGATTCTTTTTTTCTTCACTTATTGTTATTTCTAGCACTTCTAATACAATATTAAATAATATTAGTGATAATGAGCATCTGTGTTTCACTCCTAACCTTATAGGGAAGGCTTCCATCTTGTTTACATTACAGATAATGTTAGCTGATCATTTTAAGTATATATTTATTATTCTAAGGAAAAACCCATTTACACCTATGCTTTCCAAGTGTTTTTTTTTTTAAGTAGCAATGAATGTTCTGTCAAAAGTTTTTTCTACATCTATAAATGTAAACATTTTTTAATGACAGGAAGAGCTTTGTTGATTTGTTTCAAGCATTCTTGTATCCAGCAGCAGTTTCTTAATGCTAGGGTAAAGGCAGATGTGAAAAGATTTTGTATCTCATAATATATATTTCATATACACAATAGCATCATTATATTAGGTTGTCTTGGGCAAGCAGCATCAATATTAATTTCAATGCATTTTGATCAGTAAATACTAAGCTCCTTTATGAAATCACTCAAAATTCTTGAAAGGGCATCTGAATTTTTTTTGTGTAGACCATGATTGGCAGTGGGGGAAGTGGGGCGTGGGAAGTCATCTGGAGAGTAGTTCAAAAATGTCAAACAAGATGGTTAAAGGCTTTGAATTCATATGAAGACTTGCAGAGAGAACTAGGCATGAGAACCTTTACTCTGGAAACAACAAAACTTGAGGATTCTTTTTTAAATATTTTATTTTGGTAATTACATGTAATAACTTTCCACATAAGATTTCTGAAGTTATAAGATCCAACTTGTCTCTTTCCCTCTGTTCTCTCCCCATTCTTGGAGTTGGTAAGCAATTTGTACTGTATTATATATTTATTACCATGGAAAGCCTATTTCTATATTGTTTTCATTGTTGTAAGAGAATAATAATATAAAATCAAAACTACAAAATAATAACTCAAACTAAAGTGAAAAATTGTATGCTTTGATCTACATTCTGATTCCAACAGTTCTTTCCCTGGAGGTGGATAGCCCTCTTATCATAAGTCCCTCAGAATTGTCTGGATCATTATATTGCTGTATGTTTTTCACAGTTGATCATCCCACAATATTGCTATAACTATATACAATGATTTTTCAAGTTCTGCCTATTTCACTTTGCATCAGTTCAGGTAGGTCTTTCAAGCTCTTTCTGAAATCATTCTGTTCATTTCTTAAAACACAATAATATTTCATCACTGTCATATACCTCAATTTCCTCAGCCATTCCCCAATCAATGGATATCTCCTCAATTTCCAATTCTTTGTCACCACAAAAAGGGCTGCTACATATATTTTTGTACAAGTAGTTCTTTCCATCCTCCCATTTTTTTTATCCCTTTGGGATACAGACTTAGGAATGGTATTATGGGGAAAAAGGGCATGCACAGGTTCATAGCCCTTTGTGCATAATTCCAAGATACCTTCCAGAATGGTTGGATCAGTTCACAATTCCACTGAAAAAGCATTAGTGTCCTAATTTTTCTCATCTCCTCCAAAAAGTTATCACTTTTATTTACTGCCATATTTGCTAGTCTGATAGGTGTTAGGTGCAACTTCAGAATTGTTTTAATTTCTCAAATCAAGAAGAATTTAGAACATTTTTTCATATCATTATTGATAGCTTTCATTTCTCTATGAAAACTGCTATCCATATCCAAAGAAAGAACTGTGGGAGCACAAATGCATTAGAAAAATATTTTATCGATCATGAAGTGCTATAGGGATGTGATTAAGGTTCTGATGTTAAAGGATCACTCTACTGCAAATACGAATAACATGAAAATAAGTTTTGAATGATGGTTCATGTATAATCCAGTGGAACTGCTTGTCAGCTTCAGGAGGGGAGGGGAAATAGTGGGCTGGGGGGTGGGGGATCATGAATCATGTAACTATAAAAAATATTCTAAATAAAAAAGGGGAAAAAAAAACCTTGGCTAGTACAAAAGCCTTTAAATTTAATATAGTCAAAATTATTCATTTTATATCTTGTAATGTTCTCTCTCTATTTTTTGATCATAAATTCTGCCCTTCTCCCTAGATCTGAAAGGTAAACTATCCAATTTTCCCTAATTTATTTATGGTATCACCCCTTATGTCTAAATCCTACACCTATTTTCATCTTATCTTGATATAGGATGTGATATTGGTCCATACCTAGTTTCTCCATTATTGTTTTCCAATTTTCCCAGCAAATTTTGTCAAATAGATTTTGTCACATCTTGTCCCAAAGCTGGGATTTGGGGTTTTATGAAACACTAGGTTACTAAGGTGATTCACTCCTAATTTATTCCACTGATCCACCATTCTATTTCTTAGACAGTACCAGATTGTTTTGATCATTACTGCTTTGAGATCTGGTACTGCTAGGCCACTTTCTTTCACTTTTTTTCACTAATTCCTGATATTTTTATATTTTGTTGTTTCATATGAATTTTGTTATTATTTTTCTAATTCTGTAAAATAGTTTTTTATAGTTTGATTATGTCACTAAATAAGTAAATTCATTTAGGTAGAATTGTCATTTTTATTATATTAAATTGGCCTACCCATGAACAATAAATGTTTTTACTTTATTTTTGTAATAAATGTTTTATAATTGTATTCCTATAATTCCTGCATTTATCTTGGCAAGTAGATTCCCAAATATTTTATATTGTCTAGAATTATTTTAAATGGAATTTTTCTTTCTCCCTCTTGCTGCTGGACTTTGTTGGAAATATATAAAAATGCTGATGATTTGTGTGGCTTTATTTTGCATCCTGCAACTTCATTAAAGGTTTTCATTATTTCAATTAGTTTTTCAGTTGATCCTCAAGGATCCTCTAAGTAGATCATGATTTCATCTACAAAGAGTGATAACTTAGTTTCCTTGTTGCTTACTTTAACTCATTTAACTTTTTTTCTTATTGCTAAAGCTTGCATTTCTAGTACTTTATTAAACAGTAGTGGTGATAATGGGCATCCTTGCTTCATGCCTGGTCATATTGGGAATGCTTCAAAATTCCCATTGCGGATGATATTTGCTGAAGGTTTTAGATAGATACTACTTGTCATTTTAAGGGAAGGTTCATTTATTCCTATGTTTACTAGTGTTGTTAATAGGAATGGGTGTTGTATTTTGTCAAAGGCCTTTTCTGCATTTATTGTGATAATCATGTGATTTCTGTTAGTTTTATTACTGCTATGGTCAATAATGTGATGGTTCTCCTAATATGAAACCATTCTTGCATCCTTGGTATAAATCCCACCTTATCAGAGTGAGTGATTTTCCTGATATATTGCTGTGGTCTCTTTTCTAGTATTTTATTTAAGTTTTTGCAACAATATTCATTAAGGAAATTTGTCTTCAATTTTATTTTTGTTTTTGGTCCTCCTGACTTAGTTATCAGCACCATATTTATGTCATAAAAAGAATTTGGTAGGATGCATTCTTTGCTTATTTTTGCCAAATAGTTTCTATGGTATTGAGATCGGTTGTGGTTTTTTGTTTGTTTGTTTGTTTGTTTGTTTGTAATAAGCCACAAGTTTTACTGCGATGTGGCCAATTTTGTGGGGGTGGGGAGTTTGATCTCAAAACAATGTTCCATTTAAGGCTCTTTTCATACAGAAATTGCCATTATAGCCACATTATTCAAAATGTCTTTAGTGTTGCAAGACTCACATGGTAAACACTTAACTCCTAGTCCTGTTCTGTAGTGTACATTCAATGGCAAATAAAGAGGCATTACCTACCTCATTTAGGAAGATATGTAGATAACAGGAATGAACACTGAGGTACTCCAATAAGTTGATGACAGTTATGGCAACTTAATTGGCATTCCTTTTTGAGGGGAACAAACTTATAAAAGTGCTTTCAATGCACAGTTACACATAAACATATATAAATACGCATGCATATATATGCTGCCGTGTCACAATAGGTGTGTTAAAGGCAGGTTAGGTGTACAAAGCACAAGGACTTCAGGAACGGCAATCAAGTGCAACTCTAAGTACTACTGAAACGAAGTTTGGCATCTGACCAGGGGATCATCCTTTCAAGGCATTCAATTAGCTAACCCTTTGCAGTTTCTAAGCTATTCATACTGACCATCATTTTCACCTTAGTTCTGCAAGGGATGCACATAATGCCAATTTGTTTTGGCTAGAATGCGATGTGAAGGCATCCCTTGAGTTCTACGGAACTACCAGGATGAAACACTCTAATGGCCATCACTGGTAGGTTGCTCAAATTAATGACATCTTCTTTATGTTTTCTGGAAAGGTCTGATAGGGGGCAAAACCCTAAAACTGTTCCAAATGATGGAGCTGCAGAATGGAAGCTATTTCCGAATGGCACTTCACTGTCATTTTATAAAGGTCTTCTTTCAAGGGAAACTACTACATTGCCTCCCAGTTTCTCTCCATGCGTTGAACGATCCTTAATATCATCCAAGCCATTTACTTGCCCCTCGTGTTTAATACCTATAAATTTCTTTTTAATGGCATCTTTAGAACTAGCATGAATCATCTTGCTTTTTAAAGGTGCACATTCAGGAGCCCAGACTATAAATACTAGGTCTTCTTCCTTACTCTTCTGTCTCGTATGTGGCATCATACAAAGCATATCGGCAATCCTTCGGAGGTAGCAACTTCACGAAAGATGTGTAGGGGTCCTCTACTGTATCACCACTGTCACCCACCAAGATCTGCCTTGCTTCCTCTACAGTTATTTGGTTTTTGTCATCACTCAAACAGAAGAGAACTGCTTTCTTTCTTGTTTTGATCTCTTGAGTAGAAGATTTCCTTACTTTCATGTCATTAAAAACTTTGATTACTTCATCATTCGCAGTTACTCCAGAAGCCATGGTTCCCGGGACTGAAAAGGCTGCTGCAGCAGATCCTCACTCAGTGACACTGGGGAGAGGAGAAGATGAGGAGAGAGGAGAGGAGGAGGAGGAGGAGCAGGGGCAGCAACTGCAGGAGGAGTGAGATCGGTTGTTTTTTAAGTGCTTGATCAAGTTCACATCTGAATCCATTCTGAATCTGGAAAATTTTATTTGTGGGTTCTTTGATGGCTTATTTAGTTTCTTTTGCTGAGATGGAATTATTTAAATATTCAATTTTTCTCTTTTGTTTGTTTGGGCGATTTATATTTTTGTAAATATTCATCCATTTCACCTAGATTGTCAGATGTCATATAATTGAGTAAAAGAACTCCTAATGATTGCTTTAATTTCATCTTCATTAGTGGTGAATTCACTCTTTTCATTTTTGATGCTAGTAATTTGATTTTCTTCTTTCATTTTAAAAATCAAATTAATCAATGCTCTATTTTATTTGGTCCCCCCCCCCCCATAAAACCAACTCCTATTCTTTTTTTTTATTAGCTCAGTAGTTTTCTTCCAATTTTTAAAATTTCTCTTTTGTTTTTTAGGATTTCCAGTTTAATCTTTAATTGGATTTTTAATTGGGATGTTTAGTTTGTTTTTTTCTAGTTTTTTAGTTGCACACCCAATTCATTGATTTGCTTTTTTCTCTATTTTCTTGTTATAAACATTCAGAGATACAAAATTTTCCCTTTAGGGATTCTTGATAGCTGTCTTCAAGTAACTGAAGGAACAACCCATGAAAACTGGATTAAACATGTTATAATTGGACCCAGAAAGAAGAAATAAAAACAATTATTGTAGTTAGTTTTTAATTCAATTTTTTTTCAGTTCCGAGTTTTCTTCTTCTTCATTGAGAAGTCAAGAAAAACAGATAGAATGGAAACCATTACAAATATATGTAGTTATGCAAAACAAATGTCCCTTTTAGTTATATTCTTTTCCCCCTCAAAAAAAGGGGGGGGGGAAGCAATTAAAAATATATTCCAATCTGCATTCTGAATCTTTGAGCTTTCTATGTGGAGTTGAATAGTATGTTTCATCAGGAGTCCTCTGGAATTGTGATTGCAGAAAAACAGAAATATTTACACACCTTCCAGTTCTGAGTTTTGATGTCCTTCTATTTCCCTCACTCTCAATTTTGTTTAAAAAGTTATCAGAATTTTCTAAAATCACTTCCCAGCTGGGTGACCCTGGGCAAGTCACTTGACCTCCATTGCCTAGCCTTTACCACTCTTCTGCAATACACAGCATTGACTCCAAGATGGAAGGTGAGGGTCTAAACAAAAAAAAAAAGACTTTACTAAAATCTTATTTGAAAACCATGGGTAAGCTTTGCGTGGTGGCAGTTTCATAGCCAATGAGGTTTGACTGAGGTGTGATTATGAGTATTAGAAAACAGCGATGTGGAATTTTTTATAGTGCTCACTTTGCTCTCATTCTCCTCATGGTATGTGTTGCATTATTGTTGACATCTATCTTATGGAGATGTTTGCAACCATGTTGTACATAAATCCATTAGACAAAGTCACTACTAAGATGGTCCTACTTCACTTTCATGGGGTCTAATTATCTCTAAGTATCTGCTATGGGGCAGCCCTCACCTCTGATGGAAATGCTGCTGCTATTAGGTGACATAATGGATAGAATGCTGAAGCTAGAGTCAAATTCTGCCTCAGACATTTACTAACTCTGGGGCTCTGGGTAAGACACTTAACCTCTGTCTGTCTCAATTGCCTCACATATAAAATGGGGTAGTATCTACCTCCCAGAGTTGTTATGAAAATCAAATGCTATAATAATGATAAAAGTGCTGTGCAGATGTTTTAAGTGCCAGAGAGATACCAGCTAATATTATTTCACTTGAACCTTCTCGAGAGAGGCTCATTTATTTTAGTTTATTTATTCCATCTTAGAAACAACATCATGTTAGGCACAAATGAAGCATTGATAATATGAACCTTTCTGCACAAAAACCATTATATACATTGCATGTGTTGCGAGACTTTAATAAAGCTCAAAATGACAATAGTGGGTGTGCTTATTAATTTATGGAACATTAGTTCCAAGGCAGAAGATTGGTAAGGGCTAGGCAGTGGAAGTTAAGTAACTTGCCCAGGGTCACACAGCTGGGAAATGCCTGAGTCCAGATTTGAACCCAGGACCTCCCATCCTTAGGCCTCATTCTCAATCCACTGAGCCACCCAGCTGCCCCTAAGAGAGGGTCATTTAAAGTAACCCAGGTCTAATCATTTCCTCTAGAGTGATAGGCTTTAAGATTTTTACACTGGTAAAATCCTTTCTTTTAAACACATATTTGGCTTAACTCTTATAATAAAATCTTCTATTATTATTAATTCCTAATAACAAATAACAGAAGACATTTGAAATCCAAAAGAACACTATTTTGGTGCTTCTTAGAAAATGTTTTGAGAGATTTTAACATTCCACAGGTTTTCTTTCCACCAAAATATATTTTAGAAATGGATGAGATTGTACAGGATAACCCCCATGTCCAAAATTAATTTCTGTTAAAATAATTACCTTATCATCCCCCCAAAAGGATCAATTCTCAAAGATCCACAAACTACTCTCATACATATAACAATATACTGTTTATTTTAATTTAAATGTAATAGGGCAACTGGCCAAGAAAGTACTTCCATTACAAGAAAAAAATATCAAAAATTAGTGAAGATGAAAGAGTATACTTCCCCCTTCCAAAACCAAAGTATGAGGAAGCAAATTTAATACTTCACAAATTCCAAGAGCATGCAACTTCGATAATTCATTCCAGGAGGGACATCTCAGAAAAAGAAAGGTCATATTTCATTCCCAAAAGTCAGACAAATCTTTTTTTTTTCCTGTTAGGCACAAATGAAGCATTGATAATATGAACCTTTCTGCACAAAAACCATTATATACATTGCATGTGTTGCGAGACTTTAATAAAGCTCAAAATGACAATAGTGGGTGTGCTTATTAATTTATTTTCCACAAGCTCATTTTATGTTTTTCCCCCAAGTAGATGACAAGTCTACTGCATTTCCCTGCCTGCCCTCTCTATTTACTGTTACCACAAAAAAAAGGATAACAGATGAACCCGTCATTCCCAATAAGTTCCTGAACAGGTGATCCCAGTGGTTGTTACTTCCCTTTCCAAGTGCTCTTGAATCAACAATATTCAGGCATTTATGAAGCACCTGGGAATGTTCTAGGCACTGTGTTAGGCACTGGAGATAGAAAGGCAAAATTGAACCAGTATCTGTGTTGAAGAAATTACTCAATGAAAGTCACACCTTTAACTATATCTTTAATGATCAAACAATAATCTCCACAATACCTTACTTCAAAATGGCTGTCCTACACAATATGAAGCCCACTGGGAATAATCTCTGAGTAATGGTAACAAGATGGAAAAGTTCATTCTTGTTCCTAGATAATACATGCAGTTTGTTGCTGGGCTCATGTAGAGAGCCCAAAGGATGAGTATTAGACCTGTGTATGGAAGATCTGAGGTCAAATCCTACCCAAGGCACTTACTAGCTGTAAAGTCTGCATCAGTGTCCTCATCTGTAAAATGGGAATAAGTATAACATCTACCTCCCAAGCAGATTGTAAAAACAAAATGAGACAATATCTTTAAAGCACTTCACAAACCTGTTCACTTTGATAACTAGAAGATAAATTCTTTGATTATGGGAAACTATGACGAAGAAAAATGTCCTCAGCACCTCATGGCTGACTTTTCTTTTTACACTGACTATGGCAAAGTGACTAGGAAGGGAACAGAGACTGTTAGGAAACATAATTGTATTTGTATACATAATGCTTTAAAACTTACAAAGCACTTTATAAATATTATCTCTATTTGATCCTCACAACAATGCTGGAGAGTACTTGCTACCACGATTCCCATTTTTCAGATGAGGAAATTGAGGCAAATAAAAGTTAATTGACTAGCACTTGATCCGACAACTAAGTATCTGAGGTTGGATTTGCACTCAGTTCTTCCTGCCTCCAAATCCAGTGATCTATCCACCCTGTCACCTACCTGATTGTGGACACAAAAAATTCAAGAGAGCTTCAACCATTCATTAACTTCTGGCTCTCTAAAGCTAAGATCTTTGTACAATGATGACTGTATTTTCTCTATATACTATTGAAAGAAATGAACCACATCAGAATTTATGGGCTTTCTTACTAGAAATGAAACCAGAAAACAAATAAAAGTCAAGTTGCTGATAAGTAGAAGGATGGCTCATAAGTTGTTTTTGCTTATCAGCACTTATTTTGACTGTGAATTTTAGATTTACTCCACCCTGCTTAGTCTTTAGAATTTTAGCAACCAGGAATGTATACGCCCCCACTTAAGGATTAAGTGTGAGGGACGATGCGTGTGCTAGCAAGTGACAAATCAGAAACAACTGACTGACCCCCATGGCTGTCCTAAGTCAAGTTTAAGCCACCATTGGTACATGTGAGACACAGGAAGTGATGTAAAGAACTGCCTTTATATTTTGCATCACTTCCTGTGAGAGGGACTTTCTGCAGACTTTGGTGGTAGAACTTGACTTGGTGGAATGTGGGTCCTCAGCCTGCTTCCCTGAATGATGACATGGTGAGTGATAAGGCTGACTCCCCTTTCCCTTGACCTTTCTGCCTCCAAGAAGGCCCCTCATCTTGGAGGAGGTTTTGTGGCTGGAAAACGAACTAGATTTAATCTTCTGGGAAGGCCCCTTGGCTGAGGCCTCTGAACTTCCCCTGGCTCAGGCCAGGCCAGAACAGAGATCTTCCCCTTTCTCTCTCTTTCTCTCTCTCTCATTCTTAATTTCTTCCTTCTATTGTAAATAAACCACCATAAAATTCCACTCTGATGTGAGTATTTCATTGGGATTTAGAATTTAAATCCCTGGCGACCACTAAATAATATATTCAGTCTCAACCCTAAAATTTACCCTTAACATGACATCTGCAAGAGGTGTTGGCCAAGTATCTCATAAATGGCAGTTTTGTTCCTTTTGATTGTAAGGAATCCCTCTTTTATGACAATCCTTCAAAAACTGAATGGCACAATCATGTGTGGTGATAAAGAACATCGTAGACCTCTTGACAGAGAGGTGTTGGGCTAGGGATATACACTGTAGCATACATGCTCATGCTTGGCCAATATATTGAATTATTTTCCATTGTTTATGCATGTTTCTTAAAATAGAATGTTTTATTTTATATAGAGCTGGCTTAATGTGTGTGTGTGTGTGTGTGTGTGTATGTGAGAGAGAGAGAGAGAGAGAGAGAGAGAGAGAGTAGCACTAGTTAATGACAGATTGATCATGTATACTCTTTATCTCATATTCAAAATTCCAGTTAGAGGCTGAAAGGAATAAAATCAAGAGTACAAGTTGGGGGATCTTTAGTGGGGAGATGAAGTGTAGTCACTGATTAATCCCCCAAGGCCTCTCCCTCTTCACCTCCCCAGCACTTAGCACAATACCTGACATAGACCAAGTGCATATTAAATGCAGAAGGATGATGATGATCTAGGACACTGTTGGCAAATGTTTTCAAGATCATTTGTCCAAACTGCACTTTCAAGTTGCCTATGAGCCCTCTCCCCCAATGCCTCAGACAGCAGAAGAAGGAAATGTTTCACTCAACTGCTGAGTAGAGGGGCAAGGCATGTAAAAATTGTGCTGAAGCACTGTGGAGAGGGGGAACAGAGCAGCCCCCTCCAGCACACCTGGGCACCCTGCCACACCTTCACCAATATGGATCTAGGGATCTATGTGGCCTGTTTTCTCATGAAAGGAAGAAATGAGGTAATTTGTTAAAAGAAGTGATGGTAGATATCTAAGACTTGAGGAGAGAAGAGGTTTGAACCATCATTACTTTACAACTTCTGCTGCTACTGCTATCATTACTCTTCTCTTTCTCCTCCTTCTCTACCTCTTCCTCTTCCTCCTCTCTTTCCATACTTCAGTCCCAAACATATATAAATGTAGAACTCCAGTGGGGGTATGTATGATATAGAATTAATCATGCCCTGAGATAGCTCATTCCATTTTTATTTAGCATATTTTATATAGCTCTAATTTTGAGGATTAATGTTGTTTTTGTTAGTCATATTTAAATTTCTTTCTTCAGTCTCTATCTGTATATCCTAGTTCCTATTTATTCTTTGACATAGAGCAAAGAAAATCAAAGCTCTCTTTCATTTGAAGGGCATTCAGATATTTTAAGAGAGCTATTGTCGGGGACCAGCCCCTTACGACCCCTGAGAGGGGAGGGGGGAGAGAGAGAAGGAAAGGGGAAGCGACAAAGAAGGTACGGACAGCTTTCACATAGTGTGCAAAGAGGAGTCGTTTATTGAGGCAAAAGCATGGTATATAAAGGAAAGGGGGAGAGAGAGAGATTAAAGATGGAGCTTGGCCAGAGGCCAAGCTCCTGCAAGGACAGCCATCGCCTAGCCTGAAAGAGGAGAGAGGGGGAGAGAGAGCGAGGCGGAGCTTGCTGGGCCATAAATACCATTTGCTACGTAGTACATAGGGATGACCCTCATTGGTCAATGACAAGGCATAGGTGTGGTTTCTCTTAACCAGGGGAGAACAAAGAAACCTGTTTTCCCGCCTAACCTGGGAGAAGCTGGGGTCAAGGGTCAGGGGCCTTCCCAGCCATGAGCACTACTGAGCATGCCCAAGACTGACTGTTCCCCTTGCCCCTGGGCTGCTACAAGCTATCATGTTTATTATATATATATACACACATGTATGTATACATATGCATGTATTTATCTCTCCTATAAGTCTTGTCTAGTCAAAATATCATCAGCTCCTTCCTTTGATTAAGCCTCATTCTACATGAGTTCCACACGTTTCCCCTTTCTAGGCAGCTCCCCCTGGATGTTCTCTAGCATATCAATGCCCCACCCCAAATGATGACACTCAGAACTGGACACAATACCCTGCATATGTTCTGGCTTGGGAAAAATACCTTGGGGCTCTTACCATATTCCTTACCACTATGTCTGTCAATGTAGCCAAAATTCCCATTAGCTTCCATCATTACCACATTAGCTTGTTGATTCATACTAAACTCACAGTCCAGGAAAATCCAAGAATTGTTTTCCTTCTTTTTTTGGACAAACTGCTGCCTACTTATGTTTCTTGACCGTCTTGCATTTGTACCCTTTTTAAAAAATCTAAGTGCAAGTCTTCCCTTTTGTCTATACCAATTTTTATCCTTAGAGGATCTGTTTTCTTCCTCCCTGGCATATGAATCTTTAGAAGATTAAACCCATTTGTGTCTTAAGGAATTTAGCTTGATTCCATTCTATGACTTTCTCTCTGTTATTTGCCTTATTATCCTGAAGCAGTTAAATATGTTTCTATTTGTTTTCTGATTTCTTCCCAGTCTATTGGAAGA
This sequence comes from Monodelphis domestica, assembly GCF_027887165.1. Taxonomy (NCBI): domain Eukaryota; kingdom Metazoa; phylum Chordata; class Mammalia; order Didelphimorphia; family Didelphidae; genus Monodelphis; species Monodelphis domestica. The sequence goes on along the minus strand of NC_077232.1, from coordinate 299,039,009 downwards.
ATTTCTTGGGTGGGGGGGGCTGAGCTGAGTATTATTGCACATTCGAACCCAATAAGTAATGTGACTCCAATGTGGAATGGGACACTTATTATACACAACTAGACTGACTAATAGATAAATGAATTTTAATAATTCAAAGAAATATAAACAATGATTGAGTGACTGGAAAAATGAGAGAGAATCTCAACCCCAGAGAGGAAATGGTTCATTGCTGTAACTAGAGAAACCATTTAGAGACATGAGAACCAGTTGAAAAATACTGGGCTTTGTTTCCAAGGAATATTGTTTGAAACTGACCAAATAAAATAATGTTTAAATTGGAAAAAAAAAGAAAGAAAGATACTGGGCACAATCAAACTGCCACATCAACAGCATGCAAGGATGGCTTCCATTGGAGCATTGAAGGAAGAGAAAGGAGCATTACAGGGAAATGTGGTATTTCATTAGTCTGGCTAATTTGGTTTCATATTGATGCTCAGTTTATTCTAAGAAGGAAAAAGAGCCCCAGGAGAGGTTCCAAGATTTGAGAATGATATTCCACAATTGTAGGAGGTTGTTATGAAAGTTTTGCTTCTCTCCATATCTTTCTTACAAATCTCATTAGCAAGGAAGCAAGCAGGGGATAGTATGTTTTCCCCATGTGCTCCTTCCCTAGACATTCTAAGTCAGATCCACCCCCCTTTTTTCATGGAAGTCACTTCAACTCTCTATGGCTCTGCTTCCTCATACTGATATAATCCTTTCAGTTTTAGAAACTGCTCTACATATATTAGTTATCTCATTTGATTCTCACAACCATTCAAGGCAAGTGCTTTTGTTATACCTATATTACATATACAAAAAACAAGGCTGATTTGTTTAAATGATTTGACCAGAGACACACAACTAAAAAGGATCTGAGGCAGGATTTGAATCCATGTATTCCAACATCCAAGTCCAGTGCTTCTAACCACTGGTTCATCTCACAGTCTTATTCTATCAGTATCCTTCATTAGTAAGGAGACAGTTTGGAGAACCTAGTTCCTCTGATTTGAGCTCCCCCACCATTTCCATCAGAGCATATTGCCCACTTGTGTCCTTTGACAGTGCTTTGAATTTCCCCATTTAATGGGGGTTTGTATTGTAGTAAGGTTTGGTGGTAGCCCTGGTGGCACTGAAATCACAATAGTCTGAGGTAAATTTCTGCCTTCTTACTCTGAAGGGTGTATTTGAGGCTGCAGTGGAACCAAATGATGCCCAGGGAGCCTCCTTGCATTACATTACAACCATTATCAGGTTTAAGATTGCTATCTCTGCAACATCCCTTACTCCCTGTGTTTATCAGTAAATGTAATGGTGGGCTGCCACCATCCATGTTTGCTATTGAGGAGCTTATGAGTATTATTAATAAAATCCAAAACATAAAATTCTTTCACAATCAGTTCATCCCCTACTAGGCAAATTTTAGGGTTCTTGACAGAAATTTAAACCTGTGGGGAATTTCAGTTTTATGTTATACCAAATCAGTCATTGACATCCATTGCCCTCTTCCCAGGCACAATAGCTCATTTACTACTAGCCATACTTTAAAGATGTAAAAAAAAAATCAGGAAATATGATAAAGTGAATCGTGTTGAAAGTCCCACATATTACAGGCACTGACGGAGTTAAACCTTTACTGTCCTTATATTTTTCCCTAGAGACAGACCCTTGCAAGCACCATTATTCTTTTCCAGCCTTCCCTAAGCACCCTCCATCACACACACACACACACACACTCTAAGCCTTGAGCAGAGATGACCATTGGAACCAAATTTGCAACACCCAGAACACAATCTAGCCCCATAGCCACTGCTTCCACTATGCTTCCTGCCAATACAAACCTGAACTCCTCTTGGGAGAGCCATTGCTGTTACTATTCCTCTTGGAACTGATACTGTACCTTATTACCGGTTCCTCAAGGCATAACAGTCTTCCTCTGGTGTCATATTGCTCATTCCTATTGTTATTGTGATTTTTAGAAAAGGGGGAAAAGAAGATTATACAGAGGGAGAAGGCACATATAAATAAAATTGAATTTATTAACAAGTAAAGGCAAGATTTTGGGAATGGAATAAAGGGGAAAAGGTTAGCATCTGACTCTTATCCCTCTACATTTAATTATCTAATTAAGCTTACTCTGACTACATATCTAACTAAAGACTATCAAGACTAAATCCCACAGCAAACTTCAAATCTCACAAACAGAGTCAATGGTTGACCAGATTTCAGGAATCCCAGGTATGGTGTTCTCAGGTGGTCTCAGCAAAGTAGAGTTCTTCTCTCCAGTAACTGTCCACCAGAAAACTGGAGATTTCCTCTCACCACAGTTAGTAGATACTCAAAGGTCAGTTGCTTGATGGATTTCCAGGATGTCTCAGCTCTACACCCTCCTCCTTCACCTTTCAGCTCCAGTGTGGCAGTTGGCAAAACTGTTCCTTGGAACTTTGATTCAATCAACTCAGGCAAGATTCTATGTCTCAAGACCTGTCAATCATTCTCTCCCTTGATACACTATTAAAATCATAGACAAATTATGCTAGTCAATGAGAAGAAAAAAGGTGTGGTCTAGAAAGGATGTGCCTAATTCTTAAGGTGTCAAAAGAATGGATGCTATATCTCACTACTTTCACTGTCTACCATCAACCTTTCTAGCTTCTTACATTGACGTTTAAAATAAGAAAAGAAGATGGGCTTGTCACATGGAACTGAAATAAGGAGATATAGAGCCACGGTATTTCTTTCACAGTATTATTTCAGGAGAAACTAAGGAAAATGGTATATTGAGTACACTTTCTTGGTCAAACTTATGGCTGGTCATGGACAAGATGCCTATGCACAGATGGTTTGTGATTCACAATGGGAACAGACAAATAAATGTGAAAACAGATTTATCATCTCTTCTGACTCTACATAAGTGGCATTAGCATGTAGTTTTCTTTGTTTGATTTATCTATCTCTCAAGTTTTAGAACAATTTTTTTTCATCAAAGGAGATGGTTAGAGAGTTTTTTAAAAATAATTTTAGGCTGAATTTGTATGACATACAGATAATTTAGTCTTTAAATATTTGGTAAGTTGCACCTATAAGTTTTCCCCCTTGTGATAGTTCAAAATTACATGTAGTGAAATTTCATTTTCTAAGACTGTAATGCTTCACAGATGATGTGTCTCAATTGAGTCTCATGCCACACTTCAAAAAAAATGTTTTTTAACTCCATTTGCTCTTTTTATGAACTGTTGCTGCTCATAAATGTCTACCATTTGTTGGGGAGAGGGCACTGAATGTTTGTGGATTCCCATATTAAAATCAGCACTATTTTATACTCTGACTTTTTGGAGGTTTAAGGAATAGACAAGTCTTATGTCCAAGTCCCTTAGAAAGCAAAAGTCCCTTAAGATGGAATTAAGGCAACAGCAAGACAGAGTGAGGGGTATGATGGAAGGAGAAAATAAAAACCGTAGATGTAATTATAGTAATTATAGATTATTCTCACTTTTAAGATTTGAAAATTAATAATTAAAAAAATCTGTGACACTCTTCTTCTAGTCCAAGGGAGAGTGGGCTTAAGTAAATGAGCATATGTGGCAAAGACATATCTGTAAGTCTTAGAAATCCTTTGGTGTAGTTCCCTTAGACGTGGCATCCTCTCAATAGATTCAGTTATCATCTATATGCAGATGCTTGTTAGACCTATTTATAAAGCTGCAGTTTCTCTCTTGACCTTCAGTCTCTCATCATCAAGTACTTTTCAGATGCCTTGAACTGAATAGTGCATAGATTTCTCAGCTTTACCATGAGTGTCACAGTGGGAAAAATTTGTAGTTAAGAATACTTGTATTCAAATGTTATCTCAGACATGGTTTTGGTTGTGAGACCCTGGACAAGTCATGACTCCTCTAAGCCTCAGTTTTCTCAACTGTAAGATGGGATAATAACACTGTGCTTAGAGGGTTATTATGAGAATCAAATGAGATAACATTTATATAGCACCATATAAATATTAAAGTTCCATATAAATGCTATTTGTTTTGTTGTTAGTGTTAATATCATTATTATTATGTTCAAAACAAAATGTATTCTCTTTTGCCACAATCCCTCCTCTTCTCAAATTTTTCAAATGATGTTGAGGGTGACACCTGCTTTCTCCCACTTCCTCTGGCTCACAACCTCAGTCTCAAAAGCCATTCCTTACACATATTTACTTGCTCTACATAACCTATATGTTGCCAAGTTTTATCATTCCTAGTTTCACCAAATCTTTCATATATATTTTTTTCTCCATAACACAAAGCTAGCTACATATTTCTTTACTAGATATGTCAAATAACCAATCTTTTGTAAATAGATAATATTTAATTTTCACCCTCACTCTGAGACCCCACGACTCTGTTGTTGAGCTTCATGGAAGGAATCATTCTAGGAATAATGTTGTTTGGTCAAAACTTGTGATTTGATTATTGAAGAGAATATTGCAAGAAGAAGCTTTTGCTGGCAGTGCAGATTGATACTAGTCTGCAAATTAGAGTTATCTAAGACACTGAGCAATTAAGTGAATTACCCACAATCTTACAATGTGACAGAGGTGAATTTGAACCCATGTCTTCCTGACTCCAAAGTCAGCTCTCTATCCTTTTCACCATATTCTCTCTCAAAATAAATAACACACTTGTATATAGAGTAAATCATGTGTGAGACTGGAGAAATGGATTCCCAAATTAGTGATATTATAAAACACAGTTAATGCCCATCATTTAGCCTAATTGAATGTCCATTTAATATCCAATAGGAAGAGTTAGATTGATTTTCTACTACAGTGGAGAATAATGAATTTCAGTACTGAAAACATGGGAATAACAAACAGAAATATTCGTGAGTTTATAATCTCAACAAATGGTGCATGACATAAAACAATCCACTGGAGGGATATCTCCTAAGCATGTCATCATTTTGCTATCATTCAATCTAGCCATAGTGACAAATTCATATATAAGATGAAACTAGGAATGGGAAATATGATCATTAGGATGTAGCACTGATTGCCTTGTTAATGACTGAGAGCTCATTTTCTCAGTCAAGTGAGATTCATGCAACAATTCTCCTGTTTTCCTCATCTTTTATAGATTAATGACCCGAAAACAGAACATTATGGCACCTCGGGGGCCCAACACTATACCTGGATCTTGAGCTGGAACTAAGAAAAATGTGGAGTGGAAGTTTGTTTATAATGACCTCTTATGGATCTTGGCAATGGCCCCTTTCTGCTCTTCCTCTATAGCATGCTTTGCCTACTAAGTGACCAGATAATTGCCTAGCTTCTTCCTTCTGCTACATTCTTCCACAGGCAATGCCTTATGCTGCTGATTTTCCTGGACCACCCACTCTTACCAAATGGAAATCTTTCCTGCCTCACAGTCTCCTTGGGGGGAAGAGAATTCCCACCTTCTCCTACCTCCTTCCCTCCTGACCTTTCTACCTCTACAGATATAGTTCTACATTTTAACTTGAGGTTGTTTCAGTAATTCAATAAGCATTTATTAAGAACCTACTATGTGTTGGGCACTGTGAAAAGAACTGAGAACACAAAGAAAGGCCAGAAATAAAATTAATAAAAGGAAACAGTCATTCTCTACTCTCAAAAACTCACAGTCAAATAGATGAAACAGTATGAAATTTGATAATATTCAAACAACTATTTATAAATGAGATAGGTCAGAGGGCAATCTCAGAATAAAGGCAGTAGGAACTTTAGCTAAGACTTGAAGGAAATCAGAGAAGCAAGGATGTGAAAGCAAAGGAAGAGAGAGACAATTGTTGGCCCTTTAGACCAGGGGTTCTTAACTTTTTTACTGTCACAGATCTTTCTAGTTTTCTGGTGAACCACTTTTCAGAAAAATGTTTTTAATTAATAAAAACAAAATACATAACATTGCAAAGAAAACCAAAGATTTGTGAAAATAAAGATGTAATTGTTTTTTTTTTCAAATTCAAATTCAGGGACTCTGAAATCTCTCATCAATGTACCCCAAGTTAAGTAGTCCTGCTCTAGGGGTAGTAATCATTATCTCTGACAAAGCAAAAACAAAATTAAACTTAATTGAAACAGATAATTAGGGAAACCATAATTTTCTAAAAAGTACTACATGGCAATGAAGTAATATGAAAATGTACATTGAGTTTCTCTGATAAGGACTTCATTTCTCAAATATTTGGTGATAGAATTGGGTCAAATTTATATAATAAGAGCCATTCCCCAATTGATAAATGGTGAAAGGACATGAATAGGCAGTTTTCAGAAGAAGAAACCCAACCTTTTTATAGTCATATAAAAATGTTCTCAATCATTATTGATTAAATAAAGGCTTATTAAAACAACTGAGGTATCACCTCACACCTATCATAAATGAAAAATGCTGGAGAAGATGAGGAAAAATAGGTGCAGTAATGAACTATTGGTGGAATAGAAGTCCAAACACTCTAGAGAGCTAGAGAACAATCTAGAACTATGCCATATGGGCTGTGTATATCCTTTGATTCAACAATGCCACTAATATCCCAAGTTATACTAATACACTAATAAAAACATTAATACCCCCAATGCTACTAAGTGCCCCCAAAAAGACAAAAGAAAAAGGGAAAGAACCTATATGCTTTTTTAAATTTAGAATATTTTTCTATGGTTACATGATTCACAATTTCCCACCCCCCTTCCCTCCCCACTCCCAGAGTTGACAAGCAATTCCACTGGGTTATACATGTATCATTGTTCAAAATCTATTTCCATGTCATTCATATTTTCAGTAGAGTAATCTTTTAACATCAAAACCCTAATCATATTCCCATCAAACCACATTATTGATCATATGTTTTTCGTCTTCATTTCTGCACCCACAGTTCTTTCTCTGGATGTGGTCAGCATTCTTTCTCACCCATTCCTCTGGATTGTCCTGGATCATTGCATTGCTACTAGTAGAGAAGTCCATTACATTCGATTGTACCACAGTGTATTAGTCTCTGAGTATAATCTTCTCCTGATTTTGCTCCTTTCACTCTGCATCAATTTTTGGAGGTCGTTCCAGTTCACATGAAGTTCCTCCAATTCATTATTCCTTATAGCACAATAGTATTCCATTGTCTTCAGATACCACAATGTGTTCAGCCATTCCGCAATCGAAGAGCATCCCCTCATTTTCCAATATTTTGCCTCTACAAAGAGTGCGGCTAGAAATATTTTCATACAAGTCTTTTAAAAAGGACCTATATGTTAAAATATTTATGGTAGTTTTTATGGTGGAAAAATTGGAAATTGAGGGGATGTTTATCAATAGGGGGACGTCTGGACAACTTGTGGCACATGATTGTTATGAAGTATTATTGTGCCATAAGAAATGACAAGGGGGTGTAGTTTTAGAAAACAAAGAGGTCAAGACCTATATGAACTGATGCAAAATGAAGTGAGAAGAATTGGGAGAACATTGTGCAAAGTAACAGCAATGTTGTAATAATGATGATCAACTGTGAAATATATGGCTACTCTAATCAATACAATGATCCAAGACAATTCCAAAGGGTCTGTGATGAAAAAATGTGAGCCACCTCCAGAGAGAATCTGATGAACTCTGAATGCAGAAGAACCTCAATTTATGCAACCAAAATATTCCAAGGTCCTTTGCATAAGTTGAAAATCGTACATAATAGCCAACCCCGTTACTTAATAAATATTTCTTACACAAACATAGCCAGGCACTTTATGGCTTTTCTAGACTTATCAGAGCTACCAGCATTGCTACTCGTACTCTATGACCATTATTAATGACTAAATAGCATTAATGAAACAAAGGGAAGCACTGCTCTTACGGGACATGATTTGTTACAAGGGAGAACTCTAGACAAAGACTGATATGGGAGCTAAAGTTCAGTGCAAAACAATGTAATGACTCACACTGACACATCTCAAAGCAAGAATGGGAGGGATTGGAAGAATTGCCATGAGAGTTTATGCCATGTGGGAAAATGGTGTGGATTTAGTGCATAATTAAAATGTTTATTTTTTGTCTTTTTCTGCACTTGTATTTTTTATTATCCATCAAGTTTACCTGAATTCCTGTGTGTTGAGTTTGCACAAAATGGACTTGAGTCCTAACTCTGCTAATTAGTAGCTGGTTTACTTCAGGGAAGTCAATACTCCTCTCTGAGCCTTTATAGGATAACAATGAATATGATCATAGCAACAATAGTGATACTAGAAATAGCATTTATATGATGCTTCAAATTTTACAAAGTCCTTTAAATACATTATTTCATTCAATCCTCACAATAATTCTGGGAGATGAGGCTACCCTCACTAGAAAACTTTCAGAAGATACAAGGTAGAGGTAATCACAATCACAAGACACTTTCCTTACAAACCTTAAAGTACTAGGTAAATGACAGCTATGACTATTGTTGTTTTAATGTTAGGTAGGTGAAGGCATTTGTTATAAAAATAACCAACATTTACATGACACTGTATGGATTGTAAAGCACTTTAAGGTCATTATCTCTCTTGAGTCTCATGATAATTCTTGTGAGATATTACCACCATTTTACAAAAGAAGGAACTGAGGCACATACAGATGAGGTGACATATCCAGTGTTGTCCAGGGAGCATCAGAGAGAGAAGGTTAGAACCCAGGTCTTTTTAGCTCTAAGGTCAGGCCTTGATTCATACATCACACTTACTCCCTAGTAGAATGAATACTGAAGTGTAACTCAAGTGCTTAGTGTCAGTGCCAGCCCCAATCCAACCTGGGTCTTGTATTTGTGTGACCCTAGGCAAATCCCTTCATGTCTCTGAGTGTCAGTTTCTTTACCTGTAATATTAAAATAATATTCATACTACCTTCCTCAGGGTTTTAATGTAAAGAAAAGGTGCTTTGGAAATATGAGAGGGTTCCTTCTCTCTGCCACCTTTCCAGTCCCAAAGCCTCGCTTGATAAGATGGGATCAGACATGCCCCATTCCACATCTACTGGGTTTTCCACTGCACAAGACTGGACCTATGAGGTCAACCTGTCTGTCTATTCATTCATCTAGCTAATTGTACTGGGCTTCTGTCTTTGCCTCCCCAGGGCAGCTGAATTGTACCATGTATACGATACCTCATATTCTATTCTTAGAAAGTGAATGATGCCTAGCTCCATTTCTTTGAAAGAGATACAATAAGAGTCATAATAGCAACAGCTAATATTCAGATAGCACTTTAAGCTTTGCAAAACAAATCCTAAACACTAACTTATTTTCACCTCTCTACACATGGAAGGTAGGTTCTAATATTTTAGCTTTACAGAGGAAACTAAAGCTGAGTAGTTAAATGACTTGCCCAGGGTCACAATTCAGTGCCTTAGACTCTATTTGAACCTAGATCTTCCTGAACTCCAAGCCCAGTGCACTCTAGACTGTGCCATCTAGCTCTCTACAATATTTTTTTAGGCCTTCCCTTCCATCTTAGAATCATTACCATGTATTGATTCTAAGGCAGAAAAGAAGTAAGGGCTAGGCAATGGGGGTTAAGTGACTTGTCCAGAGTCACATAGCTGTGTCTGAGGCCACATTTGAATTCAGGATCTGCTGTCTCCAGGCCTGACTCTATCCATTGATCCATCTAGCCTCCCCCTCTATGATAATTTATTAAGTGCCGTCTCTGTACAAAACTATAGGCAGAGCTCGCACAAACATGAAATACCTTGGGAGCAGGTGCTATTATTAGAATGAGGCAATTCAGTAGCTGTCAAAAGAAAGCATTGAGCCCAGGTCTCCTTGAGTCTTCTCCCTCAGAAAGACAGTTTCTGGACAAAGATTCATATGTAATCCCATAGACTTCTGTTGGGGGAAGAAATCCCAGGAAGCTTGAGTTTGTGGCCTTCATTGTGATCCTCAAATGCCAACTGAAGATGCAGCATAACCTGGAATGCAAGCAGTGAGACTATCAGCAGCCATCATTACTCTTGGGTGAATCTTTAGGGGTTTCTTTGAAGATTTCTTTCTATACTGCATCTGTTTATTGGATTATTTCTGTTGGTTGGTTTGCAATAACAAATGGTTTTGTAGCAATATATTTACCCGGATTACCAGGAATGGTGCTTCCTTAGTCATCTTACCTCATTCCATTTCCCATACATCCTAGCCCCGATTCCTTTTTTGTTCCTAGCTAATTGGAAGATAAACACAACTTACTCAGATTTGATGATGGAAAGATTTTAATGAAATAAAGCAATGAGACAGGACAGAAAAGCAATGACATCTGTGACCTTCAAAACCTATGAAACCAAGGATTGCCTTCTGGGCATCAATTTCCTAGAAATTGAGATGACTTCTCCTAGTCCATGGAAAGAAAGGAAAATGGAAACTTACCTGTGTTTCCAGTAGGGGGAAGAGAAGGGGAATCCTTAGCTACAGACTAGAAAGTGAAACACAGCCAGAAAGCTGGGAGAAGATGGACTTGGCAAGTCACAATGACCTTGAAATCTGAATAAGCTTGTGCTAATTGGATTGAGCTATTGTTTCCATGTTGAGATTTCTAATGTTTTTCTAGAATGGGTGAAATCAGTGAGATTAACCAGATTCTAGTAGCCTTGTACAGAATATGAGTAGAAGGGGAGAGAGGAGGGATGAGAGCTTGAAATTCAATATCCTGAAGGCTCATATCCCTTATTTTACTGCCCCACATGGGCTCCCTGGAACAGGGCTCTCTACCTCCCCCATTGGAGCAAGCTCAGAGGGTTTCCTCTCTGCTCATTTCCCATATCTCACTCACACACTTTGGGCACTTTGCCACCAAACGAAGAGAGGACTAGCTATCCTTACCATGGTAAGGTGTTACATAGATTGCTTAAGGGGGAACTAGAATCATCATTCCTTGGGTTGTGATGGAATAAAATCAGCACTAGGCACCCTTAGCCTAATGAATACTGTGCCCATGGCTAGACATACATCCATCCTTTATTGACAGAAAAATTACAGGAGATTTCAAGACACTTTTCTCTCCATCCACCAATTCCTTTGTGTTTACTTATCATTATTGTTTACTAAATATGTTCTTTGACCTCCTAAAAAAATAAGTTCTCTGAGCACAAATATATTTGTCCATCTCTTTTCTGTACTTCTATACTATCTATACTAGGCATTTAAAAAAATCCTTGTTGAATTTCATTAAGTTGTATAATCTTAAGATCTGAAATAAAATGGAGTTGTTTTCTTGGAAGTGGGTTTATCTATGGTAGAAAAAACTCCCAAATTAGACTCAGACAGTTGGGGACTACATCCCAAAACATCCACTCACCTGTGGGACCTTGGACAATCAACTTCCTACCTCTATGTTATATTTTCTTCATTTGTAAAATGAAGTAATTGAATATCAGTGGTCTATATGGGCCACATACTTTGTTTTACCAAGTCAAACCAGTAGGCCTTTATAAGCACTTACAATGTGTTAGGCATTGTGGGAAGTTCTTCAAAAATAAAAACAAGTGTCAGGGAGCTTACATGGGAGGAAGATAAAGCATAAGAGGAAGCTGAAAAGTAGACATAGGGAAATTACCTATAAATGGGGGAGTTCTTGTAAAAGTCCAGAAATTCAGGAGAAGAATCAGAAGAGGAATAAAGATGACTAGTTATGCACTTCCATAAATTGGAAGTGTCAGGGACAACTAATCAGAGGAAGTGACCAAAGACACAGAGGCACCTATTTTCCAGGTTGAGAAGCCTATTTTGGTACAATGGAGAAAGAAATTGGAATAATCAGGAGTGGAAAGCAGAGAGGAAGTCTTATTGATGAAGGAATTATTAGGACTATAAAATTATTGAAAACAATCTGTGAATCTAGCTGCAGATATATATCTGAATATCCCTTCTGAATAGATGTCTCACACATTGAAAATCATTTTATAAGAATTATTTTCTAAATGTATATTGATACTTAAAATGCAAAAAAATAAATGCACTTAGTAGTGTTATTTAACTCATAGAAGCTTTTGACTAGCACATTTTTTCAACCGAGAGATACTGAGAGCTTTTGCTGCTTAAACATCTCTAAATGATTTTTACTGTAAACATGGTCCTTCTACTTAAAATGGCGGGGACCATTGGACGAAATGGTTCGGAAAGTCTCATCCATCTTTGAATCCAATTTCTCTATATTCTACTAAGAAAGCGAAGCTACAGCTTCACTTAGAGAGCTTCACAGGTCACGTAGAGATCTCTTTGGTATCCAAAGTGAGCTTTGGTTCATGGTGTTGACTTTCAACAGTTGAGATTGGAGGTGAATATAATCTGACTCTGAACGTCCTTCTCCCAGGCTATATGAGGCAATCCTAACCCCAGAGGAAATGGGCACAACAAACTCTGAGCTTTGCCAGCAAAACCATGATGTCATGAATAATAAAGTGACAGGGGCATACTCAATGTGGTCCGATTTTTAGAGGTCAACTCACATTCCGTTGTATCCACCTTTGGTTTGAGTTTGCAGGCTACATACAGTCTCTTTAGCTAGAGATAGATTTCGCCATATCAGCCTTTCTTACATCTTATCCAATGAGGTTTAAACTACCTAGTTTCAGTTTTTAAATGTCCAGCTAAGCACATAAGTGGGCCAACCTTGGATGACTTGGCATAATCACTGGGCTAAAAGAGAGCTTCATTTTTTAAATGGATCATTTGGCAGAAATCCGATGTTCCTGCCTAGCCAAATAGGCTTACAGCTTGAAATACAGCTGATGCTCCTCTCATGCTATTCATCACAGTTCAAACCTCTTTGAAATGGGACAGACTAGAAAATCTGCATCTACAGTCCAGATTCAATTCAATGGAATGAAGCATGCCTTTTAGCAAGCCCTCTAGGTAAGCCTTCTGGAAGGAGGTGGGGATGCAAGCATAAAAAGAGGAGACCACCCCTGCCCTCAGGGAGTTGTCATTCTACCACAGGAAGTGCCCAGCCCTAGATGAATCTTGAAATCCTGGTTCTCTCCCTACTTCATGTAACTCGTGTATAAACTACTGACTTTCCTTGGGACCTAGACAAGAAAGTGAGGCTGCAAAGGTTATTAGTATGCTGGTCAGTCATTTTCATCTCTCTTTTCAAATCTGAATTGATGAACAGTGCAGCCTTGAAAGGGTCATTGTCATAGCCTTGTAGAAAAGTGAATCTGAAAGGAGGGTAATCATAATAACTGAGCTTTATTTGACACGTTAAGATTTGCAGATGCATACATGTACTCATTCAGTCTTCACAGTGGCTCTGTGAAGGATATCCTGCAACCATCATTCATACTATCTTGCCTAGGAAGAAACAAAGGCTTCTCTAACTACTTTGGGGAGTAAAGGAGGTGAGGATTGGTATTTATACTCCAAATTTAGTAGGCTTCCCTCTACCCTGCCTCTCAATGTAGTCTGGAAAATCTGGGTTAAGAAAATTAAGGTGTAACTAAGCAAGTAGAGATTCATGAAAACTTGTCAAACTGGACAGAGGGTTTTAAAATGCATTTAAATAAAAATTTCTTAACTAGCATTCATAGATTTCTCTCCCACCCAGGAGTCCATGGATAGATTACAAAGTGGTCTTGGACTCAGGAGAAGAAAAAATGGTACCACTATTTCAGTGAATTCTAGATAAGATTTAGCAATTAAATGAAGAACTAAAAAACATATGTAATTAAGAAAATATAAATAAGGTGTGTGTATGTCTGTGTGTCTGGGTAGGTGGGTGGATGTAGGTGTGGGTGTACTCAGAGAAGAGGTACCAGGGTTTCACCAGAGTATAAACACAGTTAGGAAGACTTGCTCAATGTGAGTCATCTTTAATTTATTGAGATATTAAGTCACTTTAATAGAGCTGACTTTTTATACAACTCCTAGTACAGTGTCTAATCCATGTTGGGTGCTTAATTAATGCTTGTGGAATTAGATTCCATTTTTATAGAACCAAAAAAGCTCAAAGAAAGAAAGGAAATCATGGAATATTTGGTCCAAACTAATATTGGTGGAGATGGTAGTGAGTCATTTCTTTCATGTCTGATTCTTTATGACCCCTTCTGGGGTTTTCTTGGCAAAGGCACTGGAGTTGTTTATCATTTCTTTCTCCAGCTAATTTTACATAATAGAAAACTTAGCCCAATAGGGTTAAGTGACTTGTCCAAGGTCACATAGCCAGTAAGTGTCTAAGGCCAGATTTGCACTCAGAAAGATGAGTCTTCCTGATTCAAAGTCCAGTGTTCTCTCCATTGTGCCACTCATATGCCCAAAATATACTTCACCACAAATCCTCTCTATAATATTCTTGGCAAGGTAGTTGTATGTTCTCTCTTTTCCATGTCAACGTGGAATCTAGAAGTCCCCAAACTTGTAGCTTAGAGGGATTTGGTGATCCCCAGTTTATTTAGTTTGGATGTAGAAACCCCAGGTTTGACCTTGTCATTTGAGAGTTTCCTCCCCGAGGGAAAATCCTACTTCACTGATCTCAGACTAACAATAGACTTTAAGATGTCAAATTGTTATGGGCACAGAAGGGATATCTTTTTGGGTTCGGGAAGGATACCTTTTGCAAGCATGCAATGACTCCAAACTTAGCTTAAAACAAAAAGAGATTTATTAATTTAGAGAGTAATGTTGAGAGTGGCCAGGGGGATAGCAAGGTGGAACTGGAACAGCAAGATGGGGAGCAGTTCCTTGGGAGGACAGCATGAAAGGAAAGGCTATTCCTCCATGAGGACAGCATGGATGGAGAGGCTGTCCCCCAGACTACATCAGTTCTGGGGTTTATATACTCTTTAGATGCTAGGTCCTGGTGTGGACAAGACCAGAGTGAGTGTTAGTCCCTCAGGCATTTGGTGGGGTGGGGTGGTCAGCTGACTGGGGTCTGCCTGGAAGCATAGAGATTCATCTCTTTGTCCACCTTAAATCTAGAGGACAAACAGGGTAAACATCTCAGGACCCTGGGTGGGGTCATTGGGTGTTTCTAGGTTAAGAGTCACAAGGATGCAAGGGCAAAGGAGTTCCCCTGATAATAGTTGGCCTGGGTTTCTGGGGGTACAGTGCCCATGTCATCTAGGAACAGCCTTTCCTTTCATGCTGTCCTCCCAAGGAACTGCCCCCCACCTTGCTGTTCTACCTTGCTATCCTCCTGGCCACTCTCAACATTACTCTCTAAATTAATAAATCTCTTTTTGCTTTAAGCTAAGTTTTGGAGTCATTGCATGCTTGCAAAAGGTATCTTCCCGAACCCCAAGGGTATCCCTTCCGGCCCATAACATTTTGATGCCCAATGCGATTTTTGGCTCTCCTTAAAGCTACGCCTGTACCCCAGATCATCCACGAGGACACGGCTTTTTCAGGTAGGAAGGAGCCTTTTCTTTGACACCTGAAACCCCCATCTTTTGGGTGATATCTCTATGGGAACTCTTTCATGCTCTCCCTCCCATCAGCCCCAGATCAGTCTGGCCACTGGACTTTGGGGTCTGTCTGTCGGCTTCCCCTTCTGACATTAGAAGACATTCTAATGTGTGGGGAGTCCCGCCTCAATTTTACACTGAGTGCTCATGGTCGGGCAACCTCTGTGGATACATAGTTGTTGACCCTCCGGTGTGGAATTGGCCATCCGGCATCTAAATGGGACAGAGACAGAGAGTACCCCGAGATTCCCCTTTGGGGCGTATATTTAAAAAATTGGAAAAAATTGGCACTAAACAGCTTAAAGAAAAAGCAACAAATTTCTTTTTGTAATGTTGACTGGCCACCTTACATTTTTGATAAGCAAGAGGCATTATCCATGGCAAATCCTTTTTTTTTTTCCAGCCTGAGGTCAAGCCAGATAGGCACTAGCCCACCCAATTAAGACAAAGGGAGAAGCATGCTTTCAGGCCTCTCCATTTTGGAAGTGATCAAGCCTAAGAAACCTGAGGGAAAATTCAGTTTGTTTGTTTGTTTGTTTTCTCTCATGTTAAATAGCTGAGCAACATCCAAAAAAAATGAAAATGATGAGGAAATTGACTTTTTGTTACCCTAAAAATTCCAACACCAGGTGGCAATTGGAAATATTTTGTGGACAGAAGCTCTGTACCTTTTAGCTTTATTCTCTCACCGGGCACCCAAGTTCCCCAAACCCTACTCCTCACTTGGATTTTAAGGCCAGGGCCGGCCTAACAAAACCCAGGTGAAGATGGGGGGAAGGAAAAGGGGAAGCTTTTCATTTCACTGATCAGATTTTGCTTCCTCCTCTGCTGCAGAGAGGAAGAAGGATTGATTCTGAACAGAAACTGGTGAGACACCCCTATTTTGGGGATTTTTAAATGTCTTACACTTTTAAAACTAAGGTTTTTTTTTTAACTTGTAGAACAACCTATTAATTATCTACTGTTTTGAGGTATACAGGGAGAGATAAGACCTGATTAATTTCCTTTCCCTGTCTGCTAGCCAGAAGGAAGTAATGCTTAAAATCTGTCTATTAGAGGTATTTATTGGTATTTTATTTCAAAATTGTAATCATGTATTTATATGGGTTTAAAAAAAATAACATCCTAATTTTAATTTTGTCAGACAGTAAAATTTGTTTGTATAGAAAAGCCACAGATTGGTTTTGCAAAATGAGTTTTTAGCAGTATAGCCTTGAAAAGACTGCATTCCATCCTTATCTACCTTTCCATCATAAGAGGTTTAAGGGAAAAAAATGGGTTAAAGTGTTTAAATTTACCAAAAATGGGTTTTTGTTTAAAATTATCAAATGGTTTTCTTCTCAATGGTTTTCATCCCACTGTATTAAAGTTGGAATAACTTTATTTTAACTTCTTGGTCTTGAAAATAGATAATCAGCCTGCTTGTCAAAAGGCTTGAAACCTTAAAAGGTTTCAAATCTCTAAATTTAAAATAGATCCTGTAATACTAAAGGCTTTATGAAATTTTTAATGTTGTGTGAGTTGCTGTTGAAATATGTATTTTAAATATTGCTTGGGTGTAAACAAAAAGCTCATTGTAAACCTGACTCTACCATAGATTTTGTTCAATACTCAGTGGTTACCTCAGTTTACCAATTTGTTCTATGAACTAAAATTTATAACTGATGAGTACTATGCTAAAGTTACAGTATTTCAATGATCCTTTGAATCAGAATTCTTTGGGTTACCGATTAGCAATTGAAGTGATATCAATAGAATGTTTGTTTCACTTACGATGGTAAAAGCAAGTCAGAGAAGGTAAAGAGTTATGTTGGGTTTGAATTCAGAAAAAAGAGGGACTTTGCTCTAAAGTCCATAAAGCTTGAGTGTGTAGATTTGTGAAGGAAGAATGGAAGTTGTGTTCTGCCTTTTTAAGCAGAGGGTTTTGAAGGAAATGAAGAGAGAGAGAGAGAGAGAGAGAGAGAGAGAGAGAGAGAGAGAGAGAGAGAGAGAGAGAGAGAGAGAGAGAGAGAAGGTTAAATAAAACACTTAGATGTTTTGCTCTCATAATTGGATCTTTAACTTAGGGATCATTTCTAGAATTGATGTATGTAGTTTTGGAAAATCAAAATTCCTTAGAGAGATTCCTAACTGGTCTTGTCTTAGTTCCTTCAGATGGCCTAAGGTCAGGATATGATCTAGCCTTGATTTGTATTTACTGTAGAGCTAATGAATTCAACATTCCTGTTCAGGTTTTATGACTAAATTGTGACAAATTAATTATTGCCAAAATATGTAAGACTAACTGCTATAATGTAGACTCATAGGCTTTAAGGAATCCTTAGAGAAGGCAAGCAGTCAGAAAAGCTTGTTTGAGGATATGGAAATTTGTTTTTGGATTGCCAACAAGCAGAATTTCTCTGAGCTGTTAATGGGTGAGACTTGTCCTTTAAGGAAAAGAAGGCCTCTGGTATCCAGTGGCAAGTGCTCTAAGGAGAGAAAGTCTTAGGATGGTTATAGAGAAGGCAGCCCAAGGCTCACTGTGGACTGAATTTTCCTGACCATCTAGGCTGCAAATCCTTGAGTGAAACAATAATGGCAGTGCCAGCCATGCTTGGTACACGAAGCCACTCACTGTGTCCTTTGTCTCATGTGGAGATATTTTCCCTTTTGGACCTTCTTCCTTTGTGACATCCCCATAATCAGCACATAATACAAATTGGTAAATTAAAGTTTCCATTTCCCCAAACAACCTATTAGGTTAAAAATTGAACGTTCTCAAACTGTTAGGGAACATACTTTGAGAAGTAGGTGAAGTTTATTAATTGATGGCTTGTATTTGCAGCCTTAAGTGAAGTTTGGATCTTGAGCTTGGAATAGCTCAAAGCTTTCCTGAATTTTCCCCAGAATCTGGAGTAAAGAAATTCATCTGTAAAATATTGTTACTCAAGTGTTTATAGATGTTATAGTTAATGTGTACTTTGCAAAAGGATATTCTTTAACAGAAACATCACATACCAGCTCTGCAAACAACTCAGGAATCCAATTTCCTGGGGGGATCTATTCCTGTCAGAAGATGGTTTCTGAAGATGAAGTCTGTTGGCTAAGATACCCAAATGCAAATGTGTAATGCCAATTGTTATTGTAGTAATTTTCCTTGTTTCTATCCCCCTAGTTGTGGTTTCTACACTTCTATCCCCGGGACTGAATCTCCCCTTGTGACCTGTCTGCCCATCAGGGGGAGCAGTCGCTGGACATCCCTCACATCTCGAAGCAGGTTTCCAGCTACCTAGGACCCAGGCACTCACTGAGGACATGTCCCTAAGACCCTGTGCCCACAGCCTTTCCGTCCATGCTATCTTAACCCCTTTTACTTTAGCCTTTAACTACCTGGCCATAACTTTCTTTCCTTAAAATTTGGGTCTTCTTCTATGTTTCAAATCATGCATACCCAGCCAGCCGGACATATAATTCTTTGATTCAGCTTGGGGAAGAGTTAGCCAAAGTGGGTCCCTCTAACTGTTGGGTTTGTATGAAGCACCCCCAAAGTGGAGAGAACCCCAGGCCTCTAGCCCAAGATCTCAGTGCCTCTGAGGTGTATCCAAGACCTGAGGTTGTACTTATAACCTTGTCATCTCTGGTTGCTTCTAGGGTAAAAGCACTCTTGGGAGTCACCCAGATGCCAGATTCCACCATAACCCCGGCAACCATCCCAGCCTGATGCTCTGGACACTGTCTACAGTCAATGCCTCTCTCTCCTAAGGACCTCTCTACGCCCATTCTCAGCTCTGAAGAAGTTACAGAAGACAGATCGCCGTCCCATTTTCCGTTACATATTAGGAGAGGGGGGAGATGACATGGGCACTGTGCCCCAGAAACCCAGGCCAACTATTATCAGGGAAACTCCTTTGCCCTTGCATCCTTGTGACTCTTAACCTAGAAACACCCAATGACCCCACCCAGGGTCCTGAGATGTTTACCCTGTTTGTCCTCTAGATTTAAGGTGGACAAAGAGATGAATCTTGATGCCTCCAGGCAGACCCCAGTCAGCTGACCACCCCACCCCACCAAATGCCTGAGTAACTAACACTCACTCTGGTCTTGTCCACACCAGGACCCAGCATCTAAAGAGTATATAAACCCCAGAACTGATGCCTCTCCATCCAGGCTGTCCTCATGGAGGAATAGCCTTTCCTTTCATGCTGTCCTCCCAGGAACTGCCCCCCATCTTGCTGTTCTACCTTGCTATCCTCCTGGCCACTCTCAACATTACTCTCTAAATTAATAAATCTCTTTTTGTTTTTAAGCTAAGTTTCGGAGTCATTGCATGCTTGCAAAAGGCATCCTTCCCAAACCCAAAAGGGTATCCCTTCCGTGCCCATAACAAAATGACTCTCCTTGTCTCCAGAAACCTCTCCCAATATATCACACCTTCCTTCTGAGGACCTTCCGCTTGCAAGACAGACATGCTACCTTCTGCGCCAAAGCTTAAAGTCTATTGTTAGTCCGAGATCAATCTCTCAGGGAGGAGCTCTCAAGGGACAAGGTCAAACCTGTGTTTCTACCTCCAAACTAAAAGAACTGGGGATCACCAAATCCCTCCAAGCTATGAGTTTGGGACTTCTAGATTCCACTTTGGCATCCATCACCCACTTTCCTTAAAAATGAAGCAGAAAAAAATTTAAACTACATCTACTCAGAACGCCTCTCCTAAGCCTTCTTTATTCTTCATGATATTTAAAGTCACTGATAGTGGCTCCGTAATCACATGTATAACCTTACTCCCCTCCATAAGTTAAAACATGAATAATGTATGGAGAAAGTATTTTTTTTTCATTGAAAACATGGCTAATATGTGAGAAAAGCATCAGATTCTCACTATCATGACTAGAACTTACAACCTTGAAGTGGGTGCAATTTTGTTTGAGGTGTGTAGTGGAGGCATCCCTAGGAAGAGAGCAAAACATATTGTCACATGTGAGCTAGCTGTGTAACATTGATCAAGTTGCTTCCTTTGTATTCTTAAGCACATAGTAGGTGCCTAAGAAATATTCATAGACTGACAATCCCTCTGTGCTTCAGTTTTTTTTTCTTATTGCAAATATGGAGAACTCACTCTCTATCCTGCCTAATGCAGAATGTTATAGAATCAAATGAAATCATGTGTATACAGAAAGCTGGGCATACCAGAGCATAATGAAAATCTTGATGCAAATTGGAGGGTCAGACTTTTAAGGGTGGACTTCTCAAAGGCTCCATTTGAAAACCCAAAACTGTAGTATCACACTTGAGATCAGAGAAAACCTTTTTGACTAAGGCTTTTTGCCTTCTCTTGTTACTAAGCATGGCAGAGAGAGCTTGGAAAATAGATGAAATCTGAAAAATAGGGAAAAGATGCTGAGAGGGATAGGTAATATTTTGCATACAGAATGATCACAGCGAGGAAGAGAGATGAACAAGACTCAGCAGCTGCAAGGAGAAGGGGACAAATGTCAGAGAGGAGTAGACAGAAGTCAGAGAGAATCAGAGAGGCAGATAGAAAAAGAAAAATCACTAAAAGGCAGGCAGCAGGCAATAATGAGGCCAACTGAGAGAAATCACTATGTACTTTTACTATTAGATGAGAGATATCATATGAGAAGTTACTGAAACTAACTCTAGATCATGAAGCATCTAAAATATCTTTAAAAATGGATATTTTTTTTGAAGTCATGTAAATGGCTGAGTCAGTATGAATTTAGATGATCTAACTGAAACTGAACTCCTTTTTCTTGAATTGATTATTTTAATATTACATATATGTATATAATTTTATCCTATCATATCATGTTTTATTTTATCATCCTTTTCTCATTTCAATAGAGATTCCATCTCTTTCCCATCACATACTTTTTCAAACTTCCTCTTCTTTCTTTATACTTCCAATCCCTCAGCTGAACACCTTACTGCAAACTTTACTGAGCAAACTGAGGCCATTGACTGTCAGTACTCTCTTCTCTTTTTCTCTACATATAATGATCCCATTTATTTTATTGTTCTTTTTTTTTGGAAAATTTTATTCAATTAGTCAATTTAGAATATTTTCCCTTGGTTACAAGAATCATGTTCTTTCCCTCTTCTCCACTACCCCCTCCCATATCCAACACACAATTCCACTGGGTTTTACATGTGTCCTTGATCAAAACCTATTCCCATATTTTTTATATTTGCACTGGGATGATCATTTACAGTCTACATCCCCAATCATATCCCCCTCAACCCATGTGATCAAGCAGTTGTTTTTCTTCTGTGTTCCTGTTCCCACAATTTTTCCTCTGAATGTGGATGGCACTCTTTCTCATAAGTCCCTCAGAATTGGCCTGGATCATTGCATTGCTGCTAATAGAGAAGTCCATTACATTCAATTGTGCCACAATGTACCAGTCTCTGTAATGTTCTCCTGGTTCTGCTCCTTTCACTCTGCATCAATTCCTGGAGGTCATTCCAGTTCACATGGAATTCCTCCACTTTATTATTTCTTTGAGCACAATAGTATTCCATCACCAACATATATCACAATTTGTTCAGCCATTACCCAACTGAAGGGCATCCCCTCATTTTCCATTTTTTTTTGCCACCACAGAGAGCACAGCTATGAATATTCTTGTACATGTCTTTTTCCTTATTTTCTCTTTGGGGTATAAACCCAGCAGTGCTGTGGCTGATGCCATTTATTTTATTAAAAACTCCTCTGATTGATATTTCAAACTCTTCACAAACTTTCCTGTTATTCTGGCTGCATTGTGCATTGCTCCTCTTCCTGGACTTGATGGTGCATGTTTGGTGGTGCTCTCAAATGACACAACATCTCCCATTTCCATTCCTTTTGACTTTCTACATTCCTGGAGCTAGTGGTATACTGGAGTCAGCTCGTGCTCCCTTTTGAGAGTCAATTGTTCAAATTTCAGTATGAGAACTTGTATTTTGGAAATCAGTAAACCACAAATCAGGGCTTGATTTGTTAGATTGAAGAAAATGATGGAAATGTTAAGAATTCTGACTAAACTTAAAAAGTGTATTGTGAGTATTTATCCCCCATCCAAAGAAGATGTTAACCATTTACCAGCATATTCCTGTTTGTAATAGAGTCCTTTATATTATTGAAGTATCATCCAGTGTAATCTTCTTCAGGAAGTCTTTCTTGATCTTCCCAAATGCTAGTCTCCTCTCTCCCCAAACTCATAATTATTTATTTTGTATTTATATTATAAATACTTATATATGTCTATATTGTCTTTTCTGCCGTGATGCAAACTCCACAAGGGCAGGTTCTATTTCTTTTGTTGTTGTAATATTCACAGTGCTCAGAGGGGCAACTAGGTAGCAGTGCCAGGCCTGAAGTCAAGAAAACTACTCTTCCCAAGTTCAAGTCTGGCCTCAGATATTTATTAGGTACAAATAATTTAACCTATTTGCCCCATTTCATCATCTGTAAAATGTAAAACTCCACTATCTTTGTTAAGAAAATGCCAAATGGTGTCATGAAGAGCTGAATGTGAATGAATCAACTGAACAAATTCTCAAAGTTTGGTACATTCTAGGCAAATATGTTCATTGTCCAATTTTGGGAAGAGAAATGACCAAATTGAAAGTGATGTACTTCTTAGAAGAACAATAGAACAATTACTGAGGATTCAGGGAATCAATATGCCCAGTTCCCCCATGATACATTGGAAAGACTTTTGGGATATAGTCATCTTGAGCTCTCCAGTCCAAGCTCTGCTACTTGTTGGGTATATGATGTTAGACAGAACACTTTGGCTCTCTGCAACATCCCTTCCTTTTCACAAAATGGGGATAATAATATCTGTACTGGATAGTTATACTTTTTAAAATTAAAAAAAATCCTGGCCATTATTTTCATTCTAAAATTTAAGGGATTATAAAGTAAAAGATCCTTCTGAGCAGAATGAAATAAAATGGAGTAGATTGTCAATAAAGAAATATTTATCAAGCACCTCCTATGATTTTAGACATTCTACCAAGTTCTGAAGATACAAAAGGGGACAAAAGCCAGTTCCTGCCTTGAAGGAGCTCACAATCAAATGATGGAGTCAACAGCCAAACAAATATATAAACCTGCTACATAAAAGTTACATAGGAATAAAAGCTTCTTTGGCTTCTTCCTTTGGTTTCTGCCATCCTAATAGATTTAGAAAGTCACAAAAAAGCTTTTGAAGCTATCATTCTGACTTCCAATAGGAATATGGGTTGATTTGAGCCAGGGCTTCTTAGACTGGGATCCAAACAACTGAAAGGTATCTATGGAGAGATTTCAGGAGAGTCTTTGGACTTGAATAGGAAAATATTACGCTGCTATTTTTGTTTAACTCTAACTGAAATTCAACACTTCTTTCAATTACTTAAAAGCATCATTTAGAGGAAGAGTCCCTACACTACACTAGACTGTTTAAGGAGTTCATAGCAAATTAAAAAAAAATTAAGAACCTCCCATCTAAGGTATTTGGTATGGCTATTATTCTTGAGACTAAAACAATCACAGAACTAGAATGAGGTGTCTGAAATTTTGTGAAACCTCTCTGGGGATGGCATCAGAAAAGGCTTTCTTTCCTTTTTAATTCCTGCCCACCAAAACTAGCTGTCAGGAAGTCACTGTAATTAGTCTAGGGGATAGAGCCCCTTCTCCATTATTT
Source organism: Monodelphis domestica (assembly GCF_027887165.1). Taxonomy (NCBI): domain Eukaryota; kingdom Metazoa; phylum Chordata; class Mammalia; order Didelphimorphia; family Didelphidae; genus Monodelphis; species Monodelphis domestica. Next base: position 299,014,897 of record NC_077232.1, on the reverse strand, counting down.
CTCCTGGTCCTCCTGGTCTCTGGTGACTGTACTAGCAGGGAGTAGGGTTCCATGAGGTCAAAGGATCATACCATCAATATTCAAGAATCTATGCTATCTCTAATGGGTATCCATTCTCCCCATCCCCCTATTAAAGTGAAAATCACTTTGAGAGAGACAGAGGATCCATGGAACAATTCAGGAATTCAGATCTGGGGTCTGAGCTTTCATCCATAAAGGCAGGACCGAGTTGTGAATGCCAGTTCTAAAAAATGTGCCATGGGAGATCAGGGGTTGTTTCTTCACCACCATGGTGAGGAGAAAGCTGAGCATGGAGAAAGTTTGACACTTGTCTATAACACTTAGTTATCCTTACATAGACAAGGCAATTTGCTTCTCAATTTCTGCATATATAAAGTGAAAATTACTTCTACCATCTAGCCTCAAATGATAGTGAGAAAATTATCCAAGTAATGGGAGTTGTTTTTATGAAAAATCAGCTTCGTTTAGGGTCATCAGACTAATATGTAAAAAGGACCATTGAGTTCTCCTAGGCCAAATGCTTCATATTACACATGAGGAATCATAGTTTAAGAAATGATTAGGGCCTTAGCAGTTAGGTAATGTATTGGGTAAAGTGTTGGGCTTGGATTAGGAAGATCCAAGTTCCAATCTTGCCTCAGGCACTTACTGCGTTGCTCAAGTCATTTAAAATCTCTCAGTTTCAATTTCCTCATCTATAAAATGCAGATAATAAGGACACCTAACTCCCAGGGTTATTGTAAAAATGAAATGAAACAATATAATTAAAGTCCTTTGCAAACCTTTAAATACTATATAAATGCATTGGATGATGTATTTACATTGCATTTATGTACAACAATTGTTGTCCAGGTCTGTCTATATTATTCCTAGCCTTCTACAAACTCCTTCTCTTTCCTGCCAGTTTCATGACTTGAGATAATGAAATTAGAAAGGCTAATTAAACTATTAGGGACCACTGAGAAGCACTGAATGATGGAAATTTAAAGATATTGCCCCTAATTATGGCTCTCTCTCCTTGGGTATTTAGAGCCAAAGTGTGTAAATTGAGACCACAGGATCACCAGCCCACCACAATGTTCATCATCAGAACCAAGGAGAGTGTAATTTTATCTCCTGCTCTCACTCCACTCCAGATGCTTTACTCTGCAGCCCTGTAGCCACACCCCTCTCCTTTTTGCACAGCACCTCTCAACTCCCAACACAGGATATGCCTTTCTGCTTTTGACCAAGCGGTCCTTTATGCTTAGAATACCCTCCATCTCTCTCTTTGGCTGTGACACTTTTGCATATTCATTAGTTGTTCTTCAGTCATTTCAATCCTTTCTGTCCTATTTGTGCCCTTATTCAGGGTCCATTTGACAAAGACTCTGAATTGGTTTGCCATTTCCTTCTCCAACTCACAGATAAGGAAACTGAGGCAAACAGTTAAGTGACTTGGCAATGGTCACATGGCTAGTAAGTATCTGAGGCTGGATTTGAACTCAGGTATTCCTGACTCCAAGACCAGCATTCTATCTATTGCAAAACATAGCTGCTACTTACTAGAGCTCAGTTCAAATAACACCTTCTCCCAGATGCCACTCTTTATCCTCTAGATAGCAGCAATCACTTTGGCCCTTCAAAATTCATGTTTAGCTCTGTTTTAACCTTCTTGCTTCAATGCACATGATCTGAAGTGCTTTCTCTTTGGGGTCTTGTCTCCCTATTAGTCTGTAAGTTCTAGAAGGGAAAGAACTAGCTTTGAGATAGCTAGCTAGATAGGTAGATCTAGATATGCTACATCTCCCCAATTACCAAACCTAACACTGCACAAAGCATGTAGAGAATATGCATGGAAACACTCTTAGGGATCAATGAGTTTCCATCCAAACCTTCGGAAGACTAGAGTCAATGGGTATCCAGATGTGTATCTGTCTATCTGGGAGAAGTACAAAATTGTGTCCCTTCCTCCCTCTCCATCTCCATTCAAGTAAGTTCAAATGACATTAGCATAAGATATCAGGGCATCTGAGTGAGGGTCCTTTTGGGTCCTAAAGTCAGCCCATCTCTTTTCCATCTCTCTGAATGTCATTGTACCTGTGGGCACAGACAACTCTTATAATCCAGAATAGGGTTGTTTTCCTATGATTTCCTGGGCACTTGTTGCTTCATTTTTGTTGATGTTTCCACCCCCCTCTTTAATCCCTTAAAACAAAAAGACAACATAGACATGAAATGGTTTGGGAAATGGAGAAACAATGGGAGACAAAGCAGCTTTCTCCCAACCACACATGTAATCAGCTTGTACTCAAGCAGAAGCTCTCAAGTCTGTTGTAGTTTAGGTGCATTCAGGTTTCTATAGCTAAATGAAATTGGCAACTTTGCTGGGTTCTCTAGTCGTTCTCATGGATATACATATCTTGGGGGTTTCTTGGGAGGAAATATTCAGCCAGGCATCACCTCAGACACATGTTTTTAAGCTCATCTGATGAGGTCAGAGCATTGAAGGGCAGGAGATATATACACTGTATATCAATGGAAAAACCATTGGACTTGGAATCATGCTTTAATTACTACCTGTGTGACCATGGGCAAGTTATATTTCTTATCTGGGTCTTTGATCATCATCACTATCATCACTAATTTTCATGTAGTATTTTAAGGTTTGTAAAGTTCTTTATAAATAATTCATTTAATCTTCATGATCACCTTAGGAGATAGGTGCTATTATTATTCTCATTTTACACATGAGCAAACTAACAGTTTTAGTATTAGAAAACTTGCCATTTAAAACTTTCTTCCCCTGTAGGGTTCATTTGGGAAATATTCAATTACTTCTGAATGGTCTTCAAATTTAAAATTTGATCTTGGTTACATGAATGGTTTATGAGCTCAGAACTCTATTCCCTTTTAACTTTCTACCTATCGGCCATCTCCAGAGACTTAAGATATGCTAATAATTCATGAATTTGGTCTGAGTTCTCTGAGTAACCATACCAGGTTAGCTCTGGATGAGATTTAGCTTCTTCCATCTGCCATAATTTCTGATACTTTAACAAGTTTCCATTTCTAGATAGCCTTATAGTTTTAGAAAGCATTGTCTTTGCAATATCTCATGAGGGAGACTGGGCAAACATTTTCATCACCACATGATCATTACGTACATCAGGACTCTGGAAAGTCAACTGACTTGCCCATTGTCACTCAGTTAGAGTCAGAGGTAGGAGTTAAACCAGCCATCCGGGCAACTGGCCCAGTACAATTTCTCTTATACCACATGATTTCCATTACTCTGAATGAACATCTTTCTTGAGAGGATCATGATTTGTAGTCATTTGGGGCATTTTCCCATAACAATTGAATTTGGTTTCAGTATACATGACTTAGCAATTAGGATTACCAACGTCAGTTTCCATGAATCTGATAAAGTATTCTGCTGGCACCACATGATCTGAATCCACCTTTTCTTTAGACTACTAGGAGCAGTGGAATCATTCCCTCATTGTAGATGTCCTGGCTACAAGAAGTCTCAAAAATCAGTTAGTCCAACCCCCCACTGTATAGGAAAAGAGATTATGCCCCTGAAAGGGGAAGGGACTTGCCCAAAGTCACCTGAGTATCAGAGCCAGAATGAAAACCCTTTGAACCTCAGCAGCTATATCCAATGGTCTTTCTGTTATAGTCTGCTGTCTTTCTATGTGTATGTAATTTATTGAGATAGAGAAGTCTAATTATAACTAAGTAAAGTTGGAGGACTATAGGTAATATAAGGGAAGTGGTAAAGAATGAATGAACAAGATAAAAGAATCAGGGTAAATGATGCTCTATGTCATCAAAGGGGATTTCCAGATAAACATAATCATGGTATTCAAATGAGACTATCCAAGGTGCTAGTCTCCTAGCTGGATGCTATAGTTTCTAAGCCCCATCCCTATTTATGCAATGAGTGTCACTTTATTACAGAAGCTGACTCGTGGACAATGAAATAAATCAACAATTCCTGATGGCCTGGTATTTGGGATAACCACTTCTTTAGTTTATCAGTACCTCTAGGCCTTCAAATGTGCATTTTTCAAACACTTTCCATTACAGATACATTCTTTCTCCCGAACAATAAATTACTTTTTAAAAAAAATTTAAAAATGGAAATAAAAGGATACATTACAATTTAAAAGAAAAGATAAAACAATGAAACACATTTTTGACATTCATCTCAGAAATCATAGGAAAATGATTCTTTCTAGATGTTTGATGATTGAGTATAAATATTATTTACAGGGTAACAGGAAATCAATAGAGTACAAACAGACTTTAACTCAGGAGGATAGTGGATGATTTGAGGAAACATCTCAGTAATGTACAGTATGTATTTACAAAGGAATATAGACTAGAAGTTGTGATATGTGGCCATTGTAGTTTGTCTGACTTTTGCTGCAGCATTCCAAAGGTCTTTTCACAAGGGAAACCCATGTGGCTGGTGGAAACCCACCAGTACCCAGGGGCAAAATCAGATTTTGCTTCTGTCACCTCTTGACCACAGGCCACAAATGGTAACAATGTTCCTGAGCAGGCCCTCTTGGGCGTGCTCCACATATGTAGGGAGGGAGATGAGAAAGAGATGCCATTCCATTGAAGGGGAACACATTCACACACATCCCTGGCAAAGCTAGCCATTGGGTTGAGAAAGCACATGGCAATGCTTTTTAACAAACCATATCTGGGAGCAGGAGCAAGGGACACAGATTTGGGGAGCTTAACTAAAAGGGGGTTTTGCATATACCATATTCCATTGCATACCCATGTAACCCACTGCTTGCTCTGCACACAGTAGGTATGTAATAAATGTTTTTATTGATTGGTTAATCCCTGATGGGATTGGTACAGTTACAATAAACTCCCAAGGAGCAAATTTTATTGAAGTCCCATGCATTTTGCATTGACACAGAATATGGGGTGGGTCGATGCAAGCTAGGGATGCTGGTCCTCTCTCTTTCCCCTTGTAGATGGCTGCTGTACTGAGCTTGTTATAGGGGAATAGAAAGAGTAAAACAGTAACTGAACACCGCAGGGACACCCTAATGACCCTTGAAGTGGCTTCTATGGTTGCAATAGGATCAATCTTGCCTTTTACAAGACATTATCTTTGATCCTGGGAACAGAAGACATTGATTAGCCAAAGACCTAGCAGGCCACATCAGGTAAGAAGGCTAATATCTCACCATCCTAATATTTTAGGCAGTTTGGCAATTTGGAAGCCCTGGTGTCGTCCTTAGAAGCGGGGTCAAATGGACTTTGCCCTGGGTTTACTGGCTGGCATATCCAGAGCACAAGCACTAATATGATCATAATGATCTAGGGCTTTGACACAGCTCTATTAAGGTCTAAGGTAGTATTGGGAAATCCCTCATGGGAATGGGCAGAACATTTGGCAGATCCTGCCAAGGCATCACTGAAGGAGTAAGGGGTGGTAACATTTAAGAGCTCATCTTTTTTTCCCTAACCAAAATCTTTCAACTTTCCAAGGTCCAATGACTTCAATGCAGCTGATTTTATATGTCCAAGGGATGCTTGTGGTGGGTACAACGAACAGGGATACTGCTGAGCAAAGAGGAAGTGAGATGCAGAAGCAAAGAAAAGATTCCTGCAACTTGAGTTAGGGGTGATTTCAAGACCCTGCTGTCTGCCATTTTCCTAGCTAGGTAAAAGCTCTACAATACTTTGAAGACATGGTTAGTTGCTACCTGAGCTGCTCTTGTGAGTAACTATGTGCTCAGCCTTTTTTCCCTACCCCAAATATCTGGCCAAAGCATTTATGTTTTCTTTCTATCTCAGCCCCTTGTGTTGCTCTATATTTCTATTTTATTACTTTGGATGAGTGCACAAACTTAATTCACCTCCAAATAAAATAACATCATGTATATCTCCTGTCACATAGAAGTTGACCCTTCTCCTGGGGTCCTTGCTGGCTTTAGGTTGAAATTTTCTCTTCAATACTCTGAAGATACTAATAATCCATTGTTTTTCCCTGTGTGGCCCCACTCTAAGTAGGGTTCCTCTTAAATGAAGAGGGGATCTGGGAGCTTAGATTAGCCCAAAAAGGTATAGAACAAGGCACATGGATGTTTGTGATCCCATTTTTCTCCCTGAAATGAACATTTATTCAGAATGTTAATACCTATAGCCATTCTTCTGTTGACATCCCAGGAACTCATGCAAAACAGAGCCCCATCTGAGGGTCTGCCTTGTGCCAGGGGAATGAGGATAGAAGAAACCAAATGGAGGTGGTAAAAGGAATTCAGGGTCTATATGCAAAAGACCTAGGGACTAACTAGGGGCTTACATTGAAAGGTGCTGCATTCTCAACACTGGAACCACTCCAGTGATAAGTCACTACCCTGGCAAGGGTGTAACATGTCACATGCACATCTGCATATTCTTGACAAAAATCAACATGCATAACTGGGGGCTGGCTCAATTCAATGTTGGTTAGAAAAACGTAATGGGTGGGGATAATGGCAAGAGAGCTATCAATGGAATTGTTGACCATTTCAGTCAAACTATGTCCTTTGTTAGCTTAGCATCACTCTCTCCTCTTGTGTCTTCTAAATGTCACTACTATATACACAGAGATCACATTTCATCATTTCATCCTCCATATCACTTATGCATCACTTATAGAAGCTATTTTTTGTTTGGGACTTTCTGTTCCTTAGTGCCCCCTCCCTTTCAGGCTGAGAAGCTGTCACTAATTTTCAATTCAGTTTAAAAATACAGGACAAAAAGTTAGTACTTGTATTGTTTGGGTTTGGTTTTTGATTGCTCAAGTTGCTTCTTCATTTCCCCAGAAATTGAGAGCAAGTGTGAGGAAGTATGCTTATCAAGGATTGGGTTCACCTTGAAGGGCAACAAGACCCCGTTCCTTAAAAAATGAGACGAGACATTGCTCTCTTTGAGAAGGAAGGAAAAAAGGAAGGAAGGAAGGAAGGAAGGAAGGAAGGAAGGAAGGAAGGAAGGAAGGAAGGAAGGAAGGAAGGAAGGAAGGAAGGAAGGAAGGAAGGAAGGAAGGAAGGAAGGAAGGAAGGAAGGAAGGAAAGGAGGGAGGGAATAGATCCTAGTAAGAAGAAAAAGCTTCCTTCTGAATAATAAGATTGATTTGTTTATGTTTTAAATCATAAAATTCCTTCCTGTCTTTGAATGTGACTTGATTCAGTTTTTTCCTATAATTCTTAGTAACATGCTGCTGGTCCTACTATTATTTCCATGCTCAGTAAAGCAAGCCTTTGGCCAACAAAATGGACAGAATTCATTGTAGATCCTGATAGCAAAGAAAACTTCCTTCAAAGGAAGATTGTTCTTGGACAGGTGAATCGATACAAGTCTTACTTGGTCTCTGACTACACACCAAAGGAGGGACAGTGGTAAGTCTTATGAATCCTACATCCATTCAACACGATGATGCAATGTACAAGAAGCCAGGAAAACTGACCATGGGAAATTTTGCAGAAATACTGTGGAACAGCAGTCACTGTAACTAGACAAACTCGCTCTCAACATAACAACAGAACATAAAGGCACCATTGATATCTTTCTCATTTTTAAATACTGTAAAAAATTGCTACATATGGCACATAACACATTTTTACATACATAGATTTAATTTATAAAAGTTTTTTCCTGTTTTCTATTTGCAGAACTGCTAAAATAAAATAAATTGTTTAATTTAAGGTGGAATACTTCATTATATAAAATAAAGTTTTACAGGTGAATCTATGTGTTTATTTAAGTTTTATACAGCGATAGGGTCTTGATTAGCTATTACACTGGACAACCTGGCCTGGAATTCCTCCTGGGTAGAATAGCGGCTGGTTGGGTTAGTCCTACTGTCAGCCAGGCGGAAGGCAGGGGCTGACTCTAAGCCAGCTGCCATCGGCGTCTGTATACTCAGGAAAGGTGTATTTTCACCTATTCTTTCATCTTCTGTTTCACTTTCTGAGTTACTACTCTCAGAGCTTGTGTCACTGTCCATTTCCAACCTGTTAGAAATATGGCCATCGGGCTTTGTTCTTTTGGCCCGCCGGCTGTTGACAAGTTTCTTTGTGGGCTCTTGCACTGGCTCATACTCCTGGGTGGTCTCATACTCCTGGGTAGTCTCATACTCCTCATCCTCCACGATTCTTAAGGGGCTAGGGGGTAGACTATTGCTCTCATGGACTGGGTTGTGGTGAAAGGAGTTGAACTGTTGGGGGTGATGATCATATTTTTTCTCCCGAAGTCGTGGAGGTGTCACCAGAAGCAGGGGCCGCTCTTCTTCCACCAAAGGGCTGACAGCCACAGATGGCATGGAGACTGTCAAACTTGATATGGGTGGAGACATTTCAGAAGGAGGTGACTTAGGGGAGCTTGGCATGTAGAAGTCTACGGGTGACATGCGAGCTGGGGTAGTCATTGCTGATACATATCTATAAGAACACAAAAACTCCAGTAAATACAGAGGGATTAAATATGAACAGAAAGGTTTGGGAAAAACTTGGGAAATGGTGATTTTGATCATTAGTTACTTATCTTGAGAACAAAGTGATTCTATTTACTTTTCAGTTTTTCAAACATCAGGATTACACATGTGATGCCACTGGGGTAGAGATCAAACGATCTTCCTCATAGATATGAACAGCAGGAATGCACATTTTAAAAGCTTATACTCAAATAAAAAATTCTGCACTCAAATGTACTATTCACTTATCTGTGTACACAATGTATTCCACAGTACAACATAAGCTTCTAGAGTAAAAGGACTGGTTTTGTTTTGCCTCCGTACTTCTAGCACTTAGCATAGAGCTTCGTACAAAGCAGCATGTTTACTAAATGCTTATCCAGTTGCATTACAATCAAAGCAACTGGGTCTAAACACTCAGTAAGACATTTCAAAGTTTCTATTGGGACAATTTTAAATTGGGGAAAGAGAGGCATGATGAGTATTCTCAAATGGGCAACAGTCTCAGTATACCATTCCGAGAGGCAAGCCTTATGGGAGAAATGGGCTACAGGAGAAGTTCCTGAAAGCTAGGTCTGTTGACATTTGGATCTGTGTGCCTTCACACAGCTATGAAGTTCTGCCTTATGTCCAAGGCTCATATCAAATGAGATGACATGTAAAGTGCTTTGCAGAATGCAAAAGACTACAGAAATGCTAGCTATTAATAGGAATTATTGTTAAATGCCTTGGCCAGAGAGATGGACAACACAGACCACCTTCAACAAGGGAAAATCTGGGTGCCACTCTAATATGTAGGTATACTATATGATCAGAGATTGAAAGTTGGAAAAGACCTTAGGGGCCATTCATTTTATAGTTGAGGATATTTCATGCTTAGAGGTAAACCAGGGTCACCCAGCCAGGAAATGTCAGAGGTGGGATTTGAATCTTAATTCACATTCACAATGATGAAGGCTGATTTGACTCAATTCAGCATTATAATTATATTTATTTGCACTCAAAACAAGATGATATAATTGTATCCTTCAGGCCCAATAGCATTCTTGAGGTCTCTTGGGATATTCTTGGAATATATGCAGAATTTCCATGTTTTTCTTGCCCTCTAAGCTTTGTGAACATAAGGAAATTTCTCTCCTACCTCATCCCAGTTATAGCTTTTCTATTGCATTGATTTAAGTTCAATCTATCTGTCATCTGTTGCCAAATGGTGACAATATGGTGCATGCCTATAGGGGCTTTTCTTTCATTTCCACACCAAAGAGTATAATTGGCACTCGCACCAGAAGTCTTGTTCTGTCTCTGGAATGGGTAATCATACAATCAAAGATCATTATTCAAAGTCTATGCAGTTTGCCTGAGTCTTCATGCCAACAACTATAGGGCAGTCTGCAACCCCAAAGGGTGTGATCATGGGTACTTCAGTAGACAGGCAAAGAAATCCTGTTCCATTGCTACATGGTATGTCTTGAGTCAGATGGAGAGTGATATGAAGTTGAATGAGAGTATCTAAGCTCAGAACTTGGGTCATCAAGGAAAGCACTTGAAAACTGAGGTTCCATATTTTTTACCTTTTAGGATGGTAACATGAAAATATATGGCACAATTCAAAACTCTGCCAGTATTTAAAACAACTTTAGGTTACTTGCAAAGGTCCAGTTTAAAACACAGACCCACAAATGACATGAGAAGCCCTCCAGGTAACTAGTATAAGGGAAAGATTCTCCATGTGAGTAAGGAGTATGGCATCATGTGAACAGGGGTGACAGATGAAAGAGTTGTTGAATGTGGATCCAGGTAAGTCCAAGAAAAAAAGGAAAAGTGGTGAGAAGAGAAAGGATGCTACTGTAACCATAAGTCTCTATGTTGTGAGGAAGGCGTTATTTTAAGGAATGGCTCATATAAAAGGTATTTTGGAAATTGATTCCTTGAAAATAAGGTCAGAAAGGAGAGAGAGCAGATCATTTTGAGAACAGTGGGGGTTCACAACAAGGGTGGAACACAGGAGCTCTGGGATCAGTGGCTACCATCAGATAAAAATTATCCATTCAGCCATGATAAGCCCATGAGAAAACCTGTAGCTCTGATGAAGGTAGAAGCCCATCCTAGGAGAAAGATCAGAGATCAATGTAAGAGAAATAACACTGGGTGGATTCAATTTGGTCTAAAGACATAAAACTACCAAGGGCATATAGTAGAAGCAACTAGGTTGTATAGTGGATAGTACTAAAATGTGGAGGCAGGAAGACCTGGGTTCAAGTCTTGTCTCAGATACTTAATAGCTGTGTAACTTTGGGCAGATCATTTAACATCTATCTGTCTCAGTTTCCTCCACTACAAAATGGGGATATTAGCCCCTATATCTCAGTTTTCATGAAGATCAAATGAAAAATTTGTGAAGTGTTTTGCCAACGCCTCAATATTATATGAAACATTTTTATGAGACCAAACTATGAGGCTTCAGCATAGAAGTGCCACTGTCCAATAAAGACAGATATGGACTACTTTGGGCTAAGTCAACTTCCCAGCTTCTCTGATGCTTAGACAATCTTGCGGATTAGTTTGAGTAGACAGAATTGTATCTTGAGTACTTTATGTCCAAAAGATGACATTATAAGTACTATGAAAAAAGCTTTCCCCCTTCTCAGGGAGGAAAGGGTGTATTGAGAGTTATAAGACTTGGCCAACTGAGTAATAGATCAAAAGTGTTTTTCCATCTCATATAAATTCTGTTTCCTCCTTCCATGGCTTACAGTCAACTTCCTTCTATTATCTAAAGATTGGAAATCCTAAACTGCTGGAACCCAAGTATCCCCTGATGGACATCCTTGATGGGAGTGGTTAATATGATAGAAAGCTACGCCTGCAATAGCATCTGTAAAGACAGTTGGGTTCATTGAATGAGCAATTAGATGAATGGTACAGACATCCTTTAGATTTCTTCATCATACAGTTATGAGGCAAAGCCCAGACAACTGTGGTCTCATGACTAGCCAATAGTCTATGATGAAAATGGGGGAAGCTCAGTGCTTTGCGGGCTACCCCACACAGAAAATCAGACAAGAAAAGATTCCATATGGTTGGGGGATGATTGGAAATGAGTAAACTTTCCCTTGGTTTAGGAACTGTGAAAGAGGAGACAGAGAAGTTCAAAGGCAGAGGTGTTAAGGAAAGCATCAAGATGGAGAGAAGCCTCTGGCTCAGCTCTAAAGGCTCCCTTACTTTTAGGCCAGTTTTCTTCTGTGGGGGCAAAACTGCATATTACCAAAGAGAAAGGAAAACCACTTGTATGGATGACTATTTGTGTGGTATGTTGTCAAGGGAACATTTGTTTAGGTATAAATTGAACGTGACAGGTTTTGGCATCTTTTCCTACTCAGTGATTCTTTAGATTCTTTGATACTCTAACCTAGGTTTGAGTTCCAATTCTACCAGTTCTTTGCTGCGAGACCTTGGGTAAGTTACTTTTCACTGGACATCACTTTTCCCATCTGTAAAATAAAGGAGTTGGAGCAAATGATCTCTAAGTTTCCTCCTCCAACTATATGACCCCATTCTAGGACTACTAAAGGAATCAATGCATGGAGGCAGAAGAAACAGCCTTATCTAATACTTGGGAAGCATGCACCTCCTGGCTCTCATTACTGCTACCCAGGAAGTGCCCTTCAATGAGACAGTGGGTTCTTACTGTGATTCTCTTACGGGGGTTCTCCTTTGCAGGTAGCTTTTCCCTTCTGTTTTACCTTTCACTGTGAGGAGAGTCTCGGTAGGAATCAGGGGTCTCTCTGGCATGCTTGAGGAAGCTGTTACATTCTCGGGGACCTCCCATGCCATTAAGACGTCCTCTAGGCCCCCCAGCTGGGCTGGTGTGCCTACTGTTTTCTATGGAGGAAATGACGAGTACAGAGTGGCTTTCAGAGATGATGCTTTCTGTGTGCCCATTACTCCAGCTACGGGGAAGAAAAGAACAAGCCTTTAGTGGGGAAAACAGACTTCCAAATGAAAGACAAGAAAAATAAAATCAAGTGTAACTGCTTAATACTTCTTTCAAAAGTCCAGGACCCTTGACTCCTTTGCTAATACTCTGCTCTCCAGTGAAATTCAGTATAAAGTGGATTAGCCCTGCATGAACAAAACAAGGGTGTGGGACAGGAGGGTCAGTATCCAGATTCCAAAAAGACTTTGTTATCTCATATTCACATGATGCTTTTTTTTGCCATAAAAAAGCTCCAGGTTATAAATGAGGAAACTGAAGTTCTTAGTGCCTAAGTAGACGGAGCAGGGCACTGGACTTAATTTAGGAAGACTTGTGTTTAAATCCTGACCTTAAGGGGCAGGATCATGTTTTTAGTTTGTTTTGTTTTTCCTTTCTTTGTCTCTCAGAGACTTAACATAAGACCTGGTGCATAGTAAGTGTTTCATATCTCAGACATTTACTATGCTCTAGATCAAATCCCTTAACTTAGTTTTCCCCCAATGAAGGGACTGGACTCAATGATGTGGAAGGTCCCTTCTAGCTCTAAATTGATTGCCCTATAATTTCATGAACATGGCCACCATTACACAGTTAGTCAATATCTGTTGAAGGATTTGAATTAAGTTCATGCTCTGGGTCCAGCACTCTCTCCAATATACCTTAATGCCTCTCCATATCCTCCTTTTAGAGCACCATTTTGATTATAGTACCATACCACTTTGGGTGACCCTCATCAGCCACATTCAGAATTTCAGTATGCTCATAGAGAGTCAGAGTCCTAGAATGGATACAGGTGGCATCTAGGATAGAGTGCTAGATTCAGAATAGGATGGGTTTGAGTTCAAATCCTACCTCAAATACTTTCTTGCTATGTGACTTTAGAAAAGTCATTGACCTCTTTCAACCTCACTTTTCTTGTCTCTAAAATGAAGTTAATAGCATATATATGTGCATATATATATATCAGATAATAAACTCTGAAAATGTTAAATATGAGAAAACTGAGGCTCTCAGAGTTTATTAACTTGCTTAGGGTCACACAACTAATAAGTGTTGGAAGCAGGATTTGAATACAGGCACAATAATGGAATTGACCTTTCAGACCTTTTATGAAGATCAAATGACATAACATAGGCAAAAGCACTTTGAAAACCTTAAACTAATATAGAAATACTAGTAATAACAACAACAGTGACTACAACAACCAGAAGTATTCAGGTCTTGGATATTTCTTCAAGTTAAATTATATATTAAGACATTTCTCTTCCAGCTCAGGGTCAGTGGACATAAGATTTTGCATCAGTTGGGTTTGTATCCAGGTTTTTATTCTTTCTTTCCCTTCATTATTTTCTAAAATAAGGAGATAGGACTACATGATATTTTTTAAGGTCTCATCTAGATATAAATCTATAATTCTATGATTGGTGCAGGGAAATACAAGGAAAAACACAGTGTTGAATGAATGCCTATTTGGGTTTCAGGACCTGTAAAGGGTGAATATTGTTTATAAAAATAGAAAATGGTGTTAGTCAGACCCTTATGGAAGCAAGTCCCCCCATACCCCCATGAATCAACAGACATTTAAGGGCTGTCCAAAGGCTAAGTCATTTTGGTCAATCCTTATACCTGTGGCTGGGTGTCTGGGTGGCAGCCATGGAGTGATGAGCTGGTGAAGTGCAGTGACTAGCGGAGAATGACGTCTCTGTCTCTCGTTCAATGACATGCTCACTAGAGATGATATTCTTGGATACGTACTGCTAGAGAGACAAAGAGGAAACAAGTGGAAGTTTGGGGTATATCTTTGGATTAATGAAATAAAAAAGAAACCACATTTTGAGTGCATACATTTCGGGAAGTAACTTAGAAATGCTATTAGACATTTGAATCCTGCCTCTGATACTAACTGGTAGTGTGAAGGCTCTCCTTGCTTCTCATTGCCACTTTCATACTCTTCCTTCTATTGCTACCACTCAGCAATCTGTTCTTTGAAATTCACACTTTCAATTTCATCCCTCAATCCAGATCCTGATGGATTTTATTTAATAATAATTTCTTTCCTTTCAGGGACTGGTCTACTGTACTTCTTTCCACTTCCAACTCATACCCTCATGCTAAGGATTTCAACATTCATACTAATATTCTTTGAAATACTTTAACTTCCCAGTTCTTCAATGTACTTAGTTCCCATGACCTACTCCTCAATTTATCCTGTTACAGAGATGAGAGCATTCATGATCTTTCCACCCACAAGCAATCCACTTTCAATTCATGAACTCCAAAATGAATTAATCTGATTACAATCTGTTATCATGCCATCTTTTCCAAAATATTTTGATCTCTATTTTTGTTTTTCATCTCTTCTACTAGCTCAATTCCCATCCACCCCCTCTTTGATCTTTCACAGGACATCATCTCCACATGGTTATATTTTCCTTCCTTCTGTACCTCCAACCCTTGGTGAACTGGTTCAGTTATACACTATCTTCCAGATTCAAAGATCTCACCCCCTTGTCTCAACCCAGATCCCACTTTGACAATCCCCATCCTTTGATTAGTCTGATCATCTGCCTCTTTTCCTCCTAAACAGAGCTAGAGATAATTACTGTCATGCTAATTGAGTCTATTATAAATTTTTTATGAAATCTCAACATGTCCCTCACTGAAGTAAGCCTTCCCAAATCCTATTCATCACAATAGCTTTTCTAAACCTTTTCTACCTTCTCCAGCATACATCCTCATAGCTGAAGATCTTGCCTCATATTTTCCTGAAAAAAAATTGAAGATGTTTTCCTACAGTTTCTTTCTCTTTCCCTTATCTCATGTCACCCAGATATCTTCCCCCAAAATCTCCTCATTCATTACTGTCTCTCTTCTAACTACTATAATGATGCATACAATTTTTCAGAGTTACACAATACATGTTCCCCACATATTAATATATATAATTTGATATAAATGTAGTCCTTATAGAAGTGAGTTTGACTTAAATAAAAAGATAAGATTTTTCTCCTTTTCCCTTTCTTTCATATTTACCTTATCATGTTTCTCTTGCTTTCTGTGATTGGATATCAAATTTTCCACTAAGTTCTGGTCTTTTCTTAGCAAATACTTGGAAATCTTCAATTTTGTTGAATGCCCATACTTTCCCCTGGAAGTATATAGTCAGTTTTGTTGGGTAGTTGATTCTTGGTTGGAGACCCAGATCTCTTGCCTTTCTAAATATCGTATTCCATGCTTTGCGGTCTCTTAGTATGTTAGCTGCTAAGTCATGTGTGATCCTTATGGGGGCACCTCTATATCTGAAGCTCCTCTTCTTGGCTTCTTGTAGGATTTTCTCCTTTTCTTGGAAGCTCCTGAATTTGGCAATCACATTCCTGGGGGTTGTCTTTTGGGGATTTAGTATAGAGGGTGTTCTATGAACCCTTTCTATTTCTATTTTGCCCCCTTGGTCCAGAACATGTGGGCAATTTTCTTCTATAATCTCCTGTAGTATAGCATTGAGGTTTTTATTTATCTCTGGTTTTGGGGGCAGACCAATGATTCTCAGGTTGTCTCTCCTTCTTCTCCTTTCCTGGTCTGTCACTTTGTCAGTGAGATATTTTATGTTTTCTTCTAATTCATTAATTTTTTTGGCTTTGCTTTATTAAGTCTTGCTGTTTTGCAAGCTCACTGTCTTCCAGTTGCTTATTTCTGGTCTTTAGGGACTGGATTTGTTTTTCAGCTTGTTCTACCCTTTTGTTAGAGACTTCCAGCTCTTTCTCCAATTGTGAAGTCTTGTCTATCAGACTGCTGACCTCTTTCTGAGTTTTTTTCCCATTTTTCTTTCCAGAAGGTTTCCATCTTTTAGATAAGCTCCAATTTGAGTTCTTCCAGAACTTGTGGATAATTTCCATTTGGGGGGGCATATTTTGATTTTGTTTGAATTTCATCCTCTTTCTCTTCTTTTCCTTGGGTACTCCTGCCATAAAAGTTTTCAATAGTCACTTTTTTTTCCCTTTCTTCTTGGAGGCTTGATTTTGGGCCATGTGAGCCATCCCTTTGGTGGTTTTTTCCCCCTTTCCTTATTGTTCTGAGGTCTGGGTGATATGGGCGGGTTTTCTGTGGATTTAGGTTGCCTTGAACTAGTTCTTCCCAGCCTCTGCAGTTTGTTCGCGTGCCCCCCCCCCACTCCCCGTGCTCAGCCCGCCCCCATGCTCTGTGATCTCCTCTCACCAGTGCGCAGGGATCTCCTGCAAAACCGCTCTGAGGGGTGGATCTCTGGCACTCCCCGTCAGTTTCCAGTGAGCCTGGCGTGCCCCCCCCTGTGAGGGGCAACACCCTGGCCTTAGGCAGTTTTAAAAACTCTCAAGACTCCTCTGTTCGCAGTTTGCAGGGGCCCAGCCATCTGTGTGCTCCGCCCCAGAGGTTGTCTCCTAGCAGTCTTTAGATCCCAAGAACTGGTGTGCCGCCCCTCCCCCCCAGACAGAGATGTTCCTCACTCACTCACTGTCCCAGTGAGAGCTCTGATCCCCTACTCTGGTTCAGTGGGGGAGGTGGGGGGAGGAAGGGTGGCTCAGATCACGTTTTTGTGCAAGCTTTTCCTCCTTCTTATAATGTGGCACTGTTCAAACCCCACGTACCTTCATTTCTGTGGGGTACTGGAGAGAACCTCCATTCTTCCAAAGATGATTTTTATGTTCTTTTGAGGTAGTCTATTTCGTTCGATGCCGGGGAGAGGAAGCGATTCACGTCTAGATTGCAGCCATGTTTACCCGGAAGTCCATTACTATCTCTCAAAGGACAGATCTTCTATTTTCCATTATTTCCATATGTTTGTTATTATTTATTCTACTACTTTCAGAACTGACCTCATTCCAACCCATATTTTCCAATAGGTTTCCCCTTCTATCATACTCACACTTTTTCTAATTATTAATCTCTCCTTATCTACTGGTTTCTTCCCTGCTGTTTATACACATGCCTATTTTTTACTATCCTAAAAAAAAATCAATTCTCTTATTCAACAATTCTAATGGCCTTTTATCTCTCCTCATCCTTTTTGGACTCCCTATATTCTTTAACAATGGTGATAATTCTTTTCTCCTAGATATTCCATCCTCTCTAGGTGTTTATGACTGTTCTATCCTGAGTTACCTCCTGTTTATCTAACTACTGCAGCCTTCCTTGCTGGCTTTTCATTCACTGAAGGTGGTCTCCAAGGCTCTATCCTCCTCTGTTTTCTGTTCTTACTTTCCATTATTTCACTTGAAGATCTCATCAGCTCCCAAAGGTCTAAATATTATTTCTATGCAGATGATCTCTGGATCTATATATCCAGACCTAGTTTCTCTGTATAGGAAGACATTCCCAATTGCCCTTTGGATATTTCAAATGGAATCACCCATAAGCATCACAGTCAATATGTCACAAACAGAACTCATTATTTTTTCCCTTTTCCAAACTTTGCTATTACTATCAAGTGTACTGTTACTTCCCTAGGCACTCACATTTGCAACTTCAATGCCATCCTCAGCTCCTTACTCACATTTACCCCATAAATTGCATCTAATGCCAATTTTTGTTTCTCTTCACAAGCTATATCATATATGTTTCTTTACCCCTCATTTAGCCACAACCCCAATTTAGGTCCTCATCACTTCCTGTCTGAACTACTACAATAAATAGCCTTTTAAAGGTCTACTTCTCATTCCAATCCATCCTCTGCTCAGTGAATATAGTGATTTTTTTAAACCATGTCACTCCTCTATCAACTTCAATGACCTCCTCTTAACTAAAGTAGAAAGTCTTCTGTATGACACTTTCCTCCCCCCAGCCCTATACTTTATGATTCAGACATAGCAGCCTTCTTCTATACCAAACACAAGACGCTTCATCTTCTGCCTCTAAGCATTTTTACTGGACATCCCTTATTGCTGAAATGCTCCAAATCCTCATCTCTGCCTTCTGGCCTCCCTTATTTCCTTCCAGACTACTAAAACTTTACCTTCTGCAAGAGTCCTTTTGGCATCTAACCAGCTGCTAGTACCTTTACTCTGAGATTAATTTTCACTTCTTTTGGATATATCTCTTCTGTATCCATTTATCTAAATGTTTTCTCCTCCATTAGAATGTAAGTTTCTTGAGGATGGATACTAACTGTGCTTTTATCTTTCTTTGTATCTCTAGCATTGGACACAATCCCAGCACAGAGTATGTGCTTAGTAAGTATGTGTTAATTTAGAGTCCTTCTTTTCCCCCCAAATGTATTGGTTTGGTGCATAAAACCAATAATTGATTTATATTACTGTTCACCAATATAATTCATTGGTGAAATTACCAATCATTCACATCTGTATAGCTCCTTAATATCCATAATGTGAAGATCATCTTAATGTTACAAGTATAAGAACTGAGGGTTAGAAAACTCAAATCTAAGTTTATAGTCTAATAATACCTTGAGATTTTCTTGTCCAGTTGCCTGACTCAAATTTTTAACTCTTTCCACTATACTGCTGCTGCTTCTCTTAGTGCTCCTGTTCTTTTTTTCTCCTGTGAAATCCAACTCTTAAGTTCATCATTAAATGATCTAGGCAGTTAGGTGGCACAGTGCATAAAGTTATTATTATTAATAGCTCATATTTCTGCAAAGCACTTTACAAATATTGTCTCATTTTATCCTTACAACAACTTTAGGGGATAGGTAACTATTATTTCCCTTATTTTCAGATAAAGGACCTGAAGGAAACAGAGGCTGGCCTAGGTTCATATAGTAAATATGATGAGGATTTGAACTCAATTCTTCCTGACTACAAATTCAGTGCTCTAACTACTGTGCTACATAGCTTACCATGCTTCAAGTGCTGGACTTGAAAGCAAGGATGGCTCCCCCCAAAAAAGGATTTTTCCTTTTTTGATTCTTGTATTGTTATATTTGAGTAAAATAGTTAATATTAATGTGGTGATTTAAGGTCTATAAAACCCTTTAATTATCTTATTTATGAAGTGGATGCTATTAATATATACAGATGAGAAAACTAAGGCTCAAAGAAGTTAAGTGACATTTCTAGGGTCAAACAGCTAGTAAATGTCTGAGACTGGAGTCAAACCTAAGTCTTCCTGACTACATGACCTGTGCTCTATTCTCTGTGCCTTTCAACAGTAAAGATTTTACTCTAGGAACAGGAAGGGAAGAGGGGGAAGGAAACGATTTGGATCACATAACTTCAGAAAACTTATATAAACTTTTATATTACATGTAATTGGTAAAATAAAATATCTTTATAATTTAAAACAGGAAAAAACTAGTAAGGGTTTGCAATTTTATGAGCAAAGGATCTCAAATTGTGGGAAATACTTCCACCACTGCCATGAAGTCTATGACCTATTCGATATATTATTTGAAGTTGCCAGAGGCACAGAGAGATTAAGTAATTTGTTTAGAACCATACTGTTAATATATATCAGAGATGGAATTTGAACCCAGGTCTCCCTGACTCCAAACACATGTTCTCCTCATGGCCAAGTGCCACAGGGTTATGGTTCTTTTCCTTCACCAATTTTTTTTCAGATGAAAAAAGTAGGTAAGATGTTCAGGCACTCTACGAAAAGGAACAAAAACTTGACATTATTATCCAACCCTTGAATGAATCAAGCTGGAAGAGGAAACATGTTTGTGTTATCATAAACCGAAAGCACTTGAAAAAATGTTCTTGTTATTTCCTCCTGGATGAATTCCATATTCCTGGAAGCTCTCATGATGAGTATAAACCCTGTAAAGAATTAACTCAAGGGTTAGCCTAGTCCAGCAGCATTCGTCATAATTTATTCTCAGAGCTTAGGCAACCTACATTGACCAGCTGCACGTTCTCTGGGGGTGGGTTGGGGTGGTGAGGCCCATTGGCCATGTTCACCATGTTGTTGCGTTCTGAACGAAGGCTCTGGCGCAGCCGATCATGAAGCTTTTTCCTCTGCTTCCTGCACATGAAAGACAGAATTGAGTTTTAGTCAAAGGAGAAGCAAAGGGTACGTCTCACTACAGTTAAATCACTCTCGTACCTCAGGTATTTTAGAAGGATCTTGTTTCTATCAACCAGAGGTATCAAATTATGAAGATAATCCTAGAAAATAGAGTCAAGCGACTTTGAAGATGGAAGCCTGAGGAGGTAGAGGTCTGCCCAAACCCTTTGAAGATAAGGGACAACTTTGAATGACAGACATTCCTTACTCACTGGGCTCTGGTCAGTGGTATTGTGTCCATTTGTACTGAGATTCATGTGTTTGTATGCTAGAGATATACTTATCTATGTTCACAAAATCAGCAAGTGTCTAAGGATGGATTTGAACTCATTTCTTCTGACTTCAAGTTGAATGCACTAACCACTGTGAAACCCAGCATCCTAGACTCCAGATTTACTCAGAACGCCTTGAGTTTCTCATGTTTGAGCAAAATAATAGCTAGTATTTTTTTAATGGTACTTGCAGCCTAGGCAACTGACTTCTCTAACTTTATTATTCCTCAGTTTATGTGACTATATAATGGGAGGGCTTCCTCTAGATGACCTCTAAGGACACTTCCAGATATAAAGGACTCTTATAGCAAGATGAAAAGATGGGCACAATTGCTACCATTCTTAGAAGGCTTGCTTTATCACAGATAAAGCAAAACTCACAAATGATTTGTAAGGACAAAAGTCTAATGGGAAGGTGACAAATGAGGATGATTTAATTTATTTTATTATGGCAGATCAGATTATCTCAGAGAATTTCAGAGCTAGAAGAGGTCTCAAATGCCAGCTACTTCAACTTGCACCCTAACAAAGATCCCCTCTACAACTAATAAGTAGGAATAAAGATGTATTTAGTAAATTTGGAAGAGGATATTCATTTCTCCTATTGTGCCCTATGAACTATGTGAACTCAAGCTAGTCACTTAACCTCTCTAGGACTCCATTTCTTTATCTGTAAAGTGATGGGGTTGGAATAGATGACCTTTTAGAAATGTTTCTGTTCTTAAATATATCCCCGAAGACTGTCTCCTAGCTCTAATCCACTGAGGATTTTAATTTTGAGTTTTACTGATCTCCTAGCTAGCATGCTCTCTCTCTCTCTCTCTCTCTCTCTCTCTCTCTCTCTCTCTCTCTCTCTCTCTCTCTCTCTCTCTCTCTCTCTCTGTCTCTCTGTCTCTCTCTCTCTCTCTCTCTCTCTCTCTCTCTCTCTCTGGAATGTGAAGTTGGGAGCAAAGGAGCATCTATGCCTTTGCTATGACACAATGATACAAAATTGATCATTTTTTGTTCCTCAAAGTCATTTGTATCTGATTCAAGAATATTTTCCTCTCCAACAGCTGGCCTGACCTCACTGAGCAACTCATTGCTAGAATGGAAAAAAGTGCTGCCAAAACAGCAATGCGGTTATGTAGCAGAAGGCCCCATGAATCTGATTGTATCTGAGTCTTGGAGGGAGTTATAGCATGGGGGCCCAGAAGGAAATCCATGTTTGTTAATAAGCATGTATGGGTGGAGGAGGACACAAAACTCAATGAAAATGATGTTCAGGGTTTTCCAAGCTTTGCAAAGGTTGCTTTCCAAGTCCTTCCATCCTGTATTTTCCCCTTATGATATCTGCTTTGCTCTCATCAGTCACATTTACAGCAGCTGCACTGGAGACTTATTGAAGTAGAATTGGAAAACTTTGACATAGATTCTAGAAAGCTGTATCATAGTAGCAAGGTAATAATTTTTTCCCTCTCTTCATCTCCAATAGATGTGGAGCTTTGGCACTTAAGTACCTACTAGAGATTTCTTACAGTTAAATATCTGTAAGTGATTATTTCACATAGCAATAATTAATTTGGTACTTATTTAGTAAGCAGCCAACATCTGGATAATAGGGTTTGGATTGTAAGAGGATAATAGAAGGCATTGATTCCAATCTTCTTCAGATGAGTGAAGTACATGAAGTGAAAGTAATTTATACATGGTCATATAGGTTGCAGAGGCAGTATTTGAACTCAATTCCTCTGACTCTAAGAACCCTATTTCAATTTTGCCATAGTGTCTCAGTTGTATAGTGAAATGAGGGCATTAAAACTGGAAATAAAAGGTCTGAGTTTGAATCCTTCCTCTAACCATGCCTTCCTAGCTGTGGGATCCTGAGCAAGATACTTAACCTGTGTCTACCTTCATTTCCTAATGTTTCTCATCCTCTAAGAATTTTTCCAGGTCTATATTCATGATCTTATGGTCACTCTATCAACACTCCTGGAATCTTTATCAATGACTAGAATATATTCACTAATGACATTTGTGGCCCCCTAGAACTCAACAAAGTTTAAGATTCATTAAAAATTCAAGGATACCAGCAATTCATAACCTTGAGAGCTCACCAAGACCTTCCAATCTAATCCATGCCTACCGAAGAATTCCATCTATAATGTCCTGCTTCCATCAAGAGATCTAAAATGATGGGAAGCCCATTTCCCCCTTCATAGTCCAGTGCCACTGGGATACTTTTTTTAAACTCCTTTTTTGTTTCATGAAATCCTTTGGAAATATGGTGAAACCTATGGACGATCTCAGAATAATGTTTACATCCGGATTACAAAAGAAATGACTTCTGTTGAAATAAATATGAAATTTTTCACCATTCAAGTTCCCAAATCTTCTAAAACCTAGCCAAAAGCCCTTAAGGATCCATGCATCCCATGTTAAGATCCCCTGCTTTAGACCAAAGTAGATGAAGAAACACCTAAAGGAAAGGCAGTAATCAAACTTTAGTACAGAGTGCTGACTTTGGAGTGAGAAAAATCAAAGTTCAAATCCCAACTCTAGTATGTACTAGTTATTGGACATAAACTAGTTCAGTTCCTTTCTCTTTTAATTACAGAGGGAACTCTCTAGGGCTCTAAATCACAGAAGAGTTGCTAATGTGCATCAGTACAGAGAGTTTTCACTTTGGGATTTTCTCCATATCCATGAAATGCTATGTCAGGAACAAAAATAAATATCCTGAATGAAACATAAAAGGATTGAATCTAGGAAGCCCTCTAAGTCATTTATTTTCCCTCATGCTTCACCTTTATCTCATTGTTATGGTCAGCAGGGCTGTTCTGAATGAGAATAGCTGATGCCATCTCAGTGCTGAATCACCACAGTTTTGTGTGAGTTTTGTGTTGACAAACTCAATCTCATCCTCGTCTGATTCTCTGTGTTTATATGTGTGCGTGTTTCCAAGTCTTTGTGGTCACCACTTGGACAGGGTTGAATCAGTAGCAATCAGCTGGCTATGTTCACGTCTATCATGAAATACTTTAAGGAGCTATCGTTTCTGGGTGCAGACACTCCTTTCCCTCCATACCGATTATGGCTCTTTATAAATTGGAATGATTCAGAGCCAGAAAAACATGTAGAAATAAAGGCAACTAACAACAATCTCTTTTGCTACAGGGTGGGTAGTGGGCCCTAGTTCTCTTCCCAAGGATCTCTCTGCCTCTTACCCATCTGTTTTAATGATAGAAAAAGACAAGGAAGAAGAAAGTTTACTTGGTTTTGCAGTAGGCCACCACACACATGATGCCAACCACTAGGAGGGCAATACAGATGCCAGTGATGGTCAACACTCTTTTCTGGTAGAGTTCCTCAGCTTCTGGAAAGGGGTACAAGAAAAGCATGTTACCAGGTATACTCTGAATCCTTAAAAAGCAAACATACTAAACATCTGGCATGCTACATGGTACCATCTTTACTCACAACATGAGAACAGGAAAAAAAACCAAACATGGCAACCAGTCACACAGAATAACTTCAGCATATGGTGCCATTCAAAACCAAAATATTCAGTAAGAAAATTCCATTTAGACAAAAATGACAAATATATTTAGGGATTATTTGAAAGAAACCAAACAGAGATATTATAAATATTGTATATAACGTTAGATTAAGAAAACAACATAATTATAAATTTTGGGGTTTGCTTGTTACTCTTGCAAAGACAGCTGGAATAGTCCTTAGGACAATGACCAGGGACTGCCTGGATCCCCCTAATTTTTCCTTATTCCCAGTGACCTTCCTTACATTCCAGCGGGCTTTACAAAACAACAACAACATTTTAATCAATAAAAGATAAAAAGGAAACAAAGGACAAACTCAAAAACATTTGCAAACATAAGCTTGGCTTGTAGTTACCAAAGGCAATGAGGCAAGACCTTGTGACTTCAAGAGCAAGATCGAATGTAAGAAAAATTAAAACAGCCTCACTTTAAGCCCTGAGGCATTATATCAGAGAAAATGCAGTGCATCAATGGCTTCTAACCTGGAAAGAGTGAAGTGGGCCAAAATGCCAACTTGTTTTTATAGGGACTAGTCTTTGGTCTTTCCTCATCTCTGCCTTGGAGATAATTAATCATTAGAAAGAAATCATTAACATGAATCATGCTTGACTTAGAATTGACCACACATTCCACTGTTGGTCACACTTGGAAAAAAACTCGTGAGTGCTGAAATATCCTCTCGAAGTGTGACTCTCACAGTTCAGATGTGGAGACCTTCCTGGGACTTAAGGGTATCTGATCTCCAAATCAAGAATGCTGCACAATAGGTATGGAATGAGGGTACAGCTGTAGGTGGGTTGTATCCCACTTCTTTCAAGGAAAGAATGAGCACTTGGTCAGACTGGTCACAAGATGGGAGTTTATTTAACAGTGGCCTAAATCTCAAAGGAACTGAGTATCCAACCAGACAAATTACAGTGATTAGAATATATTCACAAGAACATTCAAAAATAGAACACCATTGGTGTGTGTAATTACTGAGTCAAAGCTGGCAACTCGTCTCCTTAATTAAGCTGGTCAACAACAAACCAGGGCATGTTGTAAAAACAAAATCCTCCACACAGCCCTTGACAAAATGCTATTCACCACACCCTTCCATTTTTTTCTCTCTCTATTGGAAGAGATGTTTGCAGAATATTTTTCTGAGAACAAATGAATCTTAATTTCTCTGATAAAATGCACCGTATCATTATCCAGGGCATCTCTTACAAGCTGAGCTCATGGTCATCAAATTCCAGTTAACAGGCTAGGAACATTGTCAAACCCAATTAATAGTAAGTCTTATTGTGAATAAGGAAGGGGGAAGAAAAGTCTGAGTAAAAAGGATGAGAAGGCATCATGGATTAAACAACAAATAAAACAAAAACAAATAGTCTTGGAGTTGGCAAATAAAAGAAAAATTGAAAATAGAGGCAGAGACAGAAAGAGAGAAAGGAGAGTAAAGGTGAGGGCAGAAGAGGGTTAAAGGTTAATATTAACAAGTCAACTGTAGGCTCTTGCACAGCATGCTTCATATTGGGGGAAAACAATAGGAAAAGATGTCTGAAAAAAGGTGGAAGTAAAGTTGGAAGGGATTTCCCATACAGCATAACTTCTAAACTTGCCTAATGGAACCTGTGAGTGGTAATGGAGAAAGCAAGTGAGCAGTGAGAAAATGTGCAGTAGGCCAGAGGACCAAGAGGCATGGTTTGTTCTTAGGTCCTTAGTAGAGTAGCAGGGGACATGCCAGCAGGCAATAGTGATGGCTCATCCTGTCTTCTCCATTTCTCTATCTGGGCCTATCTTTCCGACTGCCAATAAAGTGGGCTGGGAGCAACTGGGCTTTGGGGCTGGGTTGGGGCACTTTGTTCCATGTGTGAGCCCAACTATAGTTACTTTTGGTCTTTATATCTGAGTCAATTGTTTCAAATACAAGGCAAAGCCTCTTGCCCACAACCTTTCTTCCTCTTTTCCCTTTTGAGCTCTTTTAATGAATTGCCTATTGCTTCCTTTATTAGGATCTTTTGGTTCTTCTAAAAGCAAGGAAGTCTTCCCTGTGAATTTGTTGCAAAATAGCCATCAGGAATGATGAAACAGTCAATCTCCATTTGGTCAATGAGCTGGAATCTTCCCCATAATTTTCTTACTAAAAACATTTCTTTGAAATGGGCAGGTGAATCTCTGTCTAATGACACTGATACCTCATTCCTGTTCTATTCTTTATACCAATAGCTTAGTGTTGACAAGTATAGGGAAAGGGATAATCCAGGAAAAGGGAAGTGATGATCCCATTGTACTCTGCCCTCATTAGGACAAATTTTGAATTTGATTTCCAGCGGTGGGAACCAAAGCTTGAACAGGACACTGAAAAATAAATGCTATGTAGTGTTGGGATCAGTCAATTAAAGTCTCATGGGATATCTGACCCTTGAACAAGGAATGGTTTACACAATTTTAAAATAAAATATTTTTGTATTTAAAGACGTAAAATATGATTCTAAGCTCTGGTCACACAAAACTAAACTTGGGGCAGGATTTACCCATGAGCTATAGTTTGCAGATCCTTCTTCTAGAGGAGGGCAAAACTGAGATGGTGATGTATTCATGGAATTTAAGGACTGGTTGAAGGAAGTAGACATGGTTAGTTTGGAGAAGAGAAGCCTCAGTGAGGATGAAGAGAAATTCTTAAAATCTTTCAAAGGCAGCCAGGTAGATGGCAGAGGGATTAGATTTGTTCTATTAGGCTCCCAAGGACATATTTGAAAGTTACAGAGGCAAATTGAGGTTTGAGGTCTGTGAGAATGGGGGGTGGGGACAAAAATATGTAAAACCCCAATTTCCTAACTAGTAGAACTGTCCCAAAGTGGCATAGGCTGCCTCAAAAGGTGGTAGCTTCCCTTTCTTTGGAGGTCTTTAGGTGAAGGCTGGATGCAAAAACACCTGTGAGGTTTATCATGCAGAGGATTATTTTCACTTCTAGACTGGAATACGTGGTTGCATCTTCCAACACTCAAATTCCATGATTCCCTGTGGATAAAGGCTATCCAGACACACTTGGATTAACCAATGGAAGGGAGGCAGCTGTTAAGAGAATGGTGTGAGCTTTCTTCAGTCTATCAACTTCCTCAGACACACATAATGTATCTTGTCCCAAAGTCGATTATTTGTGCTGCTTTCAATTTATATGACCAGCTCATCACACAGCATTAATTGTGTTTCCTGGGATAGATCTGGCAGGAATTCAAAAACACTAAGGGAGAAAGCTTCAGCAATATCTTCTATAAAGATTTGTTCCTCCCTGTGGATGTGCTGTTATAGGGTCAGCTGGGTAAGAGCGAATCAGATGTGGAACTGAAAAAAATACTATCAATCTGATAGGCCAAGAGCTGATGGGCACATCCAATCACTACTACAACCTCACCACACACTTGGCTCACTGAGCTTTGAGTCTGGATCGCTCTGCTCTGTCCTGGACCGGCCATCCTTCCATAGAGATGACCTCACTATTTTCTACTTTTAGATCTTGTCATTTAAGACCTAGGCTTTCTGGAGCTGACAGGAACACCAGCCTGGTAGAAGGTGGAGCCTTAAGGTAATAGGATGAAAACAGTTTTCTGTTGGACATCAGAAGAGCTGAGGATGCTGGATATTTGTGCGTGAGCCTTGGCAAGCAAAATTTCATTTGCATGAAGGATTTGGTAGCAGATTCTTTTCAGCTTAGTTGATTATTGTTGTTGAATAATAGTGATGACAACAATAATAAGGCTCTTTATGTTTACTTGTGAGAAAAGCCCAAGTCAAGCCCATTATATTATAGCTGGGGAAAGACCTTTGTGAGTATTCATACTCACATACTGGGAGGAAAAGAAAGTAAATCTATGCTTCATCAGAGTTAAATTGTTACACTGGCATCCAACCAGTACAATGTTATGGTTTTCATAGGCTGATATTAACAAGATAACTGCCCCATCCCTTGCTCATTTTATGGATCAAAGACTTGATGTTTTGGGGGGCAGTGTCTTGCCCACTGTCATACTGGTAGCAATGGGCAAAATCAAAATTTGAACCCAGGGCCTCTGAACACAATCTCCTCTGTCACCCATTTCTCTGAAGGTTTGGGAAATCTGTATCTAGTCACCAGTTCCTTTGCATTAGCAATCAAATTGGCATAAGAAGGATTCAGGATTCTTTCTTTGAAGCTGGGGAAGGAGGTGGGAGAATCAGATTTGTTGTTGTTATGACTTTTTGTGATGCAAGACATATTTTCAGGCCATCTTGAGAACATCAATTTTTTTGGGCAGAGGGTCTTATTGGCTTACATTAATTGATTTCACAAGAATGGTTTGTAAAATGGCTTCTATTTCATTAGTACAAACATTTTCAATGAAAATATCAGCCAGCCATATTTGCAGTCACAGAGCCTATTTGCTTTATACATTTTCTTTGTCCCTAATGAGAAGATAAGCCTGAATGAATACAGTCCCTTAGAGTTACTGAGGCATTATCTAATCCATACACATACTATTGTATTTCCTCACAAAGGTCTGGGCTTCCTGCTGCAGGAATTGATGACTTTTCCTTTGGCTCTCAACCTAAAGTGGAGCGCAGAGTGGGCTTCTGGAATCATTGCACTTGTGGGAGGACCCCTTGGGCTCCTGGACTCCAGGAGATTTGATTTATCTTGAAGACTGTAGCAATCTTTTCATAACAAATGGAATCTGTAGGCCAAACACAATGGTCAAGAAAGGAACTGGCAATGGGTTCAGGGGAAAGTAGACTGAAATGGTACCTGGAAAATGACAGTGAGCTACCCTCACTAATATTCTAGTGTTGTGTCTAATAACTGAGGCCCCAGAGAGACCAGTGTTATGGCTGTATGATCCCTTCTAAAGCAAAAGGACATTGGTTAGGAATCAGAAAGAAGGAGAAGAGGGAAAAGGGGGAGTCAAGTTTACAGGTGCTAAAATTTGCTCAAAGGCACTAAAAAAAGGAATGATTGGTCCATACCCATAAATTCAATCCCAAGATGCTCTGCCAATGCAGAAAGTTGACAAAAAAAAGAAAGAAAAGGGACACAGTTTCAGAAAAGAGCAATACATGGTAGTCCAAAACAAAGTTACACGTCTGTTTGTTTGCACATGAAAATGGGACCAGTGGGGAAGGGTTCATGGAGCAGTGTTCACACAGGGGTAATCAAGTTTGAGTCTGTGAAAAAACACTTCATCTACTGGTAAAGGTTGACACCTATCTGTCATAAGGTATATAAGGTGCCCTGCTTAACCCCTTAAAGCCTTCACTGATGGAGAAACTAGGGTGTAGACTATCTTAAGCTGGTAGAGACCTCAGTGCTCAAGATAAATATCCTCATTTAGCATTAGGCGAAACTAAGGTCTAGAGAGGTTAAGTCACTTGACCATGTCATGCAGGTTAAGAGCTAAGGACTCACCTCCCTGTCTAACAATATCTTCTCCTATAGCATTATGAAGGTATCTGTCAAATTTTAACCAGTTTGCAAACTGTCTTGAGAACATGAAGTTTTTGGTTTTGGGGGGATGGGGGGAGGAAGGAGGGTCTTATTGGCTTACATTCATTCATTTCACAATGTATCTCCCCAATGGCCCTTTATTCCTTAGTCAGTGGTCTTTGTTGCCTGAGGTTCCAGACTGGAATCAAGAGAACTGAGTTGTTTTGAATCTTACCATAGTGTTTCTAAGTGGCACTGTCCAAATTTCTATGCTCTTAGCTGCTTCCTCTCTAAAATGGAACACTATTAGGAGATCATCTGGGTCAGTTTCCCTTGTTTTAAAGAAGATGAAACAGACCTAAATGTGTAATTTGGCTTTTCTAGGGTCATAGAGGTAGTAAGTAGCAGAGCAAAGATTTAGATGCCAAATTCAGAACTGTTCCCACTAATCTGTACTCCCTTGATCCATTGATTTCCCTGAGTATCTTATTTCCTCATTAAACTCCTTAAAGTTTGGTACCATCATTGTTTATTTGATTTGATTCCATAGCTATGGCACAGTACTTTAGGATTTAGCTAACTGAATGATAATCGTTGGTCCCTTCCTAATTCCCTACCACCATCTCCACCATCACTTCATATGCTGCCAGGATAAATGTCTGCAGAATGTTAAACTTCTTAAAAGAAATTTTCACTTTGAGGATCCCTTAGGACATTAACTCTTAGCAGATGGCAGCACTGAGGCCCAGAGAAAGGATGGCCAGAAGGGAAAGAGAACCCTTCTTTGGGACAACCAGTATTTGGATGATTCCTTACAAACTTAAGGATGGCCTGAGCACTCAGCCTCAAAGGAGGCAGCAGGGGGCCTCCAAATGGCAAGAGTCCTTTTTTCTTTTTGGAAGCCAAAAAAAATTCTACCCAAGATGTCATTACAGAGATACCTTAGGTAAAAGAAATCATAGAAATTTGGAAGGACTGGGGAACAGACACTGGAAAGGAAAGGTCTTTGAAATGTGCTTCTCTTTTGTGCTCAATCACTGATTCTAAGTCTCAACTGGCTGGGGAAGCCTCTGCTTCATCATCTGTCTTAGAGGAATAATAATCCTTGCTTTCTCTGCAGAGGGATGTGTCAGTACTGAGGTCTTATCTGAGTGCCCACAGTTGTTAATACCTTCCATCTGAAATTGCTTTGTACTTAACTTTGTCTCCTTTTGTTTAGATTTGGGACATGTTTGGTATTCCCTCATTTGTATGCATGCGGTAGGCCCCAGTAAGCTATAAGCTCTCAGAGGGCAGGGACTGGTCATCATTTTCATCTATTTCTCTTCAGCACTTCCAAAAGTACTTTACCCATAGCAAGTGATGAACCAGAGTTTGATAAATGAATGAATCTCTGAATGAAGAGTTACAGAAAAAGGGGCTATTCTCATTAGTACAATTAGGATGGAGAATCATGCATCCATTAAACTAACAGCCTCATATCTCTGCACTCAGGTTGGACCCTTTATGTACCATCATACATCAGTGCCAACTAGGCCCAAAGAAAGGCCAAAGTGAAGCTACCTCTAGTAGGCTACCATAAATGCCAGTCTCCAAAATTCTTCTGAGCTTCACATTCATCTAATGATCTGGATTCCCCCAGACTCTAAGGAACCTTCAGAATTCAAAAGGGATGAGGGTACAGGGGAATTGGGGTGGGAATCAATAACCTCCCAGAGGAGGAAATACAGATTAAAGACTTCAGTGTTTCACTGATTGATAACCAGAGTGATTTGAACTGAATTTCAATCAGATTCATTCTATTTCCTCTCCCTCTGGGACACACTGGTTTATTTAGACCCACTTTCAGGTACCCTTTCCTTCCTTATTGTATATAAATTTGGAAACATGACAATGATCAGAATACTTCTAATGAGACTGTGATGGGGTCACCATCTCCCAAGTCGCATGCTCACCTTCTCCCTGACCAGTCAGGAAGACTTTAAGGGTTAAGCCAAGATAAAACTAACATGATCTCTTTCCCAAAGAGTTTTTCCTGTGAGCCTCCATGAACACTGCTAATGACATCTATTAGTAGCATAGAAAGTTTGGTTAGGTCTGCAGTAAAATTACTGGCATGCCCATGCATATATGTAACGGTTTGAACATAGTATTAGCACAAAGTCCACCAGTCATCACACTCATTTCTTTTTCCACAGGAAGCCATGGTCAAATCAAGCAGCTTCCACTGCAAATGAGTCACTGGGAAATGATTACTTAGCTTTTCTGTGGACTCCTAACAAGGAAGCATGCATTACCCTCTTGTGTCTTGACTACTTACTTGGCCATGCATCTATTTCTCTTGTTTTGATCCAAGGAAAGAAACTTAGCTATTAATATCCTTGGATAAATAATCCAAGGAAAATATCCTATTAGGGACAATCATCTCAGACCGTTAATTATTTTCCAAAAGTTGATTAACTGGTTAAGAGTTCAAATCTATGGCATTTGATGGAATAGACTTTGAGTTCCATTGTTGCCGAACAGGGGTTGTCAGGCCAACTCTATTAACAGGCACGAGTCCCATATTTCAAAGCAATAGCAGCAATGAGGGAAGTAGTAGCTAAAGTAGCTAACTTGATTCTGATCTTGCATTTCAGAATAATTTGTGTCCTTTAATTACTACTGTCACTTGTCTGTCTTTGTCTTTTCCTCTAATGGAACAAAACCTTACATGACTGTTGTTCAGGGCATTCTTTGAACCCCAGTATTTAGCATGGGTCTATATTTTTTAGTTGAGTTGAATGGTGCCCTGTAGCAACTCATCCTTAATGGAAGTGACCCAGCATTTTTTCCCCCTAGTGACTGCCTTTATATGCTCAGACAGCCCCAGAATCCCCAAATGAGTCATCTCAATATCCCACTCTACGTGGTTAGATTCTATCTTGGTTGATGTTATATGCAGCCATTCCAATTGTGCCTACAACTTGATCACTTACCTTGTGGACTGGTGGCCACGAGTTTGAATTGCTTTCACATTCAGTCAACTAGGGTGCCACTGAATTTGTGAAATGGTGAAGAGACAATGCCTATGACATTTACAAGGAAATGTATCCCTCTCGCTCCCAGTCACACAAAGCATGGATAGTTCCCATGATTTAGGGATGATCTGCTGGCCTGAGAACCTTCTGAATGGGGGTGGGGAGATATATACACTTGAAACTATCCACCAAAAAGTGTTTGGTGAAAAAATTGGGATTTTCTAAGGATTTTCTATTAACAGGCACGAGTCCCATATTTCAAAGCAATAGCAGCAATGAGGGAAGTAGTAGCTAAAGTAGCTAACTTGATTCTGATCTTGCATTTCAGAATAATTTGTGTCCTTTAATTACTACTGTCACTTGTCTGTCTTTGTCTTTTCCTCTAATGGAACAAAACCTTACATGACTGTTTTTCAGGGCATTCTTTGAACCCCAGTATTTAGCATGGGTCTATATTTTTTAGTTGAGTTGAATGGTGCCCTGTAGAAACTCATCCTTAATGCTAAAACTACATTAAGTATACATGTTTTCAAGGACTTGAAAGACATAGCATCATGTATAACCCAAGAGTGGATATGTTCATTAGGAATATCCTTGATGGAATATATCCTATTTTACCTAAAGGTCTATAATTCAGACTTTGTATTTCTTCACAACTGGTGATCCATTCTCTCACTCTGGCGCTATTAATGTGGACCAACCATCGGAATGTGGACTCATTTGCTGCCAGGAGCTCTTACAGCAATGAATATCTCCTCTTACAAGAGATATGGATTTGAATGTTGTCCGTCACTCATTTTGAAATTTTTGAAGCTAAGCTATTCAAATAGGAAATCCATCAAGGCAAGCCATTTAAGCTGACTGAGTCGAGGCAATGCCATGTTCTTAAAAAACAAACAAACAAACAAAAAACATAATGTCATCCAAGAGGAGGCTGACCTGTCTGCTACTCAATCTTTTCCCCCTGCCATAACAATATCAAGGGTCAAATATTTCTGAAAGGGACTCATTCAAGAAAGACCTTCTTTCCTAAATGTTGTAACTTCTCAAATATAGACTAAGACTTCAGTCACGGGGTGCTATAGCCCATAAGTGTATAACGTAACATCAGGGCATATCACATTAATTATATAAGAACTCAATGCTCCCTGGCAGCTGAAAATGAAGCTTTTAAAAGAAAGATTCCAAACTGGATCTGTTGACCAACTTCAAACTTGTTGGTGATAGTTTGCTTCATCTTTAACCTGATTATTATTTTTTTTAATGCTTCTCTCTTATGGACCCATGGCCAAATTTTTAAAAAAATTGTCACATGGGCAAAGTTCATTTTTTTTCCCTATAGCTTCCAATTCTTCTCCAAACACAAACCCATCAATAATTAAATTCCCTTTGGGTCAGTGAGGATGGTATGAGATATGAACAAAGGCATTACGTCAGAGGGAGTGAGAGAGGATCCAGCTTTTTAAAGAAGCTTTCTGAATGGGTACCAAAGATTTGAGTCTAACTAGGCTTCCTATTCATTTCTTCCAGTGAAGCCTAAATGCCCCTTTCCCAAAAGCTATCACTGAAAACATCAGAAAGAAGGCCTTGAAGAAATAGTCCTTAGGCATTGATAGTGAGTCTTAATCAAATAAAAAAAAAACATGGTACATATATGGAAAGAGAAAACTCTCTGCCTCAGTTCTAAATAAGAGAGGGATCCTTTCTTTGTGACAATTTGGGCATTGCTCTTTCACAGGAAATGTTTTCTCCACAATGTAGGAAGAATGGATCAAAAGGAACCAACTTCCCATATTTTAGAGGCAAGAATCCATATTTCAAAGAAAAGCTAATTAATATTCAGAATGTGGTAGGGATTCTTTTCTTTTCTAAGATGAAGTTCTAAATCACTACAACATGTTCTAATTACTCAGTTATTTTAAGTTGGCTTTCGATGCCTAGTTTGCTTGGCACCATTCATGAGTGAAGAATACCAAGGACATCCATATTCAAGTTACTCTGGGTTGTACTTGAAATTCCTATAATTTTCTATATCTCTCCCACATTTTTCTCATTCTGTAAAGGCAGACTGAGCAATGACGAGAAACATCTGCACTCTGTATGTCAGGTTTATTTGATATAAATAATACATTCTGTACCATATCAAACTTACCATAGTTTCAAATGCATTATGGATTACAAGTTAGCAAGATCCCTTTCAGACTGGTGGCATCTTTATAAAGAAGTTAGACTATTTAGAGGAATGATTTTATTGTATTTTCTCCATAAAAGTGAAACTTAGAGACGGTTATTATGACTGTGTCACTCCTGAGAACTGATTGTGACTGGCTATCCTTAGTCAATATCACCTTGAGATTCCCTCCTGAGCCTCACATGCCTATTAGTGTCTCAGTGCCAACATGGCATAAAGAGAGCAGTTCATACAATGACTTTGGTTAACATTCTCATGCGACAGGCAGAGGCCATCCTTGTTAGACCTGGCAGAAGAAATCTAGTTCTAGGTGTGATCTGGGAAGGGAGATGCAGCAGCAAGAAAGCAGTGCCCTCTGGGCCAGGCATGCTCCTACTCAGGCAGAGACAGAAAGGGAGTGGACGTACTGTAGAAGCTCGCCATTACGTAGTTTTGGCAACGATCACCAGTAAACTCATTTGGGCACCTGAGAGGAAAAACAAAAAAAAAACAACGGTAGAGACAACAGAGAAGAGAGAAGAAGTGAATATGTGCTAAGAAAGAAGCTTCGTCAGTGTCAACTGCTGGACCTTGGTGAGTTCACCTCCAGGAGCAGTCTCAGCTTTGCCCCAATGTGGCTCAAAGGATGGAAAATACCTCCAAGAAGGCCAGTTTGGATCAAATTGAATGAACAGATATGGATGGTGGAGACATGCACCCCACCATCTTACATGTTTGTATCCTCCCAAAGCAGAGGAGCAAATTGAAGAGGCTACCAAGGCATCTTGGCTGCTTGAGAAATTTTTATTTCTATCTGGTCAAAGATAATGGAAGGAAGACAGTGACTGGCATACCCTCCTCAGGTGCTGGGATTTTTGAACATCTTGCCCAATCAAGTTCTCTTGTCTCCAGTGACAGGAGGTGACACCAATGACACACTGTGCCAATGAGCCTTGGGTGCAGAGCCCAGGTACCTGGTTGGTCAAACCACCAAGTGGTCGTGATTGTTGCTGTGGATTGGGGAAGAAAGCAAAGTTCAGATTCTTTTTTAACATACTTTCTGGGGTTTGCACTTTCATGGGCACATTCTCAGTACATCTTGCTCCAGTGAATCCAGGTTGGCACCTAGAGGGCAGAAATGGGATAAGCAACAGAGGCTAAAGACACCCAAAGATTAAACTGTCAATGCCCCTCCTATAGATCATGAAGCTGCCCCCAAAGGATGCTTGGGGGTGGAGGTGGGTAATGAAAAATGACATTGAGGGAGGACGTTTAGAAAACCCTGTCCCTCGAGGACTACAAAAAACTTATCGATTTCTTTCTTAATTTAAAAAGTCAATACATTGAAATTTTATTAGAGAAAAGCTATAAAACTGAGATGGAGAGGGAGGGAGAGCAATGTGGTCCCAGTCAGTAGCTGATCATTTTGTGTGTATCAGGCACTTACCATTCAGATTTTCTCCTACTATTTATATAGCACCGTATCAGAGTCACGCCAGCCTGTCTTCCAACCCTCCCTCTAAAAAATACTTCAAGCTGCTTTGCCTTTCACCTCACAGGCCATGTGCTTTAGAATAAAGGGCTCTCTGTGGACTCCCTCTGACTCGAAACTTATCAAAGGTTCTCTGCCCTCACCTCTCATTTACCTTGTTGTTAGTCAGAAGGGGAGAAGGACCCGAGGCTAGGACACACACACCATTGGGCACACTACATATTCAATGCTGTAAGGAGCCAGGGTTTCATTGGTGAAGGGCACTCATTGCCCATGTAGCTAGTGAAATCACAGTGCCTTTAGACAGAGGTGTCAAACACACAGTGGAGTGTGTAGCCCAATCAGATGGAAGTATAATTAAATAAAAATTAAATTAAATTGAGGAATATTTAACAAACTAAATAAAAATACAGTACAACACAAATAATGTTAATATGTTGTTTTCTAAGTTACCAGGCAGCCTTCAGGTACCCTTATGTAGTGTTCTTTTCTATTTGACTGACACCACAGCTTTTAGAAGACTACTTGGGTTGAGCTGCTCTATACCTTGGACGCAGTAGTCAGGTGACCCAGATTTCTGGTGATGAACCTCTCCAGAGTTTGTATCTAGCATCAAGAGTCTAGGTTCACCCACATGTTATGGTTTTCGCTCCATATTTGTCTTTTGTCTTGAGCTGGGATTACATTGCTGTGTGGAAATCATTTGTATGGAATCTCTTTACTCATCTGTATTGAAATACAGAGGTAGAGAGAGTTGCTTGAGTCATTTGCCCAGTGTTATCCAGTTACTATGTCTCACAATCCAGCCAACATTCCATCTACTTTACCTCAATGTTACTGTTTGCTCAATATAATAACGCCAAATGAAAGTGGACTCAATTTCTGAACATAGGCCATTCTCTTGCTATAGCCTTCAGGAGACTATTTCTGGTATAAATGGCATGCATAAATCTTAATTGTAATAAGATTTATTGGCATTTCCTCATATACATTGAGATCTTGACATTACCAGGAATTTTGTCTGAATGCTGCATTTGGGTGTGACCTGACATCTTACCTACACAAACCCATGAAGGGATTCCTATCTTCTGAAGAATGAGGACTAAGTCATATATACCAAATAGTATACTAGATAGCATAGTGGATAGAGTACCTAGAGTCATCTTCTTGAGTTCAAATCTTTCTTCAGACACTATCTGTATCACCCTGAGCAAGTCACATAATCTTGTTTACCTCAATTTTCTCATGAGTCAAATAAGCTGAAGAAGGCAATGGCAAACCACTCCAGTATCATTGTCAAGAAACAAATGGGGTCATGAAGAGTAAGGTTCAGCTGAGAAACAATTGACCAACAACAATACCAAGTAGTATTTGGTGAAAGCACTAATGAATGAGTATGTTCTCTTTGTATTAATAGAAAAAAAAAACAAAAAATATGGACACCTGACTGTCCCCAAAACAAATACCCACATGCATTTCAGAGGCAGAATGGGTCAGTGAAAAGACCAAGGGATTTGGAATAAGAGGACTTGAGCACTCTCCTAATTCTGACATTAATTGTCCTAAAATCAATCCCAACTCTTCACATTCTATATTCTAACATTCTATCATGTAAGGTTCTTTTCCTCTCCGAGATTTCTATGTCCTGACATTCCATGTTCTTTGATGTCTTCCAATCCCAACATTCTATGTGTTAACTTTTCATGTCTACCGCTTCCAAATCTGACAAGCCAAAAAACCTTGGAAATGCCCAAATAGTTTGACATATACAACTTAGGAAGTCCTTTAAAAGAGGCAGGAAGACTTAAAAAATCTCTCCAAACAAAGACTTTTGTAGAAGAAATGTAACTTACATTAATAATGTTGAGACCCTGAATTTTTGCATAGCTGATTTATATTTCCAGAGCACTGCTGAAAGAGCCCCACCTCTGTCTCTTTTGCTCTAACTGATTTTGCTACAGAACAAAGTAGGTAGATGTTCAGAAAATCATTGGCTTACTATAGCCTATTGACGCGGGCTCTTAATTTTCAAAGCACATCTTTTTGGTTTTGTTTTCCAAGTTAATTTTAAAAGTCCTTGTGAACATGCTCTAGGAGAAATGGAGAGTCTGAAAACAATGGATCTAGGGTACAAGGCTTAGAGTCAAGACCCCAGGATTTTAAATCTGGCTTTGATAATTATTATTCCTGACCCCAATTAAGGCATTTCCTTTTAGTACAGCCTCAATTAACTCATTCACAAATTGGAAATCATGAGAGATATAGTACCTGTCACGCAGGGCTATGATAAGGAGAATGTTCTATAAATCTGAAAATGTACCCAAGCCCTGTCATTCTTCAAAGACTGTCTTGGCCTGACTGGTTCCTAAAAAGGAAGTACACGTGTAGAATCTTGTGTGTGTGTGTGTGTGTGTATGTGTGCGTGTCTGTGTATTTGAGAGAGAGAGAGAGAGAGAGAGAGAGAGAGAGAAGAGAATGACAGAGACCAACAAATAGACAAAGATAGAGGCAAATTAGAGAAAAATGTTTATCATTCTGTTTCTAGTCAAGAACTGGCATTAGGGAAGGTTTAGGAAAAGAGTCACTTAAAAAAAAAAACCCACCACAGTTCTTACTGGCCTGAGAAACAGAGTAACTACAATTATTAGGAAAAATGCTTGGAAAATATTGGTTAATTACCCAGAGCTCTGGGAACCAAAGGCAGACAGAACAGGTGGGAAGAGAGGGGAAAAATCTGGCCAATATTATCTTATTGTTTTCTCCAGGGAAAATCACTGTTATGATACTGCAGTAACTTTCTAATGAAGGAATCCCTTTTTACTGGGCCTCTTTGCTTTCTCAGTCTTGAACATAAGAATTATGTACATAGCGATTTACAATTTGCAAAGCAAGGATGGAAATCATCAAGTCATGTCATGATAATGTCTACATAAAAGGAAACTTTCAGAAATCCTTTAGGCAGGGCATTTGAACCAGAGAAAGCATTTATTCATGTTCCTTTTCAAAGTTAGGAGGAATTCCACTGCTATTATCTATCCAATCTCTCCATATGCTAAATTCATTCTCCTTCTGCTGGCTACAGAATTAGCCTGACACAAGGTGTAGGAGAGAGTAGCCTAGGCCCTGGGATGATTTCTTCTCAATTGATTGGGAAATCAACATGAAAAGAGAAGTCAGGGATTTCTAAGAAATAATTTGTTATGTCATTCCCTTGAATGCATGGATGAAAGCAAAATCAGTTCCTCTTTCTTGAGAAATCAAGGGTTCAGCATCAGCAACCACTTAGCTAGCCAACCCCGGAGAACACAGATAGGATCGCACAAAGGAAGTGTGATTGTTATTTCTTTTGCAAAAGACAATATCATGAATTTTAGATGGGAAGCATATGCAAGTGAAAATCATCTAATCCAAACCTTAGATAAAATGCTTAAGATTCACTATTTGACTTGTAGGCATAGTTGAAATTCTTAGTATTCTAGCAAATAAGAGTGGAAATGATGAACATCTTTGTTTTGTCTCTGGTGTTATTGGTAAAAATTCTAGTATTTTATTTTATAAATGATAATTCTTGATTAATTTCAATTCAATCAATAAACACTAAGCAAGAACCTACTATGTGCTGGACAATGTTTTAAAGTTGGCATTCTATTTGGAGGGAAAGCTGGATATTTTTAATGATTTTTAAGGAAAAGTTCCTTTATTCCTATTCTTTTAAAGGCATGAGTGAACACTTTATTTTGTTTGAACCTTTTTATATTTATTAACATAATTACATTATTTTAAAATTTATGCTTAAACTTTTCCTAGTAAACAAGCCATCCCTGAATTCCTGGTGTGACTTCACTTTAGGTGAAGTTAATATCAATATCCATTTCTAAAGAATAGAGTTTCACTATGCAGTGTCTAAGAGCTCTCTATGGGTGTGGAACAATGGATATAGTTTTAGACATTCTTAGTATCTTGATTAGATATATGTAACTTCCCCCTCACCTGACCCCCAATCTTTTAAATAAAAAATAATTACACTGGTTGTGGGTAGGAAGGATATTCTGAAAAATGTAAGTGATAAAATGAATGCTATCAACAAAGTTACTTTTCATATGGGAAAAGAATGAAGACAGGAAAGTATGACTTGAGGATTTGTAGATTGGTAAGCTTCTTCAGAGCAGGGAGTTTTGTGTTTTGTTTGTTTCTTTGTTTTCTGACTCTGTGACACAGTATATAAAATGCTATTCCTGATGTAAAATCTGGCCTCACACTTGATAGCTGTGAGAACTTGGACAAGTCAATTAATTTCTATAACTCAGTTTCCTCCTCTGAAAAATAAAGATAGGGTCTGCCTCTCGTTAGTTATTAGTAGTATTTAGTAGTAGTAGTAGTAGTAGTAGTAGTAGTAGTAGTAGTAGTAGTAGTAGTAGTACTAGTAGTAGTACTAGTAGTAGTAACAGTAGGAAGAGGAGGAGAGGCATAGATACAGGTATCAAGGAATGACATATAGTCACATTGGAGCAGGGAATATAGGGACACAAGATCTACCTCTGACTTACAGTAGTTGTGCAACCTTGACCAAATCATTTAACTTCTTTGTGTCCTGAGTTCCTTTTTCTAAGACTGAGTTACAGAGGAGTGGCATACATGAAGTCACAGGTCTGGACCAAGCTCTCCAACTCAAGCAAACCAACAAAGACCCTCTCTATCTAGCACAGGGTATTTTACATAGTTAATACTTATTGTTGTATTAAGTCTCACCCAGATTTCTAAATCAATTTTCCCATCAGGATGGATAGATATATTTGGAGGGCAGGTGGGTAACTCAGTGGATTGAGAAGCAGGCCTAGAGATAGATGGGAGGTCCTAGATTCAAATCTGGACTCAAATCCTTCCTAGCTATGTAACCCTGGGCAAGTCATTCGAGCTCCATTGCCTATCCCTTTACTGCCCTTCTGCCTTACAACCAAAATACAGTATTCAAACATGGAAGGTATAGCCTCAAAAAAAAGTTAGGGTTTCAGAATTTAGAAGAGCCCTGTTGGTTTTCAGTATCATCAGATCATATTATTATTGATCTGGAGCAGGAAGGGACCACAGAGCCCAAAGACCAAGCCTTCCATTTTATAGATGAGGAAACTGAGGCCTAGGAACAGGCCATGGTCACAAAATTAGGATTTGAACTCAGGTGCTCTGACTCTAGAATTAGTGCTTATTACAGATTTAGAGTCAAAGTTTTGAGTCCTTCCTTGGGCATTTAATACCTTTGTAACACTGGGTCAATGACACCTTCTCTGAAACTTACTTTTCTTACCTGCTAAAAGAGGTTAATTATATTTGTAGTAGCTTACTGGGTGGGTTACTGTTCAGATCAAATAAGATAATCCTATAAAGCCATCTTTAACTATAAACATGGCACCAATACCAGGTGCAATTATCATTTTAAAAATAGCCTCATCGTTTACTTAAGTTGGACATTTACTTTTCTGTCAGATTCCTCCAAGTGCAAAGTAATCTAGGACTGCAAACTTCCTCTTCTAAACATCTTTAGCATGATCAGTATGGGGAACAACAACAATGACATGCTGTGGGAGTCCTTGGGGCATCTGCATGAAAGAAGAATGTGCCCAAATAATAAGACATCCCAATCATTCCCAAGAAAAGTCAGTTCACACTCATTAGACCATCTGAAGAGAAGTAAAATGATGGAAGAGCTGATAATATGAAGACAAAGTCATTTCTCTATTGGCTACAGAACTTCTCTGGAATGGCATCTCCATATGGAATTATCTGGGCAAGCTTGAAGGCTCTGAGCACAAAACAAGACATATCTTCTAGTGTGTCTTGAATATCCACTTTGCTTAGAATTATTCTTATACTACTGCATCTCAGAAACTATTTGAGACAGTGTTGAGACTTTTTTTAAAACAAATAACATACAGTTTAAATAAGGATAATATGACTGATGATGAGAACTGGTTTTGAACGTATGTATTATAAAGACTTTCCATGGGTTCAGGAGGCTGATGTCAAGGTCTTTCTCCATTCCCTTGAGTACATACATTTGAGTTGGCCAGACAGACAGTTCTAATAGTTCTGGTCTGTTTTTCTGCAGTCTCATATTGCAAATTCTGACTCCTCTCCATCCTGCAGTCCAGTCAGTCTTCAGGCCAGATTTCGCCCACTCACTGACAGAATCACTATCTGTATTGTGAATTATTCTATCCCCAATGTATTGTTACTATTAGTCTGCATATTTCTGAGATGAATCTTATTCTGTTATCTACCCATATTCATTGTCTACTTAGGGTCATAAGTGGTTTTCTAATTTCTGTTTCAACTTTAAATTTGATATTATCTGTAAAATCCATTGGTTTTCTCAAGAAGTCTCATGCTGTCCATCACTACAACAAATCATCCAATCAGAAAATTACTTAAGAACAACCTCTCTGACTTGGCTTTCTACTTGGATTCTTTACTCTATTACACATACATGTACACATACACAGAATCCCATCATACAGCCTGTATTGAGAATTCCTGCTTAGGTAGCATTACACTCATGGGTCAATGGCAGATATACAAGTTATTCTGACCTCATGGGGAAATAGAGAGAAATTTAAATTTTACCAATCTGCTAACATTGATCTTTAAGGCTTAAATTATATCCATTCCTTACACTAAAGAAACAAAGACTTAGAAAGGAATCCCTTCAAACTAGCATGATAACTTTTCAATCTATACATTTTACATGCACCTTCTACTCTTACAAAATAAGCTCTGAAATGCTGAGTTTGAGACTGTATCTCTCTACCACTCTTTATCTATAGTTTGGATGGTGTGTACTTCAGATGGAGTTACACAATTCATCAGATGTCAACACAACAAAGCCTGACTATATCTCCTCATTTTTGAGCTGTCACTGCCTTATATACAAATTTGCAATCATTCCATATGAACTGGAACAACCTCCAGGAATTGATGCAGAGTGAGAGGAGCAGAACCAGGAGAACATTGTACACAGAGACTGATACACTGTGGTACAATAGAATGTAATGGACTTCTCCATGGGTGGCAATGCAGGGATCCTGAACAACATGGAGGGATCTAGGAGAAAGAACACTATCCACATTAAGAGGAAAAACTGTGGGAGTAGAAACTCAGACGAAAAACAACTGCTTGATTAC
Source organism: Monodelphis domestica (assembly GCF_027887165.1). NCBI lineage: Eukaryota > Metazoa > Chordata > Mammalia > Didelphimorphia > Didelphidae > Monodelphis > Monodelphis domestica. Next base: position 298,971,321 of record NC_077232.1, on the reverse strand, counting down.
ATGGATCGAGGGGTATGACTGGGGATGTAGACTCTAAATGAATATCCTAACACAAACACCAACAACATAGAAATAGGTTCTGGTCAAGGACACATGTGAAACCCAGTGGAATTGTGGGTCAGCTACCAGAAGGGTAGGGGTAGGGGAGGGAGGGAAATTATGATTCTTGTAACCAAGGAATAATGTTCTAAATTGACTAATTAAATAAAATTTTCATTAAAAAAATTTTACAATCATCATCTTCATGGGGCTATTCCTTTTCCCATGTCAGTAAGACAGAAAAATAAAATCATAAAGAAGGGAGGGGATTGTCTAAGTCATCTAATCTGATTTTCTGCATTTAGAGAAGACAACACTTAATTTTTTCTTCTTTTGAAAGGACCTTGATAAAAGGGAAGAACTAGAGAGAATACCAGACTAGAAACAGAAAAACTGGATGACTACAAGTTTCAATCTCATTTTTCATCAAGGTGTACCAGTAAATTGGAGAATATTAGAGATTCATTCTCAGCTTATAATAGTTGTTTAGTAATTTTTCAGTCATGTCCAGCTCTTTATGATCCAATCTGGAGTTATCTTGGCACTTATACTGGAGTGGTTTGACATTTCCTTCTCCAGATCATTTGACTGGATGAGGAAACTGAGGCAAAGAGAGTTAAGTGACTTCTTGCCCAGGGCCATACAGCTAATTTTTGAGATCAGATTTAAACTTGGATCTTCCTGACTCCAGGCCAGGTTCTCTACTTACTGTGCCACCTAGCTGCCCCAACTAATTTTTAGTTACCTTATCATCTTGTTCAATAGGGTTTAAACAGAAAAAGTCCCAAGGAGTCACTGTCTTGGTAGTATTCTTTCATAAATAACTCTTATAGTAGTTGTAAAAAATATATTTGTCATTTGTTGTCTCACTGAATCTTCACTTCAACTCTAGTAGCAGCAAGGAAAATAAGACGTGATTTTGCACATCACTTTGCCCTCTACTAGGTCTCCAAGCTTTGACAGTTTTTTGTTACAAGTAGATTGAGAAGATGATGATTTAAACAGGGGAAATCAAGGACATAGATGGCTAGTCAGGAGTCTAATAGTTTAAATTTTGTTCCTCTATTAACTAGCTGTGTGAACAAGGACATATCAATCAAAACCTTTTAAAACCTGGTTCCTTCTACTCTCTAGTATTCTTAAACCTTACTTCCTAATACCTCCTCTTTGACTCAGTAACACTGGTATCCTAGCTATTTCACAAACAAGACACTCCATTCATCATCTCCTCTGCTCCCAGAATTCTCTCAGGCTCTTTCATGACTGGAATTCTCTCTCTCTCCTCCATTTTTCTACTGACTTCCTTGGTGTCCTTCAAGTCCAAACTAAAATCCTACCTTCTACAGGAAGACTTCTCCAATCTCTATTAATTCCAGCTCCTTCCCTTTGTTAATTATTTTCTATTTATTGTGCTTATAAGTTGTTTTGTATATATTGGTCTTTATGTTGACTACCATATTAGATTCTAAGCTTCTTGAGGGCAGGAACTGTCTTTTACTTGTTTCTGTATTCTTAAAGCTTACCACAGGCCTGTATATAGGAAGTATTTAGTAAATGTTGACTGATTCATTGAATTAAGCTCTTTTCTGCCTCCAATCCCTCCTCTATAAAATGAGGAGATGGTTATGGAAGGAAGGAAAAAGCATTTATTAAGTACTTCCTATGTAGTAAGGACTGTGCTAAATGCTTTACAAATACTACCTCATTTGATCCTCACAACAACTCTGAAAATTAGGTAATATTATTATCCCCATTTTCCAGGTAAGAAAACAGAGGCTAATGTTAAATGGATGGTCTTTGGGGTTTTTTTTTCCTTCTCTTTTCAACTCAGCAAAGAATAGGGCTTTTGTCAGGAGTCTATTCAGAACTGATTAAAGGCTTTCATGGGCTAGTAAGGGCTTTCCCATACTAAGATGGGAAAGATCTGAGGTTAGATTTGAACTCCAATTTTGATTCCAAGACCAGCACCTACCCAATGAGTCACCAAACTTCCTTTATTGTTAGGGGCTTTGCTACTTGATACCTATGAGACGTTTGGCAGTTCATTTCCTCTGGGTTCAGGTTCTGGCTCTATCATTTGGCATGAATACCCTTAATTGATTCCTAAACTTTATTAACTTTCAATTTTCTTTGTTCATAGATGTAACAAGGGCATGGTCACCAGGGTTTTGGCTTAGACACTCAAGGTGCTACATTTAGAGGGCACTGAGTTTCAAAGGGGCTAGCAATATTTGTGATATTTAAGTAGCATAGAAACAACAAGCAAGGAACACCCAGGTAACCAGAATAATTACTTTAAATACAAAGCTATCAGTTAGTGGCTGAGGTGTCCTTTGCACAGTTTTTCTTTTTCCCTTGGTCATGAAAATCCTAGTTACAAATTCAATGATGACTCTAGAACTCTAGAACCCCATGGCCAGGACTTTAAGGGGGTCACCAATAAACCTTAAAGGATGAAAGGTAGGGGCCACCAGACCATGAAAGCCAATGGATGTTGCTGTTTGCAAATGATCAGGAGTATTCACCCAAGTAATACAAAGAAAAAACTCACCAGAGGCATGAAAATAGTCAGAGTTCTCATTCAGCCTCCATGCAGAAGAACGTCAAGATCATTCAGAAATTCCCCTCCACAGTTATTTTCGGCTATTGTTTTTTCACCTGGCAAATCTCTATGCAACCCCTGATCCAGGCCACCACACCACTGCAATCTGCCCAGCACAGTCCACTTCAGTGCCCCCAAAGATACCTGAGGCTGAAGGGAACCAGAGAGAAGCCTTGAACAACTCCCCAGCTTGGCTTTTCAGAGGCCTGCCTTCTTTTAGGAGCAAAGCTGATTTCAACTGGCTGGTACTTCTGACAGATGGACCATATGGAAAATATGAATTCTCTAACAAAGCAGAAATATGTGTTCAGCGAGTACTAGAGTTTATGGTCTTGTTTTCCACCTAAGTGGTCTGGGGAAAAATGTGGCACTGTCAAATATAATCTCTGATAGGCATGATGCAGACATTTTTAAAAGAACACAATTAGCACAAAAGCCAAAATAGAAATGAGAGACTGGGTTTCTGTAAGCAATCTAAGTTTATAGAGTGTCTTCCCTTATGAACCAGTATTGGGAGAGAGAGTATACAGTAATGATTATCCACATTTCTAAGTGAGGAAATTGAGGAAAAGAAGAAGTGAGAGCTAAGATTTTCCTGGAGCTAGCCAGTGGCAGAGCTGGGATTTGAACCCAGGAATCTCCTAAATATAAGTGTTTCCCAGAAGAGCCTGCTTTATCATCATTCTAAATCTTCTTATGGGAAAGGAAACATGCCCAGGACCATGCCCTAGTTGAGCTATTGAGGGGACATTTGTTTTGTATTTCAGACAAATATAGGAAAGTATGCAGGCTATACAACATCGGACAGCTCATTGGACCTCTGTTGGCTTCTGTGTTCTTATTTGTAAAAGAGAGGGATAGCCTAGATGACCTCCACGGGTTTAAGCAGAGGTAAATATCCTGTGAATGTGGTGAGCATTTTAAGCATGAGATTCTACAACATCATCTCAGGGCAGGGTCTCTGACTTTGAACTAAAGATGTGTTGCTGACTGTCTCCCTGACAGTCTTATCACAGTGCCTTGCACTGTGTTAGTGCCTGAGGAAGTAAAATTGATTGATATATGGCTTGCATGATTTGACTTTTTTCTCTCTGATCAGAATCCACTGGCCATGGAATAGGAGGAAGCCAGTACCTCAGAGTCACAGAAGAAAGGAGGGAAGGGTAACTCAGGGGCCTGGATATGCTACCAATCATAAGACATGCCAAGGACAGGGCATGTGAAAGGCGGCTGGGTGTGCTGACAAGGCTATGTCAGAAATTGCCCCAGAACTTATTTCTAAGGCATTTCTTGACATGGGGCAAAACACTTGGAGTATTCCTAGACAGTGGAATTCCAAGAGGTATTTGTCTTTAGGTCTAGTGTTCAATACCACCAAAACGCATTAAAGTTTCTAAGGAACTTGCTCAAGTCTTGTTGCATTCTAGAAAAAGAGAAGAAGGTGGAGAAGGATCTGAGGCTGAACTTGAACCCTGGTCTTCCTATCACCTAAATACCTAGTAATCCTGCAAATCTGAGAATCTTAGCCTGTGAGGATTAGATCATCTTGTCTGACTCCCTCGTTTTAGAGCTAAGGAAAGAGCTGGTCAGGAACTAAGGTCAAGAAGAGCTGGTTTGGAAGCAGCAGAATAGGGAATAGAATCCTAAAACCCTAGATTATCTTCATCTTCTTAATCTGGTATTCTCCCCATTATTCCATTATACTGCAAGGATGAAGCTAGCATAGAGAAGTGAAGAAAATTTTCCAAGGTCACACAGTTAGTTAATGGTTGAGATAAAGCCTAATTATCTTAACTTTTAGTCCTATGTTTTCCCCCCACTATCCATGTGTATAAATCTGTCTATATCTGTATCTATATCTACTTCTATCTATGTATAGGTTTTAGATGATGCTTTAAAGGTTGCAAAGAACTTATTGATATTGTGACATTTGATCCTCCTTCATGTAAATAATCAGTTTCTACTTTTCTTTCCTTCCCTTGAATCCCCTTCCCACAAAATAAAGGCTACTTTCTTTTAAAATTTGCTGAGTATTTTTATTTTTTAAAATATATATACTAGTATTGAGTAATGGAGAACTGAGTTTGTTGACTCGTGTTTTTCCCCCAATCTGGAACAACTAATAATGCTAATGGACTTATACAATATAGACATGAAAGGGAACTGAAAACTCATGTGATCCTTGGCCCCTCTTTTTGCAAATGGGGAAACTGAGGCTCCAAAACCATTTTGATCATAAATGCAAATGCTTCCAGTGATCGCTAAAGGAAATGCACACATAAATTCTATTTCTAGGGCAATGGTTGTTCATGTGCAAGTCCCAGGATATTTATTTGCCTCTTCTGATTTATTTACTTATTTTTATTTCTCAGCTAAAGATGGGCATTTCCACATGGAGCTGTAGCCCTCACACACTTGGTGCTTTGGGCCATTTGGCTCAATACTTCTTTCTATGACTTAACAAATGCTTGCCCTTCAAGTGACATCAATGATACATCAACCAATTTTCTTTGGTTTTCACAGGTACTGGCCTGTTTTGAGCCACATCCAACTAATTAGCTACATTGTCCTATATTTGAAACATGAAGATTGCAATTCCTCTTGAAAACATATAATGCTGTATGCACTGAATTAAGAAACACTTGCTGTAAACAGCAACTAAGTGATCTTAATTGTCTATATTGATGTCATATTGTCTCTATTAAAGTTTTTAATAAAAAAGTGCATGGCACAGCGAAACCTCTGAAATCTCTTGTTCTGCATTTTCACAGGTGAAGACTTAAGAACAAATGAAAAATCTCCTTCCCCTGTGAGAAGATGCTTTTGTGGGAGGACACTCATTAATTCTCTTAGATAACTACAGTGCTAATAAAAATGGATTGGTAAATAACTTTTTAAAAAGGCCCCTTACCTTCTATTTTAGAATCAACACTAAGTATTGGTTCTAAAGCAGAAGAGCAGTAAGGGCTAGGAAACTGAGGGTTAACTGACTTGCCCAGGGTCACACAGTTAGGAAGTATCTCAAACCAAAATTGAACTCATCTATCCCTAAGCCTGGCTCTCTATCCACTAAGCCACCTAGCTGCCCCCAATAACTTTTGACAGTGCATCAAATATTCTGCCTTGCAATACTTAGTGGACTTCTGAAGGGTAGTCACTCATAGCATGACCAAGATTTTCAATTCACCCATCCATTGGAATTCTTTAAAAACACAATTGTTACCCAATTTGGAAATTCCAATGGTAATGAACACATTTTCATAGTGACATACCCATTGGCAGAAGTACTGTGTTTTAAATATATTCCCAGTGTCACCTGAGATGAAGCATGGTCAGTGACTGAGCTCATTTCATCCACTGAACATAAATGTGGCACTGTCAAATCCTATCCTTTGGTCTTCTTGGGGCTCTTCATCTTCATGTAAACACAAAGTGCCAATCAGGAGGAAAAAAATAAGCACAGGTTGGCTAGAAGGCCTGGGAAAGTGACCACAAGGAAAAGGTATGCTTGCCCAAAACCTGTCCCTCCAAAACATGTGACCAAACTGGTACAAGCAAGGGAAGAAGGAATTCCTTCAGCATTGGGAGAAGGCTTGAAAAGGGGAATACAGGATCTTACTTGCACGAGTATCTCGAGGGGTTTGATGGATCCTTGACTATAAAGCACTCTCCTCCATTCACACAGAAAGTCTTATCCTTCTCAGAACATTTGACAAGATGACTAGTCCCAGCAGTGGACGTCGAGGTGGCTGGATGGGAGACAAAAAAGGAATAACAAACTCAGTTTCCTCACTACAACCACTCTTGTTATTTCGATTCTATGAAAAGGAAGTTAGTAGTTTAAAAACATCTGGTGCCTCTTTGGTCTTCCTTGGGTAGCAAGAAAGGGAAATGCAAAATTTCCGGGTATGCTTAATGAAAACAGAAGAACTATACCAAGCGCTATCATATCCAACTCAATGACTCAGCCAGAAACAATGGCAGATTCTTTGGTTAATTTGGGTCCCTTTAGAAGAAGGTTCACAGTCAGTGAATTATTCAAACTCCAACAGCATATGAAAATTCAACCTAATCCTTCAAGTTCCCCATTTTGGAAATACTTTGGGGGAAGACACTGAACTCCACTCTAGATTTTCAGGACACCACTTTCTCCTGGTTCTCCTATTTCTTTGACCATTTCTTCTCTATATCCTTTGCTGGAATCTCTTCCAGATTATACCCTTTAACTGTAGGGTCACTTAGGATTCTAACCTAAGCCCTCTTCCCCTCTCCCTCTATACCTCTTCCCTTGGTGATCTCATCAGTTCCTATGGATTTAATTAGCACCTATAAGCTTATGATACTCAAATCTACCTATACTGCCCCAGTCTTTTTGTCAACCTTCCATCTCACATCTTTAATTTTGCTTTAATTTTGGTAAGTCCAAAATGAAACTAAAAATTTTCTCCCTAAACCTGTCCCACATCACCCTTCCCTTTTATTATAGAAGGCAACACCATCCTCCCAATCTATTAGGATCACAACCTAGGAGACATTCACAATCTGGATTCTTCATTGTCGCTCAACCCATATCCAATTTTTTGCCAAGGCTTGCCAATTTCACCACTGCAATATCTCTCTAATATGTCCAATTTTCTCCTCTAATGCTGCCCCTACTCTGGTGTGGTCCTCATCACCTCCACCTGTATTATTGCACTAGTCTGCTGATGGATCTGCCTGCCTCAAGTCTCTCACCACTCCAATTTAACAATCATCCAGCTACTAAAGTAATTTTCATAAAGCACAGGTCCAAATACGTTACAACTACTCCATAAATAACTCTAGTAGCTTTCTATTGCCTCTAAGATCAAATAAAAAATGTTCTATTTGGTACTCACATCTCTTTGTAACCTAGTCACCTCCTATCTTCCACCTTAGTCTCCATCATATAACAGTGACACTGGCTTCTTTGTTGTTCAACAAAGAAGATGTTTCATGGCTCAACTCCAGGCATTTTTCTTGGGCTCTCTCACATGCCTGGAATATTCTCATTCTTTTGCTCTGACTATAGATGTCCCTGGCTTCCTTTAAATTCTCACAACAATCCCATCTTCTACAGGAAGCCTTTTCCAACACTCCCCCCCTTAATTCCAGTGCCTTTTTTGGGGGGGAATCATTTCTTACTTATCCTGAATATAGCTTGCTTATATTTGCTTACAGGTTGTCTCCCTGATTAGATTACAAGTTCCTTGAGGGCAGGAACCAGTTTTGGGTTCTTTTTGTATCTTCAATATTTGACACAGTGCCTGGCACATGGCAGATGTTTAATCAATATTTATTTATTGATCATATTATTGTTGTTGTTGTTATTATTATTTAATGACCTGTCCATAGTTATATTGGAAGTATTTGTAAGAAGCAGCACTTGAGTATAGGTTTGCTGATGGTCAGGAAAAGCCATGTTATTTCTCATTTTAAATGACTGATTAACCCAGAGAGAGAAAGTGAAGCATGGTGAGAGAGTAAGCTTTTGATCTGAGAAGTCTTGATTCCAATCCTGCCCCTAATACACAGTGAATATGTCATCCTAGAGAAGTAACTTAACCACTCAATCCTCACCATCAACTTTTTTTTTAAAAGTTGGTTTGTTATACTTAGAGCATAGACTTGCTGTATGAATTTAGAGATCTGTATGAATAAGGGATGATGATGACTTACAGATCAAAGAACAGCTGGAAAGAAGGGAAGTTCTGTATCAGATAAAACAGGAAACTAGCTAGTAAACAGTAACCTATAACTGATATCTCAAAACTACAAATTTGCAGACAGAACAGAAAGTAACCAGTTAACAGGTTGATTTTGAAGGCTACTTATGTGACCTGCTCATCATTTTTTTAATGTTAGTTAACTTTTTTTCTGGGCTATAAATGCATTACCATGTTAAACATATTTCTATATCACTCATTTTTATAAGAAAATAGTCATATAAAAACAACCCCCTCAAAATAAAATCCAAATAAATGCAAGTAAAAAATCACATGCTAGAATCTGCATTCCAACCTCAACCATTCATTCTCTGGAGGTGGATAGCATTCTTTGTTATAAGTCCCTCAGACTTGTCCTTGATCATCCTGTTGCCAATAATAGCTAAGTCTATTATAGTTGATTGTTTCACTATACTGCTATTACCGTGTACAATGTTTTTCTGGACCTGCTTATTTCATTCTGCATCAATCCATGAAGATCTTTCCAGCTCTTTCTAAAATCATCCTATTCATCATTCCTTACAGCCCAATTATCATATACCAGTTGGTTCAGCTATTCCCCAATTGATGGACATCCTTTTAATTTCCAAATCTTTGCCCCTACAAAAAAGGCATTATAAATGTTTTTGTAAAAGTAGATAGTTTCCCCTTTTATTTTATATTTTTGGGATACAGATCTGCCAAGTTTGAGGTGGTACCTCAGAGTTGTTTTAATATGTATTTCTGTATTCAAGAGGGATTTAGAACATTTTTTCATACAATTATTGATAGCTTTGATTTCTTCATCTGAAAACAGCTTATTCATATCCTTTGCCAGGTCAACTTTTGAATGCTACAAGTTACACAATAGTCTCTTATCTGCATTGGTAGAGGAAGTATTGTTCCCAAGAGTTCCCTACAACAAGCAAATAGCAGACCCAGTTTAAAACATACATATATGTATATAATATATTATTTTATTTATTTTTTTTCTTCAGAGGCAGATAGGTGGCATAATGGAGAGAGATTTTAATCTAAAGAATCATTGATTTTTTTATTGTGAAGTTGTGAATGGATCCAACCATTCTGGAGGGCAATTTGGAACTATGCCCAAAGGGCGATAAAAGACCATCTGCCTTTTGATCCAGCCATAGCACTGCTGGGTTTGTACCCCAAAGAGATAAGGAAAAAGACATGTACAGAAATATTCATAGCTGCGCTTTGTGGTGGCAAAAACTGGAAAATGAGGGGCAGCCCTTCAATTGGGGAATGGCTGAACAAATTGTGGTTTCTGATGGGGATGAAATACTATTGTGCTCAAAGGAATAATGAACTGGATGAAGGATTTTTAAATGAATTGGGAAAACCTCCAGGAATTTATGCAGAGTGAAAGGAATAAAAGCAGGAGAACATTGTACATAGAGACTGATACACTATGGCACAATGATATGTAATGGACTTCTTTACCAGTATCAATGCAATGATCCAGGACAATCCAGAGGGACCTAGGAGAAAGAACACTGTCCACATCCAAAGAAAAGACTATGGGAGTAAAAAAAAAACACCATATTGATTACATGGTTCAATGGGTACATGATTGGGGATTTTGGCTTTAAATGATCACTATATTGCAAATATTAATAATATGGAAATAGGTTTTGAACAATGATACATGTAAAACCCAGTCGAATTGCTTGTCAGCTCTGGGAGGGGGGAGGGAAGAGGGGAAGAATATAAATCACATAACCATTGGGAAAATATTCTAAATTAATTAATTTTTAAAAAAGGAATGTAGCGAAATACAAAATAAGTTATTGCTCTTTACACAAGTGAAGAGTTGACCAAAGGTGTTCTCATTCACTCACTCACAAACTAAATATTTATTAAATTCTTACTAGATGCAAAGTGTTAAGACAAATAATACGGGATACTACAAGGCAGACCTTTTGGAGAGGACAGTCTGGGGGAGTGGATATAGCACAAATGTAGGTAAATTCTGATAAACTGGGGTTCTTCATTTGGGATGGGTGAACTTATTTTATCATTTGGTAAAATAACTGAATTTCAATATAAATGGTTCCTCTTATAATCCTATGTTTTTCATTTTCTCCATTTTAAACATATAATTCTAAGAAAGGAACCATTAGATTCATCAGGTTGATGTGAAAGAGGCCCATAACACAAAAAGATTACAACGGTCATATCTAGAACATTGTAAAATAAAATTCTCCAATATTCCTAATTGCAAGTTGCTAAAACTAGAAAGGAAAAGAAAAGATCTATTTCTTAAGGTGAATGAGCAGAGGCTGATTTTATTTATTCATAATAAGATCAAGTTAGAATTTGAAGAATCAGTAGAAAGATGTTTCAAACAAAATACCTTTCCCCAAACTGGAAAGGTAGCAAGCACACCACCTTGTGAAACAGACACTATCACTGGAGTCAGGCATGTAAAAGTTATTTCTTCAAGAACTTTAGTGAGGGCATTTGTGTTTGGAGCAGGGGGGTGGGCTGCCTGTATTCAGTACTCCCTTCCAGTTTTGTGATTCCCCGAGCCTTTGCATTGTTTCAAATAATCCATTATTTTTATTTAGTTAATTTAATTAAGTTAAATTAGTTAATTAATGGTGCTCACGCATTGGCTGAACTCCACAATTCAGTGGAATCAAAGTGGGTAGACACTTATTGGCGGCCTAAGGAAGATTGGCAGATTAAAGAGCAGCTGTTATAGTGACCTTTCAGTGTAAAGGCAACAGCTGGGCAGATGGTCTATTCCATTCTGAACATGACCAAATAAACTAGATAGCTAAAAGAAAAGATGGTGACAATGAAGTTAGGAACAAAAACAATTATGTTCTTTGCCCTGGAGTGTAAAAACTGACATTCACATGATCTATTTACATGATAACATTTGCAAAACTTTCTCTCATTTAAATCTCCCAGAGCCCCTGTGAACTAGGTAGTATAGGTCTTATCATGATCTCCATTTGATGGCTGAAGAAACTTGGCTCAGAGACCTTAACCTACTGCTCCAGTCACCCAAGTAGGTATCAGGAGAAAATTGAACTGTTGTTTTCCTAACTCAAAATATAGCCCTTGTTCCACTCTATCTTGGTACCACCCATGGAAGAATTTTATTTACTAATTTGAAAAACCATGCAAGAAAGGAAAAAAAATACTCCAAATTATCTGGTACGTGTTCACTATTATATTTGTTTTCTAAAAACTTTCCTAATTTCCTCATAATTTCTAATGAGGTAACAGAGAGAATGAAAGTCAAACTGAAAGATTAACTCCATCATTTCATAATTTGCATGATCAATTTCACTTCTCTGAATTTTTCTTCTGAATTTTTAAATGAGGATGTAGCCCTTAACACGTTATAAACCTTATGGTATAAACCTTATGGTGTTCAGGGAATGGAAATTATTCATCTTGTTCTGAGTTCCAAAAAAACTCTGGTCTTTTTGTTTGGTCTGTAATTTTCTCCATTTCCTTTTTCTTTCCTTCTCACTCCATGTTCTAGTTCTTATTTATTAGCATGACTTCTAATCTGGCTTCCTTCTTCCACATTGGCCTTACTAATTGTGCTTGAGTATGCCTGCCAATGTTCCTGTCTGCTTAAGCAGCATGATTCACAGGCTGAATAGTCATCCTTGGGATTACCTAAGATTTGAATTCTCTTCTTTCTCTTTTTTCAAGTCATTTTTTTGGCTCCATTTTTACTGCTCTTACCACTTCCACTGAAATTGAGGAGGAAAGGGAGAAAATTAAACTTTGATATAAATGAAAGTAGATAAAGATTTTGATGGAAAAGGAAAAACACAACAAAGGATAAAATGTGGAGGTGGTGGTTGCTGAGGAGCATGTGGGGAGTCATTTGTGAATATCAAAGCAGCCAGAGATTCCCATTACAACATTTTCATTATAAAATTTGGAAATAGTTCTATGGTCTATTTTTTTGTACCCTGTTGCACATGTCTCATGAAAGTAATTCAGCCTCAGACCAAGTCTACAGAACATGAAATGAGAGGGGCAAAAGAAATAGAGGAAAGAAATAATAATCATCCTTCTTTAATTCAGTTATGTTTTATATGTCTAAAACAGAAATGGGGGATAGAGGCAGAGAGAAGAGATCTATGTAGCTTAAACTCCTGGGACAGAACACATTTTCTGTACCTCATAATGTAAATAACTATAATCTCCCTCTCTAAAAATACATCTATGTAAATGCTACAAATTGCTTATTTATTCATTCTTACCAAATATTAGAAAGGGAAAGTTTTGGGTTCAATTATCCTAGTAGACAGGCAACTATGGACATTCTTCCCATGGGATTTAAAAAGACTGTTCTGTGTATTTTGCATTCCATTAGTACTTGCTCCATATGATGAAGGGTGAATGGGTCATAGGTTCACAAATTTAGAATTGAAAGGGACCTTAAACATAGGACGAGTAGTTGTGATTCATTCTTGGTCTAGAAACATTCATTTGAATGCCCAGCAACCACGTGGTTTAGAATACTTGACAGGTTGCTTAGCTAGTTTTTCATGGCTCAGTAGTAAGTGCTTTATGTCTCTTTCAGAACAAACTTTGTTTTAGTAGACTACAAAAATAAATTCTCCATATAAATCATAAAGACCAGCTGTGTGCAGAAAAGAGACACATTGGGCCTATTTTTCATGTTCTTTCCAACTATTTTAAGAATAGCATCATGTTGGCCAAGAAAGAGGAATACTTTTTTCTTTTTTAAGTGCAAAGAATATGAAGGGTCCTTTATTTAATCCTTTTGAAATCTGACTATCTTTATCGTGATTCTTAGTGGGAAACAGTTTGTTATAAAGCATTGATGTGTGTAATTCCTTTCAGACAGAGCTCAGACTACTGCCTGGGTTCACAAAACCTTTGACAGTGAACTGAGGAACATTTGGTGAAAACAAAGCCAGAGCTTTCTCCAACAGCATGTTTCCTCTCGGCTACAGGCCCATCAAGACTGATCATAGAATCATAAAGCAGCAATTAACCTCCAGCTGAGGCCAAGGATACACTATATGATTCCAGGAACTCAGAACCAGTTGCTAAGGTCAAGGACATGCTGTCACAGCTAGTCACTCCTGGAATATGGATGGTAACATATGGGCCTTTCAGATTTCCACCAGAACTCTTTCTACTCCATGTAGTTTGGCACAGTGAACAGTCTAATCAGACTTATCGCTTTCCAAGTGCTATCCCTTCTTTGCCTGAGATATACTTCCCATAATGCAAAATCACCATCCAAAAGCATTCTTGGGAAAATCACAGCCCTGGACAATGCAAAGTCCTTTTTTATTTACTTCTTTTAAATCCATTGGGAAACTTTCTCTGTCTCTGAGAGAGAACCATCATTATGGATAGACCAGAGAGAAACCAAAGAAGATATTCATTGATAAATTCTAGATGATAATAAATAAAGTTGACCTCATTCAATATACAAAGACCAGGCTCCACTTTTTATCTTCATACCCTCAAACTTCATTTCTATAAGTACATTCCAACTTTGGAAGGTCCTCATTTCTACCTCCTAGCTTCCTTAGTGTCCTTTGTCTCAACAAAGTTCCATCATTTATAGTAAGCCTCTCTCAATCCCCTTTATGCTAGTACCTTCCTTTGGCTGACTACCTCCAATTTATCATTTAGATATTAGATGAACCTCATGGTTTGAACTTTGACTAACCATTAGACTGTGAGCTCCTTGAGAGCAGAGACTGTCATGACTCTTTCTCTGGGTCTCTAGGGTATAGTACTGAAGTCTCACACATAGTGCTGGTTAACTAAAATGAGTTACCTTGAGATAAGTGATAAATGTTGATTTTAAATTTTAATTTGTCTTTCCATTCCAAGTCTTTAGCACAGTGCCTTGAATGTAGTAGATTCTTTATAAATGCTTATAGGATTTCATTGGATAGGACAGTTAGACTATGAGATCCTAAGAAGGGATCTTTGAAATAATATATTTCAGGGTCCTTGAACTTTTTAAAATTGATGCATCTTTCAGTATAAATGGTTTTCTTTGTAATCCTCTGTATTTTATGCATTTAAAAACAACAAGAGCAGACATTCTTAGGCCTTAACAGGTTTCAAAGAAATAAGTGACACAAGAACAGATTGAGAACCCCTGATCTAGCACAATAACCAACTTTTAAGAATGGGAAACTGAAGCCTAGGAAGGCAAAGTGATTGATTTGCCCAAGATCACAGATGGATGTGGCTAAAACAATGTCTCAGAGGCAGGAAGGCAGGGCCTGATTGTCTATACCCAATATATAGCTAGGTTAGTTGTTTTGCCTATCTTTATACTAAAACCATCCTCAAAATGGAAATGACCCATTAGATTAAAGCTCAAACCATCAACAAATCCTTCTGGACCCTAGGATACAAGTCAGTAGTTATGGTGTCAGAACCTTTTCCCCTTCGAACTGCATACAAGTAGGATCAACAAAGAAGACAAAAGGCAAAATCAACTGAATCAATGATACATCCTTACTAGAGATCTTTATGCTATGACTAAGTAGACTTTCTTTTCTTAATTGCTTAGCGGTCTAAGAGTGTCTCAGATCATTCTCATCCTGAATGAATACCACTAGACCAGCCTGGCTCATGCTGCTCTACAATAGAGATACTAAATGGCTAAATAGTTGGGCTTCCAACTCAGATTTTCCAATTCCAAACTCAGGGCTCACATAGCCAGTAATCTCTATTATTTTCAGTTTCCAATTTCCTGAAAAATCAATCTTAGAGCAATTTTCCAGTCAGTTTTACTCAATATGTACATAGAAAGACAAGGAAAAAGTCAGTTGTAGATGGGAATGAATGTGATGAATAGCTCTAACTGAGCAAATCCCCATCAACCTGTGGCTTGCCTGGTTGTAGAATATAGGTCTGCATCATGGTAACATTAAGAGCCCAACCTCATTCTGTGAAGTAAAAATGAGAGGCCAGATTAGTTGCTTTTAGATTGGGGGTGGTGGGCTCTCAGGCACACAGAAAGTATATAATGAGAAAATTATCAAATAAGGGTACTTTGAATAAGCAAGATGTAGTACATAATTGGGAACTGCTTATTTGACAAGGGACATCTAAGAAGACTGATGTCTGTAATACAATGCTTATTTATCTATTACCCATCTATTGCTCATAGATCAGTGCCATTTAGATCAGGCTGGAAATTCTACTTGGTTAACAAATTGAACCAAAAGTGTTATGTGAAAACAATTAGATGTAGCAGGGATTGGGGTGAGGGTGGAATGGGGGCAGGGGTGGGGAGTGACTAGGGAAAAGAAACCAGGGCACAGGAAAGGAAAAAAGCCACTTGTATGGACGTGGAGGTGCTGTTGAATTTCTGACTTATTTCTGAGGGTCAATGAAATTGTACTACTCTGAGTGCACAGGGGCTACATTCCCTGAGGTCAGAAATAACTGAAGAAAAAGCTGTGTCACAAAGAACTCAGGTTATTACATACCCTCTGTATCATTACTTAAATTATTATTTGAATTACTCACAAATTCTAAGTTTGGGGCAAGGATTTGGGTTGACAGTGGGATGTCATTGCAATAGTTCTGGATGGAAATGAATGAAGACGCTCACATGGTACTGGGTCCAAACACTCATAATAATCTTTTTGGATCCCTCTACTTTATAGATAAATTAAAGCAAATACAGACAACCAGAGGAAATTCACAGGACTTCCATTCATTCATTCATTCATTCATTCATTCATTCATTCAGCTATGATTTATTGAGAACTGATTAAATCTTGGCAAGGCACTGAACTCCATCTGTGCTCAGGGTAATCTCCTACTCCAAATGCCTCCTGCCATTTCCAGTATAACAACTTCTACCTTGGACTATGAACTACCAAGCCTGATATTCCAAAGACACATAACTGACTAAATTTGTTACTTTCTTTTGTTGTAAAATAAGAAGAGAAATGATCTACCTTGGTTTGTTTTCTGGAAAGTGAACCATTGCATATTTGAGAGAAAATGTGACATAATGGATAGACTGCTGGGCTGAGTCAGCTAGACTAGGGGTTTAATTTCTACCCTTGACACTTACAAGCTATGTGACTGAACAAATTCCTAAACTTCTATGAGAAGTTTCCTTATCAGGAAAATGGGGAGAATAGTATCCTTAATACTCACCTCACAGGGTTTTTGTGAGAATCAAATAAGACAATGAGCTTGATGTATTTGGGGACCCATGAGTCTTCCCTAAATATCGATTATGACTATAATCATGAATTTCTAGCCATATGCTAAAGAATCCCATTATATTAGTTCTAAACACTATCAAACATATCTAGCTAGTCTATGGCAGCTGCAACAGGGTGAGCATTTTCAATTATCTGCTTTGTTTAGAGGTGAAACTAAAGACTGGAAACATACTGAAAGCATCAACAAAATCTAAAGTATTAAATGATGGACTCTCCAATTCCTCCGAGTTGTTCAAATAAAAAGACTTAAAAGAAACCTTTTGATTTAGGTTAGATAGTACTCCCAAATATGAAACTTAAGAAAACTAAGGAGCTTACATGTATAAGAAGTTTTACTTGTATATGAAAACAAATTCACAGTACATTATGAATATTTGCAGATTAGGGAAATTAAGCTTCCTTCTTTCACTGCCATGGTGACTGAAGCTCCTAAACTACTTCAGGTTGCTGGTAATTTCTACCAAACAGTATTAAAAAAAAAAAAAAACAAATCCAAACAATGCTTGCCAAAGCTCTGGTTTTCTTCCCTTTTGGTGTGTTTGTTTTCATGAGTCCTATCTTTATCAGTATGCCAGACAGCCACAATGGATCTGAGCCATTCTCCCAGCCCCAACCCCTGGAAATCAAGCATTGGAATCCTGTGACAATGAGCAGTGATCAATCTTTCACTGTCAGGACCCTGGGGTCTAAGGGCTTAGACTCTGCTACCCTGAAGTAGATGGATTCTCACCCACATGGCTCATGATCACTTACAGAATCCAACTGAATGGATGTGAGGAAGAGTTAACCAAACAGTGGCCTTTGACATATTAGCTTTAACGGACTTGTTCTCTATTTTATTAGCTTTAATGGACTAGTATCTCTATTCAATGCACAGACTGTGCACTGTCTCTACAAGATTGTCACAAGATTTCTTAGTAGCTTACCTTCAAAATCTTTAGCAGCTATGCGTTCCGACACTGGCAAATGCATGTTCTCTTGCCCTCTGGTATCTCTTAATAGAGAATCTGACCCAACTTGCCCACTTACTTAAGCTACAGAGAGCCTAGGCCAACAAGGATGTGGGAGAGGACCACTGGAGAAATTTACAAAGAAGACCTGGTGATCTCTGGAGCAGCAATCTTAAAGCACAGCACAGCCTCAGTTCTGTCTGCTAGATTTCTGCAGATGATAGCAAGACTTGGATTTCCCAGAAGGACAGAAGAATGATCAGGGCTCCAGGACAGAAAACAGAGTGGCAGGCTCGAAGCCACAGAAGAAAGAATGTTCTGCCTGCTGGCATATGGCCTGTCAGGCAGGAACAAGACTCCTTGCCTTGCTGAATTGCAAAGAAGAATCCTTGACTTCTTCCCAAAAGGAAGAGCTGATAGGAAGAGAATAGGCAGGTCTGGTAGACTGTGGGCTCCCTGAGTCAACACAGCTATTTAAAGAACAGACTTGATCACCAGACCTTAACATCACTAATCTCTGAGGAGAAAAGAAGGACAGAAGGGATGTTTTTAGTTCATTATTCCAACTCAGAACCTTCTCTAAATGGAGGAGAAAATGAATGCATTCTTTAGGCATAATGTTTCTCTCCACAGATGAGAAGCACTCAGACAGAGGACAAGAAACAAATACTCATACCAGGCCATCAAATATGCCTACCCTCTGCACAGTCCTGGGTCTTCTTTCCTATACTTAGGAGAGATCATTTCTCTGGGCCTCTCTCCCTATATCTGTAAAATGAGGATACAAAGTCTCAGCCTATCTGTTACACACAGCACAGGAGAAGGATAAATGGAGGTAATGATAATGAAAGCCTTTTGAAAACTGATGATGATGATGATGATGATGATGATGATGATGATGATGATGATGATGGGGTGACTGTGTGTGTGTGCGTGTGCATCAATTTCTTCATCTGTTAAATGAGGGACTTAGACTAGATGACCTCTGAGATTTATTCCAGCTCTATGGAGACATTAACCTGTTCTTGGACCATAAGCACCTTTCCTTTGAAGGGAGGAGATAAAACTGTCTATTTAAAGAACTACTAAAACAAAGGACTACTATTCACCAAGTGAGATTAACTGGATTAGTTAAATACGGTATCAGGTTCATTTCGGGAGGAATGGCATCATTCAAATTATAGCCGAGGAAAAAATAAAAATTTGGGTGGCGGGAAATAGCAGGATCTTGCATTAGGAGCAAGAAAGGCTAGAAAGCCTAATTTAACATACCTTATTATAAATATGGGGAAACTGAGACCCAGATGTAAAGACTCAATTTGTCCTATTTATTTAACTTTATGTTTGTATTTCCTCTGTCACAGGGTACAGAGATAATCACATTGGTAAACTGGAAATTGAACTTAGTTAACAATTATATGCTTATTATCAAAATAGCCAAGACATTATCATGATCATCATCCACATAATCATCATTAATAGCACTTGTTTGCAAAACATTTTATCTTATTTAACCTCACAACAATCCAGAGATATGTTATTATTACCAACCTCATTTTACAGATGAAGAGACTAAGGCAGTCAAGTATTATTCATAGAGTATCACAGTATGTGAAGCAGAATTTGAACATACAGCTTCTTTACTCTTTCAGTCATCTGTTCACCGTGACATATGTACCAATCCTCATGCAAAATACTAGGTTCACAGAGAAAAATATGGGGTAATAGAAAGGGTGCTACATTTGGAGTGTCCAATAGCATAGGTCTGAATTCTAAATCTGCCTTTACTGTGTGACCTTGGGCAAATTGCTTCATATGGGCTTCAGAATTTCACCAACAGTAGGATTCTTGAGAGTTCCCCCCACCTCTCTCCATCTCTGTCTCTCTCCCTCCCTCCCCTCCATCTGTCTCTGTTTCTATTTGTCTCCTTCCCTCACTGTCTCCCCCTTCCTGTGTCCCCCAACCTCCTCTGGAGTTCCTCCAATCATGCAACCTTACAGATGATTGGCACATTGAGGAAGTGCTTGAATTTAGGAGGAAATCAGTTGTGATGTGTGTTTTCTAGATGTGATCCTTTGGTGACTTGTTCAGGGAAATCCTAATGTGCAAAACCGGATCTGATCAGAGGAAATTGTTCCTGTATAATTAGTCATGGGTTCTTGCCTCTCCAAGTTACCTACTTGGCAACTTCCTTCCCTGGAAGTCACCTCACTGACCAGCTCACCAGTAAATTAACACTCAGGCTTCATTACAAGACCTCTTCTGAGGAGGATGCCCCTATCTCTCACAGTAGGCCATTGTACTCTAGAACAGCTTTAATTGTTAGGAAGTTTTTCCTGATGAGCCTAAATTGGCCTCATTGCAAACCTCTACTCAAAGTTCCTAGGTTTCCCCTCTGGGACCAGGCAGAGTTTCTAACCCCTCTTCCACATGGTAGTCCTTCGAGGACTCAAAGTCTATTAATATGACATTATACTCGAGGCCTCACTTTTTAGAGAAGCCCATTACTGCTACAAGGCAGAACATTTGTAATATCTGTTCTCTTAAATCCCACAGGAGTGGTGTGAGAAGGTATGTACAGACTTTGAGTGAAGTAAAAAGTATGAATGAAGAAGGGAGGTACTTGACTTCATTAACTAGCCTGTTACTAACAGAGGCTTTGCCTTGACAAAAATTAAGAGAATTCTGTTGAAATCAGTACTAATTTTATTCTCTGAAAAACCAAGGAAAAAACTCATGCCTTACTCTGAGAGGTTCAGTCATCTCTTGAAAGATCCAACAAATTTCCCAACTGACAGATGGTCACAGGATATGAACAAGCAATTTTCAGATGAAGAAATCAAAGCCATCAATAATCACATGGGAAAAGTGCTCTAAATGTCTCTTGATTAGAGAAATGCAAATTAAAACAATGCTGAGGTACTACCTCACACCTATCAGATTGTCCAATAATGCAATAAAGAAAAGTGGTAAATGTTGGAGGGTATGTGGCAAATTGGGACACTAATGCATTGTTGGTGGAGTCGTGAATTGATCCGACCATGCTGGAGGGCAATTTGGAACTATACCCAAAGGGATATAAAACTGGGCATGTGCCCCAGGACTGTACCCCTAAGAGATAATAGAAAAGGGAAAAGGACCTGTTTGTACAAAAATATTTATAACAGCTCTTTGTGTGGTAGCAAAGAATTGGAAATTGAGGTGATGTCCATCAATTGGGGAATGGCTGAACAAATTGAGGTACATGTTGTAATGGAATATGATTGTGCTATAAGAAGTGATATGCAAGATGATTTCAGAAAAAGCTGGAAAGATCTGTGGGATATGATGAAGAATGAAATAACAGTATACACAAATAACAGCAGTATTGAACAATGATTATCTGTGAAAACTTGGCTCTCAGCAATGTAATGATTTGGGACAATCCTGAAAGAAAGGGAATGCTATCCACTTCTGGAGAAACTGTTGGAGTCATATTTCACATCAGTGTATTTATGGTTTTCTTTTGGGGTTTTGGTCGTGTATGGATTTGTTCTTACATCAATCAATGACCAATATGGAAGTGTGTTTTACATGATAAAAAGTGGGAGAAAAAAAAGAAACATTGGGGGTCATTAAAGTTCACAAAGTACTTTACAAATATAGTCTCATTTTATCCTCACAACAATCCTGAGAGGTAGGAGTATTATCATCTCCATTTTGTAGTTGAGGGATCTGAGACAAAGACAAGTTATGTGACTTATCCAGGAAAAAGCATCAGAGACCAGATCTAAAATCAAATCTTCCTGAATTCAGGGTTGGTAAGTCTATCTACTGTACCACCTAGATCCTGGATGTGGTTATTGATAGTTTCATTTACCACTGGAAACCAATGCCTGAGTTTATATATCTTTGTACCTCTATAAGTTGATTTACTCCAAGGACTTAAAGAATAGAGAAAAATGACCAAGTGATTTTTTTTTTTAACAGTGATGCAAGAAGCTGGAACTAAGTGGGAAAAAGAAGAGAACTTAATAATTGAACCTATGTGCCCCATTAGCCAACTTATTCTTCATGGCTGCTGCACACTACTCCTCAATAGAAAAAAAAAGCATTTCTATCAGGGTCTGACAAAGAGCTCAGTGAATCCATTAACACGGTCTGTCATAGTGACTTCTAGTTGGGAACCCAGACTTCTATTTGTCTGTCTTTTTTCAGCAGTCAGATTTCATTTCTGGTCAGTCCCACTCAAGGATTCCCTCCCTGAGCTTCTCCTCTTAGAAAAGTCTCTTGCCTCTACTATTTTCTCAAAGAGAAAGGCTAGGAGCTGAAGGAAGCTTACAGGAGTGGCTTCTACTGTTGGTTATTTGGTTGGGAAGTGATCCCTCTTGTCTGCCTTGGTTGCTGAGCACCAAGCCTACAGCATCAACCAGTGCCAGCTTCAAGCTTTAGGAAAATGGTTACGATAAGAAAAAAATGAGTTTCCCCATTTCTGCCTTTCAAATTTTCTCATTTCAGCTATGCATCCTCACAAATACCTGAGAAAGCCAATCCCAACTGAAAAGGTTGGTTATAATTGATCCATGTGGCCAGTGTTTTAATGGAAAGAGCTCTATAACTCCATTGGGGGAAAAAAGCCCATTTGTTTCTAATCCAAAACTTGTCAAGTGACCTGCCAAATATAGGTATCTCATTTGGCAGCAATATGATCTGGTGCAGGGGTCCTTAATTTGTTGTTTGATGGAGATCTTTGACTATCTTGTGAAGTCCATGGACCCATTTTCAGACTTAAATAGAATTAAAAAGGTTATCCACACTGGGGAATTACAAGTTGTGGTATATGCTTGTAATGGAGTACTATGTGGCATAAGAAATAAGAGCAAGATGAGTTCAGAAAAACCTGGAAAGACTTCCATATGAACTGATATGAAGTGAAGTGAGCAGAACCAGGAGAACAGTGTATACAGTAACAGAAATATTGTACAATGATCAACCATGACGGACTAAACTATTGCCAGTAAAATAAGATCCCAAGATTACCCTCAAGGGTTCATGATAAAAAATGCTATCTAAAGCCAAAGAAGGAACTATTAGAACCTGATTGCACATCAAATCAGGCCACCTTTCACTTTTTTTCCTTCATGAGATTTTTCTTCTATGTGTGATAAGTATCTCTTGTCATGGCATGGGGCATATGGAATTATGTATTGCATGAAAGCATTGTTATAACAAACCATTGATTGTGTTGAGGAAATGGGAGGGGAGTGAATCTGAATCATAAAGTGTTATTAAACAATTCTTAAAAAATCATTTCTTCATGTATTTGAAAAATAAAAATATGGGGAAAAGAAAGGATATCCTTTATATTGAAATACAATATAAAAAATAAAGAATGATGGCTTGGGAATTGAGGACCTCAATTATGCTTATGTATCTTAGTATGCTTAGTATCTGTGTGACTTTGGACAATTTGCTTTACCTCCCTAGGCCTCAATTTCCTCAACTGTAAAATGGAGGGATTGGATTAGATGACATCTAAGTTCCCTTCTAACTTTAGTTCTAAGACTTTATAATATAGTTAATTAAAAAAAGAATCTTACTGAGTGATTTGAATGACTGCTCATTCAATCACAGCATTAGTTTTGGATTCAGAGAACATGAGTTGTAATCCTTTGTGACCCTAGACAAGTCAGTTAACTGTCTGGGCCTCAGGGTCCTCCTTGGTAAAGGAGTTGGACTTTATAGTTTCTCAAGTCTCCTATCCATCTCAAAAACCCATCCAGGTTTATGGATCCTCTAAAATCTGTCCAGAGATACCCAGATTAAGAACACCAACAATTCTCCTAAGTTATAAGAAAACAAAAAATCTTTGGGATGGGACTTGGTGCTTTCAGTCTTCTGGAACTTCTGCTTGCTTTTAGGATTCCAAGGAACAAGAGAACTGAACTCTAATCCCATTTGTAAACCTTTTGAATGTTGCTGACTAGTCCAAAAGCAAGAAACAAGGGAAGACTGATACCAGGGTTGTTAGTAGGGCACTAATTATAGACAGTCATTCTCTGTAGCCTCCCCGCCAACCCCTGGCTCCCAAATCAGACCCCAGAGTTTGCAGAGGTAGACATTCAAACAGATTGTCCATAACCAAGTTTCCATTTGCCTAAGTGTAACTTTCAGAAAGAAAATGAAAAATATTCAAACAGGTTAGGGAGATTGTGGGGAGAAGTGGAAAGTCAGGGCAAGAGGGAAAGAAGAGACTTTCTGAAAAAAGACAGCACTCTCTCGAATTTCAACAGCAGAGAAGGAATGTGGAGGAATTGAGATCTGAGGATGTAAAAGAGATTAAAGCAGGTATTCTTATCCTGGGATCTGTAAATGTTAAAGAAAGTAGATTCTGATAAATATTTCAGTGTACTTGGCTCCTTTGTATTTTAGGCATCTAGAAATATGATTCTCAAAAGTCTTTACTGGACTGCCTGTCAAAGGGGTCCAGGACCCAAGAAAAGTTAAGTACCCCTCTGATAGGGAATCAAGAGAAATGACTGAGTGTGAGTTATTGGGTAGGGTCCATCCCTATATTCTGCAAGAGCAAGATAAATAATCAAAGGTAGGAAATGGTCACTGAAACAGGATTTACAGTTACATCATCATGTACTATCAATCTGAGGGTCAGTGTGTGTGTGTGTGTGTGTGTGTGTGTGTGTGTGTGTGTGTGTGTATGTAGGGTCTAGGAAAATATGAGCATGAAAAATTTTATATATCATTCAAAGCACTTTAGGAATGTTATCTCATTCTTTGAGGTAGTGTTTTTAGCCTGGTTTTACAATAAAGAAACTGAGGTAGAAAGAAGAGCATTAAGTGTCTTGCCTGAAGTCACTTAATTAAGTATCTGATTCAGGATTTGAACTCAGGTCTTGTAGACTCTATTAAATGATTAGTTTGATCACAAAACCCCTGGGGTCATGCCCCACCTCCCATTTTAGTTATTACTGCCTTAGATTAATTAAAATAGCACTATTTGCTGCCAATTAAAATAGTAATATTTGTCAGCTACTCCTGGAGCATCCCATGTTACAAACAAAGGAAAAAAACATTGTGGACAAGGAGCTCACTCAGTATTTCATAGTTTGAGGAATGGCAGGGCTTGGTAATTATATCAAATTTTCTTTGATTCCTTAATCTCCTTAAGAAGCATGGTGCTGAGGAAAAAGTATTGGGTTTGTGGGCACTCTGAATATTAACCTCATACATTATTTTCTTACTCATGTCTCCCCTCTTTCCCCCACACACATTCTGAATTTCAAGTCTGGGATAGGTGATGATATCTTTGTAAAATATGGTTTATTTCATATAATGAGAAAATGAACTAAGTCCCTGAACAATGATTCAACAATGGAAGAATTTAGGTAGCTAACGTCAAATAGAGGATGATCAAGCATTCCTCATTTTTCCCTCCCCAAGAAAAAAAATGGTCTGGACTAGCTATGATTTTCTTTAAAGATACAGAAGAATTTTGACAAAGATTCCCAGGATAGTTCATGGATACACTCATGGAGTTCAACACATGGTCAGGGATATCTACTGTCCAGATTTCAACATCCCCTTGGATTTTTGTTATCCCTGAAGTTTGGCCATCAGTATATAGATCTGAGACAGAAAGTACCAATGCACAACAAGGTAAGCCCAGAACTGAACAACAATATAAAAGTAGATTGGGTTTTCCTTAGGGAACTATGAAAGTCCTTTATACTGTTCCCCAAACTTTCCATTGAAAAAGAGGACTGATTTTTTTACCTCTGTTATTATCAAAGACTGCAAATCTACAAAATCTACAAAAAAGACTACAAATCAAAGACTGCTAGAGTCTCCCGAGGAACTGGAAATAAATTTGGCATAGAGGACAATGAATACCAAAAGAGGTAACCAAGAAAATGTAGGCAAGCAAGAGCAGATGGGCTGGTGCTGTGATAGAGCAAAAAATGACCTATTCGGCCAGAGAACTTCACTGGTATTCTCATGAGGTTAGAAAAAAGTGTCAAACACTCAGTAGAAACCCCATGCCAAATAAATCAAGGCATGGGCAAAGATGAACAAGCATAAATGGGTTACAGTCCACATCACTGAAGGGGACTTCTAAATTGATGGGAGAACAGAGTCATCTAGGCATTTGACTATGGTATTCTTAACTTACAGAAAAGGATATTATGATTAATCCTGAATGCAAATTAGAGCACTTTCCCCTTTATTTTTCTTGCTTTTTTCACAATGTGACTAATGTATAAATGTTTTTTTGCATGGATTATATGTAGAACAGGTATTATATTTCTTGATGTCTCAATAGGCAGGGGAGGAGTGAAAGGAGAAAGAGAATTTGGAGTTGAAAATCATTTTTTTAAAGACTTTTAACTTTAGTTCCATATACTTCTCATTCAAATTGCAACTGACTCATTGGCATCATGTACAAATATTGATCACCAGTGGCCTTAGCGAATCTTTCTCCTCAAGTCTTCAAAATTCAACAAGGCCCAATTCTATTTTGACCTTGTTTGGACACATGGTATTAAATAAATGTTTTCCCTGCATTCACTGCCAAATACTTGCCTTTACTGACTTTGGTTGGAATTCCCCCACCCTTCAGAAAAAGCAGATGTATTAATGCAAGACTTCTATTTGAATCTCAAATCATTTTGGCCATTGTTCCCTGATCCCCAAAGGGCTTTGCTTTTGTCCCCACATCTGCTAGCAGATCACATCTCATGGTTTGGAAAATTTCAATCTACTCCAATCTGTTCATTTTCTATAGGGGGAAACTAAGGGCCATCCAGAGAAAGAAAGTGCCTTGTGTTCACTGGCCCTGGGCCCTCTGACACCAAATCCTGGGCTTATCCTATTATATCTCATGCCATTTTTCCTAAATTATATACAATTTCAACCTCAACAGTTTAGAAATGAGGAAACTGTGAAGACAAATGAAATGACTACATAGGTAGTCAGATGTTAGCAAAAGAAATGAAATCCATATTTTTCTGACTATAAACTAGCTCTCTGTCCATAAAGCTAGACTTAACCCTGGCAGAATTTTTAAAGACTGCATTAAAAAAAAAAGCTTTCTGCAAGGTGGCATCGGGTCATGGTATGCCAAGGTCAAGGAAACCAATGGTTACCAGAGTCTAACTCAAAGTGAACCCAGAAATCAGGATTGTCCTCTTTGTGCTGACTCTGTTATACTCCAAAAAGACAGATTTGAATTTCTACCTCCTCCAGAAATGAAAATGCTTTCCGGTGAACTAGAATTCTCGATCAATCCTAACTATCTCAGGATTAGACTAGGAAAGTAACTTGAAACTCAGTGACAGGATCATGCCAATACCACATGGAAAGGCTGATATTTGCATATTTTCACTTTTATCTAGCCTTCCTCAAAATTGCATCCTTTAATACTCTTAATTTGAGAAAAATATCCTATTTTCCATTGGCTAACAATTCCTGAAGGAGAAATTGGCTATATCTTTTGGTATTTCTTTATGAAAGCAGAATAAAAGAAAGATGTGCTTAAATATGGTCTGTACACATCATACACTAAGATAAATGGCTCTGCCACATGGAAATGCCTGCTGAATGCTGAACAGTGACAGGGAGCAGGCTGATCAGAATAGAAGCCAAATGAAACCCTAAATTTAGTTATGATACCTGTGCAATATTTAGCTTTCCTTAGATCTTTGATTGACCTCAATGCACAGCTTTGATGACCCATTCTTTTAAGAGCTCTCTGTGGCAGTCTGGAGATAATGTTACATTTGATGGTGTGACTGCCAGACCGCCACCAAGGACTATTGTGGAGGAAAGGGAGAAGGGAGGAGGCAGAGAGAAAAATCTGCAAGAGATGAGCAGAAACATGCTTAAAAAACCAATTCCCTAAAGGGATGTAGTAGGCAAAGCTTCCATCTGAGGAGCCAAGCCTGTGCTGGAGACTGGTGCTTTTCTTAAGCCTCATTGATATGCTGCAGGGATGAAGGGCCAAGCTGGAATTGGAAGGTGATCTGACTTAACCATGAACTGTTAAGCAAGTTAAAAATTTCTTATGAACACGTATTTCAGCTTAATTTCTAGCAGCCATATATGGTTTCTCCCGTTCAGTAAGTGAGGGGTCAAAGGAGATTCATATGTTTATTCAGACTAAATTGAAATCCTAGACCCCAAATCGGAGGTTCTAAACATTTTACTGTCATGGACCCAGTAGCCATACCTATGATAACTTCTCAGCATCGTTATCTTAAAATGCATGAACTGAAATACGGGATTATTTTTTAAAAAACAATATATTGAATAATTGTTATTGAAATTTTTAAAAAATCAATAAGTATATGGGCCCCAGATTAAGAACCCCTGGGTCAGGGTATGATGAGACCAATGGGAGATTCAAGCTGCTCTAAGAAATTTTGAAAGGGAGGTATGATGGGATTAGGGAAAGCTTCTCTATGGAATCATCACTTGAGTTGATACGTGGAGGGAAAGATTCTGGAAGATGAAAAGTACAGGAGGCAACTGCCACAAAGGCCCAGAATTGGAAGATTGCAGTATGAGAAATAGGAATGGCTAGTCATTAGATTTTGACAGGAACATAGAGTGGGTGATAGGGAGAAACATGAAAGAAGCACAAAGAAATATGTGTGAATTGAGTTGTTGGAACCAAGCTAAAAAGACCACACTATATTCTCAAACACAGTTCTTAATTTGGGGCATATGAACTTTAAAAAGATAGATAGATAGATAGATAGATAGATAGATAGATAGATAGATAGATAGATAGATAGATGGATAGATAGATAGATAGATAGATAGATAGATAGATAGATGGATGGATAGATGGATAGATGGATAGATGGATAAATGGATAGATGGATAGATATATAGATAGATAGATAGATAGATAGATAGATAGATAGATAGATAGATAGATAGATAGATAGATAGGTAGATAGATAGATATAGATAGATAAAAATAACTCTATTTTGATAGAATTAGTTTTCTTTATAATCCTGCTTATTTTGTGCATTTGAAAGCCATTGTTCTGAAAAGGGAGTTTGCTGGCTTCACCTCAAAGCCAAAGAGATCTTTGATGGAAAAAGAAAAAAAAAGATGAACAGTCTGCTCTTAAAGGTAACAGAGACACCCACACTCTTTTTGGGTAGGGGAGTGTCACTATCTGCCCTGTGCCTCCAAGCCATTATTTTAGGAGCTCTGTGGAGACACTTGGAAGGGTATTATAATATCCCAAGGTTATGAGGAGAGTCAGAAGGAACATGGCAGATATGTGCAAAAGAGAGAAATAGCTAAAGAGCCACAGCATACAACACATTGGAAATAAACTCACTTACCAGCAGTGCTTTGTACATTTTGCCAAACTCAAGTGAGTTCCGAAGCCCAACTAAAATATTGAAAAGTCTATCCCCACCTCCTCCTCCAACTGGCCCATTTCTTTTTTTAACTTAGCTTCCTTTGTTTGCTAAAAACAAATTGGCTGGGCTACACAGAAACATCAAGAAATCAATAGAAAGTAATTAGAAAGAGTAGTTAATGTCCTTGAAAAGGGCTTTAAAGGCAAACCAAAGAAAAGGGAAGGTTCAGCCTGGGGAAAATGCTTCATTCCTTTTCTTCCAAAGGAAAAAAAGAAGAAAAATGATTGGCAAGCTTGTTTAAGAAACAAATTAGTCAAAAACACATCAGTCTCATGAGGAGTTAGCAAGGACATGGTTAAAGCTGGGTAGAAGACAGACTGCCTTGTTAGATCTTGAGGGTAAACTAAGCTTGCTCTCTTTGGAATTTAAAAACAAAAGGACTCCTGACATTTCCAGGTAGCCTACTAAGCAGCAAAGGGCAACTACCTGAAGAAGCATGTTTACTAGGGGGGACAAGGGACAACTCAGGCCACTTTTCTCAGCCTCTCAGGAGAATATCAAGAACATCTTAGGTATAGACACATTTCTTTTGTTCCCTTCATATCCTGAGCGTGGTGCCTGGAAGATAGCTGGAATCCAAAAAATGTTTGTGGAATCGCATCGAAGTTCCTCACATGGATAATACGTACAATTTACTGCATGCTTCACAAATATTTGAACCTCACAATAATGCTAGGAGGTAGGGACTCTAAGTATCCCTATTTTATAGTTGAAGAAACTGAGGCAGTTGGATTAAGTTTCTTACTTGCCTAGGATCATTCAACTAGCATCTGAGGGCAGATCAGAACCCAGCTAGCTCTTCCTGACACCAGATGCAGCACTAATATTTTCTGTACCACCTAGCTGACCTATCTGCCAAATAAGAGCCAGAATTCCTATGGTAACTACATTGACAAGGTGCTTTAACTATTCCCCCAAATGGGATATCTATAAAGTCGCTTGCATGCCTGGAAGCTCAAAGCTATGTCGGGGGTGACAATCAGCTGAGTGGAGTGAGTGTAGCCAAGGTAAGGAAAAACCAGGTTCAAATGATGTCTCCAATACATACTAGCTGTGTGAGCCTAGGCAAGTGCCTTCACTTCCCAAGTTCCTAGACCACTCTGTAAGGGAAAGGTTTTGGAGCAGCTTCCAGAGTGCATCATGAGTGCATCCTAATGACCTACCTCCCATCCAGTGCAAGACTTCCACTAGACTTAATGGAAGCCCCTTTGCTACCTCTCCCCAGCCTTCCCAAATCTAAGGGGCTCTTTCTCTAACCAGTGTGAAAGAAGACTTAAGAGTACAGATAATAGGAAAACCACACAAAGTAACTGGCAAGAATGAAGAAAAAAAAAGGGAAATTAGCTGAGGCAATTAGTAAAAAATGATAACAAAGTGAAGCCTAATTAAGATACCTTCCTGCATTTTATTGACTAATGAGGAAAAGAAAACCCTGTGGTTTGATCACAAATAAAGCCATTGACTTCCAGTGCATCCAGGGTAATGCCAATCAATTAAATCCAAGGGGCAGTTGACATCTCCAAAACAGCCCAGTCCTCCAGTCTGGTACAAGTTTGAGTTGTGGCTTTTTGGTATGATCAGAAGTGGATGTTCACCAGTCCTAAATAAATTGTATGTATTTATGTATTTATCAATCCATCTATCAATATATCTATATTTACCTGTGTCTGTTATAGATCTATATCCAGTGATCTACATCTTTCTCTTAGTCTCTCTCTCTATCCATCTATCCATGGATCTACTTATCTATCCATCTAGCCAAAATAAACTATGATTCTAGAGTCAAAGGACATGAATTCAAATCCTGCTTCAAATACTATCTCAGTACCATTAAGTAAATCCTTAAATCTTCTTGAGCCTCAGTTTCCTCTCCTATAAAGTGAAAGGGTTGGATTGGCTAGTTGCTAAGTTCCCTTCTAGCTCTACAGGTAGAATTTTATAATCTCTATGAATTAGTTCTTTTCTTAGTTTTCCTTTAAATTGCTCTCAAAACTATCTTCTAGGCAGAGGCAAAAACAGCAAATTTTTGTACCCCAGATACATTTCATCAACACACTGATTTCCACCCTATTCCTTCTCTCAACTTCCAGCACAGTGCTTGGCCAGGAGGATCTCACTGATTGTGGCTCAAGAGGGTTGGGGAAGAGAGCCATCTTATAGTATCTTGCTTTTTTTTGATGCTGAACTGGCTATTTTTAGTTCCTGGAGGATTTGAGAGTACCCTCCACAAGGTCTAGTTTCTGTTTGGCCATAATAGTGATCATATTAATAAAATTTGTAGAGTGCTTTAAGGTTCATAATGCATTTTGCATATCAACACATATTCTTCACTACAACCAGGAGAGTAAGTGCTATTACAACTCCCTATCTTACAGACAAGGAAACTGAAGTACAAAGAGGCTAAGAGATTTGCCAGGGGTCACACAACTAGTAGATATTTGAGGTAGGGTTTCAAAGCAGCTCTTCCTGATTCCAAGTCCTGGATGCACTGACCATTAACCCACCCAGATGCCTCTTCCACACAGGTAGCCCTGTAGTAGGACCCACCATAGAGCCAGAAGCATCTTAGAGATCACCTAATATGACTCCTTTATTTATCCAGAGAAACTCAAGGTTTAAGAAGATGATGTGTTCTTCTTAGGGAGCAAAGGAAAGGGAATGTTAGAACTGGAATAGATTCAACAAAGCCAAGTGACAAGTTTCATCAATGGGCCAAATATAATCAGGTGATAATAATAGTAATAAAATAGTCACTAGCAACCATATAATGCTTAATGATTTACAATGTACCTTATTACTTTATGCTACTTTGTACCTGGAAGGTAGATGCTATCATTCTCCCCAATTTACAGGGGAGGAAACTAACAACTGTAAAGTAATAGATAATAAAAGAATAAAACTCCTTTTTTTTAAAACCAAATTATCCTGATATATGACTGTAAATCTTGAAATGCTATAATTTCTCAAGAATCAAAAGTACATGAATCCAAAAGTTAACAAAGAAACACTGAGTTTAAATGAACTGTGAAATATTTCCCATGATGGCTAATGCAAAAGCAATGATGTAATTAACTAGCCTTCAGCAGATGTAGCATCAGAAAAAGGTGAAGGATGAAAGAAGGAAAGCCTAAGAGCTGCATTACTACCTATAGAATTTTAAATGCTTCATTTCAGTCTACTATTTAGAGGTGCTAAAGAGGGTACTGACCATTTCATTCAACTCTGCCATTTTCCAAAGCCCCATCCAAAAGAAGTAATGTATCCAGGGTCATATTTCACATCACACTTAGGATCCAAATCCAATCCCCAGATGCCAAAATCAATGCTTCTTTTTGTAATTTATATCTGTTAACCCCTCTCTTTTCCATATTCCATAGCCATAGATCCAAGAAAGAGTTTAATTCCAAGTGCTGCAGAATTCTGTCTTATGCTAGGTAACTGTTGTCCCTGTTAAACAATAAATTATTAATATAAATCAATAGAATGGTAATTTCATCAGTTTTAGCTTAATGCAAGGGAGGGAAGATTCTGCTCTGTCTTAATAATTGGTATAAATTGCCCAGATTAACTGGTTGAAAGGTACCATTTATCAACTGATGAATAAACATTGTTTCCAAGTATAGAACATGCTTCCTCCTAATGGCTATCCTTTCTTCTCTAAATGTATTTTCCTCGATTATCTTATAGAATGCTTGAATAACTCAGGAAGAAAAGATTTTTTTAAAAGAACATATTTACAAAAATCTTAATTAAAATTATATGAATGAAAATGTGTTCCAAATCTCTTATAATCAGAGAAATGCAAATCAAAACAACTCTGATGTATCACCTCACACCTAGCAGATTGGCTAACATGACAGCAAAGGAAAGTAATGAATGCTGGAGGGGATGTGGCAAAGTAGGGACATGAATGCATTGCTGGTGGAGTTGTGAATTGATCCAACCATTCTGGAGGGCAATTTGGAACTATGCCCAAAAGGGCACTAAAAGACTGTCTGCCCTTTGATCCAGCCATAGCACTGCTGGGTTTGTACCCCAAAGAGATAATAAGGAAAAAGGCTTGTACAAGAATATTCATAGCTTTTTGTGGTGGCCAAAAATTGGAAAATGAGGGGATGTCCTTCAATTGGGGAATGGCTGAACAAATGGTGGTATATGTTGGTGATGGAATACTATTGTGCTCAAAGGAATAATAAAGTAGAGGAAGTCTATGGAACTGGAATGACCTCCAAGAATAGATGCAAAGTGAAAGGAGCAGAAGCAGAAGAACATTGTACACAGAGACTGATATTCTGTTGTACAATCGAATTTAATGGACTTCTCCATTAGTGGCAATGCAGTGATTATGAACAACCTGGAGGGATCTACAAGAAAGGAAACTATCCACATTCAGAGGGAAAACTGGGAGTATTAACACAGAAGAAAAAACAATTGCTTCAAAACAAGGGTTGAGGGGATATGGTTGGGAATGTAGACTCTAAATGAACATCCTAACGCAAACACCAACATGGAAATAGGTTCTGATCAAGGACACATGTAAAACCCAGTGCAATTGTGCATCAGCCACAGGAAGGGTGGGGTGTTGGGAGGGAGGGAAAGAATATAATTCTTGTAACCAATGAATAATGTTCCAATTTGACTAAATAAATTAATTTAAATTAAAAGAAAAAAAGAAATTATATGAGATCAGCTAATTAAAACAAGAGTCCAGTTCAAGGCAGCTGATTTCTTAACTGACAGCTCCTAATGAGATAAATCCAAAGAAGATGTTGCTGGTTCACAATGGCTATGAATCCTTACAGTTTGCCTTCTCTATTTCCCTCCCTAACTTCTTTTCTCCTTTTACTATAGCTTACTATCACATTACAGGAAAAAAAACAACAACAACATGGCAGTCTAGTTTATCTTGCCATATGTTCATGAAAAGGGATATTGAGGAGTAGCTAAGTGGCACAGTGGATAGAGTGATGGTTCTAGAGCAGGAAGGCCAGAGTTCAAATCCAGCCTCATATAGTTGTGATCCCCAAAAAATCACTTTGCTCCATTCACCTTAGTTTCCTTCTCTGTAAAATGAACTAGAGAAAGATATGGAAAATCACTCCAGAATCTTTGCCAAAATAAATTCAAATGGATCACAAAGAGTTGCACACAATTAAAATGACTTAGCAACAATAACAAAGACTGGTTAACTGAATGAATGGCACAAGTCTAGAGTTATTAACAATGTGACTTTAACAAATCATTTAGCTTGGAACAACTTTTCTATTTTCAGATAATGTCATATGTAGTCCATCTCCCCACAATCTGACAATCAACACCAACACACACACACATAGCTTTAAGAAGATACATTTGGCAACAGACACAATTAGTTTTCTTGATCTTAGTTGATCTTAGTTAGCTAGATCTTAAGTCATATGGAACAGCCTCAGAGCCTTATGGGGTTTTTTAATATGATTTCCACACAGAAGTCTATTAGGAGAACTGAAGGATCCATAGTCTGCATGTCTTCAAAGGGGCAAGACAGTAAGTGAAAGGAGGATTCCATTCTCCATCCCAAGAAAATGCAAGACTGCTAATTTGCTTTTCATGGTACCATAGCAGCCACTAGTAGGCACACAGTTGGCTGAAAGGACAGGTAAAAAGAGAGGGTCCCAAGATCTAGCAACCCAACCAGAAGAGCTGAAAATGCAAAGTTCAGGTCTACTACACTGTGTCTGAAAAATGGATCCATCAATTTGGAGGTAGTGGTGTGAAGAATCTTGCAGATTTTAAATCGATTTGTCCTTTGATTGCTCTAAAAGGACAAAGGATCTAGGATACACAGGGAGTTTGCTAGATTTGTCCTGTTTTCTTGTTTTATTATCTAGGTTTTGATGGTGTTGAGGTCAAGGGTCCAGAAACAAAAGTAATTGAAGAATCAATATCTAATGTAAATGGGATAAGCATTCAAAAGTCCCTGGAGTCAATTTTTTTGAAAAAAAAAAACATCCCTTAGTAGAGAGAGAGAGAGAGAGAGAGAGAGAACCTTTCACTGAAATACTTTTCTCAGTAAGTATTGGGTTGAAGGAAGAGAGAAGCAAAGGAAGGCATCACACAGCCAGTATCCCAGTCAGAAGGTATCACAGTGCACATCTAGTGCACATATAGTGCAGCGGTTCTCAACCTCTCAATTTGTAGCAATGAGAATACATAATGCATATCAGGTATTTACATTCCAAATCATAACTGTAGCAAAATTACAGTTTTGAAGTAGCCACCAAAATAATTTTTTGTTTGGGGTCACTGCAACTGAATTGTGGGGTCATGGCATTAGAAAGGTTGAGAACCACTGATCTAGTGCAATCCCTGCCTCTGAAAAAATCTCCTACTCAAGAAGAGGTAATAGTGGTCAGTCAGGTTCTACTTCAGGATATCCAATGATGGGGACCTCACCACTCCACCAGGGCAGATTGTTCTACAAAGGGAGAATTCTCATTATGATCTGTAGTTTTCAGATTAGCTCATAAGCTACAGCCATGAAGAGGGCTGAAGGCACAGTCATTCATTGATTCAATCACTCAGCAAGAACTAAAAAAGTGGCAGGTAACATCAAAAGCATCAGGAATACAATGACAAGAGAAAAACCATTCCCTGCCTTCAAAGAACTTCAATATTGGGATCCCTAATGCTCAGTACAGTGCCTGGCACATAGTATGCACTTAAAATTATTTGTTGATTTGAATTGAATTCAAGGAAGTTCTATTCTATGGAAGGAAACATCATGATCACTGGAAAAAAGGGAGTACAAAATACATACAAAGTAGCTACAAAATAATTTCCAGGATTGAGAGACTGAGAAACTGGGGGAAGGCAGGATAAATATGGAAGGTTTGGAATATGAGCTGATCTCTAAAGGAAGCTAGGGATTCTGCAAAGCAGATGTGAAAAAGGCAAGCAAGGCATGGGATGCAGCACAGTGTTGGGAAGATGGACGGCCATGTGTGGTAATTTAGGGACAATGTGGAATGAGAGGAGACTAATATACAATAAGCCTGAGAAAAATTGATTGCAGTTTTAATTGTTCTTGGAAACTACATTAGCAATCATGTATACCCCAGTCACTCAAGACTCATTGATTCCCAGCCCTGAAAGGCATACCCTGTTAAAAGCAAGAACAATTGGGAACTTAAGCAACTGTTAGAGAAACATGTCTGGGCTGATTGTTTAAATATATGCATATGTAAATT
The DNA here is from genome assembly GCF_027887165.1 of Monodelphis domestica. NCBI lineage: Eukaryota > Metazoa > Chordata > Mammalia > Didelphimorphia > Didelphidae > Monodelphis > Monodelphis domestica. The sequence continues at coordinate 298,935,090 of NC_077232.1, read as the reverse complement.
TGTGTATACACAAATATATAGATGTGTATATGTATACACATATGTATGTATATTATACAATAACAGACACTGCCTTTTTCCCCTTTAAGAAAATAAATCAATAAATTCTATGGCTGTAATTTTTTTAAAAGTATAGCCGAAAGCCCACAAATCTAGTATGACAGGCTTTCAATGCATCTCCTTCCCCATAAACAAGAAATCACTAATTTCTCTGATGAAACTTCCTATGCCTTTTATTGGCCATCTGTGGATGAACTAAAGACAGAACACAGAAAGGATCAAATGTGCTGGGACCTCTATTCAATCAAACCAGCTTGTAAATGACAAATATGAAGCAGGATGTGCTCAGGCCTGAAAGATGTGGATGTCTTAGTGCTCTTCTTCAGACAAAACTTCTAGAACTTGTCATATTAATTTCCCAACACTGGTAGGAAAGAAGGAGGAGGAGGAGGAAAAGGAAGGAGAGAGAGAAAAAGAGAGAAATAGGAAGGAAGGAAGGAAGGAAGGAAGGAAGGAAGGAAGGAAGGAAGGAAGGAAGGAAGGAAGGAAGGAAGGAAGGAAGGAAGGAAGGAAGGAAGGAAGGAAGAAAAGAAGGAAGGAAGGAAGGAAGGAAGGAAGGAAGGAAGGAAGGAAGGAAGGAAGGAAGGAAGGAAGGAAGGAAGGAAGGAAGGAAGGAAGGAAGGAAGGAAGGAAGGAAGGAAGGAAGGAAGGAAGGAAGGAAGGAAGGAAGGGAGGGAGGGAGGAAGGAAGGAAAGAAGGAAAGAAGGAAGGAAATGGAAGTATAAGGGCATGGGTCAATAAAGCAGAGGAGGTGAAATGAAGGTGCCAATTATTAAGCATTGTGCTGGGTACTAAAGATAGAAATACAAAAATGATTTAGCACCTGCCCTCAAGAAGTTTATATTGTACTGGAGAGGACAGGAAATATATAACATGTTGACAAAGCAGTAAATCCAATATGCATACAAAATAAATGTAAAACAGTAAGTAGGAGGTAAGATATGCTTTGAAGGGAACTCATGTTCCATGAAGTGGAGAGGAGCAAGACTATTTCAGGCATAGAGTATAGCCTATATGTATATCCTCACAGAGGTGGGAGATAGGAATGCCAGCCTGACTATCATGGAATGTGGATGTCCTCATAACCTTCTGGTTATTGCATAGTTATTCCTTCATTTTCTTTTCTCTCTCTTCTGATATGATTAATGAAATTTTCCAATTTAAACCTTTCCCAATATGAAATGCAGTGTTTTCAAATTGCTACATTTGGTTAAAACCTCACTTTTATTTCTAAATATGTCCTTCCCTCTCCCTTGTCCAGAGAGCCTTCCTTTAGAACAAAGAATAACAAAAGAAAAAGTAATTCAGCAAAATCAAGTAGACACATTGATGTGTCTCCCAGAATATCTATCTATAGCTTCTCACTTTTCCAATGAAAGTTTGTAATTAAGATGATAGGTACTTCTGAAAAGTTCAACTCTAAACATCATTTAATTGTACCCTATCAATAATTACAAACCATTAATCCATCTATCTCTACCAGCTTACTGGGAGACACTAGGTGGAAATGAAAACCCTGAGTTTTCTGCATCTAAATCATAGAGGACAAGTAGAAAACTGGCTATTTGTTAAAGCAGGCCAATCATTTGGAATCTTTCTTTGTCTATAACTAGAGGCCACATTTGGAACCTGAAACTAATCTGAGTACTACGTGGGTTGAGCATACAGGGAAAATGGGCAGTCAATTCTTAGAATATACTACAAATGATCTGTACCTGAGCAATTTCCCTGGGTAAATGTTATTCTCTCAACTCTCAAATGGAAAGTCTATGGACATTTCATCCTCCATTGCTTTAGAATCCCCCCCCCCCAAAAAAAAGACCAGGAATATCACCAATGATATTGGTGACACTTTTAATGAGTCAAATTGTCTCCCCCCTGCCCCCAGTTTATAGAAGTTAACTCATCTTTCTTTAAATTTTTTATTTTATAAAAAAGATGTATCCTCTGCATAAATAAGACAAAAATATGAGCATTTTTTCATTCTATAAAGGAAGTATGGTATAATTGATAGAAATGGCAAGAAAACTTGCCTCTATCATTTAGATGGTTGGTCATTGGAAGTCCCTTCACTCTCTCACCTTCAGTTCGTTCATTGTTAACATGAGAATGGCAATACCTCTGGTACTTTTCTCTTTTGTGATCCTAAAATGCACAGAAAGTGTTTTCCCAGTTACAATATAGTATGTATTTTTATGGTTCTTCTCATGAGTTCTAGTGAGATAAAATGATTTCACATTGTTCTTTTGTCCATCAAATTATTCAAAGAGCCTGTGATAAATGCATTTGGTCCTGCCTCTCACTTAAAATAGTTCTCACCATCATTTTAAGAAGAAACTTATGTATAAAGTAGCTCAGCAATTTCAATCTAACATTAATAAGAAAAATGGCCCTGATCCAAGCACTTCTAAAGAAAATGGGTAAACTCATGATGAAATATGTTGAGTCATTTCCCAGTAAAGACATTCAGGCTTGAATAATAATAACTATTATAATTAAATGTATGGGGTAGGAATCATTGAATTCCCCCTCTTTGATTCCTAAGGACATAGCATCCAAAATTTCTCATTATTCAGTGAGTCTAAAGAGATAAGAGAGCCACCATCCTGGCTTCTTCCTCCTATCCTCCCATTAGCGTACCCTTCTCTGCCCCACTCCTGGCTCTCTATGTCTTGTAGGTGGCTCTATATAGTTCAGGCTGTAGGACCAGGAAGTAGTAAGGACCTTTACTAACATGATAATTTTTCTGTTGCCTCCTGTTTTAATTGATGGAAGACAGAATCTACGCTTTTTGTTATTTCCCTCATTGATTTTCTGACTCCCATCCTCAGTTCCCAGTGGAAAGGTTGAAGCATTTGGAACATCATCTTTCTGGGCTGCCTAGCAGTTTGCACTGAAGCTGGTAAATCATAAAGAAGACCCCAAAGTCTAGCACATGTAAACAAATAAAAAAATCTCCTCCCTCTCCCCCCAAAAAGCAGTTGAAAAAGGGAACAGTCTAAATAGGACCTATTGATTCACAGGGAAATCAATTACATTTCTAAATCTATTTGGGACACTAAAGGGATAAAAGTTATTTCTAGCATTTCCATGGATATGTTACTTTTGATACCACCTTCTTTCCACTGTGGTGCTGCCTAGAGAGGGGGAAGGTTTGAATACCATTTCTGGTAAAAATCAGTGATGAGTAAATGTGCTCTTGTCCAAGTCCCATGCAAGTCAAGTCCACGAGAATTCATATTCCAGACATTAATTTCTCATGATAAAATAAAGGGGTTGCCCCAGACCTGGTTGTAGGTCACTGATCTCTTTTCCCATCTTTTGATGGCACAATCCATATGGTTTCCTCCTACATGCTCATCTGGATGGATGGAAAAGTTCCCACAAGTAGAAAATCAGCTTAAAAATGCAGAGGACATATAAGAACAGGTATGCCAAATTTAAATATTGACAGAGTAATTGCTCTTTTCTCAGAGGATTGTCTCAAGGAGAAACTAGAATGTGTCCTAATAGAAGAAAGGGCTCTCTCACTGGACCTTAGAATCCAGCTGAGAATTACTTAAGCAAAAGATACAAAGTGAAAAAGGAGACCTAGTCTTGTCAGAGCTGAGGCCTTCATGTTACATCCCAACTTTTATACCCCATCACCCTTGGGATGATTATAAGTATTTTTTCCCTCCATTGGATGATATACAACCATATTTCTTAACCCATTCTAAGCCCAGAGATCATTCTTTTGAAACAAGTCTTTTTTTTCTCCAATAGTCTTTGATGACATATCTGGTTGATACTTCTAGGCTATAGGACAACTACAGATTAGTATTAGGGCACCATATCATATGCATTTGGAAGAGTATTATCAATAGTAAAAGACTACAATGGACCTGCCTCATGCTCCCATATACCCAGTTTACAATGTACCTTCCTCACCTTCTCTATCTTGCTTCCTCGCAGATTTGGACTCTGCCAAAAGATCATTCTTGGTCATACTGATGGAGCTAGATCCATAAGATTCATGATTCTTAATACCCAGCGACCCATCTAAGTGTGTGAAGAGAAGGATTACATGACCTAGAGGGTCCATTAAGTCTGAGAAGCCCTGATGGAAAAGTGGGGAAGCCTCTATATGTTCTTCAGGGATAGATGCCATTCTACCATTGGTCTTTAAGTGAATCCAAGATAATCTACTAGGAAGGGGCATCCTTATCAGCCATACTGTTTGTCTCACCATCAACTAATAAGCATTGAAAAGGAATGATAGATCCAATCTATGGAAACAATCAACATGTGACTTATACTCTAAATGATCATCCCAGTACAAATATAAATAATATGAAAATAGGTCTTGATCAATGACAGGTGTAAAACCCAGGGGAATTGCTTGTTGGCTAAGGGAGGGGGATGGAAGGAGGGGAAGGAAAGAACATGAATCATGTAACCATAAAAAATTCTAAATTAATTAAATACATTTTTCAAAAAAATGTGACGTGAGAAATTCTCCAGGTTAACTTCTGAGATTCACAATTCAAGATCATGAAGAAAATGCTTTTGCCTATTTGGTACTAGACAGATAAATCAGCCTTCCTATGCCATTTGGGAGCAGAGCCTAATGAAAAGCAAAATAAAAATGAAGCCCCAGCTTGTAGCACAATGTCTTTAATCCACCCAGGTTAAAAGTGATTTCTATTTTTTCAATTTGTACTTGAACACTCAATCTATATTTTTCGATGGTCCTCATCATCTTCTAACTTGTATCCTATGCACATGCCCTCCCAACTCTTATTAGTCTATAAGCTCATTGAAAGTAAGGACTTTGCCATTTTGCATGTTTGTATATTCCCAACAGCTAATACAAGACTAGGAAGTTAAATAATTTTTCATCAAATCAAGTCAATACAAGAATTAAGTTACCAATTCCAAAAGTTTGTTGGCTTATTTCATATTAGTTCACAAAAATTTATTTTCAATTTAATTCAATTCAACAATAATTTATTAAGCACATACTTTGTGAAAGTCACTTTACTGGGCACTGGGACAAAAACCTAAAGATGAGGGGGAGGTCTTGAATGCAAGGAGCTTCCTTTTTATTGACTTTCACAGCATGTTCCCTGCCTTAAGGTTTCAGAGCATCTCAAACCACTCTTTGGCATTTATATAGACCCCCTTCACATTAGAGTCATCTCACAAATGCTCTCCGAGGTCAAGACACAAGGCTTTGTCATTGTGGCATTACCTCTTCTATGCCCAGTACTATGAAGTACCCAGGGAAGCTGCTTTCAAGCTGTTTGTTGGACTGAATGGAAAAATGGCTAAATGAGTCAACTGATAGCCTGGCTTCATGCCATGCAAAACCTAGACTTGCCATTTCTTCTACATGTGTACTGTGTCACTCTAGGCAGGACATTCAACCTCTCAGAGCCTCCCAGCAATGCTCAAAAACTATATATAAAGAAAGCTTGCCGATATGAACTGGATGAGGGAGTTTCTTCTCTGGGAGTTCCCTATTGCAATATAACATAGGTTTGAGCCAAAAACAATTTTTAAAATATTGCTACCCATGCAAATTATTGCTGTATGCATGCTCTCTCTGCACTAGCATTTTTCACATGCCCAGTTACTCATGGGCATGGATACTGTGGCTGGCATTGCTCTGCAGTCCAACAATGCACAGGAAAATGTATGATTTTCCAGTAGACTGGATGAGAAATTCCCACCTCCAGAACTAAGATGATTTTCTTCATTCTTCCTCAAGTTACCCCATGGATCCAGACTCCATTTACTGTAGGTGGAAATGAATGAAGTAGGGGAAATACAAATAGTGAAACCACTTTTCTAACATTCAATGAATTCAAGAATTCCCAATTGGGTAGTTAGCCTAAGTTCCAGGTAGTTTGTTTCTTCTACCATGTTTAAGGCAAGGCCACACCTCTTGACTTGCAAGTTTCTGAAACTAGAGTGAAGAGGAGGCAAGGCAAGCCCATCTACCAACAAAGCTTTGTTTCAAGGATTCTTTTTTTTTTATTTAAACCCTTACCTTCCGTCTTGGAGTCAATACTGTGTATTGGCTCCAAGGCAGAAGACTGGTAAGGGCTAGGCAATGGGGGTCAAGTGACTTGCCCAGGGTCACACAGCTAGGAAGTGTCTGAGGCCAGATTTGAACCTAGGACCTCCCGTCTCTAGGACTGGCTCTTAATCTACTGAGCTACCCAGCTGCCCCCTGTTTCAAGGATTCTAATCTAGGATCCATAAACTTGTTCTCTCTCATCCCCAGTATTTGGATAATTGTATTTTAATATATCACATTCGTTTGTTATCTATGTATCTTACTTTCACATATTTAAAATCATTATTCTGAGAAGATGTCCAAAAGCTTCACTAGATTCCCAAAAGAGGTCCAAGACATAAAAAAGGTTAAGGGCCTCAGTGTCTATTTGGAAGGTTAAAAATGTCAGGCTAGTTGAAAAGGAGGGAGACAGCAGATGGTGGGACACACCAAGGTCACCTTTAAGAGGCTGACAATCTCTGATAAATGTCCTCAAGGAGATACTCAGGAGAGTCTCAGTGAAACAGTCATATTTCATTGATTTTTGTTACAAATGAGTTTTATTCCCATTTACAGGAAGAAGAATCAAAAGATGTTCTATTGTACAAATTTGGTACTTGGACCAAAACTCATCTTCCACATGGATTCTTCGCTCTGACAGTTGAATGGCTTGCCTGAAAGATATCTGAATTCTAGAAAAATCAAAAAGTGAAATTCCAAGCAAATGCTATGATTCATTGGTGGAATCTCAACATTAGAAAACGCCACATTTTTATTACCTAGTCTCAGAAATCATTGTCATGAGATAGCCCCAAGTGTTATAGTTCTCCAGGAGTTTAGAAATGAGGGCTCCTGGGAGCAGCCTAGGAGGGACATAGTACTGGGCTCAGTGATGAGGCCAGTTTGCAATATCTGTCAAAATCCCTTCTTTGCAAGCATATATGATAAGATCTTATGCTTTGAGCATAATTTAAACAATGAGTTTCTACTGAAACATTTCTTTCACCTTAACAGTGTGTCAGAGAAGAAGGGGTTGCCTACTTGAAGTTGGTCAAAGACTTGAATCTTCTACTCACTTTTCCTCCCATCCCTTGGCCTGATGGGAACCTTTCCACTTTTCCATTTAGTGGAGTTCAAAGACATTCAGTCTGCTTCAGCAACTGTCACAAAGCTCAATTCCATCAAAGGTTCCTCTCAGAAACCAGATATTGCTTTTGCAACTGCATTAATCACTCAGCAAAGCAAGCTGTTTAACGCAGCAGTCTTCAGTTCTCCCAGCTGCTCTAATTGAATGATGCCATTTGGGTGCCATCATGGGCTCTGGGACCAGTCCATCATTGTCACCTCTAACAGGAAGTAGGAACATCCCCTTTGTCAAGATGACTCCATTGTAGGCAGAGATAAAGTAGGGGCTAGTGGGAGGGAGGGATCACCATGCATGTAGAATTTGGCTGCCTTTGTGTCACATTATATTATACAGGTTAGACAACTAACACACAAATAGGCATAGTTGTGCCCCTATATCTACTGATTTCTGATATCTGCTTATATTCATAGTTAAATACAGAAAAATAAAGAAAAAAATTAGAAAACTCCAGAAAATATTTTTAAATGACTCACAAGTCATTAATTGTCAAGTGAGTACAAGCTGGTGAAATCTACCAGTCCAGTATAAGATTCATGATCCTCGTGCCCATTGCAAAACTCCCATGCACAACTTGTCTAAATCTAGTATTCTCATGGATCACATTTGTTGTAGCATTATCAAGTGCCTTTAAGTCTTTATTTACTGTAATAATTAGCCCCAAAGCATAAGAATAATGATGCTGGTGATGTTACTTGTGCCCCTGTATCTGCTGATTCTGTTACTCATTTTTATCAGTAGGTGTTTGCTTACAGCCACAATTTAAGCCATCCATGGTAGATCTTAGAATATATTTCCCAAGAATACAGGGGCTCAAAACCACAACCCAAGAGACTGAGAGTGGACTTACCCAAAAGGGAAACCATTTTTGTGATAATTTAATTGAAATGGCATTGAATAAGTAGATTAGTTCAGGCAGAACTGACATTTTATTGAACTAGAAAAAATATTAACAAAGTACATATGGAAAAGCAGAAGGTCAAGAATCAAATAAATTAATTTATAAAATGATACACGAAAGAAGTTTAACAGTACCAGATTTTGAACTATATTATAAAAGCAGTAATGCTGAAAACTATCTGACATGGACTAAGAAATAGAAAAGTAGATCAGTAAAACAGAACGGACATACAGCAAACAGTTGTAAAAAATGACAATAACCTTGTGTTTGATAAGAGAAAAGACACAAGTTTTTGGAATAAGAATTAATTATTTGGTAAACGTTCCTGAGAAAACTGGGAAGCAGTCTGGTGGAAACAAGATCATAGACCAATATCTTATACCATATATCAAGAAAAGATGAAAATGGATACATGATATAGACATTAAGATATCATAAGAATTATAAAAAACTGTATTTACCTTTTAACCTAACAATACCACCATAGGTTTATTTCCTAAGGTGATCAGGGGAAAAGTAAATGAATCTAGATATTCTAAAATATTTCTAGCAGCTCTCTCCGTGGTAGCAAACAACAGGAAATGAAAGGGACACCCATCAATTGGGAAATGATTAAACAAGTTGTGCCATATCATTATGATGGAATGACATTGTGTTATAAAAAAATGATGGCTGGGTTAATTTTGGAAAAACCTGGAAAGATCTACATGAAATTATGAAGAGCGAAATGAGCAGAAACAAGAGAACATTATGTCCAGCAATGAAAATATTGTTTGATAAATGACTTTTATATGTCTACCCACAAAGAAGTGAGAAATAGAAATGGCATATTTTCTGTGTGTGGGTGTATATTTGTATATCTTTTATCAAATATGCCCTTCTCTAATGGGGAAGGGCAGGCAAGTTGGATATCTTAGTGAAACAAATAAGTTAAAAGGGGAAATGTTTCCCTAAGAAACCCCATTTCCATGGAACTTGAAGTTTACTTCACATACATTATTCCTTTGAATCTCTCAATAAGTGTCATTATTATCCCCACTTCTGTTTCAATGGGGATCTAGCCTAAAAATGAGCTTTTCCTCCAGTTGAAAAACAAACACGTACTTCATGTAGTTTCCTTCCCTCCCAACCTCCCTCCTTTTGTTGCTGTTCCTAAATGCTGTACCAAGTAGAGTTTTATGTTGGTGTTTTCCTGCATGTGTTTAGTCATCTGTAATTAGTGTTGTCTCATTCCGTGACTGAATTTGTCTTTATTGCTTAATGAGTGTAAGAAGTGAAAATTGCTAAAAAAAAAGGACTTGAAAGAACACTTGCAAATTCTTAGGTGCAGATGGATGTTTGCATTGCAATATATGTTTGCATTGCATGTGGAAAAGGCAGGTCACCATGCAGGACTGGCATCTTCTGACTTCTGCCCTGATATTACCACCATTGCTGCCAATAGGGCACCAAGTCTAGTCAAGAAAACAGCAAAGCATCATGATACAGAAGCCAGCGAGTCCTGGATGTGGAGGCAGAGATCCTAGGTCTGACTCTTGTTCTGCCACTAACTTATTGCTTGGCTAACTTGGAACAAGTAATAGCACCTTCCTAGGTCTCAGCTCCATCATTTGTAAAATGAAAATTTAGGACTAAATGGTGACAAAGGTGCACTATTTCTTAGCTATGATAGAACTGTAAACCTGTTTTAACTCTGTGGCAGCACTTTAAGAACTAGGGGCAAAGGAAATATTAGTGGGAGGAAGGATCAATATCATGCCTATTGATCCTGCCTTGTCAAAGGTTGGTCAAGTTTACCTTACTTTTACAAGAGGTCAAAAAGCATGGCTTGAGAAGTCCCCCCCCAAAAAAAACCCTTCTATCCCACTTAACTGATAACTGGTAACTGAACACAAAACTGGGGGAGGGGGACCAAACAACAGAACAACAGAAAACTCATGTCTTGAAGGGATTTTGTTAGTTGGAATGACATGGGGCAACTAGGGGGTGCAGTAGGTAGAGTAGATGGAGTCAGGAAGAGTCACCTTCCTAAATTCAAATCTGGCCTCAGATAGGAGTTGTGAGAACCTGGGCAAGTCATTTCATTCTATTTGCCTCAGTTCCTCCATTTTAAAAATGAACTTGAGAAGGAAATAGCATACCACTCCAGGATCTTTGCCAAGAAAACCCCAAATGGGTTCATGAAGAGTCAGAAATTACCAAAATGACTGAACAACAGTGACATTATAGGATCAGAGATCTTGAGCTGAAAAAGACTCCTGAGGTCCAAATCCAGCCCCCTCTGTTAATCTTCTTTTCAAAGATTAGAAAACAGGTAGAGTGAAGGGAGGGAGGGAGGGGAAATTAATGCTCTCAAGAACATGCAAGAGCCAGCATCTAGGTGGCTCAGTGGATTGAGGCAGGTTTTGAGTTTGGAGGTCCTAGGTTCAAATCTGACCTCAGACACTTCCTAGCTATGTGACCTGGGGCAAGTCACTTAGCCCCCATAACTCTTCTGCCTTTGAACCAATACACAGTATTGATTCTTTGATGGAAGACAAGACTGAAAAAAAACTGAAGAAAAAATATGCAATGGCTTTCTCTAGTAAATATCTCTAGAAAACTGTTCTCCCTAGTGGAAACCTGAGATGCCGCGATGATTGAGCTTAGAGTGGCCGCCCCACTTTGCTATGGAGTCAGAGTCCTCCTAAGCACGCAGATTGCCTTGGGCTGTAGGCCCAGCATTTTCATTTTGAAGAAGTTGCTGTTTTCAGCTCTGGACTTTGTCTCCCTACAAAACACAAGGCAGCAACCTGGCCCAAGCTCCAGTGGATATTCCTGCCATTAACTCAGGGCTGCCATAGCCATACTTATGTACATGCTTCGATGGGCTATATTTAGAAGATCAAGGCAGATGGTTTGAATATATATATGTAATAGAGAGTGAGATCTACATAAATACATAATGATGGAGACAGCCCTATTCAAATTCCCATACATAAATCTATATCCAGAGATATATTTATAGCCATTTTATACATACAGATACATTCATACATGAAAGGCAATGTGGTGTCAGACATCTCCAGGCATGACATACATTGTAGTAAAGTGGAACAGAGAGCCAGGAAGACCCGAGTTTAAGTCCCACCTCTGATAAATACTGACTACGTAACCCTGTCCAGTTCAGAACTTTCCAGCTCCTTAACATCTGGCCATTCCTGAGCAGGTTAGAGCTTTAATCCCGACATGGCAGCCAATCAAATCTTGATCCTTTTGAGGCCTAGGAGCCTATATTTATTGAAGTCAGGCACTGATGCTTCCATTGCCTTACCATGTGCCTGGCAAAGAGGCCCTTTTGCTCAAAAGCATCCTCCTATAGAAAAGATGACTTTCCTCTCTTTATTTCACACATGCCATAGAGCACTTCACTCACTTTCACATAGTTTGGAGAAAGCCTAAATTCTCAGGATGAGAAGGAGGCATTCATAGAGATTTAGAGCCTGCCCTCATCTAATACAAGGGGTACAAGCATTACAACATCACAAAATGAACTAAAGTAATTAATAACATTAACCAAAACAAATAAGAAATGCAAATAAAAATTGCTGAGAGTATAACTATTTATGCTCAAGTAAAGAAACAAAAAAACAACAGCTCTATAATGCACAGGCATAAGAGGGTCATTTTGCAAAATAAATAAAGGTAGCTTTGTATCCTCATTGCCCATTGTTTTGCATTTTTTTCAAAGCTATCTCTATTTGCTAACATCAAAATGGTTTTACTTAAAAAACTATTTCATGGGTTTAAAAATAGAAAAGCAGATCAGCAGAATATCTAGAACAAAGAAAGTTTACAAATAATTAAATACAATAAATAAGGTTGCCAAACTCAGTATTTGATAACTCCCCAAATATTTATTAGCCATAGAATTCCTTCTTTGACAAGAAATGATGGGAAAACTAGAAAATAGGGCAGTGGGAATTAGGTTTAGGGCAACATCTGCTAACAAAATAAAAAAATATATCCAATGTCTGATACATTCTGATTCTCAAGATATTCTGGGAAATAACCCAAGAAAAATCAAAGGTCATGCCCCAAAGTCTAAGTGGTCAAAGGATATATTGCAATAGTTTTCAAGCGAATATTGGCAAAATAGTAACAGCCATATGAAATAATTGCTTCATAGAACTAAAAATAAGAGATATGCAAATCAGACTAACAAGTTTCACCACACAATCAGCAAATTGGCAAAGATGAAAAAATATGGAAATAATGTTGGAGAAGGAAGAATAGCGTTACAGAAGGAAAGGCAAACTAAATATACTCTCTGGAGAAGCACATTGACCCAAGTATTCTGGAAAACTAATTAGAGTTGAGCTTTTTTAAATGATTACTTTTTTATAATCTTTAAATTTTTAAAAAAATTTACGTCCACATGTAAAACCCAGTGGAAGTGCACGTCAGCTATGAGAAGAATGGGGGGAGGGAAGGAAGAGAAAGAATATGATTCTTGTAACCAAGGAATAATGTTCTAAATTGACTAACTAGATAAATTTATTTTTTAAAAAAGAAAACATACTTGGAAAAAAAAAACAACTTATGTCCATTAAGATGTCCATATCGTTTTACCCAGAAAGCTTACTGCTAAGAATTTACTATAAGATACTCAGAGAAAAAAGAAAGGTACTATAAATACAAAACATTCATAGCAAGACCTTTTCTTGGTAGGTACCCACTGACAGAAGAGTAACTAAGCAAACTGCGGTGGACTAATGTCATGGACTACTATTGTAATGGGAAGACATGATTGCCATGGAGAATTCCACTGAGTATGGGAAGAATTGAATGACCAGATACAAAGTGAACTAAAGACAACTAGAAATATAGTATTTGGCATAAAACAAGCTCAATAATGTAAATGAAATGAAAATGAAAGTATAAACAATTCCCCAAAGAAACTGCATCCTGTGTATCTATAATAAAGAAGCATGGTCGCAGTAGGAGAAAAGAAAATATATCTCCTTCAGTTCTCTGCATAGGTGGGGGACCACAGGCATGGAATATTGCATGTACTGTCAGACGTGAATCGGCACAGGAGATAAGTTAGTGGAATTGCTTTTTCCTCTTTTTATTAACTATTCATGCACACACGCATATATATATATAAATATACATATATATGTATATATATATGGGTAGCTCACTGAGGGAAGGGATATATTCAGATACAAAGATAATATTAAAATAAGATATTAATAATAATGATTTTTAAAGGAAATAATTGAATACTATAAAAGTTCCAAATTATGACAACATTCTATTCCAGCAAGCTTTTTTTCCCCACTTCTCTCAATTACTATTTTAAAACCCCACTTTCTGCTTGCTGGTCAGATCCCATCTAGAGAAGCACTCTATTGAACTCTGCAGCCACGATTTGAGAATGACATCAATAGGCTGGAGAACATCTGGAAGAGGGAAACGGGGTGATGAAGAGCCTGGAGATCATGCCAAATGCATAATGGATGAAGGAACTGAAGAAACTAGAGGTTGTTTATCGTGGAGACAAGAAAGCTTGGGAAGGGGCATGTCACCTACCTTCAAGAAAGTGAATGACTGCCATGTGGACTTTTTCCTTTGGCTTGATCTGAGAGAAAAGGACTTTAAGACGAATGGAGCAGGAGAGGCAGAGAGGCAGATATCAATATGGTGTAAGGAAGACTCCATAGCAATTAGAGCTCACTCAAATTTGGTACAATGGCCTACCATCTCAGGAAGCCATGAGGTCTCCTTCCTAGAGGTCCTTGTTCAGAAACTGCTTTGCCACTTCTTAAAGATATGCTAAAGGGGTTTCCTGTGCCAGAAAAGGCTGGATGAGATGACCAGGACTATGAGGTCCAATCCAATTCTGAATCTTTATCATTCCAATACTTTGGAGCAGAAGGGACTTCTCACACACACATAGACACACACACATACACATACACACATGTACATGCATACCCCAATATGATTCTGGTGAGGGATGAAGGACTCCAAAGGATGATTAGTGCAGAGGAAGACCCAGTGCTTTGAAAGATACTCCCCAATAAAGAGATGTGGGGGCTTCTGAATCCCAATGGCAATAAATGTACTTTGTCTACCACTCACCTCCGCATCCCCCACTCCCCCCCAAAAAAACGTGACAAGTGAATTTTTGCAGAAGAACTAGATCACAGCATTGTCTAGGATGATTCGACAGTTGGGAACATGCTGTGGGGGTTATACTTTCCAAAACATGAACATACCATAATCAGACATAGTCAACACATCCTGTTGGTTCAGACATTGCAGCTTTGCAAAAGCCTTGCAAGTTCTATCTCCGTCATAGAAATCTGTCCTCCACTAAGTGTTGGTTCTCCACTGTTGGGTGGGAGGGAGGAGAGATTGGCACATTCTCTTGGACAAGAGACTGAAACATTCTTTTCTATCTAAATCATCCCACTCCGTGACCACCTTTCCTATCAAGCCAAGCCAAGCTTTAGCATCCAGACACTGGCTGGGAAGACCACAGACATTCCTTTGGTTAGCCATTTGGGGACTTTCATTTGAATTAACTTGATTATCTCATTATTAAGCTATTTTGCATTAACAACCAAGTCCCAAGTATACCTTCCTCTTCAAGGTCAACCTGTATTAACTAAACATGTATTTTCTATATATCTATCTAGCATAGCTACTATCTTCCCACTTCTGTCCCCACCCCACCATTAGAATGTGAGATTCTGATGGTCAGTGACTATTTTGCTTTTCATATTGTTTCCCTAGTACCTGACACATAGTAAGCATCGAATAATGTTTGACTATTTGAGTCACTATTCTTCAAATCCCTGATTTGCCCAATAGCTAGTACCTTAGAGTCAAATTTAAGTTGGTGGTAATAAGAATTATGACAATAATAGAAAATATATTATCAATTATTAGTTAACAAACATACTTCTATTTATACCTAACATATTTATAGATCTGTTATAACAAATATAATTTTATTAATGTCAACAATGATAATAATTATTATTGTTATACACTATCTTGGAATTAATACTGAGTGTTGGTTCCAAGGCAGAAGAGTAGTAAGGGCTAAGCAATGGGGGGTCAAGTGACTTGCCCAGGGTCACACAGCTGGGAAGTGTCTGAGGCCAGATTTGAACTCAGGACCTACTCTCTCCAGGCCTGTTTTTTTCTAGCCACTGAGCCACTTAGCTGCCTCTTATTATATACTTTTGATTCCAAAAACACAAGCTCAGCAGATGCTGCCTTCCAAAAGAGCAGCCCTACCTGGCACCATGGTAAATACTAAATGAGAATGAAAAATATATCTAATTCTTTCTCTGAATGTTGGGTCCAGTACTGGGTGTTACCAACTTTCAAAAAACTATCTCACAGCTTCCTTCTCCCCTGCCGCAAAAAAAGGGGAAAAAAAAGCTTTCTTTTCATCCATGTTTTTCATTTGGAAAGATGTGGGAGTTAGATGGGTGATCTCTTAAGTTCCCTTCAAATCTTAAGATCTCATGATTTTATGTCACTGAGCACCATTACCATTGAGGGTTATTGAGTGTCTTCTCATGGCCCATTGCACTGTATGCTAGAGTTGGAGTCAAGAAGAAATGGGTTCCCATCCTACCTTAGAAATGTATTAGACATTTGACCCTGGCCAAGTCCCTTCATTTCCTTTCAGCCTCAGTCTCTTCATCTGTATCATGGGATTATAACAGAATCTGGCTGGCTCTTGCAAAGATCAGATCAGTTGTGTTGCTAATTTTGTACACTTAAAAGTACTTTCTCATGTAAATGCTTTAGTCTTTTGCACCGTTACTATTGTCATTGCCATTTTCATCATTTATACTATATTAGCTCAAAGGCTTATTTCTCTTAGCCCTACCCTAATCGCATTAGGTCTTGGTCAGTATTGATTCTTATGATTGCATTATACTGACGAGTTTCCTTTCCTCTTGACCTATTAACCTTTGATCTCCAGAAGAGACTCATAAATAGGAAATCTGGCACCTGGGTTAAGCATGGGGGTAGTAGCAGGAAGGAGACCCTGGGGGAAATCCATGAGATTGCTACCAGGGAGGCTCCAACTGGAGGAGGGGAAGTGGGGATAGGGCCTTGCTGAGCTGCAGCACATCTGGTTGTGCTCTATGTGTCCATGGAGCCACTTTCCCCCCGAACTCAGTGGGATCGAAATAAGCCTTCTTTCCATAGAAGCTGACCCCATGTTCCCTTTTCTAAGAGGTAAACCTAGAAAGAACCTCCCAAGAAGAACTGCAACTAACGCAAGGTTCAGGGGCTTTGCACCGGTAAGCTACACTATACAGCTTCGTTTCCTTCACCAGATGGCTACTAGTCCTCTGGCTGGCTGTCCCTGTGCCATGTGTCACCTCTGTGGTACACTGGGGAAGAATACTGCTGCCTTCTCCTTCCCTGCACCTCCTTCAAAGGGTTCGAGAGTTGGGGGTTGAAGGTTGTAGGCTGGAAATGTGGGTAAAAACTGAAGGAGTTCCACCCCAAGGGGGCCCTGCCTTTCTCCCTTTCCTCCAGTACAGCTACACTCCCTAGCAGTAGCCTCCTGGTCTTTCCCCAGGGTCTCTTCCCTCCCTCCCACCCCTTTGCTTCTCCTCAATCCAGGTGCTAGAACTTCTATTTATGGCCCTCATCTGGAGATCAAAGGTTAAACACACTGCACACTCTGAAATGCTGATAGTGCCCGAGAAAAAGTCATGTTCCCAAAGAGAAAAGAGGCCTGAAATGTAAATCTCCTGCATGGGGGGATGGAACATGCTTTCAGACAGATATTGGCAAAGTCTGACTTGGAACATCTGCAACCTTGGATGGAAATCCCAAGACAAGAATGACTGATATGGAGAGGCTCTGGATCCACTGCAAAACACGGCTCGGGGAAACAAATGGTAACCAGAAAGAGTCTGCAGGAAAAGGCAGCTAGAAGAGGAGGATCAGAGATAAGCGAATCTTACTCAAAAGAAGGCAGCCAGCTCCACCGGGGTCCCATGCTGGATAAGGGAGCACAGCAGCGAGAGCTGCTAAAACCAAGCCAGCAGGCCTGCTCCTTGCATTAGGCAGCATTTAACCAGAGGCCAAGGAAGGCTGCCATGCATGAGGCATGAAATACTGCAGCCAGTTCATGAAGATGAATGCAAGGAGAAGGAGGCCCACCGTTCTTCACCTCTAAGCCCAGGGGAAAGGGCAGAGCTGTCCAAACACTGAGGCCATATAGGACTCTATATTTAGAATTGGGAATTGGGAGGGATCTGGTATTTTTTCTGCATTGACTTGTCTGTGTATGTGTTGTTCTCCCCCCTCTACCCCTCACCCCCCCCCCCCACACACACACACTACCCTAGTAGGACGTAAGCTCCCTGAAGTCAGGGACTATTTCCCTTTGGTCCCTGGTGCCTGTTATACCCCTTTGTTCATTTTCACATAATAAACCCTTGATAAAAAGTAAAATCGCCAGGAGTGGTGGGATCAAAGCAATGCCTACTCCAAAAAAGTGAGGCTAGTTTTTCATTTTCTTTTCCTAGAAGGAAGTGAAACCATGCTAAAGAACTAATTGAAAAAGAAGATTACAGCTTGAACCACTGCTGAGGCTTCTTCATTTCTTCAGAATAAATCCCCAGTACTTGAGAATTCCTAAGGCATGGCATTATCAGGGCTTGGGGGCAGACTAGGGAGAGACATGGAAACCATGGAGCTATGCCCAACCGAGTCAATGTTGTGTCCTTGCTGAATAGTCTTTCTATGCTAAGGTTAAATGATTTTAGTTTGTTCTATGAGGCCTCTGAGTGTCTTATTTTGTTCTAATCCCAAGCTTGACCACTGGGCTGTCTTCAGTTGGGGATGCACAGAAGAGAGAAAAAGATAGTGATTGCTCTTTTGCTTGCAAAGACCTTGCTCTCATCTTCCTCTGGAGAAGACGTGATCCATTCATTCAAAATAAATTGCCCTTAGATAAAATTTAAGTGCTGCTGGTGCTCGAGAGTTTGACAAAAGAATGATTTTCTGCCATTTTAGCTGACTTTCATTTTTCTTCTCTCACAATAGGATGCTGTCCCAGATTATCCTCATCCACAGGTGTTGGCTGCTCAATCCACAGCAACATAGGCTGCTCAGTCTTTAGACCATAGTTGGTTTTGTTCTCTCTGCAGCCCATTTTGAGAAGAGATGGATGGCAATGAAAGTAATAGCTAATCTTTTCCCACAGCAAGTGCTCACTACAGGGCTTACTGATCCTTCTTTCTTGCTCTACTTTGCCCAACCTAAAAATTCACTTATTCCCACAGAGGCAAATGCAGCTCAAGTGGGCTTGTGCTGTAATGCCAGGCACGTGGGCATCTAATGTGTTTGCCAAGAGTGTGCTGCTGGACAAATTGGTTTTGCCAAGAGGCTCCATGAGACGTACTCACTCTCACTCCATCAGGCAGCTGGCACAAATCCAAGTACTTAGGAAATCGCTGTACAGAGTCAATCCCCATATTCACTGCCAGAGGCCAGCCGCGCCAAATGCGAGTCTGCAATAACATTCTGACCCCATCCTGAGGAGGAAGAAAAAGCCCTTGGATGCTAATCAGAATGTTCAGAAGCAATATCTGCATCGGTCTTGGATCTGGGGGCCAATGGCAAATTGCTTAAATAATCCCGGAAAGTAGCAATTAAGAGGCTCCTACTTAGGGTGAAAAATGCTATATGGAGAATCAGTTGAGGCTCAACGAGCATTCAGCATCCTCCAACAGAATGTGGATGGTCAAGTGCTTAATTTGGCTATACCCTCTATGGGGCTGTAAAGCCCTATCTTAGGACCTAGGGTTTATGGACTGGAAAGAGCGATAACTAGAATGGGGCAATAGGGTATCAACATCCCTGTCCCCATATTGTCCTCCATTGATCTCTGTGGGTCTTCTTAAGGACTTTTTCCTAGGCTCTACCCTCAGAGTCCCATTACTGTGGGGTTCTTCTTCCCCTTCTCTAACTATTATGTATTATGTATGGGAAGAATGACTGGCTGGCCTTTCTGGGAAGGGGTTACTCCCTCTATTTTATAAGCCTTAAAGTAAAAGCTGTCATCTTTGCTGTGACCACACCCACAATCTGACAGTCCATTGTGCTACCTCACCACTGGCCTCTCCCCCTACTTCCTGCTCAACTCAATCAAATTTGCCCCAGTCATAAAATCTCCTGGTTATAGCTCTGATTGGAAACTACAGCCCAAGAAATAAATTCAAGAAGCCAAAAACATAATGCCACCAAAGAATCTGCCTTCATCTCTCCCTCTATTAGAGACAGGAAATTGAGGGCCCTGTGTTTGTTCACTCCTCTCCAGACACCACTTCCTTGACACTTGACAACAGTCAGTAAATGTGAGAAGTAGGATTTGAACCTGCGGCCTGAGGCTCCAGAGCCAATGTTCTGTCCATTGAATCTTGCTGCTTCCCAAACAAAAAGCAGTTCTGGTAGGCTAAATGTTACCTGGGTGGGGATATTAGGCCATTGAATGAATTCAAACAAAAACTGTCCTGGTTCACCTTGTCATTAGGTGAGTCTGAGAAGAGGAACCCTCCCTAACCTAAGGTCCCTAAGGACACAGGATCAGATTATCCATTAAAGCCCCCATCATCCCCGATCCCCCTCAAATGGACATCTAGAGAACACTGTTCAGGAAATCACACTCATGAACAACTCCCTCCCCAAACATTTGAACTGGAAGCAATCTCCACCATTGAGTGTTATGCTGCTTACAACCCTTGGCAAAGGGAGTCATTTATAGCATGTTGGGTTTATTTAGTGAATAACGCATGGCCTGTGAGTGCTACAGTCTCTTACTATTGCCACAAAACTGGTTTTATCTCAACCCACCAGAGTCCCAGTCCTCCTGGGACAAAATATGCTCTGGGAGGATCTGGGATGCTCAAGATTTTATCACAGAGTGGAGAGCTTTAGTCAATTCTACCACGGGACACATATAATGGAGTCACATTTTCTTGGCCTGATGAGAAGTTGGTGATAAAGGTGTTTTTCATCTCCAAGCCCAAGGGGAATCAAATTGTTATCTGGCTTTTCTTGGCCTCAGCCTCCCCTCTCAGAAAACAGCTGGACCTCTGGGCACATATTGGGATGAAAATTGGGTGTGATCTTGTGAAGATGTTCATGAGGGCCAAAAATAAAGGAAGGAAATGATCTGGAAGCAGTATTTGGGCATTTTCAGAGGTAGATTCAACTGATTAGAATGATATAAGAGTGATGTACACCTTAAGGTTTCAAAGCACTTAACACAACTATCCCATGTGAGCCTCACAAAGACCTTGGCAGTAGGTAGGTGTCAGAATTGCCTAATTTGGGGGATCAGAAGATAGAGGTCCACAGAGACCAAAGAAACTGCATGAAGGAGCAACATTCTAGGCAAGGAGGTCATAAAAGCTGATAGAGATCTAACTTTAGGTAACAGCGGTGATAGACTGAAGGTGATAGATTGAAGATGCCACCAGGACTCTCCATGAAGCATGCATGCCTGATAGGGTGAGAGACTTAGAAAACAAGGGAAGACATCCTGCTGGGGGAAACTAGGAGGGCTTCATGGAGGAAGCATCATTTAAACAAGGCTGGGACTTGAAGGATAAAGAGAATCAGATATGGATGGAAGGATTTATTTTTTCTTTTCTTTTGGCCTGGGAGAAGAAGCATTACAGGGGAAGAGAATGACATGCACAAAGATGCTGGGAGGGTGGGAAATTGTAAGAAGGAAGAAAGACTAGGCCAGTTTGAGTTTCCCATGAGTTTAATTGATTCTACTTGCCAATGGTCCATGGAAAGGAGAAGCAAAGAGAAAGGAAAGGGAGATGGGAGAGAGGAGTGGAGATGTGGAAAAGACCCATCCAAAGAGATTTGGAGTGAGGATAGATGAAGGTCTAAAGCCATCCAGTGCTGGTACCTGAGCCTGGCTGGACCTGGATGATGGAGCTGAGTTAGGAAGGAGCATAACACTCCCATCCTAGGCCACATAGTGCAGTGTGGGTTGGGATAGGATATACAAGCCCCTTGTATATACAAGGATATACAAGGATATACAAGCTGAGTTTAGGGAGTCAAGCTAAGAGAAAGTTAACTCCACTGATCTTCCCTATTCCCTGCCCTCACCTTTAGTCTTGAACTCCCTACAAGAATCCTGCCTCCCCTAATCACTGTGGATCTTGCATTTCAGGTCTCTAAAGAACCTTTCTCTTTGGCCCTCACTTCTCCATATCAGTCTGCTTCAGGATACAGATGGCCTTTCCCTAGTCTCTCCACAACAAGGCCCTTCTGTTCCTTTCAGTTCCATTTTACTGATACATCAACCAGGCCTAGAGTCCCAATATTCTTGACAGCCAAGCAAGTACCCTGGAATTCACCCACACAGGTGGACAATCAGATACACCTTCCAAAAAGGAGTATCTCATTGATTACCTTTCATAAAGAACCTGCAGTGGGGGGCCATTGCCAAATGACCAGCACCAAGCATCATCTATTGGAAGTCAACAGCCTGTAGGCTTCAGCAGACATCAAGCAGAAGATGTACTCAGGTAATGGCCTGGAGGAGCTTTTTTTTTTTACCAATGGCTCCTCTGTCTAGCTTAACATTCTTCTTAATAGCACTTCCTTCTCATAGTGTGCTCATGATAATTCACAGCTTTCAGAAGCCCATCTGTGATTGAGGGAAGAGCCAGCAGACTGTTGGGTCTTTCTTTGTGCCTACAGATGTTCTCCAATGCATAAGGCTTCCACAGGAGTCAGACAAAGCTGAGTGTCTGCCATGAAGAACTGTTTGAGTTACAGCTAACATCATTGGTCCAATGGAGATAAAAAACAAAATATAAATAAAATAAATGCCTTTATGGGGTGTTTGGAAAGAAGCTGCACCCAATTGAGCTACATAGAAAAAGAATTGCAGTATCATCACCTGTCCTCAAATCTCCTAGAACATACCACTGCTGTGCTTGGGATCCCAACCCTAGAACAATCATTCTAGGTCAAATGCTGGTGTTAATAACACCCAAAGGAGTCCACTCTCTCTTCAGCTTCTCTTTTTGGGGGGGTTGTTATTGATCCAGCAATGCTTCAGCATCATGAGCCAGTTGTAAAGGATACAATGATGTAGGTATCACATGCCCACCACTTTCTGTAGATTCGGAGTTCTTTACCTTTTGTCTGTGTCAGGGTGGGTTTTTTTGGCAGCTGTCTGGTGAAGTCTATGGGCCCCTTTTCAGAATTACATTTGTAAATACATGCTGCTGGGCAGTTAGGTGGCACAATGGGTGTAGAGTTCTGGGCTTGGAGTCAAGAAGACTCATCTCCTTGAGTTTAAATCTGATCTCCTAGCTGCATGACCCTTGGCAAGTCACTTTACCCCCACTGCCTAACCACTCTTCTGCCTTGGAGTCTATTCATAGTATTGATTCTAAGGCAGAAGGTAAGGTTTTAAAAAAAACTGAAAAAAAGGAAATGGCAAACTACTCCAGTGTCTCTACTAAAAAAAATCCAAATGTGGTCATGAAGAGTTGGCAGTGGCTAAAAGCAACTCAACAAAAACATGCAATAAAATATGGATGATTTCAAAGGAAGCCAATAAAAATAAATAAATTTTAAAAATGTTAAAATGTTTTCAAATAAATCAAAAACTAATTTTTGTCCCCCACAGTAAGAACCACTGCTCTAGATTGAGAGTCTAAGGCAATAGCCCAAACCTGAGGTTGACTGCTCTTGAAACAAGGTTCCACCTGCTTTGACCCTTGACTTCTGGCCCCTGCTCTTCCCGCTTAGAAGCTGGATTACTACCACTCAGAGCTCTCCTCTACTCACTAAGTGACGTCTTGAAAGGATTCTATAATTAGAGCAAGAAGGGGCCATATAGTCTAATCCTTTCCTTTTGCAGGTCAAGCATCCATGACTTGCTCAAAGTCACATGCCAAGTAGAATTTGAACTAGGCCCTCTTATGGTCTTGAAGGCCACTGTTGCTGCAGTGCAACTACCCCACACCTTCTCTTCTATGGACCTCTCTGAGCCCACAAAGTCTTCCCCTGAACTCCACTGTTCTGGACATGAGTCACCCACTGCACATGGGGCATCTGGACCCCACTCAGCTGCTCCTCAATCTCTCCTATCCCCCTGGCTGCAGTCTTGGGAGTCATAATGCTGTGAGACTGGCAATTAATCTCTCTGGACAACTTGGTTCCCAGGGTTATTTGGTGCTATTTATCCGTGCTTGTTTCTCTTGCCTCTTGCTTCTAAATGAGAATCAGGTGTGCCAGAGTCAGCCAAGGCTCTAATTAAAGGATAAGTGCATTCCCAGGACTGCTTTAGTGTGAGCCTAGTGGATGTACTCATGACCTCTGACATAGGAATCAAATCACTCTCTCAGTCTGGGATCCCAACACCTCATTGAGCTCTTCTGGCTGGGGGTCAGGTGCCACTGATCATTATCCTCAGTAGTACTCTCTTCTAATTCTGGATGAGAATAGGGACCCTTAACTTCCCTCTTGTAGAAAGCAATGCAAAGACTTGACTCCTTTCAGTTAGTGAGTCAGTGAGTCAGTGAGTGAGTGAATGAGGATTTATTAAATACCTACTATGTGCCAAGCACTGTGCAAAGAGATGTACTCATTCCATTTGGAAATCCTAATCCTTCCAGGGATCCCATTCTTTTTTCCTTCTCTTCTTGGTGGTTTGGATTCAGCTGCTCTGTACCAACCCAGAAGAAGAGCGCCACTCCATGTGGTCAAGAGTTGAAGTCAGTAGATGATGGGACTGCCTGGGCTTAGTTGTTCTTTTCGTTATAACCATTTTGGGTTGGTTTTCCTGATAATTGATTTAAATGAGAGGATGCTGCTTTTGAGGTGTACTCAAGATGAGAATAAAGATGAGGACAATTTGTTTGTAATGGCACATATTGTTATGCATTAGGTAGTATGTGCTGTGACATATTTTGGCTGTTTGATCCTAGAGGGTCAATGAAACTCTCATCGCTCATGCAAATTTCTGAGACAGAGAAGGTGCACTGGAAGAAGCTTTGTACTAGGAGGTCCTGAGAACACTTGTTTAAAAAAAAAAAGTTGACCTGCATATTTGATGAAGCCACAGTGGGGCATCAATTTAACTCAATTCACATTTATTAAGTTCAAAATCGTGGGGGCAGGTAGGTGGCTCAGTGGATAGAGAGCTGGGCCTGGAGATAGGAGGCCCAGTGTTCAAATCTGGCCTCAGATACTTGCTAGCAGTGTGACCCTGAGCAAGTCACTTAACCCGTTCCCTACCCCTTGCTGCTTTTCTATCTTGATATCAATTCTAATACAGAAGGATTTTAAAAAAAAAAAGGACCATGTGTTACCAGAGAAACAGATCAATCAAGTATTTACTAAGTTTCTACTATGGGCCAGACAGGACATTAGAAACCAAGAATGGGAAGCAAGAGTAAGACAACCTGTGCACAGTATGCTCACCCTCTTTAGGGGGGAGACAATACGTACAGATGAGAATGGACACAAAAAGTGTATAGAGAAGGGGCAACAGGTCATTTTGAGGCAGAAGGTGCTCATAGTTGTTAGGAATCAGGGAAGCCTTCACCTACAAGATAGAGCTTGAGACTGGTTAGGAAGGAAGTGAGTAGATTCTAAGACAGAACAGTCCCTGAGTTCAAGAAGTTGACATCCCCACCGAAGGGTTGAACACATAGGCTGATAAGCAAAAGCAGGACAATTGAGGCAGGGGCACTATGAATTGGGAGAATCAGACAAGGCATAAGGCTCCATGTAGGGGGAAGCACACAACATGAGCCTTGAGGCAGAAGCCAGGTTGTGCAAGCTATTATGGAGAAAGGCAATGGATTGGCATTTTATCTTAAAGGCAGTTGGGAGCCAGAGAAGATTCTTGAGCAAAGAATAAGCTCATATACAGGCCTTATGAAAAGTATCTTGGCAGCTGTGCACATAATGTATTGGAGAGCAAAGTCTAGACAAGAGGTGACAAGGGCTTGATCTCTTTTGAGAGGATAGAAGGACTGGCTAAATGAATGAATAACAATTTAAGTGCTTATGGTGTCAGGTAATACCATGAAAGATATAGCAAAGAATGTGAATAAAGAATTAGCCTTGAAAATATCAAATATCAAGTCCTCCTGACACGTAGTGTTTGAGGGACTAAAGTCACTTTCCCACACTGGTCCTCTGCATCCCTCTGCAAAATAAAGGGGTAAAACTTTGCCCGTCTCTAAGGGCCCTGACGACTTGAAACCTAGGAGCCCTCCTGTCTGTATCTATGGCACCTGGTGGGGTCTGTCCAAACATTGTCAGCTTTGAACCCATGGCAATATTTTTGGAAGTCAAAAAAGATACAGTGTGGTGTGGGTTGTGGAAAAGACACATCACATCCACCTGAGGGAGAGGGAAGCCTTTCCAATAAACAACTATGCTTCTTCCTGTTGGATCTGCCAAATGAAGGATAATCAGCCAGGTATTTTTGTTGTTGCTATTGGGCAGCTGTGTGTGTGTATGTGTGTGTGTGTGTGTGTGTTGGGGGGTGTTCTGGTTGCTCTTCACAATGTGCCCAGAAAGAGGCAGTCATTTGCTTTTCTCGTTCTTTCCTCTGTGGTCATGGGTTGTCCTGAAGGAAACACATGTGAGAAAATCAGAATGGATAGACAGAAGGGACTCTTTTGATGAAGGGGAAGAAAAAGCAGATCATTGCCTCAAGGCAATTCACATCCCTTTCTAAAGTCACAACTGGATCAGTTTGGAGAAGACCTTTGTAAAAGCCTTATTTAAAAACTAATAAATACACAGAGAAGTTGAGGAGGGGTAGGGAAGGGGGGGGAGAGAAGCTTCACTCTTTCCTCCTTGTGTTTCCTCTTAGAACTGGGCAAGAGCACCGCAGCTTTGTAGTTATGAACTTCGAGCTGAGTCAGCAGCCAGTGAACAGATGGAAGGATGGATGCATGGATGCATGGATGGGAATGATGAGTAAACACAAAATAAACCGAAGAGGTCCTACCAGGGGCACAGAACAAAGCACTGAGGCTCTGGCTGAGGGGAAGGTGCTATGCAATTATCCTCCCAAGTTCTAGGGAAGCACTGTGAGAGGCCTGGCAGTCTTCCTGTTGGCAGGAGCCCTTCCCCAGGGAGGCCCGGTACAGCTCACAAAGCCTGTTGGCCTCCTCCTTTTCCTGGAGCAGGCCTGCCTATCATGCAGGAAGACACAGAGACTAGTCTTGACTGCAGCATCAGAGCCATGCCCAACTAAATCTAGACATGCACTGACCCGACCTCTCATCCTTTATTTCTGTCTCTCGTTCACTACGTACCATAGGCCTGCTCTCTGATGGCTCTGTTAAAGCTGCCCCTCCATTCTTCAAACTCTACCTTAGCCTTAACACCCCCTATCACCACAAAACCCCTCCACTGTACACATTTTTCTCCAGTTACCTGCACCACAGAATGACTTAAGTGATAGGAAATACTCAGAGAAGGAAGAAAATAGGAAAAAACCATTCTCTCCCTCCTGGGCTTACCATCCAGAAATGCCCAAATCTCCAGTTTCTGCCTCTGCTGACAACGTTTCTTTACGGAGCTGGTCCAGAAAGGTAAAGCTCATGAAACCAATCGATATATGCAAGCTATACACATGTGTATTAGCACATACATAAACAGACAATGTGCACACATGCTTTCACATGTAATGGGAGCTAACATGCATATAAAGGTTGACAAAAAGCTTTCCACTTCATAGGATCCTTATAACAATCCTGAGATATTAATACTAGTATTATCATACTCATTTTACAAAGGAGAAAAGTAAGGATGAGAGAGAGATTAGATTGCTTATCCAGGGTCACACAGTCAGTAAAAGCAAGAGACAAGATTGGAACTCAGGTCTTCCTAAAAGCAAGTTCAATGCTCTCTCCATTGTGGCAGTTTGCTATCTGAAACACACGCGCGCACACACACATGCACGTACACACACACACATGATTGACAAAGCCATCAGAGGACCAAGAAGGCATTTGCATTTGAGTCAAGGTTAATATTCTTACAAGAGAAAAAGAACCCAAGGAAAGAACTATTCTCAACCTAGGTAACATTTCTGCGGGGTTTGAAGGATTTTAATATCTCTTGCCACTTGCCAGGATGCATGCCCAGTGAATTGTCTTGGTGGGGACTACTAAACGTAGGTTCCCATCAGGCTGATGATCTGTGTGGAAGCCAGCGAATGCCATGATGCACGCAGGTGGGATGTACCAAGGTAGGATGTAAGGAGGTGATCTGCTCTAAGCAAGGATTTCGAAGAGTTGATGTGAGCTAGTCCCTGGTCCTCTCATGGGACTTTCTTTGGTACCAGAAGTGAAAGTAATGTACTGTTTGGGCCATCCCAACCAGAGCCTCCCTTGTAACACCCATCAGAGCTCCAGGACAAGAGAGTGGACTTCTGTCATCCAGATGTCAACTTTCCATGTAACAGCAGAACATAAAAACTGCAGGCATTGACTAGACTAAGGGCAGCTAGCACTCAGCTTATTGGATGCCATAAGCTTATTTCTATCATGAGCAGATTCTTTAAAAACAAGTAAACAAACTTCTTGGGCCCAGAGAAGATAAATGAGAAACAGAAATTCAAACTCAGGACTTGACTCCAAATCCAGGGCTGTTTTCCCTGGAATTTGAACAGAGAGAGTTCAATAAAAGTTTTAATAATAATCTTTATGTTACCTAAGCATGTGTTTATGTGCATTATAAATGCCTTACTCTGAGGGAAAATAGAATGAGCATCTTGATATGATCTCCCAGCTGTGGGACAAAGCATTCTGCCTTCATTTTATGGCCAAGGAAACTAAGGGAATCAAGGAAAGCAGGTGGGAAAAAAAGTAGTGTTCAATATCTGGATTCTCCAAACAGTCATCTTTTGGTGTTTTTAGACTCGGCACCTGCTACCTGGCACCTGGAAGAATTTGTATTTATAGAAGCCACATGGACTGAGGTGAGGATTAAAAGGCTAGTTAGAGACTCTGTTCCTCTGACAGCTATTTCAACCATGTAGCAGATGTCACCATCACTAGCCAAAGCCTGGAACCCAGGGGAGACCTCCACCAACAATTTCTTACCTAGGGGAACAATTCTCATTCTGTATAGGCTCATGGGGTACAAATGATTGACTTTTCTACAGTATCCAAAGCTCTGAAATCCAATGAAAAATTTGGAGATCAGAGATAAAGGACCATAGAATACTAATAGCAAGAAGGCTTATTTGACTATACATGAAGGAGAATAATATGAATAAGACTGGAAAACTAAGTTGGGGCCAGGTTGTAAAGACAAATGAAGAAGTTGATATCTTATCCTGCTTTCAAGAAGACAGTTGGGTAGTTCAGTGGATGGAGAGCCAGGCCTTAAGAAGGGAGGTCTTAGGTTCAAATCTGACCACAGAAACTTCCCAGCTGTGTGACCCTGGGCAAGTCACTTAACCCCATTGCCTTACACATTTACACAATTACACAATTACACAGTATTGATTCCAAGATGGAAGGTAAGGGTTTAAAAAAAAAAAGAAGATGTATTGGAATGAAAAAAGCCGGTTCAATTACTGTGGAAGACAAGTTAGGATCATACACATATCCTTTGATCCAGAATCCACTCTGAGGAGTGGCTCCAAGCAAGTCAAATGAAGAAAGAACTACCCCATATACATGAAAATATTATGATGTGGAAAATGAAAGACAAAATATAGGCCAATGAATGTGAGGAATGGATAAAAAACTGGAATTATAAATTTGTAGAACAAATAAAAAGATTGGAAGACCTTTATCAATGGATATAAGGTGAAAAGAATCAGAATGAGTAAAACACAAAAATATCCCCTTTATAAAAAAGAGAAGCCAAAAATATTATCTGAATGCTATGTAATTATAATATCCAAGACAAGTCCCCAAGTGAGGCATTTCCCTGGTTTTTGGGTTTGTTTTTTGTTTTGTTTTTGTTTTTGTTGTTTTTTGTTTTTTTTTGCAGAGAAAAAGCTTGCCAAGGAGTGGAAAGGCAATGAATGTGAGACAAAAACAAAATGTATAAATGAGGAAGACATCAGAAAAGGTAAAAAAAAAAGGGAATTCTATTGAATCTGAGGGAAAGATGAGTAAGATATAAAGAAATATTGTGGGTAAGCATATTAAAATATTGATATAGCTCCTATGGGTTGAACCATCATCTCTAAGCACATGCCTCTCCTAAATCTACATAGCCAGACCCCTATATTGCTCTTGAGTACTAATCCATACCACCAATTGCTTGTTAGGCATTCCATATAGATGTCTTATAGAGATGGAAAACCCAACATTTCTAAAAAAGATCTCAATGGCATGTCACTCAAACCCTCCCCTCTACCAAATATCCTAACTTCTATCAAGGATGTTACCATCTTTCCAATCTCTCTAATACCTAACCTTGGCATTAACCTCAATTCCTTACTCTCCTTCACTTATTGGCATGGGGCCAATAAATTGTCCAATTTTGATGTTTCTCCCTCTAGAGCATCTCCTGCTTCTGACCTTTTCTCCAGTCACACAAATATCACATTCACTGGCTCTACTACTGCAATGGCCTCTTCATTGGCCTCATTGCCTCCAGTCTTTGCTCATTCAAATCATCCTCCACATAGTTAGTTATACATGACCCTATTACCTCCTACTCAATAAACCCCAGTAGCTCACTATTTCATCTGGAATAAAACATAAAACTATTTGGTTTTTAAATCCCCCTCAACTTGGCCATAAACTTTCTTTCCAGTTTCATTGTATTTGATTTCCCTTCTGTTATGTTGCAATCCAGTCAAACTAGTCTGCTTTCAGGTCCTCTCACAAGGCAGTCTACCTCGGGTCTCCATGTTTTTGCCTTGGTTGTCCTGCATGTCTGGAATTCACTTTCTCATCATTTCCACTTCATAAAATTCCTCTCTTTCTACAAAAATCTCAGTAAAAGCATCACAATCTGCATGGAGGTCTTCCTGTTCCCTTCACCTGTCTCAATTCTCTCAACTATCCCAGTTACCCCTCCTTTCCAAACTCCCTTGTGTTTAATTACTTAAGAAACACTTATGATCTTTATTTTTTTTTCTTCTTCATAGTCTTCTATCAATAAACATCTATGAAGCACCTACTATGTGGCAGGTACAGATGTTGCTGCCTTCTCCAATGGAAAGTCGGTTGCTTTGTAAGTAGAGATTGATTCATTCTTTGTATTCATATCATCAGCACACAGCACAATACCTGACACATAGTAGGTACTTAATAAATGATTTCTGATCAATTTCCTGTCTTAGTCACTTGTTTATTCCTGGGTTCTGTTCAAATGGGAGGGTTTCTTGAAATAATAAGAACAATGGTATGCTCTGGGAGATTCTAGTTCCCCTTTATAGCATATAAAAGCAATTTAATTCCTTTTGGTCATTTCAAAGGCAAAAGCCCTCCAAGGATTCTCGCCATCTAAGGACACTCATTGCTGAGCACACCTCTTGGATCACTCCAAAGAAATTGACATGGGCATCTAAGCATGTCATAGAATGGCATTTGGTTTTGCTCAAAATGTGAAAAGACTTTCCCTTCAAATGTACTTTTAAATATCTGTCATGAACACAAGATGGCAAAAGTCATTTATCTCAGATTGGGGGTGCCAAACCCCACTAAGTTTGGATCCATATGGATAAAGAGTTGAAAACAAAGCAACCCACTGGAACCCAAACACCATGAATAGCATGCCCTTTATTTCCAATCTATGTAAACTGTAGAACTGGGCCTACATTCCCTTGACACTCAGATGCAAATAAACATTCGGATTTTTTGCAGATGACAACATTGGTATGGGTGGCACTATGCTCCAAGTTAATGATTATGACATGTTGTTTACAGATGCTCTCCCCGGGAGCTGGAAGTGGCATGATGGAGTTCTCTTCATTACCTCCCCAGTGTATAAAAGAAAAACAGCTAATAGAAACATGTCACTCAGCACATGCTGATGCTGTCTTCTTATTCTTCAAATGTCTATAGGCTAGATTAGCTGTAGAACTTTCCAAGCCCAACTTGGAAGTCCAAAGTGGCCTGCTGAGCAAAGCCGAATAAAGGAATGAAAGAAACAGAGTTTAGAATAGGTGGAAGGTTAATGGATTCAAGGTAGCACCATTTCATCATTGTTTGCTTTTTCTGGACTCAACAGTCATCAAAGAGATATACAACCCTGTCCTCATGTATGGCCAAGCACCAATTTGTGGCTCTCAGAGACCATGTTTTATGACATCTTCCAAAGGAATATTGAGTCTCCCAGCTCTGCAAGTTAGGAGCTTGTTCCACATTAACCCAAGGGATCCATTTGGGCAGTATTCAGTGCCAAAGGGCCCACCCTCCAGCCTAGCACAGAGATATAGATGCTCTCTCTCTCTCTCTCTCTCTCTCTCTCTCTCTCTCTCTCTCTCTCTCTCTCTTGCTCTACTCTCTATCACTCTGTCTCTCTGTATCTCTCACTCACACACGTATATACACAGAAGGTGCTTAGTAACTGGTGATGTTCCTGGGTTCACTACCCCTGGCTAAATTAGGCCATTTCTGATCCCCTCAAGTGGTCTGCACTCTTACTTTCTTATGCAATATCACTTTGTATTACTTTGGATATACACCTCAATCCTGATTAAAGCAAATAAATTCTGAGTAGTTGTATCATTTAAATTCTTTCTGCATACATATTTTCAATGAACTAGAACCAATTATATTTTCTAAATTTATAACTTTAAGCAGTATCAATTCATCCATAAGTGAGCACAACTACTTCACAGGATTCATCATTTGCATTAACTGGGACCTTGCTGCACTTTATTTCAATCTGTCTATGTGTTGTTTTCTTATAATAGAATGGAAACACCTTGAGGGCAGGCACTGTTTTATTTTTGGTTTTGTACCCACAGGGGTAGCTAGGTGGTATAGTGGATAGATCACCACTCCTGAAATCTAGTCTCAGAAACTTACTAGTTGTGTGACCCTGGATAAGACACTTAACCCTATTTGCCTCAGTTTCCTCATATGCAAAGGAAAAAGAAATAGCAAACCACTCTTTGCCAAGAAAATCCTAAACAGGGTCATGAAGAGTTGGACATGACTAAAAACAACAATACCCAACAGCAGTGTTTACCATCTGGTAGAACAAAACTGCCATGCCACAGCCATTGTGACTGACCACAGGAACAGAAACTGCATTTACTCCATGAGAGATAAGATTCTAGGCTGGAAGAAGTTTCAGAGGTCACCTAGCCCAATCATGTCTTATTTGCAGCAAAGGGAAACAATTTGCCCAGATCTATGTGCCTACTAGTTGTTCCGTTAAGTGGCTTGACTAAAGTCTCATGAAAAGTAAATTGTAGAGTCAGGATCCAAAACCAGGTTAAACTCAGAGACAACAAGTGAGGGCAGCTTTTTCCCATGAGGTCTTTGAGAACCATCAGCTAATCCTCCAGGGCTCTTAAGTGATCCTAATAGAAGAAAGGTGGGAAAAGCCACAGTAAAAATGAGGGAAAGCCCACAATAGGCAAAGTCAAACTCAGGAAACAATAGGTTCAACAAACATGCAGTTTGCCATGAATGTTAGCATGGCAACTCAGAAAATTGAGAATCTCAGTTCTAGCAGGCACAATACAAAGGAAGTTTTCCACTGACTCTCAGAGAGTGTGCTATGC
The DNA here is from genome assembly GCF_027887165.1 of Monodelphis domestica. Classification (NCBI taxonomy): domain Eukaryota; kingdom Metazoa; phylum Chordata; class Mammalia; order Didelphimorphia; family Didelphidae; genus Monodelphis; species Monodelphis domestica. The sequence continues at coordinate 298,902,182 of NC_077232.1, read as the reverse complement.
TTGTGTTTGTACCAGTGTCAAGTTACAGCTCTGTGGGCAAAAAGTGTCTCCTTACTGGGAATTTTAAAACTATTCCACCCTAATCAGACTATTCTCTAGAAGATCTCATTTAGCTATTTCCTGATCAGTAACGATGGAGATACTTGGAATAACAGAATCAGGTCTTGGAAACTCTACATTGGCCTTCAACAGACATGTGCAGAAAAAAGGACAGACCTCTGGGCTGTCCTAAGTCCAGCTAAGTCACCATTGGTACAGATGAGATGCAGGAAAGTGATGTAAAACTGTCTATATAAGGCACATCACTTCCTTTCTCCTCCTCTTTCCCTGGAGAGGTGACTCTGGCTGAGAAAGTGCTAGGCATTTTGGCATCTTGGAGTGTTGGTGGTGAATTTTGCCCTTGAGCTGATTCAGGTTCGGGCATCTTAGCTGAGCCCCTTTGGAGGTCAGGCTGATTCTTCCCTCCTTCACACTCAAAATCTTACTTTCTAGATCTCCTAATCTTTCTGCCTGGTACTAGCCTCTTCCTTCTTCATTCTTTTTAATCTCCTCCACTATATCAATTAAACCACCATAAAATTTCCAGCTGAGTTTGGGTGTTTCATTAGGATTTTATAAATAAAATCCTTGGTGACCAAATATAATTATTACCTTCAATTTTAACCCTTACATTACCAGAAAAGGGGAGAGAACTGGAAGACAGCCTTTCTATGTCTAGGTCATCAAAGAGAATGGAATATTTTAGGGAAAAAAAGGAAAATGTCTTGAAGAAAATTAAAAAAAAACAATCTCAGGAGGCAGAGAGAATTCCTAAACTAACCTCGGATAATGGGACATAGAGAAAAAACAAACAATAGTAATAATAAAAAGAAGGGGGAAACAAGGTAGCTCAGTGGATAGAGATCCAGGCCTGGAGACAGGAGGTCCTGAGTTCAAATCCAGCCTTGGGCACTATCTCACTGTGTGATCCTGGGCAAGACAATTAACCTCCATTGCCTAGCCCTTACCATTCTTTTGCCTTGGAACCAATACTTACTATTCATTCTTTAAGAAAAAAAAAAGGTAAACCATTACCTGCCATCTTAAAATTAATACCATGTATTGGTTCTAAGGCAGAAGAACAGTAAAGGCTAGACAATGGGGGTTAAGTGACTTGCCTGAGGTCACCCAAGTAGGAAGTGTCTGAGGCTAGATTTGAACCTAGGATTTCCTGTCTCTAGGCCTGGTTCTCAATACACTGAGTCACCCAGGTGCACCCCTTACTAATGATTCTAAGAAGTATGAGAAGGGAATTTGTGTTTTAATTTGATCAATCAGAGATTTGGACTCCACTTCCATTTGTTCTGAATTTGGGTCATTCAGCAACAGGGAATTGATACCACAGGCACTCCCCCCCTGGGTTATGCCAGGCTAATTGAGGAACTGTGATTGGTTGGGGGGGATGATGGAGGAGAGCTAGTGGGGGAAGGGGACAGTTTATAAGATGATACCCTGCAGGAAACAAGGGTTTTGTCCCTCCCCCCCACCCCACCCCCAGACTGAGGTTCTGAGCCAGACTATGGGGTGTTAGCTTTACCTCCTTCCTAGATTTTTCTCTCTCACTTTATCTTTACTTTACTATACTAAAGCTACTAACAGCCTCATGACTTAAGAGTTAATTTCTACATTTGTCAAACTCATTCCAACCATTACAGAAGGAAGATACAGGTTTAAAAAAATAGGAGGACCATTGGGGTATAGATCTGTGACTTTCCTAGGGCTATATTCCCTTTTAGAGAATAATATTCCCTTCTCACCTCAACCTTTAAGAATCATTTACTTTCTTCAAGACTCAGCTGAACAACTCTCTTCTATACAAAGACTTTTCTGAATCCTCACAGCTGTTAATATCCTTCTTTTAGGGGGCAGCTGGGTGGCTCAGTGGATTGAGAGCCAGGCCTAGAGATGGGAAGTCCTAGGTTCAAATCTGGCCCCAGACACTTCCCAGCTGTGTGACCCTGGGCAAGTCACTTGACCCCCATGGCCTAGCCCTTACCACTCTTCTGCCTTGGAGCCAATACACAGTATTGACTCCAAGACGGAAGGTGAGGGTTTAAAAAAATATCCTTCTTTTAATTATAGTGCATTGATTTTCTATATTTTTTGCACACACACATACACATGGTGCTGGACACATAGTAGATCCTTCATAAAGCACACTGATGAATTGATGGATGGAACTCTTTCCATTGGGAATGCATTCATGAAGAACCTCAGTTTCTTATACTCCAAACCAACTCAAGTCAACAAGAATACTTTGGTGGACAGATGGGACCAACAGGGAGAGGAAGTTCCCCAAACTCCTCCAAATTGATTAAGAAGGCTGGTGGGGGGGTGGGGGTGGGGGTGGGGGAATCTGGTAAGAGTTGAAACTTCAACCTTGCTCTTACATGAACTGGTCAATAAAAGATGGAAGTCTAATATACACATACACAGATGGGCACATAAATATATTTCACTCAACAGTGAAAGAGGAGAAGAAAGAAGAAATTAAATGAAAGGTATGTTAAAGAAGGGATTAGTTCCAAGCTAAACAAACCCTAAGGATGTACAAAAATAGTTACAGTTCTTTTTTTTAGATGACAAAGAATGAGAATCTAAGGAAATGTCCTTAAATTGGGAAATAGATGAAGTACATTATACGATAAAAATGTAATAGAATGCTTTTGAGCTCTAAGACCAACTATGGCTCCAAAAAACTAATGATGAAACAGTCTGCCTACCTGACAGGGAGGAGGTGAAGGATTCATTCTGAAGACTGAAGTGCACTCCTACATGCATACAAACACACATGTTAAACACACACACACAGATAGGACCTGGATAATGTGGGCATTTGTTTTGACTGTGCTTTTAACAGGTTTTGTTTGTCTTGGGTTCTCAGCTGAGGGTGGGGTGTGATAACGGATATTTCTACTGATTAAAACAAAGAAAATATTTGGTTTAATTTTTTAAAAGCATTTCCGAATGCCTACTATGTATCAGGCCCTGGATTGAGGAAGAATTATGGGAAGAATACAAAGCAGAGAAACAGTCCTGTACTAAGCAACAGAAGAGTTGCTGATGACCCCCTGCTAAAGGGTCACTGGGGACTTTGGGCAAATAACTGTAAGGGTCATTAATGGACCAAAAACCATTATGGAATGGAAATGGGGGAAGGGCCACAGGAATTTGAAGTCACTGGCTTTCCTGAAAGTGTCTCTACTAGAAGCAACAGCCAAAGACTCATCACATCATGGAATGGGCAGGCTCAGGAGAGCAGGAAACCAGTTCTTTTCATTTCTGCCTCCTTTCAGAGTTTCTAGTTGATTTCTGCATGGACTTTTGGTTTGAACGATCACTTCCTTAGTCTCCTTAAAATAAAAGATAAAATATTTTAAAAAAAACTCAAATATTTCACTTTTTTTCTATGCCAATTAAAAATGTAATTTCATAGGAGCAGTTAGTTGGCTTATTGGATTGAGATCCAATTGCCATTGATGGGCAGTTCTGGGTTCAAATCTAGCTTCAGATAATTCTTAGCTATATAACTGTGGATGAGTCACTTAACCTCCACTGACTCTCCCTTACCACTCTTCTGCCTTGAAACAAATATACAGTATTGATTCTAAGATAGAAGCTAACTTTTTTTTTAATGCAATTTCATGGTAAGACAGAAGTAAACACACATGTGTACACACATATACACACACCGATTTGTATATAGTGTATCCAAAGGATTTGAATAAGAGATAGTGTTTTGTTCTCTTTTTCTCCTGGACCCTATTTTCTAGGTGAAATAAGACAAAAGTAAAATGCATTTTTACAATGGAGAAAGTGCTTTATGTGTTGCTCATGGTGACCAAGTGATTTTAGCTCTCTAAAAGGTTCATTTACAGTTCCTCTGGGCTCTGTAAAGGAACTTCAATTCCAAGTGACAGGGTTTCTCCTCCATCTTCTCTAACCCTGGACAAAGAAACTTTAGCTTCAGGGTCATTTCATCCAAGTGTCAGATAACCAGATCCAGCTATCAGGCCCCTAGTTTAGGAAACAAAACCCCTCCCAGACACTTCAGGATTCCTGGGATACACTAATTAGTCTCCCTGCTTCTGTCTCTCTCTTGTCTAATTTATCCTCCCTGCAGCTGCCAACTTAGTGTGCCTAAAGCAGAGAGGGCTGACCATGTCACTCCTTTGCTCCAGAAGCCCCGGTGGCTCCCTGTTGCTTTTGGGATCAATCACAAATCCCTCCATTTGGGGAATTCCATGGGAACTGGAACAACCTCCAGGAAGTGATGCAGAGTGAAAGGAGCAAAACCAGGGGAACATTGTACACAGAGACTGATACACTATGGTACAATTGAATGTAATAGGCTTCTCCATTAGTGTCAATGCAATAATCCTGAACAACTCAGAAGGATCTATGAGAAAGATCACTGTCCACATCCAGAGGGAACACTGTGGGAGTAGAAACACAGAAGAAAAGCAACTGCTTGATTACATGGGTCCAGGGGATATGGTTGGGGATGGAGACTCTAAATGAACATCCTAATACAAACATCAACAACATGGAAATAGGTTCTGATCAAGAACACATGTAATAATACCCAGTGGAATTGCACATCAGCTTTGGGCAGGGCAGGGGGAGGGGAGGGAAGGAAATAATGTCATTCTTGTAACCGAGGAATAATGTTCTAAATTGACTAAATGAATTAATTTTTTAAAAAATTCCTCCATTTGGCCTTCAAAGCACTTCCCCATCTGGCTTCTAAGCTGTCTTTGCAGGCTTATTTCACACCATTCATTCCTCCTCACAAACTCTATATTCCTGCCAAATTACCTTACTCGCTATTGCCTCAGAATGATATTCCATTTTCTGCCTTCCTACCTTTGCCCTTGTGGGTCCCCATGCCTTCAATGGACTCCTTTCTCTAACTGAGTTGAAACTTGAGATTGATTCCATTAGACCTTTCCCTATCTTACCAATTATTATTGCTCTCCCATCTCCACCATCACCAAAAAATTAAATCTGTTGTATCTGCATGGTCTATATCAGTAGTTCTCAAAATGTAGCCCTGGATCAGGTGGATTCTTTCAGGATCCCACAAAATCAAAACTATTTTCATAAAAATCATATGGTTAAATTGTTAATATGCTAAATATCAATAAGCCTACTCCACATTTTAAATGTTATTTTTTGGAAGGAGAATAAGAATATGCTCTTAAAAATTATTCTCCTCCCCAAATTATTTATTCTCCCTCTTCCCTCCCCCCAAAAAGGTATCCCAAGGCCAAAAAGTTTATTCTGATTTATCAGTGCATGCCCCCTTTCTCTTCCCCCCCCCTCGCCATATCCCCTAGGACATGAGCTCCTCTGAAAGGAGGTATTATTTTATTCTCTACTTTGTATCTGAAGTAACTAGCATAATTTCTAGAACATAGGAGGCTCTGGTTAAATAATGGATGAACTGAATTGAAACAAAGATTAAAATAGTCAGTAGGTCAGTCAGCGGGATCAGACAGTCTGGACACTTCCCTGTTGCTCTTTCTTGGACCCAAGATAAGTATAGATCATTGTGAGTTAGTGGAAACCTCTGACTTCCCTTTTAAAACAAGAAAGTCTCTGGCTCCCAGTCATCTCTAAGTGATTCAAGCTGGTGACATGCTGCTCTTACAGTCCCAAGAATGGGACCCAGTCATAGCCAGAAGTGGAGCCAGTTCCAGTGACTGCTTTCCTAAACACCCCAGCTGGTTTGGTGAGTGTTCTGTGCCTCATCACAGAGCAAACAATGAGTCCATTTGGAAGACACAATACAAATCCAGACAAATAAACCTCAGCCCACCCCCCCCAACTCTCTTTGATCCACTCTTCCTTGGGAGGCTATCCCAGCCAAAAGCAATTTAGCTCATGATTTGGGTTGGAAAGCTAATAGAAGCTTGGAATCAGCTTTAATCTGCTCTAAACTGAGACTCCTTGAAGCCCAAGGGAGGATGGCGGTGGAGTGATTTAGTCAGCCAGCTTTCCAGGTTGCTAAATACTTTGCTTTAGGGGTTGACACACAAGACACAAGTTGTATTTCCTTCTTCAGCTTAAAGTTCCTGAATACACTGAGGGCTGACTGTAAAAGACTAATAAAGGTTTATCTTTCTGTTCACAGAGAATGCTTTACACACTTCTCCATTGTGAATGAAACGAGTTTGGTGTGGTCAGAAAAAAAAGAATGAAAGAAAAGCACAAAATGACTAGGGAGTCAGGAAAATCTGTTTTTTGTCACTTGTCACCATGTGATCTTGAATTAATCACTTAACCTCAGTTTCTTCTTCTGTGTGATAAAGGTGTTCCAACTAAATAATCTCCAAGGTCATTCACTACCACAAAATAGTGTTAGGTTTGACCTACTTCTCCCCCATAACTGATGGAGTGGAGTTCTGGGATTTTCGGAAATCGGGAAAAATTTTTCAGAAAAAAATTTGCCACTTCAGCAGACTTTGTTTATTTGAGAACATTCCTTATCTTTTAAATGGGACAGTTTAGAAGAAATATAGTAATCTCTGGACCAAAAAGCAACCTGGCAACATTATACATTCAAATGAACATCATAATCTGCACAAGAAATTTTTTATCCACTTGGTCTTTTGTGCATGGATGTCAGGTTACACTCCTTTGATTGATCTCTTATAAGAGGCTCTGCTATGTTTCAGGACTTGATACAACCCATCCAGTATCATCTGTAAGCAGTAACATTTGGGTGGTCTCATTATCTGTAGGGCATCTGTTCTTTACCTGACCTCTATAGATTGTATCTCCTTCATCATATTGGCAAATATTTTTCTGGAGCATACACCACCTTGTTTTATGACTAGTATGATGTGGGTGATGAAAGCATTATCAAGCTCTATTTCCATTATTAGGTCTTTCCCAGAACTCTGAATGATTTTGAAATAGGATGGAAAAAAGCTTGTTGTAAAAGAGCTGTTATGGTGGCATTTTGTTTTACTGAATCAAACTAAAAAATGAGAGCTATAGAAACCTAGATTTTCTTCCCACTGTTGGCTTAAATCAACCTAAGGATGGAAGATGATCCTGAGTAGTGGTACTATTTCACAAAGCAGAAAGAATCAAAGGAAGGTAAAGCTAATTTTGAGTAACCTTGACTAAGTCATACCAATGGGAACTTAAGAACGAAAATGAAAAGAGGAAGACAAGCAGAAGAAAAAGGGAAAGGTTTGCAGAGATTTTTGTAATATACTGCTTCAACCATCAAGGACAGTAATGTCACCACACCTGCACTCGAACATCACAGTTCCAAAGTAGTTTTCAGCTGTTTAGAAGTTGAATGACATTTAATTCCCAAAGAGAATGAAAGTAGTATGAACATACATTTTCTATTCCAAGTCTACAGTGGGAAGAGGGGGCAGGAAAGGTAGTGGAAGAAATCTAGGAAATTTAATAGAGAAAAAAACATTTTGGGATGCTGAAGTCCTGGTTAAACTCAAGAGGAATACAACTTTTAAGGGTAATTTGAAGACAAGACCTTATCACCCATCAAACTACATGAATGCTGCACAAAAATGACTCTTTTTTCACTCAAGGTCAGGTGATGAGGAATCATTATTCTAAAGAAAAATGTTAGCAAAAGGTCTCTGCCACTCCAGTGATTCATCTCTGATGGCATATCCTAACATTTGTCTGGAGTTCTATATATTGATCTTCTCATGCCAACTCTATCCAAATTTGGGGCCAGAAACAAAACATCAAAGATGATGATGTTTGCCCCTAGACAGCACCACATTGCAGCGCAAGTATTCAACAGCTTTCAGAATTTCAACAACCAACTCTTAAGAAAGCACTGCTTTTGGGCAAGCAAATCATTCAATGAGCTTCTGCTCACAAGCTCACTCCAGAGGGGGAAAGAGGAAAAAATCACAAGCATTCTATGAAACTTCAAAGACCAATCAAACTCATTGTTACAAGAAGAAAAATACATTAGCTAGAAAGTTCAGTGGGTTGTGTTGCTGATGCCCAGAGCACAGGATCAGGAGGTGTGGGACTCTCATTAACTGGTGCCTTGGAAGTCTCTTCCCCTGGTTGCTACTGTTGAGTGCTGTAATTGTTGTCATCGGAGATCTGATGACAAGTGAGCTATTTCCTTTGTCTCTGTATTTTCAAATAGGGGAAAGGGAATAAACATTTACATAGTACCCATTATGTGCCAGACTCTATTTTAATATTTTAAAGTAAATAATATTTTACAAATAGTAAAATAGACTGTGACAACACTGCAAGGCACATGCTAAAATTCCCATTTTATAATTGAGGAAAGTGAGGCAAATAGAATTATGTGACTTGCCAGGGTCATATACCAAAGAAGTATCCAAGACCAGATTTAAAATCAGATCTTCCTGACTCCAGGCTCAGCAGTGTACCCACTGTGCCACCAGTTCATGTTCCTGGAAAGCTTTTATGATTTACAAAGTATTACCCTTAGTACTGCTATATGAGTACAGGAGTATAGGGAATATTTATTCCCTTTTGATAACTGAGGGATATGGGGCTCAGAGGAGTAAATGCACCTGCCTGAGATCCCACAGCCATAAAGTGTCAGAGATGGCATTTGAATCCTGGTCTTTCAGAATCCACATTTTATCAATGATACTTCTACTATACCATGGTACACCCCATCCCCCCATTCTTTTCAGTACAGAAGGTTTTCCATTTCCTTATAATACTACTAATATTTGCAAGGAGAGGACAAGGTAGATAAAGGTGTTATACTTACCCTGGAAGATTACTTTAAAAGCATCTGATGAAAAGGAAGAAGTTGGGGACTTTTTGATGTCACTGACAGAAGCAATGATCTACCCTTCCTTCCGATCTCCACCCCTCGGGCCCCAGAATCCACTATCTCAGACACAGAGTTACTGAAGACCATCCCTAGCCAGTACAGCCTGTCCAAGATCTCAAAGCCAGTTAAGACCCAGCCCAAAGAGCCAACACATGGTTCCAATTTCAATCAGCACCATTAGTACCCAGACTCTGCTTGCTTCCTTGTGCTCAGATAAAGATGTCCCAATCAATCTTATTCCCTGAGTTGAGCTCTCTATCAAGTGATTAAAGAATCCAGCAGGGGCAGGGGTGGGAGGATTGTGTGGAATGACACAATTCAAGGACTGCTTTTAACCCAGCCAGCAGATGAAAAAGATGAGCACTGGCAGGATATTTATGACTTGCTATTTCCTTCCTCTCTCCCCATCATCACTACCCAGGACCTAGGAGAAGCTATTCCCATCTTATGACTCCATGAATAATTCAACAAACCCCACTACAAGGAAGAGTCCATCACCCATTCTGCATCTACATCTGTGTCTGCTCCAAAAGACAGCCCAGAATGCCAAGCAGGGAGTGGGGAAGAGTTTTGAGGTTGAGCACATCTCTCAGGCAGACACACAGAAAAGAGATGAGTCCAGGGCATGTAGATTCATCTGTCCTGCCCTTCTAATATCCACTTACTGCATTATCGCTCAGGGAAAACAGGGGTAAATAAAGCTGGGAAGAAGGGGGCAAAGATGAACATAATCCCAGGAAATAGCAATGGATCCTGTAGGAACAAGCTTAGCCTGAGACTTCCCAAACTGGACAGAACCTCATGACCTTGGATCAGTATTCATGGAAAAAGATTAGGAAATGGCTGCTGAGTTGCTGACAAAGAGGTCCCAAGGACTTGGAAAACATGAGTCCAAGATGGCTTGGAATTTTACCCAGAAGGGCAATGAAATCAGTTTTGATCAGAGAAAGCCATTCAGGCCAATATGTTGTTTGGGCAGGGGCCAAAAGGGGGTTGGGGAGAAGCAAAGAAAATTCATGAGAAGAGTAGTATGAGTCATAGGTGATAGGATCATAGATCAAGAGTTATAAAGGACCTTAAAGGCCACCTAGTCCAAACTTTTTTGCAGAGGAGAAAACTGAGTCTTAGAGAACTAAAATGACATACCTAAGCTCACACAGAATAAAAAGCACATCTGGGCTTTAATTCTTGTTCTTATTGCTCTATACTCAAGATATCTTTTGGAATTAACTATTAAACTTTCCTTCTTTTTCAGCAATAGAAAGAAGTCTTGCTTCCCCACCTAAGTATTCTTGGAGCACACTGTTTGGTTTTCTCCTTTGCTTCTATCACCTTCAACACATGACTCATATGTATTTGTCAGAGCAGTTCAGTTGATGTTTTGCTTGTCATTTCTCTGTGAAAGAGAATCACCTTTGTAGTAGAAATGACAGAAACCAAAATGTCTAACAAGGACTTGCTACCTGATATAAAAGGATAGAAAACAAAAGAACACTCACTATGTGTGACTTGATATATTCAAGTTACCTGGCCCAGATAAGTAGATTTTAGCATTTTAGGGTATGGAAAGAACTCATAGAACAGACTGCTGAGTCACCGTCATAATATAGGAATGATCATGGGAACTTGGAGAGTACTGCGAAGCTAGAAAAGGGCAAATGCTGCCTCATTATTTAAAAAAAATGGGACAGAAGAGACTCCATAAACTAAAGTCCAGTAAAATTTTCTTTGATTTCTGGGAAAACACAAGGGCTATGAGAATAGATCATTGAAGAGATCGCAAGCAAGTGAATGTCTTACAAAGGACATGGTGAGTTCAAAGAGCCTTCATGACTTCCTTAAGAACAGGTCATACTGGACAAAGTATGAACTCATAATTTGGTAGAGGCATAAAACCAATAATTCAAGGCAATGCCATAAATTTGAACTTACCTAGATTTGGGTAACTTGCTTGCTATGTGATCCTGGGCAAGTCACTTAACTCTATTTCCCTCAAATTCATCACCTATAAAATGAATTGCAGAAAGAAATGGCAAACCACTCCAGTGTCTTTGCCAAGAAAACCCCAAATGGGGTCATAAAGTTGAATATGACTGAAATGACTTAATAGAAGACTTTGGTAATGCATATAATAAAACATTCTTGTCAAAAAGACAGCGACATGTACCTGATAACTCTTTAAGAGAGATATGCGAAGGGACAGCTAGTTTGCTCAGCAAACAAAATACAATGCCTGGAATCAGGAGGACCTGGGTTCAAATTTGACCTTGGACACTTCCTAGTTGTGAGCCTGGGCAGTCTCTTAACCCAAATTGTCTAGCCCTTACCACTCTTCTGCTGCAGAATCAGTACTTAGCATTGCTTCTAAATCAGATGTAAGAGTTAAAAAGAAAGAAATGAGAGTGACAATGACTACAGAACATAGATGAAATTGGGTTTCCTTCTATGTTGCTTGTGTTTTTAACAAAGGCTTGAATAGAGACATGGATGGCATGCTCATCAGATATGTAGATGACACAGAGCAGAGAGGGATGGAACTGCTAGATGACAGAGTCCAAAGTGAATAAGATTTGACAGGTTAGATCATAGGGTTAAAATTAAGAAATTGAAATTCAATAGTCATAAGTGGAAAATCATACACTTACATGCAAAAAAGTACCTGAGCAGGCACAGGATATAGATGGCAGGATTGCATACATTTGAAAATAATATGGAGGTTTTGCAGGCTCCAGACCCAATCAATGTCAACAAGGTGATGTTACAACCCAAAATGGCTATTGGGTTCTTGGGCTATGTTAAGGAAAATGGTGGCTTCTAAGAATAAGAAAGGCATAATCTTACTGTCCTCAGCCCAATATCCCACATGTGGGAGACTGAATTCATTTCTCTGCATCACAGTTTAAAGAAAAATAGAACTGATGAACTATTGGAATGTCCATCAGCAGGTCACCAGTATGGTCAGTCAGTCAATAGTCACTCTGTCAAAAAGCATTAATTATGTGCCAGATGGTGTGTTGTGTGCAGAAGATGAAGGGGGGGTGAAAGCCAAAAAACTGTAATATCTGCCTTTATGGAACTCATATTCTAATGGGTATAATGGGTACAGATGATGAGAGTCTAAGACCATGCTGAGCAAGGAGGAGTTGAAAGAATGTTCTATTTGAAAGAGGAAATTGGTAGGTGTGTTCTCATATTTGAGGGGCTTTCTTGAGAAGGTGGAATTAGACTTGTTCTGTTGAAACCCAGAAGGCAAGACCAGGGCAGGGACAAATGATGTAAATTACAAAGATCCAAATTTAGGTTTGATACTGTAGGGAAAATATTCATAATAGGAGCTGTCCAAAAGTGAAACGAACTGCTTTAGGAAGTAGTCAGTTTCTCCTGGCTGGATGCTTTCAAAAAGGAAAGGGTATTAGAAATGAAGCAACTGAGACCACTGATGTTAAGAAACTTGCCAGCTTACTATGTAGGTGATTAGTAAAACTATGTATTACTGTGTGGGTAATTAGTTGCAGAGCCTGAGTCTTGGATCCAGGTCCCCTTTTCCATTGAAACAGCTTCTAAATTTCAAGGAACAAGATAAGGTCCTATATTTAATTTCTTGAAAAATACACACACACACACACACACACACACACACATATATTCACTTATACAAGGAAATATATATGGTCTCCTCTACCAAGCTTCCTCACACTGAGTTCCTTTCTTTAATTTGCATAATTAAATGAAGCAATGAACATACCTGCTTCCCAAAGGTCAGCTCAATGCAGACAATTTCTCAGCCCCTTCATAGTTTATGACTACTAGATGCCTTTGATATGTGCTTCAGTATTAAGCCAAAGAAACACCAAGTACCCAACACCCTGGGCACACCCAGGAGGTCAACTCCATGTATCACTATGATGGGAGAATTTGAGCAATTGCTTATCAAAAGAAACATCAAATGAGAGATTAGGCTAGGTCTATTCTATGACTGTTTCCATATCCCCAGACCCAACTTTAAGGGTATGAAATGTGTGGCACATCTTTATAGGCTCCTATTGAATGGTGTATGGAAAATAGCTAGGTATTCCCTTGCCATCCTCTTATCTTTATTTCCAAATTTTATCAGCTTTTTGTTGTTGTTGTTGCATCTATCTTAATCCATTCCATTTCCATTTTTTTAAAATTCTATTTATTTACAAAGTCACCACTGAGTGATTGCTCTGGCACACTTTTCTAGGAAGGAAAGAAGGAAGGAAGGAAGGAAGGAAGGAAGGAAGGAAGGAAGGAAGGAAGGAAGGAAGGAAGGAAGGAAGGAAGGAAGGAAGGAAGGAAGGAAGGAGGAAGGAAGGAAGGAAGGAAGGAAGGAAGGAAGGAAGGAAGGAAGGAAGGAAGGAAGGAAGGAAGGAGAAAGAATGGATGGCATTTATAATCATAGTCATGTTGTTTTAAGGCTTCCAAAACACATTAATTATATTATCCTATTTGATTATTATTAAGCATTTTCTATGTGTCAAGCATTCCACTAGGTGGTAGGAATCCAAATACAGGCAAACAAGATAGGCTCCGCCCTCAACAAATTTATATAGGGAGGATAACACTAAAGGCAGTGAAGTGCTGATAAATCAACAACTGATCCCAGGGGAAAATGTACCCCAAACCCTCTTTAATTTTCATCTGCATAATTTACATTTTCTCCATTACTTTCTGGTCTACACAAATCAAAACTATCAATCAAACCCTGATCTGTAGTTTTTGCTGACTTTGGAGGTATAAATTGCTCAAACTGAAAATTCACTAATCACCCAGAAATAGTTCAGGTGGCAGTAAGGAATGCATGATTTGAGTCTTTCCTAAAAATGGTGTCCCAGGAATGAGAGCCCTAAGGTAGATGTTTTTAAGACTGACATTTTGGCAGATAAGGAGGCTGATCCTCAGAGATAGATGTACTCTCTTTTTTAATTACAAAAAAAAAAAAAAAACCCTTACTGTCTCTCTTAGAACTAATACTAAGTATTGATTACAAGGCAGAATAGCAAAAGGCTAGGAAATTGGAGTTAAATGACTTGCCCAAGATCACACAGGGAGGATGTGTCTCAGGATAGATTTGAACCCAATACTTCCTGTGGTTGACTTTCAACCCATTGAGCCATGCTCCTCATATATGTATTCTTTGTTTGCCAAAGTCCCAATTTCAAAAAGAATTCAATTTAATTTAATGCAATGAATATCTCTTAATTACCAAAATAAACAGGTCACTTTACTAGGACCTTAGAAGACAAAGATGAAAAAAATGACTAAGTCTTTGCCCTCAGGAAATTTGCAAGTGAATTCTGATGAAGGGTGGGGAGAGATAAGTCTTAAAATGTAACTCAATCAGAATTCTAGAGCAAGAAGTAAAGAAGGCCATTTGCCAACTAGGCTAACCCATATCTGGAAATAATCTTCCCCATCATGTAACTGACACTTGGTTCATCTAATTCCTTTTTGAAAGCATCCAGCCAGGAGAAACTGACTACTTCCTAAAGCAGTTTGTTTCACTTTTGGACAGCTCCTATTATGAATATTTTCCCCACAGTATCAAACCTAAATTTGGATCTTTGTAATTTACATCATTTGTCCCTGCCCTGGTCTTGCCTTCTGGGTTTCAACAGAACAAGTCTAATTCCACCTTCTCAAGAAAGCCCCTCAATTTCCAATACCCATGAAATAAGAGGCTATGAAGTCTCTTCCAATTCTTAATCTATTATTCTAAATGAAGAAAATGGGGATCAGAGATAAAAAGTGATTTATCCCAGGGTTAAGCAGCTAATAAATGTCAGATCTGGGATTTGAACCAAGATATACAGATTCCAAAGTCAATATTATTGCTACTACCTCAAAGCTCCTTAACATTAAAGGTATTTCCATGCTGGTGTGAAGCTTTTGTACTAATTCTCAGATTCGTAATTGCTTGTTCAGAATCAACTTAAAAATCAGTAATTTAAACCCCCTTTTTTTTTTTTAAAGAAGACATTAATGCAAAATGTTGCTAACTGGAATGTCTCTTCTTCTAAGATCACTTTACATCTGGTATTACTGCAAACTGATTGAATGGGTTTTAAACAGTGCAAAGAGATTTAATATACTATCTTTTCATTTACCAAAAGCAGACTGTATTCACTGATCTATTGATCTCCTTTTTAATCATGAAATATTGCTTTCCTTAGCAAATAAGGGCATACATCATCCAGAGTACATGGGTGAGAAGCCTAGATGTTGAAAATACAATCATGAGAAGCATTCTCCATACTATACTCTCTTGTTACAGTTCTATTTCTAAATTGGTATTTTGAGGGAATAAATTCACTTTGGAACAAATTTGTATAAAGATATAGCCACCTACACATCAATGCCGTTTTAAAGAAGCCAAAAAGAATCAGTTTGTAATGCTGTCTTAGAACTAAAACTTCTCATGGAAGACAAACTGGGAATTCTATAGACTATCAGACAGGCACCATTTTTGACAATGATCTTCTAGTCCTGTACTATATCTGAGTGCTAGGATGAACACAACAGCTAAGTAGAGGAATGGATATATATAATATCCAATTGGAAATGTAGGACAATTCCAGTGCTATTGAGTGGTATGTAGGACAATTCCAGTGCTATTCAGTCCATCCAGCAGGATGCAACAAAGAGAAGACCAAATTTTAACTACCTTGTTACAAAGAGTGTCAATGAAAAGCTACAGCTAATCTCCATTTTGATTGCCTCTACTCCAAAATATTATAGCAATATCCACTTCTGGATAAGTTTAATTCAAACAAACAAAACAAAAAAACCTGACCATTTAATGGATTCTCACACCACAGATATACACATAATAATCAACAAACAATAAATAGAAATATTTCCTGTAAAATAGGATCACACTCCTTTTGCTATCCTAACTCCCCATTTGGTACATTGATAAAAATACAAAGACATACTGGGCCCTGTGTAAATACTGTTTGAATGAATGAATAAATGCACTAGATAATTCAGTTGCTTATTCAGACACTAAGTATTTGAGTCTGTATTTTGTGGATAGCAATTTCCCTCCTCCCCCATACTTCTGTCCTATTGACTCATCCTTCATAATCATTCATACTCCTTTCTCTTTGTTTCCTTCTCCATTAATGTTTAGTCCCTACCTCTTAAAGATGAGACTATTCTTATACAGTTCTATTACATCCCCACACCAAAAGCCTCAATAATCTTTTGCAACATAAGAGATTCCTACTACACATTAAACACAATTTGAATAACTACCAAGTAATGGGCAGGAGAATGAGAGCCTCAGTTAGGAACTATATAATCTAGAGAAAATATTCCATAAGAAATCTCAAGGGAATGAATTGCCTCTAAGGAAAAAAAAACCCACTGAATATTCAGTTAGGCAATCAGTGCCCTCCTCCATAATGGGGGAGGAGGAGGAATCTATTTTTCTAGTTTTATCTCAAATTATTCCTCTTCATAAACTCTATGTTTCAGACAAACTGAATGACCAGCTCTTCCCCAAATGAGGTAATTCATCTCTCTCCTCCATGCATTTGGACAGGCCATCCCCTAACGGAAGGAAATCATTTAACCTCAGTTTCCTAACCCAACCATCTGTAAAATGAGCTGGAGAATGAAATGGTCTATTGTGGTCATGAAGAGATGGACAGGGCTAAAAATGACCAAAAAACAACATTTCCAGAGCACTCTCAGGTTTACAAAGCACTTTTTGTATGATGTTCCCATGAAGTGAAATATATGTATGAGTAATAAAATCTAAGAATTAGGGTTAACATTATCTTTAAAGTGGCCTTCCTTTACCTATGGTGATTGTTCCAATTATACTTTATGTGTCTCCCATTTTCCATTAAAAAAAGATATTCCCCCAATCAGAGCTCAATGTGACATCATTTTCCATGGTTCTCCCTCTAGGGAATGTTCAATTGAACACAGAGGGGAGAAAGGGCTGAGAATATTTTGCTGAAGCTGAACAAGACTAGTTTTCCAAAACTGATGATATCCATCAAGGAATAGTATTGGTACCTTCAAGAGGCTGAGAGGAATGGAGGAGAAGACCCTGAATTGGGCCCCCAGCCCCAGATATGCAGGTGGTCAATGGAAGCCATAGAGGAAAGGGAGAATTCCCATGCTAGTGATTCACTTTGCATACCCTAGTTCCATAAGAATGATCCTCCAGTTGTTCTGGTCCTTAGGACATACACTTACAAATACACACATACATGTGCAATCAAACAAAGTAAGCCATTGTGACTAACCAATGTAGGCTTGGAAACTAGAGTTTCAAGGACTTTATAATTTCAGGGTAAATTGACAGATGTTAAAACAACTACTATGTAAGAAAAAAGTGTGTTGAAGAAAAAGAGAAGTCAAGTCAAAGTGGTATAAGAGACCGAAGATCATATTCATTGTTAAGTGAAGTGTGGGAGGATGGTGAGACACTGTAGATGGATAATGAGCCAATAAACCTTTGTAGGCTCTTCTTTAGATGAAAATTACAAAATCCATCATTGGGTCCATATACAAAATATTTCCAGCTCTTTAAGATGTTCTAGTAAATCTACTCTACTGGGGTAGCCTTTAAGAAACCAAATAAGTCACTTAAATCTCTACCTCAGTTTCCTCATCTGTAAAATGACTTTTTGGAACTTGAGACCTCTTTCAACTCTAAATTAATGATCCTATGATCATACCTCTGTCACATCATGACAGGCCTTTCTTTTTTTCATTAGAGAGGAAGGCTTTCTAGGTAAATATGTGAAATAATGGTGGTGTAAAAACAAAAGGTACAAAGAAACAGTAATTGATAAAATGAAATTAGATGAAGTAGTTGTGCTAAAAATAAATATTGATTGGGATGGCTTTGTAAAATGCAACCCAACATTTATTACTTGACTTTTTTAAATGAAACTTTCTCCATTTGTTAGAGTTCTGATATAAAAATTCAAATGTATTGTTTTAAAATCCATGATGTTTTGTTTTTTAATGCTTCTGTCACTTTGCCAGAAGTATGGGACTTTTTTTTTAATCTGGCAACACAGCACTCACTGGAAGTTAATCCAACATTCATTGGAAATATGCCATTCAATGTGTGTGTCCCTCTTATCATTATAATGGCTAATCAAACCACAATTGTTTCCCTGTTGGAGGGTTAGCTGTTAATATGTTGGCTTTATCACTACTCCAGTTTTTTTATTGTATCCACTTATCTGTTTTTTGATAGCTTTTTTTAATCAAATAAGAATGCAAATGGACAGTTATTTTTTAGATGCATCCTGCTAGAACCAAGTGATGTTGCAGTCTTTTGGGATCTATTATTCAATGAGTTATTACAGGCTAAAAAGAAACTACATTTTTACTTAATTCAAACCAATGTGGTTCTTTGCATTGTCTAAAGAAATACTTTGCTACATGCTATAGTTATCCATCACAACTTTTGTCCTCATGGCACTGTATGGACCACTTCAGATGGCATGGAAAATGAGCCATGACACTGATTCATCCTTAAGCCAACCACAGCAACTCAGTGAAGAAGCTTTCAGATTGATGATTCTTAATTTCCCCTCCTTCAGTCACTGAAGTGGAAAACTAAGAAAATAGGAGTAATTCTTTTTCTACAAGGTTCATTCTTTCCTGGGTAAATGTACATTACGTATTATCATAATTTTTCTCTCTTCAAATTATCTAATCCTCAGAGTGATTTGTTGAGCAAAGTAATAAAATTCCAATCTCAATGAGTAGTTTCAGTAAGGACTGATGAGAACAACAGTGTTTAAAACTGATAAACTATTATTAAGGTTCACTTTTTTAGGGAATCCCAGACACTGTGGGATTTGATATTTCCTGGACTTTCAGAACCAAATGGAGTTTTGACCTAGAAATTCTACAAGGGAGTTGACAAGTAAGGCATAGTCCAGTCTGCTGCTCTTCTAGCATGATATTTTAAATTATATTTATTTCTGAGATCCAAAAGTCCTTAGAGAATAAACACATTTTGGTACTTAGGGAAGCAAATTATAAAACTATATAATTACAAAATGTAGAATTGGCAGGAACATCAGTGACTAACTAGTCTAACCCTGAACCAACGATCATCTGCTATAATGTGCCTGACAAGTCATCATCCAGCCTTTGTTTGAAGACCCCTGATGAGTTAAAGGCACCACTTCTCAAAGTAGCCCATTCTGCTTTGGGGTGGTTTAAACATTTAGGAAGTTGTTTAGTTTAGTTTTTTTTTTTCCCCTCTCTGATATTAATTCTAAACTTTCCCAATCTTCTTTACTCAAGGCTAAACACCTCCAATAACTTCAAGCATTTTGCATAATGCATGAAGTCCAATCCTTTTGCCATACTAGTAATCCTCTTAAACAGACAACCTGAACAAATCCCAGTGCCCTCAGTGTTGCTTTGCCAGGGCAGAATACAATAGAACTATCAGTACTCTGTTCTAGGATACACATGTTTTCTTGCTGTAGCTCAAGATCACAGAAGATTTGCTGATTTTTATTAAGCAGGTAGTTCACTTCAACCGCTGGGTATTTTTCAGAACACTCTACTCTTAAGATTCTGGCTTAGGAGTAAGTGATGGGATAAATTGAGAAGAAACAGGGGCATAAGTGCATGAAATTTGGAAAAGATGTCTGGGAAGATGGAAATGGAGAAGTTTGAATGGTGAAATAAGATGTTGTTCATATTTCACATGACTATAGGCCATGAGAGAAGATGGCAGCTAAAAGGCCATTGCGTTAGATGCCCTTCTGACAATACCTTTCCCTCCACAAAAATCCGCCACCACTAATACCAACAGAAGAACTCTATTTAGTGCCTCTCTGAAGATCTAGAGGAATTTATAAACCATAGACTAGGACTAAATTTATAATATTCCAAGTAAAAATCACACAAAAAATTCTTTACTTACTGGGCCATTACATGATGGCATTAGTAATAATTCCACTTTTTTAGTGCTTTAAAGGATTTATTTTTAGCCTTGGAGTGAAGGGAGTAGGCAAATAATGGAAATGTTGAAGACAGTGAGACATGGAATATTATCCCCATTGTACAGATGAGGAAACTGACAGGCTAATTGACTTAGCTAGAGTCATTCATTGAAGTTTGGATGTGATGGAGAACTTCAAGTCCCCTATGGCTGGACATTTATAAGCACCAATTAGAAAAACTCTAACAATGTCCCAAAGGAAGAACAAGAAGAAACTGGCTTATACAGAGCCTGAAATGGCAGCCCATCTGGATTTTGCCTCTCCTACTGTCTCTATGATTGAAGATGAAAACTAGTTTTTGAAAGAAGCCTTTCATTGTCATTTATCCAGTGCTGTAATGTCCAGCTGCATCTCTCCATGTTAAGCAGAGAAACCTCCAAATCTACTCTTTCCTATAGCCACATCCTTCTCATGGTACCTCAGCAATGAGGCATAGTTTGGCATCTACAGCAAAACTACTCTATTGAGATGATCCCAACCTAGAAGACTTCTCTAGTCATTCCTTGGGAGGGTGCCCTTTTGTGATATGCCAACCATTGGCCTTATTATAAAGGGAAATACTCTGAAAAATGCATCCTAGAACTGAATTTTATTAAGACCAACCATGCAGGGTCTTTGAGTCCGTATCTCTGAAATAGGCAAAAAGGACTCTTGAAAGATACATTTATGGATAAAATGACAATGATTTTTCTTATTCTCATTTACAGTAAAAAAAAAAATTTAGGGTTCTTTCATTTTCTGAAACTCTCTAAAGTGCCCTTCCAAGACAATTAGGCAGCTGACTACATATAACAAGAGGGGCAATCAAGTTGAACAAATATAGTCTTTCTTTGAAGCAGTGACTATTGTGTCTTTATGATAGTCAGTGTGATTTCCTGGAAAAAGCACTGGGCTTGTCCAAGTCAAGAGATCTGATTCCTAGCACTGCCTTTATCACTCATTACCCGTATGACTTCTGCACATGGTACATTCTCTCAAGAGAATTAAAGCTTCAGAAAGGCAGAAACTGTAGAGCTTTTAAAAATGCCTCTTTCTCCTCTGAGTACCTAGCACAGTATCTTGCAAGTAGAAGACTCCTGATAAATGGGTTGTTGATTTTACTTGTATTAGACATAAGGAAGTAATTTCTCAATGGACTTCAATTTTCTCATTTGCAAAACTGGGATAATCATCTCAGCTCTATGAAGATGGTTGTGAGGGGGGAAATGGGATAGGAGAGTTCTTTGGAAACTATGACAAGATAATATCCTCAGAAACAATCTTGCATCTAAACATCTTTAACATGAAATTCAGAAAAATAGTGATGAATGGTTCTTTTAAAAGAAAGTATATCCATCACTTTCTCAAAAACTCAGACCAGGGAATAAAAAATCATCGTTTAAAAAAATGACCCCAATAATTCACTTCATTCTGCTAGTACAATTAAGCGAAGGCCTATGGGATTGAGGTCATAGATTCTCCTTGCAAAAGCTGTGCTCTCATGTCTGCAACCATATGTGTCCTCATCCTCTGTGAGTAAAGTCTGATGCATGAATGGAGTCTGGGGTGCCCACTCTATGTCTCATCATATGTCCTCTGTTTCAGAGCCCAAAGAAGGACCAAAGTCAAAATCAGTGAATGAATTAAAACAGTTTTCACTTCTCTAAACTTCTGTTTCACAAAGAAATTTCATCATGACTGTATCTTGAGGGAAAGAATGAAATGATCATGGTCCTTTTTCCTCTGATGAGCAATTAGAAACACTGGAAGGCTATGAGTTACTCATAATTGCATAGCCAGGAAAAATGAGCCCTTGGATCAAAATCTGGGGTCCTATTACTGATCCTAGGACTTTTCCCAATGTTAAAGTAGAAATAAGTTATGTAAAGAAATATTTGCTTAGTCCAGGTCGACTACAAAAAATACATCTATGGCAAAAATGTTATCACAAGAAACCAAGAGATGTCTAGGGAACCTATAGGAAGTGAGAGAACAAGCATTTACTAAACCCATAGTACATGCCAGGTACTGTGCAAAGTACTTTGCAAATGTTATCTCATTTGATCTTTACCAAAAGCCTTAGAAGTAGATGCTACTGTAATCACTACTATACAGTGTGGGAAACTGAGACAGACAAAGATTAAGTGGCTTGCCCAGGGTTACAGAAGTGATGAGAGGCTAAAGTAAAATCTGAATTCAGGATTTCTCGACTCCAGGATCATTGTTCTTTGCAGTATGGCTCCACCTAGTACCCTCTAAAGACTCATTCATTTCCTTATTCATTCTACAGTTACTAAGAATATCATAATCTCAGGGTCTTATGCTTAGGACTAAAGACCCTTCATCTCCAAGAGTTTCTAGTTTATGGGAGAAAGAAAAGTAGAAAATCCTGTGATATATAGATGCATGAAATGAACATAAAGAGTTGGCAGAAGGAGAGATCCCTTTCTTGGGAGCGGCAAAGAAGACATGAGGGAAAAATTCAAGAAGATGAAAATTGAAGGAGGTCTTGGAGGAGGAGCAGAATGTACAAAGAAATGGTTCAAAAGTATGAGAGCTGTAGCACAAAGGGAAATATAAAGGGCAGGTTATGTATGGAGATCAGAGGGCAAGCCAAAATCCATGGGAGCGATATTTCTGTTAGAGTGGCATCTTAATTTCCTCACTACTCTGCTTACAACCCTGATTTAACTCCCATTCCATCCCACAAGTTCCAAAGCTCCAAGATGATTCCATTCCAAAGATAAGAAGGAAGGGTGGAAAGATCCTGGCCCAGGAAGAGATGAATGAATCAACTATTGCCTGACTGTTAGCAGAAGGAAAGGTCCACAACTATCCTGGCTACATGGCCATTAGTGCAGGGTAGAAACATAACCATTAGGGGAGTGACCTCATGTGGAGAAATTGTCCCTGAAGGGGGAAAAAAAGGCCTATCTCTATTCTGGCACTGTATTAGTATTCATGAGCTCTGTGTCTACGTAGTCTAATATGATGAAAGTAAGATATTATAGGAGCTTGTGAAAGAGAAACATCTACCTTAGGGAGGTTGGCAATACATGAGGGCAAATTGAAAAGCTATATTTTGCCTTCTGCTGCAAGAAAGCCAAGAGAAGCTTATAATTTAGAGTGGGAAGCTGAGTCAAGTAGGAAAGGAGTAATTCCAATATTGCTATAATACAACCCATCATCAGAGAAGGTAGATTGGTCTGGGGGCTAACATGGCAGACACAATTACTGGGATTGTCTCTCTTCTCCTCTCTCCGTCTCCAGGATAAAGACGAATCAATTAGCCCCCGACACACAGTGACCTTGACAGCAATAGCTCTGAACAGAATATGCTGAGGCAGAGAGAAAAGGGAATGAGAGGGAAGAGAAGCGTTCTGAAATCCACTGCCAGCTGCTTTTCTGAGCAATCGTTCACTCAGAACCATGATGCCTGTGACTCGCTTCTAGCCAAAAATATCTCACTTGAAAGGATATACACCTCTCCTTGCTGTAAATAAACAAGGCTTTCTCAGATGGGAAGAGAGGAGGTGATAAATGCGGAAAGGGCATGCTTGCCTTTGCTTTTGACGATGTTCTCAACAGTGAGTAAATAAACATTAGCAAAAGCAAGGATAGACTAGCACCTACTTCCTGAAAAGGATAGCCCAGTATTGGCCTATCCTTGCACCTACGGAAGAGCAATGATACTGACTCTTCAGCCAGCTAACTTTTGGAAACACAATAAAAAGGCCATGGAGGAATTGCCCAATGCTTAGAGTACAGCAGGGATCTAACAGGGTAACTCATCAACTCCTTCACCTGGGGAAATGTGAGCAGCCACTGAATCTCCCCACATTCTGTGCTGGTGGTTGGCTTTTATTTTTTTTTTATAAAGTTTTAGATCATCTCACACTCAGCTTCTTCTGATCCTCCCCATCTAAGTTATGAGCAAATTCTCCCCTAAAGTTACTGTGTATTGACTTTGGGAATACACATGCAAATGTTTATGTGTCTAAAAATAGCCACACATACACATATAAACACACATATATGTATATGTGTATGTCTCCATACATGTATATATTATATTAATTGCTTACTCTAGATCTACTTCATATAGTTTACGGGTACATGTGTGTATACACTTATGTGTATAAGTTATTCCCCCCAGGCAAATGTGAGATCCTTGGGGCCAGGGAATATTCCATTTCTTTCCCTTTGCATCACCAGCACTTATCATAGCCTATAACACATAGTAGGCACATCATAAATGCTTGATGAATCAAAGGAATGAATTTTTTCCCAAACCCCATTTTCCGGCTGTTGTCCAAGTTTATCTCAGGGTGATATAGCCATCCATTAGTCCAGATGTGGACCCAGGGAACATCCTAGGGAGCCATAAATCTTCTCAAAGAATGGGAATGTGATAAAAATCCATCCCCAACCCTTAGAAAAAGGAACAAAAATTATATAGGAAGTAGGCTAACATGAGATTTCATGGAAGGAAATTTTCCATCAATAATAAAGTCTTAATCTCTTATTAGGGACTTTTGCCATGTTTTCCATGTATTTTTTTTACATCCCCAAATCTCAGTATACCAAGTTTCAGAGGGTTCTTCCAAGGAGCATGTTTTTGCCTCCTGGCCACTAAGCCAGTCTAGCCTAGGAGGAAAGGTACCCCATCTTTTTGTTGAAGCATCATGTTTCAGATCAGACAAAGGAGTAACCTTGCCGCCCATGCGGAACTGTGCCTGCCTTGGGCTCTGCACACTATGCACCGCTTGTTCCAGGCAAGTCTGTCGCATCTGGTGGCCAGGTGGGGAGAGACTGTGGATGTCATGATGCCTGTCAGCCCTTTAATGGTGCTCTGGGGATCTAAGGAAGATACAAAGTGGTGTCTGCAGAAAAGGACTTGCTTCCCTGACAGCACCTGGAAAACAAGCCTTTCAGTAGGTTTGTCTTTCCCCTGAATGGATGTTGGTAAAGTGAGTTCTTCCGTGTTGGTGCAGATTTATCTCAGATTGAGCAAAATTCTCAGGATATGTGTCTGAAGATGTTTGATGAATGGGGAAGGGCAGACTTTTTTTCTCCTGATGTTTGGGATATGGGGGGAGGGAAGAGTTTCATCATAACATTTCCCTTTCTTCCTAAAAGTTAAAAAAAAAGACTTCTAAGGGAATACATAAGTACTCTATTTAGGAGAAGATTCAATAATTTTCTCTGTTTTTTTTTCTATTAAATATCTATCTTCATCCTTCCCAGAGAGGGGTGGGGCTTGGAGAGAGAGAAATAAAGGACAAGAGACACATTCAGAAGACTGCTGGAAACTTTTTTCATGCAAAAGTTTAGAACCAAATGACTTCCCAGGATTTCAACCTTATCTATCTCTGCTCTGCTGCCTGTGGGCCTACTCGGCGACTGGACAGCAACATTCTACCTAGGTTAGGTCCAGAGCCTCTGCTTCTTTCACAGTCTATTACACTGGGCTGGAGCGATCCAAAGCACAAGAACACATCTCCAAAAAGGAGGTGTCCTTCAAGTGGATGGAACCAAAGTGGCACCTAAGGTAGCTACTTAACCCTTGTTCACACAAGACCAGACTAACTGAAGAAAGCGCTCCCACAGAATTATGCAGTACCTGAGTATTAAACAAAAGCACTTCAAGAGCAGAACCTGTCAAAGTATAGGTGGAGACAGCAAGGAGCCTTAGGCAATGGGTAGGCAAAGTAAGTATGTCCAGACTTGACTAAATTAACAAGATCAATTAGTGACCAAGAGGGCAACAAAGGCAATCTTTGCTGAGAAGAAAGGAGTGGGGAGCAGGGTGGGGAAGTTGCCAAATGAGAAGGACAATGGGGGAGGGGGACGGGGTGGAAGTATCAACCAGGAATGGGTACCAAAGAGGTGAATACAGCATCAGCACCAGAGAAAGGGAAGAAATTGAAAGGATGCCTGTTCACTGAGCATCCAAGTCCAAGTAGGTAACATGGAGTGTCTCCTCTAGGGCATAAAAGGAACCCAGTTATCCCACATAACTCAGGAGGTTGTCCTGCCTTCCACTATTAACTATGTTTCATGCACCACAGAAGTGCTTAAAGAACCTTTCCTAGAAAGGTAATATCTCTGGCCACAGAGGGCTACTGCTGCTTCATGAGAGAACCCCTCTCCCACCATTGTTTCATACATTCTTTTTGTCCCAAGAGTTATAAAATCCTCCCACTAACTCTTCAGCAAGAACCTAGTTATCTGTCTACATGAAAAGGCAATTTAAAATATGGAAGAAAAGGGGACAACTATTTCCTTTGAAAAATATGGTTTCTGTTTCCCTCCCTTCAGCATTCTCTCTCTCTTTCTCTCTCTTCCCCTTACCCCCTTCTTCTCTTCATTTTTATTTCTTACTTACAAACTTTTGGAGCACTTTGAAGATTCGTTTCAGTGGTTGGTGGCTGTGATGCTGTCATGGGTGGTCTTCCCTCAGAGTCCTGGGTGGGTGGAGGGAAAGAGGGTGCAGCAGAAGGCAGCAGAGAGAAGGCTAATAAGGGGTTCTGTGGGGATGGTGGAGCCAAAGGGTCAGAGGGCACTTGAGAGCTGCCACCTTGAATTGTAACACCCTGGACTTGGCCCTTGGCTTCCCGGTGGGCCCCAGGGAAGGAAGGTGAGGGATAAGCCTCTGAGGGGTCCCAGACAGTGGAGGCAGCAGTAGGATCCGTGGCAGTAATCGGGTCCTGGCCTATCCTCCCTGGGTCAAGGTGAGTAGGGGTGTCATACTCAAATATTTTGTCCACAAACACCCACTTAAGGCCAGCGATGCAGAGGCAGAGGCTGACCAGGCAGGCCAAGATGGGTACAATGCAGATCTTCTCCGAGTTGAGGCAGCCCCGTAGATGCTCAGCCTCCAGGCAGACACAGCAGGGGATGGCCAGGCCCACGATGGCCCTTTCTCCCCCATCCTCAGCCTGGGCCCCTGGCATCACCTCATCGGTGGGGAGCCCATCCAGAGATGGATCCGGACTCAGCTCGGTGGAGGGGCTCGGACAATTCTCTGCAGCTCCCTCCGACATGTCTGAAGCTCCGGTCTCCACAGGCTCACTTCCAAGAGGCCTGGACTCTCACCACCAGGCAGGCCCCCCCCCAACCAAATGAGACAGCATCTTAGAAGGGGAAATCGATAGGTTGCATTTGGCCAAGACCATGATCCAAATCAGGAGTGGGGGAGAAAACAAGGGGGGAAATAACAAGGAGGAAAAGCAAAAACTCTCCTGACAACTAGGAAAGGAAAGTGATTAAGCAATTATCCAGTGTCTGCTCCTGGGCCACTTTTCTAGTTTCTGTAAATGCCTCTGAGCATCCTGGCTCTGTTTCCAAACAGAGCAAAGATGAAATCAAGGGGGGGGGGGGGGGGGCGCGAGAAAGCAAACCAAGACACCAGCCAGGCGTTTTGCAATTAAGTAAACCAGTAGCCCAGTGCAAAAGGCAGGGCTCTCACCTGGTCCATCTGAGGCTGGGGGCTGCTTAGCGGAGGAAAACAACTGTTATTCAGGAAGAGCGAAAGGCAAAGCCCTGAGAGCAGAAGCCGCCGCAGGGGCAGGAGAGGAGGCAGCAGGAGCGGCAGCGGCACAGGCACAGGCAGTGGTGGCGGCGGCAACGAGGGGAGCGGCAGCACAGGCAGTGGCAACAGCATCCTGGTCTGTTTCAGCAGCGGCGGCAGCGGACAGCGGCTGCAATAGGCTGAATCATTAGAGAGCAGCAGGTGCCTGCTCTCCCCGCATCCCTGCAAACAGCAGCATCGCAAGAGATATGCTAAAGGAGGAGGGCTGGGGCCAGGAGGGTTGGGTGCCTCCCTGCCCCGCCCCCCACCCACAGCTCACTCGACTCCCAACGCACACACTCCTCTTTGTCCTTCTGGAGGAAGACACAAGTACAGATGCACTTTCTATCTCTCTGGTTCCTTCTTTCTTCACAGTCCCTTTCTCCTAGTCATCTCCACACTCTGTCCTCTTCTATCTATTTCCTCCTCCCTTCTTTACCATATACCACACCACTCCTTTACTTTCTCTCTCTCTCTCTCTCTCTCTCTCTCTCTCTCTCTCTCTCTCTCTCTCTCTCTCTCTCTCTCTCTCTCTCTCGTCTCCCTGTCTCCCCCTCTCCCCTTGAGTTAAATCAGTATACCCAGCAACACAGGACTACCAGTGCCAGTGACTTCCTATTTTATCCAATTAGAAGGAATAAAGGCCATCGAATCAAAGACAAGCAGTCAGGCAGCAGTTCTGTTCAGTCTCCATCCCTCCCCCCACTCTCATCTCTCCTCTTTACTCTCTTCCCTTCTCCCTAGCACTTCCCTTCCAAGCTCCCACCCCAAACTTGCTTTCCCTCAGTCATATTTGTTCTTTTCCTTTGAACCAAGGTTAGGTCAGGAAAACGCAGCGATCAATGTCCTCCATCTAACAAAGCTCTGGTTGGGAGGGGATGTAGGTGGAACCTCATGGGCTAAACCAAAGGCTTAGCAAAGTCTGATATTTGATCCATCCCTAGAGAGGGAAGGTTTGCAGTAGCAACTTCTTCCTGCCTTCTGCCTGCTGCCTGCAGATTCCATTCCTTTCTAGCACTCTAATAAGGTTCATTCAGAGAGAACCCTAGTGTTACTTGACTTTTATCTGGTCATTTAAAAAAATTCTACCATGAATGGTGCCACATTCACACTACTAAGTAGAAGAGTAGTTTAGAAAACACCTTTTTTATTCTTTTTCACTGTGATTTTGAAATAAAATGCTTTTCTGGAGTAAAAGTAATCTACCCACAGTCCCTCATTCTAGTTCCCTGAAATGGCCCCATTCCTCTGAGCCCTCACTACTAACCTCTTCCTCCAGAATGACTTCATTTTAATAATAGTCAGGAAGTGACCCAATGTGGTTGGGAGCTAACACTATTAATTCTCACCCTGTAATATTCCAAAGGGGCCTGATTTCTCAGGACTATATGCCATCCACTTCTATCACCCAACAAATTGGTCAAATACCTGTAATAAGAAATGTGTTCCATACAGATATGCCTATGATCTACAAAGATCTCATTCTTCTCTTATTCCCTTCTTTATTTCCTTATATAGGTAAAATTTTTGAAAGCAGCAGCTATTTTTTTAAATTTCTCACTTATTTATTACATGTGCATGAAATATACAAAGATTCCTTTCACAGAAAGGAGAAATAACACTTTCCAGTTCAGAGAGATCTGAAGATAGCACAGTAGTATAAGCCATCCAGGAGCTGTTTCTTAAAGTTCTCCCCTGCCCACCCCCACCCCTAACCACCCCCCCAAAAGCTTTAATACAAACAATATAAACTCTCAAAGGAATGAAAAGCCTGTGCTAGAGATCTCAAACAGGAATTACAACAGAGATGAGGAGAAACTGTCATGAATTGTTTCAAACCTTCAATCCACAGTCTTCTCTAGCAGGACACCTCAATGGATTCCTTAGAGCTATTTAATCTTCCTCTGTCAACAGGATTCTTAAAAAACCAGTTCATGCTATTTGATGATCAGAGGCTTCCTGGGAGGAACAATTTTTCCTTCAAAAACTGACAGAGAATTACAACTGGTTCTGTGTTCTACACATCCCGAGAGTTATTAAATATTTAAACAATTCTAAACAGATACAAACTCATTCTGATGCCATTTTTCAAAATGTATTTATCCTAGAATCATAAACGATTCAAAGTATATTGATAGCCAAGTTTCAATCACAGTCCTAAAACTGCCAACTTGTCAGAGCCAATTGACCTGATTGAGGTCAAAGTTCCAACAAAAAGCATTCTGCATAGAATCCCTTCAACAAATCCTTCAGCAGGAGACTGAAAATGACAGGCATCCCAAAGCCATTTGTTCGCCTTATTTTATTTTAATTTTCAACATCTCTTAATAAATGAATACTTCAAGGACCTGTGTTCTTGGTAGCTAAGATGAACCCCTCAAATGATATAGAACATAACCAACTGATACATAACATAACTGGCCAGTGAGTGAATAAAGCTTAAAGGGGTTGCCCATGGCTTAGAAAAGATGAATAATTTAATTAAGAGTTAAGAGGCTAGTACTCTTGGAACGCAGGATTGAAATGCAATTCTTTCTAATTCCAAAATGGATACTATCAACTAAATTAAATTGAAGCCAGTTAGATAGGTAGAGCACTGAGCCTGAAGTCAGGAAGACAAGTTCAAATCTTGCCTCATACATGTACTGGCTGTATGATCCTGGGCAAGTCATTTAACTTCTATCTCTGTCTCAGTTTCTCCAACAAGATGGGTTTCATAATAGCCCCTCCCAAGCTTGTTGTGATGATCAAAATGAGATATTTATAAAGTGCTTAGCACTATACCTAGAACATATATATATATATATATATATATGTATATGTATATGTTCTCTAAATGCTACCTGGGATTATGATTATGATTATTAACCAGCTTTGTCTCTCTCTCCATAAATTTTGTATTCAAAGACGTCAGCGAGTGCATATGTTGTCAATATATTTAATGAAGAATATGAAAACTCATGTAAAACCTGCAGTCAGTTCCTGCAGAGCATTTTTTGTAAAGCCCTTATCTTCTGTCTTAGAATGGACACTAATTATTGATACCAAGATGGAAGAGCAGTAAGAGCTAGGCAATTGGGGTTAAGTAACTTGCCCAGGGTCACACAACTGGGAAGTATCTAAGGGCAGATTTGAACCCAGGTCCTCTTGCCTCCAAGCCAAGCACTGTCCACTGTTACCTAACTACCCCTCCTGCAGAGCTTTTGAACTCAGTGTTAAAGATTTAGAATCACTAAAGAAGTATGGAAATAATCCAATTTTCAAAAGTGTCCAATAGTATTCATGACTCTTCCCTGATATTTTATTTTATTAAAAATTATTTATTTTATTATATTGCTGTTCAGTCATATCAATCTTGTCCCATTCTCCATGACCTAGTTTGAGGTTTTCTTAACCAAGATACTTGAATGGTTTACCATTTCTTTTTTCAACTCAACTGACAGATTAGGAAAGTGAGGCACAAAGGATGAGTGGATTAAAAGAAGAGAGGTATGCATTTTTTAAAAAACTCTCCCTTTTGACAAATGATATGAAACCCAGAGAGAAGAGTCCTGTTTGTTGTTCTCTGCCCAGATCAGACAAGATCCCCAGAAGTTTGATCCATTTTCAGGAGCATTCTAAAGAAAGGATAAGCTAGGAAATGCTCAGGAATCAGTCAGAATGGAGGAAAGATCATAAATGGTGCCATAAGAAGATGGATTGGGCAAGTAAAAGGTTTTCAGGCTGGAGAAGAAAAGACTTGGAAGAAGAAGCATGAAGAAGCATTGGGCTGCAAGTAACAGAAGGCTTCTTAAGTGGGAGAGGGCTTAGGCTTATTTTGCTTTTCTCTAGAGGTTAGAACTCTCAGGACAATAGTTGGATATTTTAGGAAACTAGATGACAGTTCATTGCTGAAAGGAATTGTTGTTCAGTCATGTCCAACTTGTCATGACCCCATTTAGGGTTTTCTTAGCAAAGATTCTGGAGTGGTTTGCCATTTCCTTCTCTGGCTCCTTTTATAAATGAGGCACCTGAGGCAAACAGGTTAAATGTCTTGCCCAGGGTCACACTGCTAGTATGTATATGAAACCATATTTGAACTCAGTGATGAGTCTTTCTGACTCCGGGCCCAACACTCTCTCCACTGTACCCCCCCACCAGGTACCCTTATTAAGGGGAAAGGGGAGGGAGCTTATATAACTAACTAAAACAAAAACCAACAATTGCCTAATAATTACAATTGTCAAAAATGGAATGAGCCTTCTCTGGGAGTAGTGATTTCCCCTGGGTTGGATATTTTCTGTTTCTGTTCCTCCCCCTAAAAACAAAACTGCATATTAAGATGCATAAGTACAGGGGAAAAGAATTAGTTATGGACTCAGTGCCTCTGATACTTGGTAACTATGTGACCTTGGATGAGCTAGTAGTTCACCTCCTTAGGCCTCAGTTTCCTCATTTGTAAAATGAGGATGTTGGCCTCAGTAGCATCTGCAGTTCCTTCTAGCTCTAATTTGATGGTCATTTTCCCTTCTTGGCTCTGTCTCAATTTGGGCAGTTTCCATTTTGCTTAAAGGAATTCTTTGTGAGAGTCTGTATCCAATGCCCAGAGTGAGTGGATAGCTTTGACTATCCTCCTGCAGCAAGGTGATCAATGTCGTCTGGGACATCATATTCTTCATGAGGCCACAGCTCACTCATACACAAGATCCCGGAAGGGGTGTGAAAGCAGGAATATGCTGGGTCTCTACAGAAATGTCTCCAGTTTTCCAAAGTTAAGGAGTTATCCTATTAAGGTGGCAGAAGGGGGTGAGGGATATAACCTTTTCATCCTTTTCTCCTAACTTATGTATTATCAAGGAAGACAAGGTCACTTGTCAAACCACAGGACTGAACAGCAGAGAGAACTTTAGGGATCATAAATTAGATCTTCAATATGAGAGATCCCTCTTTTTTACTTAGGGAAACTGAGGCATAGACCCCCACAACTATAGAAGTCTGAGATAAAAGATATATGTGAGAGCATTTGTTCTAATCCCCACAATTTATGAAAGCTACAGAAGCCCTGAGAAAT
This sequence comes from Monodelphis domestica, assembly GCF_027887165.1. NCBI lineage: Eukaryota > Metazoa > Chordata > Mammalia > Didelphimorphia > Didelphidae > Monodelphis > Monodelphis domestica. The sequence continues at coordinate 298,869,696 of NC_077232.1, read as the reverse complement.
GACTTGCCGAGGATTACAAAGCAAGAAGTGATAGCCCCAGCTTCAAACTCCCATACTCTTCTCCTTCCTCCCTTCTAGTCCAGAAGGGGAGGAGATAAGAAGGGACATCTGATTCCTGTCATTGGACATTTAAAAAATAACACATTTATCTTCATCCCCGATTCCCATGGCAAGATTGTGTGTGAATGGATGCATGCATTTACGCATATTTTATATATATTGAAGTGCATATGTCCATGTATGTATACATATGCTCACTCACATGTTTGTCTTTCCATTAGTTCATGGCTATTTTTACATGTAATTATGTTTGCTTCTGTGCTCATGTATGTATGTTCACATATGCCTCCATGTGTGAGGGTGTGTGCGTGTGTGTGTGTGTGTGTGTGTGTGTGTGTGTGTGTGTCTAAAGCTATGCTAGGTCTCACCATTTCATATCTTTAGTTTAAGAAGGCAGATACCAACCACTGTTTCATTTGTACTCCTCATTGATTGATCATGAGTAGAGAAATCAAGGGCTAGTTAAAAAAGATCAATAATATGAATGAAGATACCAAGTTCAAGATTTCAGATGGATAAGGACCTCAGGAACCCCAAAGTCGAATGCAGCTGTTATGATTAAATGACCACTACGATTGCCATCCAGTCAAATAATCTTCTCAACTCTCGTGTAGCTCTGCTAAAAAAGGAACATGCTCTAGCAGGTCACAGACTGAGAAGATAGCTTCTGACCACAGTCATAAAGTAGGCAAGACCCTTTGAAGTCAATATTGCAGAGTGCAAAGATGGAGATGAAATATCCTAGGTACTTCTGAATCTTCTTACAATGTTAGTACAAGGAATGGAAGAGTAGGCTTCCACTCTAAGAAGTAATGACATTTCTGTAGCAAACATTTATTATAACATGCATGAAGTGCCTACTGTATGCAGGCCCCTGTATTAAGTGCTAGGGGAGATTCAAGGGCCAGTCATGTCTCCAATGGAGAACCATCTAGTAGGGGATAACACTGATGCAGATGACAATAATATATAACATTTCATGATAAGTACACTAAAGAGGTGCCAAGAAAAATGCCTGAGAAAAGGTGCTGGGGACTGGGAGAAGGACAATCCAGGAAGGCTTCCTGTAGGGGAGGGTGCATTGAGTCTTGCATTTACATGGCAATTCCTCTGGTACATCCACAATGGAACAAGAATAAGACAAAAAATAAGATGGTAGAATAGGGTTCTACTTGATGTCTATTTGTGGACAAAAGAAAGAATGGGTAGGAATTAGTCTACTCTTATAGATACAACTTGCATCTGTTAGATCAGTTCTTAATCTTGAAAATGAATTGGCAACTAGCTTGATGAAAAGCAAAATAATGGGGATGGAGTGATTGTGTCTATGTATTAAATGCAAAATTGGCATACAAATTTCTCAGGTTCAATGTGAAGCTGAAGGTATTCTTGAATTGTGGGTGTGGGTGTGTTTCTTCCCAGTGGTTTCTTGGTCCTATTCCCAATAACCAGAACACTCTGTAGGTCTCTCTGGATTAGAACAATTACTCTCTCTTTGCCAGAGTCAGGGGTGATGCAGCAATTCATCTTTGGCAATGTCATAATTAATTAAGAGAATTCTGAAGCTGTGGTGAGACTGTCATCCGTTAACATCTGAAGACTTTTGACACATAGATGGAAGATCCCAAGGCAGTAGGTGGCACAGTGGATAGAGTGCCAGTCCTGGAGTCAAGAGGACCAGATCAAATCTGTATTCATACACTTCCTAGCTATATGACCTTGGGCAAATCACTTAACTCTTATTGTCTAGCCCTTGCCTGTTCTTCTGTCTTAGAATAGATACTAAAACAGAAAGCAAGGGTGAAAAAAAAATAAAAAAAGATCCCAAAGCTGGGTTCCAATAGGAATTTTCATTTCAATTCCAAGTTTTTGTTCAAAGAACAAAACCACTCTGCCCCATCATACATGGCCTGAAAGTTAATAGCTTCATTCAACAATCCCTCATCACTTCCACAATGTCCCTGTGAGGAACAATATTCAAAAAGTAACCATAAATAAGGCTCCATGAAGAAGTCAAAGAATGCAAGGGGTCCCATAAACAGGAAAATAGCCACAATTGCATGTTTGTGGTAGTAATGAACTGGAAACAAAACAGGTTACTGCCTGGCCAATGGCTCAGTAAACTGTGGTACCTGAATGGAATGCAATAATCCTCCATCATTAAGAAAGGATGAATGTGGAGAATTCAGAGAAGTATGGGAAGGCTCACATAACTGACACAAAATTAAGTAAGAAACAGAAAGACTACAATATGTGCACTTCATACATGCAACACAAAGCCCAAACATTTACGAGGAACAAACTTGCCCCCAGGGAAAAGTGAAGAAAATGAACTTTGCAGTCTTCATCTCAGAGGCAGAGTCTATAGTGAGAGACTATTACATATACTGTCAGACATGGTAAATATGTTGGTTCTTTGCAGAACTGTATTTTCCCTCTTTCTTTTAAAATCTTTACATCACACAGTGATTTGATGGAGAGTGGGGAGAGATCCCATTCCAAAATGAGTGTTCTAAAAGCAAAGACATTAATAACAAGGTATTTTAGGATAGGGAGGATATTAAATTATATTTATATTTAGAGCTATTGCATCTATCTATCATCAACTCAATCTACTCAGTCTATCTTTCTATGTCTCTATCTAATCTATCTATCATCTATCTATCTCTCATCTCGATCTCCCTATTTATCTATCTATCCATCTCCTCCAGGTCAAGATACCAGCCTTATTTTTCTGGACTAAATGGAAATGAAGCTTGAATTGCTTGTGACCTCCTGATCCTGGGAACACTCTGCAAACAGACACAAATCCCCGGAAGTAAAGCCTGTAATCTGATGAGTGCGCTTTATTCGCTGCTGTATTTCTCCAACATTGACCAGCCATCCAGGCGTACAGCCGCAGACATTTTATAAAGGTATTACATATTTATGATCTAGCACAAAGACCCTCTAAAAGCATCTGTGTTTAACTAAATCATGTCACTGACAGCAAGAAGCCTGCAGGGCAATTTAGCCTCCCAGGGAAAGTGTGTTTACACATCACTTGTGATACAGTGGCTTTCAAATAGTTCTAGCCTTCTCTCCCACCTTCCCCATCCCCCCACAAAGGAAAAGCTAACGTTACAGTTTTTTCCCCATTGAAAAATCTTTTTAGGTTCTCTCCAGAAACATTTGGGAATCACAAAAATTTCCCCCAAGGCTCTCTATTATTGTCATCCCAGTATAGGAACCAAATTAGTGGGATTCTGGAACATCACGGCATCAGAGATTTAAAACCAGAAGGGGCCTTAGAAGTCATCTATTCCAGAACCAATATTTACAGATGAGGAAAAAGAGGCAGAGAGAGATGAAATGAGGTCTCAAAAGCGGCAGAGTCAGGCTTCATGGCCAGCTACTAACACAAAATCTACCATACCACAGTTCTTCTGTTTACCAGGTTTTTTGCTTTGTGACTCCACAGACTCTCTTTAAAATAGTGGTGCTTGACCTTTTTCCTCAGAGTGTGTGTGTGTGTGTGTGTGTGTGTGTGTGTGTGTGTGTGTGTGTGTGTGTGTGTGATAAATTCCTTTGACAGACTGATAAAGTCTATGGACCCCTCAAAACATGCTGTTAAATACAAAGCTTACAAAAGAAATCAATTAAACTGAAATAAACACATTTTTCCCATTCAAATCCAAACTGCTATGAAGTCTGTGAACCAAGTTGATGATCCCGTCTCTAAACACAGAGCTAACAGTGTACTAACCATCCCACCCAACTGCCTTATTCAAACATGGAACAAACAAAAAGAATTGGAGATGAAAGCAAAAAGAAGCAGAAGCCCTGGGGTGGGTCAAATTCTTTTCCATTCTCATTCATAAAAGACACTGAAAGAAAAAAATGTGATAGAAAAAAGGTTTCCAAGGACATTTCAAGCTACTCCATTCAGAGTCTGACTTCTATAGTTTTCTTGAGAGTAGCCTAAATGTTCAGAGAATTCCCATTTACCTGGCAATGAGAAGATCAAACTTTTCCAAGAGGAGAAGTAGATACTCCTGAACAAAGGTTAATCAAGCATTCAAATATGTCTCTACATCTCTCCAGGATTTGGGGTTTTTAAGAAGGAACAAAACAGTCTAAGTCCACCCAGAGACAACAATGAGACTGCAAAGGGACCCAAAGCCAATGTGTTGTTACTGTGATTATGTTTGTTTTTTCACTTTTACTGAAATGTAAACAGTTTGACTTTCTGGTCGGATGTGGTATGATGTTCCTAAATGTACTCATTTGTTTGTTTGTGTTTGTTGGAAATATTATGTGGATGACCAAAAAATCATTTAGATGCTTCCAGGATTTATTATTCTGTCAGTGATGTTACCCTGTGTACTGACGCAAACTGTGACCCAATCATACGCTAGTGACTCTCATGTTCCAGAAAACGTGAAGGGGCTGGACTGTGGAACCTAGTAAGGGTATTAATCAGTTACCAAATAACGAAGAAAAGAAAAGAGAAAGAGGAGGAGGGGAAGGAAGGGAGGAAGAGAGGAAAGGAGGAAGGGAAAGAGGGAGGAAGGGAAGAAGATCCAACAACCTTTTATCCTTCCAGAAAAAAAGGAGACCCAATCTTGAATTACCCAACTCTAAATGAAAGTCACTGCTCACTTCAACCTCAGCCCTTGCAGTTAAAGCCAATAGTAGTGGCCTTCTTGCCAGGTTTACCCATTCCTTCTAACTAACCTTCCTTCTGTCTAACTAACCTTCCTAATTTTCCTTCTGTTACCCAGTCCTTCTAACTAACCAAAGAGACTGGTTGGTTAGAGGGACCCAGGAATCAACTGAACTGCTGAGTCAAAACAATATTCTTAAAATTTAATAAACAATCATTTAAATACATGAGCAGCTCACATATTTGGGATCGAAATCAATGGCCTTCAGGGCCCCTTTCCAGATCCAGAGAGATGGTCCTTGGATCCTATGAAATCCTACCTCTCAACTGCTCATGTTTCCCAAAGCAGCTGTAAAAGACAATATTTTCACAAAAAAAAAGCATTGATTAAGTCTCTGTGATGTGTTCCTCACTGAGTTAGGTGCTGGGGACCCCATGGGAGTAGCCATATAGCTCCTGTCCTCCAAGAGCTTACATTCATTCTATGTGTTCTTACTCTGGCCATGAAGAAACTAAGTTGTGCTCCTACTCCAGTCATAAAGGATGAAACCCAAAGGTATTTTTCTGTTTTCACTAGCTTTGAGCAACACAGAGGCAATGTGATATAATGAATGTCATGCCCTACTCTCTATGACTCCATTTTGTGGTTTTCTTGGCAAAGATCCTTCTCTAGCTCATTTAACAGATGAGGAACTGAGGCAAATAGGGTTAAATGACCTCCCCATGGTTACACAACTCGAAAGTGTTTGAAGCTAGACTTGAACTCGGGAAGATGAGTATTCCTGAATCCAAGCCGAATGTTCTATCCATTTTACCACCTATCTGCCTAATTTAATGGGCAGACAACTAGATTTGGACTCTAGGTTCAATTCCAAGCTCTGACACTTTCTGTGTGACTTTGGACAAGTACTTGCCACTCTGAACCCCCTAAGATTTAACTAGTGTTAAATATGCATTTGGAGTCAAAGGGATTCACTTGGATCCTGGCTTGCTCTTTACTCCTCTGTGTTACACTGATTATCTCCAGGTCTTTGTTTCCTTACTCACTGAATCTCTAAAATGAGAAGCCTGAACTAGATAGTTCTCCAATCTACTAAGCTGCAGGCATATGTGGTATCCTTTAATGGCAGGACTTCTACATATTCACCATTTTCCAGGTCCCCACTCTAAAGAAATTACAGATTGTTGGAGTATTTGAATTTATAAAACATTGTTGCCTGACTGAGAATGGCAAGGGAGCAAGTGGGGCTACCAAAAACAAAAGCCCAGCAAAGTAATTTTTTTTATTTCTTTTGTTAATTCCTCTGCGGAAGCTTTGTCCTAGCACTTAGAAATACTGCACATTTCGAGCAAATTAAAAAGATTTGACTGCAAGGAATTGAACAGGTCCCAAAATCAAGCCAATGCTGCAGTGCTCATTGGTTTTCTGCCCAATTGACTTTTTCATTTAAAATCTGCAGTGGAAGACTCTTCCAGAACTTTCTTGCTCTGGACCTCACCTCCAACATCCCACTTTCTTGGTAGTGGTGAACTACTCAATGCAGAGTGCCAGAGGGACTTCCCAGAGTCAAAAGGATATGAGGCAATATGAAGTCACACCCTGTTTGTGACTGACAACATTTATACCAGGGTGACAGTAAAGGGAAAATAAGATTAGCTATGCCCATCAGGAAATGCTGCTGGCTGCATGTCTTGAAAAATCAGTGTTTCAGTATCTGAGATCCATACCTCTTCCCCCTAAATCATGTATAGATACTTCAAGGGGCCAGTTGTAAAAATGTTTTCTTCTGATAAGGCTTTGTTTTGACTAGTGATAGAAGAAGAATAACAAGACTCTAGGGCCAACCAGGGCCATACTGAGGCGAAAGCTTGTCCTGTTGGAGGCTTTAGACAATCAGAGGCAGAAAAACATTGTGCATCTGTTTCTCTTTTTATTTATCATCCATCCCAAGCTCTGCAATAGGACAAATGGAAGAGAATAGCTTTGACTATTGGCCTCAATTAAACAAGTACACCTACTATGTGCCAGGCACTAGACACAGGATGAAAAAAAGAAGTTCTTATGCTTGAAGAGTTTACATTCTACTGTAAGAAGGTGAAGGAGGAGATAGGATATATCTACAAATTAATATCACACAATCATGTAGCATGACCAAAAGACTAACAATGAGGTGATCAGAGCAGGCTTTCTAAAGATGGCAGCCCCAGGGCTGAACTTTGCATCTACAAATTCTGAGAGCAAGTTGAGAGGAGGAAAGTAATTCCAGGCATTGGGAAAACCTCATGAAAATACAGGAGGCAGAGGTCTCATCCAAGAAATGGCTACCAGAACTCCTTGGTAAGTCATCTGACCTCTTGACACCCCATTTCTTCCTTTGTAAAAAGGAAGTGTGGGGAATTAATGCTTAATGCTAGCGAGTGTTTCTATATCAGTTATTTAATTTGATCCTCCCCAACAACCCCAGGAGGCATGTGCTATTATTATCTCCATTTTACAGATGAGTAAATTAAGGCAAACAGAGGTGAAATGACTTGCTCTGGGTCCCATCGCTAGGAAGTATCTGAGAACAGATTTGAACCCAGGTCCTCCTGACTCCATGCCTTGCATTCTATCCACTGACCCACCTAGCTGTTTGTTTGTTTTAGCTTTAATACCCTGTACCTGGCCCAGTACAAGTGATAAATAAATGCTTATTGGTGAATTGATTAAGATATGCTGGATGACTGATGTAGTGGATAGTGTTGGCCCTGAAGTCAAGAAGATCTAGGATCATATCTTGCCTCCTCTGCTTAAATGTTTTTTAGCCAATGGGTGAGTCACTTATTTCTCTGTTACTCAGTTCTTTCATCTATGAAATGGTGAGGATTCTAGCATTGTCATAAGATTCCTATGCAAACATACGGACTAAAGAAATTTCAGTAATGCTTGTTACTTTTATTGCCAATTTGTAAGAGCAGCTAGATGCTTTTATACAATGTTCTTGCAAAACTTAGATTTCAAGCTCCAGAGGACCTATCTTGTGCTATCCTTGCTACTCAAGACCATGTTCCTTCATAGTGAAAGCAAAGCAGCAGTCTTGCTTCCAAAAGGGCAACTATAAGAAAGGAGTTTCTCCTCTTGGAAGTTCTATTATTCCTATGTTAGTTCTCATTCCCAGAATCAGAATTTTCTCAGAGAGAAAAGCGACTGATGGCAATTAATCAAATTAATAATCAAATAATTAGAACCAATGTAACTTTCTTATCTTGGAACACAGCTTTGCCTTCTGTCAGCTAGTTCTGATGAAAATGCCAAATGTTATGGACAAAATATATTTCTCGGTTTTGAATGTTTAAAACCACCTGAAGGGGGCAGCTGGGTGGCTCAGTGGATTGAGAGCCAGGTCCAGAGATGGGAGGTCCTAGGTTCAAATCTGGCCTCAGACACTCCATAGCTGTGTGACCCTGGGCAAGTCACTTAATCCCCATTGCCTAGCCCTTACCACTCTTCTACCTTAGAACCAATACATAGTGTTGATTCTAAGATGGGAGGTAAGGATTTTAAAATAAACAAACAAAAACACTTGAAATCTAAATTTGTGAATTTATTTTAAGGATGCCATTTTCTAGATATCAAGGGAGGAAAGAACTTTGACAAAGATGAAACCCTGCCCATCCCTCTCTCATCCCACCTAATGGATTTCTTTCTTATATAATGAATTGATGAACAGAGAAGCTTACTATCAGTATAACAAATTTGAACTTAGAAGGATACTGCTAAAAATTTTCTAATTGATAGCATAACAAATACAATGTTGGACCTAGGGTTGGGAATGCCTAAGATCAAATATTGTTTTAGACACATCCTAGTGGTATTACAATGGGCAAGTTAATTAATGTCCCCCAGCCTCAGTTTCCTTATCTGTTAAATGGGAATAATAGCACCTGTCTGATGGAGTGATCATGTACATTAAATGAGATAACAAATGAATGCTTTGGAATCCTTAAAAAATTTTACACTTATACTTTATGACAATAATATTTGCTATAATAATAAGAGTAACTATTATTATTAGAATCATCTATTTGGAGCTAGAAGTAACTTTAGGAATCATCAAGCCAAATTCTTATTTTATAAATTAGGAAACTGCAAGCAATAAAGAAAGATATAATGCTTAAAGTCTCAAAGAACTGGGATTTCAACCCACATCACCAACTCCAAATTCAGCATTCTTCTCATTAGATCACTCTGCCTTATATTAACATAGCTTGCCAAAGTACTGTTGCTTCTCTATTATCTTCTCTGAAGCTCAAAAATCAAATTCTGCCTGCATTAGGAATGCTCAGCATGCCGTTGGGGGTTGAGAGCCTCTCAGAAACACCAGGATTTATTTCTATCAACATGACACATTTCCTTATAAACTGAAGTTGGTTTGGGATAACAGAATTGCCTAGAGGGCTCAGCGACTTCAAGAATCATTATAGATACATTTCATTTTTCTGTTTAGACAAATGTGGAGGAAGAACATGCACAAGGATCATTTGAACGCTGGAGAAATTGAGAGCTGGATAAACAGTGGGCAAGTTGGAGTGACATTTTTCATTCAGGTGCTTCAAAAGAGCTCCCTATTAATATCATCTGTAATGTTCAGATTGAACTAAGTGGAGATTTCAGGTAAAGGGTTTGGGGCAATTCTGCACAGTAATCTCAGAGCTGCTACCAAGACTAAGATATTTCTTTAAAAAACAACTCCATTCATTTAAACAAATATTTATTAACTACCTTATTAAGCAAGATGTAATTTCATTCAAACCCAACCTTTCATCCAGATCTAATACAAACATGAAAAGTATGCACTTAAAATCCATCCACTATTTCATGTGGAGCCCCCAAATCAGAAGTGAAACACAGATGAGAGCTACCTACAGAGGGCACCTTTCCTGTCCATTCCCTCTAGTAAAAGAAAATGACATCTGAATTTGAAGGGCTCCTGTGGTGTCAGAAAATGATTGATGAAGTGGACACAGAGGTTGGACACTGCATCTGTGACACTCGCCCTGGTCATTGCTGTCACTCACTATTGGCAATCAAAAGTGTGCCAATGCATTACAAAATGAGAGAAAACTGAGTCCTGCCAAATAGAGAAGATCAGTAAAAGAACTCTCCTTCATACCAGATCTTCTCTCCCATTCTTTCTATCTTCTAATAGTCAGGGAAACTTGGCTCTATTAGGAAGAACCTGCTTCTCTAATCACTCTGACCTATGTTAGAGTTCCTGTTCCTTCTTTCTTGTCCCTAATATAAAAAACCAAGAAGAGCAGGCATACTATTTTTCTCCCCACAACTACTTTCAGATATTCTTTTTCCTGCCATTACTAAGTCATCTAGGTCCCCTATGCTCAAACACAGCACTCTTTGCACTGCCTCTTTGATGGTGGAAGGACTTTAGTTCATGTCAAATGAGAATATGTTGGTTCAAGTACCCATGAAGGTTTAGCCTGGAGAAGAGGAGTCCTGGGGGGAGGGGGACACAAGAACTGCATTAAGTTTCTTGATGGTTAATAAGTAGAAGAGGGATTAGACTTCTTTTTGTTTGTCCCCAGAGGGCAGACCCAGGAGCAATGGTCACAAGTTGCAGAAAGTCCAATTTGGTCTTATGATATCAGAGTTCAAACACGCACACACACCCTTCCGAACAATTAGAGCTGTCCAAAAGTTGAGTGGACTGAATTGAAAAGTTGTGGATTCCTTCTCACTGGAGGTCTTCAAGTCCAGAATTAACTTCCACTCTCTGGTTTTATTATAATGGATAATACTTTGGTTGATGAACTAGAATAATAGAAGTTGGTGTCCTTTCAAATTCGAAAATTCTTACAAATTCACACATTTCTGACTGTGAAGATAGGAATAACTCTCTCCTTGCCTATTCTTAGCTAAACTAATCAAGAACTCAAAGCACCCCTACTTAACACTAAGTAAGAGAATTCATGAATCAATTGTTAAGAGTGGGTAACAACTCCAAAGGCCACTGTCTGGCCCCTTGAAAGTGCTAGGCAAAGTGAAAGACTGCAATTGGTTCCTGTAAAGTGGGGAAGGGACAGGAAGTGATGTGGGGAAAGGACTACAAAAAGGCCTGAACTTCCTGTCCAAAGGAGCTGACTTCTTCTTTAGAGGACGACTTCTCCTTTGGACTGCTTCTTTGGAGTACTTTGCATCAGTGAGATGAGTGAGTAGATGACTTACCTTTCCTGGCTTCTGGAGAGATTGGTTCCAGAGAGGCCTTCCTTTCCTGCAGGACAACAAGTTGGTGGAACCCTTGCTAAAGATACCACTGGGTCCTCTGCCCTGCCCTGCCCTGCCTGGCCAGGGCTGAGGCAGACATGGGAACAACACTTAGGGTGGTAGACTAGACATTTTTCTACCCTCTTCTTACATTTTTCCACTTTCACTCTTTCTACCTCTTTGTAAATAAAGCTACTAAAAGTCATTTTGACTTAAGCTATAATATTTTTAAATCAGGGACCACAATATTACTTTAGAACATTCATATTAGCATAAAAACCTAAACTTTATACTCTTACATTACTATTTAATTTTGTGCATTCTCTGTTACCCTACACCTGCATCAGCCTCCCAGCAATTTCTTGACCTCAGGCTATCTCCCATCCCCAGATGAAATGGTAAACATGCATGTGAGTTAACAAATAAAATATTAGATTTGGAACTAGGGCCATCCAGATCTGATGCATGCTGTTGATGTGTATCTGCTAGGTAACTATGCAACTAAAAAAGCCTGACTCTTATCCTGCCACTGGACTTTGATGATTCTGAAAGAGAGAGAGGTAGGCTGATGACTTCATATAACTCTGCCTAACTTCAATTCAATTCACTTGCAACTTAAGGCATCACCTCATGATATCACTGATCCTCTCCAAAAATAAAAGATGGAGGGGGCAGCTAGGTAGCACAGTGGATAGAGCACAAAGTCTAGAGTCTCTAAGAGGACCTGGATTCAAACCTGGTCTCAGATACTTCCCAGATGTGTGACCCTGGCAAAGTCACATAACCCATTGTCTAGCCCTTGTTACTTTTCTGTCTTAGAAATGATAATAAGACAGAAGGTTGGAGTTTTGAAAAATAAAAAAAATGATGATGTGACTATGGGCAAGTCACACAAACTTCTCTAAACCCCAGTTTTTTTAATCTCTTAAATGGGGATAATACTACTTGTACTAACAAACTCACACATTCATTGCATTGATGTAAAGTGATTTACAAACTTTGGACAACTATATAAATGCCAGTTTTAATGGAACAACTTTCTGGATTCCCCTTCTCAGTTAATCACTTATTTACTCAACCATATAAATATGGTTAATTCATAAGTTAATGGCAAGTAGAATGAAAATTCCCAAATATCATATCCTAATATTGTGAATCTTAAAAACTACTCAGACTATACTTTAGAAGATTTGATTTAGCTATTTCCTTATTGTAACAATGAAGATACTTGGTCTAACAAGAATCATGAATGTATTGGGAACTTTTAAAATTACTTCACCCTAATTAGACATACTTTAGGGGAAGATAAAGTTGTAAACTCCTGATTGAACAATGAAGGTACTTAACTCATACCTTAAAGCTAGGACCTTAAGCTAAGTCTATTTTTAGATCTAATACAAAAAGGTGTTAAGTACCTTTAAAGGTTAAATTAATCACAAAAAGGTCAAGTAATTCACAAAAGGTAAGCTTAACAAAGAAGTGTGAAGTACCTCAGAAGATATAATCTAACCAGAGAAGGTGAGAACTAAAGACTGGATAGTCCTGGAGAAAATCTAATCAAAAAAGGTAAGAACTAAAGAATAGGCAGTCCTAGAGAAAGCATCTATTGTGATTGGTAGATGTAAAAATTTAGAGGAGGTGACATAAGAGATAATTTTCTTTAAAAGGAGGCTAAAAAGTCAGTTCAGATTATCATTGAACTCAGTTCAGGAGATTTAGTTCACTGGAGGACTGGAGCTTCCTTGGAGACAGTCTTATGAAGAGTGATAAGACTGACTCCCTTAGGCTCAGGGAGGCCACTTTGGCCAAGGCCTTTAACTACTTCCTGCCTCAGCCTGAGCCAGAGCAGTTTAAATTAATTCTCTTTCTCTCTTTCTCTCTCTCTCTCTCTCTCTCTCTCTCTCTCTCTCTCTCTCTCTCTCTCTCTCTCTCTCTCTATTTTTCCCTTATTAATTCCTTTTCTCTATATTAATTAAAATCTCCATAATTCCCAGCTGACTTGGGTATTTTATTATTTGGGGATTTTCTCTGGCGACCTTTAAATCTAGATTTCAAGGCAAAATGCTAAATTTATCACTCTCTAGTGAATATAATCAAATATTGTACAAAAGTAGGTGATTAATGTGTGTGTTTAAGTTAATGGAAATATTTGCAAAGAAATGCTCTTGGTGTTGATCCTAGTCGAAAGATCATTGTGGGTATCAAAGGACTGAGATGGGAAGGGAGAGGAAACTTAGTGTAGTAGAAAAAGTATGGGAAGTGGAAGCAGAGAACCTAAAACTTTAAATAAGGTTAGTCTTTCTGGGTCTCAGTTTCTACTTCTGTAAAATGAGGAAATTGAATGAGATGATCTTACAATCATGTCTCTAACTCAATAATACTAGAATCTCATGCTAGTATTTCAAAATTTCTCTTTGAATCTGTGCCTTGTTTTCATTGTCATAGGGAACTCACATTGTGATGTGGCTTCCCAGAGCCCTAGAATTGGGTAAACAGAATAGACAGGAAGATGAAATGCCAAGCCCAAGGTGTCATTAACAGTAAATAATGCCAACATACTATACCTTGCCATCACTTGTCCTTCACAGTATAGCCAAGTTGATTTTTTTTAGTGACTCCATTAAAAAAAAAAGAATGTTATGCTTTTCCTTGGGTTTCAGGGGGAGGGGCGGAGTAAACAAACCTTTAGACATGAACAAACAGATAACAACATTTGCTCTTCTACTCAGTACTGTTACAACACTACAGGTCAATGACTGGCATGCCAACAGCCTCAAACAGGACTAGAAGTTATGCCAGAAGGGATCTGCTTTCTATTCAAGCACTGCCAGTTCCTCCTGACTTACCCAGCCTCAGGCAAAAGCAAGGACAGAAGGAGACAGAGATGTGGTTTTTCTTACAAACAAAATCAAAACATGATAGATCAATGGAGAGAACGATGAGATTGTTCAAGGAAGGAATCATTTGTACTTCTCCAAATGGCTAACCTTCTTACCAAAGGGAATTTCAGCCAAAAGTGAGAGAATTTAACATTGAGATGGAACAATTGAGATCGACTTGACCAACCACCTAATTTCATTGGGAGCCTGTGGAGGGGAGGGAAAGGAAAGGACTTGTCTAAGATCAAACAAGTAAGCAGGTAGCAAAGTTGGGGTCTGAATCCAGATCTCAAGTTTCAGAATTTCTTTTACTACCACATGATACAAATTTTATTTCATGCTAGAAAAACACATCCCTTGTATTTCAAAGCATAAATGGTGCATTCAAGCCCATCTCTTTACCAGTCCACTGAACTTCCCATTTTTTTATCTGGAATACTCAGGAGATTTTCAGGCACTACATTCCTAGAGACATTCCCAGTAGTCTCAAAATCCCCATGTGCCTAACAAGTATAACTTTGGCATTGAAGCTCTTCATTTACTGAAGGGATTATAAACAATGGCATTTGTTTCTACTTTTCTTTACTCAGCTCACTAATTTTTTTTAAATCCCCAGTGAAGGCAAAAGTTAGATCTAAAAGATGGAAGTAATTATCTCCAATGCCCTTCTTTACAAATAACAGAAATAGCAATAAAAGACATTTTATCTATGTATTTTGGAGTGAGTCCAACTATCTTTCATACTCATCAATTAAATGTAACCTTATTGACAAAGCATTATCAAGAAACAGTGCCCAGCCCTAAAAAGACCTTTCAGCACCACAGATCAGGACAACACCCATCAGGACAGGTATCTCGGAATATTTTGCAATAATAATATCCAGAGTGTAAAAGTCTCCTTATTCACAAAACAACACTTCTATCAAAATTTTGATACTGCCGAATAAGGACATTGGCTTTCCAAAATAAACATTAACTTTCCTTTTGAATCCCCAGTTTTCCCATGGGACCATATAGAGTAGCAGCTGTGTTGGTTTTTTAAAGGTATTTTATTGCAAGGGAGATGAACAGTTTTAGACCTTTCTGCTCTTTACCTGCACAGTAAACACATTTTTAAAAGGTCTCCGTATGCCCTCATGTGACCCAATTCCTTCTCCTGGCTTATCTCACTGTTACACAGATTCTCATTTGTACATATAAAGTCATTCTTCTACCTACATAACCAATTTGATCCTAAATTACACAGAGAAGCTTATTTTAAGACTTTTTTTCTATTTCTTGCAGATAACTTTAGGGAAGTCTGAACAAAATAGTTCTTCCCTGTTGCCACATTAGTGAGGCCAAACTAAAAAGAGACTAAAAAGATATAGCATAGTAATATTCCAGTGTGTGAACCAAAGGAACATAGGAAGAACTTCTAGAAAGGATACTTGTGTGGTCATTTTTTAAAATGACTTTCATTTGGAGAGCCGCACAGTTTTCATTCTACTTCACATCTTCCTCAATCATATCTGATCAGACTGACTTTTCGCCATTCATCGAGATCCATAGCCAAAATAAATGGCAGAATTCCGAAAAAAACTGGTCAGAATGAATATAGAGAGATATGTTGAAATCAGAAAGCACTTGAATGGAACAAATCCCTCATCCAATGAACTACTGAGGAATTAAATGTGTTTATTCATGATTCATTTGACTGAATATAGATCAATTATTTTAGGAATGTGTTCTACATTTGAGAGGGATCCTTTTTTATTCATGTGGCAAAATGTCTCCACTTTTAATTTTCATGACACTAATCACTCATTGTGCTATCCTACAGCATGCTGGATGCTGGCTCTTGGTTACTTTTTCACTTTCTTATAGATAGTCACTGAATATTTGCCCCCCCCCAAATTAAAATAAATAAAAAATAAAACAAACAAAAAACATCAGAAATTTGTTCACAATTATCTGTTTCCCTTGGTAAGTGATTTCAAGAGAATAGAACCAAAATCCAATAAAGTATTTTACAGTTCAATAATTACTATTTCCTTAATTATGTTAACCCCCTGGATTATTTAAGAGCATACATTACAATATCTAACTATGATGGGACTTCTTTGCTCCTCATATTCAGATTCCTAGTACTCAAGAAGAGACTTGAGAGTCCAAGAAATCCAATTCATACTGGAAAAAGAAGATCTCCAACCCAAGAACTCCTAGAGAAGCCTTTTTCTCCTGACATGAAACTTGAATTTGTCTCTTTGTAGCTTCCACCCATTCCTATTGATACTGTCTCTTAGGGCAAAGCAGAATAAGACTAAAACCTTTTCTACATGATAAAGCTTCAAATGCCTGAACAAAACTACTGATACATTATAGCATGACATAGTAACATTTCAGTTATTCAAGGCTCTTCCCTTCTCTTCATATTATCAACATCCTTCCCAAACTGAGCTGCTCAAAATCAAATGTAATACTGCAATCCCTATTGGACAAGTATATGACAAGAGCAGAGTACACAGAAACTCTCATCTTCCTTTTCTGGAAGCTTTGCCCTTCTTAGAAAAGTCCAAGCTTGTATTTTTCCTGACAACCATATCATATCACATTGATGATTCAAGTTAAGTTTACAAACCTGCCAGGTATTTTTAAAAGCAAACAAGTGTCTAATTATGACATTTCTATCCTATATCTGTGACATTGATCTTTCAACCCAAGTATAAGATTTTACAATGATCCCAATTTAATTTAGTTTCTTTAATTTCTCTTTCTAGATATTGAAGCTATTAGTATGTTAGTTCTCCCTTCCAGGTGGGTCATCTGTCAATTTGATTAGAACACCACATTCAAGAATATATAGAAGTGGTTTCCCAGGTGGGATTAAATATGAGTAAAAATTAACAATAGATTTAAAAGCAATCCTTTAAATGAGCTTGATTTTCTTCAAAGAATATAACACCAATTACTTAGCAAAGGATAAAACCAATAATACCAGTTTGATGTACTACATAGAGATAAATCCTCACTCTCCATTTATAAAAGATAGTCATCCCCTTGAGCCAAAAAGGGCATAAAACTGTTCCAGAAATTCCTAAAATTTTAGAGCTGAAATTAAGATCTAGGGAAAGTAAGTGACTTGGGAATGTAATATTTAACTGAGGAGCATCTTAGAGATTGGCAGCTGCCACTTAACTATTCAAGTGAGGAAGCCAACACTCAGAGGTAAAACATTTTATATAAGGCTGGTAGTGGAAAGTAGAGCTATTTATAGAGCCAGGTCTTTGAACTCCAGCTCCAGAGCTGGATACCAAACTGACTCCGGCTTTCTTAGAATAGTCTTGCAAAGGTGGAAGTGTAGTATAATATTATGCAAATTTGACAAAGAAGAAACTGGTGCTTACATGTATTGCCCATAATCACACAGCTAAGCTAAGAGAGTAACACAGGAAGGATTTGGAGTGGGATCTCTGTACTTGAAGTGAGTTTCTCTTTCAACTACATGAGAATGACTAAAATGTTTGGAAATAGCTCATCTGGGAATGGGAGGAAACAAGAGAAACAGAAGTCCCATGAATATGGAACTAAAAACTTAGCACTCTCTTAAGTACATGACTCTTTCTAAGAAAAAAAATAATAGATATCACTCATGGATACCCAAACAAATATAGACAAAAGAGATGAATTCCAAGACAGTCAACAAATTTCCAAAATGAATGGATTTGGTGCTACCTATTAATGTGACTGGATAACATTCAGCACCAATTACACAGACAGCTCCCAAGGTCTAGGAGTGAATATTTTGTCTTCTATTTTGCAGCTCTCTTTCCAAGGAATTACAAAGACAAGGTTGCATATTTTGGATGATTTCCTTTTTAAATTGTTGCTCTGATTCTGCCAATCTTATTTCTTCCAAACTTTATTTAATATTGATTTGATCAAATAAACAATTTGGTTAGGGAGGCAATGTAGTAGAGTAGAAATATTTCTAGATTCAGTCAGAATTCTTCCCTTAAGCAGAGATATATATAGTTCACAAAAAGTGATGCGTGACATGATTGCATGACACCTAGTGATTTCTTTGTTTTTCTACATGTAAGTTTCAGTCCTCTGACCTGCTCTACCTACATGTTCATAGAAATCTTCAAAACCTCAATTTGCATCCAATTAGAATAGAAGCAACTTTTCAAAAGTGACAATATGGCTTTTGTCAAGAAAGAAAGGAAAGAAGGAAAGAAATCTTCCTAACTCAGGATCATTAAAGGAGATTTCCAGGAGCCTTGCCCCACAATAACATGGGCAAGAAAGGTTGCAGCTATCAATGTCATGAAGAAATTATAGATCCAAGCATTACTAATGATCTAAGAAGACCTGATTTGAAAGGTACCAACAATCATTAACAGCCAAGTGACTTGCTTTTCCCAGGTGGAATTACTCTATAGTTTGTAAAAACAATGGCTTCACAGATATGCCCAATGTTGCTTTAGGTTGATTTTCCTGGGGACCAAGTCCAAGAAGAGACTGTTAACTACTGTTAGAAAGCAACCCAGAGGGGCCATCTGGGTAGCTCAGTGGATTGAGAGCCAGACCTAGAAACAGGAGGTCCTAGGTTCAAATCCGGCCTCAGACACTTCCCAGCTCTGTGACCCTGGCAAGTCACTTGACCCTCATTACCTAGCCCTTACCACTCTTCTGCCTTGGAGCCAATACACAGTATTGACTCCAAGACAGAAGGTAAGGGTTAAAAAAAAAAGAAACCAATGCAGATCAGTCCCTTCATAATTCATCTTCAATCACAAGATGCAGAAGCGATTAAATATAGCAATATGGTATTCAGTAGATGCACAAATACAAATTATTGTTGTAAGAACTGACGACCATTTAAAAAAAATTGAAACTGATCAAAAATCCAGAAAAGTAGTCTTGCATAAAATGGGTTGAAACTAGCATTTACATAATATAAATTATAATAAGCTCCAAAAGGATAAATGCTCTAAATAGCATTTAAGAAGCCTATATACATATATATATATATATATATATATATCTGCTTAACGGAAAAATTCTGACTGAATCTAGAAATGTTTCCACTCTACTACATTGCCTCCCTAACCAAATAGTTTATTTGATCAAATCAATTTTAAATAAAGTTTGGAAGAAATAATATTGGCAGAATCAGAGCAAATTTCCAGAGATGAGTGAGAATTAAAGGGGAAGAAATAGTTTATCCTTTCTCAGTTCACTTCAAAATCCTACTCTATATCACTTCAAAATCCTACTCTATATGACTTCAGTAAGCCTTTATTCAGGATTGAATATTAGGACATACAAATAGAAAAACTTCCAAAAAGCTAGCTTACATGTTTATTCCATATCACTATCGTTAACAACCAAACAGAGGACAATGATGGAAATTTCAGCCCTCAAAATTCAATTTGGCTCAGCAAACACTAATCACTATTAAAGCTAGAGCTAAGCATTAATGATGAAAAAAAATAATGCCTATCCTTGGGAAGGTTACATTCTGTGAGAATAATAAACTATGTAAATATAAATCATATACTAAGTTTTATACCCCCTCCCCAAGATCTTCAGGGATTTCTGAATAAATGCAACACAGAAAAAATATTTTATCATAATCCCTAAGGGAAATCACTTTTCTTTCTTGTAAATAACTAAATGCAGACATTTCACGAATATCTGTACTACTAGGGATAAAAGAAAAGAGTCAGATTTCATACAACCAGTAGAGGTATAGAGTAACAGATCTATTTCAGGTCTCTGCAGTCAGGACAAAACCAGAGAAATGTGATTTCTCCTCCATAAGTGCTCAAAGTGCTTAAGGACAATGTCCATCATTCCTGTTAATGATCATAGGTAGAGCTCCAGTTTCCTGGAGACTAAATCACTTTATTCACTAAATCCTGCAGGGGGAAATTCATATCAGACAAGGTGCCAAAGAAAAACCCTATTATTTGGTTTCAAGTATTAAACACTTTGCAAAACCAAACAAAAACACCTAATAGATGGATTTCAGGATCCATGTAATCTAAAATTCAGAGTGACTGGGGAATCTACACAAAGCCAACACACAAAACATAAACTACCACAGAAACAGTGTCTGGAGCCTTAAGATTGTCATCTTGGAGGGGTTTAGAGGGCCCAAATAACACAGCAAAAAGGACATGTAGTCTCTCTGGTGGCAACAACTTTAGCCAACTATGCCAGGTCACTTGCCTCTATGTAGATTACCCAAGCAGCCAAATGGATTTAATTTGTAAAAATTATCACAAGTAGGAGATACCAGACCTATAACAAGAATGATCAAAAGTAACAGATAATCAATGGCCTGTCCAATGTACTTATATCATATAACTACAGGCTGAATACTTTCATGATGAAAAAGGAAGACCTAGGTTCAGATGGTCCTCAAGTCAATAGAAAATTAGATTAATCAAGATAGGACTCAATAAGGTCCAAACAGACAAATAATAATTATAGATATAGAAAGAGGTATAGAAATATACATATATATGGATAAATTATTTAAGTACAGGCAAATGATATATACATATACAAATGAATATAGAAATTATAAAATATGGAATATATATTAAATTCATATCATATATAAAGATTTTAAATATTATAAAATATGAATATATTTTAAAATTCAATATTATTTTTAAAAATTAGATTGATGAAGGTATTTTTCAGAAATATAGGAGTATGCAGACACTTCCAGGTTGTAGACCCTGGGCAAGTCACTTAACCTGCATTGCCTAGCCCTTACCACTCTTCTGCCTTGGAACCAATATATAGCATTGATTCTAAGATGGAAGATAAGGGTTTTAAAAAACACAAATATGGCAGAAGGCAGAATTATGAATTAAACAACAAATAGGGGACACAAAATATAAAATGACAGCAAACATAAACACACAAAAATATTTGAATTTTTTCCATAAGGGAAATTGTTGAACAGAGGGAAAACAAACTATATATCAATATTTAATAAAATTCTGACATCTAAGGAATTTTGGCATAGAGCTCTAAATCTGGAGTCAGGAAAAACCTAGTTCAAATCTAGCCTTGGATACATACTAGCTTTTAGATCCTGGACAAGTAATACAAGTAACAAGTTATTTGCTTCAGTTTCCTCAACTGTAAAATGAGCATAATAATGGGATGTAGACTCTAAATGGGATTGTTGTAAGGATCAAATAAGATAATACTTTTAAATCACTTAGCTCATTGCCTGGTACATCCCAAGCACTATTTATAAATGTTTATTATTATTATTATTATTATTATTATTATTATTATTATTATTAATTATCCCATATGTGGTCCAAGATCTTAATAGTTTCCAAGTGAAGGGATACAAACTTGTAAAAAACCATATGGGAAAGGCCCCAAATCATTTATACAAGCACAAATTAAAATAACTCTTAAGAATTCACCTCAATATCCATTCAATTGATAGATGAGAAAAAACAAAAATAGTCAGCATTGGACTTGCTGAGTGAATACAGGGGCCCTGAATCACCAGTGGAGGAGTTGTAAATCACTCCAACCAGAACAGAAGACATTTAGAAATAAACAGAAAATTCCCAATTGAATTATGTAAGAACAGTCACTAAATTGCTCATATCCTTTGACCAAGTAATCCCACTTCTGGGCATATAGTGTAAGCAGATAAAAAATCAAGAAGTATTGTATATATCAAAATGTTCATGGTCTAAACCAGTTGTTGATAAATGGACAAGGGACATGAATAGGCAATTTTCAGTTAAAAAAATCAAAACTATTAATAAGCACATGAAAAAGTGTTCTAAATCTCTTATAATCAGAGAAATGCAAATCAAAACAACTCTGAGGTATCACCTCACACCTAGCAGATTGGCCAACATGACAGCAAAGAAAAGTAATGAATGCTGGAAGGGATGCGGCAAATTTGGGACATTAATTCATTGCTGGTGGAGTTGTGAATTGCTCTAACCATTCTGGAGGGCAATTTGGAACTATGCCCAAAGGGAGATAAAAAACTGTCTGCCCTTTGATCCAGCCATAGCACTGCTGGGTCTGTATCCCAAAGAGATAATAAGGAAAAAGACTTGTACAAGAATATTCATAGCTGCGCTCTTTGTGGTGGCAAAAATTTGGAAAATGAGGGGATTCCCTTCAATTGGGGAATGGCTGAACAAATTGTGGTATATGTTGGTGATGGAATACTATTGTGCTCAAAGGAATAATAAAGTGGAGGAATTCCATGGAGACTGGAACAACCTCCAGGAACTGATGCAGAGTGAGAGCAGCAGAACCAGGAAAACATTGTACATAGAGACTGATACACTGTGGTACAATCGAATGTAATGGACTTCTCCATTAGTAGCAATGCAATGACCCTGAACAACTCAGAGGAACCTACGAGAAAAACCACTATCCACATCCAGAGAAAATACTGTGGGAGTAGAAACACAGAAGAAAAACAGCTACTTGAATACATGGGTCGAGGGATATGGTTGGGGATGTAGACTCTAAATGAACATCCTAGTGAAAACAACAGCATGGAAATCAGTTCTGATCAAGGACACAAGTAATACCCAATGAAATTGTGCATTGGCTGTGGGAAGGGTAGGTGGAGGGAATGGAGGGAAATAATGTGATTACTGTAACCAAGGAATAATGTTCTAAATTGACTTAAATAAACTTATTCAAATGGAAAAAAAAATAAAGTTACCAATGATCTTAAAAAATGTTCATGGTATGAGGGTTTATAATAGTAAAAATATGAAATGAATGTGGGCATCAATCAATTGGACAAATTACAAATGTAATATAATATTCTTATATCATAAGAAATGCTGAATACAAGGAACTTAGGTACTTTGAGAAGACGTCTGGGAGTTAATGATGAATGAAGTAAGCAGAGACAATAGACCAATATGTAATTACTACAAAAATGGAAATGAAAATAATAATAAAAGGCAGTCAAATTCAAATCAGTTGCAATGCAAGATTAGTATTTTGGTCCTGAAAGACAGGTGGTGAAATCTACTTCTCTTGTCTTGGTAGAGGACAGGGGTATGGGCACTAGCCCACTCCTCTCTGTTCCAGACCTTCTCTTTTCCCCTGAAATCATCACTGGTCTACTCATAGCTGCCAAAGCACAACATTCCATATCTTACCTCAATGGGTTTTTCCCCACTAAACTCTTCCCTCCTCCACTCTGTCTCTTAGAATTCCAAGATTCCTTCCAAACTCAATTCCAGTGAAATCTTAATAGCCTGTCTTAAACTCTTTAGTATTAGTTCTCAATTCCCCTGGAAACTACTTGACATATATCTTATTTTAATTTTCTATGTAAATGCTATTTCCCCCTCAAAAGAATGTAAGCTCCTTGAGGGCAAAGACTATTTAATTTCATTTGTGAATCCCCACTGTCTGGCAAAGTGCTTGTTGAATGAATGCAGGAAAGTTTCATATGCAATCAAAGAGTCATCTTGTTGGTTACTCTTGCTTAACTATTTTTCGTGCCCCAAAGAAGACTTAATATGGTGGAAAATGGTAATCAGTAAATAAGTGTCACCTTAAAAAAGACATCAGTTAAACTTTTGAAAAGAATCAGCTAGTCGATTTAGTCAAAGCAGATCAATTCCATTTGTGAGATAGAAATTGAACCTGTTTGAATTGAAATCATTGGCACAGATTTCCTTTGTTAGTGCAGATTGAGTCTTAGTAGTTTGCCTAGAACATTGAGAAGGTAAGTGACTTGCCCAGGGTCACAAAGCCTGTACATGTCTGATGTCAGACCTGAACCCAAGTTTTCCTGGAGCCAAGGTCAGCTCTGTCTCTTATATAACATTACTTCTCCATTCCTTAATGGTGTTTTAAGCAAATGAATCTCCTCTTGTCAGATATATATATATATATATATATATATATATATATATATATATATATGTGTGTGTGTGTGTGTGTGTGTGTGTGTGTGTGTATGTGTATGTATACAGAAGGTTGACCTGTGTATATATTTGTATATGTATATATATTATACATTTATATTCTTAACTGGTACTAATTTTTTCTCATAATTGAAAAAATCTATCAAACTAAAGAAAATTTCCAGTTTTCAATAACTACCTGAAAACTGTTGGAGGCTATAATTATAGAATTCTTTCAGAGGTTTCATAGATTGCCCCATATTCCTTTTATTTTGTATCACTTTCCTGTTTATATTCATCCTCCACAAACATCAGAGTTTTTGCTAGCCCTTCCTAGATCCTTTATTTCCCCTGGTACCTCCTAAAAGGAACAATCAATCTCATAGTAACAGTAGCTGTACAAGAGGCATTTCTATCTTAAAAGGGTGAAAAATAATCAGTGATCCATGGACAAGGGCTTGCCTCCAAAACATTTCTCAACTAGTAGCTATTTGTCATATTTGAAGTATGAGCAACTATATATAATTTGCCAATCCCATATAAAGCACACAGTAGAAAAATGGAAGAGCTATCAAATCATGGAGATATGTGTGTGGCACATTTCAGGCAATGAGTTACAGCCTTGAATTAAGCTGAAATTCCACTCACAACTCAAATTAAGTCGATCAGCACTTATTAGATGCCACATATGTTCCTGGAACTGAGCCAAATATTGGTCCCACCATTATATTTGGTTATACATACAAGGACACCCTCCAAAGAATAGGCAATTAGCTCCCATACCTGGGGGACATCAGTCTAGGCTATAAACCATACTCAGTAGGTCTCCTATCCAATTATATTTACATATGTTCAGTAGAAGAGAGAACAGAAGACAGAAGGAAATATAATCCAGAAGTCAATCCCCACCATTTCCAGAATCCTTCAAGCTCTACAATAAAATATGGCATTAGGGTTGTCATTAGTACCAGGTTGAAGATAGTTTAATTTTATTAGTCCATGAAAATCATCACAAAACTGTGATAAAAGCCAATTAATGGAGTAGTTGAGTACTTACATGAAGAAGTATTGGCTCCTTCTGTTGACATTGATATTCTAGTGGGGAACTCTATAAAACAGAAAAAGGCAATGAGGAATTATGGGATCAAGTCAAGCAAAGTTCTCCATTGCAAATGTGCCATGCTCAGAGAAGACCCCAGGAAAAGAAACCAGAAAAGCAAGAATTGAAAAAAGCACCCCATATTTAATGATTCCACAGTCAGTGGAAAGTCAATAAGAATGACATTGAAGTTCATAAGGTAGAAGACATATATGCAGCTTAGATTTAAAAGAGGCTTTGGCAGAAATGGTCAGGCAGGCCCCTAACTCCCAAGTGGACCTCAATATCTATGAAAGATGCCATTTCAATCACAGAGAAGTTCTCGACTCACCACTAAATAGGATGCTCTTGGACAGGGACCATCAACATTAGCAGGGAGACACAACCAGCTTTTGTAACTGTGAAGATGGTCAGAAGTGATAGTGATCTGGAGGGGAATTTTGGGAGAACTAAGCAAAAATGTTCACTTTACTCTGCCATCTTGGATCTACTTACTGAGATGGATAAAGACCTGATGAGATCCAGTGATACGGTCCTCCTTGCTGTTCCTTGAACAAGATACTCTGCCAAAGTCAGACATTTTTTTCTGGCTGTGCTCCTTGCATTAAACCCTCTCCTCATCTCTCCCTCTTGGCTGCCCTGGCTTCTTTCAATTCCCAGCAAAATATACATCTTCTATAGGAAGCCCTTCCCAATCCCACTTACTTCTAGGGTCTGTTGATTGATTTCATTTTATCCTACCTTCCTCTGGTTCAGACATAGTTGTTTGAATATTGTCTTCCCTATCAGAGGAAGGGACTGTCTTTGTATCTGTAGTACTTAGCACAGTGCCTGTCATATAAAGGGCTTTGATAAATGCTTACTGACTGAGTCTAAGCAATCATCCATAGAAAAGGCTCAAGAAGAATGAGGATCATCATAATTCGTGAGAAGAGAAAAAAAGGATTTATCATCAAAGGTCCCTGAGAATAAAGCTTGATGTCAAAGATAAAACTTTGTTCATTGAAAGTCAAATGAAAATCACTGGAAGTCAATGAGATGAGTTCAAATCCCACCTCAGACACTTGCTAGCTGGGTGATGCTAGGCAAGTCATTCAACTTCTCCTTCCAATTCCTCAACTATGAAATGAGGAGGATGGACTAGGTCTCCTTTCAGCTTTAGATTTATGAACTTGGGATTCACAGCTGGCTCAGGCAAAGAACTAAATATATCTACCCAAGGAACCTGCTTGAGCAGATGAGGACAGCCAAGATAAGTAAGCCTGAGCAGTTATTTGACAAGAAGCCTCTTAACTTATGCAGAAGAAGGAGAGAACAGAAGAATAAAAGGCTAAGGTGAGGAAAGATGGAGAAAAGCACTTGGGGGTGGTGAGGCACTAAGAAGTATTGGGAGAAGAAAAAAGAGGAAGAGATGGAGAGGGGCCAAAAAAGAAGGAAAATAAGGGGTAGGTACACAGGAAAGAGGAGGAGGGAAAGGTGGAGAGGGAATAAAGAAATGGGAAAGGGGAGGAGAAAAGGGAGCAACAGCAAAGAGAAAAGAAGAATACTAAGTGAGGAAGAGAGGAGGGGGGAGAAGGTACAAAGAAGGAGAGAAAAAAAGAAAGGGGAGACAAAAAGGTAAAGAATGAAGAGAAAGAACAAGGAGGAAGTAGGGAAGAAGGACAAGTGGACAAAAGGCAGAAATGAGAAGAAAGAGGGATTGCAGCTTTGTGGAGAAAGAGGAGAAGAGAAGAGGATAAAAGGATAAAGAAAAAGGGCAGGGGAGAAGACTAGAGGGGATCAGGTGAAGAAAAAGGAGAGATAGGGAAAAATAAGAGACAAATATGGTCTCACCCAAGAATAAAAACACTCTTAAGGGCTATTCTCATTGAAAAGTTTAGAAAAAAAAAAGTTCAGTAGCCCAGTAGGACTCAGAGTAAGATTATCCATTTATATCTCAAAGGGGCCTTGAAAATCATATAGCTCAAATTTCCTAAAGATAGGAAAAGGGACCTAGACAGAGGAAGAGGTTTGCTATATGTCACATATGTTATAAGCATATATTTGAGGCCTGAAGATATGGATTATATATATATATATATATGTATATATATATATATATATATACATATATATATATATATATATATATATATATATATAATCCATATCTTCAGGCCTCAAATCCAGCTTGCATACTACTGACTCAGACTGTGTCCAATAATAACATGCCTCTTATTTGAGAGAGAGAGAGAGAGCCAAATAGTTACCCTAGAAATGCTTAAATCTTTTTTCCTTCTTTAATCCTCAATTTCCCTATCTTTAACCAGAAAGGGTAACAAATTCTGTCAAAAAACATGGTTTCAGAGTGCAGAATGAAACATATCTCTTTGGCATAGGCAATGTAGATTTCTTTTCCTCCTTGATTATGCATACTTCTTACAAGGGTTTTGTTGGGTTTCTCTCTAAATGATGAGTAGTAAGGGGAGGGGATTTTTCTTATTTGCAAAAAATAAATCTAAGGAAAAAATCAAATCAAAGGAATATACTATATAGTTTCTAAGATCACTTATCTAATCATTTAATCACATTTAATCACAAATTCAGAATAGTAATAATACCATGGAAATTGGAATAAGTTTAAGGACTAAGAAGGAAAGGGGACAGCTAGACTATAACAGCTTCTGGTAGGAAATGCCAAAGAAATGAAAACTATTCCTAGCATGATATGTAATCGAGGGGAAATGGCTTTATGTGTGGATTTGTTGGGAAACCAGGTTGAATTCAAAGTTGGTGGAAGCTCTTCCTTTTCCCTTAACTCACCATTAATCTTATTAATAGTCAGAATGATAAAAAGAAAAAGATACTCAGATTCTATTTTTTAAAATTTATTGGTATATTTTAGTTTTACAATATTTATTTTCATGTGTGTGTCTCTTCAACCCCATACTGTAAACCAACTCTTCTAACAAATATAACAAATGGGTCAGGGGAAGCAGTTCATAAAAAAAAGCAAACATATTGTCCAGATTGATGGCATACACAGTGGTTCATATAGATTATGGACTCTCCAAATGAAGAGAGGTACCTATACTCTTTCATACCTTCTCTGAAGGTAAATATGTCATTATAATAATGTAGAGGTCATTTTCTGTTTTTCTTTATTTTTTCTATTCATATTTTTGAAGTCAACATGTATATAGTTTTCCTGCTTCTTATTTCACTCTAAATCATTTCATAGCTTTCCCATGATTCTCTCTGAATTCTTTATATTCACTGTTCCTTATAGCATATTAATATTGCATTATAGTAAGGTCCCTTTATCCATAGTTTCTCTTTCTCTAGTTTCATTTATCCACAGTCAACTCTAAATTACAGAGGTCTGCCCAAGGTGCCAGAAGCATGCTCTAGATGCATTGGAAGTCTGCCTGTGTTAGCAGTCTGCCACTTCCCTGTATTTTGCTTCCACTTTTCCTTTTTTGTTGTTTTTTTTGGTGGGGGCGGGAGGCCTTTAAGCACCTAGCCTATATATATATATATATATATATATATATATATATGATCAGCAGGTGTTTACTCACATCCATGGTTTTAGACATCTATACTAGCTGTTGGAATGTAACCCCCAAAATGGTGTTTTGTGGAGCCCTACTGTACTTTCATGTAATCAACTTAGCCCAAATGATGGGCATCTACTTGGATTCCAGTTCTTTCTGCTATCATAAAAAGCACTGCTCTATATATTTAGGTGTATATGGGAACTTTTTGTGGTCATTGACTTCCTCGATGTATATGCCTAGCAGGGGAACCTTTGGGTCAAAGGATAAGGATATTTCATTCTCTTTCATCATATTATTATTACCATTTTTTCCCAAACTAACACCAAACACTTTTAATGATTACTGCTTTTTTTAATTTGAAATTGCAGATGGTATCTGTTTCTTTTTTGTCAGTATTATTTAAGAGCATTTAGATCTTTCCACTGTCCAAATACATTTTGAAATTATTTTGCCCAACTCTATAAAGTGGCTATATCTATAAAGATATAGCACTAAGTCTATCAATTAATTTTAGTCAGATGGACAGTTTCATTATATTGTTGTGGTCCAGATGTGAGAAATAAATATCTTTTCAATTATTTAAATTATATTAAATTTCTTGAGTTTTTTGAAATTATAAGTCAAGAATGCCTTTGAAGACTGACTTTTGGATAGTTAATTTATAGCTGTTTTAATGGGATTTATATTTTTATTACTTCTATATAGATTTTGATATTACAATAAGTAAACATTGATGATTATATGCACTTATTTTATATGTGGATACTTTACTAAAGCTATTACTTGTCTCAACTAATTTCTTTGCTGATTCTCTGGGGTTTTTCCTAACTAAATAATCTTATCATTAGTTAATAGAGATCTCTTTGCCTCTGTTTATACTAATTTCTTTCTCTTGTTTTATTGTTATCTCTGGCATTTCTAGAATTATGTCATATTTATGGTCAAAGATTCCAGTTTACTGCAAACAAAGTTGGCTTTGGTTTAAGATATATCAATTATAATAATAAAAATGACCCCTTTGGGACTATGATTGGTAGGGATTTTTTTTAGTGTAAATGGATGTGTTTTTTCAAAAGCATTTATCTGAAGTCACTCATTGCTTCTCTTGAGGTTTGTTTTAGTATGATTGTGTTACTTGTTTTCCTAATAATGAATCATGCTTTTATTTCATAACATACTCATGATGTTTTTTAAAAACATATAACTAATCTTTTGCTAATATTTTATTTCAACTTTTTGCAGGATTATCCCTCAGTGGTCTTTTGTTCTCTTTCTCTGCTTTATCCTTCCCTGGTTTAGGCTTTAGAATCTATTTGTCTTTTCTGCATAAATATATTTAAACTCCTTGGGTTTAAGATGACTGAGGGTATTTTAAATTTTTAAAATAATTTATTGTTGTTCAGTCATCTTCAGTCATGTCCAATTCTTCATGATCCCATTTGGAGTGTTTTAGGCAAAGATATTGGAGAGATTTGCCATTTCCTTCTCCAGCTCATTTTACAGATGAAGAACTGGGAAAAAAAGGATTAAGGTCACATGGCTAATAAATGTCTAAGGCCAGATTTGAACTTAAGAAGATGAGTCTTCCTGCCTTAGGCCAGGTACTTTGTCCACTGAGCCACCAACTGTACTGGATATTTTTAATTGAATAATCAATGCACTTGCCTTTTTTCAATGAATGCTCAAATGCCACTTTTTACTAAACACCTATTTTCTTCTTATTAGTTCTGCATTGAGAACTCAAAATTCTGTCTCACATTCATTCCCAATTTCTTCTAAAAGTTCCCCTTGTAAACTATTCTAGAGTTTCTTTAATTTTAGTGATCTCTGATAAATCCATAAAATTCTCATATTGACCCAGTAATGTTTGTTATCTTCCTCCATGTTATAATTTTTGTAAAATGTGCTTTTATTTCATTTGGAGGCTTTAGTCATTTGTTTTGGTTTTTTTTTTATAATCTTCTCTGTTTAATCTACTTGTAGACTACATCTTAATTCAAATTTGTTTTTTTTCTTGAATTGTGGTTTTTCAGCTTTTCTTCTGCATTCTCTATCCCTGGCCTTTGAGAACTTCTCATCCTCTAGTCCTTCAAATTTCCACTGCTGCACAAATTTCTGAAGGCTAGACTATTGGATCACTTCAGCCTCCTTGCAGTAGGGGATATGTAAGTAAAACTGGTGTAATCCTTTGCCCGTAGGAATATCTAGAAAGGAATGAGCCTAACTATATTTCCAGTCCTCCCGTCAGCCCTGAATCTCCCTCACTCTAATCCATGGCTCCAAGAGTCATATACACCCTTCTAGTTTGTCCTCTTCCAGTCTCCTTCCATACCATTCCTTGAGTAAAATCTATATCTATATCTATATCTTCTTATGGAGTTGAAAATTCTAGGTGGAGACCCATGAGGGTTCTTTATAATGAAACCCAAGCCCCGATCCTATAAACTTGCTTTTGCTCACTCTTCTAGGTGGGCAGGAATCAGTCAGCATTAGGGATACTGGATGAGAAATCTAAGAATGAGTTTTCAATATAATTCATGAGACTTCTCCTTGTATATGACTTCTATATTCTTAACTTATGTAATCAACTATAATGATTATATCTGACCCACAATTCCTTCCTTTTGAAATGTTTGTGATGGAGATGTTTACAGAGAGCCATCATGTTGATATTCATATGTTCTTGACTATGTATTTTAACTCAGAAATCTAGGACTATTAAATAGGTTGGAGGTTATCCTCTGAATTAAGTATAGTATATAATATCCCAGCCCCTAGGACAGTGCTACAAAGGCACCAAAGTAGTAGATTCTGATAGTATCTACAAAAAATCCTGTTATTCAGGGGCATCTGGACACAAAAGGATGTCCTGGCAGGGAAACAGAGAGGCCAATGTCCACAACTTTTAAACTATCCATGAAATCCTCCTACTCCTCAGATTTTTGACCAGAAACATCAGCAATTTGGGGTAATCTTCCCCAAAATGAAGCCCAAATGGGAGTCAGAAGGTAGAGCATGCTTGATGAAGTTGTTAGTAGACAAGGCAAAGGAAAAGGAGGAAGAGAAAGTTCTGAAGGCAGAAAGGCTTCTGTTTAGTTGAGGTACAGTCAGCAAATAGATTGGTCAGTCCAAGATATAAAAGCTTGATGATGGCCAACTTGACTTACCTGATGGCATGCTTGATCTTTCAGTAGATGATGGCATGCTAGTTACAGTTTCTGCAAAATACAAAGGTCAACAAAAGTTATACCACACCACCAAATGCCAGTCATAGACAGACTGCTACAGAACAACAATGTTTGAGAAAGGAAAGAAATGCCCCTGAGAAAGAGGAACTCCATACTTGAACTTCACAGACAGTGAGAAATACAAATAAGATCATGATACTATTGGTTCCTTCTTTTTTTGAACAACAAGCATGAACTGAGATAAGTCAAAATGACTGGGAAGAGTAAAACATTTCCAACTGGTTCAATGAGAACATACATATGGTCCAGGTGTGTTTGCTCCTTGAGAAGTTATTTGTCAACATCCCCATTAGAATAGTAAAGAGAAGGGACAAAAACACTGGTGGCAAGATTTCTCATGGTAGAAAGTTGGAGAAATGCAGCTTCTCAAGGAAGACTGCCATTTTCAAGTTGGAATCATTGGAAAGTAAATCTATTTCTAGCAGTGGAGGCTCCATAAATATTTTCTTCTTTATCCAGAGTATTATAAAAATAGACTCGAATTCAGGACTCCAATCCCCAGAATTCTTTGCTTCTCTTACCCAGAGTGCTTTGTAATCACACTGAATTCTCGCCTGGGCGAGAACACAAATGATTATTTAAAGGAGTTCTCCTCCTACTGAGGGGTCTTTTTGGACTTCCATTTTGGAGCAGAGGTGGCTCTTTTCATAATGTAGGTGAGGTTGTGTCTAGGCTTCTCTGTGGCCTAGACACGTGTTTTCTTATCCTGTATTTTCTTTAATCCTTAATCTTTAATAAACCTCATAAAAATCTAATACTCCTTACAGAGAGAAACTAACTTCTACATGCCCCAAATTCCTAGATTTTTAACTGTTACAGTATCAGCTTCTATTGATGAGTAAGATAAAGGCTTTTTGTTAAGGGGATCATGAGTCCAGATGTACAGTATTGACTTAAGTATTCTCAACAGCCATATCTGTCTGAAAAAACTGATGTCAACTTCTTGCCTCTGCTCTGATATTATTGATCCAAATGTTATCAGTTATCTAATTAGCACTACATTCAGATGCTATGGAAATGGTTTCTAGATCTCAGAACAAAATCTGTGTTTCCAGGTATATAAACTTCTCCAAAGATTCAGGAAACTAACTGGTACAGTCATGGAAATAGACCATAGACCATGGGCACCTATGGTCAGATGACTAAACACTGGTGTCTAGGACAACAAAGACATTCCATTAGCAAATGTTCCTATACCAACAAAATCAAAAGAACTAATGGTCAAGTTAATGTTGTAGGCTAAAAATATTGGTGAGAGTTTGATAAAAGTTGCAGAGACCAGTTTGGTAAGCCAAGCATCCTTATTTATTTGGAGGAGAGGTAGGGATAGGAAATAGGAGGCAGGAAATAGGATAGTATATCTATTAATTCTTATGATACATCTAAACATAAACCTTATACTAAATCTCTAAGAAACCCCCTAAATCTAAAAAGCTTCTTGCCTGACAAAGCAGGCCTAAATAAAAACTATTCTATTTATGATAAAATTCGCTAGCTTATCTAACTAATAAAATAAAATCTTTATCTTCTTCAACCTCTTTAAATCAGTATATGTAATCAAACTGTCAGAAATAACTGTCAGATCCTCTTGACAGAGACACTGACCCAGCCCCTGCTCACTCTGAAGCCAGAGAGAAGGACCTCTTAACTAATCTCTTTTTCCCTTTTATAGTTGGTCTCTTAAAGAGATGGAGGGTAAATCTCTCTGTTACTGACTCTTAAAGAGACAGGAGATTTTACACAACTCCCAACTTGTCAGATATTGTCTCCTAAAGATACAGAGGGAGATTAAGAAATTCTTATTAACAGTACCTTATATTTGGATGTTTTCTAATCCTAAAATGATTTTCATGTGCAAATCATGGTCTAGGTGAGTCAAGGATGCCATCATTTTATGCTTGAATGGGCAGCCTTCTACTGGATTTTTTCTAACCATCCTGAAATTCCCAACATGAAAATTAACTTAAACATGCACCCTCACCGAATTATGTCACTTTTAGGATTTCTATCATAATAAACCATAGAATGTCTTTGTATGACTTAGTCATGGGAGGGAAGGATTTAAAGATAATCAAACTCCAACCCCTTTATTTTACATACAAGGGAACTACAGCCCAGTAGGGAAAAATGACTTACTAAGGCCATAGCTGCTATTCAGTAGCAGAGCTGGGATTCGAACTCAGATCTTGAGATTACAGAGCCACTACCTTCTCTGTTATACTATGAAGCATCCAGGAGGCTAGGTGGCAAAGAAATATGCATGCAGGCTTTCTACAATCTTTTAAAGGGCAGCTCCTTTATTCATACAGTAGCTGCAATGAGTTGGAAGCGACCTTTTTAGTCATACCATGAGAGTAGAAATGGTTTCACATGCCTCTTTTCAAATAAATTAGGAGCACAGTATACTAAATCCAGAATTGAGTAAGATCTCATTGTGAATATAATAGCAACTCAAAGTATCTTTTTGACAATATAATGCAGGTTACTTGAGCTCAGAAATCAATATAGATACATATTTCTCAAGTGTTGGGCAGCAAGTTTTTCCTCAAGATTTCAATGAATCCACCAAAGTAGGCCCAAGTTGGCCAAGATACAACCAATGAAAACAAAACCAAAAAATGGAACTTCACTGTTGTAGAAGTCTTAGAGACTCCCTTATGTAGCAAGGACTAAGAGATTTTCTTCCTTCAGAGTTGAAACAATCTGGGATGGCATTTCTGAAGAGCTTTCAAATTATTTCTTTCTTAGGCCTTTAAGAACTAGCATAGACAACAAACATCTATCAAGAAAGAACATGGGGTTTGTAAGGTAAAAAAAATTCAGCTTTCCAGGTCAAGCACCCTATTGGAAGAGAAGGCACCCTCAATGTCCACCCAAGATGTAGCAAACATTGTCCTGAGGCTAACAGATCAAGTACTAAGAATATGCATAAGGATCTTACTCATAGTAGACAGTAAGTGTTCTGTTGTTTTCTATTATTCAATGTAGAAATAAATGAATATAACAACCATCTGTCAGAAGGGTACAGGAGAAAGGGATAAGCATTTATCAAGGGCCTACTATGTGCCAGGCATTGTTCTAAATGCTTTACAAATGTTGACACATTTGATTCCCACAACAGTCTTGGGAAGTAGGTGCTATTATTAACCCCATTTTACAGTTGAGGAATTGAGGCAGAGACCGTGAGTTACACAGTGTTACTCAGCTAGTCTCTGAGACTAGATTTGAGCTCAGGTCTTCCTGATTCTAGGTCCAAGACTCTCTTCATTAAGCCACCTAACTGTTCTTAATGCAAACACTGAAACAAAAAGACAAAATGCTTTCCTAAAATCATTTTTTTGGCTCAAGTCTATTATCATCCTGTTCCTAAGATAACCATTAAACCTATATCTTTCAAAGCAAAGAGTTTTTAGAATAAAGAGGTAATTATAGAAAATTAGGAACAAAGAATTTCTTTAAACCAATCCCATCTAAAAGACCTAAGTAACAGATCTGTGATCACATGAGTGGACATATTCCTTCCAATAGTGCAAACCACAGTCCATCAAGCTCATCCATTCTGCACAACTTTCATCCAAGTCATTCTCAAAAATTAACCAGAGGATTCACTCAACTACATCTGTCACTTTCTCTTGGCATCATGAGGATACCAGCAGAGCACATAGATCCAGCATCCCTTAGCCCTCCCTCTTGGTATATAATTATTCTTTCATCTCCCATCCCCACCTCCAATAACACAAGTCTCTGATACATCCTTTGCTTGACTTTTCCAGTTGCAGGCTGCACACACCCACCATGCACAGTCTCCACAAACCTTTAAGAGATGCTGACCTTTGATTCTTTGATACTGTGATATTTCATGTTTTATAGGAAGAATATCACCAGATGGATTTAATTTTCATACTCCAAAGATACTCAACAAAAAAGGCACAAAATGTACCCCCAATCCCAATCATCCCTATTACAAAAATGAGATTTCTGGGCTGCAGAATTATATTCTGAGCTCATAGTTCAAAAGCAAGGCCTCCAGGCAAATTCTACCTATAACACTTCTTGGGAAAATGCAAACTCAGAAACATCATTATCAGTCATGACTTGCAATTTCCTTGATTCCAAAGCAATTTTGCTAATGGAAAACTCTCATCTTGCTAATAAAAATCCTGCAGTAGAAATAGCTTGCTGTGTGAATATTACAGAGACTGTCATTCCTTTCAGAAACTACATCTAGCCTGCTAAGTTCCACTAAGTGAAATTTATTTGTGAACACAGGTTCCTTGATTTTTTTTCTGTTAGCAACACACTGTTCCCTGAGGAATTTGGAAAATGAAAT
The DNA here is from genome assembly GCF_027887165.1 of Monodelphis domestica. Taxonomy (NCBI): domain Eukaryota; kingdom Metazoa; phylum Chordata; class Mammalia; order Didelphimorphia; family Didelphidae; genus Monodelphis; species Monodelphis domestica. Next base: position 298,833,705 of record NC_077232.1, on the reverse strand, counting down.
GTGTTCATCTGTACTGGGTGGCCCTTTCATTAGGCTGAATTAATGAGAACTATCATCAGCATCTGTCTAAAGTCAAGTGACTTAAACTGAGAACACCAAAGAAGGGAAGGGGCCTGTGTTTGCAATATTTCAATGATATTTAGAAACTGGCCTGGATTCTGGGAAAATGGTTCCAATGTGGGCACAAACCCTTCATATGAAAGCGGTATTTTTAATGATCACAGGCAATCAGTTTGTTTCTGAAAATTCTCCCATGAGTGTTGTATGCTAAGCTGAGAAATTTTATATTCTGTGTGTATATAATATGCCCTAGACTCCAAAATTGTCTTTAAAATATGCAAAGATTGATTGGCTTTCTATGGTTTCAGAAAACAAATTATGCCATCATTCTGGGACCAATAACTTAGAGTAGTCTTTTTTTTAAATTAATACCTCCCTCCCCCCCCTTTTTTTTAAATTTTTTTTAAACCTTTACCTTCAGTCTTGGAGTCAATACTGTGTATTGGCTCCAAGGCAGAAGAGTGGTAAGGGCTAGGCAATGGGGGTCAAGTGACTTGCCCAGGGTCACACAGCTGGGAAGTGTCTGAGGCCAGATTTGAACCTAGGACCTCCCATCTCTAGGGCTGATTCTCAATCCACTGAGCTACCCAGCTCCCCCCCTTCCTCCCCCTTCTTAAAAAATCAACAAGCATAAAATCAAATGTGCATTTCCTTAAGGAAAGTCAACCAGAATTTCAACTGAACATGAAGTCTAACTCTATTACATGAAATTTGACTTTCATTTTAATCAGGTAATCAATTCCATGCCCTTTCTTCAATGCTGACCTATATATCTCCATTTCTCAGTCTTTTCCTTAATATAAATTATAGGCTTTGATGACCCTGCTTTCTTCCTTTTCTTCCTTTTTTTATTATCTGGTGTAGCTGTATCATGATCTCTCTCTTCCTCCTCTTTCCCATCCCAATGGAAACAGATAAATACCCACCCTGGACATATCTAGAAATATCTTTCTTGTTCCCTACTTTAAGTCCATCACCTCTCTGCAGAAGGTGGGTAGCAGATTTCATCACTGTTCCTCTGGAGACATGGCTGAGCAATGGGTGCATCAGCATCTTTCAATATTTTTATTTAGGTTCATTATTCTATACATTATTTTCCAGGTTCTGCCCATTTCACTCTATCCACTCAAACAAGTCATCCCAGGTTTCTCTGAAATCCACTGTTGTTCAGTCATTTGGTTATTTCTGACTCTGTGATCCCATGAATCATAACTACAAGTGGGGTTTTCTTGGCAAAGATATACTGGAGTGGTTTACCATTTCCTTCTCCAGTGAATCCTTTTGTCAGGCAATCAGAGGTTAAGTGCCTTACCCAAGGTCACAGAGCTGAGAAGTATCTGAGGCTGAATTTGAGCTCAGTTCTTCCTGACTCCAGGCCTAGTGATCTAACCACTGAGTCACAGCTGCCTGTGCTAGTTAGGATGAATATTTTCAGAGGGGTATAGGAACACTCAGCATCATACAACTCTTAGCCACCTGACCCTCTGAAATCCAATAGTTTCATACTGAGGTTTCAGTGCCATAAAACTAAGGAGTTTTGGAAAACCTATCAGCAAAGAAGCGTGCAGATATACTGAGAATAAGAATCTAAAAAGACATCAACTTTTCCTAACATCTTCTATCTCTGTCTTTCTGGGTATGTTCCCTATAGAGCAGAAGACTATTTGTTTTCAATGATTGATGTCAGGCCTATGACCGACACGCCCAAACCACAGCCATTGTAATTACATTCCAAATTCAGTCATTATCGGGAAACTCAGAATGCTATCAAGATGAGCTGAATCCATAGTTCTGCTACACAGAGATTAATCCTACTTTATGCAAATTGAATTTCTGAGCTTGATAGAATAAATGATTCACTAGCAATTTTATTAAATGCCTGCAGAATGATAAATTAAGTTTGGGGGATAAAGAGGTAATTTAAAAAAAAGTTTCTGTCATCTATAAGCTCATACTCTATCCCTGTAATGGTGAACCTATGACATGCATGTCAGCACTGACACATGTAGCCATTTTGAATGATAGGTGGCTTAGCACACCTTGGGACCAGGAGCTACCTGGCGAGCTGTGCCCCCACAGCCACAGCTGTAGCCTGGCCTGGCCCCAGGGGTGGGGTGCTACTCCATGTGCTGGCCACAGGGGCAGGGGCAAGCAGTGGGCAGTGTGTGCCAGGCAGATGGGGTGTATGGGGCTCCCACAGGGGTGGGAAGGGGGAGCATGCACACTGAAGGAACATGCTCAGGCAAGCAGGCTGGAAGGTGGCAGCCACTGCTCTCTCAGTGGCCCCCAGGCTAGCTGGCTGTGGTGGGGTGGGATAGGGCAGGACCAGGCTGGGCCCAAGTGCAATGCAGGAATGTCTGGAACCAGATGCTAATCACCAGACACTTTTGGCACCCTGAAAAATATAGCAATGGCATTACTCACAATTTTTCCCTCAATGTACTTTTATGAGACCTTATTCTCAGCATAAAATAATATCAAGACCAACAAAAGAAACAGATTGGCAGATGAAGTTAGTAGCACTTGCTTGGGCTTGAAGTATACAACATACCAACCTTCAATTGAAGATTTAGCCAATGAAATTCAGCAACACAAAAGTCACTAATAGGCAGGTTAATTAAAGAATTCCCCCATCTCCCTCCCTTATCTTAGTTCAGAGCACCCCGCACAAGTTAAATAATATCAAGACAAACAAAAGCTGAACTTAATCCCATCAACAGTCTTCAGAGGTCAGGGAAGCTCAAGCTGCAACACCCCTCCCTCACAGACTGCTGGACTTTAATCCAATCAAAGCTTCCAGAGCACAGGGAAGCAAAAGCTCCAATACCTCTCCCCCTAAAGACTACACTGAGAGACTTGCTGACAAAACTCCAAGAGTGAAGATAGACAGAAAAGCCAAAACCCACAGATACAACACATAATGAATGGAGCAAGAGTGCAGGCAACTACGGGGGGGTGGGGGGGAAGAAGGGGCAAATATGAGCAAACAACAGAAAAAGAAAAAAGAAACTACAATCGACAGCTTCTATATAGGCAATGAACAAAGAGCAAATGAAACAGAGAAGGAGGAAACACCAAACAATAAAATAGAAATCCCAGCGAATTGGACTCAAAATACAATTCAAAACACAATTAAGAGACGCTGAAGACAATTGGGAAAAGAACTGAAAAACTAATATAATTCATATGGAAATAGAAAATAGTGTCTTGAAAGCCAAAATCAACCAGCTGGAAAATGAGCCAAAGGAGATGAAAGATGAGGCAAAGAAGATGAAAGATTAGACAAAGGAGAAGAAATGTGAGGTAAAGAGAATGAAATATGATCTCCAAAGAAAAATCAGATCAGAAGAAGAAGGTTAACCAAAAATCCAGGGATGAAACCCAGTCTTTAAGAACCAGAATACAACAACTAGAATCAAGTGACTTCACAAGGCAGCAGGACACTATAAAACAAAATGAAAAGACTGAAAAAAATTGAGGAAAATATGAAGCCTCTCAATCACAAAACAGAAGATTTAGAAAATCGTTCCAGGAGAGACAACTTAAGAATCATTGGCCTAACAGAAGATCATGACAAAAGGAAAATCCTAGACATCAAACTATAGGAAATTATCTAAGAAAACTGTCCTGATATTCTAGAATAAGAGGGAAAAGTGGAGATTGAAAGAATCCACAGATCACCTCCTGTACTTAATCCCCAACTGACAATACCCAGGAATGTTAAGCCAAATTCAAGAACAGATCAGGGAAAAAATATTTCAAGCTGCTAAGAAGAAGTCATTCAGATACCATGGAACCACAGTGAGGATAACACAGGATCTGGCTACATCTACACTGAAGGACTGAAAGGCATAGAATATGATATTATGGAAAGCAAGGGAACTTAGGTCAACAACCAAGAATCAGTTACCCAGCAAAACTGACTATATTCTTACAGGGGAATGTATGGTCATTTAACAAAATAGAAGAATTCAAAGCATTTGTAAAGAAAAGACCAGACCTAAACAGAAATTTTGATGTCCAAGCACAGAATCCAGAGAATCATCAAAAGGTAATTTAAAAAAGAGGGGAAAAAAGAAAAACAAAACCAAAAAAAACTTTTTTATAAGAGACCCAATAAATTAAAATGATATGTATCCCTATAAGAAAAGAGGTCATTGGTAACTATTAAAAATTATTATTACCACCTGGACAGCTAGAAGAAGTACCCTTAGTGGGAATAGTGACAAACTGTATAGAATGAAATAAGACATAAATATGTATATAGATATATGGATGCATAAATATATGTGTGTATATTTTGTGTATATGTACATATATATATACAACTAGAGCTAAAAAAGAGGTTAATACTAAAATAAATGGGAAAAGAAACTGAAGGGGGTAAATTTATATGTCACAAAGAAGCACATGGCAGGAGGGGGGAGAGCATCAATACAAAGGAAGGGTGAAGAGGTTGGAGATAGGAAATACTCGACTTGTACGTGCATTGAAATTGACCCAAAGAGGGAAGAACAATCCAAAAAAAAAAATCATAGTGAAGTAGCCAAAAAGGGAGAAAGGAAATTTGTATTTCTCTCTGCCCCCATCCCAACATCTTATGAAAGAGAAAGAGAGAAAGAAAAAGAAGTCTGGAAACTATAGGCCATTGATGATGATTCCTGGGAAAAGTTTAGAAAGGATCATTAAATCAATGGTTACTAAATATTTAGAAAAGTGCCAACAAAGAGGAATCATGTCTTCAGTGAGAATAGGACATCCGAGATTAACCTTCTTTCTATTTTCCATATAGGATTCCTACCCTGGTAGATCAGGGAGATGTTTCTAGATCTGTTTGTCTAAGATTTAGGAAAGCTCTTTTGAGAAACTACTCCATTCTATTTTTGTGGAGAAGATGGAGCAATGTGGAATAGACAACAATGCAATTTGAGAAACTCTGGGTTGTTTAAATGGCAAGACTCAAAGAGAAGTCATTAAAGGTTCAATATTAACTTGGCATGAGGTCTCTAGGACACTGCTCAAGGGATTTTCTTATTGATTCTGTGCTCTTTAACAATATTCATCAATAACTTGGATAAAGACATAGAGAGTACGCTCAGCAAATCTGCAGATGACACAATATTAAGAGGGATAACTAATACAGAGAAGGAGAGTCGGGATTGAAAACCAGGTTGACAGGTGAGAGTATTGAGCTAAGCCTACGAAAACAAAATTTAATGGAGTTAAATGTAAAGTATTATGTAGGTCCAAGAACTCAAATTTGTAAGGATAAGAGGGCATGGTTCCACAGCATCTTACCTAAAAAAAAGATCTGAGGATTTTAGTGGGCTGTAAGTTCTGTAAGAGTCAGCAGTGTGATAAGGCAGAAAAGAAAATGCCATGTAATTTTTAGCTGCAGAAAGAGAATCAAGGCTTCCAGGAATAAAGGACATTTATCTACCCTCTGTAGTCTGGCCTCCTTGGGCTACATCTGGCAAAATGTGTCCAGTTCTGGCAGCCCCTGTTCAAGGAGGCTTATAAGCAGCCAAGTGACTAGAGTAAGGGAATCTGAATGGTGAGAAGACTTAAATCCATGTCAATAAGTATCGCTTAAAGAAATAGAAGATACATAGTATAGAGTAAGAAAAGGCTCAGAGTGGATATGAGAGCTTGATTCAATTATATGAGGGATTATGATAAGAAAAAGGTACTAGACTTGCTCTGTTTCTTGTGGTATCCTTAAGACTCACCAGTTGTTTATGTCATTGACCAAGGCCTCCTTAAAGTGCAGAACCAGGAACAATGGGAGGGAAGGAAATTTTTTGCTAGAAGTCAGGAAAACTTCCCTAACAACTAGAGGTACCCCCAAATGGAATGGGCTTCCTCAGAAGGTGTTAGGTTTCCTCTCTTTGGAGATTTTCAAGTAGGAGTTTATTGGCTAAATTTCAGTATAGGAGCTGGACAACATGACCACTGAGGTCCCATTAAAATCTTTGATTCTGTCATTCTGTGCTTCTATCCTATTGTCCCCAATAGAAACAGATGTATCAAATAGCTACTGAATTACTACATGGCCAACTATTCCCATAGGATCCCACAGCTATATAGCCAATGGATTCTTCCTTTGGCAGAATGGAAGCTCCTCGAGGGAAGGCATTGTTTTCTTTTTCTGTCCTTATATCTTCAGCTTCTAGCACAGTTCTAGACATCTAATCAGGAATTCAAAAATGCTCACTAAACTGAATTAGAGAGCAACAACGTGACACAGTGAATAGAGCACTGAACCTGGAGGCAGAAAGACCAGACTTCAAATCTGACCTCAGATACTTGTTAACTATTTGACTCCTAGCAAATCATTTAATTCCTGACTACATAAAACTGGAAATGGCAAACCACTCTAATATTTTTGCCAAGTAAACCCCATGGACAGTTGGTCAGTCAGACATGACTAAATAACAACAAACTGAATTAACTAGTAAAATCCTAGAGGGTTTCTATCTTAAGAATTTTTCAAATAATAAGCACATGAAAAAGTGTTCTACATCTCTTATAATCAGAGAAATGCAAATCAAAACAACTCTGAGGTATCACCTCACACCTAGCAGATTGGCCAACATGACAGCAAAGGAAAATAATGAATGCTGGAGGGGATGTGGCAAAGTAGGGACATTAATGCATTGCTGGTGGAGTTGTGAATTGATCCAACCATTCTGGAGGGCTATTTGGAACTATGCCCAAAGGGTGATAAAAGACTGTCTGCCCTTTGATCCAGCCATAGCACTGCTGGGTTTGTACCCCAAAGAGATAATAAGGAAAAAGACTTGTACAAGAATATTCATAGCTGCGCTCTTTGTGGTGGCCAAAAATTGGAAAATGAGGGGATGCCCTTCAATTGGGGAATGGCTGAACAAATGGTGGTATATGTTGGTGATGGAACACAATTGTGTTCAAAGGAATAATGAACTGGAGGAATTCCATGGGAACTGAAATGACCTCCAGGAATTTATGCAGAGTGAAAGGAGGAGAACATTGTACACAGAGACAGATACACTGTGGTACAATCGAATGTAATGGACTTCTCCATTAGTGGCAATGCAGTGATCCTGAACAACTTGGAGGGATCTATGAAAAAGAACACTATCCACATTCAGAGGGAAAAGTGTGGGAGTAGAAACACAAAAGAAAAACAATTGCTTGAATACATGGGGGATATGGTTGGGGATGTAGACTCTAAATGAACATCCTAATGCAAACACCAACAACATAGAAATTGGTTCTGATCAAGGACACATGTAATACCCAGTGGAATTGTGCCTTGGCTATGGGAAAGGTGGGGGGAGAGGAGGGAGGGAAAGAATATGATTCTTGTAACCAAGGAATAATGCTCTAAATTGACTAAATAAATAAATTTAAATTAAAAAAAAAAAGAATCTTTCAAAGAGAAAGAATTCCTCAACTGACTTGAAAGCCTCTTGTGTCTTTCTCCCCAGTGGCAAAGCTTTAGAGTTGCCTTTATGTATTTATGAAAGAGTTAATGAATGGCTCCTTTTTTTTAACCCTTACCTTACATCTTAGAATCAATACTATATATTGGTTCTAAAGCAGAAGAGCAATAAGGACTAAACCAGACTAACCTATTTTCTTTTGTTGTCAATGTTTATGACATCCATTATGGAAAGGAAGCTCCCATTCATGATTGTTCATTAGTTTTGCCTAGTCATCACCACTATTACAGGACCCCTCCACACACATCAAATAGATATCCAATCAGTTGCTCGATCTTAATGATTCCGTGTTCTCTATATCTCACATCCAATTCTTTTACCAGAAATTCCATGGCCAAGAAGAAGTGATATGGAAGAATTTGGGCCCCCAAAACAAAGGTTTGGGGAAGATTCATGAACAGGAAACTCCCTGAAACCATCCACATTTGTTGACAGTCAGCCTAAGGCAGCTCATTTTGTTTTTTAATGGCCAGTTTTTAAGTTCTTCCTTAGACTAGTCTATATGTGCCTTTTGCATATTTTTCTTCCTTTTCAATTATACTTAGCTCCATCTTTATTTGATTACCTATTGCCAAGAAGACACCAAAGGGATGTATTGCCTGTGAGACCTAGAGCACATTTGTCCCCATAGTTTCAAATCTGAAACTTGGGTAACCTTGCTTCTCTCCATATTATTTAGTCAATGAATTAATCAACCACAAGCATTTATTTATCACCTAAGTCAGGCCTTGTTCAAAGTGCTGGGGATACAAAGGCACAAGTGAAAAAGCTCCTACCCTCAAGAAGCTCACCATCTTTTGGGGAACACAATGTTCCTATGTAAGTCATTTGAATAAAGAGGGCAAGTAACAGCTAGTTGGGGGGTTGGAGTGTCAGAAAACATCTCAAGAAGAAACAGGTACTTAAGCTGAGTTTGGGGACCAGTGCTCAATTAGGCTACCCATCTCCTGACAGACATGATGGACTCAAGATGAAAAATGAGACATATATTTTTGGATAGAGCCAATATTTATGGAAATTTATTTTGCTTGGCTCTATCTCTGACTTGTTTTTCTTTTCTTTTTTTTCCAATTGAGGGTAAGATGGGTAGGAGAGAAGAAATGCTTGTTAATTTTTTTGAAACAAAAGAAATAAAGGAAATATAAAGCATTGCCCACACCCTTCTCAAAACCATGTCTATCTATCTTGCCTATGATACATCTCAAAAAAATGGAGGTCATCAACTCAATCTCACTATAACTATAAAGTACACACATGCACATACATGCTTTCAGCTCTGGGCTGTCTGTTGTCTCATGATTGGTAAGGCCATATCAATGATCCAATAGCTAAGGGATTAGATGAAGCATTTCTGAACCTTCACCACTTTCACCACACACATCCCTGCCTCTTACCATTTGATTCCACAATGGTGATGTTGGCATATGCACTGTCATTGCCTAGTTTACTGATCACTTTGCACATATACTCTCCAGAATCAGCGAGCGTAGCTTTACTGATGCGTAATTCTGATTTCCTGTGGGATAGAAACCAAAATGCATATTAATATGATAGTTTATACAGAAACCTCATTCACTAGCCCACATCTTGTTACAAGGGATACATGAGAGAATCCTCCCTTTCTTTCCCTTCCTCCTTTTCTCTCCTTCCATTCTTTCCTCCTTTTGATTCTCTATCTCTCGGTTTCCATCTCTAGCTCTAGCTCTCTCTCTAGCTTTGTCTCTCTTTCTTTCTGTCACTATATATTTATCTATCTGGCTGTCTGGCTATCTATCTCTCTCCCACCTTCCATGACTTCCTCAAAGACTGTTTACCACTGGGAGAAGCTAAGTGGTTCAGTGAATGGAGGGTCAGGTTTAGAGATGAGAGGTCCTGGGTTCAAATATGGCCTCAGATGCTTCTTAGCTATGTGACCCTGGGCAAACCATTTAAATTCCATTGCCTAGACCTTACCACTCTTCTGCCTTGGAACCAACACACAGAATGTAAAGGATTTTTTGTTTGTTTTGTAAAGACTGCCTGTCACTAACATTTAGGAAGGAAAAGATGTAGCTATTTCTTTACTTCTCAGAAACTTGTTTTTCTTAAAAGCACTAAATGTAATAGAAGTAGGAAAAAAGATTTTTAGAGTTGAGTCACTTTGAAAATGACCATGGGGCAACTAAGAAGCACAATAGATAGCATGCCCTGGAGTTGGGAGGACTGAGATTCAAATATGGCCTAACTGCCACAGTTTCTATTTTGCCTATTCACTTAATATAGATCAGATGACAAAATTACTGACAAACACAGCTGGCACTCAATAAATGTTCAATGGATGGAAGGATGATGTGACCATAGTCAGCCTAATTTTGGCCATGCATCCTCTACACCTTTTCAAATTTCTTCTAGTCCAACCCTATGAGATTATTACTATCTCACAGCAGTCTTAGATTTTACTGTGTAAGCAGAGAAGTCCGCTTTAGATTATTTCTATGTTAAAGTAAATGCCTCTGTACTTTTACCCATGTCATCATTTTACTGAGATCCAGGGTGGCAAATCATTTTAACCAAAGGGTTCCCCTTCTCTTTCTGAGCGCATCTCCTCCTAACACATGAAGCATACTCACCCTGGCTTTTTTTGTATCTTGACATTTTGTGGTTTGTTTTTCCGACTCAGTTCACTCCCATTCTTAAACCACTTGAACTTGAGAGAAGAGTATTCTGAGCTGGTCTCACACCGGAGCACCAGCTTTGAACCAGCAGCTGACTCCTGGTTCTTCATCTCTTTCAATCGGGGAGGGGCAGCTAAAAAAGAAGACAAGAGGGAAAATCATCACCATCATCATCATCACCACCACCACCACCACCATTTATCTACACATTGGAAAGGAAAATACAGTTAATTTCAGGTATCCAAGGGTTGAGCTGATTTACTTAAACAGAGCTTTTCAACTATATGGAAATTTGATTATATCAAATTAAAAAGGTTTTGTACAAACAAAACCAATGCAACCAAAATTAAAAGAAAAGTAACAGAGAACATTTTTATGAAAAAACTCTCTGACAAAGGTTTAATTTCCCAAATATATAAGGAACTAAGTCAAATCTACAAAAAAATCAAGCCTTTCCCCAACTGACAAATGGTCAAGGGACATGAATAGGCAGTTTTCACATGATGAAATCAAAACTATCAATGAACACATGAAAAAGTGTTCTAAATCCCTCCTGATTAGAGAAATGCAAATCAAAATGACTCTGAGGAACCACCTTACACCTATCAGACTGGCCAATATGGAAGAAAAGGAAATTGATAAATGTTGGAGGGGATGTGGCAAAATTGGGACACTAATACACTGCTGGTTGAGTTGTGAATTGGTCCAACCATTCTGGAGAGCAATTTGGAAATATTCACAAAGAGTTTTTAATTAATGTCTGCCCTTTGATCCAGCCATACCACTGCTGGTTTGGTTCCCTAAAGAGATAATAGGGGATAATCAATGTAAAAAATATTTATAGCCACACTTTTTGTGGTGGCAGAAAAATTGGAAAATGAGGGGGTGTCCATTGATTGGGGAATGGCTGAATAAACTGTGGAATCTGTTGGTGATGGAATTTTATTGTGCTGAAAGGAATAAAGAAATGGAGGAATTCCCTGTGAACTGGAACAACCTCCAGGAATTGATGCAGAATGAAAGGAGCAGAGCCAGGAGAATATTGTACACAGAGACTGATACATCATGGCACAATCAAACAGAATGGACTTTTCTACCAGTAGAAATGCAATGACCCAGGACAATCCTGAGGAATTTAGGAGAAAGAACACTATCTCCATTCAGAGAAAAAACTGTGGAATCAGAAATGCATTAGAATATATGACCGACCACATAGTGCGATAGGGATGTGACTATGGTTTTGATGTTAAAGAATCACTCTACTGCAAATATGAATAACATCAAAATAGGTTTTGAACAATGATACATGTATAACCCATTGAAATTGCTTGGCAGCTTTGGGGGGGGGAGAAAGTGGGAGGGCAGTCATGAATCATGGAAAAATATTCTGAATATTTTTTTTAATTAGTGAAAAAAAGAAAAGAAAAGAAAAAGAAGTCATGTCATCAGAGAAATGGCTGTCAGGGCAAAGAGGGAAGTCAGCCAAGACAGAAGAGCAAGGGTGAACTAGTATCCTTCCTCATTTCAAGAGATCTAAAGAAAATCAGGGAGCACACTGAGTGAAGCAAGCCCTGATCAGGAGTGCACAGGAAGGGGACTGAGAGGCCACACAGAAGGCTGGGGACATTGTGCTTTCCCCAAACACTTATTTATTTTCATAATGAAATGTTTCCCTTAGTTTCTATTGGATCCTAAACCCATCCACATATTCAAATGTGCATTTATTTTCAAAGGCAATTTCCTACCTGTGATCACACTGGACCCTCACAAAAACCCTATGTTGGGATTGGGGTATTCTCTCCATTTTTCTGAAAAAGGTGAACTTCCAAGACATTAAGTGGCTTAAGCTAAGTCACACACCTAGTGAGTGCAGAATCAGACTTAGAAAATCAGAACTCCTAACTCCGCCCAATTCCATTAGCCTGAAACCATCCTTATCTAGACCTCAGTGGGCAATATTGGGCTCAAAGAGACTTCACCAATATGAAGGTCATTATGCTTTTGATATGGAATAGCCACCACACATATTGCTAAAGCAGCATCCAGATACTAGCCTGACTTGCTTCTTCAAAAGAGTTTACAAGCTTTGGTACTAACAGGGGACTTCTACATCATTGGTGACATTTGAGCTCTCAGTTAAACGAAAATGCTTCCATCTTAATTGACAAAGAGCTGTGGTTCTGCTTTCAATTCCAGTGCTTTGGACACAGTAAGCAATTGCTAAATACTTGCGGATTGACTGACAAAGGGATGTGCTATGTCTTTAACTTGGCAACTCCTTTAAAGTAGCTTTCGGATACCATATCATATCACAAACCCAGAGTTAACAATGAATTCTCCATGAAGGCATATATATGACAACACAACTCTTCACATGCATTTTCACTTTGTGATCTATACCCAGAGATGTATAGATATTGCTCTCCTCCAATTTCTCACCAAATACAGCAGCAGAACTTCTAGGGCATCTAAAGAGAAGAAAAGGCTATAATGCTCACACTTTGTGCTTCTAATGAAAAGAAAGATAGCTCCAACCTTTGTGGGAGGCACCGGAAACCTCAGGGGTACATGTGCTATAGCCAGGACAAAAAAGTGAGTAAAACCCCAGTCATACCAGGTTGTCTTAGAAGTGTGTTCTTTGTGCAGAACTATTTAAGCAGAAGGTCCTGAAGGTACCAATGAATGAGAGTGGAAATCCACTGACGCATGGTATTGCTACCTACACACTTCCTTTGCAAGCAACCCTTTTAAATTATTTTCCCCATTTTCAAGTATTCTTTTTATAATAAATTATTAAATTTATTTAATATAATTAAAGATAATTATTCCTTACTACTCCCCACACCACTTTGGATTAAAAAAAAACAACTTTTTTTTTAAAACAAATGAGGACTCAAACAAAACAAATCTTGGCCTTGGCCACATTCAAGCATGTGTCAATGTATAGATAAGAGGAACATATATTCTCATATTAGACCATAAGGACAATAAACTCATCTTTGTTAATGGGGTCCTTTGAGAAACCTCCTGAGTCAAAAGTTGAATGGTCAGCCTTGGAATATCATTTAGAGCTGGAAAGAATCTCTAAGGTCATGGAGTCCAACCCCCTCATGGAACAGCTGAGGAACTGAGGCCAGTTGCCCAGAGACCCACAAGTAATAAGTGGCAGAGCTTGGATCCCCACCCAGATCTTTGGTCCTGCCTGCCTATACCATGGCCTCTTGGGGAGTTCATCTCTCTAACTACAGGTATTTCCATCAAGGATATGTGATCATTCATTAGGTATATTTTAATCAGGATCCCTTTCATGTATTATTGCACTAGATAGGTAGTTGCAGAGAGGTCTCTTCCATCTCTTCCATATCTTCATTTGTATTTGGTGGTCACAGAGATAGAAAATGTGACCATTTATATTTCCAAAGCTTTTTTCAGTATTTCCATTTAAAAGAATGTTGAAGAGTCCAGGCAAGAACACTGGGTTGAGAATTAGAGGTCTTTGGTTCTAATTCCAATGTTATGTCAACAATCTTGGATTCCTGATATCACTAAACCTCAGTGTGCCCAATGTAGAAGATGATGGTTGGGTTGGTGGATTTTTAAGATTCCTTTCCATTTTGAAGCTAGGAGTGTGAGGCCAAGAATGATCAAACTTCTCCCAATCTTCACCTGCTCTAGGTTTTCACTATTTGTTGGATTTTTCCAATATTGAATTTACTGCCACTTCTTTTGCTTCTGCTAGAGTATGATATTTCAATTTAAAATAATTCCAAAACTAGCCCTATATCATGCTATGTACAAAAACAGAATGAGGTCAGACTAGGCTCTGAAAATGGGGAGGAGGAAGGGAAAAAGCATTTATTCCACTTCACCTATCTGCTAGGCGCTATGCAAGGTACCTACATATATCTCATTTGATCTTCACAACAATCTTATGAAGTGGGTGCTATTATTATCCTCATTTTACAACTGAGGAAACTAAGAAAAAGATCAAGAAAGTTGCCATAGGACACATAGTTTGTAAGTGTTTGATACTGGAATTGAACCTAGGTCTTCTTGACTCCAGACAGATCTCTCTGCACTGTGCCACCCAGCTCACCCTGATGCCCTAAGGCTACTCAGCTCCAATCAAGATAGCATCTTTCCTTGCCTTGGGGTTTTGCTCTGGGAGAATTTTTAAAGAGGAAACTGCTCCATAGCTCCAAGCCCATTACTGAGAAGTTTGGTGCTCTCTTTAGCTAGATGGATTGAATCTCCCAAGAATCCCACTTGGAGACAAATCTCCATGAGTGTGTATACAATTCCATGGATCTGTCAGCTCACGTTCAAGCCCATACACAGAAAAGTCTTTTTAAAATGAACCCAGGAGAACCAGAAAAAAATTTTTTAAAGAGGCAGTTAAATATGCATTAACCATAAGCAAGAAAAAAGAACAATGAATAAAAATGAATGATAGGACTAACAAAGAAACCTGCTGGAGAGACTAAGGGGGAGGTCAGGGACTGAACAGTTTTAACACTTTCTGGGTGAAAATCCATTTAATTAAATAGAAGAACTGATATATGTATGTGTGTGTGTACACATATTATATCTCTATAATGTATAAATACAGATTTGAAGTTCATAAGGTGCTTTATTTATATTTGACTACCAAATCTGGTGATCTATTTGGGGGGAGTTTTTGCTGAGGAAAAAAGAAATGTCAAAATGCTCAGTTGTTCATAATGGGTGATTTGTGAAGAGGAGAGGAATTTCAGCCTTGAGGGTGCTTGATGATTCATCCTATATTTGCATTATTGCAGAGGGATACAAAGTAGTAGAATAACAACAACCAGTAGTTGCAGGCATCTTAAAGTTTGAGAAGGCTTTACAAATAGTAGCTCATTAAATCAGAACAACTCTGCAGAAAGGTAAATGCTGTTAACTCCTTTTTACAGATGAAGACAATAAGGAAGGCAAAGAATGCCAGATTCATATGATAAATATAGAAGTATCTGTCCATGGTCCATGGTTGGCAGCATTTGAATTCTGGTCATCCTAACTCCAAGTCCAGGACTATTCCATGGTGAAACTTAAGTGTCTGTGCTGAAAAATCTGGTGAACCCCTTGTCCACTTGCACTCATAGGCTATTGGAACAGGAAGGGGTTTTAGGGGGCATATGGGGAATCTCTTTATTATACAGAGACTCAGGGACAACATACTTGTGCAGTACTTTAGAATAATCTGTGGGAAGGGAATTCACCACCACCCCACCCCATGGTCTTTCAGCATGTGTAGATGGGGCTCAGATTTCTTAAGGGTTTGTACAGAAGTTGGAGGAGGGGAAGGGTGGAAAATCTAGCCTCAGGTTCAGGAATAAACCAAATGCATCTTCTCTAGCAGTGTACCTCACTACTTCCCAGGGGCAGCCTCAATGCTATGTGCATTTTCTTTTTTTTTTCTTTTATTTTCTAAAAACAAAGAAATAAAGCTATGAATTTCCCAGAGCTCCCAAGAATCAAGCTGGGTAACAAATACACTAGAGTGGAAAGAAAAAAAAAGAGGTTATGATCCAACTCTTAATGGCAACTAGTTAAGTTAGCCTGTCCAAATCAGCCTAAATCTTTTAAGATTTTCAATTTCATCACTGAAAATAAGAGGGCCAAATTCTTTGTTAGATGGGATGATTCTGAGAAATACAGAGGGAAATTGAGATGATGGAAAAAACAACAACAGGTAACAATACATTTTGAGAGAAAAGGAAAGAAGAAATGATCTCTGAGGAATAATGCATAAAACAAATCCCTTTCTGCTTTTCTCCACTGCCCCATCATTCAGGGTTCCCTACACCACATGGCCTCTATCCAGCATTTGCCTGCTGGTCAGTGACTGTCAGAGCTAAAAATAGAATTCAACGTTTCAATCAATGTAAAATCATTTAAGTACCTAGAATGTGGAAGACACAAGGCTAATCTGGAAAGCCAACCCCTTCTCTCCAAGGAATGAGGAGGTTCTAGACAGTCAGATGGATTAAGAAGTCCCAGAACCTTTGCGTATTAGTCTACTCCAGAACAGTCTTTAGAAAGAAACTAGGCTGGTTCCTCCTCAGGCTAAGTCAATGACATTAACACTAGATAATGGGGAATGGGGCCTCCCATTCACAAACCTGTTTAGGTGGGCTACCTTTAAGTCTCATAAATCCTGGGTTCAAAGGTTGCTCTAGTATCGGCTAGCTGCTTAACTTCGCTGGGGATCTGTGGCTGTATTTGTAAAATGAAGAGGCTAGGGACAGAGAATAAGCATTTATGAAGCACCTACAAATACAAATCAACAATACATATTATTATACAAATAATACAAGGCAACCAGAAGAACTCAAAAGGGTTCATTGGCTCTGAAACTGTCTCAAGAGGACTCAGTGAAGAGGACACAATGGTTTTGGATACCATTTGTTACAGAGATAGCTCCTGTAGGGGTAATGGGGACTAGAGATCATCTTTAGAGTAATCAGGCACTAGGAAAGTTGGTAAGTTAGCCTGGGGAAGACTATGTGAGTTGGGGGGAGAAGCTTTAAGCTGGAACAAGCTTGTCACTAGCAAATTTATGGTTAAATTTCCATTGTGAGCATTTACACCTTGGAAATTGGTGAAAATGACAAATCAGGCCTTGAGTCCTTAGTTTTTTGATTCTCTAAACTTAAGCAATTGGTAGAGAAGATGTTCATGTATGTCATGTGTTTTTGGAGGGACATTGTTTTTTTACCAATTACATGTCATAACAAATTTCCACATAAATTCTCCAAGTTAGACCATTAGTTGTCTCCCTTCCTTCTTCCCTTCCCTCCCAAAACTGGCAAGCAATTCAATCTAGATTATACATATGTTACTACACAACACATTTCTGTATTGTTCAGTTTTGTAAGTGAATAATCTTATAAAACCAAAACCCCAAATCATATACCCAAATAAATAAGTGATAAATCATATGCTTTCTTCTGAATTCCTATTCCAACAGCTCTTTCTCTGGAGGTAGATAGCATTCTTTGTCATAAGTCCTGGTGGGGCAGTTATTAAACATTTACTAGGCCATTCCTAGAGACTATTTGTAAAGTGCTATATATTTTGGGGGCAAGTGAATAGAGTACTTGGCCTGGGGTTAGGAAAATTTTGAGTTCAAATCCAGCCTCAGACACTTATTATCTGTGTGACTCAAGTCACCTAACCTTTATTTGCCTCAGTTCCTCATTTGTAAAATGGGAACAATACTAGAGAAAGAAAAAAATATACCATCCGACTATGTTTGCCAAGATAATCTCATGGACAAAAGTTATGAAGAGTTGAACATGATTGAACAATAACAACAAAATTATAAATGCTGGCCTTTATTAGTCAGGTCAAATAAGTATTTATTAAGCACCTACTATATGCCGTAAGATAGAAATAAGTATGTTAACACCATCCCTCATAGCCTGTCTCTGATCTCTTCAGAGAACTTCATGACTTCCAGAAGGCCTTTAAAACATTCAGTTAGGAGCATCTAAGTGACTTAGTGGATAGAGAACCAGGTCTAGAGATGGGAAATCCTGAGTTCAAATTTGACCTCAGCCACTTCCTATATGTGTGACTCTGGGAAAGTCACTTAATCCCCATTGCCTAACCTTTACCACTGTTCTGCCTTGAAACCAATATGTTGTATTGTTTCTTAGACAGAAGGAAAAGGTATTAAATTGTTATAAGGAAATGAGAAGGAGCAGGAGATCCTGCAAGCAGAAGTGGAAGGTTCCAGAATTCTGGAGAAGACTGTTGCTTCTTCTAAGAGACAATTAAGCAGGCAGGAGGTTGAGTTTCTGTCTAGTCTCCTAGGGTGGACCTAGTGAACTAGCTATTCTTTCTCCTGTGGCTTTTTGTGATCCATCTACCAACTACCTATTCCTGTGGAACCTGTCAATGCTAAGAGATATTCCTACAGAGCTGCCGAAGACACCAAAAGCTATCTGTCAGTGAGTCTATCCTTTTGAGCCCTGGTCCTGCTTACCTTCCTACCCTACTACCTCAATCACCATCCAAGGGGGGAATTTGGGTTAGAGAAGTATATTGTATTATAGGATCTGGGACTTTTAGGTAGATAAGAAAATGACAGTACAGATACCATCTCTTGGAAGTTACCAACTAGATTTGGTGGAATGTTTATTTCTTTATCTTTTGATAGATCATCCCAATTCCCTTCCCTTCCTTCCCTTATCTTAAATAAACCCTATTATTATTTCAAAATTAAACAAATGTTCAAAGAACATTATTTTGCCCACTTTTTGTCTCTGTGATCCTTGATTGAGGAGGAGTGTGGCAGAGTAGCTAGCCCTTTGAGTTTGGGATCCCAGAGACTTAGGTTCAAATCCCATCATTGACTTTCACTCACTGCCTGATGACAGGTATGCTGCTTACTATCTCTGGCCCCATTCCTTAACTGAGAAAGGCCCCCAAAAGGTGTATGTGTAAAGCAATTAGCCAATTTTAAAGCGCCATATAAATTTTAAGGATCATTATCTAGTGTAAATTGGACTGGCCACAAATGTAATGTGTTTGTTTTCTTTGCAAACAAACAAAAAATGAGCAGCTTTTTGGAGAGATTTTTGTTGAATATATAAATCTACTTGAAGGATTCAGGACCAAAGCTATAGGGGAGCTCCGTCAGGATCTATCCATTCCAGGGGGCAAGGGGTCACTAAAAACTAAAGCCATTTTGTGGGAAGCCCCTGGATTTTTAATTTGAGGATGTCTGTCTGCCAACAAGACATCTCAGGTTGATCTCAGCATCTCTCAATGGTAGCATCAAGACCTGGGACATTATATTCAAAGTAATCCTAAACATTAGTCAACTATAACAAAAACCTTAGATCACAGGAGCCAACAAGGATATTGAGTATTATTTTCAACCAGAAGCCTATGAAATACTATTTCTTGACAATCCCAGGTTGTCATTCATGCAGGCCTTATGCTGACCTCATGTCCGGAGACTGCTAAGTAATAGATAGATGGTGATCATATAGTCAGTGTTCTCTCACCAAGCTATGGATTCCCAAGGCCAAATTGAATTGGGATTTGACCTGGAAATGCCACCTTTGTAGCTATAGCTAGCATTTATATATATATTTATATATAGTATCTAGAATATGTCAGGCACTATTAGATTCACAAATATTATTTCATTTATCCTGGCAACAACTCTGGGAGGCAAGGGCTAGTATTATTCCCATTTTATAGACAAGGTACCTGAAGCAAATGGAAGTTAAGTGACTTGCCCAGAGTCACATAGATGGTACATGTCTGGAGCCAGATTTGAATTTAGGTTTTCCTAACTCCAGGACAAAATTTTTGAGCCTTCTATTCTCTGAGCTTCAGTCACCTACTCTTTAAAACTGGGGGGGGGGGAGGGAAGGGGGGTCACATAGATTTAACACCTCCCATACTGCCTTGTACTTAGTTGCAATAGATAAATATCAGTTGAACAGGACTGAATGAGATTTCACTCAAGGTTCCTTCCAGCTCTGTGAGGTCACCTCTTAGGTAAGAATAGCTTAGAACCACAGATCATAAGAGTTGGAAGGGGCCTCAGGGGAAAAAAAATCTTCTCAATCAGAAGGCAGATGATCTATGTTCAAATCCTTGTTTGGTCACTAATCTACATGTTCTAGTTGATGGACTGCCAACTGTGGGCCCCAGTTTTCTCATCTAGAAAAATGCAGAGTTGGATGAGTTGACCTCTAAGATCACCCCTAGCTCTAAATCTCTGATTTTATAATGGAAAGGAATCCTTTTGTTTTTTGCTATTGTTCAATCATTTCAGTCACATCTGAGTCTTCATGAACCCATCTGGGATTTTCTTGGTTAGCCTTTTCCTTTTTCAGCTCATTTGACAGATAAGGAAACTAAGGCCAATACAGTTTAGTAATTTCCCAGGGTCACACAGCTAATAAGTGTCTGAGGCCATATTTGAACTCAGGTCTTCCCAACTCTAGGTCTAGCACTCTATCCACAGCACCACCTTGCTGCTCAAATTTTACATATGGGAAAATTGAGCAACTTCTTAGTATAGCCATCTTTCACTCATCAAAGAGCAAAAAACTCTTATGTGGTAAAGAACGAATATAGTCCTTAGCGAGATAATCTCCTCCTCTTTTGGAAGGTTTGTAGGATCAGAGTAGTACCATTACAGATTAAAGCCTGGTGGAAACTACAGAGGCCATCAAGTCCAATCTCTTTGTTCACAGGTGAGAAAACTTGAGAAATCCAGATGAGGCCCCAGGATCACCCATATAGTATGCATTTGCACATAGTAATTGAATCAAGGTCCTGATTATAAACCTAATGTACCTCTTCCACTGCTACTTTTCTAACCCTAATTCTGTTTTCTCTGGAATGAGTCTCATCCTCATTGGTCAGGCCTGGAGATGCCAGGGAAAATACTTTCCTGAGGTCAAAGTCACAAAAATCCCAGAACCTACTTCTCCTTAAAAAAAAAAAAAACAACCAATTCTTACCTTCTGTCTTAGAATTAATATGATGGATTGGTTCTAAGTCAGAAGAGCAGTAAAGGCTAAGCAAAAAGCTCAGGGAAACATAGCTAGGAAGAGTCTGAGGCCAGATTTGAACCTAAGACCTCTAGTCTCCAAGACTGCTTCCTAACCCACTGAGTCACCTACCTGCCCCTAGAATCCACTTCCCTTTTGACAGATGCTCTCAATAGATCCTAATCTGTGATCCCACATTTGCCAAATGCAGTTCTAGTGTTTTCCCCATTAATGTTCCCAATTACTATCTTAAGATGCACTAAAAGCTATCCTGGGAACTAATACATAGTATTGATTCTGAGACAGAAGTAAGGACTGATGGAGGAAAAGAAAATGAATGACTTGAAGGAAGCATTGCTATCAAAGCCAATCCTGGAAAGTTTGGTCTATTTGAAACAGACAGGAGTGATAGCCCAGAGGGCCTAGGCTCTGGAAGAAATCCATAATTCCCAAGCAGTCAGTGACCAAGCACCGACCACTGGGAACCCAGCACACATGAATTTTATGTTGAATGTAACTTATGCACTGAGAAGAACGGAAACATCTGGACAGGATTAGAACTGCTCTGCTTGCCCCGGGCATTGGACAAATCCCTTCAGGCTAAGTCTCACCCTTGACCTGCCAAACATGATTACAGCAGGCAAGTTGCTTCCCCAGGCTCCACAGCTGCTCTCTTCCCCCCTCTCCCCCTAATAAACATCCCATCCAATCCCATCCCATCCCATCCATGATCCTGCCCAGAGTCAGAAAGAGTACATGTGGCCAAAGCCTTGGGAGGAAGGGGGGAGGGGAGAAGAGAAAGAAAAGGATAATAAATAAGACAGCTGAAAGCAGAAGGGGTGGCCTATCAGCTTCTCCAGGGGCCCAAGAGATCCTGAGAGGTTTGTTCAAGGCTTCACTTCCAGCCTCAGTAAACTGGCACCTCTAAGAAGAAATAGGGAAGGTGGTAATGTAATCTATCATGAGTGAAACCTTGGGTTTGGGGTAAGAGATCTGACAAAAAGTAGCTTGGCTACTTCCTTCTTAGATCTGTGACCTCTGGCAAGTCATTGCTCTTCTATGCCTCAGTGTCCTCCTCTATAAAATGAAGGACTACGGCAGAGCAGGTGCCTGGATTTGGAGATGTTCACCAAGATGAGATATGACAAGGACAGGGTGGCCTTGAAGGTTTCTGGTAGCTGACTCTCAGACCTAGCCCTTAGATGGATTCTGTAAGCCTATGGTGTCCAATATTACACTGTGTGTTCTAGAAGAATAACCCCAGGAAAGCATGCCAGGGGCACAAGTACCAGTTCTGGAGACAACTGGCCTGGAGGCAGCCAGGCCTAGATGGAAGAACAATTGAAAAAAGTAGAGAAAGGAGGGCAAGGGCATTGCTCTCAGGGCCCAAAGGTTCTCTAATACTTTTCATGTCCTCTCCATCCTTTCCTCAAATGTTCTCTGGTCATCTCTCTCTTCTGGGGAAATCAAGAAACACACAGTACAATACGAATTCTTTTATACACTAGATCTGATTCTTGGGCTAGCCTCAAAGGACTACTAGAAGGAGAGATCCTTTATAAGCCTGAAAGTGTTTACAAATAGGCACTATCATTAGAATGATGTTTATTTTGTTTTCTTTTCTGCTAGTTTTCCTCATTCTTATCTTACATTTAATGTATTTCAGATGAATATGGTCCTGGATCACACACACACACACACACACACACACACACACACACACACATATATTCATACATACACAAGAATAAACTCTCAATATAAAGTACATTATTATAATCTTTATATTACCATAGTTATATGCATTTATATATGTATATTATACATATATATATATAACAAGATCTATGTATATGTGTGTGTATGGATATAGAACTTTGATCACAGTTTTGCTTTCTTTTTTTCGAAGTCTCTATATTCTAAAACATCTTCATTCCATGCAGTTTGGAGGTTGAGTATTCAGAATAGCAACATTTACCGAAAACATAGTTGTAAAATGTTTATGATTCTATGTCATTTTTAGATGACTGAAAGCAATACTTTTGACAACAGTATTATTCCAGTTCTACTAGAATTTATTTGTTCTGTGCTCCACAGTTTTGGGAGTTAGCATTTGTTATATGGAGATTTGGTGACTCAGTTTAGAAAGGACAGAGAGCTTCTGGTGTACAATTGTGGCCATTTGATGAGATTATTAAGTGTTCGTTGGTTATAATTCTACAGTGATATACTACATATTGTTTACTGCTTATTGTTAGATGGAGCAGTGAATAGAGCCCCAGACCTGAAGCCAGGAAGACTTATCTTCCTGAATTCAAATCCTGCCTCAGACACTTCTAGCTCTATGACACTGGGCAAGCCACTTAACCCTGTTTGCCTTAGTTTCCTCATCTATAAAACGAGCTACAGAAGGAAATGGCAAACCATTTCAATATCTTTACCAAGAAAACCCCAAACAGAATTATGAGCACACACAAAAAAGTGACTTAACAAAATCTTTACTGCTACCTTGAGCAATCTATATCAATTGATAAGTTTAGCTTGAATGGATACTCCTTCTGTACTTTCTGGTCCTAGATCTCTCCATTTCTAGAGCAAAGTCTGTATGATTCAGCCATTTGTTCAAGGATTTGCAGTTGGCATTCTGGTGGTAGGGTTCAGGTGATTTTAGTCTGTAGATAACCTCAGTTCTCTTCTTTGATCTTAGCCATTTCATAAGCTATGTCTTATGGTGAACCAGCCTCAGTGGTATTGGAGAAGACATGGTACACATACCTATTGTGCTTGAAAATTGTGTCTGTTTATTCCAGAAGCATTTCTTTTTCATGTAGTTAAAATAATCTAATTTTCTTTTCTGTAATTGCCTATATCCTTCATTGGTTAAGAATAAATTCCCTCCTCAGAACTATGATGTATATAGAATGTTTCCCTTCTAATTTGTTTATAGTTTGTTTATTAATTTATTATTATTATTATTTATTATTATTATTTTATTATTATTATATTTTAGTAATTACTTTTTTCATATAATTAATTATATAAATAATTAATTAATGAAAATTATATATGAACAATTAATTAATAAAAATAATTAATTAATGTTATTATTAATTTGTTTATAGTATGAACTTTAATATTAAGGTCACATATTTCTGCAAGTATATGATGTCTTTATAATATTCCTTTAAAATATCAAAATCATATCCCTTTTGATAAAGGAGAGTTTATCTTTCTATAGCTGTCTAGGGATAATGGATGTTGTATTTCATTAATATTGTTGTGTTTGAGGAGGAAGGGAATCCTTCCTATATCCATTGTTGTCTATTTTATTATTCTATCCAGTGGTATTTAGAAGCCATTGGGCTTTGACTTCAGGCTGTCTGGGAGTCAACATACACAGTTTCAGTTTTCTCTTTGATAGACTTATGATTTATGTGTCTTGCCTAAAGAAAACCAAAGTATTTCTAAGCATCAACTTCATCCACTGGTTCATTTGACCTCTGGATTCAAGTCCAAAGCACTCAGTCTTCATTTTCCATTTATGTTCATTTTAACACTTGTTAAAGCTCCAAAGTTGTTTTTTTAATTGGAAAAGGTTTCTGTGAGATGCAATAATTGGATTTGTTTTTCAGTAAAGCCATATCATTTGCTATCATCCTTAGACATCGAGTGAGCAGTACAACATTTTGGTATGACTCCTAACTCTTTTTCTTGGAAACCATTTATTTCCAGGCAGTTCTATTGAAGAGAGATGACAATGGATTTAGGGCTAAGCAGAAAAATAATGGACTTAAATTGAATCCCTGGAAAATGCCACATTCTATGTCAATTGGTTTTGATATTATTGTATTTGTGGCATGTTTAAAATAGGGAATATTTTAAACATACAGACATCAAATATTCCACTTTTCTCATTATACTTAGACCTTTCAGTCCAAAGTTCATTATTATTACCATATTGTTATTATCATCACTATTATTCCATTCTCATCCTTTTCAATAAGATTCAGATAGAAACAATCTGAGGATAAGCCATTCTACTGATATCCCTTTATATTTAATGTTCTGCAGACTATTGAGTGGGCCGATAAAACAAAAGCTTTTCTCAAAAATTAAATCAGGATAATGAAATATTTATATGTCATATTACAAATAAATTAGATGTTACATGTATATATATGTGTATGTGTGCATATATATGCATATATATGCATATATATACATATATGTATGTATGTATATATATATATATATATATATAACTGTTGTCATTTTCATCCCATTGAAAAGAGTTTGTCTTAAGTAAAACATTTGAGCCCCTTGAGAGCAGGGGCTGTTTTAAAGTGTTGTTTTTTATCCATTGGCATGGTGCCTAATACATAGTAGGCACTTACATGATCGCTATATTGGATTATATCTATAACCTTGAAAAAACATAGCTTGACACCTAAGGGGAAATCAGCTCAGCCTGAGACAGATTTAAACAAGAAAACAGATTTTAACTGGTTCAATCCATTAAATAGGAATACTAAGAATCTCAGTCCAAACTAGTACTGAGTCTCTGGGTTACTTGAGGTTTTGAAACCCTTCCCTGGTTAAAAGAAGCATTGGAATTTCAACAAACTACAGTGTTTAGGGACTACTGATCTTTGGGCAATATCCTAGGATGCATACATCATCATTTCCTTCCAACACTGAAACTTGGGACTGACTCAGTGAAAGTCTTACCTTGCGTGTACCAAAATAATGCTCTGTATAATTCATTTCCATTCCCTGAAGGTCTACTCATTACAAAAGTAGTTAAAGACCAGCTCACTTAGATTATAGAAAGGCTTGGAAGCAATGCCTAGGCAGGTCTAAATTTGCCATCTTTGGATGACTCCCAGAAGGTGAGGAAATTATTTAATACCATCTAGCCTTTTCATGGGTAATTAGTATTTTTGCTAAGGTTTGAGGGCAGTACTCCATCTCCCAGCTCCTTTACCTATTCATCATGGATTCCTGACTTATATCTACCAACATTCTGGTCTTCCCATTGGCTTTGTCTGTGGGTAGATGAAGCTTTTTTTCTTGAAATTTTCCCAAAGGCTAATAAGAGATGAAGAGGAAGCTGACTGTTAAAACAAGGACACTAACCCACACAGCCACTGTTGAGTATGATAACCCAATATCTTGCTAATGTCATGGATCCAGAATTGATGGAACTTGGTTTTAACATGTTTTGTCTATGTTAAATTCATCCCTCCAATCAATTAAAACGTTTATCTTCTTGGGCCCATGCCATGGTCTTTGTTGGAGTTAGGTGTACTTTTGCCTGCTGTGTTTAAAAAGTGCTGCTTTCTCCCCTGTGGGAAAAAACCTGTGGTACAACTTATCTGAATTTGGAGAATGGTGGGGACAGCAGGATTTTTACAGGAGCACACACATTTTCCTTCTGCTGACTTTTCAGAGCCATTCATCCATCTTATCATGTAGATTGTTCACTGAGTAATACAGATCAGTTCAGAACACTTCCAGAGGACCTAAAGGGATATCATTCCTCTTGCTTTAGAAAAATGGAAATGACAGAGATGCTCAGGAAGGTTAAGAAGTATAGAAGGGTTCATCTGAGTGCAACTAACAGTCTCTTCAGAAAATATGTGACCTCTAAGCAAAATTTATGAGGATGAGGGTGATGAGAATAATAATAATCTCACAGACATTTTTCTGTTTGAGCCTCACAACAACCCTGTATAGGTACAAGAATGTGTTATCCACATTTTAGATTAGTAAACTGACACCAAAAAAAGTGATTTGTCCTGACTCCTTAGTTGCAGTGGATTTTTTGACAAAGTTTGAGAAAATAGTTGGGAGTTAACAGAGAGTTTTGCATGTGTGCAAAAAAAAATGGCCCAGATTGGAGCCACATAGGAGATGTAGGGGAGGAACAATGTCAGTGTATTCCAGGAGTGAGGGGATAAAAGGAAACCAAAGTATGGAATATGAAGTCAACCATGAGCTGGGTGAGAAAGACACATTTCAAGATTATGTTAATACCAAGGGAATAAACCTGATAACTGCACCTGCATATCCAGGTTAGCCCATTCAAAAGAAAGGGGACCTCAGACAGCAGAAGAGCTTTGTCTGAGATCACAGAAGGAATGTGTGGCAGAGCTGGGATTCAAATCCAGGGGCCCTGAAACCAGATGTAATGTTCTTAGTTGGGTGACCCTAGGGCACCTTACTTGAGCTCTGCCTGCCTGCCTCAGTTTCCTGAACTATAAAAATGTGGATAATCACAGCACCGAAGTTCCAGAGTTACAAAAATAAAATGAAATCTAGTACTTCATAATCCTGAAATGCTAAATAAATGCTAGTTATTATTATTATTCACTCTACCTGATGACTCTGCAAAGACCAACTTACTGAGTCTACTTACTAAATAGACCATTACTAACTTACTAATTCTATAACTTATTGTGTATATGTCAGTTTGTACCCATGTGTGCATCAGAGAGAGTATGTGTGTGTGTATCCCTTCTGAATTCATTTAAGCCAACACAGCCTGGATCAAACTGTCATTTTATGAGTTGAGTGAAACAAACCAACTTAAACACCCTCCTCCAATCCAAAATCCAAACCTAGGAATTAAAAGGAGAACTTTGCCCTCAGGGTGCATCTTACAGATTGGGTGGATGATCCAGGACAAAATGTCAGGGCATTCAGAAGGCTAGCCAGGGGACTCTAGGCAAAGAAAAGATAAACCGCTTCTCTCTTCCAACTGCTTGAGTCCTTTGTTCCTAGATCCTCCTTCGTTCCTCATTCCTCACTGCTGATACTGCTTCCTCCAACCCCTGATGCCAATTGCTTATCTGGCCCCCAGCAGTTCTGCTCCCAAAATCAGCCTCTAACTAGACACTGACCCCTACTGCTGTTGTTGATTGCTGCCACTAAGAAGCTAGGAATCAGTGCAGATGGTAAAAAACTGGGGTGTTCTTTCCTTAGGCAACAATTAGCCTCCATGTGGCAGGGTACCTGGGGGGGAATTGGAGGGGGGGACAAGTAGAAAGAAGAGACTCTCCCAAACAAGAAGTTGATTACAAGCTTGGCATATTCTGTGAAAGAGCAGTGCATTGCCTATTTCAAACAGCTTCTACCATTCATGAGTACACTGATCCTTTTACTCATCTTACCTGAGATTCAGGGGAGAAATTCATCTCCCTGCAACTCGTTGCAGTTTGGGCCTGCCCAGTTTGAGATTCCTAAAACTCATGTTCTCCCTCACTATGGGGTACAGAGTACTGACAAAAGGAATCTGAATGGATAGAGAAAGGAACTTTAAGAGCCTGGAGGTAAAGATTTTAAGCCTTTTCAGACTCCATTGTTTTTCATGAAAGTATATCTTATTTTTGCTGATTGTTTTAAGATTTAATTTTGTTGTTTTAAGTTCATATATTAATGTATTCAATACTATTCTATTACACTGAATCATTTTAATGTACTGGGTTTTAACTACTGTTATATTCTATTACCTTTCCCCTATAACTATACTGAACAAATATTATTGAATAAGCCCATATAAAAAACAGCCCTTTTTTTTCTATTTTGACTTTGTAAATTGGCACATAGATGATGATGGATGGATTTGAACAAAACTGGTTAAATTGTGTGAAACCTCTGGAGAATTTAATGAGCTAAGAATTTAAATGGTAATTCTAAGGTGTCTTCAGAAATAATTTTAGTAACTAGTAGTTTCTGAATTATATATATATATATAATATATATATATATTAATATATATATATATATATATATATATATATATATATATATATATATATATATATACACCAAAGCAACTAGAACTTGCTGCCTCTGTCAGAAGCAGCTGGCAAACCCACATTAACCATGCCGCCACCACCTTTGAAGATGAACGACATCGACGTCTTGCCGTTGCGCATGAACTCTGACACCAGGCCACAACCGCACCTCCTGTAACAACTGGCGTCCCATGCCCCATGTGCCACAAACTTTGCGCCTCAGTCTTTGGACTTTAAAGTCATATGAGGGTACACCGTAGATGAAAACGCACAAAGACACAGAGAGACTACTATATATACACACACACACACACACACACACACACACACACACACAAAAGAATGTTGTATTAATGGTAGAGAAACAAAGAAATGTTCCTATCAAGGTGTTTCTATGAGTCAGGAAGCCAAAAAAAGAGCTCCTGAAAAACCTCTTTAAGTTAATTTACTTCCACCAGAACAGTCTAGATTTCTTGGTGATGTTCTAGACCCAAATAAGTTTTACTTTGTTTAAAAATGTATTTGCCAAGTTTGAAAGATTTGCTACTTCTGTAAAAATTGTGATTTTTTGTAAATCCATCGGTTCATAGGTTTTTTTTTTGTCATACAGCAACTTATATGAAATATGATAGTGGGTTTGTTTCCTATTGTAATTAACTGAGTTATTGTGAATTTGGGGGATTTTGGTACTTTTTGAATATGCTTTACATGTTGTACTATTGTTCTTTATAAAAAACTGTTACTTTGTGAAAATCATTTGCTTTGCACTCACAGTGGATTAGGGACAGGCTTGAAGAGGAAATGGATCTCATTTTTTGGTGAGAAACTTTTGTATTCTACATTTCCTTAGCTGACACAGTGTATCAATTATTATGAGTTATATTTTTGAATTTTAACTCTTTTATTATTGTTTTTGCTTGCATGTGCAATATACTATTTTAGTTTTATTTTTTCTCTCCTTTTTGTATTTGAAGCACACATCAACAGTATTGAGAAGATTTTTCTTTTACTTTTTTTGAATTTGCTGTAATATAAGTTTAAAATATATTTGCTATAATGTGAATGCATACCCAAAAGCTTTAGACCATGGAAACCTGCCATTTATTAAAAATAATCATGGGACTTTGCTTAATAACTCTGTTTGATTTCAGGACAAGAGAATACCAAAAGAGCCATTGCACAGTGCCAAAGAAGCACAAAGCTAAACTGCATAATGCCAATCGAGCACAAGGTCAAAGAGACCAACCAATACCAATGGGATTGATGAAATTTTGAGCCAAGACAAGAAGACTTGAACTTCTTTGGGATTCAAAGTTGCAGCTATTTTGACATATGTTGGATGCAGGTCTTCCTTGTCCCACATTCTACCAAGGATCTCAAATTTGGTTCCTACTTGGCTCCTATAATCTAGTCCCTATTCAGTCTTTCATAGTGGGGCAACTTCCTGTATTCTTGGCTGATAATAGTAAGTAAAATAGTACTGCATTTTGTCCTTGTGGGATAGAAATTACTTTAATTGGACCCTAATATACCTGTTATGAATTTATTCTTGTTTAAAAAATTTATGGACATAAATTTTTGTTATTTTGATTCTGATTTTGAATTTTTACTTTCTCCCAAAAAAGTTTACTATTTCTTACATTTGTTTTTCTTTTATGTTTTTGTTTTTCTTTTGAGAATTGATTCATATGCCTCATAACTTAGCCATGCATTCCTAAGTGATCCCTGTGTTTTTCAACATCCTCTTCAGGGGGGAATGTATTATTATTTTATATTGCAAAAGTTTAAGTTCTTTTTGAGAGTAACTTAGGTTAAGAAACATGCCACCTCTCTGAATCCAGAAAGTGAACTGTTTGGAGAAGGCACCATGAAGATGCCTCTATAGACCACATGCTGCACCAGAAGATCCAGAGTGAACTTTGGGATGTGTTGATTTGAACTGTGTGGGGTTGAATGCATTTGTTTTCTATGTATACTCTTATGTCGAAGGGGACTGCCCCCTAACTGGCTTTTTGTCAATGCGCCTAGCAATTATTGGTTTTGTTCTCTTTTCCTCTTATCCTCAAATTGTGATTTCAAAGTTGGTTATGTTTATACGACCCACTGGAGAGACTAGTCTTCTACAGGTCTCAGGGGGAATGTATAATTGAAAATCTGTTACCCTAAAAAAGAACTACATATCTAAAGAGCCCATTGACTTCCTGTCATTATGTACTTCCTGAAGAGAAAGGATAAAGTTGAGGCTCTCTCTGATGTAGAATCAGCAGTGATGGTGGTGAGTGAGGATGTCTAAAAGTAGCTAACCAGTCATGGGCATGTGGTTTTTATTTTGTATTCTCTTTATTCCTTGATTTCTAATGATCTTTAATAAATCTCCGAAATTAGAGATTTAATTTTTACAACAGGGATCCAGTGTGATGATGAGTTGGTCATAGTCTCAGACCACCTGAGAGGCAAAAGCATCCTTATCTAGACAGATAAACAGATAGACAGACAGACAGATGATAGACGGAGAGACAGACTGATAGACCGATAGATAGATAGATAGATAGATAGATAGATAGATAGATAGATAGATAGATAGACAAATAAAGAAACAGATGGATGGATGGATGGATGGATGGATAGTTGATAGACAGAACTTTTTTCTTCCATCCCACTTAAGAGTTGGCACTCAGATGTTGTCCATCTTGCTAGGCTTGAGAAGATTAGAACTGTTGAATTTGGAAAAGTAATTCATGGAGTCCTATTTACTTAAGACATCTAGCAGTGCTGCTATGTCTCTTGTTGAATCGTAAACCTAAGCATCACCACTGTCAATAGAATAGGAAGCACATTTGAAGGCTGAAAAAATTCATTGTGCACATTCTCTCATTTGAGCCTCATGACCATCCTGGGAAATAAGTATCACTATGATGACCATTTTTCAGATGAAAAAACTAGTGTCTGAGCCCAGTTTCCTACCATCACTTCATGAGACCGCAATATGATGGCTGTTGTTGTTCAGTCATTTTTCAGTCATTTCTGACTCTTTGTAACTTTATTTGGGATTTTTTTGGCAAAAATACTGGAATTGTTTCCCCCTTAGTTCCCTGGGTTATTTTACAGATAAAGAAACTGAGACAAATAGGGTTAAGTAACTTGCTCATAGGTTACACAACTAAAAAGTGTCTGAGGCCAAATTTAAACTCAGGTCCTCCTGACTCCAGGCTCAGGGATCTATCTACTGTGATACCAAAGTAGCTGACTCCAAATCCTACCTTAACTCATTCACTAACACTCTGCCCATGGATCACTCACTCTTTCTGGGTCTCCATTTCCATTTCTGTAAAATGGTATCTTTTACTTAATTTTAATTAATAAGATTTTCATATCTCTAAAATGGGATCAGTACTAGCATGCACCTTACAGGGTTGTTGGGAGGTTCAGCAAGACATTGCAGAGTACCTTGTAACCCTTCAAGCCCTCTGTAATTGGGCCCTGCAGTATAATGGTCATTGCTATAATTAAATAAGAGCAGGATTCTCTCCCATGTGTTGATTCAAAAGTAGCTCTTATTCCATAACACCAGTTGTTAACAAGTTCATTATGCAAGTCATTTGTAAGCCATAAAACATTACAAATTGGAGTCATTATAATATTATGTTAATTATACTTGTAATCATTTTGATTATAATTATAATCATATTAATTATAATTAGAGTTTTCACTGTCACCTCATTCTCTCTTCTTTTTGGAGGGGGAGATAGAATTCAGATCCAAATGGGCAGTAGGACAAGTCATCCTCTGATTATTTTTATCTTACCTTTAAAGTTCTAAGGACCATTGCCAGAATAGATCAAATGATTACCTTCTGTAGCTCAGTAATATTGAGAAGTAAATTCATCTTCTATTGATTCTCAGAAAGCACTCTCAAGCCAGTTTCAATAGCAGACAGGATGACTGGGATGGCCTGTATCCCCCTCTGTTTCCAAATGATTTTCATTTCTTCCTTCTATTATTGTTGTTTTTTTAATGTTTTGCATGTGGTCCACATTAGGTACACTCTGGTTCCAGAGCCTCTTATGTGGACCTGACTGATGAGTACAATGATTCTGTAAAGTCCTGGACTTTCCATTCTCTCAACTTACTGCTTTTGCAAAGACAAAGGCAACAGGGTGGAACTTTTGTCCGCTACCTGGCAGAGTA
The DNA here is from genome assembly GCF_027887165.1 of Monodelphis domestica. Lineage (NCBI taxonomy): Eukaryota > Metazoa > Chordata > Mammalia > Didelphimorphia > Didelphidae > Monodelphis > Monodelphis domestica. The sequence goes on along the minus strand of NC_077232.1, from coordinate 298,800,976 downwards.
TCTTCTTGTTGCCTACAGCCATGCCTTCTCAGGAAGATACCCTTTTCCTACAGCCTAAACAGATGTGCTGTTATCCTTCAATGTTAAATAGCACCCATTTTATTGATTAACAAGCAGCTGACGTGGCACAGTGAATAGAGTGACAAGACTCCTCTTTCTGAATTCAAATCTGTCCTCATACTCTTCCTAGCTGTGTGACCCTGGAGAAGTCCCTTAACATTGTTAACCTCAGTTTCTTCCATTACAAAATAGGCTAGAGAAGGAAATGGCAAACCACTCCAGTATCTTTGCCAAGAAAATGCCAAATGGTACATGTATGACCCAGATTGAATTGCTTGTCAGCTCTGGGAGTGGGGAGGGAAGAAGGGAGAAAGACAATCAGGATCATATAGCTTATGTAGAAATTTGTTATTAAAATGAAACATTTAAGAAAATGCCAAATGGTGCCACAAAGAGTCAAACATGACAGTTGTTTTAACAACTGCACAACAATACCACTGTTCAAAACAAGACAACCTACTGAGTGATATCTATCTGCTAAAAGATGGCGAAAGGCAGGTACACCACCTGCATATATCAAAAGACCCTTCCCATTATCAGATGGTCCTTTGGGATAAGGACTTCATGTCATGTGAATGCAAGGGAATAATTATTAGACTGTAAGGAATAATGAACGTGACGAAAGTCTACATGAACTGATATCTACAAAGCCATTAGAAGGATATAATTCTTGAAGGATTCCCAGTCATGTGGGAGTTGCTAATCCAAACCTGTTTCCACAAGAGTGAATTCCTCACACTGATGAAATCCCAATTCTTGACCCAAATGATATGAATGCAATTTATGTTCATCCAAACACAGTGTTGTTGAGGTGCTCCTGGGAAAATCAAGAGTCTAGAAACAAAGTGCCAGTCATTGTCAACTAGTGTTGTCAAACACAGGGCTGTCTGGAGTCTTCAACAAAAATAGGATTGTCATGACTAAGCTAGTAGTGGCAGCTAGGGGGTGCTGCAGTGGATAGGGATGAAGTCAGGAAGTCTTGAGTTCAAATCCAACTGCAGACACTTTCTATCTGCCCCTGAGCAAATCACCTAATCTTATCACCACTGACCATAACCATTATTATTATTTGTTATTTATTATTTGTTGTTTGTTGTTCTTGTTGTTGTGGATAGTCAAGTTCCTGGATAATTTGGCTAATTACAATGAAGCCAATTGCTACTTTTTAGTGATTAAAAGAGAATGAGCTTGGACTCCCTGCCTAAATAGGTTCTAGGTCCCCAGATTGGATATGACACCATTTAGGTACCTCCTCTTGATTAGATGTTACACAAAGCCGCAAACATTGTTACTGCCAATATAAACCATTAAAAATAATATTAAAATTTATAAAGCATTTTATTGACACCTGAAGTGCATTGTGCCTCATTTGAACTTCACACCTGAGAAGGTACTATAGATATTATCATTCCCATTTTATAAATGGTGAAATTAAGGCTTAAAGAGACTAACTGAATTCACCAAAAATCAAGAGGACTTTAAAGAATGTCTAGTCCAACTTCTTCATTCTACAAATGAGGGAACTGAGGCTGAAATAAAGAGACCTACCCAAAGCCACACAAACAGAAGGAATCAGGCAGAAGAATTAGGCTTTGCCCCTCTGCGGCCAAATTCATGGCTCTACTCCATCCTCAGCTAATTAAAGCTACAACCAGTCTATTCCTTCTGTGATCCTGCTTCATTCCGCCTTTACAAAAGATGCATTTTTAAAAAAATCTTTCATCCAGTATTAATAATGTCAAAACTAAAAAGAAAAGAAAAAAAATGAACCCTAGACTGGTTGTCCCACCTCTCTGATCACTGAAAGTAATTCTCTGGCAGTCTTAGAGAAGCAGCTCGGTGTGTGGAACTAAAGTGTGGGAAGTCCCCAAGATTCACTTTTATCCCAAAGCTCCCAGAAGGCACCTTTATCAAATACCTGCAGAGACCTTCCTGTTCTTGATGCAGCTGCCAGGAGGGCCCATGTCACAGTTCCCCACAGCTCATAATGACACTTTAAAAATGCCAAGGAGGACAGCTAGTGAGTTTCACTACAAAGGTGGTGACAAAACCAGAAGGAGATGAAAGGACATGCAGGAAAACTCTAAGCAGATGGAGCTGCCTGTCACTGTATCAGAGCCCTCTGGTAGAACATGACCCCAAGAGGTCAAACCCAGCCTTCAGAATGCCCCATTTATTCATTGTGGGGGATTTTAATGCCATTCTTCAGAGGATGGAGAGAGAAGGCAGAGTACCTGGTGGAAATCACAGCCATAAATAGTCAAGGACCTATTTTTTCCTTGCTATTTTTAAACCTGCCACTGATTTTTTTTCAAGCCTTTCAAAAGAGACTTCCCTGTTCCACATTTCTGTCTGAGTTTACATAGGATGTCCAAGATGGTGCCACTATTATTTACCTAAAGAGAAAAGAGACCTGGTTGAACTATCTGGTGCTCTCACTCACTTACATATAGCTGTGTGACTTGGACCAGTCACTTAACTTCCCTGTGCCTCAATTCCTTTATCTTAACCTTAGCCCTAAGGACTATCCATATCACAGGGTTATTATGAGAGAAATTCTCTGTAACTCTCAAAACAAGAGAAATGGTCTCATAATAATGATAAAAATGAGAATGGTCATTGGAGAGTCCCAATACAGAGACCTTAAAGAAAGGCAACTGGCAGAAGTCAGCCCAAAGACCTAAGAGACTTTAGCTGAACAAATATTGCTGAATTCCTCTAGGATTAAGGTTTCAATATCTGATAACCCACTAGACAAAGGAGGTGAGGAAGTTGGGCACCTAGGAGTGACTGACTCATAATGTGAACCTGAGTTACTGGAAAGATGCTTCTACCCTCAACAAAAATAGGAAGGGCTTGGAGGCTAGATATATTTGGGTCCCATATCCAACACAGAGGATAAAGAAACTTTAGAATTTCCCATTTTGAAATTCATATTGGACTTCTTTAACTGTGTGATCAATCCTCCAATCCCCCAATCTCTGGGTAGAGTGTAAATCTGTGAATGTCTCAGATGGAGGGTTCTGTGTGACCTTACACAAATCCCATTCTCTCCCAAGATCTCAGTTTCCTTAGCTCCCAACCTGGGCTCCAGAGCTTTCAATGACATCCAATAGCTGAGCATTTATCCAGGGGGAAGAGAGGTGCTCCTTGGGTGCCCTCTGCAGGACAGAGAGAGGTGACAGAGCAAGAGTCAACTGAATGAGAGAAACAATTGCATGAAATCACTGCAAGACACAGAGAGAGAAAGAGAGACAGAGAGAGAGAGAGAGAGAGAGAGCGCTTAGATGGTCTCATGCTTGAATTTTTCAGGAGGAAAAGGAGGAAGCACAGGAAACTGGGGAAGAGGGATGTCTGTCCAAGGTCAGTCAACAGTTACTAAGCTGTGCCAAGACTATCTTGGTCCTTAGCTCTTATTCAGGGCTGACCAATGAGGCAAAAAAGCCCAGATATGGCTAATACTAATCTGGATAGAAGAATTAAAGACAGTGGCTAGATAATGATGAAGAAAAGGATAGCCACTTGAACCAAAATGAAAAGGGAGGAAGACACTATCCAATATATTACAGCCAAATTCATGAGTTCTCTCTTTGAGAACAAGAGCTATGCTAAGTTGTGGAAACATGAAGGAAGGCAAAAGATGCCCCTGCCCTCCAGGGTCCCTAATTGGAAGAAGGAAGCATGGAAAGACTCTACTATATGCCAGGTGTCTTACAATCATTATTTCATTTGATTATCATTTGATTATTATTATCACATAATATATTATTATTATTCATTTACTACTGTAAAGTAGTTGCTGTTATTATCCCTATTTTGCAGCTGGGGAAAGTGAGGCAAACAGACTAAGTGACTTGACCACAGTCCCACAGCTAATAAGTTTGTGAGGCTCAATTTGAACTCAGGTCTTCCTGACTCCAGGGCCAGTCACCTAGCTGGATCAGATAGTTAGAGGGAGAATGGACCTTAGAGCTAACAATGACTTTTGTCCCTATAATATGGAACTCAATATGACAAACATATACATGTAGATTAATGCTTATGTAAGCTGTTTCTCTCTCCATATTCTGAGTACAGTTTGAAGAGAGAACATAGATCTTTCTTTTGAGAAGAATTCCAGTGGGGAAGCCTTCATTATATAGGTTTCAAGACTACAAAACCAAACCTTGATGAACCTGGGTTTTGCTTTGTTTTAGAATCCTACCAGGCTCATGGGCAGCATAGTGGATACAGTTGGGCATTGAATAAGAAAGCCATGAACCCAAATCTTGCCTGAGGCACTTACAAGCTGTATCACTTTTGGTTAGTCGCTTAGTTTCCCTCAGCTTCAGTTTCCTCATCTGTCAAATGGTGATAATAAAGCACTTAACTCATAAAATTGTTGTAAAAAAGCAATCTGTATATATTGCTATGAAACTGTATTATATATAGTGCCTTACAAATGGTAAGTCACTACATCTATTTCTGACAATCGTTTTCTGACATTGTAGGGTTCAAATCTTCTATCTCCCTCCTTCCTCCCCACCCCCACACCATCCATGGCATTAAATAGTCTGATACAGGCTAAACCACAGCTTTCATGCAATAAGTATTTCCATTTAAATCACCACATAATGCTTGCTTATTGTCATCATTATTCCATCGTTGTTGTTACCATTGCTATCAATCCTTGCATCTGGCTGGAGGTAGGTGATGGCTTGGCCATCCCTGTGAGACTGGTTCCTACCATTCCCTGGCACCTCCAGCTAGCCATCAATGGCCCCACTGCCAGTGGTCTTTTCTCTAGCTAAAATGAGTTCGCCTCTCCTGTTCCTGTGTGGCAAAGAGAACATTTCTAGGGCTAAGGAAAGCGTGAAGAAGATGTAAGTCTGCCCCTTCTAAACAAATCAAATGACTTATCAAATAAAATGGTCCTCCAGCTGTTTTCTTTGATCAAAACACAACATAACCAACTTGCCCTGTGGTTAAAATCCCATCCAGAACAGTCCAATTGGGAATGTTGGGGAAGAGCTGTAAGAGATGAAATCTATGGGCTGCCAACAGCACTTTCTGGAGATGTATTTCTTTCTCCCCTGGTCCATGGACCCTGGCTCACCTTCTCCCCCATATATACCCAAATATTCAATTCTTTAGCACAGCAGCACCACATGGTTTCTTAAACCCTCTATCTTGATAGTCACATCCCAGCAGAGCTCCCACACACCACACACCCCTTCTCTGAACCTCTATACACCCCCCACCCCAGTTACAACTCTGATGTTAATAAAACACTGATTTCCCTTCCAGAAATCCAGCCACTCCCCATCCTGATTTGGATCTCATGGGAGATGGAAGGGGATGAGGGGGATAGAGTGAAGAGGATAATTTACATTCCTGCACCTGCACCTTATTCCACAAAGCCAACAAGGCAGGAGGCTATCCCATTACATCAGACAAGAGGACAGCATCTAGCCTCCCCTTTGGAAGTCTCACTAATACCCACTTTCTCTCTCAGACATCTCAAGTCATCCCTCAAGAGGAGAACGATGAAGTCCATGTGATAAAACTCAGTTTAAGCATCAACTCAAGTGTTACTAGGAGCTCAGGTTTCAAAACCTTCTCATAACTTATGAAGCTCAAGAGGTTTCTGTCAAAGATAAAGTTATGTGGAGCATTGCTTGACTTTCATTATTTAAACATTATTTAAACAAAGTTCAACAGAGTTTTCCAAAGTATGTTACTGACTGTCACTGAAAGTAGTTGGGCCATCATTAATAAGGGAATGTCTGCAACTTCCACAAGGCAGGGGCACAGAGAGTAATTAGCTCTCAAGAGCAAGACTGTGATTGGGAGATGCAGTTGGTCATGCTTTTCTTAATCAAATGCCAATGGATCTGAGATCTCATCAATTCTGGAGGATGCTCCTATGGCAACTCATCCATCTACGTGTTCCCATTCAGAGCAGATCTTGCCCATATCCTCCCATAGCATACTATGGAATCACCTGCTAGAGACCTCCTTCAGCATCTCCAGACATTGCCAGCACTCTGGCTGTCCACCTGTCATTCCTCAATCTTGCCATGAGACCAGTTTTCTCTTCCTAGCCTATGATTCCTTGTCAACATCGAGCACAAATACAACTGATATTTGCAGATGTTAAATCACTACATAAATGCTTATCATCATCATCATTACTATTATTACTATCATTTCTTCCATTTGGTTAAAACATTCAATTATGCTAGTGGGATGGCTCTGGGTGGTCCCATTTTTCCATTCCAGTCGAGTCATATGCTTATTTCTGTGGGCAATGATTTGGTGTTTCTGGTCCGAAGGAGTAATATTTTAAAATCATGTCAAATCATTTTGTGCATGCACACAACAATCAAAACTCCTATCTTGTTTTCTTAGGCAGTTTTATGTTGGAAAATATTATGGTTGGTAATCCATGCTCCTCTTTTAGAGTATCCAGTACTGAGTATCAGAATGCCCCTAATCCAGGAAAGTGTTAGTATTTTAGAATCATAGATTTAAAACCGGAAAAGACTTTGGAGGGAGGACAATTAACTTGTTTTACAAATGAGAGAACTGGGGCCCAGTGAGATTAAGCAACTTGCTAATAGGAGGGTCAACAACTGATAAGGGTATGAGACCACATTTGAACCCAGGCCTTCCAAACGCCAGATCCAGCATCATACCTACAACTCTTTGTTGTTCGAGTTCTGGCCCATGCTCAGCCACTGGATAACTCATTTAGAGAAATCCCTTCCCTTCTCTCATTCTCAGTTCCCCCATTTGTAAGTGGAAGTGACAAAGTCTTCGAAGCCCCCTTACAGTGCTGAAATGCTGACTCAACTTTCCAGAGCAAGTCTTAGAAGCAATAGATAGCAGAATTCTGAAGGAGGCAGTTTGGTGCAATAATGTTTAACACCTAGGGTTGGAAATCACCTCTAGTAAAAGGTCATCTCTTCTGACCTCCTCACTTTACAGTTGAGGAAATTGAGGCCCTGCCTGAGAGGGAAAGTGACTTACCCAAGACTTCACAGGGACTACATGATGGCACAGAGATTCTAATCTGGCCTATCTACTCCAAAACCAAACTCGAGGACTACTTTCTGGGTGAGCTGCTTGCCTCAGTTTGCTCATTTGCAATGATGAGAAGAATGCCCTGTGAGCTTTAAGGCCATCTGATGTGTTCTCCTAAATCTCATATACTTCCTAATATTGTCCTCTGTAAAACAATTCCTAATTTTCTTCTTTTAAAAAACAAACAAACAAACCTTACCTTTCATCTTGGAACCAATGCTATGTATTGTTTTCAGAGCAGAAGAATGGTAAGGGCTAGGCAGTGGGGGTTGTGACTTGTCCAGGGTCACACAGCTACATAGTGTCTGAGGCCAGATTTGAACCTTGTCTCTAAACCTAGATCTCCATTCATTGAGCTGCCTCGTTGCCCCTGGTTCCTATTTTCTTCTATCCAAAAGGCCAGTAGAGAAAGTTCTTAATTTTTTTTTCTTTGCTAAGCTAACAGGAAAACAAAGGACTTGCAAATCTGTATTTGAAGCCTCTGCTGAAGGGCTTTAAAGCAGGGCACCCCCTCCTCTTTAGCAATATTCCTTTGCCCTGGGTATCTGTCATGTTGTCCTGCAATGTCTGCCCAGAAAATGCCCCAAGATTGCCTGATTTTGGTCATTTACCCTAAGGAAGAGATGAATGAAGTCAATGATGTCACAGGAAGAGCATGCTGTCAGTTTCTACCCACTTGGAGGGCTCCATTTGTCATTTTTTCCACCTCTTCTACTTATGAATGTTTGAATAGGTTATGGGCAAATGTGAATACAATTGTTCTAGAGTTTGAGATGGTAAGTTAACTCAGTCTAAGCTGTTTACAAAGCCAAACAAATATCACTAAGGGGAAACCACAGCAACCAAGCCATCAGAGGAACCGTGTCTGATGGAGAATTCATCCTTACTTAATAGCCTTGGCTGGATGTTGACTCTTTTACTAAGAATTTTACTGTTCAAATAACCTGGATGTGGGAAGAGGGCTCTAGCATCCCTGAGGGGTGGGATGTTCCAGAGTCCTGTGTGCATGTAGAAGAATGCATGCCAAGAGTGCTTACTCTGGATAGAGTCAAAGCATCAGTGGCTGTTGACTTGGTACCTAGCAGGAGCCTGATGAGAGAGGTGATAATGATCCTAAACATGCACACTAACCAGGGCTTAGTTGTTGGTTCAGAAATCATCCCTCTAAGAATTAGCCTCTGACACCTCCCTTATCCAACCCAGGTATCCAGTGGAAACCTCCTTCTTTTCAACCAATGAAATATAGATGTGTATCTGGCCATACCTATGTCTGACCTGATACACAGTGGGATTCTGGGGCATCTTCCCATTCTCACTGTCCTGGCAGTTTTGAAGCAGCACTGTAGCCTGGATGTCTTTCTGCTGGTCCAGTTTCAGGGGCTATTATAAGGCTTGGGGGATGCTGGGGGGAGGGTCACCAACGGTGGTGGGATGCTTCAGTATTTAGGGATCCAATTACATCAGCAATTCAGTCATAAGACATGAGCAAATACTCATAGTATTACAGGGTCATGGGTTTGCAGGTAGATGGGATCTCAGAAACCATTCAGGCCCCCCTTAAATATTAAAGACAAAGCAACAGATCCTGAGATTGCATTCTTGTTTGGCATGGAGGAGTGAGCAGAGGACTGGACCTCCTGTTAGAAAGCCCAGAGACATATCAGCTGGAGGGACCCAATATATCCAGGAATCAGCTTCCTTATCAGTAAAACTAGGGGATTTTTTTCTTAAAAGCTGCAATCTAAAATCTAAAAGTTCAAATCTTTCATCACAAATCACCCAAGTAAATAGCAGAATAATCACAATTCTATCACAGACCCTCTGACTCTAAAACCACTGTGCCCCATTGTTTCCTGAACTCACTCTGAATGTTAACTCATTAGTTATTAAGCACCTACTATCTGCAGGTCATACATTGGGAATATGAAGATTCTTTTAAATGATGTAGACCCTCAATTAAGGCACTTACAAGCCACCAAGCAGTGCCAAAATGGATGAGAATATATATAATGAAAGGTCCAAATCATTCCCATTTCTTCAGCGTCTTCCTCACAGCAACCCTGTGAAATAGTGAGATGAGAGCTGGCTATGTCAGCTTCCTGTAAGAGATCAAGAGATTGCCAAGGGAGAGTGTAGAGACTAAAGAGGACTTTGGGCAGAATCCAATGGAATCCCCCTACTTAAAGGACAAGAGGACAAGAAACCAGTTAAGGAGCTCCAAAAGTACTAGCATGATATAGGATTGTCATTTCATTCATCATACCTGAGGAGTGATGGGTGTTTACTGACAGAATCCTGGGGCCCCTGATATAGAAGAAAGGCCCCTATGCCAGGATGCTGCAGACTTGAGTGAGAGTCCCAGCTCTGCTTTCAATTTAATATATGACCATGGACAAGTTGTTTATTTTTCTGGGTCTCAGTTTCGTCATTTGTAAAATGAGAATGATCACAGCTCTACCATAGGCAGCTATCAGACTGTGGCTGTGAAAGAAGCAGACAGAGAGTGCTCTCCCAAACAGCCAAGATAAGGACAGAGTAATGAGCACAGACATAAGAATTTCAGTTTGCCTGTCCAAGGATAATGCCTCCAAGAGAGTATATAAAAGATAGTGAAGACATTAGGTGTGCCCCTCTTTCTTCCCTGTGTGTACCTTGACTTTGCAGTTAAGATTTGAGCTCTTTGTAACTCCATGATTTTGAAGAACTATCTTGCTCTCTTTGGGCCTCAATTTCCTCTTGTGTAAAAGGAGATAACCATAGCACTTGGCATGGCACCTGGCACACAGTAGATAGTTAATAAATGCTTCTTGACTTGTATATATGCTCTCTGAAGTCCTTTCCTCCTCTAATTCCAATGAATTTATAATACTTGCCTTCTGATATTTACAGGGAATTTTCCCCTTAACATAAATACATGGAGAAGGAAGAAAAGTCATCATATTCCATATATATCACATGGATTATACTCTTGGAATGAAGAAGGAAAAACTTGGGAAGGAAAAGTTGGGAGAGTAGGATCACAAGATATAGGTGGATGGCCTTGACACTGTGGAGAGGGCACTGAGTAAATGGGGAGGGAGAGAGGCAAACCAAGAAAAGAAGGGGCCAAAGGCCCCATATGACTTACCTCCTATCCTAAGCACTCAGAAATGGTCAGTCAATGAAAGATGATGGCAATGAACACTACACAGATACATGTGAAGGGACAATGTATTATTGCCAAAACATATTTTCTCTAGACTTTAAGAAAAGCAAAACCTTTCTGCCTATCTGCATGGAGGTAAAGGGAAAGGACCTGTAGAGGGACCATCTCAGACACCATTGGTTTTCTGTTTCCCTCTGACTTAGTCTAGACCTACTTATGCTTTCTGCTAATAAACTTAGTATCAAAATGTTGGATAAGTGGCCCTAATGCCATGGATGTCTAGAAAGAGATGATGGGGTAGCTAGTTCAGTGGATTGAGAACCAGGCCTAGAGATGGGAGGTCCTAGGTTCAAATCTGACCTCAGACACTTCCTAGCTATGTGACCCTGGGAAAGTCACTTAACCCCCATTGCTTAGCGGCTAGGCCCTAGCCTTTACCACTCTTCTGCCTTGGAACCAATACATAGTCTTGATTCTAAGATGGAAGATAAGGGTTTAAAAAAAAAGAGAAAAAAGAAAAAAAATGAGATGAACCCATACTGTAGTAAATGAAGAAGAATAGAAGGCCTAATTCATACTATATAAAAAAGCCCCAAGGGGTAGCTTGATGGAGAGATTCTCAGTTGGGAGGATTCATGGAAGGATAAGGATGAAAGACTGCAAGGAGGAGTCAAGAAGAAGTTAGGATGTCCATTAGGAGTGCTCACACTGAAAACATAAGGAAACCCAACAAAATCCCAAGTATCTGATATTTTAATAAAAGGAACTATGAGTCAATTGAACAAGACTGTAAACAATGTTGAACAATGACATGTAAAATCCAGTGGAATTGTGCATTGGCTACAGGAGGGGTTGGGGGAGGAAAGGGAAAGAATATGACTCCTATAGCCAAGGAAAAATATTCTAAATTGACTAAATAAAATTAAAAAAAAAACAAGACTGGTCCATGCCTACTAGGCAAGGTCCACCTAACATTCCAGCATGGATCATCTGATCAGCTTGGAGATGAAATCCAGGGACAATTGGGTGAATTAGCACTTCCAACTAAAGCAAACAATCTGCATGAGGTATCAGGTCACTTCACAGTCATCTCTTCTCTCCTGGGCACTCATAGCACCCCACATTACCATCTGGCTAGACCCTAAGAGCCCTGAAGAGGGTTTCTCACCCACTCTAGCCTCCCTTCCATTGAGCTCTTATCAAACTAATTTAACATACTGCCTCTCCCCTCCCCAAGACCCACTAACAGCACTGGCCATTTTCAAAATCTATAGTGGTTCTTTACTCTCTACAGAGTAAAATTTCAAGCTTTTTTCTTGACCTTCAGGATCCTTTACAATCTAGTTCCATCTGTCCTTTCCAGGATGAGCAAAGAGCTTTCTCTCCACTCAAGACCCCAGCTAGCTTCTTTGGTTTTAAGCTTCTTTGATGTACAGAATTAATCGAACAAGGTAGATAAGAGTTTTGGACAGAAATTCAAGTGATGCCTCAAACAATTACCAGCATGCAAGATCCTGGACAAGTCACATAAGCTCTCAAAGTCTCAGTTCTTTCATCTGTAAAATGGAGATGAATAAAAATCCCTATCTCCCACATTTTTTCTTAAGATCCACTGGAAGATCTTTGTAAACCTTAAAATGCATATTCAGTGTACTGATCATACAATATTGTGCCTTAGTGTGAGAGGCAATGGAGCTTATTGGATAGAAAGACACCACCTTCAATTCCCACCAACCCTGGGAGTCAGAAGCACCTGGTGTCGAGTGTGAGTGTGAGTGTGAGTGTTTGACACTTTGTAGGTGTGTGACCCTGATGGTTTAAGCTTCAAAAACCCAGGCAACCAAGATTAGAATTTCAGAGGAATCGCTGATCTGCATGGACAGAGTTTCCAATCAGGGAATCCACCCCACCCCCCTACCCATTCTAATAAAATGACAGGTTCAGTCCTTCCCTACTCCTCATTTTAGTATTGTTCTCTCCCTGTGGGTCTTCCCTCTGATTAGACTGAGCTGTGGTAGATGGGTCAACGACCCTGGCCTAACTAAGTCTCCATTTCCCCCAGAACCTGGCTGGGTAGGTCTTTAATAAAAGCTTCCCTTTGGACTCTAAGGAAAAGCATCCATTCCCCAGGATTTTTGGAAAGCATATGTTTCATTCATGGATCCCTCAAAAGTTTATTGGAGAAAGATGTGCTCTGTGGAGGTCGCTCTACAATATATTGAAACAGACTTGTGACTGACACAAGGGCAGCTAGCTACCCTCTCTGGTTGTGAAGGCCAACAGAGGCACCAGAAGGGGTCCAAATAAGGCCCCGTGGCCAAACCTTTCCATTTCCCATCACCCAAGCATCGGGAGGACAAATCCTCATCAAAGAGACAGCTGGGCACCCAAAAGAGGGAAAAGAGTTCTGCTCCCTCGTGGGGCTCAAGAGGACACATAGACGGGCTAAAGGAAGGAGACTCAACCAGGGGATGGGGGGATCTCGAAGCCTGTCTCTGAATGATTTGGTGGAGGTTGACTGGATCTGCTAGTCTGATTGTAAAGACTTCTAGGACGAGGGTGGGCGGGATGCGGAGAATTAATCTCCGCGGACCGCTGAGGCTCCAAGAGATCCTCCGAGCCCTGGAGCAGGGCCTCAGGCCACAGCTGGCCTTTCCCCTTCTCTCCATTCCGGACACATCCGTACACCCTGCTGGGAAGCAACCCCGCTCCCATTCATCCCAAGGCTCCTCTCGGGCGGACTCGGAGCATTCTCTTCCAGTTGTCTCCACTAGGTGGCAGCCAGCGCCCGTCCAAAGAGCTTCCCCATCTCTCCTCCACACTATCTCCTTAGTATCCCCTCCGAGGCCCGATTCCAAGGCTCGGGGTTCCACTAGGAGTTGCTCAATAAAAAACGCTGTACCCAAGCAAGAAGCGACTTTACGGCCCATAGTCCCGAAGAGAGCAGCCCAGATTCCGAATCTAAGCCTTTGCTACTTACTATCTTCCCGCCTGCCTCCTTCCCTCCCTTGGCCTCAGTTTCCAAACCTAGAGAATGGACTCGGACTGGGGTGGGTCCTTCTCATCTCTTAGTGCTCGGTTCCTATTCTGGGAAGGAGGGCAGTAAGGTAAAGGGTGAGCTCGGACCAGGGCAGTGGTTCGCCCTCGCCCTTTTCCCTGCCCCACGCCCACCCCAGCCCCGGGCTGAAAGAGATGGAGACAGCTGCAGGTTTCCAGATGCGCTGCTGCCGCCGCTGCTTCTGCTACCTGCCCGCTGCCGGCTCGTCTAGATTAGACTAGGCTATCATCGGAGGAAGGCAGGGTGGAACCCAGAGGGGGTAAAGCGAAGAAAAGGAGGAAGAAAAGGAAGGAGAGGGAAGGAAAGAGGCGGAGAGGGGGCGTTTCTGGGGTCGGCACTCACCGCCCTCCAGGGGCGAAGTCTTCTGACTCGAGCCTCGTTCCTTCTTTTTGCCTTTCCCCCTTGCCTTGCCGTCCTTCTTCTCGGACATCTCGGCAGCGGGTTCTTGGAGATGTCTGGCCGTATTGGCGATGGTCCCAGCTGGCTGTCCGGAGGGCTCTGTCCGAACAGAGACTCTCGGCGTCTCTCTTTTCGGCAGGCACGAGGCAACTTTCTGGCGCCGCGGGTGCCCTGGCAGAAGTTGGCGGCTGGAGATGCGCAGGGAGCCCCAAGAGTCCCCTGCTAGTGCGAGCTGCCGAGGGCTTTGGGGGTCTTCGGGGTACACAGTCCCACAGATTGGGAGCCCAAGAGCGTTCTGGGGACGGAGGGTGCGTACGAGTCACCTGGCCAGTGCGCCGCGCCACTAAGCTCCTCTCTCTCCTGCGCTCTTGGGTCCAGACTCCGACTAGCCCTTCCTTCCACTCGCTCTGATTCCCGACTCGTCCACACTGAGCGCAGAGCTCGTGAGGAAGAAGATGGACTGCTACGACTACTAGAAGGAGGAGGAGTCGCCTGGAAGGGAGAGCGGACAGGCAGAAGGACAGGCTGAGAGCGGAGACGCTCAGCTCACTCTCTGGCCAGGCCCATAGTCGTGACTGCACGGTGCTGCCGCTGCCACTGCTTTCGCCGCTAACCCAAAAGCCAAGACCGAAGGAGTTGCTGAAAGTTTGGGGGGAACTCCTCGCCAGCCCTTTTCATTGCCCCGCCAACCACCCACCTCACGACAGCAGGTTGGACAACACGCCGCGCCTCCCCTCCCCCTGGTTCTGCCCCTCCCCCTCCCGCGCCCCTCCCCCTGTACACCACACCCCCCCGGCCCAGGCCTGGAGCCGCCGAGGCGGCGCTGCGTGGCTCTCCTGCCCTCGGGAGCTGCCGGGCCTCCGAGCTCGCTGTTTCGAGCTCGGGGCCACCGCTCCCGAGGAAAGGAGGGCAGCAGCTGGACGGGCCCTTCGGAGGATCGGTCTCCAAGCGGCTGCAGGGGACAGCGCCCTCGCCGCTCGGGGAAAGGAGGCTGGCTCTAAGGGCTGTGATTGGCCGCCGCAGCTGTAATCCGAAACTTTTCAGCTGCTGGAGACTTCGGAGGCCACCTAGCCCAAGGATCCCCCCTCATTCGACAGAGGGGAGACTGAGGCCCACAGAAGGGAAAGCACTTGCTCGCAGTGTGTGGCAGAGCCCAAGTCCCGGGACTCCGGGGAGGACGCCCGAGCTCCCTACCCCTACTGCCCCCCGGGGAGCTTGGAAGGTAGAGGTGAGAAGGTCGGAGTCCTGGGTCTCGGACTCTCCCACGGTCTCCTCTCCCTCTTCCTTTCTCTCCCCTGGGCTCTTAGCACTCTTCCTCTGTCTCTCCCTCTATGTGACTATGTCTCTCTGTATGTGTATGTCTGACAGTCGCTCCCTGTCTCTACCTCTCTCTACACCGTCGCTTCCTGGCCCTGAGGCTGCTCTGCGGGCGCCCCCTGTGGGGCCGATGTGGCTCGGGGAGCTCGTGCTGGGTTCGGGAAGAGACACTGGCTCTAGGTAAAAGTCAGGTAGGGGGATTTTTCTGGAGCCCGGGTGGAAAAGTCCCTTTCGTTCCAGTCCTGAACTCCGCCTGAGCGGAGGAACTCCCTTCCTTCTTTCTCACCTGAAGCCCTCAGAGAAAGTGCCGGCCCGGGAGAATGCAGGGGAAAGGTGAACTCCAATTTTAAATTCTGCTACTCGGTGTGGATGACTGGGACTCAGAAACAGCTCCCTGCTCGGGTGCTAAACCAGCTCGCTCCCTAGCGCACAAGTGGGCATATCTTTGGAAAGGTCCCATGCTGCGCTCTTTTCCCGCTGAGCCACAAACTAGAAAATGCTGGAAGTTTGTAGCAGTTCTGGGAGCTGTTCCCTGGGACCACCCAACCCGCCCAACGGTCTCCTTCCTAAATGCCCACACGAAGGAACCCTTGGGATGATTTGAGATCTGAGATCTTTACCCACCCTCCAGCTGCATTTGTAACATTAATGCTCATTTCTTCTTTTCAAGTCAACTGTTCTATAGGTGAGCCGGCAGGGGAAACCTAGTTGAGAGGTGAGGGCAACCCCTACACTATTTCCATCTCTTCAGTGAGCTTCCAAGAACCTGGGATCACAGAATCTCGGGACTCCGGAATTCAGTTTGCACGCTCTTTCCTTCCTCTTCTCTCTTCCCTGGTGAAGACAAACTGATGTGCAGTGAGGTGGGCTAAATGCAGGAACAAGGTCGGAAGAATGAGGGCTTTGGCTAATTTGAAGTTCGCTTGGGGGAAAAGGCACACCAACAATCAGCATCCGGGTCTGGGATGGAATAGTATTGGGGGGAGGAGAATAATAATGGTAAATTATTATAAGGAACTAGAAAATATAGAACGAGAGGAATAACATTTTAGAGGAAAAATACCACTTGATTTGTATATTTACCCAGAATTTTATTTCCCTCAAAGTCTGGGGAAGGGTGGCCTTCTGCCTCATTCACACTTGAAGAACTTGAAAGAAGGCAAATAAGATACATTGGTATCCAAAAGACTAGAAGAAAATCAACTCATATTTGAGTCAACTTCCTCTCCTTTACAAATTAGGTGTTCCTTCATTTCCTAGCCTCTGCTGTCAACACTAATTGAATTACCTGTGCATGCAAAGATAAACAGTCTTGCAGTGATTTTTTTTTTGAGAGCCATAAATATTTTGTAGGATCTCCTGGCTACATGGAAAAAAAAAGGATTAGGGTCAGAATGAAGTCCCATCATGGAAGACTACATTGTTGTTGTTGTTGTTGTTGTTGTTGTTTTTTTAGTTAAATTTGGATCCTTAATAATGACAAAACCCCAGTGGGTAAGTTTCTCCTGGTTAAGCCCTCTCTGCAGTATTGCCTTTATTTGGCAGTATTAAATTAAAAGGGCTTGACAGCCAAATTTCCTCTGACATCCTTCCAGCAGACACTGAATATGAATTTCACTGGGTCATAAAGACAGCAAAGCCAAAGAAAGGAAAATGTCTATTTTATGAATCTGACTGGAAAGTGAGCATTTGAATATTCCATAGAGACAAATGTTAAACCAAATCCTGGATGCTGACTGAAATACTTTAACTTTCCCAGAAGGGGCCACTGCTTCGCAAGCAGGAAACAGCCTTAGAAATTGAGGGGGCCACTGCCAGCCTTGTTCTAGGCTAAGACAATGAAAGTAAGCTTTGGGGCTTACTTAGGCACTGCATTTGTTACCCAGAGTTCAATTCCCTTGGTGAGGAGGGCATTCAGGGGAGTAGCCTTTTGTCACCCTGGAAAGATTGTAAGAAAGATCTAGGCAAATTCAAGAAAAAAAAACAAGAAAATCAAGTAATACTTAAGTTCTCAACTAAACATGTTTTTGTTCTGGGTTCAGGATATTAACTGAAGAGTTAGTTTAGCTTTCAGAACATAGTTATTAACTCTTTACAATACTGATGTATTGTTAGAGGCCTGAATTATGTGACAGCTTTTATTCAGCAAGCATTGGGAAGAAATTGCAAAGATTGCAATTGGAGCCTTGATTTGAAGGCAGAAAATACTTTGAAACTATAGAACAACTCAAAAGTGCAATGGCTGCTGTGTAAGATAGTTAGGTCCCCATCAATGGAGTCCTCCAAGAAAAGTTGTCAGAAATGTTGTAGGGAATATTCCTATGTAGGAGTAGGACAAACCAAATGACCTTGAAGGACCATTCCAGGGCTCAGACTCTTGGCTGTCTGGGAATTTACTGAGATCTTTAACTAAAGAGGGAGAAACTATAAAAAGAGATGGCCATTCAAACCCCATCCCAACACCTTAAAATGATCAAAATCTAGACTTCTACTGAAAAAAATGCTTTGTGAAGTCTATAGAATTGTGATTCCCTTTCAGAGGAAAGAGATTTGTCCAAAGTGACACCACAACACTTATGTATTAAATACCTACTATGTGCCACATATTCAAGAATACTAGGGATACAAAAATAAAAATGTAATAATCCCTGGCCACAGGGAGCTTGAAATACAATATGTTGTCATATAAGAATGTACAGAATAAATATATGATATTTTTAAACAGCACAGTATTTTTGAGGAGGCAGAACACTAGCATCTGGGAATAAACAGAAATGGCCTTATGTAAAAGGCAACTTGTCCTGAGTTTTGAAGGAAACCAGAGATTCCAAAAGGCAGAGGTTACAAGGGGATGGATTCCTGAGAAGCTATGCAAAGACACAGAAATGAAGTGTGAGATGGAGTGTCCTGTAAGGAAGAGCAAGGAGACCAATTCAGTTGTACCAATGTGCATGAAAATAAAGAATAAGTATTGAGGCTAAAAAAGGAGGCAGAAGCAAAGTTATAAAGGTCTTTAATTAACAAGAGAAGAGGGATCAATCATAGAGGCAGTGGGGAATCAGGGGAATTGATTGACAGGGGTATAACATGGTAAAATTTGTATTTTAAAGAAATCAGTCTCATAGCTATATAGAGGTTTGAGGCAGGGCAGCCAACTAGGAGGCTACAACAAGAATCCAGGTGAGAGACTGGGGGCAGTTAGGTGGCTCAGTGGATAGTCAGGCCTAGAGCCAGAAGGTCCTGGGTTCAAATATGGATTCAGATACTTCCAAGCTATATGACCCAGAGCAAGACACTTAACCCCCATTGCCTAGCCATTGCCATTCTTCTGCCTTGAGACCAATGCACAATATTTTTTGGTGGTTAAGTATCTTTAAAAATGAGTTCAGGTGAGACAATGAGGACCTGGACTTGGATTTGGACCATTTGAATAAAGAGATAAGGGAATAGATGTGAGAAATTCAGTGGGGGTAGAATAGACAATGTAGCTAACTGGCTATGGGTGTAAGGGTGAAAGGAGGATGATTGCACTCAACCAAAATAAAGAATTTGGGAGTGGGAGAAGGGTGGGTTTTGGGTGGGAGGGAAAGAATATTTTTCCAGTTTCTGACTTATCTGAAGATGATAACAACTCGTGGGAGATAATAAGGACACCAAGGAAGTCAGGCTTGGAACCCAGTTGTCCTAATGACAAGTCCAATGTATTGTCCTCTAGAGAGGGCATGATATAGTAGAAAGGAAAAAAGAATAGTACAGAATTAAACCCAAATAGGAAGGATACTGGTGATGTGAAGATGAAAGTAATTATAGGTGATCCAATCCTGTCCTGTTATTTTATAGATGAAGAAACTGAGGTGGGGCAAGGAGAAGTGACTTTTTCAAGTTCTTCCTGCCTCCAAAGTGAGAATGCTATCTACTGTGCTCTACTGCTTCAAAAAAGGAGAAGATAGGAAAATAGGAAGGCAATCAGTCTTTGTGAATCAAAGAAAAAACAACCCTGAGCCCTAGGTCATGAGGGTCTTTTAGTTAATTAAATTATCTCTCTCCTTCCCTCCCCCAGAGGTCTTTTATTTTAATTTTTTTTAATAAAACCCTTACCTTCCATCTTGGAATCAATACTGTGTATTCCAAGGAAGAAGAGTGGTAAGAACTAGGCAGTGGGGGTCAAGTGACCTGCCCAGGGTAACAGCTAGGAAGTATCTGAAGCTAGATTTGAACCCAGAACCTCCCATCTCTGGGTTTGGCTCTCAATCCATTGAGCCACCTAGCTGCCCCCCCCCCCCAAGGGTCTTTTAAAAAACTTTCAAGGAAACTTCAATTTTGGATGAGGTCAAGCTTCTTCCAGACACAAAAATCCAGATTGTTAATACTAACATTCTCCCAGAGATGCTGTATGGATACAAATCAGGGAATACCATAATCTTAGAAAGATCCAAGCAATGGATGACTCAAAAAACAAAGGAGGGAGGGAGTCATAGAGTGAGTAATAAGGACTGACTCATGCACAATGATGGCATATATGATTGGGAAAGTAGGAGATATCATTATGTTAAGAGAGTAAAAGGAGCAGATGGATGGACAAACCCTATGCTGACCTAAGCCCTTGATCAAGTGGTTCATTCAGTGTTCACATTCATTCTTCACCTCAGTTTTTGTGGATTTCATTTTCAATTATATTCTACTAATATTTATTAAGCACTGACTGTACTTGTACAAGACACAACATATACAAAGAGAAACTACCTCCTAGCACCTTTCCTTCCACTAAAGGTTAGAAAAGAAAGAATATCACCTTTACATCAATAAGTTAATTAAAAGGAGGAAAGAATACATGATTAAGGCAGTTGTTCTCAAAAGATATGCCAACATAATTCCTGTGAATTTCTGCTGACTGCAATGAGTAATATGACAATTAAATGCTCTTACAATTAAATGCATGTGCTCAAGTCTTTCACAGTGTGCTGGCATTTCTCAAAGAAAGAAGAATGAGGTTGTGGGAATAGTGCACAGAGTTCCAGACTAGACTTGAAATCTGGATTTAGACACATTGGTTGTGTGACTCTAAGAAAATCACTTAATCCCTTCTTGCCTTAGTTTCCTTATCTGTAAAATGGGGGTGGTAATAGTACTTCATAGAATTGCCATAAGGATCAAATTGTTAGTGTTATATTATATGTTAACTATCACATTTATTATGACTACTATGCTGTGAGAAAAAGAAAATATGAGGTCTCAATAGTGGCTTCATTTAAGAGCTGGCCCCTGAGTTCAGTCTTGAAGGAAGCTCAAAACTTTTAAGAGGCAGAAATGAGAACAGAGTGTATTCCAGGCATGGGGAACAATCTATGCAAAAGCCTAGAGGTAGGAGGTTTTATTCAATTATTAATAATGAACCAGCACAATGCGAAGATCATGAGAATGAATCATTACAGGCATCAGTTTTCTTTGTCAGTCATAACTCCAGCAATGGATTGATAAGAATCTGATATTAATTTAGAGTCAAAGTTATGTATTTTAAGGATCATGGAATAGCAACTTTTTTTCCATCTTTAAGAAAAAGCACTGACCTAAATCAGCCATGCACTCTGTGAAAGAAATTCTTCTTAGAATAATGGCTTCCAAAGAATTATTTTCTTTTCCTCAACTTATAGAATATATCATAGACTCATATACTGAATTGACCCAAATACAATTCTCCATATTTTAGATACTTTCTTTTCATTTTTTTTACCTCTAAAAAGGCAGCATGGCAAAATGGGGAGGCACCATTCTTGAAGCTAGGGAGACCTGAGTGCAAGTCCCACCTCAAACCCAGATCATGAGACTCTGGGAGAGGGATTTAACCTCCTTAAGCTCCAGACAATTTGACCACCCTAAGTTTTAGGGAAGGTACCAACCTCTATTGGTGGAGTTTTCTTCACCTGGGAGGTCCCATATACTCACGCTCTCTCCCCTATCCTCACTTAGGGTAAGAAGGCCATGATATGTTGATTGTATGCAGCACAACCAAAGGCCAATACCACATCAGAACCCCATTCCCAGAGGATGGAGGATCTTGACCAGGAATGATAATTGCATAGCTCTACTAAAAATGATTTTATAAAATGCCATACCTACTTTCCTCTTATTTCGATTCAAGACTATTGAATGACTGACATAGAATGCTTCTGATCAAGCTCAGGGACTACTTGGTTAAAAAGTGAGCACACAGGGGGCAGCTGGGTAGCTCAGTGGACTGAGAGCCAAGCTTAGAGATGGGAGGTCCTAGGTTCAAATCTGGCCTCAGATATTTCCCAGCTGTGTAACCCTGAGCAAGTCACTAAACCTCCATTGCTTAGCCCTAACCACTCTTCTGCTTTGGAACCAATATTAATTCCAAGATGGAAGATACGGGTTAAAAAATAAAGTGAGCACAAATAAAAATTAAATGTTTTTAAAATGTGGAAATATAATTTATGATGTTAAGTGTATAATGGGGATCCTATTTTTTCTCTCTCACCCAAAGGGTGGGGGAGGATCAGGAGGGAGAGGAAGATTTCAGAACTGAAAATAAACCTTTTTTTTTTTATATATATATTTATTTGATCATTTCCAAGCATTATTCGTTAAAGACATAGATAATTTTCTTTTCCTCCCCCCCCACCCCCCATAGCCAACGCGTAAGTCCACTGGGCATTAGATGTTTTCTTGATTTGAACCCATTGCTTTGTTGATAGTATTTGCATTAGAGTGTTCATTTAGAGTCCATCCTCTGTCATGTCCCCTCAACCTCTGTATTCAGGCAGTTGCTTTTTCTCGGCGTTTCCACTCCCATAGTTTATCCTTTCCTTATGAATGGTGTTTTTTTCTCCTGGATCCCTGCAAGTTGTTCAGGGACATTACACCGCCACTAATGGAGAAGTCCATTACGTTCGATTATACCACAGTGTATTAGTCTCTGTGTACAATGTTCTCCTGGTTCTGCTCCTCTCGCTCTGCATCACTTCCTGGAGGTTGTTCCAGTCTCCATGGAACTCCTCCACTTTATTATTCCTTTTAGCACAATAATATTCCATCACCAACATATACCACAGTTTGTTCAGCCATTCCCCAATTGATGGGCATCCCCTCGGAAAATAAACCTTTTTTAAAAGAATAAAGTTAATACCCAAAGGGCACTAAAAGACTGTCTGCACTTTGATCCAGCCATAACACTGCTGGGTTTCTACCCCAAGGAGATAATAAGGAAAAAGACTTGTACAAGAATATTCATAGCTGCGCTCTTTGTGGTGGCCAAAAATTGGAAAATGAGGGGATGCCCTTCAATTGGGGAATGGCTGAACCAATTGTGGTATCTGTTGGTGATGGAATACTATTGTGCTCAAAGGAATAATGAACTGGAGGAATTCCATGGAGACTTGAACGACCTCCAGGAAGTGATGCAGAGTGAAAGGAGCAGAACCAGGAGAACATCCTACACAGAGACTGATACACTGTGGTACAATTGAACGTAATGGACACCATAAGTGGCAATGCAGTGATCCTGAACAACTTGGAGGAATCTTAAGAGAAAGAACACTATCCACATTCCACTGTGGGAGCAGAAACACCAAAGAAAAACAACTGCTTGATCACATGGGTTGATGGAGACATGATTGGGGATGTCGACTCTAAATGATCACCCTAGTGCAAATATGAATTATATGGAAATAGGTCCTGATCAATGACACATGTAAAACCCAGTGAAATTGCATATCAGCTAGGGGAAGGGGGGAGGGGAGGAGAGGAAGGGAAAGAATATGATTCTTATAACCAAGGGAAAATGTTCTAAACTGACTGAATAAAATTTAAAAAAATAAAAATAAAAAATAAAAAAAGAATAAAGTTAAATTTTTTAAGCAGACTCACAGAACCTGTGCCTTGTCCCTATAATGACTCAATTATCTGTCATTTAGAGAGTATTCTCCCTTTCATATACATAGTGACTGTGCATTGGTTTCAGGGTTTGGTCCATATTCAATAAATTTTAAAAGTTACTTGCTCTAGATTTCTACCATGGAAGAACTAAGTATTATGACCAGTGTGATTAGCATTATGTAGAACTGACAGAGTGAAGCAGGACAAACAGTGTTGGATACAGGGTCAGAGGTCCTAGGTTTAAATCCTGCTTCTGAATTTATTCCTTTACTCACTGTATGACCTTGGGTCAGTCCATTCTCCTTGAGTCCTCCAATTGCATTTTTTTTAAAAACCTACCTTCCTTCTTGAAATCAATACTGTGTATTGGTTCCAAGGCAAAAGAGTGGTAAGAGCTAGGCAATGGGGGTCAAGTGACTTGCCCAGGGTCACACAGCTGGGCAGTATCTGAGGCCAGATTTGAACCTAGGACCTCCTGTCTCTAGGCCTGGCTCTCTATCCACTGAGCTACCCAGCTGCCCCCCCCCCCTTCAATTGCATTTGTATCAGAAAACCTCTAAGAAAATTAAAAAGAGAAGAAAATTTCCTAGGAATGCCAAAATATTCATAGCAAATATTTGCTAGAAAGAAAAACCTGAAGAGAATACAGATGCCAGTAGTTGGAGAAATGATTAAACACACTGCTAGATAAAATAGATAATTATTGGGCTATGAGAGGCAGCATGAATTAATGCCAGCCACTGAATCAGGAAGATCTGGGTTCAAGTTTGGCCTCGATGCATAATGGTAGAAGACCCTGGGCAAGTTCTATGCTCCCTCAGGGCCCTCATCAAGTTGAAGAGCAGCTGAAAGTTCATACATCATCAGAAAGATCAAAACTCCTATTTCCTAAGTAATGGAATCTTGGGTGAGTGGGCAAAATTACTACATCATCACAAATGACCAATATGAGATTTCAGAGAAAATGGGTAAATTTGCAACAACTCATACAGAGAGATATAAACAGAATCTGGGGAATAATATACACACTGACTACAATCATTGAAACACAAAGAATTAAAATGGAAGCCATACCCAGAATAATGACCACTCTTCTCTCTAGAGCATAAATGATGCATTCTCTACTCTATATTATGTTTTACATATCTGTATTATATATGGATATATTACATATGTGTGCATCAGTTGTAATATGAAATGGAATATTAGTTGTATACATACATAAATATGATCCAGAGATTTCTTTTTAGAATCAACTGGACTTCATAAGGATAATATACTTCTGAGTGTGGGAGGTCATAGTTTTAAATGCTGGCTTAGACAGAGATATTACTTATGTGACCCTGGAGAAGCCATCTATGCCCAGTTCCCTTGTAAATAAAATGGGTGGGAGCAGGGTTGACTAGATAACCACTATGGCTACTTCCAGCTCTGTGTCTATTATCTTACTGTATGAAGCAAGTATTAAGATTGAATTGGCCAATAGGAATCATTCCATGGAGCATGCACACAGTTGCCATTCCTGCTTCTGGGTAATAACATGACAGCTTTGGGACCTCCTTCCATTCACATGAAATGATTTTGTAATTTGGTAGTCCGTGTCAGATTCCAAGTAGTCCTTCTGTCCTTTTGCATTCTGTGATAGCAGCAGTGGGATAGAGGTACACTATCAGTTCAACAAAAAGATATCTTTAAACTCTGCAGTTTACATCATATAATCAAGACTTCAAGTAATGGGAGAAAAAGGGTTGGCTCCACTCCACCATCATAACAAGTATGTTCACATTGCAGCTAGTATGAGGTGGAGGGGCTCAACTTTGGTCAACCCCTCGCTGCCCTCTTTAGTGCTATTTTTGTGTTCTCAGAAAAACAAAAATTCTAAGATAAATAAATTATACACACACACACACACATAATACATAGGCTTGGAAGAGACCTTATAGATTTGAGATGTCCAGAGGTCCCATCATGTCAAAACTATATATCAGCATATTTGTACCCCAGCATTCTTGGAAAGGATGCCTACTGAGAAGAAAATGGACTCTGAGTTCCAATTTGTTTCTTTTTTTGTTGTTTAGTTTTCTTTTAAAAAGTGTGTATTTCTGAGTCTTTTGTGCCTTATATTTCCTTTGTGTGTAGGAATAAATTATATATTATACACTAAGTTATATTGTACAATTACACACCAGTTGCTTTTCCTGGGAGTAGGGTCCTTGCCTGGATTAGTCATTTCATTGATCCTTCTAGCACATACTATAACTTCATATGACACCCTTTGCATTTTCACTCATACTGATCACATCTCCCTAGTTATTTGTGGCAGTTAGAATATTTCTTGCTCCTCATTTTCATTTCTCTTTCTCTACCACCATCACTAATTCAATAATCTCTCCTCCTTTGCTGTTCATTTTATCCAGATTAATCATCCATTCATGATTCTGTTTAGTAGTTATCTATTACCTCCAGAATACTCTCCTTTCTTCATCAGTGAGTACAGTCCCTAGTTCACATTCTCTCCTTCTCCAACTCCTGCACTCATACTAGGAAATTTCAACATGTATATCAATACTACTTCAAAGATCCTAACTTCCTAATTCCTTGATTTATTCATTGCCCATGATCTGTCCCTGCACCCCACATCATCTGCACTCAAAGATGGTCATACCAAGTCAATCTAATAAAAAAAGAGGAAAGAAGAAAACCAAATTAACAGTATCAGGGATGGAAATGGAGAACTCACCTCCAATAAAGAGGAAATTAAGGCAATCATTAAAAACCACTATGTCCAATTATATGGCAACAAATATGCCAATCTAGGTGATATGGATGAATATCTACAAAAATATAAATTGCCTAGATTAACAGAAGAATAAATAGAATTCTTATATAATCCCATATCAGAAAAAGAAATTGAACAGGCCATCAAAGAACTCCCTAAGGAAAAAATCCCCAGGGCCAGATGGATTCACAAGTGAATCCTATAAAACATTCAAAGAACAGCTAACCCCAATACTATACAATCTATTTGACATAATAAGCAAAGAGGGAGTTCTACCAAATTCATTCTATGACACAAATATGGTACTGATTCCAAAGCCAGGCAGTTCAAAAACAGAGAAAGAAAACTACAGACCAATCTCCTTAATGAACATAGATGCAAAAATCTTAAACAGGATACTAGCAAAAAGACTTCAGCAAGTCATCATGAGGATTATTCACTACAATCAGGTGGCATTTATACCAGGAATGCAAGGATGGTTCAATATTAGGAAAACCATCCACATAATTGACCATATCAACAAGCAAACCAACAAAAATCACAGGATTATCTCAATAGATGCAGAAAAAGCCTTTGACAAAATACAACACTCATTCCTATTGGAAACACTAGAAAGTATAGGAATAGAATGGTCTTTCCTAAAAATAATAATCAGTACCTATCTAAAACCATCAGCCAACATCATATGCAATGGGGATAAACTACATGCATTCCCAATAAGATCAGGAGTGAAACAAGGATGCCCATTATCATCTCTATTATTTAACATTGTACTAGAAACACTGGCAGTAGCAATTAGAGAAGAAAAAGAAATTGAAGGTATTAAAATTGGCAATGAAGAGACAAAGCTATTACTCTTTGCAGATGATATGATGGTCTACTTAAAGAATCCTAGAGAATCAACTAAAAAACTAGTGGAAATAATTAACACTTTTAGCAAAGTTGAAGGATACAAAATAAACCCTCACAAATCATCAGCATTTCTATATATCTCCAACACACCTGAGCAGCAGGAATTAGAAAGAGAAATTCCATTCAAAATCACCTTAGACATTATAAAATACTTAGGAATCTGTCTGCTGAGACAAACATAGTAACTATATGAACACAACTACAAAACACTTTCCACACAACTAAAACTAGATGTGAGCAATTGGAAAAACATTAACTGCTCATGGGTAGGACAAGCTAACATAATAAAAATGACCATACTACCCAAACTTATCTATCTATTTAGTGCCATACCCATGGAACTTCCAAAAAACTTTTTTACTGAATGAGAAAAAACCATAACAAAGTTCATTTGGAAGAACAAAAGATCAAGGATATTCAGGGAAATAATGAAAAAAAAATACAAAGGAAGGTGGTCTTGCAGCACCAAATCACAAACTGTATTATAAAGCAGTGGTCATCAAAACAATTTGGTACTGGCTAAGAGACAGAAAGGAGGATCAGTGGAATAGACTTGGGGTAAGTGACCTCAGCAAGACAGTCTATGACAAGCCCAAAGATCCCAGCTTTGGGGACAAAACCCCACTATTTGATAAAATCTGCTGGGAAAATTAGAAGACAGTGTGGGAGAGATTAGGTTTGGATCAACACCTCACATCCTACACCAAGATAAACTCAGAATGGGTAAATGACTTGAACTTAAAGAAGGAAACAATAAGTAAATTAGGTGAACACAGAATAGTATACATGTCAGACCTTTGGAAATGGAAAGATTTTAAAACCAAGCAAGACTTAGAGTCACAAAATGTAAAATAAATAATTTTGACTACATCAAATTAAAAAGTTTTTGTACAAACAAAACCAATGTAACCAAAATCAGAAGGAAAGCAAAAAATTAGGAAACAGTCTTCATTACAAAAACCTCTGACAAAAGTTTAATTACTCAAATTTACAAAGAGCTAAATCAATTGTACAAAAAATGAAGCCATTCTCCAATTGATAAATGGACAAGGGACATGAATAGGGAATTTCCAGTTAAAGAAATCAAAACCATGAAAACATGTTCTAAATCTCTTATAATCAGAGATGCAAATCAAAGCAACTCTGAGGTGTCACCTCACACCTAGATGATTTGCTAACATGACAGCAATAGAAAGTAATGAATGCTGGAGGGGATGTGGCAAAGTTGGGACATTAATGCATTGCTGGTTGAGTTGTGAATTGATCCAACTATTCCAGAGTGTAATTTGGAACTATGCCCAAAGGGCGATAAACGACTGTCTACCTTTTGACCCAGCCATAGCACTGCTGGGCTTGTACCCCAAAGAGAGAATAAAGAAAAAAGACTTGTACAAGAATATTCATAGCTGTGCTCTTTGTAGTGGCAAAAATTTGGAAAATGAGGGCATGTCCTTCAATTGGGGCATGGCTGAACCAATTGTGGTATATGTTGGTGATGGAATACTATTGTGCTCAAAGGAATAATAAAGTGGAAGAATTCCATGGGATTTGGAACAACCTCCAGGAACTGATGCAGAGCAAAAGGAGCAGAACCAGAACAATGTACACAGAGACTGATACACTGTGGTACAATCGAATGTAATGGACTTCTCCATTAGTGGCAATTCAGTGATTCCTAACAACCCGGAAGGATCTATGAGAAAGAACACTATTCATATTCAGAGGGAAAATGGTAGGAGTAGAAACACAGAAGAAAAACAACTGCTTGATTTCATGGGTTGATGGAGACATGATTGGGGTTGTAGACTCTAAATCAACATCCTAGTGCAAATACCAACAACATGGAAATGGGTTCTGATCAAGGACACATGTAATACCCAGTGGAATTGCATGTTGGCTATGGGAGGGGTACCTGGAGGGGAGGGAAGAATAGAAAGTGATTTTTGTATCCAAGGAATAATGTTTGAAATTGACCAAATGAAAAAAATAATGGTCATACCCTTAATCTTGCCATCACCCATATGTGTTCCACTTCCATGTTTCTAAACTGGAATTCCTTTACCTAATTACATGTTTTTTGTTATTCTATCTTTCTTTTCCCCTCAAAAACCTCTAATACTATTCCTTCTTATGTGATCTCAAATTTCTTCCTTCTTGCTTATTTCTCAGACCATTGCCTCTATATTGCATACGTCCTCCTTCATTCCCCTCTTAGTAGAAGTGAACCAGTACAAGTCTACATTCTCTGCTTCTTTTCAGTTCCCTGCTAACTTGTCCTGTTGCCAGCCTCCTTGCCAAATCTAATTCAACCACATGCTACCTTCATTTTCCATTCACATACAAAGCTGGAGAAAATCACAAAAGTAAACTGAGGGGGGAGCCAATAAAAAATAAAAAAAAAATTTTAATCTGCATAATCTCAACTGGGCCCTTATTGTGACAAGGCAATTCTTTGGCCCTTCTCTAACTGATTCATTATCCTATATCCTATGGTAGATTTCTTTTTTCCATTTCTAACATGGATTACTTTTCCCTCCTCAAACTTTTTATGGTTTCTCCTCCCCAAGCCTCTTAATTGAGGTCCTTGCTTCAGTTTTAAATTTTCTCTTCTCCTCTCTTGATCATCTAATTTAAATAAAAACTTAGCACTCTGCCTTCCAATCTCATCACTCAATAAAAAACTGCCCTCTCCAAAGTAACCAGTCACTTTTTCTTTGCCAGATCTAATGATTTTTTTCTCCATCTTCATCATTTTTTGACCTTTTCTCGGGTTTTGACAGTGTTCATCACATTCTTCTCCTTGATACCTCTTCTAAGTTTTCATTATACTGTTCTCTCCAGGTTCTCTCCTACCTGTTTGAATATTCCTTCTCAGTCTCTTTTGCTGAATCTTGACTGAAGCCACTCTCACTAGTCATGGGTATGCCCTTGAGCATTATCTTGGATTCTTCTGCTTTTTACACCATTTTACTTCTTGATCTCATTAACTTCTATAGATTCAATTAACATCTTTATGCAAATTATTTTAAAATGTCCTCTCCAACCCAAAACTCTCTCCTGACCTTCAGACTCATATCTGCAACTATCTGTTGGACATCCCAAACTGGATGCCTCACTGTCATTCTAAAATGACCATGTTTAAAACTGAACTTAGAAATATTCCCCCAAACCATCTTATCTGCTCTTAATTTCCTTATTAATCTACTATGTCTTCTTCATTACTAAGCCTCTAGTTGACCTCTTTTTCCTTCATGTCTTCAAGTCTCATCTAATATCCAAAATTTGGCAAGAAACCTTTCCAAGTTTTGCCTCGTGTTAGTGCCTTCCCTCTGAGATTATCTATAATCAAAATATATTTACGTATAATGTACATATATGCATATATTTTTAGATTTATATATATGCATATGTAAATATATGTGTGTATCTGTTTGTATATCTTGTTCACATTTAGTTTTTTATGTTTGTTATCCACACACATTAAATTGTCATCTCATTAAGAGCAAGGACTGCCTTTTTCTCTCTTTGTAAAAGCAATTGGTAGTATAGTGGACAGAGCTCTCAGCTTGGAATCATTAAGATCTGAGTACAAATCCAGCCTTTAGACACTTACTTACTAGCTGACTGATCTGGACAAATCATTTAACCTCTGTTTGCCTCAGTTTCCTCAATTACAAAATGACTATTATAATAGGATCTACTTCACAGGATTGTTGTGAGGAGATATTTGTAAAAACTGCTTAGCTTGGTATCTGGAGCATTTTGTTCTTTTATTTTTCAGTAGTGCCCAATTCTTTGTGACCCCATTTGGGGTTTTCTTTAAAAAGATACTGGAGTATTTCAACATTTCCTTCTCCAGCTCATTTTACAGATGAGGGAACTGAGGCAAACAGGATTAAATGACCTACCAGGATGACACAGCTATTAAATGTTTTAGAGCATATTTGAATGCTGAAAAGCCTTCCTGACTCCGGGCCCAGCATTTTATCCACTATACCATCTAGCTGCCCCACATAGTAGTCATTATATAAATGCTGATTACCCACTTCCCTCTCCTTTGTATTCCCAGTACTGAGCACAGTACATTTTTTTAGGTGATGGCTTATAAATTGAATACCTCATTACTCCATTTATTCTAATTAAACTCTAGCTGTGAGCCATAACCTAGGGCAGCATTGGTGAAGGTTTTCAAGTTCATGTGCCCAAACTGCAATTTCAAGCTGCCTGTGAGCTCCCCAGGCCCCATTACCCCAGAGAGCTGATGGAGGAAGTGCTCACTTTGGGTGGCTTGTCAGAGGGGGGGACATGCAAAAAATGTCCTTGGGGGTTGGGAAGAGAGGGAACAGAGCAGTTCCCATAGTGCTGGTCCAGCACACATGCCAATATTTTGCCAACACTGATCTAAGGAATAGGTAAAATAATCTGAAGCTGGAGCACTGTGATGAAGGCTTAATGAGTCAAGGGATGTGAGAAAAGTGGGTCTGGCCCCATTTTGTTTAGAGAGCCAGCCCTCGCAGGACTGAATCTTGAACCAAACCACATGTCTGAATATAGAACAGGGACTGGCCCAGTAGCCCAACCCTTTTTGGTTCCAGCAGAATTTACCCCTCTTCATCTAGTCATTAGTGTCATTAAGGCTTAACTTTTAAAGAAAACAACCCTAGATTTCCTTCAATCTCATTTCTATGAACTCATGTATAATAAGTCAATCGTGTTCTGATGAGTTTTCGTGGTCTGTATCCTGATTATACACAATATCCAAACAATGTGGTTTAAGAGAAAGATGGAATCCTCAAAGCCAGTAATTGTTTGGCTGATAATGACGTCTTTAAATGGTACCATCTGAACCAACTGCGTGGTTCTTTTTGTTTGTATATGTACATTAAAATGTTCCAGAAACTATTTGTTATGTCATCAATTTTATGGATCTCAACAGTGGAAGTTCAAGAAAATTCCAAAATGTGGAAAGTGACGCATTTGGGTTTATTTTTTAAAACTTCCTGAGGTTCCAGACAAATAACTAGAGAATGCTAGAAATCTACATGTAGGTCATGCTCCCATCACACCTAAATATCAGAGTTAAATGAGGTCCATCATTGGAGGACTATATCACGGATTTCAAACTGGAAGAGATCTTGGTAAACCCTTTATTGCACAGAGAGAACATGAGTTGGGCCCAGAAAGGGGAAGTATCTTGCCCAAGATCACACAGATAGTACAAGATAGAGCTGGACAGCTGAAGGAATTAAAGCAGTAAGTGGTGGTGGGAACTGAGTGAATCACTCTGACTCCATTCTGGAGCCGGCTCAGTTTAAAAGAATTGTCATTATATATTCAATTATGAGTCTGGTCCAATTTCTGGCTTGTGAGAAAACTTTATTGCATTGTCTGAACCTGTGAACCCTCTCTACCTGCTGCTATGCCATCCAGAAATCTAGTCAGATCCAAAGACTGTTTTCTTACAGTGATACATCTCAAGCCACTCAGATGTCTTATCTGAAGACAGGCCCTAGGGGAAGCCAGGTGACACAGTACATAGAAAGTACTAGAGTTGGGAGCACTTGTGTTCAAATCTGACCACAGTTACTTTCTAACTGTATGATCCTGTGCAAGTCACTTAACTCTAATTACCTAGGCTTTCCACTCTTCTGCCTTACAACTGAACTTAGTATTTTTTTTTTAATATTTTCCAAGGCAGAAGAGTGGTAAGGGCTAGGCAAAGGAGGTTAAGTAACTTATCCAGGGTCACACAGCTAAGAAGTGCCTGAGGCTAGATTTGAATCTAGGACCTACTGCCTCTAGATCTGGTTCTTAATCCACTGAGCTACTCAGCTTTCCTCTGGTACTTAGTATTGATTCTAAGACAGCAAGTAAGGTTTTCTTAAAAAAATTGGTGCTGGTGAAACAATTATTGTTTCCATATTCTTTTTTTTTAAACCTTTAACTTCTGTCTTGGAATCAATACTATTGGTTCCAAGTCAGAAGAGTGGTAAGGGCTAGACAATGGGGGTTAAGTGACTTGCCCAGGGTCACACAGCTAGGGAATGACTGAGGCCAAGATTTGAACCTAGGAACTCCCATCTCTAGGCCTGGCTCTCAATCCACTGAGCAACCCAGCAGACACTGGTTTCAAGGAATCACACCTTTTCCCTCCCTTATTCCCAACTTGGCAAGTCCCTTAATTTCCTTTAATTAGAAATCAGATTACCTAATTTGTAACCTGGTTAGCCATTTCCTTTTAATCAATTAGTCTTATTGTTTTTAAATCATAAAAATCTGTCTCCTCCAGTTTGTGGGGTCTAGGGCCAAAGCTGAGAGGACCTAGGCCTGGTTTGTTTTACAACTGTCATTCGTTGCTTAATAAAGTAATATGCTCAGAAGCTCAAACTTTTGTTTCAAATATGTCATTTCATCTTTCATCTACCACACTGTGGACCTAAGTCATTATAAGGATCATAATCAAATTTAGATTTGGTGGGGAGAAAGTACAAATAAAGGATTAAAAGATGAGACAGAAGTCATGGTGGATAACATTGGAGTTAGGATCAGATACAACTGGGTTCAAATCCTGCCTCTATAACTTACCAGTTTACCCTGGAAAAGTCACGATTTCTATGGGGCTCAGGGAATTTCTAGCAGCTAATCTACTAAGCTCTAGACAGGTGGAGGAAGTTGCTATACCAGGAGTTCCCCATGATGACCAAATCTCAGATTCTAAAAATGTCAGAGTAAGTTTTTGTGGGCTATAGGCCCTGAGAGTAATCACATTGCCTGGAACATATTTCCATACTATGTCTAATCCACATATAATCTCCAGATTCAAAGCAAAGGGCACAGAGTTCACAACTGTGGGTACATGGGAGTTGCTATATAGGCCAGGCTAGCATAGACAGGGAGCTGTCCCCATCTGAAGCTCATGCTTAAGACCATGATAGAGTGAACCCAAACCACTGGGGCTCAAGAGAACACAATCCCAATCATCACAATCAGCCTCTTGGTGAGTTCAAACCTTTTCAGATATTTTTTCTGCTTTGTCCCTCAGATGCTGGTGTCATCTGGTTGCCATCATGAATGTGTCCTTTGCCTTTGGGCTCTTCCCATGGGCTAACTACTTGTTCAAAGCTCTAATAGAATACTTTGCTGCTCAACTGACCCACATGACATAGACAGCCCTGCTTCTGGTATTCCCAAATCTATCCTCCCCCTAAGACATTCTCTTCCTATCTGCTAACTCCTCTGCTACTTATAAATATTTCTAAGTCTTTCCCAACTTAAAAACAAAAAAGAACTAACCTTCATACTTCTTGACCCTACTAGACACCAATAAAGTATAACCTCATATTTATCCTCCCATTTATAGGCAAACTAGGAGAAAGAGAGTAGGAGAAGCCTATTAACATTCATCACCTCCACTTCTCCTCCACTCACTAAGTCCAAATTCTTGCAGTCCAGCTTTTAAACTTACCACTCAGTTGACATCTCTCTGTTCCTCCTTCCTCCCTCTCTCCCTCCCTCCCTCCCTCCCTCCCTCTCTCCCTCCCTCCCTCCTCTCTCTCTCTCTCTCTCTCTCTCTCTCTCTCTCTCTCTCTCTCTCTCTCCATTTTCATTTTAATACAGTGGTCTCCTAAATGTGTAAAATGAAAGTCTTGGACCAAATGTTCTCTGAAGTCCTTTCCAGTTCTAAGTCTGTGACCCTCATATCAGATATAGCTAGAGTATTCCTATCAGACTCCAGTCCCACATCACCAACTGCCTACTGGACATTTTGAAGTAGGTGTCCATATCCATCTCAACATGAACATATCCTGGCCCTAGACAGTCTTCCCCCTCCTCCAAATCAACTCCTCTTCCTGACTTCTCAACATCTGTCCAAAGCATCATCATCTTTCTAGTCTCCCCAATTTACAACCTCACTCTCAACTTTTCCCTTTCTGTAACCCCAAGATTTGCCAAATCTTGTTCATTTTCCCTTTACAACATCTCTCTCATATCTTCTCTGTTCTCTCCACTTGCATGTGCCCCATGCTGATACAGGATCACCTCTCACTTGAAGCATTAAATAGACCTCCCACAAACCTTCAGGTGCTATGTGAATGTTAGTTATGGTTTTATTAGCTATCAATTATTCTATCTCCAGTCTCTCCACCCCTCACTCCAATCCTACTCCACATAACTACCAAAGTGATATGCCTGGCACTTAATGTTAGGCGCTTAACAGATGCTCATTGATTGATTAGGGATCAAGTTTGATTACTACCAGCATGTGACCTAGCTCCCATTTGAAGATGTTTTGGTATTGGAAACATGATCCCAATAGAGGCAGCCCATGCCTCTAGGCATATTCTATGGATCTATGGACAGTTCTCAGTTCTTCCACCTTATATTAAATTCTTTTCTGTGACTCTGATATCATTTTGTCTTGCCAAACAAGACATTCCAAATTCCCTTCACTGTGTAACTGAGGGCACATCCAGGGATGGATGTCCTCCATTTCACTTCACTTTACAATCCATGGGGATCCTGCCATAGCTCCCCATTACACTGTCCCTAGTGATGTACCAGCCATATCTCTGGACTTGGGATTAGTCAGTTATAATACAGGCACTGTGCTAAGTGCTAGTCTGTTCAGCTAGGTATCCCAGCATTCCTTTTCTCCAGAGATGGCGTACTAAAGCACATTTTTCAAACCACATCAATGTAGACTCCTTTTCATGATGCCCCCCCACTCCAACCCCCAAAAGGGTCATTGATGAGAAGTGGAAGGAACCATAGAAGTCATCTAGTCCAACTCCCTTATTGTATAAATTAAAGAGATGGAAACTGAGTTCCACAGAGAGTGAGTCCTTTGACTAAAGATGCAGATTACAAGTGAAAGATTCAAGATTTGAAACCAAGTCTTCTGATCCCAAGTCTGCTTCCTTTTGCATTGAAATATACTGCCTTACATCTCCTTAAGTAGGCAAGTTCAGCTCAGTACAATTCTGTTTTCAGGCAAAATGGCCAAATTGCTATCAGATTTCATTTATTCTTTTAGGGGAAGGAAATTTTAGTTGAAAGCTAATTCCTTCCCCTCCAGGCATTTAAACTGCACTGTCAGGTATAATGTTTTGTTAGTCATCTCTGTTTAGTGAATCACTACAAACAATCCAATGTTACAGGATTTAAAACTGGAAGAGACCTTAGCCCTTAGCAGATCATGTAGCCCAAGGACATAAGGTTGGTAAGTGCCAAGGCTGAGCAGGGAATCAGGTACCCTGGATTTGAGGGTAGCCCCAGCTCTCATCTCCTTACCTCTATGACAATTGACTTTATATAATAGCTTAATAGCACTTTGATATTTAAAAGGGGAGGGGAAGGGAAAAAGAAGGTAGAAGAAGCAAGAGAAAAGGAAAAAGAAAAGAATTAAGGGAGAAAAAGTGAAGAGAGAGCTGTATGTGAAAATGCTAAATTTCTGCCAACAGGTGGCAGGCATCCAGGGCTAACTGTACTGTGGACTCCAGAGGGTTCAGAGCAGTGAAGGAGAAAATATGGGAGAAGAGTTGATAAAGCTCCCATTGTGGAGCTCAGGATCTAATGCTTCTACAGCCTAACTGAGGGAGTTTGAGCAAGGCCCTCCCCTTCTTTGGGCTTCAGTTTCTTCTTCTGTGAAATGAAGGTGACAGAAATATTTACCAGGAAAAGGAAGGAGAGAAAAGTGGGAAAACAAGGTCAAGGAAAGTGGATTTTCTTGCATTTTTAGGACATATTTGTCAGTAAAAGGGAGAAAATTATTGGTGATGGAGACTGAATAAGTATACAGAGAAAGAAGTGACTAATGGGATAGACCCCAAAAAGAAACAAGATCTAGGGTCAAGTGCATTCACTGGTTAAGGAGCTAGCCTTAGAAAGTATAAGGAGGTTCCCTTTTTTGGCACTAAAGGGAAGAAGGAAGGACAAGATAATATAGAGAATTAACTCATTGGCACCTGGAAGGCAGGAGGGTGGGGTGGCAAAGCAGAGAAGCGGATGCAAGAAGGAATGAGTAAACTCTTCAGGAATGATATGCTCAGGCAGGGAAGAGACAAGATCATGTGAAGATAGGGACCCAGGCTGGCATGGGATTAGAGCCTTGTGGAACATGACAAAGGTCTTCAAGAAGGAGTACACTGAACTGGGAATTTGCTAGGGACCTCATGTAAGATAATTCCAAGTGATTCCAGGCATTAGGAGAGGCCCCACTGAGATGAGATCACAGGAAAGGTAGTGAATCCCAAGAGGGGCTTTGGACCAGGGTAGGCAGCAAATGTATGGGATGGGGAATTCAGGTGCCCTGGGCAATGTTTACTATCATCTCACTCTGGGACCTGTAGGGAAATGGGATACTCATTGTGTAGCAGTTAAAATTAGTTTCTCTGCTAGAAGTATTATGTTTTATGAGGTTTATTAAAGATTAAGAATTTAAGAAAATACAAGGAAGAAAGCACATGCCTAGGAAGGCCAAAAGGCCCATTCAATTTCTCTTACATCATGAGAGACATGTCTGCTTGGAAGCAGAAGTAGAAAGGAGAGAAGAGTAGGCTTTTACAGCCAGTTAAATAGAAATTTTGATCCTGCACAGGTGGGAACTCAGGTGAGACTATAGGGCATCCTGGGAACTAGAACAAGGACTTCTGGGGATTGAAGTCCAGGGTTCAAATCTCCATTTTGACAATTGCTTAAGAAGAGAGAAGCCTAATGTGAAAGAAGTCTCCTTCAGTATTAGCATGGAGGATTTTCTTTGTGATCATCAAAGAGAATTAGAAAAGATGGCGACTGGTATATGTATAAAACTAAATATATTAAAAGAATAATGTAAAATGTCAGGATTAGGTATGAGACTTCTGATGTCATTGTTGTATTGAGCTCACAAGGGAAACTTCTGCCACCAACACAGTTTAAGAACTTCTCTTCAAATTTTCAGTCTTACTGAGTTGTCTTGAACACTGAGAATGTAGGTGACTCACCTAGGATCATACAGTCTATATGTATCAGTATAGAACCTAGTGTCCTACCAAGTGCTAAGTAGGGGAACTTCAAATTCTTGATTTTATTAAATTAAATTAAAGGTTTCTGATCAATTATATTAAAAATAAACAAGAGTCTAATTCTCTCTTCACATCAGAGACAGGACTTGAACTCTGGCCTTCCTGGTTCTGAGTACAACTATGTAGTCACTATACTTAACTGCTGATAAACATGCCTTTTTCTTGCCTACCCTGAAAAAACTCTCCTTTGATTCTTCTATCCCAACAGTTGCTTAATATCTCTTCCTTTCTCTGTAGCTAAATTCCTCAAAAATGCATCTACTGGTCTCAGACACTTCCTAGCTGTGTGACCCTGGGCAAGTTACTTTACTCCAGTTGCCTAGTCCTTACCATTCTTCTGCCTTAAAACCAATACTTAGTATCAATTCTAAGACAGAAAAGATTTTTTTAAAGCTTCTACATTAGATACCCTGCCACCATCTTCTCTCTTCTCACTTTCTTCTTAATCTCTTACAATCTAGCTTCTGACATTATTTCACCAAAACTGCTCTATCCAAAGTTGTCAATGATCCCTTAGTTGCCAAATTCAATGGATTTTTCTCAGTCATGATTCTTCTTGATCTCTCTGTAGCCTTTGACACTGTTGATCATTCACCTACTTGATATTCTCTTCTCTAGGTTTTCTTTCAGGACACCATTCCCTTCTGGTTCTCCTACCTTTCTGACCACTTGTCAATCTCCTTCCTTGGATCTTCATCCCTATCATCCTAGATACCATAGGTGTCCCTAAGGTTTCTATTCTAGATCTTCCTGTCTTCTCCTTCTATTTATTTGATGATCTCATCAGATCTCAGGGACTTAATGAACATTTTCCTATGTTGATGATTCTCTAATATACCTTTCTGTCCCAATCATTCTACTGATTTCCAAACTCACATCTCCAACTGCATTCCAAATATCTACTAGATGTCCAATAGACATCTTAAGCTAAACATGTCCAAAACAGAAAACATTATCTTTCTTCCAAATCTTCCCTCTACCTATTCTATTACGTTTTTCATTCCTAGTAAACACAGAATTTTGACACAGAAGTAATGCTGTATATTGGTTCTAAGACAGAAGAGTGGTAAGGGCTAGGCAATGATGAATTAACCAGGGCCACACATCTAGGAAGAGTCTGAGGCCAGATTTGAACCTAGGAGGTCTATCTCTGGGCTGGGCTCTCAATCCACTAAGTAAGCCACTTAGCTGCCCTCCTCTCTTACTTTTAAGGCCATACTATCCCTTAGACTCACAACCAAGGACTCATCCTGGATTCCTTACCATCTCCCACCCAATGTTGCCAATTTCACCTCTGCAACACCTCTGGAATACTCTCCCTTTTCTCTTCTGACACTGGTACCACCTGGTGTAGGTTCTCATTGTCTCACACTTGATAATTGTAATAACCTGTTGGTGGGTCTACCTGCCTGAAATCTCTCCCCACTGTAATTCTTCCGCTATTCCAGGCACTAAATGGATTGTCCTAAAATGTAGGTTCAATTACATCATTCTTCTCTACTCACTAAATTCCAATGACTCCCAGAACCAAATATAAAATGCTCTGTGTTTGATATTCAAAGCCCTTAATAACCTAGTTATCCCCTTTTTAGGCTTCTTACACCATGATATCCACTACTTACTCCTTAATCCAGTGACACTGGCCTCTTGGCTGGTCTGTGCACAAGACAATTGATCTCTCAGCTCAGGGCATTTTTCTCTGCTTGGTCCCCATATCTGGAGAATAAACGTTCCCCATATGTGTTCCCTATAATTTTTCTTCTCTGCTCTATTGACCTCCCTGGCTTCCTTCAAGACCCATTGAACATCCACCTTCTATAGAAAGGCTTCCCCAATCCCTTTTAATTCAAGTGCCTTCCTTCCATTCATCTTTTCCATAGCTATATTTAGGGCTATACCAAGCCTGGACCTGGTTATTGACAGGGAAACTCAGAAGTTTATTTATGTTACAGGTAAATACAGAAAGTAAAAAAAAAATAAATGACGTCAGAGCATTCTTTATGGTCTTGTCATTGCTATTGATTAAAAATATAATTTGTTGGAATTTTTTTGAATTCTGACTTGCCTTTTCCAGAGACTATTAAAATGCTAGATTGGGTAAGATTTAGCCATATTCTCTGTCTTGTTTTTATTTTTAACATGAGGTACCAAATTAGGTCCCTTTGAGGTAAGAACTAGGTATTGTGTAAAAATGGTAACATTGACATAGAATGACTAATAAAAGGATCATACATTCCAATTCTGGAGAGTTCTGTTGATAGGAAGTGTTCCTGATATTAAGACAAACTTTGCACTTATCTCTCTTCCTGAAATTCTTTAGGACATATTGTAGACTACTGGGCATAGACTCTATATTATATTAGGTATTTAGCTTAGAAGGCCAAAGGACATTTATCAATAATTACTTCACAAGAGGTAATGCAGCATAATTAATGAATCAATCAATCAATAAACCTTTAAGTGCCTTCTATGTGGCAGGCACTATGATAAGTGATGAGGATACAAAAAGAAGCAAAAGACATTCTCTACCCTCAACATGCTTGCAATTGAATAAGGAAAACAATATGCAAAAATATACATTTGGCAGCGAGGTGGCTCAGTAGACACAGCACCTGGCCCTGGAATCAGGAATAACTAAGCTCAAATCCAGTCTCAGACACATACTAGCTGTGTGACCCCAGGCAAGTCACTTAACTTCTGTTTATCTTATTTTACTAGAGAAGGAAATGACAAACCACTCTAGTGTTTTGCCAAGAAAAGTCCACAGGCAATTTGGGTATGAAACAGTTCATGGGGTAAAAAAGAACTGGACACTAGTTGGGAGGTTAAAGTCAGAATTCTTGTGCAGGTTCTGGTTGGACAAGATGGTTTCAGTGGTCCTTTTCAACACTGAGGATGAGTGATCTATGACTCCACCCTAGTCCTTCCTCAAGTTTTCTTTCTTAGAACTGAAAGGCATAGACTATAACCCCTATTTCAATGCCAAATATGAGTTCAATGTTTTTTCTAGTATAATAACTATAACATGAATCTAATCCTTAAGGGCAAAGTTATATTAAATGACTTTAGTATATAATATATGTCCATAACATAACCTTACCTTCTGTTTTAGCATCAATACTAAGGATCAGTTTTATTAATTATTAATGAGCCAATAAGGCTTATTAAATGGCTTTAGCTGAGTCAAATACCAGTCAATAGCAATCCCAAACCAAGACTTCAATGAATTGCTTATCCCACACATCTGGGGAAAACACTTGAGTCTAGAAGACATTGAGTCATCTTTTTGGAGTAAAATCATCAGATTATCAACATCTCCACAGTCATTTATCAAGTAATGAAATGTCTGACCCATCTGCTTCCTGCTTGGGATCTTGACTTTTCACAATAGTCAACCACCTGGAATTTAGGCCCTCTGAAAAAGAAGAGTAGAGAGAAAAAGAAGAAAAAGATGAGAAAAACCCATTCTTTCTTCCCTCTTGATCCTCAGCTCAGTCATTTCCTGTACTACCTCATCTCTAATCACCCGATGTCCTTTGCCTGATCCCCTGGGATCAGTATTAGGAGATTTAGATCTAGATAGAATCTAGCCCCTACTTCATTTGTAGTTCAGATTGTTCACTATTAAGGTGCAGAGAATTGGGAATTTCCTCAGGAGTAGGGGTTCCTTGCTTTTTTTTTTTATTGCATGCCCTTTGGCCAATGTATGGAAGACTATTGATTGTTCTCAGAATAATGCTTTTTAAATATATAGGAAATGATAAATTTTAATTAGCAGTTAGCAAAAACAAAGGCATGATTCTTTTTTTAACATTTAAAGTTATGAACCTCCTAAAATGGTCCATAGACTCTAGATGAAAAAATCCTGGGTTTTGTACCCAGAAAAGGCATTTCCCCTGAAACTATATTTCCATATTGAGAGGACCAAAGCCTTAGAGTTTGAAGGTACAACAGAAGTCATTGAACCTTATGACTACATTATAAAGATAAACCAAGACCCAATAAATGTGGTATATTGACTTGACCAGGACAGCCCAAGTAGCTGAGCCAAGTTTTGAACTCAGGTTCTCTGACTCCAAAACTATCACTTTTTCATCACATTTCCTCCTTAAGAGTGTACATTGAACTCTCAGGGTTGGGAAAAAGAACAATATCTTTATCCCTTAGTGCCCCAAAGTAGAGGGAGCCACATTGCAATAGGTACTAGTGATATCCCAGGCTATGAGCATTGTTACATTGTTCCCCATAAAAAGTGAGAATGAACAAAATAAAGCAACCACTACAATGTGGGTAATAATAGTCAAAGGATAACATATGTAAAGCAAAGAGGAATCCCAAGTTCTTCTAGTCACATCTCCTCATTATACAATTAATAAAACTAATTCCCAGAGAGATCCAATGACATATATAAATGAGGAAACAGAATCAGTGGATAAGATGATTTGCCTGAGGTTAAGGGTAGTAAATGATAGAGCTATTACATAAACACAGGTTTCCTAAACTCCATTGCAGTGTTCTTTCCAGCTGGTTCTAAGCCTGATGGTTGTTGAAAATTAATTATTTGGAAATATTCTCTAACTTAGGCTACCCAGTATCCAAATTCCATATTCTTTCTGAGGACAATGTCAGGAAATATCACTGAAAATAAATTCAAGAAGTGTCAACATTAAGAGGGAAGAGGTTAACCTCAACCAAAACCTACTCACTTTGATCAGTGGTTAACAAATAAACTAATCTCATCAAGGGAAAAAGGTATGTCTAAATGCTCACTAATATTAGAACAACTGCTATAAGATAAGCTGAGTTCTTAGAAACAATGGCATATACAGAAACATGAAAAAGAAAAAGACAGGGGAGGGAGTAGAGGAAGTGATGGTCAAAGCCAAGAAGAGGTCTATTCCTCTAACATTGTCTAGAATTAATAGTCCTCTTGGTTTCATTATGGGAGGCAATGTGGTACAATAACTCTGGCAGGTAATAGCACTCAGGTCCACAGAATGGTCTCTGCATGCCATTTTGGCACCCATGCCATAGGTTCACCATCATGTCCCTAACCCTTATGACTCTTCTGACTTTGATTCTAAGTCAGAAAGTAAGGGTTAAATAAAAAAAGAAAAAACAGGAGTAGTAGCCCAGGTAGTATCAGTGACAGGTTTGGAACCTGTTTCCCTCCAGATAAGAGTCAGTGTTCTTTTCATGATCCTACTTGATCCTCCACTGCCTCTCTTTAGTTTATGAGAGGATACTACTCATCATCTTCCATGATCCTTCAG
The DNA here is from genome assembly GCF_027887165.1 of Monodelphis domestica. NCBI lineage: Eukaryota > Metazoa > Chordata > Mammalia > Didelphimorphia > Didelphidae > Monodelphis > Monodelphis domestica. The sequence continues at coordinate 298,758,009 of NC_077232.1, read as the reverse complement.
AAGATTTTACAAGTCAGTTATATTCTAAATTAGTGTTGATTTACTTACAATGTGGAGAGCTATGACAACAAAAGACAAGCGTGTCATTACTTATCATCACTGTTATTTTGTTCTGTTGTTATTCAATGTTTTTGTAAAGGCTGGGGTCATCTTGTGAGGTAAGTGTTGTTGATATTCCCATTTTATAGTTGAAGAAACTAAGACAACTCTCATCTTCTTATCAGCCTGACTAATCTCTGAATATATGATCATCAGTATCTTATCCTCTATGTGCCCCAGATAGCTTTTTATTTTTGATAATAATTTCGCACTTTGTCTCTATTACAGAACACCCAAAATGTATTCCTGAAGCCTTGGAATTTCAGTATTTTCCCCAGAACTTTTCTCTGTGGTCAAGGATGATTTTTCCATTTGTCAGGGGGGGTCAAAGTATTTGCTAAATAGAGAAAACCTTCAATCACTTTGGCTAGTTCATGATGAAAGTAATGAGGATAGCAAGTTCTAAGTTTTATGCTATCCTTTGTCTACTTAAATTAACTGTGAAGTACAATGTTAACCTAACAGATTCTTTCTGAGCTTTGCAGAAAGATTTACTAGTTATCAAACTACATTTAAATGGCAAAACAAAATAGTTATCTTGGCCCTTGCACGAATCTGAAAATATTAGAGAAATTACTACTAATAATGGTACCCAGGGCAAGACTCTTCGAATGGTATCAGGACAAGAAAATGGAAATGGGATGGAGAAGCCTAAGAATAGAATACAAGGCCTCCTGGAGGGAAAGATAGATTTCAAAAAATAATCCCATGGAGAAGGGGAGAGGCAAAGAGAAAATAATTTCCCTACTGGGAAGGCTGGGGCAAAGGAAAAAAACAGGGCATAGGCAGAATAGGGTGGTCCCTATGTTAAATACAATATTAAGGCAGGGAAAGGAAGTGTACTACCTGGTAGATACAAATTTGAACGAATTATTCTTGACAAGTAGATGTTAGGTTAGTTGTCAGAATTCTGTATGTCAGTCCTCTGGGGAAAGTTCTGGTAGCATTGTTGGTGTTTTCAAATGTCCAAGCTAAACAGCAACATCATTTACTCTGAATCAATAAATAATACGTCTCTTTCCTTTTTAGTAGTCTAAGTTTTGAATTTTGGGGCCAGTTTAAGTACTGGAAAATATACTATGACACACCTGCCTTAGAAGTGATCATCAAATAATGAGACTGAATTCCATTGACTTATGCACTTAGAATGTCAATGGAGCTATTTTACATGAAAAATTCTCAGTTTCAAGGAGACCAAATTCCCCAAGGAAGGGAAAACAAAGAATGATTTACCACATCAGATGTGAGGAGCGACTCCATAGGGCCAGGTGAAAGATAGTTTAAAGAAGATCTGGCTGCCAAAAGTGTTCTTAGAAAATTAAAGTAATGATGCTGGTTTTATTCACAAATCATGGAACAAAGAAAGAACAAAGGGCATCTCAGGAGGAAATTAGATCATATGGAAAATTATGTTAAAAGAACTACCCACTCTAAAAAATAAAACAATCTACTATTGGGAAAACTTGGGAAAGTATCTCACCCACTACTCCTGCAAAAAAAAAAATCTCCCTGATCCTCAGGTTCCCCATTGTTCCCCATTCAGTTTCATTCTGCAAAATGTGAAGTTACAAATTAAATTAACTCTGAAGTTTAATTTTGCTTTCATTGGATTGACAAAGATGATTAAAGAAGTCAAAGCCATATAAGCTAATAGGCTATTGTTGGAGCTAGAATTGTTTCAAATGATGCTGGAAACAGTCAAAGAATACTTAAAAAATTGTAAAAATGCATGTATTCTATGACCTGGCTTATAATTTAAGGAGGTCTAAAATGAAGTGAAAGGTCCCAAATATTCAAATATACTGATAGCAGCACTTTTTATGGTAGCAAAAAAGGAAAGAGAAAGTAGGTGTCCATCAGTTAGGGGTGACTCTATAAACCATTATAAATAGAAGTAGTGGAGCATTATTATACTGTAAGAAATGACATAAAGGATTTAGAGAACCATTGGAAGAATTGTGTGAACTGATACAGAGCTAAGTAAACAGAATGAAGAAGACAATAATAATCATAATAAAAGGAGAACAACACTGAACAATGAACCATCAGAGATTAATGGTGAAACATGCTTCCCACCTGTCAGAAGAGAGTTAGTAGACTATGGGGGCAGAAAAACATAGTGTATATTTACAAGAGTTGCTAGTGTGCAGAGATTTTTTTGTTTTCCTTAATTGTAATAGGTTACAATGGCAGATTCAAATGGGGGGGGGGGGATGACAGGAATGTGCTTTTCATCAATAAAATGTTTTTTCTTAAAATGTGAATCACAGAATCTCAGAGTTAGAATAAACATTTAGTCTAACCCATAGAAGAAAGGAATGTTCCCTGTAGCATTCCAGACCACCTTTTATGTGCTAGACACTGAAGGCATGAATATGAGCAAGCAATTCTGTCTGTGTCTTCAAGGAACTTACATTGCTATGGAGGAAGGGAACAGAGACAGGAGGGCTGGAAAGGGTGCCTGGGTAGATTCAAATCAGTTACTTGGTAAGGAAGTGAAGTCTGGTGAGCAAATTAAGCTAAAGGTGAATCAAATATGCCTGAGGCCTCTCAAGAAATGGTGGGGAGGAAAGAAAGTAGTAAGTTAGAAAAGACTGGATAATATACTTGCTGGAGAGAATGCTAAGCTTGAAGTTGGAAAGACCTGAGTACAGTAAACCCCATTTTTTATATAGTTATGTGACCCTGAGCAAGTCACTTACCCTCTTTCTCTCAGATTCCCTATCTGCAAAATGGAGATACACCTTCCTGGACTAGGTGAGGCTCAGCAGAGGAAGGTCAAGCCCTCACTTTACAAATCTTAAAGTCCCATAAAGCAGTTAGTTATCAGGAAATACAGAGCAGAAAAGAGCTTTTTCCTTTTTTTTGGTTTATTTGCATCTTCTGAAAGACTCTTTTCCAGTGACAGCCTGGGCTATATTCACAACAACTTTTCTTTGTCCTCAGCAAACAAAAAAGGTTAAGTATTTGTAGGCAAGTCTTGACAAAGATAAGCTATGAATCAGCTCTACTCACCTGCCTGAGTAGGGACATGAGTATCACAGAGGGGAAGTGGGAATATCTTAGAAAATCCATCTTCCCAGAAAGATTTTTCATTAAACTAACCCAAGAGCATGTTCATGCATTTTCCAACCGAGAGAAAAGAAAGGATGCTAATACTGAAATATTTAACACACATTAGGGAAGGTATATTTTGGAACTGGATTCAACTTGAATTCTTGGGAGTCTAGATTTAGAGCAAAAAGGAACACTGACAACACCTAGTCCAAATCTCTCGTCAGACAGATCAAGAAACCAAGAGAGCAAGTGGCTTGGCAGTGATATGGCAGTTGATAGTGCACTAATTAATGACATCTATATCTCAGGGTTTTTTAAAGGATAAAATGGGATATTTGTAAAGTACCCAATTTTCCATTATCATTATTGCTCAAGGTAGTGAGTAGCAGGTACAGAATTAAAACCCAGATCCTCTGACTACAAATTTCATTTTCTTGTCCACTGTACCTTGTCATCTTCAATGCTAAAGGATGTCAAAAGCCTTCTATGCCTTAATAGATGATCTCTGAGAGTTGCTGATCAACTTTGACTTTTTGAAATTTCAGCTGTACTGTAAAGCCTACTTCATTCATATACCTCTCCTTTAGGAATCTTTCCCTGATCCCCCTAATTAGTAAAGATCTCACCCTTTAGGGAACACAGGGTAAAAGGTTCTTTAAACTGAGGTTCCTGATAATGAGCATCTTATTCCTTGGGGGGGGGGAGGTCGTCCTCAGAGGGCAGACTCATCCCATAAGTAAACCCTTTTTTGGAGAGGTTATACTTCTAAGTCTGAACTGTCAAGAGTCCGGTGCCTTCCTGTTGTTATGACATGGCATCCAAAGAGAACCTTAAGAAAGTTTGACTCTTCAGAATTCTATTTACATTTTCTTTTCCTTCATGACTTTCACTGAAATCAGGTTTGGGCACAATTGCAGCAATAGTAAAGAGTTTGCTTGGTAGTCACAGAGTTTGCCATTAGGGAAGTCCTTGTATTATGTCAATGACTATCTTGGGAAATTCTGCAGCAAAGTTGGCCTTTTTTCCTAGAATGCAGGATAGTAACTTGGATGCCAAATATCGTGGTGATTGGAGTCCCCATCATGTAGTAATTAATATATCTAATATGTTCCCAGGATGTCAAGGCTGAGAAAAGGGCAATTCAGAAAGGCTACCCAATAAATCAATGGAAACAAAGACAGCTGAAGAAGCAGGGTCTCTAAATCTAAATCCCCATCAGAACCATGGGCAGCTAGGTTGTTCAGTGATTAAAGTGCTGGCCAAGAGAAAAGAAAATTCATCTTCCTGAGTTCAAATCTGACTTCAGATACTTATTAGCTATATGAGCCAATGCAAGCGTCTTAACCCTGTTTGCCTCAGTTTCCTCATCTGTAAAAAAAGCTGGAGAAGGAAATGGCAAACCACTCCAGTATCTCAGCCAAGAGAAGAGTCAGATGTAACTGAATAACAATAACCATTATTATGCTAGGTATGCTACTTACTACCTGTGTAATTCTATGAAATAAAGTCACTTCTCTCTCAAATTCATTTTCTTCATCTGTAAAAAGAGGGTGCTTGACTTATTGGCTTCTAAGGTCCCTTCCAACTCAAAAGCTCTGCACCTCTGAAATCTGCTTTCTATTGCTAGAAGATTAATTCCAGGATCATGCTAACCAGGTGATTCAACTTTCAGGATGCATCTACCCATGTACATACACACCTAATGGAAAACCTATTGGTCTCCATCTTGCTCTAGCATGAGTTTACTGACTGTTTATACTAAATGAATAAAAGGAAGTGTGGGAGATACAGCTGACAACCATTGGGCCTGGGGGTGGGGTAAGGCAGGGCAGAGCAAAGCCTGCAGGGGAGCTTTCTCATACTCATACTCTTTTGTTGCCTGTCCAGATCAGACACACTTCCTCTTTATTGCTGCTACACAAACCCAGATTCTTTGACCCCTTTTAGGAAAAGAATCTACTTGCTCAAACTTGCTAGAAAATAGTTGTGTTGGTTTTTTTTTTTAAAGAAGGGAGAAACTTAAAAAAATAGCACAAAACAAAAACTTTCAGCTATAGCTACCAAGCCTGAAGACTGACCTAAGGCTAGCTACTGATTAATATTCCTGAATGGCTTCATTATAAGGCTATCACAATGGGCTCATAAATGTCTTTCTCTGATTTTCAAAAGTGAAAGATTGCCCCCTCCCACCTTTCAAATGCTCCTTGGGTCATTCCTTCTTCTTCACTGGTTATCTTAGCTGAAGTCCAGAAAAACACACTCTGCATTTCCTCTGGAAGCCCAACAAAGAAGCCAATGTGGAACAGACACCCATGAGTATACTCACTTGCATATTCATGAGCACAGATACAAATACACACAACACATACACAAGCATATGAGTGTGAGGAAGCTCCCTGCACCAAGGAAGGAGAATGGCTGATCTCACAGAGCAGGGAAATGTCTAGATCAGCATACTCTGGATTAAGAATAATTACCCCTAAGCCATGGCCTACAGATAGACAATAAATATGTTAAACACCAGAGAAACACTCCTTTGTTTGTTGGTTGGCAAGTATCTTGGATAAGGATGTTTTACATTATAATTAGTGTGAGGTACCCATATGATGCTCTCTAGACCACTCCTTCAATTCACATTCATGCTTAGGTGTTGAGTCCATAATATAGACTACTAACCAAGGTTCTGGGGAACCCTGTTCCACACTTCAAACAGCATAACCCTAAGGCCCTGTCCAGGGTGCTTACCATTAACAGTTAGCTTGCAGACACCACTAATTCTTTGCAATGATGATTACTGAAGAGTTACTTAACAGTAAGGACAGAATCCGCAAAAGAGACTCACTGAGAGGACAGAAGTGGAAGGAGTATATGAGGTGTGCTCAGATAACTCAGAACTCCAGAAGCCACTCAACCAATCATTTTTTCCCTAGACTTTACCTTCTCTATATTTTCATTTCTTTTATTTTTTTACTTTAAAAAATACTAGAGTATGGATAACCAACCAGAAAAAAACAACAACAAAGCAAACACAGATACAGTAAAAATACAGTTAATAGTTTGAGGCCTCTTGTTTTTACATATCATGTATTTTCCAGCATATTAATCTTGACCTCCTTTGCTAAGAAAATTTTCTTTTCTAGTATCTACATTTGGGTTTTATGCTTTCTGATGTAAACAGAAGAGGAAACTCCTCTCCTGCCTATGTAACATCTATCTATCCTTGATCTCTCTAGAATGGCAAACTTCAGGGTTTTGTTTTGCACTCTATCTCTCTCCATATTTTCTCTCTCTCTCTCTCCCCCTATTCTCTCTCTCTCTCTCTCTCTCTCTCTCTCTCTCTCCCTATTCTCTCTCTCTCTCTCTCTCTCTCTCTCTCTCTCTCTCTCTCTCTCTCTCTCTCTCTCTCTCTCTCTCTCTCTCTCTCCCCCTTCTCCACCTTATTCTCTTTCTCCTTTCCCCCTCTAATTCCACAATAAATTCAAGAGTTCTGCGCATATGACTCCCAAAGCTCTATACCCAGACTGACTCTCCTGAGCTCCAGGTCTATACTCTCAACTAATTGTTGGTTGTGACCACCTAGATGTCCTATAGACATCTCAAAATAAATATATCCAAAATGAAACTCATAGTGTCTTGCTCCATCTCCACCTTTTCTCTACACTTTCCAATTTATGTCTGGGGCACCACCATACTTGCAATCCAAAGCCTTGGAGTCATCCTCAATTCCTCATTATCATTCCCTATCTTCCCACATAGAATCACCTATATTTGTTTTTGTTGTCCACTTACCATGCCTCACATCTTTCCCTTTCTCTCACAATCCCCCTAGCTAAGGCCTCACAACCCTTTACTGGATTATGATGCTAACCTCCTAATTGGTCTCTGTTTCAGCCTCTCACCTATGCAGTCTATTCTCTACATAGCTGCCAAACTGATATTCCTAAAGGACAAGTCTAATCATGCCATTCCCCTGCCCAATAAGCTTCAGTGCTTATTATCTCTAGGTTAAAATGCAAACCCCTCTGGCTGTTCTTGAAAGCCCTTCATAGTCTTTTGTAAGAAGCCTTTCCCAGGCCTCCTCAATCTTATTGTCTTTCCTCTGAGGCTACTCATGATTTATACCGTTTACATTTTGTTTATATATAGTTGTCTACATGCTGTCTCACCTATCAGAATGAGTGCTGCTTGAGAACAAAGATTGATTTATACCTTTATATCCCCAGGGCTTAGCACAGTACCTAGCACATAGTAGGTGCTTAATAAATGCTAGTTGATCAACTGAATAATAAAATAGATACAACTTATCTTTTTATGCTGATCATACATTAATTCCTATCATACATATTACAGGAAAGTAGCCTATACATGAAAGCCCTACCTCCACACCTTTATACATGCAGGGTGCCCTTTGTTTGGAATGTTCTGCCTTCTCACCTCTGCCTCTTCAAGAACCCTTACCCCTGTCAAGGCTCATCTTAAGCATTGCCCCTTTCAAGAGCCTATCCCTGATTTTCCCAATTGTTAGTATCATCTTTGTTATCGTAGGTATTTTTGACATAATTGTCAATTTTTGAAAAGCACTTACCACATGATTAGGGGAAACTGGATAAGGATATAGGGGAAAGTGGAGTATTGGGGACAAGAATTATGGGTTTTCCATTATGTATCTCAAAAAGCAAGCTCATCATAACTCAAGGTACATTGGAACTAGGCAGCGCATCCTGAGAAGGCTCTAAGGTCTTAGCTCTCCTTGTCTAGTACCCTCTACTTGGAGGACTGGATTATAACCTCTAAAGTCCCTTCCTGTCCCCAGTCCAGTAATTACAAGTGTCCTTTAGCCTATAAGCACAGAGAAGCTTTAACTTTAGAAGAATCTTGCCTCGATTCCCTCCTGTGCCCTAGTTCCCCCTATAAATGAGAGTTAATGAGTCTGGCTAACATAAAAAATAGAACTCTCTGGCCTTAGGCTTTCAGATGTGTGGCAGTGGAAAGAAGCCTGATTCTGGAGTCAGGATACAGGAGATCACATCACACCTCTGATATTTGCTATCTCTGCGTGATCTTGGGTAAATCACTTCCCCTTATATTGTTTTTGTTTCCTCATATGAAAAATGAAAGTGAAATAGATAACCTCTGAGTTTCCTCCCAGTAAGAGATCTGTAATCCTCCACTAAGCTAGCTGACTCAGTAGATAGTGTGGAGCCTGGAGTCAGGAACACTCATCTTCTTGAGTTCAAATATGACCTCAGATATTTGCTAACTGAGTGATCCTGGACAAGTTTAATCATCTGTAAAAAATTAAGCTGCAGAAAGAAATAATAAATCACTTCAGTATCTTCGCTAAGAAAACCCAAAAATGGGGATCAGGACTGAATAAAAACAAGTGGGCTGGGTATTATGCTAAGGGTTTAGAACACAAATATGTACAATAGAAAAGTTTCCCTTTCCTTAAGGACTTTACATTCTAGTGAAAGAAGACCCCACAACACAAAAGGAAGCCAGAAAGAAGACAAGGGAAAAAGGTAATCACGCTCAAAGGAGTGGTGGGGAAAAAGTCTGGATTGTAAGAAGTAGATCAATGAAAGAATGAACATAGCTGTCTTAAGCACTTTCTGTGAAGTTGAAGCTATTGTGGATAGTAGGAAGAACTGCCTGCCCCAAAGAGAATGTCATGCTCAAACTCTAGGCCTTCCCTCATAAGCTGTTTTCCCCATGGTGCTGATGTCTCCCAGCTCACTCCCAAGTCTGCTGCACCTCACATAAGCTGCCTTACCCACTTGAGTGCCTTGAGATCTGTTCACAAATATCATTATCTTGAGGAGTCCCAGCTACTCATCCAAGTCATGTTTTGGTGGTACGTTCCGGTCCCATACTCTATGTCATTTTGCAGTGTTCTGCTCCACACTTCACTTTCACATTCCAAATCACTTTTCTCTAGAATTTGGTTTTCTATTTTGTAAAATGAGGAGAGATGGAGTAGATGATCTTCAAAATCCACACTAGTTCTAAGTGTCTTTTGAATTACTTATTGTTATATGAAATATAGAGAACTTTGAATCAATGCTGCACTCATCTTGATAAGGAACAGGCCCTGTCACCTCACTCAACTATTCAAAAAATTTCAGTGGTTGCCTATTGCCTCTAGAATAAAAGACAAAAATACAGATATCTCTTCTACATTGTGATTTTGCCCATCTCAGTTCCAATATATCACAAGTTAATGCAAGAAATTCAATGGGAATTTGAGGAGAAATGTTGTGGAAGCTGGAAAGAGAAGTAGATGACACAAAAAGTTTAAGAACTCAGAAAAGCATAAAAAATGTATTGTATTGTATAATACCAAAATATTTTAGCTTTTTAAGCCATAAATATACACAATTTCTTTTTTTAAGTTAAAGTTTACAAAAAAAATGCAAAAGTCAGCATATGACACACAAAGACTAGAAATGTTAACATTGACGTACATATAGCATAGGAGCAAATCCTTAACCCAAATTTTACAATAAAATACTGTAAAAAATCCCACAAAAGAAAAAAAAAATCTGATTTCTCTGGTGCAAAAGGAAGCAAAAAAATTTTATACAAATTTTCCAGATCTCAGGGTAACTGTGTCCTTATCTTTCCCCACCCTGTGATGTGGAAGGGATACTTCTACTTCAACCTAGATTCAAGGACTTTCACATTCTGGCTCCAGTCTTCCTCTCAGGACTTATGTCACATTACTCCCTTTCATGCATTGCACCTCACAACCAAACTGATCCATTTGATATCCTGGAACTTAACTGAACATTTCCATATGTTTCGTTTATTGACATTTTTTTTCTTCCTATGCCTGAAAATGATAGCTATAAAATTCCTATTTTTCAGGCTTTGTCTTCTTTTAAGGTTCCATTCAAGAGCCAACTTTTCCATAAAGTCTTTCTGGAGTCCTTTAGATATTGGTGCTTTCTCACTTCTCAGATAAGGAGCAAATTACTTATTTGTGTATGTGTTTTGTTCCCTAAAGAGAGTGAAGCTAAAGGGCAGGGGAATAGTCTTGGGCTACCTGCTATACATATACACACAAGCATATTTTATATTGTATATGTATATATAAGGAGATATTCATTCCCAATTGGCTGAAAGCTGAGCCAAAAATTGGGTTGTGGCTCCACAAAATCACTTTGGGCTTGGGTGGACCCTGGGTTACATTTCTGTTAGAATCCTTAGTAACTAACACAGTGCTTGATAGGTGCTTAATGAGTGTTTGTTGAATGAGTCATATTTTAAATCAATATTAAGCAGAGAAATGCTAATTAAAACACTTCTAAGGTAGGTTAAATTGACTAAAATAACAAATGCTGAGGGGATTTGAAAAAATAAGTACACTAATGAATTGTTGGTGGACATATGAACTTATCCAAACATTATAGAAAATAATTTGAAACTATTCCCCAAAGACTGTTAAACTATGGATTCCTAGAAATACCACTACATATAGACTTCTATACTCTAAAGAGATCAAAGACAGAAAGAAATCACTCATATGTACAAAGATACTTATAGTAGCTCTTTTTTTCTTGGCAAAGAATTAGAAATTGAGTAGATACCCATCAATTAGGGAATGGCTGACTATATTATGGCATATGAAGATAATAGAATGCTATTTACTCTACAAAATAATGAAGGGGATGGTTTAAGAAAAACCCAGGGAAACTTATATGAACTGATGTAGAGGAAAGTGAGCAGAACGAGGAAAAAAATTATACAGAAACAGTAATTGAAAGATATTTAACTTTGAAAAACTTAGTAACTCTGATCAACACAATGACCACCATAATTCAGAGGACTCATGAGGAAGCATACTATTCAGCTCTAGAGAGAGAACTGATGGATTTGGTGAGGATTGAAGCATATTTCTTTCTTTTTATTGTCTTTTTGTTTGTTTGTTTTTGGAACAGGGCTATTACAGTAATTTGTTTTCCATATTTATAATGGATTTCATTTTTCTTGCTTTCACAATGAGTGGGGAGGAGCAAGTGGGAGAGGATGTGGTATGGAAAGTAAAATATAATTGATTTTTCTTTAAATTGAGTTGAATTTTTCCATACTATTTGATCTATCAATATCATTGCTAGGTCTGTATCCAAAAGAGAGCCAAAAAAAGTGGGAAAAAGATCTTTTTTGTACAAAAATATTTAGTTTAGCTCTTTTTGTGGCAGCAAAGAATTGAAAGCTGAGGGGTTGTCCATCAGTTGGGGAATGGCTGTCCAAGTTCTGGTATATGATAGTGATGGAATACTATAGTATTATAAAAATGACAAGAAAGATGATTTCAGAAAAATCTGGAAAAACTTACATGAACTGATGCAAAGTGAAGTGAGCAGAACCAGAAGAACATTATACATGGAGAAAACATTTCTTAGTGAACAACTGTGAATTACCTAGTTAATCTAAGCAATTCAATGATGTAAGAATCCCAGAGACTCATAATGAAAAATGTTGTCTATTTTCTTAGAAGAAGCTGATGGAATTTAAAACAGACTGAAACATACTAAAATTTCATGTTTTCTTTTTTTTTAAATTTGAGATCACTTCCACAAAATGACTAAGATATAAAAATATTTTATATGATGGCACATGTAAAATCTATGTCAGATAGCTTACCATCTCAGAGAATAGAAAGAATAGAGAGGGAGGCAGGGTCAGAAGATAGAAGAGAATTTAGAACTTAAAACTTTTAAAAATGAATGTTAAAAAATTATTTTTACATGTAATGGGGGAAAAGGATAAAATGATTTTAAGTCTTTAAAAATTTGAGTTGAATTGTATTGGATTAGAGAGAAGACAAAGAAGAATTATGTCTTACCAAGATATGTCTCTTTTATATCCTTATGTGACTTAGAATTCTGGGAGGACCTCATGAATTCCATGAGTTCAGTTATCATTGATATACAGATGATTCCCAGTCTTAGTCTCCTAAGTTTTAGTCCTCCTTTACCAACTTGTGACTGGACATTTTAAATCTGATATCTCATAGGCTTCTCAAACTCAATATGTCATAACTGAACCCATTATCCTTTCCATAAAAGTTCTTTGTCTTCCTAACTTACCTATATCTAATGAGGGCTCCATCATTCATCTTGGTACCAGGGATTGCAACCTCACCATCTTCCCCAATTCCTCCCATGCCCTAACCAGACATATTCAATTGTTTGCCCACGTTTTGTCAATTCTGCTCCGACAACACCTATTATGTCTTTGTAGTGTTTTCTGTACACACAGGCACAATCCTTATGGAATCCCTCTTCAGTTCTAACCTGGACCACTGCAAAGACCTGTTAATTTGTTTCCCTGCCTTGTCTCTATACTTTCCAAACTATTTTCCACATGCATACAAAGTTTTATGCCTAAAACACAAATAGGCTTGACTATGTTACTCCCCTTCCCAGAAAGCCTAATAGATCTCCTTTACCTTTTGGATGACATATAAATTCCTACATTAGTCATTTAAGGGTCTTCAGAATTTAGTGCAGGTTATGTACTGTAATAGATAGTAATTTCTGAGGGTGTATATTTGATGGATTCTCTAGATGACTAATGGATCAAGTTTTGCCTACCCTCCTCCCAGTTTTCCTCCCTCTTCAAAAGCCTTCAGCTTCCCCTCCCCCTTTCCCTTCAACCTTCTTTCTAAGTCACTCAGGGTGAACTATGATGTTTTAGAGAAAATATTCTTTTTCCCTTCTTTAACTCAAGTAAGAGTTTATTTGGGGAAGACAGGAAAGGATGGAGGATAAGGTAAGAGGGATAGGTTTCCCTATTCTCTACAAGGAGCCTGGGTTTGGAGGAAATTGGGGAAATGGCAGTTCTGACACAACTATGACCCAGTGTCAGTCAAAGAGATAGGAGGACTACTGTCTGTCTTCTTTTGCCAACCAGCCAAGTAAGTCTCAGAGATATAATTAACTTCTTCAGACTCAGCCACTACCATCAGCCACACCAAAGGCCAAAAACTTGGTCCAAAAGGCTCAGCTTCTTCTCCACCACTTTGTCAGAAGCCAAAGGGTTAGTCCACCAAACCTCTCAGCCCAGTTCAGAATCCTCTCAACCCAGTTCAGCCTGGCATGGCTTCAACTGTTTTTCCCAGTAGCATTCCAAATGGAATGTTCCTTTTGACTGACAGATGATGTCCTTTGCATGCATGTATATTCTCTCTTTTACATCCCTCCACTTTTTGCCTTAATTTTGTAACCAGCAAAATTTTAATGATACTTACCTTTCATATATTTCTAACTAATTCTTACCCTACACTATCTTAAATATTCCTTTGCCCTCCCAAAATAACAATTCCTAACTTATATTAGCTAGTCTGTCTACCTAGGTCTATGCTAAGTTTGGGTATAGGAAAATGGTTTAGGTAATAGGGATTTACATGATATGGTTTTGACATGATAACAAATTATGTAACAATTTTCAAACCATTCCAACAATTTCCACAACATTTTGAATATGCAACTGTCTTATCTCCTAATGTCTATAAATTCAACTGAGAAAATTTTCTAGTACTAACAATAGCTAACCTAAAATCATAATGCAATCTACTTCTATACTTAGGTAGTTCTATGTCTGTCTCTACTTTCCTAAGACTTGAACAAATTCACTAACCTGTCACTATTGTTCCTCATTACAATATTAATAAATTATTCTAATATAGTTAGCATGTTAGTAAATTAGTATATACATCTGTACATAAGTTATACTTATTACAAATTTACATATATATGTGCATATAAATTGTTCTTGATTTCTGTGCAAATTCATGCAGATAAGAAATATCTTTATCTGTTTGAATTTTCCACAGAAATTGTATATCAGTGTGACTCTTGTTTTGATGCTATGCTGTATGTTGTATACTTACCCATTCTATGAGATATCTTCCTTTTCTATGTAGGATGTGTATACATATATGTGATGTTAACATGTATGATGCATTCTTACATATCCTCATGATCACAAGTCCAAAATTTTCAAAGTCCTTCCATGCCCTTTTATGTTACTTGTATAAACTCTGTCTTCATCTTCTGGTCAGCATACCAGTCATCTTTTTTCACTATTGATTGTAGACCTGTGTTCTTCAATTCAGGAACAAACTCAGGAACAATCTGGAACATGCATGCATGTAAGGTTTTTACATGTGCATGTATATAAGATTGAAATTCTCATGTGCATGGAAGTAAACTGAGTTCTTCATGAATACTTGACAGAATTTATCAGTAATTCTTCATGTGTGGAAGTAAGCATTACATGTGTTTATCTTCATGCATGGAAGTAAGCATTACATATGTACATCTTCAAGCATGGAAGTAAGCTTTGCATATGTACATCTTCATGGGTGGGTGTAAGCATAATAGTATTGTGCATAAGTTCTTAGAATTTTGTCAAGAATATGATTTGAAATTTGCTAATCTTTTGATGTTTGACTTTTTCACAAGGAAATTTATTGTATATTTTCTTATATCTTGGAGATAGAATTTGGATTTAATATATTTTCATTTGGTCATGGAGTTATGTTTGCATCTGAGATAACATTGTTTCTTTCTTTTCTGTTACTAATATAAGCAGATAGAATATGAAGAGATTTTCTTTGTCAGCTAAACTTTTAAATGCATGTTTTCCTTTACTGTGATGCTGGCTATATTTCTTTCTGGACTGCGTTATTTGCTTTAGGGATGCTTTCCTGTTATCATTTCAACATGTGCAATGCTCTCTTGTCTGTACCATCTATTGATATGTACTCTCATGTGCTTTCCTTTACTTTCATTAGGGATTATTATTGATTGTTGATTATTTTCATAGGGCTACTCAACATTATGGGTGTGATGCAATTTTATATGTGAAGCATAGAACCATGGATCTCTTTGATCAACCTTTATAGATGTTGGGATTGTCATTACGACCGTTGTTGGTCTGATCCACCTTGGTTCTATAGGAGATTCTCTATTAAAGTTCTTGACATATACCTTATCACCTGGTTTTATCTTATGCAATGAAAAATCTAGTGGTATTCTTTGTATAAGCAAACCCAGTTTCCTTAGTTCTTCAATTCTACGTTGTATCTGTTTTAAATATTCATGAAGAACACATTCCCCTTTTAACATAGACTAGTAAGGTGGCTTTACTGTCCTACCATGCCAAAGTGGCTGACCATATAGAATTTCAAATGGTGATATATGCAAGTCAGACCTAGGCCTGGTTCTTATGTTAAACAAAGCAAGAGGCATAACATCTGTCCATTTTAAGTGTGTTTCTAAACTGTGACCATGAAAATATGGGTTTCAAGACTGTGAATTGCCCAGACTATAAAGATAATTTTTAGCATCTTGATTTTATATAAAAAATAAGTGGTTGCCATGGGAAAAATTCCCAAATATGAAATACCCAAGTCAGCTGGGTTTTATGGAGATTTTAATTAATATAAATGAAGGAATTAAGGAAAGGGAGAGAGACAGGGTAAGAGGAAATAATAGGAAAAGGCTAGGGCCTAGGCCAATGGCCTAGGCCTTTTCTCTTTAAGAGAGAAACTAAGTCAGTCTTTAATCACTCACCACAAGATCTTTCCAAGCAAAACTCTAGTGTTCAGAGACCCAGCAGCCTCCTCTGACTCCTGACCTCCAATTCAGCTACCAAAGCTGAACTAAATCGAACTACCTTTGAACTGGTTCAGACAGCTCCTTTTAAAGAGAAATTTCTCTTGTGTCACCTCCCCTAAATTTTCACATCTACCAATCACAGTAGACACTTTTCCTAGGAGAGCCCATTCTTAGTTTTTAGTTCTCACCTTCTCTGGGTAGATTATATCTTCTGAGTACTTCACACCTCTTTGTTACGCTTGCCCCTTGCAAGTTGCCTGACTTTTAGTGATTAATTTTACCTTCATAGGTACTTAGCACCCTTTTGTATTAGATCTAAAAATAGACCTAGCTTAAGGTTTTGGCCTCGCTGTAAGTATGAGTTAAGTACCTTCATTGTTCACTAAGGAGTTTTACAACTTTATCTTCCCCTAAAGTATGCCTAAGTATGGGTGGAGTAATGTTAGAGTTCCCAATACCTTCCTGACCAAGTACCTCCATTGTTTAAATGGGGAATAACCTTAACCATAACCTTAAGATAATGTTCCAAGGTAGAGTATGAGAAAATTTAAGATTCACAGAACAGAGTTTACCTATTTGTGTCTTCAATTCTTTGTTCATACGTTCAACCTCACCAGAACTTTGGGTCTGATAAACTGAATGGTAGTTGCACTTAATCTCCAAGTTCTTGTAGATTTCTTGTAGAACCTGGGAAGTAAAGTGGGACCCCTTGTCCAAATCTATGGTATCAGGAATGCCATGTCTAAATATAATCTCCTTTAATAGAAATCTCATTACTGTTGCAGTGTCATTTTTCTTGGATGGACATGCTTTAACCCACCTAGTTAGTCTATCCACAATCACCAATGCATATTTATATCCATTGTCTTTAGGCATGTTGATATAATCAATTTGAATACACTGGAAAGTCATATAGCTGAGTGGTCTGCCACCCAATGCTATGCTCTTAAAATGTCCTTGATTATATTTTCTGCATATTTCACATGCCTGACAAGTTCTAATGGCATGAGTTGTTATTCATGGTGCTGTCCAATACCTCTGTATTGTATCCAGAATCCCTTGCACTCTGTAATGTCCCTTTGCATGAATTACAGTGCATAGGTGTTGATACAACTTTTTAGGGAGAAAAGGTTTACCCCCTTGAGCAATCCAGACACCTTTGATTAGTTTAGTGGCTAGCTGCCCTTTCCATGACTGTATTTCTTCTCTGTCATAGGCTTCAGTGAGATTATGCCTTTCAATCAGAGAGAAATTCAGCACACAGTGGGGTCCAAGCCTTTGCACTATTTTGATGTTATTCCTGCTATGTCATTCCTTAGGGAAATCCTGTCCTTTCCATGAGTATGTGCCTTACAATGGATTATGGCCACCTCTTTAGGAAAGTCTACAGCACTTATAATACAGTCAATTAGATTGCCATATGCAATTGGTTTCCCAGCTGAAGTTTTATACCCTCTGTTTTTCCATATGTAGGATGACCAATGTATCGTGGAGAAAGCATAGTGTGAGTCCAGAAAAATATTAGCTCTTTTCCCTCTAGATAATTCTAAGGCCATAAGCAGAACCTTGAGCTCAGCTCCTTGGGCACTGACATGACTTGGCAGTGATGCATGCCAAAGTGTTTTATCATTGGCAACTATAGCTGCCCCTGTGAATTTTCTCCCATTGCAAACATAGGAGGACCCATCTGTGTATAACTCTATTTCTGGATCGACAATAGGTGTGTCTTTAAGGTGTTCATTTGGCTTGTGCATGAGTTCTACTATTTGACCACAATCATGCAATTCTTCTCCACCCATTGGCAAATCAGGAATCAGAGTTCAATGGTGCACATCTATGAATTGTGATGTTATCATTGCCTAACAAAATGACTTCATACTGTGATATTCTTGCATCAGTGAATGAATGCATATTCTGTGATCATAACAGTTTTTCAATTTGGTGTGCAGAATACACATGCAATTTACATTCCAGTACTATATCATATGACTTCTTGACCATTAGAGCTGTAGCTACTACACTCCTGAGGCAATGCACCATTCCTTGTGCAACCGAGGCGAGGATAGAACTGTAAAAAGCAATGGACCTCAGATTTAACCCAAAATACTGTGCTAGCATTCCAGAAGTGATGCCATTTGCTTCGTGGACATATAAGTGGAATTCTTTCTTATAATCAGGTATTCCCAAAGCTGGAGCTGATAGAATAGCTCCTTTCAACTGTGACAAAGCATGTAAATGTTCTTTCTTCAATTGTAACAGTTCTTTAATGTCCTTCTTTGTCAAATCAGTTAAACATTTGGAAATATGAGAATATCCCACTATGTATTGTTTCAAGAAACCAGCAACCCCTAGAAAAACTCTAAGTTCTTTCTTAGTTCTAGGGATGCCTAGCTTCTGTATGTCTGCTATGCTTTCATTAGAGATTTTCCTAGTGCCCCCCTCCAGGATAAATTCTAAATATTACACTGTTGGATGAACCCACTGAATCTTCTTTTTTGAAACGTTATGAAACTCTTATGAAGTTATATCAGTAACTTCTTTGAATCCTCGAAACATG
Source organism: Monodelphis domestica (assembly GCF_027887165.1). Classification (NCBI taxonomy): domain Eukaryota; kingdom Metazoa; phylum Chordata; class Mammalia; order Didelphimorphia; family Didelphidae; genus Monodelphis; species Monodelphis domestica. The sequence goes on along the minus strand of NC_077232.1, from coordinate 298,739,667 downwards.
TTTTTGGGTCAGGAGATGCTAGCAGCAAATCATCCATGTAGTATATTAATCTGCTATGTTTGAAAGTTATGGTGGCTAGATCTCTTTGCAAAAGTTGGCAAAATATTGAAGCAGACCCACATCATCCTTGGACTAATCTAGTATAGCACAGCTGAGTTTGTCCCCATTGGAAAGCAAAAATATTTTGAGAATCAGTGTGCAACGCTATGGTAAAGTAAGTGTTGCTCAAGTCTAACACTGTGTACCACCTTGCTTCTGCAGGTATTTGGGTTATGATATCATTTGGTGAAGGTGTGACAGTGTGTCTTTTCCTTATAAAATTGTTCACAGCCCTCAGATCCATGACAAATCTCCAGGTGGGAGTGCCATCTTCATTTAACTTGTTCTTTTTAATAGCTAGAATTGGGCTATTGTATTCAGATACCATAGGTCTCAATATGCCTTCCTCAAGCAAACTATTTATGATAGGGATTATTCCTTCTTTTGCTTCTCTGCTCAATTTGTATTGTTGTATCTTAGGTGGTATTCGTTCCCTGACCTCAATCCTGACTGAAGTAATTGACTTGATCCTACCCACATCATTTTGTGCTATACCTTTTGGTATGTCATACATAGATGTGACAACTTGAATTTTTTCAGGTTCTTCTTCTAGTTGTTCTAAGTATAACAATGAGTAGTGTTTCAATGAATTCTTGTAAATGCAAATAAATTTTCCCAGATTTTTCACATTGTACAGTCGCCTAAATCTTACACGAAAAAAATCTCGTCCTAAAAGGTTATCTGGTCATGAGGGAATTAACAAAAAGGTATGATCTATGGAGAGAGGACCCAATTTGACTGTAGTGCTTTTAAGCTCAGGGACCTGTTGTATTTGTCCAGTTGCTCCAGCTACATGAACTATACCCCCTATGTTGGTATCCCCAGGACATGTCTTTAGGACAGATTTTGAAGCACCAGTATCTAAGAGAGCCTTGTAGTTTTTCTTTCCCACCTTAATCCATACATATGATTCTGGCCTGTGTGTAGCTAAGGTGTGTATTGCTACTGAGTCACTGTTCATTTCTTTGCTACCCTCTGCCAGCTGTATGTGTGGATCAGTTAACTCTTCTAGACTTAATTCATTTCCTATGAAGTCTTCACATAAGGTTGATTGTATTATATCCTCTACTACATTGGAACATGAATTTAAATCATAGCTGTTGCTTATCTCACATAAGTTTATTTGGCCAGATTCCCCTCTGCCATTTAGAATGTTGGCTTCAAGACTGCCATTTGAATCCTTGGTTGTTCTTTCAGTTACTAAGGCTTCCATTCCATTCCCCTTTTCAAATTCAACTGTCATGTCTCCTTCATTACTTTGAATAGTATTATTGTTTTCAAATATAATTTCAGCTCCATTTCCAGTGAATTTTGTCTTATCTAAATCAATGATTGATGGATGGAAAGTTTCAGCTTCTGGATTCAAAGTAGATGTTTTTTTCTAAGGGGTTTTGAGCCATAAAGCTATTGGAAGAATTAACTGAGTTTGGTGGGATGTCATGCAAATCTGTGAGTGGTATCAAAGCATTTTCTTATTTAGTAACAGTAACCTGTAGGGAATTGAAATTTTGTTTCTCTATATCTTTCACTAACTCTTGCTTGAGTTCTTGTGACTTAGTCTTTCTTTTACTTCTACAAAATTCAATCCCTTGGCTCAAACTACATTGAAAAAAGTTCTCTAATAATGATTTGACTTCATTTGCCCTTTTTTCTTGTGTGGTTACTATTTGCTTTTTGAGAAATTGTTTCTTTTATTTCTTTATCTATCTGTTACTAGTCTCTGCCTTTCTCTTGATTTATTGCAATAGCTATCACTCACAGATTCACTTTCTTGAACAAATTTTTCATTGTTTCTCATCTCTTTCCTCCTAATTTTAACTGCAGCATCATTTTCACATTTCTTCTATATCCATGTGTCACACTATATACCTTATAGGCCTGGCTTCATAATTCTTTCCTAACCATGTCTGAATACTTAGGTTTGGCTCCAGAAATAATGGCATGTTGTATCTCTTGCAAATCATTTGCTTGTTTTGAGGATTTTAGCTTGCAATGAGAAGAGCATGTGGAATTTTGTTTCCTATATCTATTTTGTGTGGTCTTATTGTCATTGACTTCACATTTCTTAGAAAACAATTTGTTATAAGGTGTCCTCTCTTGTGGCAGAAGAAGCATTGCCTACTCTCTTTAGTTTCTCTCTGCACTGGTTTTGGTTTTGTGTACTTGGTAACTGGTTTTGTGTAAGCCCTAACAGTGTTTAGTTTCTTAATTTCTTCTATCTCCTTTTCTCTAAGATTTTTCTCTGTTATCTCTAATTTATCTTTTAAGTCTTGCATTTGCTTGTGCTGTTCTGTGTGATTATCATGGTGGTAACTAGCAGTTTCACATAGTTCTATGAGACTGAATGTGTCATATTTAGGGAAATTGTGCTTAAAGAAGTTCTTTAAATGAGGTGTGCAGCCCCTCAAAAACAGCCTTCGAACATGACCAGAAGACTCCTCACTATTAGCCTTTAGACCCAATATTGATTCTGCCATTTCTGATATGTTCTCCTTTGTTCTGCATGAGCTTATCAAATCTAGCCCATGCATTGGGCTTCAAGCAACATTGCTTTATAGCCTGGAGCAAGTCTTCCCTACATTTTCCTCAAATAGGACATGCTTGTAGGGTTTGCAAAGTCTAGATCTTTCCCTTTGCTCCTCAGTTGGCCAGCTAGTTAGGTTATTATCAGTCCTGGTCTTTTCAAGGAATTACCTTTGCTCATGGGGGCTGAACAGTCCTGATAAGAGAAACGCTACATCCTCGAAATCAGGGTCAAAGATCCTAAAAGCATGTTTAAGTTCCTTCCGTGTCTTGAAAGGTTGTTCTACAAAATTTGGGAAATGTTTCTTTAGGGATTCAAGTTCTTGTGATGTAAATTGTCTGTGGACTTTAGATTGTAGTACACCAGTTGTAGTTGTTAGCTTGGTGACCTCCTTCAATGGACAAATCTTTTCTGGTTCACTGTCAGACTTGGTGTCATTGGAACCTTCATTTCCCTTTTCATTGACCTTAGATTGCTTTGCCTTTCCTTCCTGTTCTTTAGGTGCACTATCTGCCTGGCCATTGTTCTTTTTCTCAACCTAATCCAGCCCTTTTTCCTTGATCAATTCCTCAAACAAGTTCTTAATGATGCTTTCCAGGTTGTTATCAATAGCCAGTATCTGTTCTGCCTTTTGTGGAATAACAAATCTATATATTTTCCTTAAATAGGTCAGAGTCTGTAAAACAGCCATAAAGATAACATAAACTTGAGAATTTGCCAGAGTTTCATTCAGTTTGAAAAGGCAATTGCAGAATAAACATTGTTGTGTTGCCAATATAATCCAAAGGATCAAATATCATGTGGGTCATTTTGCTATAAAGTATGTTGTAGTCCCAGAATCCAGTAATAGCTGCCATAACCACAGCTCCACAGATAACCTGCTTAAACATCTTTACTACTGTTGTTTCTTAGGATTGTGGGGTTCAGTCTGTTGTAGGGGTGCCAATCTGTAATAGATAGATATTCCTGAGGGTGTCTATTTGATGGATTCTCTAGATAACTAATGGATCAAATTTTGCCTACCCTCCTCCCTTTACCTCCCACTTCAGAAGCCTTTCAACTTCCCCTCCCCCTTTCTCTTTAACCTTCTTCCTAAGTCACTCAGGGAAATACTCTTTTCTCTTTTTTAACTCAAGTAAGGGTTTATTGGGGAAGACAGGAAAGGATGGAGGATAAGGTAAGAGGGATACATTTCCCTATTCTCTAAAGTGAGGGTTAGGAGGATATTGGGGAAATGGCAATCAGTCACTAGCAGGGACAGTCTAACCAGCCAGGTAAGTCACAGAGATACAAATTAGCTTCTTCAGACTCAGCCACCACCATCAGCTACACCAAAAGCCTCTCTTCTTCTCCACCACTCTGTCAGAAGCCCAAAAGTTTAGTCCCCAAGCCTCTCAGACTAGTTCAGAATGGCTTGGCTCCAACTGTCTTTCCCAGTAACATTCCAAAATGGAATGTTCATTTTGATTGACAGATGATATCCTTTGCACACATGTATATTCTTGCTTTTACACTTTTGGAGGGTATATGAATTCTTCCATTTGTCATTTAAGGGTCTTCAGAATTTGGTGCAGGTTAAGTACCCCACTTCTACCAAGTCAAGTCAGCAAGTATTTATTAAGCCTCTACTGTGTGCCAGGCTGAGCAAAGCACTATGATGATTCAAAACATCTAGAATAACATGGACCTTAAGTACATTTTTCATCTTGGGTCCCTCCTCTGAATATATCCTGGCTTATTAACATTCTTAAACTGTACTATCCAGAATTAAGCAGAATTCTCTAGATTTAGTATCATGAGGTTGGAGGACACCAGGCCCATCTCCTTCTTAGATATGAAAATTTTTCTTCTTTTCATGTGATCCAACATCTCATTAGCTTTTCTGGCTGCCCTGGCACACTGCTAACTCATCTCAAGCAAGCAAGTCATTAAATCTCCCAAATCTTTTTGAGTCAAACTACTGTCAGACTGACTGTGTCTTCCCCATTTTTAGACTTTTGACATTGAATTCTTAGAGCTGTGAAGACTGGAGTTAGCTATCTCCTGATTATAACAATGAAGAATCTTAGCTCTTCATTAATTGTGAAGATTAAATTATAATCCCCTGATTGTAAGAATGAAGGTACTTAGCTCTTCCTTTATTGGGAAGATTGAATTATAATCCACAATCTATTTTTAGATTTTAATCCCCAAAAGGTGATAACTCAGTATTTTAAGTAGATCTATCCATTTTAACTACAAAAAGGTGTTAAGTAACTACAAAAGGTGAACTAACCAAAAAAAGGTGTTAAGTAACTACAAAAGGTGAACTAACCGAAAAAGTTAAGTAACCCAAAAAGACATAACCTAACCAAAGAAGTTGTGAACTAAAGAGTGGACAGTCCTGGAGAAAAGAGTCTGCTGTGATTGGTAGATGTGAAATTTAGGGGAGGTGACACAAGAGGAAAAGATCTTTAAAAAGAGAATCAGACCCCAGAAGAAGATATATTTGATTCAAGAATCAAGTTGGATGGAGGTCTCTGACTTGGAGTGGGACTGGAGGATCAGTCTCTTGATATTCCATATATACAATTCGAGGAGATCGAAGATCTCTCTGACTTGGAGGAGAGACTTGCAGACAGACACTTGAGGAGTGACCAAAGACAGACACCAAGACTTCTTCCATTTCGACAGTCACCACTGATGAGCAAAATGCTGACTTAGGAACCCTGCCTTTCTTGGAGGTGGAAAATCTCTGAGAAATGGCCATTGTCTTGAGACTCTTTTCCTTGATTAGGGCCTTAGTATTTCTACCTGGCTCAGAGGAAGCCAGGTTTTCCTTTCTCGCTCTCATTCCTTAATATCTTCCCTCTATTGTAAATAAACTACCATAAATTCCATTTACTTTAGTAATTAATTTTGGGATTAAAAATTTAAATCCCTGGCAACCACATAATTAATATATTTCTGTCTCAACCACAATTTAAATTTAACAGAGCCTAATTCATTAGTTTACATTTATCCCTATTGAGTTTCCATTTCATTGGATTCAGTCCAATGAGTCAGCCTGTTGAGATCTTTCTGGATCTTGGCTGTTATCAACTATGTTAGCTGTCCTACCTAGCATTGTGACATGTACAAATGTGATGTATATGCAATCTATGACTTTATCCAAAACCTTGCTAACTATATTAAATAGCTCAGGTCCAGGCATATTCTCTGGGGGATAATTATTGAGGCAATATCTTATCATATTGACATTAAGCCATTAACAACTAATTTTTGAACCCAGCTATTCTATTTCAGAATCCACTTGTGTATTATAATATATAGACAACATCTCTAGATTTTATCTAAGAATATAATGAGCTATATTATCATAAGATTTGTCTAAGTTTAGGTAAAACATAACTATCATATTCCTTGTATCTACTGGCTTAGTAACAATAACATAAAAGGACATAAGGTTAGTCTAGAATGACTTGGTTAATGGAAAGCCATGCTGGATATTTGTAATCATTGCTTCCTTGTCTAGATGTACATCAACAATCTCTTTAATAATCCATTTTAGAATTTTAGAATTACAACATGAAATGAAAGATAGCTCTCCAAAATTATTGGATCAATTCATAGTTCCACCAATACTGAATTAGTATCCTCATTTTTCCATACTCCCTCTAATAATTATCATTTTTTCCTTTTATTATTTTAGTCAATCTGATTGGTGTGAGATGTCTCAGAGTTTTGTTTTGTTTTGTTTTGTTTTAGAAACCCTTACATTCCATCTTAGAATCAAATACCATGTATTGGTTCTAAGACAAAAGAGCAGTAAGGGCTAGGCAACAGAGGTTAAGTGATTTGCCCAAGATCACACAGCTAGACATTGTCTCAGGTCAGATTTGAACCCAGGGCCTCCAGCCTCTAGACCTGGCTCTCAATCCACTGAGCCACCTAGCATTTCTTTGCTTAAAGTTTGTATAATTTTTCCCCATCCCTCAATCCCTATCTTTTTTTCAGATGATCAGGAAATCTCCAGCTCAGCTATAACTCTCTGGTTTTCTACAATCTTTCAAATATCACTGATAGTAGTTCAGTAATACAATCCCCCAGTTACTTCGGAAACTGAGTATGTAAAGCGTATCTGTCAGGTAATTTGAATGCATTAATATAGGTGATGAGAGCCAGAAGTAGCTGGCACATGTAAAGATTGGATCTATCTCCTGATTATAACAATGAAGGTATTTAGCTCTTCCTTTATTGTGAAGATTAAATTGTAATACCCTGTCTATTTTTATATTTTAATCCCCAAAGTGCTAACTCAATATTTAAAGTATAGTAGCAGTCTCTCGGTAACCGAGGATGACGGTTGTCTTTGTGCTTTTTCATCTGTGATGTAGATGAGTGTGCACAAAAACACTTGTGCGTGAAGGAAATTTAAGTGAAAGTCGATGCACAGTCCCACTCTCTCATTGTTGGAAGCCTGGGCCCATTTGTAAATCTTGAAATCTCTCAGACTTGTGAATGTTAAAAATTTCCCCATGAGGGAATTCTTAATTGGAACAAATTCCCTACTGAGAAACATTCCCCATTTTGATGTGAGAACTCGCCAGGATCAGAAATGGGAGGACCTCTACTCCAACCATACTTAAGACTGCTTTAGGGGAAAAAAAAAAACTTCTTGCTAAACAATGAAAGTACTTGGACCCATGCTTATAATAAGGCAAGGAGTTCTTTGAGCCAGGCCTGTTTTTAGAATTGATACAATAGGATGCTAGGTACCTAAAAGGGTTGGGCAAGTTTTCTCTTGATGAGATTAGTTGACCCAGCTATATTTTCACTGGTTCAGTCTTATTGAGGAGATTTGTCGACTTAGCAGGAATTCAGATGGGCAGTCCTTTGGAAAGCATCTATAGTGATTGGTAGATGTAGGGACTTAGGGGAGGTGACATGGGAGAAAAACCCCTATATAAGAAAAAGCAGAATCTCTTGAATATATCCTTTTGGAGAAATCCTTTTGGAGGATCTCTGATGAGGATCGCTTGGGAAGAATCTCTTGAGAGAGGCTCTGGAGAAGGGAAGCTCTTGGAGGACAATCTCTAAGGAGGTCTTGCTGGAGCTCTCTCTGGTGAAGTCAGCTGAGATGGAGCTGGCCTGGTGTCACTAGAATCCTTGTTTAGGCAGACCTTGTGGTGAGTGTTAAAAAATGGACTGACTGATTCTCTCTCTTAAGACTCAGGTCTAGGCCATATTGGCTTGAGGCCCTTCATACTTATTCCTTTCTTACTCTCTCTCTCTCTTTTTCTAATTCCTCATTATATTATTAATTAAAAATCTCTATAAAACCCAGTTGACTTGGGTATTTGAATAATTGGGAATATTTCCCTGGCGACCACCTTATATTTGATTTAAAAACCCAAGACACTGTAGTGAAACATATTTTCTGCGGTCAAATTTACTCACCCTCTCTTATATCTATCACAATTTATATCTTCCACCATTTTAACTCACTACAGTTTATGGGCTTCACCATTTTAAATCTCACACATTGAAACGAAAAATCATTACACCTGGAGACTTCCTCAGCTGCATTGGATGGACATGTTGTCTTTTGTGCTCTAACATGCCCTAAGTACTCCACAGTGCTTTACTGTGTCACCCTCTCAGCCGTTGAAACTTCTTATTGGTTTCTTCCATCTGTTCAGCCGAAGCAGTCTTCACATGCTGGGTGAGCAAAGCCTTAGTTCACCAGGGGTCTATGACCCAATGGCTACCCTCACAAGGTTTAGCCAGCCTGTTGAAGCTGTTGCCCATTGTATATCGATCCATTTTAATTATAAAAAGGTGTTAACTAACCACAAAAAGATGTTAACTAAATACAAAAGGTATAACACCCATTTCATACATTGAGTGGGCAGTCCTAGAGAGAAGTTTCTGCTGTGATTGGTAGATGTAAAATTTAGGGGAGGTGACACAAGAGAAAAAGTCTTTCAATAGAGGAAACAGGCACAGGCACACAAGTATCAATCAATAGATCAAAGGATCAGTCACTCAGAGCTGGACTGGAGATCAGTGACTTAGGCTTGGAGTGAAGAAGAGTCACTTGGAGGAGAGACTGGAAAAAAGACACTTGGAGTGAGGACACTTGGCTATGGAACTGGACCTCTGAAGGAGCTTGTGCATGAGACCTCAGACTGCTTTCTTATTTTTTTTTTAGATTTAAACATTATTTTATTTGGTCATTTTCAAACATTATTCATTAAAAATGAAGATCATTTTATTTTCCTCCCCACCTCCTGCCACCCCTCCCATAGCTGAAGCGCTATTCCACTGGGTATCACATGTGTCCTTGACCCTAACCCATTTCCATGTTGTTGGTATTTTCATTAAGGTGTTCATTTAGAGTCTCTCCTCAATCATATTCCCTCAACCGCTGTAGTCAAGCAGTTGCCTTTCCTCGGTGTTTTTACTCCCACAATTTGTCCTCTGCTTGTGGATAGTGTTTTTTTTCTCATGAATCCCTGCAGATTGTTCAGGGACATTGCATTGACATTAGTGAAGAAGACCATTACATTCGATTGTACCACAGTGTATCAGGCTCTGTGTACAATGTTCTCCTCATTCTGCTCCTTTCTCTCTGCATCATTCATGGAGGTTGTTCCAGTCCCCATGGAATCCCTCCACTTTATTATTCCTTTGAGCACAATACTATTCCAACACCAACATATACCACAATTTGTTCAGCCATTCCCCAATTGAAGGGCGTCCCCTCATTTTCCAGTTTTTTGCAACCACAAAGAGTATAGCTATGAATATTCTTGTACATGTCTTTTTCCTTATTATCTCTTTAGGGTACAAACCCAACAGTACTATGGCTGGATCAAAGGGCAGACAGTCTTTTAGCTCCCTTTGGGCATAGTTCCAAATTGCCCTCCAGAATGGTTGGATCAATTCACAACTCCACCAGCAATGCATTAATGTCCCAACTTTGCCACATCCCCTCCAGCATTCATTACTTTCCTTTGCTGTCATGTGAGCCAATATGTTAGGTGTAAGGTGATACCTCAGAGTTGTTTTGATTTACATCTCTCTGACTATCAGAGATTTAGAACACTTTTTCATGTGCTTATTAATGGTTTTGATTTCTTTAACTGAAAACTGCTTATTCAGTCCCTTGCCCATTTATCAATTGGAGAATATGATTTTTTTTTGTACAACTGGTTTAGCTCTTTATAAATTTGAGTAATTAGACCTTTGTCAGAGGTTTTTGTTATGAAGTTTGTTTCCCAATTTGTTGCTTCCCTTTGGATTTTAGTTACATTGGTTTTGTTTGTACAAAAACTTTTTAATTTGATGTAGTCAAAATTATTTATTTTACATTTTATGACTCTTTCTAAATCTTGCTTGGTTTTATAATCTTTCCCTTCCCAAAGGTCTGACATGTATACTATTCTGTGTTCACCTAATTTGCTTATAATTTCCTTCTTTATGTTCAAGTCATTTACCCATTTTGAGTTTATCTTGGTGTAGGGTGTGAGGTGTTGATCCAAACCTAATCTCTCCCACACTGTCTTCCAATTTTCCCAGCAGATTTTATCAAATAGTGGGGTTTTGTCCCCAAAGCTGGGATCTTTGGGCTTGTCATAGACTATCTTGCTGAGGTCACTTACCCCAAGTCTATTCCACTGATCCTCCTTTCTTTCTCTTAGCCAGTACCAAATTGTTTTGATGACCACTGCTTTATAATATAGTTTGTGATTTGGTGCTGCAAGGCCACTTTCCTTTGGATTTTTTTTTCATTATTTCCCTGGATATCCTTGATCCTTTATTCTTCCAAATGAACTTTGTTATGGTTTTCTCTAATTCAGTAAAAAAGTTTTTTGGAAGTTCGATGGGTATGGCACTAAATAGATAGATAAGTTTGGGTAGTATGGTCATTTTTATTATGTTAGCTTGTCCTACCCGTGAGCAGTTAATGTTTTTCCAATTGCTCACATCTAGTTTTAGTTGTGTGGAAAGTGTTTTGTAGTTGTGTTCATATAGTTCCTATGTTTGTCTCAGCAGATAGATTCCTAAGTATTTTATTTTGTCTAAGGTGATTTTGAATGGGATTTCTCTTTCTAATTCCTCCTGCTGAGATGTGTTGGAGATATATAGAAATGCTGATGATTTGTGAGGTTTATTTTGTATCCTGCAACTTTGCTGAAGTTGTTAATTATTTCCACTAGTTTTTTAGTTGATTCTCTAGGATTCTTTAAGTAGACCATCATATCATCTGCAAAGAGTAATAGCTTGGTCTCTTCATTGCCAATTTTAATAACTTCTATTTCTTTTTCTTCTCTAATTGCTCCTGCTAGTGTTTCTAGTACAATATTAAATAATAGAGGTGATAATGGGCATCCTTGTTTCACTCCTGATCTTATTGGGAATATATCTAGTTTATGCCCATTGAAGATAATGTTGGCTGATGGTTTTAGATAGATATTGTTTATTATTTTTAGGAAGGATCCTTCTATTCCTATACTTTCTAGTATCTTCAATAGGAATGAGTGTTGATTTTGTCAAAGGCTTTTTCTGCATCTATTGAGATAATCCTGTGATTTTTGTTGGTTTGCTTGTTGATATGGTCAATTATGTGGTTGGTTTTCCTGATATTAAACCATCCTTGCATTCCTGGTATAAATCCTACCTGATCAAAGTGAATAACCCTTGGGATGACTTGCTGAAGTCTTTTTGCTAGTATCCTGTTTAAGATTTTTGCATCTATATTCATTAAGGAGATTGGTCTGTAGTTTTCTTTTCTCTGTTTTTGGCCTGCCTGGCTTTGGGATGAGTACCATATTTGTGTCATAGAATGAATTTGGTAGAACTCCCTCTTTGCTTATTATGTCAACTCATTTGTATATTATTGAGATTAGCTGTTCTTTGAATGTTTGATAGAATTCACTTGTGAATCCATCTGGCCTGGGGATTTTTTGTTAGGGAGTTCTTTGATGGCCTGTTCAATTTCTTTTTCTGATATAGGATTGTTTAAGAATTCTATTTCTTCTTCTGTTAATCTAGGCAATTTATATTTTTGTAGATATTCATCCATATCACCTAGATTGGCATATTTGTTGCCATATAATTGGACATAATAGTTTTTAATGATTGCTTTAATTTCCTCTTCATTGGAGGTGAGTTTTCCTTTTCCATCCCTAATACTGTTAATTTGATTTACTTCTTTCCTCTTTTTTATTAGATTGACCAGTATTTTGTCTATTTTGTTTGTTTTTTCAAAATACCAGCTTCTAGTCTTATTTATTAGTTCAATAGTTCTATCACTTTATATTTTATTAATTTCTCCCTTAATTTTTATGATCTCTAATTTGGTTTTCTTCTGAGGATTTTTAATTTGTTTGCTTTCAAGTTTTTTGATTTGCATGTCCAATTCATTGATCCCTGTCCTCCCTAATTTGTTAATATATGAACTCAAGGATATAATTTTTCTCCTGAGTATTGTTTTGGCTGCATCCCATAGAGTGTGAAAGGATGTTTCATCATTGTCACTTTCTTCAATGAAATTATTAATCGTTTCTATGATTTGTCCTTTGACTAGTTGATTATGGAGAATCATATTATTTAATTTCCAATTAGTTTTTGATTTGGCTCTCCATGTACCCTTACTGATCATTATTTTTATTGCCTTATGGTCTGAAAATGTTGCATTTATTATTTCTGCTTTTCTGCAGTTGTATGCCATGTCTTTATGACCTAGTATATGGTCAATCTTTGTGAATGTGCCATGTACTGATGAAAAGAAGTTGTATTCCTTTTGGTCCTTATTTATTTTTCTCCATATGTCTACTAATTTTAATTTTTCTAAGATTTCATTCACCTCTTTTACTTCTTATTTATTTTTTATTTGATTTATCTAAATTTGGTAGTGGTAGGTTCAGGTCTCCCACTAGTATGGTTTTACTATCTATTTTCTCCTTCAATTTTACTAGTTTCTCCATTAGAAATTTGGGTGCTATACCATTTGGTGCATAATATTGTAACTGCAAAAATGTGGTTTGCCATGACTGTGAATTGCCAAAACTGTAAAGGTTTTGACCAAACTGTAAAGATAATTTTTAGTATCTTGATTTAAAATCTAAAATTAAGTGGTTGCCATGGGAAAATTCCAAAATATGAAAATGCCCAAGTTAGCTGGGTTTAATGGAGATTTTAATTAATATAAATGAAGGAATTAAGGGAAGGAGAGAGACAGAGAGAAAGAGAAAATAATAGAAAGGGCCTCGGCCAAATGGCCTATGCCTGCACCTAAGGGAGAGTGTGTCAGTCTTTATCACTCACCACAAGATTGTCTCAAGCAAGCTCCAGTTCTCCTCTGAACTCCCAAACTTTTCAACTGAGTTTAATCCTTCTCCTTTTAAAGAAATTTTTTCTTATGTCACCTTCCCTAAATTTTCACATCTACCAATCACAGTAGATGCTTTTTCCCCAGGACTGCCTATTCCTAGTTCATATCTTCTTTTGTTCTCACCTTCTCTGGTTAGACTAAAATTTCATACCTCTTGTGTTAAGCTTGCCTTTTGTAAGTTGCTTGACCTTTTGGTGATTAATTTAACGTTTATAGGTACTTAACACCCTTTTGTATTAGATCTAAAAATAGACCTAGATTAAGGTTCTAGCTTTACTATAAGATATGAGTTAGGAACTTTTCATTGTTCTGTCAGGAGTTTGCAACTTATCTTCCCCTAAGGCACTATCTGAGTAGGGTCGAGTAATTTTAAAAGTTCTCAATACATTCCTGACCATTGTTAAAAATGGGGAATAGCTTTCTTCTAAATTACAGTCTTTGCTGTTTTAAGATTCACAATATTGATTAGTGATATTTGCTCATCATCTATATTCTTTTATCAGGATGTATTTACCTTCCCTATCCTTTTTAATCAGGTTTATTTTTACTTTGGCTTTGTCAGATATCATGATTTCAACTCCTGCCTTCTTTCTGTCAGTTGAGGCCCAATAGGTCTTGCTCCACCCTTTAATTCTGACCTTGTGAGTATCTACTTGCCTCATGTGTGTCTCTTGTAGACAACATATGGTAGGATTCTGGATTCTAATCCACTCTCCTATTAGTCTACATTTTATGGGTGAGTTCACTTTTGAATTCCCTAGCATTTTGATATCCTCTCCTAGTTCTGACCTTTCTTTTTGTGCTATGTCCTTTTAGTCCAGTGGTTTACTTTTAGTCAGTCCCCCTATTCCCTTCCCTTGATAGGCTTCCCTTTCTGGCCCCTCCCTTTTTGTTCCCTTCTTGTTGTTTAGGGTCTGTTAAGTACCCTCCTCCCTCTCCTTCCCTCCCCTTTTTTATTTTTTAAGTTCCCTTCCCCCTACCCTCCTTAGTTTCCCCTTCTTCCTTACCTTGTAGGATAAGATAGACTTTAAGATCCCAATGGGTCTAGATGTTCTCCCCTCTCAGAATTGATTTCATTGAGAGTAATGTTTGGGTATCACCTATTAGCACTCTCTTCCTCTCCCTCTTATAAGAGTATTCTTCCCCTCTCCTTCCCATGTGTGTCTTTGTGTGACAAAGATTATTCTATTTATTTTATTACTTAAAGTATCTCTTAGTACTGTTGATTCACCCTCACCCTTCCCCCCTTATCATTTTATAGCCTTTAATGCCCCAATCTTTTCTTATGAATGATTCTTCTATTTACTATAATAATGAAAACATTTTTGAGAGTTATAAATAACATTTTCTCCATATATTAATATACATACATATATATATATATATATATATATATATATAATTTGATCTAATTGTAGCCCTTAAGGAAGAGAGTTTGAATAAAAAAAATAAAAAAGAGGAAAAAAAGAAGTATTTTTCTACTTTTTCTTTTCTTTCATAATTACCTTTTCAAGTTTCTCTTGATCTTTGTGTTTGGATGTCAAAATTTCCACTGAGTTCTGGTCTTTTCCTTAAACATACTTGGAAATCTTCTATTTTGTTGAATGCCCAAACTTTCCTCTGGAAGTATATAGTCAGTTTTGATGGATAGGTGATTCTCAGTTGAAGACCCAGTTCTCTTGCCTTTCTGAAGATCGTGTTCCAGGCCTTGCAGTTCTTTAGTGTGGAAGCTGCCAGTTCTTGTATGATCCGGATTGGTGCTCCTTTGTATCTGAATTGTTTCCTTCTGGCTTCTTTCAGCATTCTCTCCTTAGCTTGAAAGCTTTGGAATTTTGCAATTATATTTCTGGGAGTTGTTTTTGGGGGGTTTAGCATAGAGGGTGTTCTATGAACTCTTTCAATGTTAATTTTGCCCCCTTCTTCAAGAATTTCTGGGCAGTTTTCTTGGACGATCTCTTGTAGTACATTGTCAAGGTTCCTGTTTATTTCTGGATTTTCAGGTAGACCAATGATCCTTAAATTGTCTCTCCTTCCTCTGTTTTTCTGATCTGTCACTTTGTCAGTGAGATATTTTATGCTTTCTTCTATTGTATCAGTCTTTTGACTTTGCTTTATTAATTCTTACTGTTTTGCAAGATCATTGGTTTCCAGTTCCTCAATTCTGGTCCTTAAGGCCTGGTTTTCTGCTTTAATCTTTTGGCATTCAGCTGTAATTTTTTGGTTCTCTAATATAATTTGTTGATTTTCTTTTTGAACCATTTCCCACTTCTCTTTCCAGATGGTTTCCATATTTCTGATGATAAGCTCCATTTGAGACTCTTCCAGGGCTTGTGAACGTTTTTTTTCAGTTTTGCTTTTGTTTGAGCCTCGTCCATATTTCTTCTGTAGCCTGAGTTTTTCGTCCACAAAATTTTTCAAGGGTGACAGCTTTCTTTTTTGATTTCTTGGAGGGATTTTAAGGCTCCTGTGCACAGTTAGCCATTTTTTCTGGATGTTTTCAGTTCCCTCTTTAGTCAGAAATCAGAGTCTGCTAGGCAGTTTTTTTTTTTTTTTTGTGTATGGAGTTAATGAGCAGGCTCTTGATTCTCCGCAGTCCTTTGTGGCTTTTCTTGGTGCCTCCCTCCAGGGGGTGCTCAGTGTCTGCACTCTTTTGCCCACCTGTTTTTCTGGTTTAGCTGTTTTTGGTGGAGGGTCCCCTGCAGTCCTTGTCAATTCCCAAGGACCCAAAAATGCTCCCTGTTCGTTCCAGAGGCACTCTTGGCTCACTCCCTTGCTCTGGCAGGTGAGCTGGCTCTGGGCACCTGAGGTCTGTGCTCTCTCACGTGTTGGGGTTTTCTCCCTAACTGCCTTAAGGGGGGGGATTCCCTGCTGTCCTAGTCAGCTCCCAAGGGGGCAGATGTGCCCTCTCCTCACTTCAGAGGCACCCCTTTCTCATTCATCTTGGTGTGCGCTGGCCCTGGCTCTGGCCCTGTAGGTGTGGGTGGGGAAGGGTGGATTCACTCGTGTTTGGGTGGAAACCCTTTCCCCCTCTTATAGGCTGGTAAAGCCCCCAATCCCACACACCTTCATTGCTGCACCCCACTTTATAGCTCCTCTGCTCCTCTGTTAAAGATTCTCAAGGTCTTTTGGGATGATCCTTGTCAGTGTCTGTTGGGGAGAGGGAGTAAGCCATGTTTAGCTAGCCACCATGCTTACCCAGAAGTTAGATTGCTTTCTTTTTAGACAGTCACCATGGTGAGTGTAAAGAATGACTTAGTTCCTTGACTTTCTGGAGGTGTAAACCTCCAGGAAAGGCCCATCATCTTGAAACTCCTTTCCCCTGGCTGGGGTTTAGAAATTCTACCTGGCTCTGAGGAAGCCAGAGCTCTCTCTCCCTCTCTCTCCCCCCTTTTCTCTCTTCCTTAATATCTTCCCTATATTGTAAAATAAACTACCATAATTCCATTTACTTAAGTAATTCATTTTGGAATTTAGAAATTAAATCCCTGGAGACCACCAATTAACTATTAAGTCCAACCATAAAAATCTAACACACCCATGTAAATAGAAAGAACAAGGAAGTTTATGAGCTATATTGTAGAGGTAACATTGTCAAGATTTGGCAGCTGATAGGCTGAGGCATGAAAGCAACAAAAGAATAAAAATGATGTTGGCATTATGAATCTGGGTAACTGAAACAATAGTGTTGATCTCATTATTCACAGGAACATTGGAGTGGGTATAAGATACATTTAGAGGGGGAAATTATGAGTTTCTTTGGGGGCACCATTGGATTTGAGATGCTCAAGAGAAATAAGTAAATTTACATGACATAACTGATGATATGGAAGTTTAGCTCAGAAGAAGAGGTGCACAAATATCTGAACAAGAGCATTCCTAGCTGAAAGTACACTTAAAGATAACAAAATCTGTTCCCCTCATCATCTTCAAAGAGTGGAAGAAACTGGCCTTAGGTTATATTGATAATGAGTAGCTGAGGCAGGGGGTTAACTTGGATCATCCTGTGTTCTTAACAGTACACCATGTTTTCTTCTAAACAATATGGGACATAAATGAAATAGATACATATCTGTCCTTTTCCCCCACTTCATTTTGTTTAGGGTCTCTAACTTAGGCTCTCTTCCTTCCTAAACTGGACTAAACAGTGTTGCTCAGAGTGAGGTAACAGTACATGGCATACAGGATGTGAATATGGACAGCATTCAGGAAATCGATACCTCCAGGCAGAAATGGAGAGGTTCCCATAATTCTTCCTGGGTTCATGCACTTTCTTTTTACCCCAAGCACCCTCCAATTGTCCAGTTTATTTTCTAGACTGTTGAAATAAGGTCTGCTCTAAGTCCTTCCCAGATGTTTATCCACACCAGAATATTCATCAACACCCCAACATGTTCAATAATCAGACTGAGATGAGAGCATTAATTGGGGACTGAAGTGTTCTGGCAAATGCATGTGTTTGTACATGTGCATGCATGTGAGTGCATATATATGTGTACGTGTATGTATCTTTCCTAACAAAATAAAAGAAAGATGAAGAAATCTAGACAAACTAGATGAGAAGAAAATGAAAATGATACTTTCATGTATCAACAAAGGCATGTAAGTCAACAATGCTAACTACCCCATCCACCTACCTAAGTCATTCAACTCTGATCTTTAGCAATTGGAAACAAGGAGAAGTTGGGTCATCTATGTCTTATTATCCTTCCTGGTGTCTATTACATATATACTTTTGTTATCCAGTCATTTTTCAGTTGTGTCCAGCTCTTCATGATCCCATTTAGGGGTTTTCTTGGTAAATGTGTTGGAGTGGTTTGCCATTTCCTTCTCCAGCTCATTTTTACAGATGAGGAAACTGAGACCAAAAGGGTTAAGTGACTTGCTCAAGGTCACATAGTAAGTGTCTGAAGCTAATTTCAAACTGAGGAAGACAAATCTCCCTGACTATAGGCATAACACTCTATCTATTGTCCCACCTAATCATCTCCTATTATAAGTGCCTTTTATGTACCCAGAACAGGCTTCCTATGTCAAAATGAAGCATTTGTATTTTATTCTAGAGGCAAGAAGGAGTCACTGGAGGTCCTTTAAGATGGGAATAAAATGGTTAGAGCAGAGCTTTAGGAATATCAATTTCACAGCTAGATAGAGGATGCATTACAATGGAGAAAGACTTGAAAGAGGCCAGTTTGGAGGTTATTGCACCATCCCAGGCAAGATAACCAAAATACCTGAACTAAGATGCAAGTTGTGAAAATGAGGAGGAGGACCTTATAAGAGATGTGGGGAGATAGAATGGGCAAGATTTTTCCAAGTGAAAAAATAAGCAGAGTGAGAGAGAAAAAGTTATGCAAAAGAGAACAGAAATAAAACTGTGTAAGATGAATGGAGCCTTAGAGCAAGGAAGAGCTAAAGGCAAATGCTGCTTCAGTTCCTAAAAGGCTGTGTGACTCCAGATGAGTCATTTATTTTTTAGGGAGCCCTCTATGACTTCAAGTTAAAGAGGAGTCTATATGACTATGTTATAGAATAGTTAGGTTCAAATCCTTTTTCTGATACATACTGGCTCTGGGACTCTGGGCAATGTGACACATTCAATTCCCTAAGACTAGGTTATAAATGAATGACAGATCTTCATAAACAGAGGATGTTTCTACATTAGGAATTCACTGTTGTAAGAGTTAAAATTGGCCTTTGCTCCCTTCCCATGGCCCTTTTTCACCTTCCCTTCTTCCCTCCTACCTTTCCCCCTAGTCACCTTCCTTTATCCCCTTCCCTTCCTCCTTATCCCTCCTCTTCTCCCTTCACCTTCCCTTCAGCTCCTCCTTTCTCCTCTTTCACACTCCTCCCCTTTCTCCTCTCTACTCCTCTTATTCCCTCTGTGGAGTTGGGGGTGGGCAACCAGATTAACTAGGAATGACTAGAGTATTTTATTTTTGTAGACCACAGGTCTGGTTGGATTGGCAGTATGTGAGACCCTGCAAGAGCAGCTAAATTAATTATTATACACCAAGATTCTTGATACTCTTCAGCTAATGCCTGCAAATGCAGCATATAAAGTATACAGAATAGATTATAAGTAAAAGAATTAATATGGTGAAACAGGAAACAGATCTTCCGAAATTAGAGGATCAGCTTCAGGGTGGCTAGTTAGAAGAAGTGATTCTTCAGGCAGAAAATGAACTGGCAAGAAAAATGTTGACTTGGAAACCTTGAGAACCTTTAGTGGAAGAACCACCAGCCAAACAATGGAAATGGCCATTGTAATACATTTTAAAAAATCAATGGTGTATACATTAAAAAAAGAATCATTAAATACCTGTTTAAATACTATTAAATATCTTTGAATTATTGGAATTTTATCAACAGAAAAACTAAAATAAGACAGTTAGGGATATAGATTAGTGATAGGATTAATTAAGAAATCTGATAGGAAAAAAACACAGTCATTTTAACTTGAAAAGCATTATTTATTCATATACTAGATTATTTTGAAAATCCCTTAAAGAAAGTGATTGCACTGTGATTTCCAAAATCTAATCAGAAAAGTATTTTTTAAAATAAATCTTCAATGCAAGAACAAAAAAGCAACAGAGACTAATATCCAAGGAATAAAAAATTGAAGTGTATTATAGATAGGGTATATGGAAGACTTTCTTTAAGTATTTTTCAACATTATTATTAGAAGTTTGTATTTAGTGATGCTAATTTCTAGGGAGGAACTGAATACAGTAGCATGGTTGAATTAATTGAACACTTTTAAATGATGCTTTATTAGGTAATAAGTTCTTGGTTAGCCAAGAGTCTAAAACTTATTAATTGAAATTGAATGTTTTTATATAATTACATGCATTTTTCCACTTTTTGAAAAGTAATAGGAGAGATTTTTCAAATTGATGTTGACCTGCTTGACTTTGAGTATTTAATGATAAAAAATTTAAATTTAATATATGCAATTTGATCTTATACATATTAAAGAAAAAATTCATTTAAAAAGAGTTAAAGTTGGTTTTGGTCAAATTAAGAATTATAAAAAGTTGTTGTGGTCACCATTTATAATAATTAAAAATTAAACTATGAGTCTCTTAGTAGCTTTAGTAGCTTTATTACCACAAAGCAGAGATAGTAAAGAAAGAGAAATACAGGAAGCAGGTAGAAAATATTGCCTAGCTTAATACCCTAGCTAAATATCCTATAATTGCCAATCCAGGCACAATGGCACACATCTTTAACAACCACACATCTCCATGTTTTATTGGGATTTGTTTGGGGTTTTTTTTGGCTTCCATGGTAGTAATAACCAGGGTATCTTTAAAGTCCTTCCTGTTGTTAAATCTTTAAAGAAATCTTGGATGATTTTGATAAATATATGGGAGAAATTATTCTGGAGGAGAGACTTTAGAACTATGTTTTCCCTTACCAATCAAATCACAGAATCTTAGAGTTATAAGGGACCTCAGAGGCCATCTAATCCAACCACAATAGAACAAAACTCTCTTCTACAACATATCCAAGTGGCTATCCAACTTTTGTCTGAAGACTTGTTTCTGAGACAGTACATTCCACATTTGGAGAGCTCTAACAGGGGCATCTTGGTGGCACAGTGGATATATTGTGAGGTTTGACAGGGAGACTCACCTTCCTGAGTTCAAATATGGCCTGAGACATTTACTTAGCTATGTGACCCATGACAGGTCACTTATCCCTGTTTGCCTCAGTTCCTCATCTATAAAATAAACTGGAGAAGGAAATGGCAAATCACTTCAATATCTTTGCCAAGAAAATCCCAAATGGGGTCATGAAGAGTTAGACATGACTAAAATAACCTAATAATAACAACAAAATAGAAAGTTCTTCTTTATCATAAATATAAATTTCCCTCTTTGTCACTTCTTTCCATCCAACCTAATTCTTTCTGAGTCCAAAGAGGACAAGTGACATGTACTTCATGACAGTACTTCAAATACTTGAAGACAGGGGAAATTGGATGGCTTAATGGATTGAGAATCAGATCTAAAGGCAGAAGATCCTGGATTCAAATTTGGCCTCAAATACCTTCCAGCTATGTGACCCTGGGTTTTAACACCAGCTGCCTAGCTTTTATTGCTCTTCTGCCTTGTAATCAATACTTAGTATTACTTCCCAGATGGAAGGCAAGGGTTTTAAGAAAAAATGTTTGAAAGAAATTGTCATATTCCCACTAGGCTTGCTCTTCTCTAATTTAGGCATCCTCATAGCCTTCAAATGATCCCCAAAGGACTTGAGCTCAAGATACTTCATCATTCTGATTGCCCTGCCCTATGTACTCTTGACCTTATCACTTCAGGGACAGTACTTTTTCATAGTCTACAATCAATAAAGACATTGTGATCTTGTATTTTGTATACAACTCTCAATTCTGTGATGATAAAGTTTTGTTCTGTTGTAGCATAATGTTTGTTAAAGCATGTCTCTTTTCTCTTTATAATATCATTAAGGTACACTGTGGCACAATTGAATGTAATGAACTTCTTTACTAGTAGTAATGCAATGATCCAGAACAATTCGGAGGGACTTATGAGAAAAATGTTATTCACATTCAGAGGAAGAACTGTGGGAGTAGAAACACAGAAGAAAAACAACTGCTTGATCACATAGGTTGATGGGGATATGCTTGGGGATGTAGACTCTAAACAATCACCCTAGTGCAAATATCAATAATATATAAACAGGTCTTGATCAAGGACACATGTAAAACCCAGTGGAATTGTGTGTCAGCTACAGGAGGGGATTGGTAGGAGGGGAGGGAAAGAACATGAATCTTATAAACATGGAAAAATATTTTAAATTAACTAATTAAATAATTAAAAAATCTCATCAAGGAATGTTCTCAACATGTTTAGATTACTATCATCAAGATTTTATAGAGATGGATGAGGTAGGTAAGTAGGTATTTATTGTTTGATATTTTATCACATTTTCCCATTTCAATACTGTTTATTTTTCTAATCATTTATTATCACCTCTTTCAGATAACTTGAGAATTAGCCCTTCAGTTTCCTTAAAAGTGTGTTTCCTTTAGTACAGACCTCCTCTATATACCCTTCATCTGGCTCATTGAGTCTTTGTTTCCATTAGAGTAACTGTTATTTATTCATGTAATCTCTCATAGAAATAAATGTAGTGGTTACATTGTTACTGATAGGAAAAACCCTAATAGAAACTTTGGCAGATCTTCTCACCCCTCCTTCCCATTTTTTTTTGTTTATTATTTCTAATCCAGTTTAATATTGAGATGTTATTCGAATGATCTAGCTTAACTGGATCTCAGGCCAAGCTTTCCATAAGCTTTTTTTCCCCATTTCCCTTGCTTCTCCCTGTTGTATGAGTCAATGCTGCTTATAATCTTCCATCATTCTTTGTAAGATTTTAAAAATAATGTTATATTCTAAAGCAGTGTTTTACCTTGGGATGCCACATCTCTCCATAATTCTGGACTCAGAAATCCTCCTCTCTGATCATGATCTCCTATAATTCCAATGTCTTCATCCTTTACAATCCATTGAGCAATCAATAAACATTTATCAAGCACCTTGTTATCAAGCGCTGTCATGCACTTATTTCTGTCTTCACTAATTACTGCTAGTCTTGAAATCTTGCCTTTTTCCCAAGTTCATCACCCGTATTCTGGCCTGATTTCCAAGCCCCTTCACATGCTTAAATACATTGTTAACCAATTAAACAACAACTGTTTCAACACTCCTGAATCTGCTAGCCCTAATTAACCATTTCAATGTTAACATTCTTTCTGTCCTCAACACATGGTAGCTCCCATCGTCAACATTTTTCCATTCGTTCCAATCTTACCTACTACTTACATTCCCACTGGTGTGATCTCACCTATCTTTATTTTTTAACACCTATTTTTAAAAAGAGAAGAAGGAAGAGGAGGAAAAGGAGAAGGAGAAACTATCACTGGACTCTGCCATCCCCTTTTGTCTTACATCTCTCTTTTTTCCACTGCTAAATAACAAGATAGGAAAGTCTACATTTAATGTCTCCACTTAACCTCCAGTTTACTTCTCGATGCCTTAGAATCTGACTTCTGACCCAACGACTTTACTGAAATAATAATATTACTAGCTAACGTTTATAGAGTACCTACTATATGCCAGGCTAGATCTGAAATTAAATGACAGAATTTTGGCCTTTACTTGCCACAAACTTCAAAGGGACTATAGAGTTTTAATCAGAAAACAGTGGTCTTAGATAGTAAGTCAGGAGCACACTATTAATACATTGTTGTTGAATTCTTAATGACTCTTGTGAGTATTGATTCTTGGGTCATATTATGGTACTACTGATTGAATGGCAAGGTACTAGAATGATGACTTTTAAAAAAAATTTAAAACCCTCATCTTCTGTCTTAGAATCAACACTGTGTTGATACTCCAAAGCAGAAGAGGGGTAAGGGCTAGGCAATGGGGGTTAAATGACTTCCCCAGTCATACAGCTAAGAAGTATCTGAGACTATATTTAAACCCTATCTGTAGGCCTGGCTCTCTATCCACTAAGCCACCTAGATGCCTCCAGAAATAGTTACTCTTTTTCTACAATTTGCTTATATTAGCTTTTGAGACTTTTTTTTTTGAATTGTGAATTTTAATCACAACATTCCTTACTGCAAGTCCTCTGAACTTTCTATAAATGAAACAAATTCAATTCAGTCACTATTTTTCAAAAGCCAATATATTATAAAGAGTGCAGCAATGGATAGAGAACTGTTTTTGGGATTCAGGAGAGCCCAAGTTCAAATTCAGCTTCAGACACTTATTAGCTCTGTGACCTTGGGCAAGATATTTAATCTTGTTTGCCTCAGTTTCTTCAACTATAAAATGAGTAGGAGAAGGAAATGGCAAACCACACCGGAAGTGTAGCCAAGAAAAACTCAAATGGCATCCCTAACAGTCAGACACAATGAAATGTCTGAATGAATGTGCCAGGTACTATGCTATGTGCTTTACAAATATTTTATTGAATCCACACAATAGCCATAGGATGTAGGTTTATTATCCCCATTTTATAGGTGAAAAAGCTGAGGCAAACAGAGGTTAAGAAAGTGGTCTGGGATCACACAGTAAGTATCTGAGGCCAAATTTGAGCTCAGGTCTTCCTAGTGCTCTAACTACAAAATAATCTGGCTTGATATCCTGATTGTATTAACATCATCATCATAATTAATATAGCACTTTAAGGTTTAGAGAGGATATTATATATATATAATCTCATTTTATCCTCATTGCTGCATAAGGTGGTAGTAGTCTCTCGGTAACCGAGGATGACAATTGTCTTTGTGCATTTTCATCTATGGTGTATAGATGAGTGCACAAAGACACTTGTGGGTGAAGGAGATTTAAGTGGAAAAGTCATTGCACAGAGGCAGTCCCACTCTCTCGGCATTGGAAGCCTGGGTCCAATGGCACGAAAAATCGTTACACCTGGAGACTTCCTCAGCTGCACTGGATGGCTGTGTTGTCCTTTGTGCTCCAACATGCCCATAGCACTCCACGGTGCTTTGCTGCGTCGCCATCTCAGCCGTTGAAACTTCTTATTGGTTTCTTCTGTCTGTTCAGCCAAAGCAGTCTTCACATGCTGGATGAGCAAAGCCTTGGTTCACCAGGGGTCTACGACCCGATGGCTACCCTCACAAGGTTTAGCCAGCCTGTCAAAGCCGTGCATAAGGTATGTGATATTATTATCCCTACTTTACAGATGAGGAAATTGAGGCTGAGAGAGTTACTTTGCTAAGTGTCTAGATCAGGATTTGAACTCTGATCTCTCTGACTACAAATTTAACCCTCTCCTACCATGCCACGGAGCTGCTAATATCCAGAAAAGGATAGATGGTTCTTGAGGAAAGGAGGGTCCACATTCTCATATCTAGTATAATTCCCTGAACACAATCAAAGGTGCCATCAATATCTGTTGTACTGAATTGAATGCTATCCTCATCTACCAATTAATCAACAAGCATTTATTAGCCAACAACTCTGTGCCAAGAGCATTGGAAACAATAAAGTTGCAAAGACCAGAGCAAACCATGTTGTCCCTTATGATTTTCAAATGCTATTATCATTCTCTCATTTGTGTCTATCTTTTTTCACTCATAAGCTGAGGACCCTGCCTTGCCCTTCTATTAGAAATATTCCTGGTGTTTAGGGGACATTCTTACTGGCCACATGAATCCTTGCATTCAAGAAGATATCATAATGACCATTGTTTTCCAGAAACATTTTCATATGGTGAGATAATCCAAAGAGCATTTATTAGATATCTCTTATACAAAAGGCACCTTGCTAGACACTGAAGATATAAGAATGAAAGTGAAGCAATCCTTTCCTTCAAGGAGCTTACATTCTCTTGAAGGGAGATGACAAAACTCCATTCCCTTAGGTTCAAGCTCCCTTACACAGAGTTTGGCACTGTGCTAAAAAAGAGAAGTTGGGGACCTCTCCATCTGGCTGAAAATCAGAAGGATGATGATGATTATTTTTTGGCCTCATCTCTAAACATACATCTCTGACACTTTAAAGGGCTGGTGATGACAAAATTTTGGATGAGATCAAAGTTGACTGCATCTTTCACTGACATAATATTTGCCAACGATTATTCAATGAAAGTCTTGTACAGATATTTGGAGAATGATTAGGAGTGATTAATTGAAATGTTTATCCTACTATTACTTCACATCTTTGACTCTCGTAGCCCAAGGCACACAACACCTGGGATAGGATCATAGGATTCTGAGATAGAGGAGCCTTAGTAGACAACTGGTTTGTTTATTTTCCCTTCATTTTATTATACTAGTTATTTCCAAAACTTCATGACCCCATTTGGGAATTTTTTGGCAAAAATGTTGGAGTGGTTTACCA